>NC_141685.1:100861987-103261987 GCF_964263255.1 Lissotriton vulgaris | reverse complement strand
CCGCATATGTTGGAGGGGCTACCTCCACCCAGAACCTGCAAATCTGTCTCCTAGCCAGGAGAATTGCATAAAAAAGAAAGGATCTGGCATGCCCGGAGATGTTTTCGTCCGTCCCAAAGATGTTAAGAATAGAACCCAGGGCATCCATCACCTCCTCCCAAAAATGGCTAATGGCAGGGCAGTCTTTAAACATATGCACATCCGAAGCTTCGGGCAGATCGCATTTAGTGCATTTTTTCCCTGGCTGGAATTTGGCTAGCATTTGGGGAGAGAGATATGCTCGATGTAACGTGAACAGTTGGTTTCGCCTCAGCCATGCTCGTTTCACGATCTTGTGTGAAAGACTAAATGAATTCAGCCACATCTGCTCACTCTGGTCGCCCACCTCGCTACCCCATAGCTCCTCAGGGAGTTTAAAATCACCGTCTATTTTCTTCCAGGATCGCACAGTACCAACATGAGACCTCCTTGCCCCCCCTGACCTTGTCACCAGTAGATTTTCCAGGTTACTATATTTGCCCAGGGCGACCCCCTTCCTGATCAATGCCTGAGCCCAGCTAGTCAGTTGTATATATTTGAAGCTAGAAAGGCCCGGCCCAACTCTCTCCCGCAGCTTCTCCCAGGATGCCATTGAGCCGCCTGCCACCAGGTCTCTCCAATTCAAAATTCCAGCATCCTTTATCGGGCACGCCAGACTGTCTTTAAGACACGATGGAGTACCTGGCGAGTCCCACAAAGGTGCTACGTTGGAAAAATACCTCAGCCCTATTCGTTTCCTGATTGTGGCCCAACTTCTGGCCAGTGATTGAAGAATTTTTAATTTGACTTTTTAAAAAAATTTCTGGTCCCCGAACTTGAAAAGGAAGCCGTCAGATGGAAGATCGGCCCCTTCTTTTTTTTATTTTTTATAAAGACCTTTATTGTACATTTTCAAGATAGCACAATGTAGGGCCTACAACCTCCTGGGCCGCCGCGATAGCGATTTAGTCATTAGCAATATTATCAGGACTACACAGCTGTTTAGCCAACAACCCGGGGGTCCGGCGGCGAGTGTGAGCATGTTGTACCAAAATGCAGACGTTTCTAATATACGATATGGCTTAGGTCTATGATTTTTTATTTTAACCCCACAACAAATCCGTACAATAAATGAAAAACAAATCAATAACGTTCATTTCTTTCCTAGCGACAAAACGATGTTCAAGTAAACAACGTAGCAAACATTGGCAGTGCGACCTTTGACCCACCCTCCCTCTTCTAATGGCAAATATTCAGTAGTGCGGAGTTCACCTGAACATGCGATATCTTTCAACACACATGTAACTCAGACCCAGGTTCTAATCTGAAAGACACTCATCCGGGTCAAGTCGTGGAGGCTCGCATATGTCCCCTCTAAATTTGTTCCAGGCCCCCCAAATTTGTCCCCACTTTGCAGGGCATCCCCGATGAATAAAGACTGCTTTCTCCGCCACCATTGCTTCATCCATGTCCTTACACCAGTCTCGCAACGTGGGCAGCACGTGAGAACCCCACAATCTCGCAATGTTACGTTTCGCTACCAACATCCCTTGCATGGCCCAGTCCTGCTGTCGATGGGTCAGGTCTCCTGCGTCCCAGATGTTCAACAAGCAGCGACGTGGATTGGGCAGCAAGGAGACATTCATGGTCCAGGAGATGGTTCGCATCACCGCCGCCCAGTACATGGCCACCCGGCTACAGTCCCAAATAGTATGGTAGAACGTTCCTCTTTCTCCGCAACTTCGGAGGCAATATTCATGAGAGGCTCTCCCTATTCTGTAAAGGACTGTCCTGGTGTAGTACGTGCGGTGCAGCACCTTCAACTGAACCAGCTTAAGTCTGGAAGGAATTGCAGTTTCTCGGGGTGACGAGAGAGCTTCCTGCCATTCCGAGTCATCAAGCTCATCCACGTCATCCACCCAGGACAGACGTAGTTTGGACATCATGTCAGGGAGGTTGTTAACCAGTTTCCTATAGGTGTAGGACGTCGCTTTGTGAGACATATGTTCTGTCAGTAGCCTGTCTTCTAAAGGGGTGGACTCCTGCAGTTTCGTTCCCACCGGAATGGCTGACAGAAGCGCATGTCGTATCTGTATGTATCTATAGTACTCTGACTGTGCCATGTCGTGTCTGGTTTGTAGATAAGTGAAATCCACTACATTGTTTTTTTTCCAAAGGTCTCCCACCACCCGCGTCCCATGCCTGAAACCCTTTACTATTGCCCATGAAGCCCAACCTGTGCGAGTCCCATAGGGGTGTCATTAGTGTAACTGTGTTCGCGCACTGAAGATGTTTATGTGCCTTATACCAAAGCTGAACCGTGTGACGGGTCGGACCCAGAAGATCGGTTGGGGCGCTACGACTATATAAGTTTCTTAACAAACCTCTGGGTTTAATGCTCTGCCTGTCCGCCATAAAGGCGGGCTCCGTCTGTGGGGCGTGCAGCCAGTAATTGATTTGCTTGAGATGAGCAGCCCAGTAATACAATTCAATGTAAGGGAGCGCTATGCCCCCATCATACCAATCTTTCACCAGTTTGCATTGTGAAATCCTCGCCGGCTTACCGTCCCACAGTAAAGTAGAGACCGCTGCTGCGATGGCTCTGAAGTAGGAGGAGGGGACCGGGAACGGAGTGTTCTCAAGGAGGTAAAGAAACCGGGCAATGTCATCATTTTAAATAACGCGGCTTTGCCCAGGAGGGTGAGAGGGAGGGACCGCCATACCTTTACATCTTGATTGAAACGGTCGAGAGGGGGTTTCAGATTTAGTGCGTGGAACTCGTCTGGGTTGGGCGATACGTGGATTCCCAAATATTTAAAGGGGGTGTTAGTGTAGTGCAGTGGACAGTCAGCCGGGAGTGGTGGCGGACAACCAGCAAGGACGTATAGGACTGATTTAGCCCAGTTAATTCTGTATCCAGAGACTCTCCCGAACTTCTCGCAAACATTAAGTAATTCTAGGATTGACTTTTTAGGGGAGGTCAAATAAAGAAGGATGTCGTCCGCATAGAGAGATATCCGATCCTCCCATGACGGAGACCATCTGATACCTTTAATGGACGGTTCCCACCAAACCCAAATCGCCAATGGTTCAAGGACTAGCGTGAATAGCAAGGGGGACAACGGGCAGCCCTGCCTCGTCCCACATCCAAGCGGGAAGTCTCTGGAGATGTGACCGTTAGCTGCTATCTGAGCCAAAGGCCCAGTATAAAGCAGGCGGACCCACGCACAGAACGTAGGGCCAAAACCCATATGACGGAGCACCGCGAATAGGTAAGGCCATTCCACGGTGTCAAACGCCATGGTGGCATCAAGGGAGAGAAGCACTGCCGGTTCCTATATGGATTTGCAACGAGCCAGCACCGCCTGTAGACGGTGCAGGTTATGGGAGGTGTTACGATTTGGCATAAAGCCGGACTGGTCCGGGTGTACCAAGGTGGCAAGGTGGGGGGCTAATTGTTGTGATAGGAGTTTGGCGAGGATCTTTGGCTCGGCGTTTAGCAAGGAGATGGGACGGTATGAGCCGCATGCTTCCGGAGCTTTACCAGTTTTATGGATCGGGATGATCGTGGCCAGGCGTTGATCTTTAGGGACTTCCCCTACTTTTAGGCTGTGCACGAACATTCTGAGTAAATGGGGGGCCGTTGTGGAAGCTGTTTGCTTGTAGAGTTCCACTGGGAGTCCGTTGGGTCCCAGGGCCTTACCAGACGCCAGAGCTTTGGTCGCTTCCATTATCTCCTCCGCAGTATTGTCCGCCTCTAACGAAAGAGCCACCTCAGGTGAGAGGCAGGGAATTGTCAAGTCTTTAATGTAGTCATAGGCTTCATCTGTGGTGTAGGACGCTTGGGGAGCATAAATTGCCTCAAAATGATCAGCCACCTGTTCAACTATAACTCTGGGGTCCGAGGTTAAATCGCCCTCAGGCAATTGCAGTTGTGCAATGACCCTGCCTGCTTTTTCTTTTTTGTCAAGCCAAGCCAGCATCTTCCCGGCTTTATCACCCAGCTCATACACCCTATGGCGGGAGGCCCGAATTGTAGTCTACACCCTTTCCCTTTGATATGCCCTCCACTCAACCTGCCGCAGCTGGACTGTTTGAGCGGTACCTGGGGACGGGTGTGACTCATGATCAGAGATGGCATCCCGCAGAGCACACTCAAGGGCGTTAAGTTCTTGATTCTGAGTCCGCCGATGGGCGGCTATGGATGCAATCGCCTGCCCACGTATAACCGTTTTATACGCCTCCCACAGGGTACTGTGGGAGCCTACGGTACCCAGATTCTCCTGAAAGTAGTGAGTAGCAGCGCTGGAAAGGGACTTCCTCAAAGGGGCGCTCTGAAGGTAACCCGCATGGATAGGAAAAACGCGGCTTTTACCGGAGCGATGAGTCGTGAGTGTGAGTCGCAACGGGGAGTGATCAGAGATTCCCCTGAGGCAGATGTCTACATCCTCAATGCCGTGCAGTCCGTCTCCGGACATTAAAATGTAATCTATACGTGATAGGCAGAGGTGTGTCGCAGAGTAGTAAGTGTATTGCCTATCATGGGGGTGCTTATGTCATCAGCAGTCCGTCAGACCCAGGGCATCTAATAATCCAGCAAGTCGCCCGCTTCCCCGTGGCGCTGTAGTACATGGATGTCTTGTCCCACGTCCAAGCAGGAAGTCTCTGGAGATGTGACCGTTAGCTGCTATCTGAGCCAAAGGCCCAGTATAAAGCAGGCGGACCCATGCACAGAACTTAGGGCCAAAACCCATATGACGGAGCACCGCGAATAGGTAAGGCCATTCCACGGTGTCAAACGCCATGGTGGCATCAAGGGAGAGAAGCACTGTCGGTTCCTGTATGGATTCGCGACGAGCCAGCACCGCCTGTAGACGGCGCAGGTTATGGGAGGTGTTACGATTTGGCATAAAGCCGGACTGGTCCGGGTGTACCAAGGTGACAAGGTGGGGGGCTAATCGTTGTGATAGGAGTTTGGCGAGGATCTTTGGCTCGGCGTTTAGCAAGGAGATGGGACGGTATGAGCCGCATGCATCCGGAGCTTTACCAGTTTTATGGATCGGGATGATCGTGGCCAGGCGTTGATCTTTAGGGAGTTCCCCTACTTTTAGGCTGTCCACGAACATTCGGAGTAAATGCGGGGCCGTTGTGGAAGCTGTTTGCTTGTAGAGTTCCACTGGGAGTCCGTTGGGTCCCAGGGCCTTACCGGACGCCAGAGCGTCAGTCGCTTCCCGTATCTCCTCCACAGTAATGCCCGCCTCTAACGAAAGAGCCGCCTCAGGTGAGAGGCAGGGAATTGTCAAGTCTTTAATGTAGTCATAGGCTTCATCTGTGGTGTAGGACGCTTGGGGAGCATAAAGTGCCTCAAAATCATCAGCCAGCTGTTCAACTATAACTCCGGGGTCCGAGGTTAAATCGCCCTCAGGCAATTGCAGTTGTGCAATGACCCTGCCTGCTTTTTCTTTTTTGTCAAGCCAAGCCAGCATCTTCCCGGCTTTATCACCCAGCTCATACACCCTATGGCGGGAGGCCCGAATTGTAGTCTGCACCCTTTCCCTTTGATATGCCCTCCACTCAACCTGCCGCAGCTGGACTGTTTGAGAGGTACCTGGGGACGGGTGTGACTCATGATCAGAGATGGCATCCCGCAGAGCACATTTAAGGGCGTTAAGTTCTTGATTCTGAGTCCGCCGATGGGCGGCTATGGATGCAATCGTCTGCCCACGTATAACCGTTTTATACGCCTCCCACAGGGTACTGTGGGAGCCTACGGTACCCAGATTCTCCTGAAAGTAGTGAGTAGCAGCGCCGGAAAGGGACTTCCTCAAAGGGGCGCTCTGAAGGTAACCCGCATGGATAGGAAAAACGCGGCTTTTACCGGAGCGATGAGTCGTGAGTGTGAGCCGCAACGGGGAGTGATCGGAGATTCCCCTGGGGCGGATGTCTACATCCTCAATGCCGTGCAGTCCGTCTCCAGACATTAAAATGTAATCTATCCGTGATAAGCAGTGGTGTGTCGCAGAGTAGTAAGTGTATTGCCTATCATGGGGGTGCTTATGTCGCCAGCAGTCCGTCAGACCCAGGGCATCTAATAATCCAGCAAGTCGCCCGCTTCCCCGTGGCGCTGTAGTACATGGATGTCTGTCCAACTCATGGTCTAAAGCGTCATTGACATCGCCCCCTAACACTAGTGTAGCCGCCGGCAATGACAGGAGAAAAGTGGCTAGGGCAGTGTGTGCAGTGGCATGTAGCCCAGGAGGGACGTATACGGACACAAAGTTATACAGTTGGCCCTCCCATAGTATCGTCACCGCCGCAAAGCGGCCCTGATTGTCTATTTTAGTCCGTTGACACACCATGTCAAAGTTCTTCAGAATAAGTATGCCCGTCCCTCTAGAGCCGGAGGAGAAGTCTGCATGCGAGATGAACCTATACCCCCATCTATCCATCGCCTTCGAGGCTGTGCCGACAAGGTGAGTTTCCTGTGATAGAACTATTGCTGGTCTGCAACGCTTCATATATTGTAGGACTAGGCCTCTCTTCACCATGTCTCCTAGTCCCCTGACATTCCACGTCATCACTGTTAAGGTCGATGTGTGAGAGGGATGCAGCGTAGGATTGTCAGGTGTATCCATTACTTGTGCCGCCATTCAAGTGTATGCATGGTTGTGTGCAGTCCAACAGGGGATGGGCCTTACCGCGCACTCTTACCAATAGGTCAATCTCCATCGTATTGTACAGAACATATCGTGTTTTGTCGCAAATTACAAAAACAGAAACAAAAACATCCAAACAACCCCCTCCCACCCCCTCCCTGCCTCCCTGCTGCACGGGCCTAAAACCGCCCGCCACCCCAACTTAGCAGAGCGCATGGTCCCGACCCAACCCAGTGTACTTGCTTGCAAGGGGTGAGTAGCTCTGTGACCTTGCAACCAGCTCCGCGTAGCCTCGTCCGCCTGATACCAAGGGCTACATAGTCAGTGTGTCGTGTAAAGTTCGAACAAGGGTCTCTAGTTCCGGCGCTCACTCCTCCGGTGGCTCACCCTCTTCTAGGCCCGATACAGCAAATAGGTCCTAACTATGTCCGTGTGATGCCTGGTGATCCGTCTGAGCAGTTTTTTGGTTGCGTTGACCCCTACCAGTTCATCGCGGGGCCTCAGTGCGTCTCCAACCATCCAGCCAGTCTCTTGCCGGCTCCGGGGTGTCGAAGAACCATGCCTTGTGATTGTCCACGACTCTCAGTCTCGCCGGAAAAAGCATGGAGTAGGGCAACTCTTTGGCCCGTAAAGCTTTTTTTATGTCGGTGAAGGTTTTCCGGCATCGGGCCACCTCAGCCGTATAGTCAGGAAAGAAGCCAATGGTGGAGTTCAGTATTTTAATAGGTTCAGAGACCCTGGCTGTCTGGAGTATGGCATCCCGATCACGGAAGTTAAAAAGTCTGGCCAGCACCGATCGCGGCAGTGCCCCCGGCTTCGCTGCACCCCCTGGAACTCTATGTGCTCGCTCAACAGAAAAGAAATGGGAGAGGCCTTTCGGTTGCAGTTTCGTTTTGATTAAGTCCTCCACGTATAGATCCATCGCTTGCTTGCCTTCCGATTCCGGAATACCTAGAATTCGGACGTTATTCCTCCGTGAGCGTCCTTCCTGGTCATCCAGGCGTTCCTGCAGTTTTTTGGCGACTGCTTCCAATCGTTCCGTAGCGAGTTGCAGCTCCGAGGTGTCTTCCATTAAGGATTTAGTGACGACTTCCACCTGCGCCACACGCTCCGCCATCTTGTGGAGGTCAGCCAGCAGTAGGCCCACATCCGTTGCGATAGACCCCACCGTTGTCTGGACGCTGGAGAGCGTCTTCATGAGGTCCTCTAGTGTCACTTTTTTGGATCCATCTCCCTCTGGGCTTTTTCCCGTGGACGGGCGGCCCTCCGGATGATGCGTGGCAGTTTTTTCAAACGCGTACTTCTCCAGTTTCGATTGTGCCATAGCATGTTTGGGCCCCCTTCCCGCCATCGCAATCGGCAGTCGTTTTCGCAGTTTGCACTCAGCGTGTCGATTGTACTGCTGTTCTGGGCTGCGATATTCAAAATGGCGGTGCCTTTCAGGGCCCCTCGTCTGTCTCCAAGGGGAGCAAGGTGATGGCGGACGCAAGGCGAAAGTGTTACAGTGCAGGCACCTCCGCTGCTCCAGTATCAAACACACCTCCACTCCCCCGATCACCCGCCAGTATGGATCGTCTAGGTGTTACTTTTACTCAGTCCCAACGATCACCGTCTTCCCAGCCGGATACAGTTTCAAATCTCCGGGCTCCCAGCGGTCAGCAAAGCATGCCCTAGTCTCTTCCTCCACCAGTACAGATTTCTCACAGTTAGGTGCAGTGACACCGCTGGGCAAGCGATTGTCCGAGAACAGGCCCACCTCCGCTTCTACTCAAGCCGATCTCCAACACGGTCCGCAGACGACCAGCGGAACCTTCCGGTGTGGTACCCCGACCACAGGGCACTTCCGGTCGGGTCGCAGTGCTGCGGCAGGGCAGTGTCCGGATACGCGGCAGGGCCCACCTCGCTTCTTCGATCTATCTCTGGCTGGCGTTGCTCGATTACGGCCGGGACTGGGACAGTCTGTGCCCCTTCCGCCCGGCGTTCCGGGCAGGCTTCAGAAGGCAAAATAAGCCGGATGGATAGGCGGATTAATGAAGTTAGAGCTGTTTCGGCCTCGGAGCTCTCGCACTATGCCGCCATCTCGGTCGGCTCGTAGCCACGCCCCAAGATCGGCCCCTTCTAGCATAGCTCAGAACACCCTTCCCCTAGAGCTATCCACTGGTGTTTTTAGAAGCATTCTAGAGTAAGATAGTTGAAATGCCCAGGCATGCTATTGCAGGTCTGGTAACGTTAGCCCTCCTTTTTCTCTCCTTCTCCTCAGCTTTTTCCAAGCCAATCTTGTAGCTCCATTTCTCCAGATAAAGGAATTAATCTCTTGTTGACATTTAGCTATTTGCTTAATATCAATGGCCATCGGGATAGAGTTAAATAGAAAAGTATATTTAGGCAGGACAGACATTTTAACTAAGTTTGTCCTCCCAAAGATGGATAACGGGAGATAATTCCATGCCTGTAGCTGTTTCTGACATTCTTTATGTACTCGCTCCAGATTATAAACGGCAATCTTACTGACATCTTGGGTAATCCTAATGCCAAGATAACGCATGGAGGACACAACCTCCACATGCGTGCTAGTAGTGTTCCAGGCCATGATTTCCGTTTTGTCTGAGTTTATCTCGTATCCGGAGATTATGGCAAACTCCTCTGCCCTCTTGATCACTGTGGGAAGAGCCAGGTCTAAATCGGATGTCATTATGAGGATATCATCAGCATATAGGGCTACCCGCTTATCCTACCCTCCAAAGCTAAATGATGGTATGTTAGCCTCCTCTCTAAGAATCTGAGCAAAGGGCTCAATATAGAGATTGAAAAGGAGGTGGGGCACAAGGCAACCCTGCCTTGTGCCCCTTGAAATTCTGAAGGGCTCTGTCAGGGAGTTGTTTACAGAAAGCCTAGCCGTCGGAGCTCTATATATAAGCGATATCATACGGCAGAAGTTCTCAGGCAAGTTGAATTTCCTCATGACCGCAGCCAAGTAGGCCCAGTTGACCCTATCTAAGGCCTTGGTCGTGTCCAGTGTAAAGGTAGCCAAAGGAAGAAAAAAGGTAGTAGAGATGTCAATTACCCCAACTAGATCTTGCATGAGGTCTGCTAGGTGTCTACCTTTAATAAAGCCCTTTTGGTCTTCATGTATAATTGAGCTTGTCACCACCCCCAACCTAGCCACCATAATAGCAGCAAAGATTTTATAATCGCTGTTGAGGAGCGAGATCGGGCGATATGACCCACATTCTTTCAGATCTTTCCCTGGTTTGGGTATTAAAACCACTGTGGTGTCATTCCAGGACTTTGGAGGGTCCCTTCCCTCCAAGAGAATGCCGTTAAAGATGGTAGCCAAGACCGGGGCAATCTCCTCACTGAGGACCCTGTAAAATTCCTCCGGTAACCCGTCAGGGCCTGCCGCCTTCCCCCGCTTCACTTGCCCCAACACCTTGCCAATCTCTTCAACAGAAATCTCTCTTTCCAAAGTCCTACTTTGCCCTGATGAGAGCTTTTGGGGTGGAAATTGAGTCCAACCAGGCCTCCCTCCCTGCCTTATCCTCACAGGTATCTTCTTTGTAGATGTCCGGAAAGAAGTCCTGGAAGGCGCCCCCTATTTCAACTTTTGTGAGCCGGGGGGCTACTTCCCTCTCCACCCTTATCTCCCTAATGTAATTTCGTGCTTGGTCGGCTTTGGTTTTCCATGCAAGGATTTTCCAGCCACCTCACCGAACTCAAAAAGAGAGTTTCTACTCGCCTCCCACCTTCTAGCGACCCTTGCCTGTAGTAGATTTTCTAATTGGGATTTTAATACACCGAGCCTTTCATGATCCGCACCTGATCTCATATGGGCACCCAACTTGTTTTCGATACCTTTCATTTCCACTTCCAAGTTCTCAATACTTTCCCTATATTTCTGTCTTCTGTATGAGGATCGACTTATATTACAACCACTCCAGAAGGATTTCAATGCGTCCCACATAGTGTGAACGTCAGCTATATCTACATTGGCCTCCAAGAAATGCCGGGTCTCTGATCGAAGAAAAATGATCTCCTCACCTTCTAGAAGGATGGTGCGGTCAAACGACCAGGAGGCGTAGGTCTGTTGGTAGCCTACTTTTAATATACATGAGATGGCCGAATGATCAGAGAGATGTGAGGGAAGGTACGAAATATCTATCAATAGATCTTTGAGGCTATAGCTGAACAGAGCATAGTCTATCCTTGACACATGTTTATATTTAAGGTTTCGAAAGGAAACCCCCAACTTAACCCCTGCCCTTTCCCTCCATATATCTGCGAGACCTAGTTGTGACATTATTGTTAAAAGATCTTGCCTAGATTTAGAAAGAACACAGGCCCTAGAAATAGCAGACTTGTCTAATTTTGGATCTATTACAATATTAAAATCTCCCACCCAAATTACAGGGTCATGAAAGGCTACTAAGTGGTCACGTATGATGTTCAAATAGGAAGGATCGTCCTGGTTTGGGCTGTAATAACCAACCAGGGTATATGGAAGGCCATCCAGCACAACCCTTAAAATGAGCCACCTACCGCTCCTATCCTCCCTGTACTCCACAATTTGAGCTTTGGCCTGCTTCTTGAAAATAAAAAGCACTCCCCTGATATTTGCCGATTGGTCTGTACCCAAAAAAAGTCTATCCATTTTTCTTTCTTTAGAATCTCTACTGTATCAGCTTTGAGGAGGTGTGACTCCTGTATGACTATAACCTGTGCCGGGGAGTCTCTCAAAATTAGTTATAATGATCACTGGTGCAGGCACCGACCGTTGTGTCCTCTTCAGTCAATTCTGGTTACACAGCTCACCAGCTGTAGGACGACAGCATGCTATAACACAGGAAATTATGAGTTCGATTAAGCGTTATGTGTCTGAATGGCATATTCTGGTGCCTAAAACTGCCAACAGAAAACAAGATGCATCCATCCCATGTGCAATAACTGAAATAGCTGGTTTCTTTAAAAAATTTCACTGCAGCTGCCACTTTAAAAGCAACTCGGCCAGCATCCTGGCGGCCAGACCTGGGATCAAAGGCCTCCACAATTTTCTGTTAGAGGCCAGGCAAACCCCCTCACCACAGCTTCCAAGAACACAGCCAGTATTTAAGAACTCCATGACACCACAAACGGTTCCAAAACAACTCATCTGGCAAGCTGTTGGACTTGGCTCTTCTGGCAGGGTCACCCCTAAAACTTTTTGCTTTTAAGTGTGACATGGTGTTAGTGATTTTTTGCTTCTGCGCACTTTCACTGTGTCCCAGTGGAAAGTGCGTGCGCACTCTGAGTGCGTGTGGTGAGATTAGCCTGCCCTCCCATAGGAATGCTTGGGGAATGTATGTATCCATGTTAGTTCTTGATGCGTGGGGAGTGCAGGTGCGAGTTTGGTATATGCGGACTCGTGTGATTAAATGCTACGCAATGATATGTGTGGCGTGATTGTGCCTAGTGTGGAAGTGCCACTTCTAGAAGTTGGCATATTTGTGTCTGGCGTGTGATTGGCTGGAGCTGGCTGGTGAGCCAGGCTCCATGAGTCATGATGGGTCTGCCCCGGTGGTGAGTGTTGAGATTAGAATGCTGATGTGAGGGAGTGGTGCACCTGGGATCTGAATAGGGCTGGGCTTTCCCCACACAATGCTGGCTCCACCGCCAATGCTTTATTTCTACTTTGGACCTTGATTTTGGACTACAGTGCTAGGGAGCGCGTTGACCCCTTTAGCCGGTGCCCGCCCGGCATTTCGAAAGTCCAGTGTCCGCAAACGAAATCGCCACGCCGCCCGGCCGGAAGTCAGGCGGGCCGAGGGCGGGGCAAAGGGACATCCGGAAGCCCAGGCGGGAGCCTACCCCGCACTGGGAAGTGCTGCACGAAGAATCTGAAGCCTAGCGAGGCTCCCCTGAGGAAGGAGCCCCGCCCGCGGCCACAGGGGAAGTGAGGAGAGCCGCCGCAGAGCCGGAGACGAGACCCGGTGAGTGCCTGCAGAGGAGGGGGGAGCGTCGGGGCACCTTGCCGGAGCCCGCCCCGCCCCTCCAGTGCGAAGCCCCGAAAGTGCGAGCCTGAAGGGCTCCAGGTGCCCATTTGTTTTCTAGAGCCTGAGAGGCTCCTCAAGGCGCCGCAGTTGTCCCAGAGCCCGAGAGGCTCAAGGCACCACAGTTGTTTAGAGAGCCCACGAGGTTCGTGGGGGCATATTTGTGTTAGAGCCTGAGAGGCTCCTCATCGCCCCAGTTGTTCTCGAGTCCCCCGTGAGGGACTCCAACGTAATCGGGGGCATCCTCCATCGTTTCTGGTGTGGTAGAGTGGCCCCAGCAGTCAGCGGGCTGCTCCCACTCGCCCCCCCAGTGATCTAGAGCCACGAGGCTCACAGGTGCTTTGGTGGCCAGAGCCTGCGAGGCTCCACCGTGTTGGCCACATCTTGTCTACTACAGCTGCCCAGCACTTAGTGGGCAGCTGCCACGTTTAGGCTTGCCCTTGCCTGCCCTGACATTTCAGTTGGCCTGAGGGACAGTTCTAGTGTTGTGCTTATGTGCACCTTACGCAACTTATGTTTTACTTGCCAATGTGATTTCTGCGCAATTGTTCCTTGCTGCACCTCTGAATGTTGTGATGCATCATGTGTAATGTGTTCTTGCTTATACCCCTACATGTATTGTGATACTTAGGTGGTTGTTCTTTCTAATACATGTGTGCTAGTGAGGTCCTGGTTCCCTGCGTAATATTCTCCTAAGGTGGTTAGGGTTGTGTAGGTGGTACTTACCTTTTTATACCAGTGGTTACTGGTTGTGTGCTACATTTGCTATTTTGTGCTACAGTGATTATGCTATGATATACAACGTACTATTTCTAACAATATTTCTAGTTCTAAAAGTGCTTATTCCTGACAGGGGTCCACGTGGCCCTGTCCCATGTACATAATCACCTGTAAATTCTGCCCGTGCCTGTTGGCACATTGTAAAGGGTGTGTTTTTATCTAATGTGTTTTGGTATAATACAAAGGCTATTTTTACATATAACCTTGTGTGGAGTTTCCTTTGTGGTGGGCCTTGGGTGTTGTTGCTGGGTGCACGCGCAAACACTTAACCTACATAGCCTCCGGGATTAGCCTTGCTGCTCGAGCCACGTTACCTAGAGGGTGAGCAGGGGTTGTCTTTGGCGGGTAACTCCCTTGCCCTGACTTGGGAGTGGTGGTTTCTGCCTGGCTTTGGCACAAGCCTTAGCCAACCAGAAATCCCATTTCTAACACAAGCCCAGACCCTCACCCCCCCATCCTCAAGACTCCATCCCACACAACTAGCCTGCCCTCACATTCATACAACCTGGGCAACACACACTGTGGGCTGTAGAAGCCACAGGGAACACAAGACAATTTGGTTCATACACTTGCTCACTCACTTTGGGTCCTTAGGGAAGGGAAGAACATCAACTATTAAAAGTTAACTGTTTTCTGTTTTGACTGCATTTAAAAACAAGCGCGCACGCCTCGAACTAAAAGTAAAAAATCAAGAGGACAGGAGGAGGCAGCAGGGGCAGGGGAGAGAGGAAGGGGCCTGCACCTGTTTCCCTTGCGGGAGCGAGCACGAACCATCTGTTAATTACAAACAGATGGTTTCTAAGCTCGCTCCCACAAGGGAATCACCAAACGTGCACACGTTGCCATTGAAAGCAATGCGAAGCGTGCACATTTTTGGCAGAAAAAGGAAATTGATAACTAAAGGTCTCCTCCTATGCGCGCTGCGTACGCGAGACCCAAAAAAATACATTGGTGTAATGCGTAATAATATCTATGTAGAACTTGGTAGCCCCTTACAGGTTCTGGAAGTGTATTTACTTAATTTAAAGCACCATGTGATTGTGAGTTAAATATGAATTTTCCCAGCAGGTGTCGACACAGAGGAATAATCTACACGCTAAGACTCCTGCTGCTGCTCCGTCTTTAGGACTCACTGCCGTGCTTTCATTTAACATTAGCAGGGAACATTTGCCCCGGTCAGCAGTCATGGGTAAAAGGTCGCTACTCACTACATTGATAAGTTTCCTACAAACATTTTTAAATGAATGTGAACACACACAGGCATGGAAGAGACCACTGCGGCCTTGCACAAAGGGCCCCTCTTACTTAAAATATTCCCCAAGCTTTGCAGAGAAGGCAGAGAGAGAGCGGAGTACGCTGCAGGATGGACTGCACCTCTAAATGAAGACAAGAATAAACCTACAAGCAGCTGATATCACCCTGAGGAGCCGTGGAGAGCCGGCACAGACAACGCATCCTTTGTAGAGGTGTCACATTTGGATCAGGCCAGGGCAAGGAAGGGCGGCTTGTAGGGGATGCGGACATGCCGCTGCAGTGCGACCACCGTGTCTGCTCCTGACCTCCTGGCTGCCAGTGAAACACAGGCACCGGAGCTGCAAATGAATAATGGCACCCTGCTCCCACGTGCTCCAGTCATCATTAGACGCGCGGGAAGCCGACGCCTCGAGTCTGCGCAGTGTGTCTTCAAAGTCTGGAACACAAAGTGCGCAGACTTAAGCTCCCAGCTTTTTGTTTGCCTGCAGCCTCTACCCCACCCTTTCACAACTCGTCACAGGGATGAATCCACCCCCATGACAAGTTGGGAAAGGGAGGGGCGACCATCCTCTCCACTCTCTTATTGACGTGGAGCCCCTGCACTGGGACTAATATTGCCAAATATTAAGTTCCAGAGTACGATCACGCATCTGCACTGCAATTCCCAAAAGCAGCGATTGCTGACCATGCTGGGTGGCCATGCTAGGTGGCCATGCCGGGTGGCCATGATGGGTCGCGATACTGGGTGACCATGCTGGGTGGCCATGCTGGGTGGCCTTGCTGGGTGACCATGCTGGGTGACCATGCTGGGTGGCCATGCTGGGTGACCATGCTGGGTGGCCATGCTGGGTTGCCATGCTGGGTGGCCATGCTGGGTGGCCATGCTGGGTGACCATGCTGGGTGGCCATGCTGGGTGGCCATGTTGGGTGACCATGCTGGGTGGCCATGCTGGGTGGCCATGCTGGGTGGCCATGCTGAGTGACCATGCTGGGTGACCATGCTGGGTGGGGTTTGAGTATAAAATGGTGCCTGTTCAGAACCGTCTGATTACTATTCCAGGAAATGATCGAAGTAACCCCTTTTTTCCTGAGCTCCCGCGATAAACTGGATCACTCAGTTTTGTTGACGAAGTTCACCGAACAGGGTAAAAAAAAACTAATACTTCAAAAGCGGGGGATGTTTTATGCGGAACTCAAAACTTAGGTTCCATCTGAATATTATGTATGCTCTCTTTTTGAAATCTCGCAGTTCCTATCCCCTAAACCCCTTTCCCTTGCCTGGCCCCTCCAATACTCTGCGCTAATACAGCATTCAGAATTGGTGGTGCCTGAAGGTGGATCTCTTGATCTTTGTACAGACCTGGAAGAAGTTCAGACTTGAGAGAAACACACCACTGTCCTCCCACTACTGAGGAAACCCCCTCAAACCCTTAAACGCTCACCAACCACAGGCCTATCTCCCTGCGACCATTCCCGGTTTACGTCTTGGAGAAAATGGTCAACAGACACTTTGTTGAATACCTCAAGGACCACGAGCTCCTCAAAACCACTCAGTCTGGTTGAGCCCCAACCACAGCTTTGAACTGTCCACATCCTCGCCATGGATGACATCCGCATGACTCTGGACAGAAGAGACATGGTGATCTCATTCTCCTGGTCGTCCTCTCTGTAGAGTTTGAGAGTCTCCCACCCCATCCTTATCCAACGCCTCCAGGAGATCAGAATCCAACGAGACACACTCCGATGGATCTGCTTCTTCCTGATTGGAAGAACCAAGTCAGTCATCCTGTTACCGTACACATTTCATGCCGGTGACTTCGTCTGCTGAGTTCCATACAGATCTTCCGGGAGCCCGACCCTCTTCAATGCATACATGATCCCTTTAGCTAGAATCATCCACTCTCATAGCATCAACATTCTCTCCTACACTGACACACAACTGTCTCTCATGGTCGAGATGCCCAGTACCCGGATGAAGTTTTATTCCTGTGTGACTGGAATTGCCCACTAGATGAAGATCATCTGTCCAAAACACTGACTGACTTAAACCGTGATCTTCAGGAAAAGCACATCAGCGTTGGACTCCACTTGGTGACTACTAAAGACAGGACGAACATCTACCCTCACCACCCATGCCAAGAATCTCAGGATCGTCACAGACAGCAAGCCTTGACCCGCCAGATCAACACCCTCGCCTCCACCTGCTTCAACTCCCTCCACATCCTCTGCAAGACCTTAAAGTGGATCCTCACCGAATGCAGAAAGACCATCACCCATGCACTCATAGCGAGCAGGCTGGACTACGGCAACGCCCTCTACCCCGGAATCAACAAAACCCTGCTACACAAACTCCAGACCACCATCCAGACCACCTCAGCCAGACTCGTCCTCTGAATCATAGTCTAGTATGGGCACCCTCAAGTTTAGAGATGTACAAATAACAGTTTTGTAAATTGGCCATTGTGACAGAAATTCACAGATGAAAACGTTGTCACAAACGGCATTTTTGTCCTCCTCATTTTCATTATTTCAACAGTCAGCGTCTTTGAGAAAATTTTGAGGGATCTACACATATGACCCCTTTGTAAATTCTGAGTTGTGTCTACTTTCAGAAATCTGCAGCTTTCCTGGATCCCCCCCGGGTTTCACAGTGGATTATACCAAAAACTGGAAGAAAGTTGAAAGCACAAAAAATAGGCAAAATGGGCTAAAACTGTTGTAAAAGAAACTGTTTTTGTCCCTACAAGCTGGGTAGATGGTGACCTTGAGCAAATGTACAACGATGTCATTTATAGGAAAAAAACAGTTTTCTCTAGAGCACTTTTTCCCTATTTTTTCAAAAAATTTAAACATTTTGCTATATTTTGCCTATTTTCTGGGTCCCCTCCAGGGGAATCCAAAAACCCTGGGTACCTTTACAATCCCCTGGATGTTAGACATAAGAGGGTGCCAAATTTGCCATGGGTACCTTTTGTGAAAAAAAGTTATGTACCCTAAGCACAAACTACCCAGATTACGTTAAAAGAAAGTGCTCAGCACGTGGGGGAGGGAGGAGAGAAGGTCCAGCATTTAAGGGGTCAATGTGAGCAGTCAACAAACCTTTCAGGTAGATTTTTTTTCCAGAGCGAACAATTAGGGGAATTTTTCAGCACAAAACTACTAATCCAAACAAATCTGTGGTATTTGCACATTGGATCTTTCGTTAGTTGAAATGGTTCTTTAAACATGGAGCTCCTGGTTTGATCGGAGTCAATTACAGGGCAGAAGTTACACAACATTGTGAAGACAGAGGCAACATTGAGTACAGGGGTGCAGTAACATTTGTTGTACATGCACATGCAGTGTATGCCTTTGAAATGTTTTATTAATGGGTTAGCTTTGGTCCTATAGATGCCGGTCCTACGCTTTCCACTCCTACAAAGATGCAGCCGTTCCTACCCAGCCCCAAGCATATCACGACTCGGTGGACCCTTTCACCCGTCCAGTTCATAAGATTGGTTTGTTGGTCACTTAGCCCCCACATACCTCAGAATATCAGACAGGGTACCCTAAAGTGGGATCACCTGATACCGTACTGGCTCGGTACACACAGTGTCCTATATAGGTGGCTCAGGCAGTATGTATTGCAGAACAAAGCAGGCAGAGCGGGTCGAGTCGGACCTGTACCACAGACACAGGCTTCCATACAAGCAATCAGTCCACAGTCTATAAGCGCCACTACGGGCAAAGTGCCCGTAAAAAGCAACAAAACTGCCTTCTGGATCGCTTGCAACACCAACCAGAGGAGCAGCATTTTGGCGATGAGACGTCCCCTTGGAATGGTGCCATCTTCAGGGGCGTACAACACCTGGGAAAGTATCTACACTGCTACGCATGGCATACCCTCATTGGTGGTACCACCTGATGTACTAAGGAAAGTACAAATGAGTACAAGGCTGCACCCTCCTTAGATCAAGGAATGAGATGAGGTATCAACCGTACTACCCATGGCATGCCGACATGGGCGGTACTACCCGATGTACTAAGGTAAGAACAAATGAGTACAAGGCTGCACCCTCCCGAGATCTAGGAATGAGATGAAGTATCAACCATACTACCCATGGCACGCTGTCATGGGCGGTACTACCCGATGGTGGAGGAGTGTGGCTCAATGGTTAGAGCGGCAGACCCTGATGCAGAGTTCTGGCCAGTGACCAGGGTTCGATTCCCGCCTCGGCGTGGTCTCAGGCTCAATTTCTTCAGACCTGTTAATTCTCGCCTCTTTGCCTATTCTAATCACGGGCCCCACGCTGCAACTCGGGGCAATAGCTTGCTTAGCCTCCACACCGGCCCCAACAGCGCTAAGGATACCTGGCTTCACCCTGGGGGTGCCCAGGAGTGGACACTTCACAGGGAAAGCCAGGAGGGGTTCCACAGCGGTATGAGTATCAGCGCCAGGAAGCCGAATAGGCGACACCGCAAGGTGACCGTCTGGTGACAGTGCGCTCTATAAGTACCATGACATTTAAATTTACATTTACTAAGGCAAGAACAAATTATTATTATTATTATTATATAATAATAATAATAATAATAATAATAATAATAATAATAATAATAATAATAATAATAATAATTTACTAAGGCAAGAACAAATGAGTACAAGGCTGCACCAGCCCTAGATCTAGGAATGAGATGAAGTATCAACCGTACTACCCATGGCAAGCCATCATGGGCGGTTATACCTGATGTTAAAGGCAAGAACAGCCCGGATAGAAGAGCCCAGCTCAGACCCGGGGTCCCCGGATAGAAGGGCCCAGCTCAGCCCCAGGACCCCCGGATAGAAGAGCCCAGATTAGCCCCAGGGACCCCCGGATAGAAAAGCCCAGCTCAGCTCAGCCCCAGGGGCCCCCGGATAGAAGAGCCCAGCTCAGCCCCAGGGCCCCCAGATAAAAGAGCCCAGCTCAGCCCCAGGGCCCCCCGGATAGAAGAGCCCAGCTCAGCCCCAGGGCCCCCAGATAAAAGAGCCCAGCTCAGCCCCAGGGCCCCCCGGATAGAAGGGCCCAGCTCAGCCCCAGGGGCCCCCGGTTAGAAGAGCCCAGCTCAGCCCCAGGGGCCCACGGATAGAAGAGCCCAGCTCAGCCCGAGGTCCCCCGGATAGAAGAGCCCAGCTCAGCCCAGGGGCCCCGGATAGAAGAGTCCAGCTGAGCCCCTGGGGCCCCTGGATAGAGGAGCCCAGCTCAACCCCATGGGCCCTGGATAGAAGAGCCCAGGTCAACCCCAGGGGCCCCGGATAGGAGAGCCCAGCTCAGCCCCAGGGGCTCCGAATAGAAGAGCCCAGCTCAGCCGCAGGGCCTCCGGATAGACAGCTCAACCCCAGGGGCCCCCGGATAGAAGAGCCCACCTCAGCCCTAGGGGTCTCCGGATTGAAGAGCCCAGCTCAACCTCAGGGGCCCCGGATAGAAGGGCCCAGCTCAGCCCCAGGGGCCCCCGGATAGAAGAGCCCAGCTCAGCCCGGCTCCTGCAGAAATTCCCTCCAGGATTATTCAGTCTATTTCTACAAACACAGCAGAAGGTGGTGACAATCTCTTACCTGAGCAGACGTGTCCAGGCTCTCTCCTCCTCCTGGGGGGCCGTGGGGAGTGGGGGGCAGGTCTGGGGTCTGAGGGGGGCAGGTCTGGGTCTTAGGGGCGGCAGGGGCAGATCTGGGGTCTGAGGGGGGAGCAGGGGCTGATCTGGGGTCTGAGGGGTGGCAGGGGGCAGATCTGGGGTCTGAGGGGGGCGGTAGGGTCAGATCTGGGGTCTTGGGGGGCAGATCTGGGGTCTGAGGGGGCTGATCTGGGGTCTGAGGGGGGGAGCAGGGGCTGAGCTGGGGTCTGAGGGGTGGCAGGGGTCAGATCTGGGGTCTGAGGGGCGGCAGGGTCAGATCTGGGGTCTTGGGGGGCAGATCTGGGGTCTGAGGGGGGCAGGGGCAGATCTGGGGTCTGAGGAGGCGGCAGGGGCAGATCTGCGGTCTTGGGGGGCAGATCTGGGGTCTGAGGGGGGGCAGGGGCAGATCTGGGGTCTGAGGGGGGCAGGGGCAGATCTGGGGTCTGAGAGGGGGCAGGGGCAGATCTGGGGTCTGAGGGGGAAGATCTGGGGTCTGAGGGGGGTCTGTAGATGAAGGTCGCTGCACAGACAGACAGGGCTCCTTCTTCCTCTGCAGCAGGCTGCACACACAAGCTAAGACAAGAAGTGATGTCAACGCTGCTGGTGCTGTCTCTGCCGCCGCTGACCCGGAAGAGGAAACCCTTCTCCCTTTTATCAAGTTTGCAGCTCAGTGGATTCATCAGCAGGCGAGGATCGCCCTCTGGTGGCCGCTGACGGAACCGCCGCCTCCAGCAGGGAAACAAGCAATGGCACCTGCAAAGACACAGACATGGGTGTTATGGGAAACAAGCATTGGCACCTGTAAAGACACAGACATGGGTGTTATGGGAAACAAGCATTGGCTCCTGTAAACACACAGACATGGGTGTTATGGGAAACAAGCATTGGCTCCTGTAAACACACAGACATGGGTGTTATGGGAAACAAGCATTGGCTCCTGTAAACACACAGACATGGGTGTTATGGGAAACAAGCATTGGCACCTGCAAAGACACAGACATGGGTGTAGCCGAGTGGTCGCTCCCTTTGGCTCCGGTATCGTTCCTGAACGCTTTGTGCTGCTTTGTGCTGCTAACTGTTGTGCTGCTAGCTGATTGAATTGCCTGCTGTGCGCTTTGTATGCCGCTTTGCATATTTAGTAATTTTACATTGCCAGCGCGACTTTGCTGATCTTTTTGCCTATTCCCCCAAGCGCCCTCCATTTTGTTGTTGTTGTCCTGATACCTAGCCCGCCCCGCCTCCCAGCTGAGACGCCCTCCCACAGACTTGAAGAGCGCTCCGTTACCTGGAAGCGCCGTGACTCACTCTACGCTTCCCAGCCGAGTGGTCGCTCCCTTTGGCTCCGGTATCGTTCCTGAACGCTTTGTGCTGCTTTGTGCTGCTAACTGTTGTGCTGCTAGCTGATTGAATTGCCTGCTGTGCGCTTTGTATGCCGCTTTGCATATTTAGTAATTTTACATTGCCAGCGCGACTTTGCTGATCTTTTTGCCTATTCCCCCAAGCGCCCTCCATTTTGTTGTTGTTGTACTGATACCTAGCCCGCCCCGCCTCCCAGCTGAGACGCCCTCCCACAGACTTGAAGAGCGCTCCGTTACCTGGAAGCGCCGTGACTCACTCTACGCTTCCCAGCCGAGTGGTCGCTCCCTTTGGCTCCGGTATCGTTCCTGAACGCTTTGTGCTGCTTTGTGCTGCTAACTGTTGTGCTGCTAGCTGATTGAATTGCCTGCTGTGCGCTTTGTATGCCGCTTTGCATATTTAGTAATTTTACATTGCCAGTGCGACTTTGCTGATCTTTTTGCCTATTCCCCCAAGCGCCCTCCATTTTGTTGTTGTTGTCCTGATACCTAGCCCGCCCCGCCTCCCAGCTGAGATGCCCTCCCACAGACTTGAAGAGTGCTCCGTTACCTGGAAGCGCCGTGACTCACTCTACGCTTCCCAGCCGAGTGGTCGCTCCCTTTGGCTCCGGTATCGTTCCTGAACGCTTTGTGCTGCTTTGTGCTGCTAACTGTTGTGCTGCTAGCTGATTGAATTGCCTGCTGTGCGCTTTGTATGCCGCTTTGCATATTTAGTAATTTTACATTGCCAGCGCGACTTTGCTGATCTTTTTGCCTATTCCCCCAAGCGCCCTCCATTTTGTTGTTGTTGTCCTGATACCTAGCCCGCCCCGCCTCCCAGCTGAGACGCCCTCGCCCCTCCCCCTCCACTATCCATATATGACAATTCTTCCCGCGCGCAGCGTTCACGCGCAGCATTCGCGCCCCATTCGCGCCGAAGGTGCGCCAAAGGTAAGCCCGTCTACGCCCGTCCGCGCCTGGACCGCGCCCAGCGCCAGACCCCCTGCCCCTCGCGCTGCCCAGCCCTCCCGCATTACCTACGATGCCGCCACCCTCCTAGCCCTTAACCCCGGTCGCGCCCCCAACTGCGTCCAAGCCGCCCCTGGACAAACCCATGGACCTTTCTCCTGCTTCTCCTGCAAATTCAGCGGCACCGACAACATCTCCGCTACGACCACACCACTGACTCCCGACCCCAACCACCTACAATGCATCCTTCTCAACACCCGTTCGGTCCACTGGCACGCCATTGACCTATGGAATCTACTAGACACCATTTCTCCAGACATCGCCTTCCTAACAGAAACATGGATGAATGCTTCATCCGCACCAGACATCACCATTGCCATCCCTGAAGACTATAAGATCACTCGCAAAGACCGCACCAGCCACACAGGAGGAGGCATCGCTATCGTCCACAAGAAATCAATCCGCATCTCAACCAGCTCTGACGCCAACCTCGCTAACTCCGAACACCTTCACTTCCAGATCCACATCGACCCCAAAACAACACTCAGAGGCACCCTCCTCTACAGACCACCAGGACCCCGCGCAAAATTCAGTGAAGACATCACGGACTTCATCACCCCACACGCGCTCCCCTCCAAAGACTACATCCTTCTGGGAGACCTCAACTTTCACCTTGAAAAGATAAACGACCGCAACACCGCCACCCTCTTAGACAACCTCGCCAACCTCGGACTTAAACAACTAGTCACTTCCCCCACCCACATCGCAGGCCACACACTCGACCCCATCTTCACATCCAGCAATCACGTCTCCTTCAGCCACACTACGGATCTCCTCTGGACTGACCACAGCTGCGTTCACTTCACCTACAACAAACCAAAACCCACCATCCACCTCCATCCTACCCTGCAAAGAAACTGGAACAAAATCACCACGGACCAGATCTCCGCATCGCTCCTTCAAAACACCCCAGCCCTCTCTTCTAACGCTAACGAAGCCGCCGCCAACCTCACCCTATGGTTATCCAACACCGCCGACACCTTAGCACCACTGAAAAAACGTCAAAGCAAACCTGGCAGCAAGAAGGCCTCATGGTTCAACGATGATCTTAAGAAGTCCAAGAAACTCTGCCGCTCCCTTGAAAAGGCCTGGAAAAAAGACCCAACCACTAGCACCAAGGACGCCTTCAAAAACGCCACCCGCACCCACCACCAACTGATCCGAAAAGCCAAGAAAACAGCATTCAAGGATCGACTCGACAACAACGCCCACAACAGCAAGGAACTTTTCAACATCGTCAAGGAATTTTCCAATCCCTCTGCCAACTCCAACGACATCACCCCATCTCAAGCCCTCTGCGACTCCCTAGCCTCATTTTTCCACAACAAGATTGCAGACATCCACAACAGCTTTGACAACCAACCCGGAAACCAACCCACCCTACCATTTGCTGGACATTCTCCCCCCGTGAACACCCTTAACGACTGGAACCCAATCTCCACTGAGGACACCATCCGCCTGATGAACTCCATCCACTCAGGATCCCCCACAGACCCATGTCCTCACCACATCTTCAACAAAGCAGACTCCGTCATAGCACCGCACCTCCGAGACGTCATCAACTGCTCCTTCAAATCCGCCACCTTCCCGGAAAGCTGGAAACACGCTGAACTCACCGCCCTTCTGAAAAAACCCACAGCAGACCCCACCAAACTCAAAAATTACCTCCCCATCTCGCTTCTTCCATTCCCGGCCAAAGTCATCGAGAAAGCTGTCAACAGCCAGCTCGGCGCCTTCCTCGAAGCCAACAAATCCCTCGACCCCTCACAATCTGGCTTCCGAGCAAAACACAGCACTGAGACCGCCCTCATCGCAGCAACAGACGACATTCGAACTCTACTGGACACACAGTCGCCCTCATCCTCCTTGACCTCTCTGCAGCATTCGACACAGTCTGCCACAGCACCCTTTTACAACGCCTCAATAACATCGGAATCCAAGGAAAAGCACTCGATTGGATCACCTCGTTCCTCACCGGAAGAACCCAGAGAGTCCGCCTCCCACCATTCAAGTCCGAGGCCACCGAAGTCATCTGTGGCGTACCACAAGGATCCTCACTCAGCCCCACCCTCTTCAACGTATACATGAGCCCCCTCGCGGCCATCGTCCGCCAACACAACCTCAACATCATCTCCTACGCGGATGACACTCAACTAATCCTTTCTCTCACCAATGACCCCAGCACCGCCAAAACTAACCTACACGAAGGAATGAAAGAAGTTGCCGAATGGATGAAACAAAGCCGTCTGAAACTGAACTCAGACAAAACAGAAGTCCTCATCTTAGGTACATCCCCCTCTGCATGGGACGACTCCTGGTGGCCGGAAGCCCTCGGAAAAGCACCCATCCCGACAGACCACGCACGGAACCTAGGCGTCATCCTGGATTCTTCACTCTCAATGAACAGACAAGTCAGCGCCGTATCCTCTTCCTGCTTCAACATTCTTCGCATGCTCAGAAAAACATTTCGCTGGATCCCCTCCGAAACAAGGAAAACAGTCACCCACGCTCTGGTCACGAGCCGACTGGACTACGGAAACACCCTCTACGCAGGCACTACCGCTAAACTCCAGAAGAAACTCCAACGAATCCAAAACGCCTCAGCCAGGATCATATTAGACATCCCACGCAACGAACACATCTCTGGTCACCTTAAAGACCTCCACTGGCTACCCGTCAATAAGAGGATCACTTTCCGACTGCTTACCCACGCTCACAAATCACTCTACGACATCGGACCAGAATGCCTCAACTCACGACTGTCCTTCTACACCCCCTCCCGCCAACTACGTTCTTCCAGCCAAGCCCTCGCCACTGTACCTCGCATCAACAAGACCACCATGGGAGGCAGATCCTTCTCATACCTGGCTGCTAAAACATGGAACTCACTCCCCGCTTACCTTCGCCTTACCCAGAACCACCTAGCATTCAGAAAGCAACTTAAAACATGGATATTTGACAAGTAATCCTCCTCCCCTTCCTAAGCGCCTTGAAACCCTCTGGGTATGTAGTGCGCTATATAAATTCTCTGACTTGACTTGACTTGACATGGGAAACAAGCATTGGCGCCTGTAAACACACAGACATGGGTGTTATGGGAAGCAAGCATTGGCGCCTATAAACACACAGACATGGGTGTTATGGGAAACAAGCATTGGCGCCTGTAAACACACAGACATGGGTGTTATGGGAAACAAGCATTGGCGCCCGTAAAGACAGAAACATGGGTGTTATGGGAAACAAGCATTGGCCCCTCTACACACAGACGTGGGTGTTATAGGAAACAAGCATTGGTGCCTGTAAACACACAGACATGGGTGTTATGGGAAACAAGCATTGGCGCCTGCAAAGACACAGACGTGGGTGTTTGAGTCCATGACAGGGTCTCATATGAGAAACAAGCATTGGCGCCGGCAACGACACAGACTTGGGTGTTAAGACACTCACAGTCGGAACACTTCTACTTGAGTTTGAGTTTTACGTTTAAAATATTTATAGAGCGCGCGCTCACCTAGCGGTTCCATGCCGCTACAGAGTACTGAGCCCAAAAGGACAAGAAGATCGAGAAGGAGCAAAGAATAAGAACGTTATGATAGGAAGGTTTGGGAGAAAAGAAGCGTTTTTGGCGCTTTACGGAAGTGTAAATATTGGGTGGAAGATCTAAGGTGGACGGGGAGAGAGTTCCAGAAGGCAGGGGCAAGTGTGGAGAATTTCGTGCCTCCCCACTTTTTGAGCTTGAAGCGGGGAACTGTCAACAGTTGTTGGGAGGATGAACGCAGTTCCCTAGCAGGGGCATAGGTTTTAATTTCCGAGGAGTTAAAGGCAGAAGCTGAGCCGGCCCGAGCCTGAAAAGGGATGCAGCCCATCATGAACTGAGCTCGTTCTCAGATAGGGAGCCAGTGCAAGGACTTGAGGAGAGGAGTGACGTGATGGGATTTGGCCAAGTTGTAAACCAGGCGGGCAGCCTGGTTTTGGACCAGCTGTAAACATTGCATACTATAAGCGGGCAAGCCACAGTATAGAGCGCTGCCATTGTCTAGGCGGGAGATTACCATCGCCAGGACTATGAGCTTTAGGGCAGAGAGTGAAAAAAACGAGAGACTTTACGGATGGTACGGAGTGAGAGGAAAGAAGAGGACACCACTTGGCTGACTTGGGAGTGCAAAGTGAGTTGGTCATTCAGTTTAATACCAAGAGTTTTTACAGAGGAAGATGGAGAAGGTGGAGGACCTAGGGAGGGGGGCCAGAAGAGAGAAGACCAGGGACTGGAGCAGCCACCTGTCAAAACCAGCTCAGTTTTGTCTGGGTTTAACTTCAGGTGGTTGTAATTCATCCAGTCCCGAATGAAGGTCATGACAGACTGGAAGTTGATCATGGACTCAGGGTGAGGGGATAGGGTAAAAATAAGTTGAAGGTCATCCGCATAATTATAGACGGAGACCTCCATTTGTTGGAGGGCAAAAATAAGAGGGGCAATGTACAAGTTGAATAAAAGAGGGGAAAGGGAGGAGCCCTGGGGGCCCCTGCATTGTACTTTGCGGAAGTCCGCCGAAAAGTCGCCCAGGCGCACTGCCTGGGTGCGGTCCCTCAGGAAGGAGGACAGCCAAACCAAGGCCGAGCCTCCAATCCCCGCCGCCCTGACACGGGAATGTAAGATGGAATTGTCAACCCTGTCAAAGGCGGCGGAGAGGTCGAGGAGGATCAGGGCCTGGGGGTGGTTAGTGTCCATACCCTCTCTGAGGTTGTCGAGGACCGATAGCACCACAGACTCTGTGGAGTGTGCGGGGCGGAAACCAGCTTGACAGGGGGCTAACACCCTGTTCTCCTCTATAAAGGCACTGAGTACTCTGGTCACATGGCGCTCCAATACCTTCCCCAAAAAAGGCAATAGAGAGATGGGGCGGTAGTTGGCAGGAGCGGAGGGGTCAGAGCCAGGTTTTTTAAGGATAGGAGCGATGATGGCCGATTTGAGAGGTGGAATAACAATATCCTGGCCGTGTGTGAAAAGTTAAACAATTGATATTACAACTAGGGAAAAAAAACCGTATGTAAAGCACAACAAATAATTAAAAAGTACAACAACTAATTAAAAAGTACAAGGTTGAGTTTATTTCTAAATGTACATATTCCTATTAAAAAGACTCAGTGCAAAATCATATGCACTAATTAATTCTAAAAAATCAACAGTCATACATAAATAACTTATATTAAACAAATTTACACCAATTTATACATAGTAAAACAGTGGCGAAAAATGCATAACATCGACGCGCGTTTCGGCGTTAACAGAACGCCTTCATCAGGAGCCACAATCAATCTGTAAGACATATGCAGAGGAAATTAAAAACATGAAAGGGACATCAAATGACTCCCAACATACAAATCATTGTACATATTTAAACTGTGCTTACATAACAAAAACTCCCCATAGAATGCAGCTGAACCATGTCGCTACACAATATTTACAATAAAGATTTTACATTTAAGCAGTGACTATGTGTTTGGACAATAGGAATCAAGGATAGGAGAATCAGGGAAGTTGGATTCCTATGGAAAATCTAATGTGGTGACTATACCCATCAGAGTATTTCTAGTTCTGTTGATGGTATAGGGGATTCAGAGAAGTTGGAATCCTATGGAAAATCCAATGTGGTGACTATACCCATCAGAATATTCCTAATTATTTTGATGATATAACGTGCATGGATCTATAGACTATAATCAAAGTCTTACCTAGGAGAAACACGGGATGAGTGTTCTCTAATCCTTTCTTGTAGATATATCAACACTTTTACTCTCGTTGGAATTACACTTCACCTGGATTACTGTTTAAGCTGAAAGAGATGTAAAACACATATTATACTGGTCTAAAACCCTAAATAGACCTCTTGATTTTTCATTCTGATTCGACCTATGGTAAGGTAACATGATTAAATAGAGTTATATTGAGCTCTCCTTTGACTTATGGTGGAACATCGTGATCCCATATAGGTAAGATGGTCTTGCCAACTATTAATTAGAGGATCAAGTATTAACCCATAGCTAAGATTTGCCATAAAGAGGCTTGTCATAAAAGGCCTATGCTTATTCTTATATCCCTGTTTAATCAAGTTATCAATTCTTCTCTGGCAACCCATAACGAGAAAATCAAGTTCCAAATGTGGTTGTTTTTACTTAACATTGTGGGTTTGTTTTAATATGTTTACCAAACCTTGTTATGCACTTCACATAATAGAAGCCAGTACACCTGATAGAGGACAGTACCTTAATACTTGTTATAGAGCGAGCGTGTGTTTTTATGCGTCACGTAAAAACAAATGATCATGTAACTCAGAGGACTTCAGTTTTTAAATATTCTCCTTAATTACCAAGCTCGACGTTAAACCAGCATGACTGCATGTGCGCTTACCCCAATAAGATGAGGGGCCGACAGTTACATCAACCTGTGGGAGCTCCAATTACGATATATACAGGCTCCTCACAGCCGTTGGAAAAGATAGCCACACTGTTTAAGAAAGATACCGTGGAAAAACATATAATTATTTTCCATGTTGGAGATGATAGGATGAAATAAACAGTACCTATTTTGTTGCATTAACGTTTAACATATGTTCGCTTACCCTAAGAAAAGAGCGAGCAATTGTATCAACATGTGGGAGCTTCAATTACCATCTCAGTATGCTCCTCACAGCCGTTGGAAAATATATAGCCGCGCTGTTAAACAAACCGATAAAATATTGCCCAGTATTAGAAATTGCATAAAGACGTTGCACCAAAACGTATGAGTTACGGACAGATTCCAACTCGGAAATGCGGCGCGTTTACCTAGAATCAGTGTCAGATGAGCAGTATCATCAGCCCGAAAGAACAATTACATCGGCTCGCCGGGGCTTCAATTTGGATATACGTTAGCTCCCACAGCCGCAGATAAATGCAGCCGCGCTGTGAGGGAAACCGATAGAAAAATGCCCGTTAGTATCAAATGTCTAAGGACGTGCATGGCACGGTGCGAAGCAGGCTTGAGAGTACCGCGCGCTTACCTATAGACGGTGAGGAATAAGCCGTGTCATCAACCCGCGGGAGCCGTGTTCGCAATCTAAACCGGCGTCCCGCAGCCGTTGGAAGTGTTGAATAACCCTACCGGTTCACAGGTGCTCGTTTAAAAGGCCGAACAATACTTGATTGCTACTGACGTAATGGCCATCCTGATGGTTTTTTAAAGGGAAAGTTACACTTACAGAGGAAAAATTACCCATTCAGAGAGGTGTCTTTAAAAAGAAGGAAATGCCGGATTCTATATAAGCTCGGATGGGCTGCATAGAAATAATCAATTATGCCATATTGTTTCCGAATGGTATCCATGCATATAAATGCAGTATGGAGACTGAAACTTTTCTGATGTAGAAAGTATAAAAGGGGAATTATTTAATAAATGAATGAATGAAAAGAAGGAAAGTTTTCCGCAATTAATTTAATAAAGTCCCAGGATAACAATATCCTGGGACAGTGAACTATTGAGAAAATTGAGGGGGGGCTGCACACACACTGAATATATGTGCTTAAGAATGTGGGCAGGACAGGGGTCCAAAGGGGAGCCTGATTTGACCATAGGCAGAAGGGTAAGAAAGGACTCTTCTGTCAGAAGGGGGAAGGAGTCAAGGCGTGCCCCAACTGATGGACACTGGGGGTCGACAAAAGAGGGGGGGGAGGAGGAATGTTTGCCTTGATGTTGGAAATTTTGTCCAGAAAGAAAGTTTTGAGGGAATTACATAAAACCTGGGAAGGGGAGGGTTTGAGGGTAGCTCTATCAGAGTAGGCAAGGTCGTGCACAATAGAGAAAATTTCTCTAGGCTGATTTTCGGCGGCCAGGATTATTGAAGTGAAAAAAGCATTTTTGGTCGCCAAAATAGTTTTTTTGTACAGACTCAGTAGGGTGATGTACTGATTTTTAAGATTGGGACAATAATCTCGCCTCCAGGTCCGCTCAGCACGACGCACAGTGAGTTTTAAGACCTTAAATTCCTCATTGAACCAACGGTTTGCGTCGTTCGCACGCCTGGAGGACACCCGCCTGAGGGGACCGACAGAGTCGCAGCCTGATTGGAGCCAGGAGTTGATGGAGTCGGCTTGTGCGGAGGACGACAGACCATGGAGGTCCGGACTGGATGTGGAGAGTGTGGCGGACAGAGAGGCCACATCCACCTTGTTCCAGGAGCGCGCCCAGGTGTTTTTGGGAAGAGAGGGCTTGGGGACTGAGCTAAGAGGTAGGGAAAAGGACATCAAAAAGTGATCGGACCAGGTACAGGGGGAGATGGACAGGGAGGCTACTGGGCAATTGAGGGACCAAATCTGGTCAAGGATGTGGCCATGGATGTGAGTGGGGGAGTGAACGTGAGAGTCAAAGTTGAGGGAGCAGAGGGTATCCGAGAATTCTTTGGAGGTCGGGCATTCAGCGGGGTCTGAGGGCCAAAAGTTAATACTAAAGGAAGATGAGCGGACAACTAAGAAGTCCGATGAGCCAATGGAGGGGAAGGCTAAAGATTGAAAGGAGATTTCTCTGCGGGCGATTAGGGCGACGCCACCGCCTGATTTTCCGGGGGGTCGATCGGCGCGCAGGGCGTAATATGGGGCAGGAAGTGCAGCTAACAGAGAAGGAAGAGAATTGTCACAGAACCAAGTCTCTGTAAGAAATAGGAGATCCGATTTGTGCAAGTCCAATAAGATAAAGAGTTCGTGGCAGTGCTTAACTGCTGACCTGGTATTGAGGTAGTAGACAGATAGAGTAGTGGGCGCAGGAGGGGCAGGGAGGTCGGAAGAAGGGCCAAGGAGGGGGAGGGGGATAGGGAGGGTAAAGGGGGGGAAGGCGCGGAGCTGTCAGTCCCAGCCTACCGATGCGCACGGACACAGTATCATCCAGAGGCCACGGGCCTTGGAGGTTGTAGAGCTGCGTAGAAGAGTATTGTATCAACTGGGCATGGTGGAAAGCCCCTAGGCCCGGTCGGCCGCGGACGGGCGCAGACGGGCTTACCTTTGGCGCGCCTTCGGCGCGCAAACGTCGCGACCGCTGCGCTCGTCCGCTGCGCGTCCGGAAGACGCACATGATTTATGGGTAGGTAGGGCGACGACCGGGGGGCGTGGCCTCCTAGAAGGGGCATGGCCTCCGGGCTTGCCGGAATGGCAGCAAGGAGTGTTTGGATTGAGGTGCCGCGTCAGCGCTAGATCCGCTACGCGAAACAACTCAGGAGCGAAGAGGGTGAGTAATTAATAACAACTATTTTAACAAGTGACAATCAAGATTAAAAACGGATCTCGCTCCCGGCTTCCTCCTCAGGAGCTCAGTGCTATGATAGTGAGGCGCTTGCAATCAGCGTCTATATGTAGTGCTCGGCGGGGGGGCGTGGCCTCCTAGAAGGGGCGTGGCCTCTGGGCTTGCCGGAATGGCGGCAAGGAGTGTTTGGATTGAGGTGCCGCGTCAGCGCTAGATCCGCTACGCGAAACAACTCAGGAGCGAAGAGGGTGAGTAATTAAAAACAACAATTTTAACAAGTGACAATCAAGATTAAAAACGGTTTCTTAAGCAAACACCAAACAGGGTCCATCTTCGACTACTTTTGAGAAATGTCACTCGAGGGGATTTAATTCTGTGTAATCTCGCGCATCCTTAGATCTTTCAAATTTTAGTTTTTGTTTCTCTTTTATTTCTTGTGCATCGAGGTCTGTGCATGAGACTGGCTTCTCTGAGCCAAAGGAGGGACCAGAGCTGCACACTTGTGTGTGTGCGTGTCTCTGTGTGTGTGTGTCTGTGTGTGTCTGTTTGTGCGTGTCTGTGTGTGTGTCTGTATGTGCGTGTGTGTGTGTCTGTGTGTGTCTGTGTGTGCATGTCTATGTGTGTTTCTGTGTGTGTGTGTGTGTGCGTGTGCGTGTCTGTGTGTGCGTGTCTGTGTGTGTGTCTGTGTGTGTGTGTGTGTCTGTGTGTGTGTGTCTGTGTGTGCGTGTGTGTGTGTGTGTCTGTGTGCGTTTGTGTGTCTGTGTGTGTGTCTGTGTGCATGTGTGTGTCTGTGTGTGTGTGTGTGTGTGTGCGTGTCTGTGTGTGCGTGTGTGTGTGTCTGTGTGTGTCTGTGTGTGCATGTCTATGTGTGTTTCTGTGTGTGTGTGTGTGCGTGTGCGTGTCTGTGTGTGCGTGTCTGTGTGTGTGTCTGTGTGTGTGTGCGTGTCTGTGTGTGTGTGTCTGTGTGTGCGTGTGTGTGTGTGTGTCTGTGTGCGTTTGTGTGTCTGTGTGTGTGTCTGTGTGCATGTGTGTGTCTGTGTGTGTGTGTGTGCGTGTCTGTGTGTGCGTGTCTGTGTGTGTGTGTGTGTGTCTGTGTGCGTGTGTGTGTCTGTGTGTGTGTCTGTGTGTACGTGTGTGTGTCTGTGTGTGCGTGTGTGTGTGCATGTATGTGTCTGTGTGCGTGTGTGTGTCAGTCTGTGTGTGCGTGTCTGCGCGTGTGTGTCTGTGTGTGCGTGTGTATGTGTCTGTGTGCGTGTGTGTGTCTGTCTGTGTGTGCGTGTCTGTCTGTGTGTGTGTGTGTGTATGTGTGTGTCTGCGTGTCTGCGTGTGTGTGTCTGTGTGTGCGTGTGTGTGTGTGTCTGTGTGTGTGTGTGTGTGTGTGTTTGTCTGTGAGATGTGTGTGGTGCTCTTCTAAGTGTGACCGCCCAGCTCTATGAGTCATAATTTGAAGGGGCTGAGAAAAGCTTTGTTTTTACCAACTATGTTTGTGTATGTGTCTGAACTGTCAGGGCCTCTTGTCCCGGAACAGCTATCCCCGATAGAAGATTGATTCACACATATAAAAATGTATAAAATACACAAATATTTTAAAGATGTAAAGCCAGGTTTTGTGAGCAATAAAAGTGGCGTTTATCCTGGTAAAGAAATACTATTGGTGCTTTTATGTTGAAAGAACATAGAAATCGCTTTGTGACTTGGGAAGTTTTCCAGTTTGATCAAAAGAGGGACACTCAAGCTACGTAAATGCAGACTCGCACTATGTTGGAGAGAGAATCTGTGTCCTGGAGCAGAAATGGGGTTGCCACCTTTCCCAGAGAAAAATACCGGCCTCGTGTTTTACATTCCATTATAACATGATGGGGTGACCCAATAAATATCCGAGGACCTGGGTATCAAGTGGCACAAAAACAGTTGGTCCTGGACTTATTTGTGGAGCAATAAAGTCTAAAAATATTCACGTTTTTTTTCAATTTTATGCATACATCTAATCTGCAAGAATTATCAATACAAACAAATTCCTCATAAGTGCACCAGATATAAAAGACATAGGCACCTGTTGACTTTGTAAAGGTAAATTCGATTTATTATTCATAGATATACTTCTAGAACTGGTAGAAGGCACTACCTTATTTCATGATAGTCTGGAGGTTGATCCAAGATAAGGGCGTGTATGCTAGTGGTATGGAGCCTGGCCAAGCTTTTGAGAACATCACAACGTTAATTGTGTACAGGGGCAGGTTGCAGGAGAAGTGTCCTACCTTGGTATCTCAGTTTCCGATGCGAGAGGTTCATCTAATATATCACCCTGAAATACCAGAGTTAACGGACCAGCCCAGTACTTTTACTAGAGCAGGTTTAGTGGCCCATTTCCAAGAACAGTGGGCCCGATTTACAGAACTAACTTAAGACAAAATCCTAAACTTACGACCATTTTGGTATTCACAGTAGGCACTTACTCATTTCGTATACACAGAAGTCATTTAGGAGTCCTAAAGTTAGGAGTCCTAACTTTAGGACTCCTAAACTGAGAAAAATCCTAACTTTAAGACTTTCAGTATTCACAGAAGGCATTTAGGAGTCCTAAAGTTAGGACTCCTAACTTTAGGACTCCAAAATGCCACCATTGGTCCTATAGTGTCAGTGTACGATCCAGATCAGGCGAGAAATGGAAATTCATCACAGTCAGTAATAGGAGAGAGAACTAGCTCTGAAGGGAATGGCACAGTGAGCGTGATAGCTCAATTGCCGAGACCCAGGGAATTGAGTACACCATTGCCAGTCACTGAAGACTCATCAAGGGGACAGATGGAGATGAGGACGGCGAGGCCGAGATCCCTTGCCGATTCGAGATCAGACCTAAGAATGTGGGAGCCACCCGTGAGGAATCGGAATGACAGGATGACAGTAAGTTGGGATCATGGAAGCGAAGGGAACAAACCAGTCCTTATGGATGCAGCCGAAGGGAATAGGTGTAGAAAACAGAGCAGTGGAAGCGAAGAATTGAATGGTGCATCTAGTCGAGGGACTCTGAAAGTAGACATAAGGGCAAAGATGCTGGATGTAGTGAGACTGAAAGCAGGGGTAGATGAGATAATCGAGGGAAACTTACCTCTGGAGAGAGTGGAGCATTATGAACCAGATGAGTTATTGTTTGCAGCAAAGGATGAGACTCGAAAGGCAAGGTGGGTACATAAGAAAATGTCTGCCTTAGCGAAGAGGTACAAGGTGGATTTGTCCAAATCAAAGATGTTACAAGGGGGTTACATTTTGCAATACAGTGAGCAGGAACTGGAAAAGAAGAGGGTCATTGGATTAAGGACATTCGGGAACTGATTATAGGGATACGCGCATGGAAAATGCTCGAAAAGTGGGAAGAAACATGGTCCAAAAAGAAGAGTGCTAAAAAGAGCGTAGGAGAGACACCACCTCCGGCAGGGGGAGTATTGGGAGTACAGAATTACCCTTTGCAGGAGGTAGCTAGTAGAAGGTATGTGCCTTGGAGTAGAGGTGACTTGGCAGCGTTCACAAATAACTTCCCTAAGCTGAGGGAGAAACCAGTTGAATGGTACAAACACGTTGATCACTTTGTTAAGATCTCAAAGGTGTTGTGGTTTGATATGAATACGCTGTTTGACATTGAAGTTCCGAGCGATTTGTGGGCAGCTTGTAAAGTTGCTATTGATTGGCCTACTTATAAACCAGTTAGGGATTCTGTTACAAATGGTCCTTCGCCTATTGTCATGAAGAAGTTTGAACAGATGATCACATGGCTGAAGTCCAAGGTAGCGCCACAGGACATTGATTGGGTCAAGATATATCGAACGGTTCAGGAACCGAACGAGACGGTACATGAGTATTATGAAAGACTTTTGCAAGTCTACAAACAGTACAGTGGGTTAGATACGTTAGACCCTAAAGACATGGGACAGTTCATTTGAAAGTTTGGTTTGGGTCTGAGACAAGAGATTAGACTTATGATTCAGCAGCATTTGATCTGTTTGCAGAACAAGCCAGTGGATGAGATACTGCGATATGCCAGGTATTGCAGTGATGAGGTGGACTCGAAACATAGGAAGCTCAAAGATAAGCTGATGTTAGTCCAGATGCAAGCTGCTGATAAGGGACTCCAGATGCAGCCAAGTGGAGTAACATTAGGGAGAAAACAGGGAACTAATCAGGGAGGAGCACAGAATGGTCAGGATCAGGGAAAGGGAAAACAAGTAGACCCCAAAACGGGAATGGATGTGGCGACACTGAAGAAGACCACTGCATGTCATCTTTGTCACCAAATCGGGCATTGGAAATGCGAGTGTCCATTGAACCCAGCAAATCAGTTGCAGCAGGAGGGAGAGACAGTGCAGGTGCCTGAAATGATTAATACTGTGACTAATCCAAGATCGATGAAAGGGGGGACATTGGTTCCACAAGCGCAGGTTCCCCAGCCACCGAGAATCCCGCAAGGGACTTGGACATACCAGCAGATGTCTCTCTTTGATGGGCTTGACGAGTACAGTCCTGACTCGTTGGTATGACGGTGCCTGAGGGGGGAGGAAGACTGCACTCTTGGGGCAGTCTTGGAGATAGACCAGAGATGACCGTTTGTAGAAGCTGACATTGACGGGCATCCTACCACCTTTTTGGTTGACACTGGTGTTACCCGTTCTACTGTTAGATCTGCAGTAGTTCCCAACCTACCCCTCCCGGAACAATCAATCCAAGTTGTAGGAGTAGCAAACAAGAAAATGACAAACCCTTTGACTGAGCCGATCCCTGTGTGAAAAGGGACTTTCCGAGATAGACATCAGTTTGTGGTATGCGACTCAAGCCCAATCTGCCTGTTAGGAAGGGATCTTTTGTGTAAGCTTAACTGCACTATTTACTGCATAACAGATAGACAATTTGATATATCTGTACTAGTCGAGTACTCATCATCATGAATGCATTTCCTTTTCCTCCCATAACAGATTTATGATGCTCGGCTGGCAAGATGAATGGGTTGTCCATGTGTAATGTTAGTCTTTGTCAAACCTTTCCCTTAAATCCCACTTTCCATCCATTCATTGAACCCCTAACCCTCTTCCTCCCGGCTGTGTGATTTATTGAGGTATGACTAAATCAAATTTACATCATTAATTAATCACGCACTTGCTGGGGAGGATGTGGTGAAAGCAACACCAACTCAAGGCGGGACGAGGACGTTCTTCTGCTCTAAGTATATAGTCCACACTGGCAATATTATATATATTAGATTGCCCACCCACCAGTATTCGATATTCAAGATTTTCCAGAGGAACCTAATCCATAATAATTGAAAGCATCATCCTCCTTCCAGCACTAAAGGTTACGCTTGTCCACTTCATAGCTCAAGTCGACTTCAGTTTGTAACTTGTACTAGCCCACCATTCTGATTTATGTTACTTTAGCATTGCTTATGGTGGTTTCTGGTTTGGCAGTCTTCTTCTCGTGTACTGTACTACTAGTCGCACTCTAGTCTCCCTATGGTGGCGATCTCATTATTTTTGTGTCAAAACTTGCATATAAAACGGCATTAAGTCAGTTTTAAATATGTCAATTCAATTAGTCCCTGCGATGAATATTCATTCCTCATCCTACAGTTTGAGTTCGGCTAGGAGGGAGTGAAGCCTCGGTGCAGGGTCTGGTGCTTACTGCTTCACTAGTATTCGACCTGTCTGCTAGCATGCTGCTGCAACTGTCTACTATCACCACCCTGGCCCCTTTGGAAACCAAACCATTACCATGCAGCCATCGCTTCGCCTAATCACAGGTAAGAGAAGAACTGTGGGGGATTCATTGAAGATGCAATAATGAGTATCAACTATGGAAATAAATTCAAACACCCACACCCCTTCCGAGTCCACAGGGGTTTATATAGTAGGAGACTGCATAGACTAGGAAGAGAGAGTAGGAGGACAAGTGAGGATGCCGCATCTATCTGTTGCTGTGTTACACTATCGGCAGATTTAAAAAGCTGGCTGCGGCCCTGCGTCAAAGGAAACAGTGCAATGTAAAAGAGTAACCCCCCCCAAAAAAGATTTACATCATATGTAAAACTAAAAATGTATTCCCCTAACAAATGTAAACTAGAAGAAATCCCTACAATACCTGACTCACCCCTCTCCCTAACCCCAACCAATGTCCAACGAAACTCCAAAATCCAAATTATCCAAACAAATGTCCATAAAAAATGATTCCAAAACCCCAATCCAATTTCCCCAACTCCCACATTCCCACCCTCTCCCCAACTGGTCCCATCCACCAAACAAACAATTTAAAAAAGGGGCAAGAGACTGTGGCCTAGTGGAGGGCTAGGAGTCGGATCTTCCTCTCCAGCTGGTTAAAACGCTCCGCTATCCGGCTTTCCAGGCGCGCAAACCTCAGGAGCATGCGGCGCTGAAAGGCTCGAAGTGTACAGGGTGAGCAGCAACGGTTGAAGAATGGCAGCGGGCGGCTGCCGGACCACCGAAGGTACTACTGGGGCCTGGCGGGGGCCTGGGACATTAGAGGCTGCCGCCTCCTCTTCTTCTTCCTGGGCCACCAGCCGCTGATATTGGGCCCTGATGCCTGAAACTCTAATCACATCCACATCTTGGGGGCCGAGGAATCGAGGATACCACACATGTTATGTGCAGCTAGTGCTACTGTGCCACTATATCATTTTATTTTATGTGTTACTGGTTTGCTAAGAGTATTGGTTACAATTTGTCTTTTTCTTTCTTGACATAGCTGGGCTATACCTATAGTCCATTTCGGGGCTCAGATTATTCCTCTGGTGACCCACGCCTCCATCAGAATAATAATAAAAAAGATAAACAAAGGCATTGATCGAGACCATCCTGCGTCCCGCTCCCGAGGCAACAAACAAGCTGAGGTACTAGACAACTGACTCATGAACCTCAGCATTTCAGCAACACAGATCACATGGTCATCACCGGTGAGTAATCGCAATCAATATATCCTCTTACTGGCACCAATATGGGATACCCCACCTGAACTTGTCACCTCAGGGAACCATTGGACTGTTTCAGCTTTTACCCCGGTTGGGGTGGGAACTGTTTACACTCCGCGACAGATACTTCATTGTTCTTTGAGGTATTGGGGTAGGACTTGGACTTGATGATTCGAAAGAGCCCGCAATGTATTGTCTTCTCTTGGTGTACCTGTCACACACCTTGTAATCTTACTTGCTGCACACCATAACAATACATCTAAACAATTCAAATCCAATGGGGGAAATTAAGGTGGTCACTTGGAATGTTAAAGGCCTTCTTGGCAAGGGCAAAGGGGAGCTGCTTTTGGGATATTGCTTGCCGACCAGTGCTTAGGCATGCGCAAAGCTTAGGGGTGGACGTCTTGCTATTACAGGAAACACACTTGATGGGGACCAAGGCCCCATGCCTGGCCCGCTTTGACTTCATACACGTCTTTCACTCTGGCTTCATGAAGGGCTTCAGAGGTTTGGCTATCTTGATCCACCGCAGACTATCAGTTACACATACTCGTATATGGGCTTGATCAGTGGAGAGTCTATAGTACTGGGTAGGGTGTAAGCTCCCCTCTCAGTCACAAATTTACTGAATGCATTATTGATACCTGGGGATCATTACCGACGTCCTTGCATTGATAGGAGGAGACTGGAATTATTTCATTCACCCTGATCAGGATAGATGCCATCCCACAGCTACACCACATACACAGAGTCTCGTTTGGGGCCAATGGCGGAGGCTTTGGCATGGTCCGACACGTGTAGGACTCTTCATTCACCAGTTAGGAGCTACAATTAGAGGTTATATGTATTTCTCTACCATCCATGGGCCGTTTTCTAGACTGGATCACATTTTTATCACGAGGGAACACACTCATCGGTTGGTCATGTCGGATATGCCACCCAGAGACCTATCAGATCCCTCCCCCGTACAGCTGCAGTTAGGGACAGGTCCCAGACGGGTACTGTTTCATTGGCGATTATCGCCCTGGCACCTACACAACCCGAGCTATACAATTAACCTACATAAAGCCCTGCTAGAATACTTTTCATTAAATGAGGAGACAGCAGGTTCCGCCACTACTTTGTGGGAAGCCATCAAGCCTACCATAGGGGGATTTTTCATTAGTCACCGCACTGCGGCCAAACACCAGAAAACGCAGACCATGATACAGATCATGAAAACTGAGATGTTAGCACAAGAGCAAAATGTTAGTAATGCCCGTCGACAATTAGCAACACTACAGAGAAGATATCAAAGCATCCAGTTAGATGAGGCCAAACATACATGGCAGGCTACAAAAAGCAAGATTTATCAATGGGGTATAAACAAGGGAAACTCTTACACAGAGTATGCCAATACTCTCTAAAACCGGTTCAAGTACCTATTATTAAATCACACACGGGCGAGCTGATCACCAATCCCACGCTTGCTGCCAGACCCTTTGCTGAATTCTATCAATCACTCTACACTAAACATGAAGTCCTACCCGAATCTCAGATAGAGGACTTCTTTTGAGATATATCACCCAAGGCACTAATCTCCGTTGCGCAAGACTCCCTAGAAACTTCTATTTCACTAGAGGAATTCACCTCAGCCGCCTCAGAAATAGCATCGGGTAAATCACCAGGACCCAGTGGCCCTCTCAGACCCAGCCCATCACTGCTGACCTTTGACCAGCAATATTTTTTTTTATTTTATTTTATCAATTTATAGGGCGCAACAGCTACCCAAAAAGGGTTTCCCGGCGCCTAGACACAGCTAGATTGAGGGCAGAGAAAGGAGGTGACTGTTAAGTGGTTATTGTTCATACAGCCAGGTCTTTACAAGCTTTCTGAACCTACAGTAGTTTTCTTCCTTCCGGATACAGGGGGGAAGCGTGTTCCAAAGGGAGGGTCCCAGATAGGCAAAAGATCTGCCACCTGTTCTTGCACGTTTAAACCTTGGTATGCAGAAACGGGCTGCTGTCTGTGACCGGAGGTTTCTCTTGGGCGTATAGAGGCAGGCAAGAGATTGGAGATATTTTGGAGCTGTTCCTGCTTTTATTCTGAACATGTAGTTCAGGGCCTTGAAACGGATTCTGCTCTCGATCCTGAGCCAATGAAGGTTCCGACGATGGTTCGAGACTCCAGAGTTCTTCGGAATATTGCAGAGGAGTCTGACCGCAGCGTTTTGCGCTACCTGTAGTCGTCCGATCACAGATTTGTTTGCGCTCAAATAGAGGATGTTGCCTAGTCAAGCCTTGATGTGATAAGGGCATTGACTACGGTCTTTTGCGTTGACACTGGCAACATCCACAGGATCTTCCTCAACCATTTAGCTATGGTGAGACAAAGGCCGGTTACTTTGCTGGCCTGTTTGTTCATGGATAAGGCATTGTCCAGTATAAAGCCCAGATTACGAGCATGGGCCACCGGGGTAGGAAAAGCGCCCATCTGGTCCGGCCAATGAGCAGGGTTCCAGAGAACTTGGTCCTTTCCCAAAATCAGTATTTCCGTCTTGTCGCCGTTCAGTTTTAACTGGTTTGTTGTCATCCAGTTCAATATTTTTGATAGTCCTTCCTTAAGTAACGAAGGGGAGTGGGGACAAGATTCAGATAGGGAAAAAATGATTTGGGTGTCGTCGGCGTAGTTCATAAGCGTTAGACCTAACTTTTCAACAAGATCGGCCAGAGGTTTAAGATAAATATTGAAGAATAGAGGGCTCAGGATGGACCCCTGAGGCACTCCATGTGATGCAGGTAGGGTGTCTGACACGGCTTGTGCAGATGCGATCTGAAAGGTTCTATTTGCCAGGAAAGATTTGATCCAATCCAGAGCCTTTCCTCTTACACCATTTGTATATAGCTCTTTAATGAGAGTTTCATGGGAGATGGTGTTGAACGCCGCACTTAGGTCCAATAACACGAGTGCGACCGTCTGGCCTTGGTCAAGAAGTTTTCTGATGTGTTCAGTGACACCTAACAGTGCGGTTTCAGTCGAGAAACCAGCCCTGAAGCCAGATTGCGAAGGATGGAGTAGGGAATTTTCTTCAGCAAAAGTGGCTAAGGTAGAGTGTACGTGTCTCTCAAGACATTTAGAAAAAGCTGGGAGCAGAGATATGGGTCTATAATTGGCCAGTATTTCTGGGTTGGCTTTTTCAGAAGGGGTGTCACCATAGCATGTTTCCATAAGGCTGGGACAGTGGCGAGGTCGAGGGATGAGTTTAGGAGATTGGCAATGATTTCCAAAGACTGGTCATCCAATTTTTTAATAATTTTAATAGGGATGGGGTCCCTAGGGGAGCCGGATTTAACAGTTTTTAGTATTCCTTTCAATTTCTCTATTGAAAGAATCGGCCAGGATTCCAGTAAATTTTCACCTAGAGAAGTGGGTTGAGTCAATATTGGGTCAGAAGGAGGGGGAAGGTCTGGATCAAAATTTTTTGTCTTAATGTCTGAGATAATTTTATCGATTTTCTCAGTAAAGAAGCATGCTAACGCCTGGCATTGTTGTGTGCTTAGTGGGGGTGCAGCAGCTGTGGTATGTGCGCCTGCCAATTCCTTGACTTTGGAAAAAAGAGTTTTAGGCATGTTAGTTGCTTCGATAATTGTTTTAGAGACAAAAGCAGCTCTTGCTTTTGTGCAGGCAGCGTGATAATGATTCCTGGCTTCATGATAGCTTCTTTTAGCATTGGGGTCGTACTTTTTACGCCATTTGCGTTCTAGTACTTTACATTTTGATTTTTCAATTTTAAGGCTATCATTAAACCATGGGGCCGGAGGGCGATGCCTACTCCCTTTGGTGCGAGTAGAAGGCAGACATTTGTTTGCTGCATTTGTTAGCCAGTTTTGTGTTTCAGTTGCTACGCAGTCCATGTTGGAGTTTAGGCTTGGAGGGTTTTGTTTTAGTGCCGCATTTAATGCATCAATGTCTACTGACTTCCAATTTTTTCTGTATGTGGCGTCAGTGTTTTGTTCCAAACTGGGGGAGGGTGGAAAAGTAATGCTAATAAGATGGTGGTCGGACCAGCCGGAAGGTAAGGTGGCAATGCACGTAAGTTCCCTGATGTTGGATATTATGGGGTCCAACAGGTGGCCCGCTATGTGAGTAGGGCTAGAATTTTTTACAGACAAATTTAGTGCTGCTAGATCTTCCAACAGATTAGAGCATGAGGGGATGGTGGGATCTTCTAGGTGCAGATTTAAATCACCCAGCAGGGAGAAATTGCTTGATGACATATAGTAGGGAGTAATAAGATTTGCAAAGTTTGATACCCATTGTGAAGGGTTGCCTGGAGGTCGATAAATCAGAAGGCCTGACATTGTAAAATTGGGGTTCAAAGAGATTTTAAAAAGACCCGCTTCACAGTCTGGAATCGATACAGATTCCAAAGTGCATTTGAGTTCTCTGTTAAAGATGATAGCTATCCCACCCACTACCTGTTTTTCCCTGTCTATTCTGACAATGGCGTAGTTATCGGGGAGGGCAATAGCAACATCCGGGCCGGCGCTGTCATGCAGCCATGTCTCAGTTAAGAAAACAGCACTAGGACTTTTTTCGGTAAGGAGATTGAATATATCATGCTTGTGCTTGGGCAGTGATCGACAATTTGTGCTATAAAAAACATAAGTTGGCGGCACGTTTTTACGAAACAGTTTGCATTTCCTGTGTCTCCTAGATGGGTCGGGGTGGGGTTGATATATGGTGGTAGACAGTTTACATTCGGAGCAAACATGAGTTCCAACTTTGTGAAGGTTAAACATAGAGCAACTCAGATTGGGGGTAGGGCGCAACGCTTTCAGAGCGGATGATGTTCTTACCAGCCTAGGGGGTGTAGTAGGAGTGGGAGCCTCGGCCTCGTGCCCCGTCCTGGCACGGACGGGCACAGACGGGCTAGTCTTTGGCGTGTCTTCGGCGTGCTGATGGTGTGCCCGCTGCGCTCGACCGCTGCGCTGTCGAGAAATGAGCATGATAAAGAGGAGATAGAGGAGTGGGCGTGGCTACGTGGGTGGGCGTGGCCCCGAGTCACGTGGGTGCAGTGACGCTGAGTAGGGAATTGGATCTTCCCCCTCAGGCGCTGTTTTAGTGCAAAGAGCAAAAGCAAATAACTGAGTAAGTTTTAGGTTTTAAAATCAACATACAACGCAAGTGCAATTTGACAAAGTTAAAAATACGCTAGTCTAGCAGCAACACAGACACCCCGGCTTCCGCCTCAGGGTACTTAGCTGGTCAACACCGGCTTAGAGCGAGCGTGGCGTTTTTCTACTTCCTGGAGTGGGCGTGGCTACGTGGGTGGGCGTGGCCCCGAGTCACGTGGGTGCAGTGACGCTGAGTAGGGAATTGGATCTTCCCCCTCAGGCGCTGTTTTAGTGCAAAGAGCAAAAGCAAATAACTGAGTAAGTTTTAGGTTTTAAAATCAACATACAACGCAAGCAACTAACCATGCCATGCCGCCTGCCTTTCCACAATGGGATTCCTCATAGGCGCAATCAGAGCCACATTCAATGGGAGCGCGCCAACGATTTTCAACCCTGTCACCTTAATTGCTATCAACAATCCATGTGATACATGGGCTCCTAACCCACTACAAATGGCGCCCACGATCCCCAGACCATCACTGCCGATCTTTGATCAGCAATTCTATGTCAGGAAGCGGAGGCGAGGATTTTGCTAGTCCTTTCTTCATGTTTATTGACAGCAAGTTAGAAGAAATAAAGAAAAAACAGCCACCACGAACTACCCTGACCAACATGGCAGCGGTAGTCATGGTGACACAACAGCCAATCAGAGTCCATAAGCCAGCATAAAGGGGTCCCACGCCGGAAGTCCTTCCTCTTTCTTCATTGCTGCCGCGTCAAAGATAAGTCGTATTTCCTCACACTTATTCTTGTGGCATGGCAGTTGTATTGTTGTTGACAGCGTATTTGTCTAATTGATATTTGTCCTTTTAAGGCTATAGTGTTGTTATTGACGCGGTAGGCACTTTGGCCCGAGCGTCTTTCTTGCGCGCGTGCGCGGTCTGTAGCGTCTCTGTCAGACGCTGACCGGCTTTTTCCTCAGCGCTCCCTTCGTTTGAGGAGAACACGCGCTGAGGCATAAGCGCTTCGTGTTTCTCTCTGTTTGCCTCGTTCCCCACAGTGACGCTGCTTGTGGCAGCAAGAAAATCGTGTGACTGCTTTTTCTTTCATAAAAATTAAAAAACTGTATTTTTAAAGTCAGTCACTTTTTGGCAATTTTAAGCTTCCAATTTTTATCTGAAATTGTTTGTGGGTACCTGTGTGGGGAACAACCCCTTTTTATATAGATTGGGGCGTATTTCTGTGTATGGGTGCCCGATCATCTGCACAAATGCAGACTCGTCAAGAACTAGAGGGTATGCCTGTTGAATCTGAACAGCCTCCTCAGCCCTTATTGCGCCCTCCTGTAGAGGTTGACAGACTCCTGTCTTCGGCCATCGCCCAGGCTCTGGCACCTCTACAGGATAGTGTCAATAAACTGTCAGCCCATGTTTTTAAATCTGGCTCAGGTGTTTTTGGGGACAGTGGGGCTGGGCCCAGTGGTGTATTTTCTGTACCTCCACGCACGGCCAGAAAGCGTGACGCGGGGCACCTGGAAGGCTTCAGTAAACTTGCTGAGGACTTCCATAAGAGTGAGCGCACGCTAAGAAGCGCACCCTTCCGGGGGGACGACTCACCCGGGAATATTGGTGGTACTTCCACCCAGGACCTTGACCCGGAAGAAGGGTTTCCCCTTGAGGGAGTGGATGACGAGGAAGACTTTGATGAAGAAGATGATGATGCATCTTCTGAGGATATGTCTGACATTAGTAGGTCTTGGCGCCCTAAATCTAATGTCTCTGAGTGTGGTGAAGGTGACTTTGTGGCACCGGATATGTTTGATCCTAATTCTATTTATAGACCACGCTCCTCGGAGTGGGTCCCTGAAAAATCTACGGCTGATTACGTGGCCGCTAAACTTAGACAGCCCCTTTCTCAGGATGTCAGGCTACGCTTACGCTCTGAGTGTCCCCGCCCTTCTCTTCCCAATAGAGTGGCAGCCACTCCGGAAATTGACCCGAAGTTGTGTACCTTTTTCGCTAAGTATGTTAAAGATCCTAAGAAGGGAATTGACAGGTCCTGGAAGGCTTGTCAAGACAAGCTGTTGGATGTTGTCGGACCTCTAACAAAAATCATTGAGCTTGCCCAACGCTCTAAGGAATCAGGTATGCCTCTACCAGTGGACGACGTGGCAGGCTGGGCACAGAGGGCAGTTTGTCTCCTTGGCAACGCCAACTGTGCTCTCTCTGCGGAGCGTCGCAGGTCTCTTTTGCTTAAGATTGACCCGAAATTGGGTGAATTATCCTCTTCGGAAGCAGGGTCAGTAGCGCAGGGTACTTTGTTTGGTGATCCCTTTGTTAAGGAGCTTGGCAAATTTGTGGCTACTTTTTCTGCCTTGGACAAGGCCCAGGCTTCAATGAAAAAAATGTTCCCTAAAAAGGTTTTTGGCGGGGCCGGCAGAGGCCAATTGCGTGCAGTCTTTTAGAAAAAGACGAATGCAAAGGCCAATGGGATAGCACAAAAGGAATCGCACACGCACGAGCGTGTGCGATTCCTAGGTCAGTGCTAAAACCCCGTTTTTCGATTACAAAATGCCTACATGCTGCGCAGCACTGCTTCGCAGTGCACCGCAGGTCGCGAGACCTAAAAAGGGGGCAAGGGATGATCCGGCTTGTTACAGGCCCAAGTTGCTCCTTGATTCCACGGCCAAAATCATGGGGAAAGTTGTTTTGGACAGTTTAACAGAGTGGCTTGACCAAACAAGTATAGTGCCCGATCTCCAAAACGGTTTTAAGCAGGGGAAGGGCACTCTGGACCAATGCCTTAACCTGCATTTAGTGATAGGGAAGTATACAGTTGCAAAGCGCGGGGATCTCCATCTGGCCTTCATGGATTTAACCTCGCCCTTTGACCTTGTTACTAGGTCAAAGCTGTGGCTGATTCTTAAACATATAGGGCTAGATGCTGACCTGATTTCATTTCTACCTGCCATCCACGAAAAGGGGTGAGAGGGGTTCAGCAGGGGTGCATATTGGCGGTTCACCCTCTATATTAATAAATTAGGAGATTCTCTGGCTTTCTGTTTTAAAGAAATACCTTGAGCAGGTACCAAAATAATCCAGCGCTTCTGTATGCCGATGACACGGTCTTGTTGGCCAGAACTGCAAGGGAAGAGGAGTTGGCCTAATGGCTAGGGCGCTCGACCTCAGACCTGGGGAACTGGGTACGAGTCTCGGTAATGTCGCTAAACATCCTGTGATTCTGGGCAAATCACTTGGGGCCATATGTAGGTGGCCCAATACTGGTCGGTAACAGTGAAATTCTTTAATTTTCACCATTACCGACCGGTATTTAGGCATATTGTGATGTAGGGAGGATTCGGTATTAAGGAATCGGTAAATACCAATTCCTTAATACTGATTCCTTATGGACTTGCATTAAAGGAATCGATAATACCGATTCCTTACATGCAATGTAGGTGGCACTTAAAACAGTGCACCTCAGCCTTAAGGAATCGCTATTTACCACCAACTCCAAGTTGGTGGTAAATAGCGATTTCCTTTCAAAAAGCACTTTTAGGACACCCTGGCACCCTTGAAATACCTTCCGGTATTACCGATTCGGTAATACCAAATTGGTATAACAGAATATCTTCACATTCATTCCTATAGGCCTCCAAGCCCATAGGAATGAATGGGCAGGTATTCGTTATTACCAAATCTCAATTACCGATTCGGTAATAACAAATATTAAGAATTCAGTATTTTTTACCAAATTCTTATCTACATCTGGAATACCGATTCCTAAATACCGAATCATTAAAATTCGGTATTTAGGAATCAGTATTTCCCTGTTACGTACATATGGCCCTTAATCTCCCCGTCCGTGCCTAACAAAAATAAATGCATATCCTCATATAACGTGACTGGTGCTATGTAAAGCACTCGGGTCGAGTTCGCGCTATATAAAACTCTGCAAAAGAAAAAAAACTGCTTTAAAATTGTTTTATAGATTTTATGGAGTTGCTGGATTTAATTACTAATTTAAAAAAATTGCATGCCATGACCATAGGCTCTAGGATGCCAGCGAAGGATAACTTCTATTGCAAGGGAGTTGGGTTAGTAAAGGTCCCCGCTTTTCCCTATTTAGGGGTTCTTTTTGATGATCAACGCTCATGGTGCAAGCAGCGTGCGCATAAAAAGAACGTGTTAGTTAGAGCATCAGGGTCGACTCTAGACTTTACAAAAAGAATAGGATCAAAACCGTTCCCCGCACTTATGAAGATTTATAATGCCAAGTGTGTTCCAATGGCGACTTACAGCAGCGACATTTGGTGTTATACAGATATAAAAGAAATTCAAGGGGCCGAGAATATTTTTATGCGTAAACTCCTCTCGGTCCACGCATCCACCCCAATTTTTAACATACATGAGGAACTGGGAGCGTTTTTTATTTCTGATCAGATTGCGGCTGCGTCTTTACTACGTTGGTGGAGAATCTGAGCCCAACCGACCCCAAACTTAAATCAACTGATCATCCGAGACTGTCTTGCCTTAGAAAAGGTGTTAGAGATTCCTTGGATGAAATACATTAAGGATCAGATGGAAAATCTTGGCTACCCCGACTTATTCTTGAGTCCTAAAGCACTGGGTAAACTGGCCATTAGAGACGTCAAGCAGCAGTTTCTAGACAGACGAAAAGGACTAAGGGAGGAGAATAAACTGAAAAAACCTATGGTGAGAAGATTTGTCACATTGAGCTTGGGCCAACAGATGCAACCATATCTATCATATATAAATAAACCTTACCATCTTTTTGTTCTGACAAGATTCAGATTGAATATGGTTCCTTGGCTACTTGCCTTCCCTAAAAGCTACTTTAAGGAGGGCACATTAAATCCCTGCCCCTGTGACAACTTCTCCGATCAAGACACTCTTCATATAACGTTTTTCTGTGCTTATTACAATCTATTGCGCAGAAGGGTTATCTCATTAGAGGTTGTAATTTTGTACAGGTTAGGCCGGCGTTGGTCTACTTACAAACCTAGTGTCACCTATGGTCTGTTTTGGGGTAGCCAGTTTCCTAATGGGGGAATTAGACATAGGAATAGGTTGCCCTTGAGTCAGCCTGCGGATACTGTCCCTAATCATGTTATGTCATTTTATTGAAAGAACATATTTTTATTTTCTGTATGTTGTAGTCTTGTTTAATATGAAATTTTCTTATTTTTAACTGTAAATATGAGCAAGATGAATGTTGGGCAAATTTCATTTTGTACTCTCAGGTCTAATCGTGTTATGGTGGCTGATCTCTTATTTATGTATCTTTTTTCTTGTCATGGTTTTTATGATGTGTGTTCTAATTTTGTATGAATTGTCACATTATATGAAGGTGTGAATCTTATTTTGTTGTTCCCCAAGGGGGTTGCAGACCATGAATTTCGTCTCGAGTAGGATTTTATGATGACTATCAATTGTCTTATGGTTTTATTATTCACTTATTTATTTTATATGTTTGTTTTATGGCTTGTTAAAACAGTGGGACCTAACTGTATAATGTTTGCAGAATAACCCGCTTTTCTTTTTTGGTGTAGTACTTTTATGGCTTTAATTAGCCGAATAAAGTTAATTTTTACTTGACTTGACTGAAATAGAGCAATCAGAACAACACAAAGAGAAGGATGGCAAAGGGGAGCTGCTTTTGGTATATTGCTTGTTGACCAGTGAATGGGTCAATTTACCGACATTAGTTCCTCTTCAGCACTACAAAGGCTAACAACAGTTTTGGGAGAATGTGTTTAATGCCCCGCTGATGACTTCTTCTTTTTTCCTGATTGCAAGTGTTTAGAATGAGAATACAATGCAAAGCACAGATTTTCAGTAAGTGCAAATAAAGGAATTAAAGTCTATTTAGGAGCTGAGCGGGTACTGTAAATGAGCTGCAAAGATATAAACTTCTCATATTCAATATCATTTTCAGTATTGTGAAAGGATTAACGTTTAGCAACATCTATAAACCACTGTTACAACAGGTCACTGACAAAGCAAACCGATCTTACATAGGCTATAACTATTGGCCAGTTTGGGGCTCAGATTCTTCCTCTGGCGACCCACGCCTCCATTAGAATAATAATAAAAAGATAAACAAAGGCATTGATCTAGATCATCCTGGCGTTCCCGCTCCCGAGGCGACAAACAAGCTAAGATACTAGACATCTGACTCATGAACCTCAACATTTCAGCAGCACAGATCACATGGTCATCACCGGGGAGTAATCGCAATCAATATATCCTCTTACTGGCACCAATATGGGATACCCCACCTGAACTTGTCACCTCAGGGAACCATTGGACTGTTTCAGCTTTTACCCCGGTTGGGGTGGGAACTGTTTACACTCCGCGACAGATACTTCATTGTTCTTTGAGGTATTGGGGTAGGACTTGGACTTGATGATTCGAAAGAGCCCGCAATGTATTATCTTCTCTTGGTGTACCTGTCACACACCTCGTAATCTTACTTGCTGCACACCCTAACAATACATCTAAACAATTCAAATCCAATGGGGGAAATTAAGGTGGTCACTTGGAATGTTAAAGGCCTTCTTGGCAAGGGCAAAGGGGAGCTGCTTTTGGGATATTGCTTGTCGACCCGTGCTTAGGCATGCGCAAAGCTTAGGGGTGGATGTCTTGCTATTACAGGAAACACACTTGATGGGGACCAAGGCCCATGCCTGGTCTGCTTTGACTTCATACACGTCTTTCACTCTGGCATCATGAAGGGCTTCAGAGGTTTGGCTATCTTGATCCACCGCAGACTATCATTTACACATACTCGTACATGGGCTTGATCAGTGGAGAGTCTATAGTACTGAGTAGGGTGTAAGCTCCCCTCTCTGTCACAAATTTACTGAACGCATTATTGATACCTGGGGATCATTACCGGATGCCCTTGCATTGATAGGGGGAGACTGGAATTATGTCATTCACCCTGATCAGGATAGATGCCATCCCACAGCTACACAACATACACAGTCTCGTTTGGGGCCAATGGTGGAGGCTCTGGCATGGTCCGACACGTGTAGGGCTCTTCATTCACCAGTTAGGAGTTACAATTAGGGGTTATATGTATTTCTCTACCATCCATGGGCCGTTTTCTAGACTGGATCACATATTTATCACTAGGGAACACACTCATCGGTTGATCATGTCGGATATCCCACCCGGAGGCCTATCCGATCCCTCCCCGTACAGCTGCAGTTAGGGACAGGTCCCAGACGGGTACTGTTTCATTGGCGATTGTCACCCTGGCACCTACACAACCCGAGCTATACAATTAACCTACATAAAGCCCTGCTAGAATATTTTTCATTAAATGAGGAGACAGCAGATTCCGCCACTACTTTGTGGGAAGCCATCAAACCTTCCATACGTGGATTTTTCCCCGTGCGGCCAAACACCAGAAAACGCAGCCCTTAATACAGATCATGAAAACTGAGATGTTGGCACAAGAGCAAAATGTTAGTAGTGCCCGCCGACAATTAGCAACACTACAGAGAAGATATCAAAGCATCCAGTTAGATGAGGCCAAACATACATGGCAGGCTAAGACAACAAAAAGCACACAGTGGATTTGCTACGTTTGGTCTGCACATCTGTGAACACTTATTCCCCTCGATAGTGGTTGCAATACAATGTATTTAGTACACTCTATTGGAGTGCTCTTTGGTATCGTGCTTATCCACCTAGAAGCAACAATCCACGGTCTCCTACTCACTCCTGGCAAGACGGAAACTCGTACACAAATTAGAAAAAGTACCAAGGCACATCCCTCTTAGTTACTATTCTCCAAATATCATTTTCGCCATTACAAACTCCAAAGACAAGTAATTTCACCAACTACTCATAGTCCTCAAAAAGACATGTACAATGTTCAATGTTGTTCCAAGTCCATTTATTAACAATTCCTTTCTTTTGCCACACCGTCACAGCCGACGCGCGTTTCGCCCTCCGCGGGCTTTTTCAAGGCTAACAAATTGTATGGTGAGCATGTATCTTTAGTAATCAACAAGAAATTGTGTGGTCTGAAAGTACATGGGTCCTTTAAAGCTTTTGTTTTATGCACCAGGAATTCGATTAATGTAGTAAGGTGTTAGTCCTTCCATTCTTTGGTCACTGAGCAAACGAAACGGGACTCCATATGAAAGACGATTGAACACGAGATGTCAATGGGACTTATCATGGCTCCATCAGACGTGTAATTATTTGCTCAGTGACCAAAGAATGGAAGGACTAACACCTTACTACATTAATCGAATTCCTGGTGCATAAAACAAAAGCTTTAAAGGACCCATGTACTTTCAGACCACACAATTTCTTGTTGATTACTAAAGATACATGCTCACCATACAATTTGTTAGCCTTGAAAAAGCCCGCGGAGGGCGAAACGCGCGTCGGCTGTGACGGTGTGGCAAAAGAAAGGAATTGTTAATAAATGGACTTGGAACAACATTGAACATTGTACATGTCTTTTTGAGGACTATGAGTAGTTGGTGAAATTACTTGTCTTTGGAGTTTGTAATGGCGAAAATGATATTTGGAGAATAGTAACTAAGAGGGATGTGCCTTGGTACTTTTTCTAATACATGGCAGGCTACACAAAACAGGATTTATCAATGGGGTATAAACAAGGGAAACTCTTACACAGAGTGTGCCAATACTCTCTAAAACCGATTCAAGTACCTATTATTAAATCACACACGGGCGAGCTGATCACCAATCCCACGCTTGCTGCCAGACCCTTTGCTGAATTCTATCAATCACTCTACACTAAACATGAAGTCCTACCCGAATCTCAGATAGAGGACTTCTTTCGAGATGTATCACCCAAGGCACTAATCGCCGTTGCGCGACACTCCCTAGAAACTCCTATATCACTAGAGGAATTAACCTCAGCCGCCTCAGAAATAGCATTGGGTAAATCACCAGGACCCAGTGGCCCTCTCAGACCCAGCCCATCATAACCATGCAGCGCCGCCTGCCTTTCCACAATGGGATTCCTCATAGGCGCAATCAGAGCCACATTCAATGGAAGCGCTCCAACGATTTTCAACCCTGCCACCTTAATTGCTATCAACAATCCATGTGATACATGGGCTCCTAACCCACTACAAGATGGCGCCCACGATCCCCACACCATCACTGCCGATCTTTGATCAGCAATTCACCACCACATACGAACCACCTGTCACCAATTGGGGCCGAATGGAGGATTTATAAACCGAAAAAGCACCTCCAAGTCCTCACTCCCGAGCCACATGAGAAGGGGTAGGTTGTTGGTGAAGTTCTCCAATAGATGATGTGAGTACCGGGTCTTTGGCTTTCCACCATGTGAACAGAGATAATTATTCCTCCCCTGGGCTCACTTACAAAATGTTAAGTTACTTCCGAACACCACGCTAAAAATGTTAGCGTTGATCTCGGTGTTTCTCTCGAGGAGGTGATGACATCACCCTCATTGGGCAAGTGTTTTCCCTCTTTTGACCATAGTATATGAAACCACCTCCTATATGTTTTTATGTATGCGACACGTGTATTCACAAGGACATTGATCTCCCGTGGGAGCGGAGTCATATTCTTTTCAAGTTGATGGAGTGTTTCTCCTGGTGTTAAAGATCAAGACGGCTGGTCTCCCAGAGTCAAGCAGCACTATGCTTGCATGTGCTATGTGTGGTGTCTTTGTGCCTCAGCTTCTCTTTTGTAAATCGTTAGTTAGCAGCAGGATTTAAGTTACAGGGGCAACAAGTGTCTGGAGTTGACTAGCAGGATAATCATTCCCGGGGGCCAATACTGACTGAAGCTGGATAGCATGATAACAAGTCACAAGGGACCCCTAATGACTCGAGTTGGCTAGAATGATAACAGGTTGTAGGGGCCACTACTGACTCGAGCAGGCTCAAAGAATAACAGGTCTAGGGGGATCGGGTGTGAGTGGCACCAGTGACCAGAGCTGGTTAGAAGCATTGACGACCTTTGGTACTGATTAAATGCAGGTTTTCAGGTCACAGGAGGCACTGCTGAATGCATCTGGCTAGCAGCAGTGGTGGCCTCTAAGAAGAAGGAATTGAGACTGCGTAACTGCATATACTTGCGGCCTTAATACTGATAATTGTTTACAAATGAATGCCATAACATGCATTGTTATAATACATAACCAAATTACAATGATCTTATATCAATTTGATGTTTGTTTGCCTGAATATGCTTGCAAAGTTACATGATTCTGTTAGGGCCCAGAAACATTTTATTTAGTGCTGTCCATCTGCACACTTTCCTGCATCTTGTAATAAACTGAATATTGGTAGTCAAAAGTGTTATTTTCGTAAATAATAATTCTGCAGCTTGTCTGTGTATCTTTTATCTGCATCTCAAGAACTTCTCACATTTCTCTCGAGAAAAGACCCTGCCTCATACTCATTAGTATCGTTTTAGTAACTGTTTCCATCACATGTTCATGTTTCATTGACTTGTATTAGGAGAAAAGTGCATAAAAAAAACACATTGTAGCATTAGTATTCTATACTCCAACTTGCTTTTGGGTGGATGCTCTCGTCCATTGCACAGACAATTGTCACTTGTTAGTTTGCTTGGCCTTTTGCTATTTTCGCATTAAATGCATGATAGATTTGTGGGCCTTCCGATGTGCAGTCCTGCCAAGTATCACGCATTAGGCGTGATACTAACACATTTCAGTGTGGTGCTCCGCATCACTGCACTGAAATGCATTGTCATTCATAATCTGTCAAGTGGCTCAGCGGTCGCTGCCTAAAACTGATATGGGGTAGTGTGGAGCTGGCAGCGCGGCGTCAGTGGCATGCACATGCTGCTCCGGTAGGCTTGGGGCTCGTGGCTGAGCTAATGCTGCTGGGAGCAGGATTGTTGCTACAATGTTTCATTTGTTGGTTCTTAACGCGCTGTGCGTCTATCAGGCAGCCTGATGTCACGCTGAGTTATTGCCAATCATGGCTTTACTACCTAGACATCCGGGACGGACCAGTCCAGTTTTGTGAAACACATTGGCGCCGCGGGGTGATGTCACGTTCTGCTGAAGTTGTTGTGGGAGGATTACGGTGGCTGGCTATGGTTTGCGGTAGCGCTGCAAACATGGTGTTCGGCCCGCAAAGGAGAGCTTCAGCGCTGCCTACTGCTCACACCAGCCCGGGCCTCCGTGTGCTGTCAGCAGTTATGTTAAAAGTTTCTGACCCCCGGGCCGTGCCCAATTAAATTATTGCTGAGAGAGACGTAATGGATTGTCCCTGTTGCAGCGGCCGTGGCGTGGGAGAGTGGCCCTGAAGTAATGCTCCTGTGTTTCAGTCGGAAACATCACTGATCCCATCCCCAGCGAAGGCTCTGCGGGTTCATTTTAAATTATTACCTTGTGAGGGGCATTATCGTGCAGATTGTTATTGCGTGACAAACACTGTGTATCCTAAAATGACTTTTCGAATTTTCGGCTGTAAGTCAGTACTGGAAATGCTTCTCATAGTTCATTTTTTAGCAATAACTCTTGAAAAGCTGCATTACCTTTGCAGCATATCAGCCCCCCACCCAGTGGTCCTCTCCGTTTTCGGAAAAGACTGGCATTTAGAAAATAAAAAGCTTTATAATCTGCTACTTAATGAGCGGTTTGACAAATGAAAGCATTTTTTAGCCAGAACTGCTTTCACACTCTGCTTGTCTTTCGCCAGCATAACAGACACAAACTCGCTTCTGCTGCAGCCCTCCTGGTTTTCTTGAGGTGATGCTGTTACACACTGCATATTACCAGCCGTTTAAGTCACTAGACTGAGTGACAATAGCATTCAAGCCCTTCTGAAAGGAACTTGCCACATTCTCGGACCGAGGTTTGACAATCTTTTATTAAAGTTAATCTTTTTTGGGGTTATAAATTAGGTCAATATTACCGCAATAGTCAAGTGCATAAAATGAGACATAAAAGACAATGCGTTGCTTTTCCAGGCTAAACCCTGGATAGTTCATTTTTTTTTAAAGCACACAATTTTATTGTTTCAATTCAGCACCTCTACATTTGCACATATTTTAAATACCTCGAGCAAGTGAGATAAATGCCACTTGACTCCAATGATTGGTAACTTTTTAGGTCGAGGTAGAGTGCGCATGCGTAGCATGCGTCTAGCTCGACAACTATTGTTGTCAGTCTCCTGGGAATCTGAGACAGGGTTCGGACACGCGCGCCGATTGTACCTCGTGGGCGCGCACGGCCGGCACATATCATATCTCAGATTCCCAGGAAGTCAGCCATACAGTCGCGCGCGCACACATACACACATACACACAGCCACACTCACACACACACACAGCCACACTCACACACACACACACAGCCACACTCACACACACACACACACACACACATACACACACGCAGGCAGGCAAGCAGGCAGGCACACACACACACACACTGCATACACACATGCTCCACACCCCCCCTTACCACACCGGGCTCTTTTCTTGCTGGAATCCCTGTTTACTTGTAGGCTCCTTCTGCCCTGCTCCCAATGGATGGGCGGGCGGGGGTGACGCAGCCAGGGGCTCCAGTGCTGCTACAGCGGTCCCTGCGGTGCACGAGCTGGGCAAGACGGCGGCTGCGCAGGATTCGTAGCCCCTGCCCTTCGGTCGCCTCCGGGACTCCGCCCTGCTAGCGTGCCATTGGCTGAGCGCCCCTCAACGCTGGTTATTGAGAAAGAGGCGGAAGCGCTGGAGGAAGGGGTAATGCTAACTACCTTGTGTCTCGCCTCAATGCTTCGGTGACTCTTGGAAAGCACCTGGTTACCCACTACGCAGTGTTGCGGTAGTATCTTCCTTGTTTTGGTAAGGTGTTCTTTATTTTATCTCGACTTTTATTTAGCCGCTAGTTGTAGAGATAAGCTGGAGCTGCCATGGCGCGCCGGAAAAACTTTCACTGCTTTCTTCTCGAAACTTCAGCATTGTTTAGTTACGTTCTGCTGCGTAAACAAATTTGCTCTTAATGGTAATATTTTTACCATTACACACCAGTTTCTTTTCGTGACTGTACTACAATATGTGAAAAGGCGTTTTGTTGAACATTTGACTTGTGGTGTTCATAGAAGGGATGAACTGTGTAATTAAACATGAATCGGTCCTTTGCACGTGGATTTTGCTTTTGGTTTGGTGATTAAATGAATGTTTATTTAAAGAGTATAACTGAAATTAAATGTCTAAAAGTTGCATCTGTGCCCCCCCCCCTTCCCCCCAATACACACCCTCCCCGGAGGGTAGATGCGCTTTAAATATTGCAGCAATTTGAGAAGCGATGTCTGAGCCTGGGCACTTCCCTCCATGTCATCACTGTTCACGGACACCGTTAAGGGTCCTGAACTTCCCCCTAAAATCACTTGTATCAGGTGCATTAATTAGTCCTATCAGTTCAGTAAAAACACCAATACTACGCTGTATTAGGGTCTCCTCTGGCAACAAACGAGTGGCAGCTGTATCCCCAATGATGTGGAGCGAGGGGGTCAGCCTGTCCCCAAGTAGTAGCCTCTGCGAATCGGGGTTCATGGTTTCAGGCACGCGGTGGTGGGAACGCCGCTCTCTGCATCCCGAGTTACACACATCGATTTATAGAAAGGAAGAGTGATACCCTCACGGCATGTCAGAAGTAACCGGCCACATAGTTGGTAAGGGCTTTTTTTTGTCAGCTCTTATTTTATTGTTTTAACAGCATACATACAGTGCTTAGCACGGCAAGATTACATCATTTCAGTAGGTCAAATTGACTGCTGAATTGCGTTTCACCCAAAATATATATTGTCATACAGTTTGAGACGACCCACTGGAAGTGCGCCCGTCATAGGCCCCAGACTTTCTTGGCATTTCCTTTATATAGTGCTTACTACCCCTGATAAGGCGTCTAAGTGCTTTTCGGCAAGTATCATGCTACTCTGGGACCCAAAAAGGATTAGTGGAGTGTTAAAATAGGTAAATATGATATTAATTTGAGCTGTGGTATTTGGGTTAAAAGGATAGTGGAGGGATAGACGAGTGAGGGGTTTGTGCTGGTTTTAGTCATCCCCGGGCCTATACTGTCTTTTTTAGAAAAAAGTAGTTCAAGATACAGCAGTTCAGTGATGGAGAGTCAGGTTGCTGTTGGGAGGTCAAATAGCTTATTTTATGGATGTGTCTTCCCTGGGTCGATGTATTTTAAGACTTGTTTTTGGTGCTTTTCTGCCCTCTGTTAGACTAGTTTTTTGTGCCTTTCTGCCCTCTGTTAGACTAGGTTTTTCTGCCTTTCTGCCCTCTGTTAGACTCGTTTTCTGTGCCTTTCTGCCCCCTGTTAGACTCTTTTTTTGTGCCCTTCTGCCCTCTTAGACTCGTTTTTTGTGCCTTTCTGCCCTCTGCATCACCACATAATCACTCAGCGCTACCCCAGCATCACTCAGCCCCACCACATTATCACTCACCACCACTCAGCACCACCACATTATCACTCAGCACCACCACATTATCACTCAGCACCACCACATTATCACTCACCACCACTCGGCACCACCACATTATCACTCACCACCACATTATCACTCACCACCACATTATCACTCAGCACCACCACATTATCACTCAGCACCACCACATTATCACTCAGCACCACCACATTATCACCCCGCACCACTCAGCACCACCACCACACCACCACCACCACCACACCACCACACCACCACTCAGCACCACCACCACAGCACCACTCAGCACCACCACCACACCACCACCACAGCACCACTCAGCTCCACCACAACATCACTCCGCAGCACCACTCAGCACCACCACAGCACCCCTCAGCACCACTACATTATCACTCCGCACCACCACATTGTCACTCAGTACCACCACCACAGCATCATTCAGCACCACCACAGCATCATTCAGCACCACCACAGCATCATTCAGCACCACCACAGCACCACTCAGCACCACCACATTATCACTCAGCACCACCACATTATCACTCGGCGCAACCACAGCACCACTCGGCGCAACCACAGCACCACTCGGCGCAACCACAGCACCAAACGGCGCAACCACAGCACCACTCGGCGCAACCACAGCACCACTCGGCGCAACTACAGCACCACTCGGCGCAACCACAGCACCATCACTGCATCACTGGTTCAAATAATGTCTCTCAATGTTTCAAGCTTTATTACAAATGTCACAAAAAAGATGTTAATATTTCATTCTGTTCTTGGATTTTCGCTCACAATAAAATACACTGAACATAATCTTCACAAAAGTTATTTACAAAAGTTTAAGCTATTGCCATTATAAATTACAATCACTTTTATTTAAGTATTCATTATTTAAAAAAATTAAAAGCCATTATTATTTGTAATATCAATACATCTAAGTCACGTAAATACAAAACATGTTGCATTACAAATGCTATAGGTGTCACATTTGCGAAAGTTATACCTATTGGCATTGTAAATGACCGATTAATTTAGCTATTTTCAAAAACAACACATAAATAAAAAAATTGTCATTTACAAGACCAATAGCTCTAACTTTCCTAATGCGAGACCTATTGCATTGCAAATGCTTGTTGTTAGCTAGTAGCCCTATTGCCTTTTACAAATACATAAAAAAAGTCTGTTTTCCCTTTTTGATTACCCTCCCCACGGTATTCGGTTTTAGCAGTATATTGTTCTTTTATGTCAAGGGGATTTGCTAGAGCGCTATCGTTTCCTGTTGGTGGCAGCCGTACGTCTCCCAGCTGACTTCAATGGTGAATAGGAGTGTCCTTAAAGTCCTGTGAACTTGACATGTTCATTCATTCTTTCATTTTCATGAGAAGAGTTTCAGGCTATAGTAGTTAAGAGGGAATCTTTTTACCACCGTAACACTGAAGGAATTTGTAAGCATTGCTTGAAGACGGCTTTCTGTTGTGATTGCACCATGCATGTTTCCGCCCCAGGTGTGGAATGAGATATAAGCTGGCAATAAAATAGTTTTAGAAGTAATTCTTCCACCAAAGTGCTGCTAGTGGAGAAATGTAGTTTGTTTTTAAGCCATATGCTTAATCACATAGGCCATTCATGCCCCTTTTAGAGGTCCTACTTTTTTCATCCCACTTAAAACCCTGATGTCAAGCTCCAACATTTCCGCTGCTTTGCAGCAGTTTTAAGACGTTAGAGTTTCCAATTGCTCAAATAGGCGTATGTTCTAATATTGATATTTTCCCTCAACTTCATTGCTTGATTTCGCACGAGAGAAAGTGTCACTCATACTCGTTGAAATGTCACTCAGGATTACACTGAAATTCTGAAAATGTCACATATATTTTAGTATTCTGGTGACTCATGACCATAAAAACAAAGGTTACAAATTCAATATTGTGTCAAATACTGAAAAAATAAAACAGGATATACTGAATCGGCTGTCGCCCCAGGGCATGCTAGACACCTTCCATCAATATTGCTTATGGGACTTGTAGGTTTGCTTTTCTTATTAAAAGGGTGGTCTCTAAAGTCCCAGTGTTCTATTTCATTCCAAACTTGTTCGCGTCTACGCATTTGTTATATGTATAGAATCCAAACAAAGTCTAGGAGGCTTCAGATACTCAGAGGAGTCTGGTACTGTAGGCTCTACACAAAAGATAGAGGGCTATTGGATCTCAACAAGGTCTAACTAAAGCATTAGAATTGCTTAATGAAGGGGGAACTAGGATTAATTGTAATCTCGTGTTATTTTGAAGATGTTTTTTCTTAAATGGCTTTTGTGATGAAATTTTATGTACAAATAATTTTCATGCTATGTATTGTGTTTTATAATGCTCTGTTGATGTATATGTTTTCAGAATTTTTCAAAAGTTTTAAAACTGGTACAAAAGATAATATCTTTTTTTAAATCAAAAATATTGTAAACGTTACATTTTAGTTGGCATATATATTTGGAATTAAGCCTAAGGCTCTATGATACATTGGTATGAAAGGATGATGTGAATAAGGATACATTGTGATTTCCAGGGATTTCCCTTTCTGGCTTTAATTGTCTTGAGCACCCTGTTCCCTGGAACAAGTGGGGTCTTCTCTCTTTTATTGGCAAGGGTGGGGATTGCCACGTGAGTTGTGTCCACTGTTTTCGACCTTCGTCTTTATTTTGAAAATAGCAGGGAAATAACGGGGCGGCCGCCAGAGGGTCGTTTCCTTTTTTTTTTTTGCGTACCTATACAACTTTTATGATAATGTAACCTTCTCCTTTCCTGACACTTGTATTTGCGATCTAATGGACTGGTCTGCCGAAAACATAGCATATGGTTCTCTTTTGGAGGTAGGGTGACCAACTGACATGGGTGCAAATTCAGGACGGTTAGTGTAAAAATTCAGGACAAAGGGTCAAAATTCAGGACAGGAGGTCAAAATTCAGGACAAAAGGTAAGTTATACAGACACATCAGTGGAGGTCGCGCAATAGAATATAATTAAGTTCATCCATATCCAAACATATTCAATCATTTGCAAACCTATCCATCATGTATCCTTCTATCCATCATTTCACTCATCCATCCCTCCATCCACCCTTTCACTCATCCATCCATTATCCATCCATCCATTCACTCATCCATCGCACGCTATATAAATTGCTCATAACATAACATCCAGCCTTTTATCCTTCCACCCATTTTGCCATCCTTTCACTCACTCATCCATCCACCCAGTCACACATCCTTCCACCCATTCACCCTTTCAGTCATCAATCCATCGTCCCTTTCTCTCTCCATCGACTCTTTCACTTAGCCATCCTTCCTTCCACCCATCCATCTACTCATCCACTCATGAATCCATCCATTGACCCTATTCGTCATCCATCCACCCTTTCACTCCTTCACTCATCTATCCATTCATTTGTCCATCTGCCCTCCCTTTCACTCCCTCATCCATCCTTACATCCACCACTCACTTATCTGTCTAGCCATTCACCCTTCTACTTATCAATTTATCAATCCATCCTTCATTTCACTCATCCATCCACCCATTAACTCACTCATCACCCACCCGTTTATCATCCATCCATCCTTTCTCTCATCCATCCACCCTTTTACCCATCGATCTACCCATCTTTTTCCCGTTTCTCCCATCCGTCATTCCACTCATCCATACATCCTTTCTCTCATTATCCATCCATTCACCCTTTCACTCATCCACTCACCCTTTCACTAATCCATCCAGCCAGCCACCCATCCCTTCATTTACTCACTCGCCCACCTTTTCATATTAATTATGAGCTGAGCCTTTGTCTGCAGAATTGCAGACAGAAGAGGCCCATCAAGAATGTGTAACCCATGTTGTAGTTCCTAAAGCAATGGGTAGGGTTAGGGTTCACTATGGCTCTGCACATAGGAAATCTGAAAACATGAAATTCATGGGTCATGCATGATGCACAGTGCCAGGCCCTGAGGTGACTGTGAGATGGTGTTGTTTCCAGGGCTTTAAGTGGGATGAAAATATCGGGGGGGTTCCTCCAGAGGGGGTGTTCGATGTACTAAAGGGTGAGGCTTAAAACACGAAAGCTAAAAATCTGTGCTTAATATAGTGTGCTGCTTGACTGGTATTTTGCATTCTTCTGTCATTGTATCCAGATATATAACAACAAGTAATCTTACACCTGCAACAAGCCAGAACTATTGGCTTTGTCATTGGTTGTTAGTTGCATAAAATAAAAAAGTAGCAATCTTGCTTCCTTGAATATAATATTGAAAATGCATCAGTTCTAAAATGACGAGACTGTGAAAGAACTCTAACCCCTTCTTTTTAACTTCTTTCACCAGCTCCTTTTGTTGAGCTGGATTCTCATGTAGCAGCATTGGCGTTTTTGCACATTTCTTCTGTCTGACAGAATGCCCTGCCCTAGACAGAGCCTGGGGGAGGACCACCACATGCTTTACCAGCCTAGACTGGACCATTGTCATTCTGTATGTGGCAATCAGCCAGCATACAAAATGACAATGGGCAGGTGGGGCTGCTTTTGTGCTCTCAGGATTTGCCAGAATAACACGATGTTTAAACCTGAATTATTTTGTTTATTTCATTGTGTGTGTGTGTTGCTTTTTTGCGTTCGTAACTGCATATTAAATAAAGTCCTTTAAGAAGAGTTTGTTCTTCTCAGCCACCTCTTTGACCCTGCCTCCCCTCCGAATGACCCCAGCCCCCATAGCACGGTTTGTGTATTTTAAACTTCAATGAAAACCGCCTGGAATTGCACCAATAAAGAAGGCCACACTTCCAGGCCATCTTCATTTACACTTCTTTGCTAAGGCACTTGCACCCCCCTGGGAATGCAGTCACAGGCCCCCAGGGGGGCGCGTCTCACTGTATGAAGATCTCTGGCAGGATGAAGCCCAGCAAATGCTGTATCTATACAGAGGGGCCCATTATCATTCTGTGTTTGACAATCAGGCACACAATAGAAAGATAATGGCCGATAGCCTGCAGCAGCCCCTCGCGGCACAGATTGCTATCAGTTCACAGCAGGGCGAGCTGTCCCCTGCAGTGAGAGTTAGAGAACTCTCAGGCTGCTTGCAGGGGGGACAGCTTGCACCAACGCCAGAATTACGGACAAAAGGCGTCCGTGAAAGACTTCCTGACGGACAACGGACAAGAGGCCCAAATAACGGGCAGTCCGTGAAATTTACGGACGGTTGGTCACCCTATTTGGAGGCGTCACAAGGTACATACAGTAACATGACTGTTCGGATGTTTTTATTGGCTTTACAAACGCACGTGACAATAAGTGGGTCATCTCTAGATCTTGCACGTTTCGTGACATTTTTCATTTGTACCACAAAGCATACATTGAAAAAAAGGTTTAATGTATACGTCCGATTCAAAGGAACCTCGAAGGGCATCGTATGCACAACCCTGGGCTAAAAATTTAGAAAAGGGCGCAGGTCTTTCACAGAGCTCCAGTGTCGTGTAAGCGGATACAGACATCTCACCTACCCCTCAGCCTCTCCTACTCCAGGGTAACTTATGAGCTGGGATAATCCTCACACGAGAGGGTGTGAGCTTGTGCCCCAGCCGCTAATCACAGGCGCTGTTTACATGCAAACCCTGTGCTTGGATTCACTTCACTGGAACACACACTGCATTACCACACACACACAGCGCCGCTGTTGACACACACCTCACTAAGCGCTACACCAGTTACAAGCACTTGCCCGGCTCGCACTCCTGGCTTCCCTTTACTCCCACACGGTACATTTACAAATAGTTCAACAGAGCCCTGAGGAATTTGGCGAGGAGGGAAGAGGTTATCAGAATTCTTGGGGGGATGGGTAGGAGAAGAAAGCCAATAATCTTGTGGGGATGAGATGGGGGGAATCGGTAGTAGCAGGGATTCTTGTGCGGGACTGTGGGGGTTTGCCGAACTTCTCGTGGGGTGTGATGACACCTCAAAGTTCAAGGAAACTCATCCGCTGGGCCCTGGAGTCACGATCTTTACAAATTACATTACACCGAAAAGGCATACACCTCACTGTAATAAAACATACAAAATGAAAAAAATAAACATAGTGAAAAAAGTGAGAGGCTTTAGAAAATGAAGCTCTTTGAGGTTTTGAGGTGTCATACATGTCCTGTGTCTCGCTCTCTCATGCTGTGGGAGCAGTCAATATCCGACTATACTCCGTGATGGAACCGCTGACCAATTGCGGGAGGGAACAGGTACCATAAGACTGAAGTGCCAGTTCATGGAAAAGTAAATCTGGTCCTTGCCCATTCACGTGCCCTCACAAATGTCTAGTCAGAGTCACCGCTATGTGCAACAGTCATGAACCCGAGGTGCTCGCCCACTCACCCTCTCGTGAAGGGCCCGCCTCACTCATGCCCTACAGACCACACTATGATCACACACTCACCCTCTCGTGAAGGGCCCCTGCCTCACTCATGCCCTACAGACCACACTATGATCACACACTCACCCTCGCGTGAAGGGCCCCCGCCTCACTCATGCCCTACAGACCACACTATGATCACACACTCACCCTCTCGTGAAGGGCACCTGCCTCACTCATGCCCCAGAGACCACACTATGATCACACACTCACCCTCTCGTGGAGGGCCCCTGCCTCACTTATGCCCTACAGACCACACTATGATCACACACTCACCCTCTCGTGGAGGGCCCCCGCTTCACTCATGCCCTACAGACCACACTATGATCACACACTCACTCTCTCGTGAAGGGCCCCTGCCTCACTCATGCCCCACAGACCACACTATGATCACACACTCACCCTCTCGTGGAGGGCCCCCGCTTCACTCATTCCCTACAGACCACACTATGATCACACACTCACCCTCGCGTGAAGGGCCCCCGCCTCACTCATGCCCTACAGACCACACTATGATCACACACTCACCCTCTCGTGAAGGGCCCCTGCCTCACTCATGCCCCATAGACCACACTATGATCACACACTCACCCTCGCGTGAAGGGTCCCCGCCTCACTCATGCCCTACAGACCACACTATGATCACACACATTCACCCTCTCGTGAAGGGCCCCTGCCTCACTCATGCCCCATAGACCACACTATGATCACACACTCACCCTCTCGTGAAGGGCCCTGCCTCACTCATGCCCCACAGACCACACTATGATCACACACTCACCCTCTCGTGAAGGGCCCTGCCTCACTCATGCCCTACAGACCACACTATGATCACACACTCACCCTCTCGTGAAGGGCCCTGCCTCACTCATGCCCTACAGACCACACTATGATCACACACTCACCCTCTCGTGGAGGGCCCCCGCCTCACTCATGCCCTACAGGCCACACTATGATCACACGCTCACCCTCTCGTGAAGGGCCCCTGACTCACTCATGCCCCACAGACCACACTATGATCACACACTCACCCTCTCGTGAAGGGCCCCTGACTCACTCATGCCCCACAGACCACACTATGATCACACACTCACCCTCTCGTGGAGGGCCCCCGCCCACTCATGCCCCACAGACCATACTATGATCACACACTCACCCTCTCGTGAAGGGCCCCTGCCTCACTCATGTCCCACAGATCACACTATGATAACACACTCACCCTGTCGTGAAGTGCCCTTGCCTCACTCATGCCCCACAGACCACACTATGATCACACACTCACCCTCTCGTGGAGGGCCCCGCCTCACTCATGCCCCACAGACCACACTATGATCACACACTCACCCTCTCTTGAAGGGCCCCCGCTTCACTCATGCCCCACAGACCACACATGATCACACACTCACCCTCTCGTGAAGGGCCCCGCCTCACTCATGCCCCACAGACCACACTATGATCACACACTCACCCTCTCGTGAAGGGCCCCTGACTCACTCATGCCCCACAGACCACACTATGATCACACACTCACCCTCTCGTGGAGGGCCCCCGCCTCACTCATGCCCCACAGACCACACTATGATCACACACTCACCCTCTCGTGAAGGGCCCCCGCCTCACTCATGCCCCACAGACCACACTATGATCACACACTCACCCTCTCGTGAAGGGCCCCTGACTCACTCATGCCCCACAGACCACACTATGATCACACACTCACCCTCTCGTGGAGGGCCCCCGCCTCACTCATGCCCTACAGACCACACTATGATCACACACTCACCCTCTCGTGGAGGGCCCCCGCCTTACTCATGCCCTACAGACCACACTATGATCACACACTCACCCTCTCGTGAAGGGCCCCTACCTCACTCATGCCCTACAGACCACACTATGATCACACACTCACCCTCTCGTGAAGGGCCCCTGCCTCACTCATGCCCTACAGACCACACTATGATCACACACTCACCCTCTCGTGAAGGGCCCCTGACTCACTCATGCCCCACAGACCACACTATGATCACACACTCACCCTCTCGTGGAGGGCCCCCGCCTCACTCATGCCCTACAGGCCACACTATGATCACACGCTCACCCTCTCGTGAAGGGCCCCTGACTCACTCATGCCCCACAGACCACACTATGATCACACACTCACCCTCTCGTGGAGGGCCCCGCCTCACTCATGCCCCACAGACCACACTATGATCACACACTCACCCTCTCGTGGAGGGCCCCCGCCTCACTCATGCCCCACAGACCACACTATGATCACACACTCACCCTCTCGTGGAGGGCCCCCGCCTCACTCATGCCCCACAGACCACACTATGATCACACACTCACCCTCTCGTGAAGGGCCCCCGCCTCACTCATGCCCCACAGACCACACTATGATCACACACCCACCCTCTCGTGGAGGGCCCCCGCCTCACTCATGCCCTACAGACCACACTATGATCACACACTCACCCTCTCGCGAAGGGCCCCTGACTCACTCATGCCCCACAGACCACACTATGATCACACACTCACCCTCTCGTGGAGGGCCCCCGCCTCACTCATGCCCTACAGGCCACACTATGATCACACGCTCACCCTCTCGTGAAGGGCCCCTGACTCACTCATGCCCCACAGACCACACTATGATCACACACTCACCCTCTCGTGGAGGGCCCCGCCTCACTCATGCCCCACAGACCACACTATGATCACACACTCACCCTCTCGTGGAGGGCCCCCGCCTCACTCATGCCCCACAGACCACACTATGATCACACACTCACCCTCTCGTGGAGGGCCCCCGCCTCACTCATGCCCCACAGACCACACTATGATCACACACTCACCCTCTCGTGAAGGGCCCCCGCCTCACTCATGCCCCACAGACCACACTATGATCACACACCCACCCTCTCGTGGAGGGCCCCCGCCTCACTCATGCCCCACAGACCACACCATGATCACACACTCAACCTCTTGTGAAGGGCCCCCGCCTCACTCATGCCCCACAGACCACACTATGATCACACACCCACCCTCTCGTGGAGGGCCCCCGCCTCACTCATGCCCCACAGACCACACCATGATCACACACTCAACCTCTTGTGAAGGGCCCCGCCTCACTCATGCCCTGCAGACCACACTATGATCACACACTCACCCTCTCGTGAAGGGCCCCGCCTCACTCATGCCCTGCAGGCCACACTATGATCACACACTCACCCTCTCGTGAAGGGCCCCGCCTCACTCATGCCCTACAGACCGCACTATGATCACACACTCACCATCTCGTGGAGGGCCCCGCCTCACTCATGTCCCACAGACCACACTATGATCACACACTCACCCTCTCGTGGAGGGCCTCGCCTCACTCATGCCCCACAGACCACACTATGATCACACACTCACCCTCTCGTGAAGCGCCCCTGCCTCACTCATGCCCCACAGACCACACTATGATCACACACTCACCCTCTCGTGAAGGGCCCCTGCCTCACTCATGTCCCACAGACCACACTATGATCACATACTCACACTCTCGTGAAGGGACCTGCCTCACTCATGCCCCACAGACCACACTATGATCACACACTCATCCTCTCGTGAAGGGCCCCCGCCTCACTCATGCCCCACAGACCACACTATGATCCCACACTCACCCTCTTGTGAAGGGCCCCTGCCTCACTCATGCCCCACAGACCATACTATGATCACACACTCACCCTCTGGTGAAGGGCCCCTGCCTCACTCATGCCCCACAGACCACACTATGATCACACACTCACCCTCTCGTGAAGGGCCCATGCCTCACTCATGCCCCACAGACCACACTATGATCACACACTCACCCGCTCGTGAAGGGCCCCTGCCTTACTCATGCCCCACAGACCACACTATGATCCCACACTCACCCTGTTGTGAAGGGCCCCTGCCTTACTCATGCCCCACAGACCATACTATCATCACACACTCACCCTCTCGTGAAGGGCCCCTGCCTCTCTCATGCCCCACAGACCATACTATCATCACACACGCACCCTCTCGTGAAGGGTCCCTGCCTCACTCATGCCCCACAGACCACATTATGATCACACACTCACCCTCTCGTGAAGGGCCCCTGCCTCACTCATGCCCCACAGACCACACTATGATCACACACTCACCTTCTCGTGAAGGGCCCTTGCCTCACTCATGCCCTACAGACCACACTATTATCACACACTCACCCTCTCGTGAAGGGCCCCGCCTCACTCATGCCCCACAGACCACACTATGATCACACACTCACCCTCTCGTGAAGGGCCCCTGCCTCACTCATGCCCCACAGACCACTCTATGATAACACACTCACCCTCTCGTGGAGGGCTCCTGCCTCACTCATGCCCTACAGACCACACTATTATCACACACTCATCCTCTCGTGAAGGGCCCCTGCCTCACTCATGTCCCACAGACCACACTATGATCACATACTCACCCTCTCGTGAAGGGCCCTGCCTCACTCATGCCCCACAGACCACACTATGATCACACACTCACCCTCTCGTGAAGCGCCCCTGCCTCACTCATGCCCCACAGACCACACTATGATCACACACTCACCCTCTCGTGAAGGGCCCCTGCCTCACTCATGTCCCACAGACCACACTATGATCACATACTCACCCTCTCGTGAAGGGCCCTGCCTCACTCATGCCCCACAGACCACACTATGATCACACACTCATCCTCTCGTGAAGGGCCCCCGCCTCACTCATGCCCCACAGACCACACTATGATCCCACACTCACCCTCTTGTGAAGGGCCCCTGCCTCACTCATGCCCCACAGACCATACTATGATCACACACTCACCCTCTCGTGAAGGGCCCCTGCCTCACTCATGCCCCACAGACCACACTATGATCACACACTCACCCTCTCGTGAAGGGCCCATGCCTCACTCATGCCCCACAGACCACACTATGATCACACACTCACCCGCTCGTGAAGGGCCCCTGCCTCACTCATGCCCCACAGACCACACTATGATCCCACACTCACCCTCTTGTGAAGGGCCCCTGCCTCACTCATGCCCCACAGACCATACTATCATCACACACTCACCTTCTCGTGAAGGGCCCCTGCCTCTCTCGTGCCCCACAGACCATACTATCATCACACACTCACCCTCTCGTGAAGGGTCCCTGCCTCACTCATGCCCCACAGACCACATTATGATCACACACTCACCCTCTCGTGAAGGGCCCCTGCCTCACTCATGCCCCACAGACCACACTATGATCACACACTCACCCTCTCGTGAAGGGCCCCTGCCTCACTCATGCCCTACAGACCACACTATGATCACACACTCACTCTCTCGTGAAGGGCCCCGCCTCACTCATGCCCTACAGACCGCACTATGATCACACACTCACCTTCTCGTGGAGGGCCCCGCCTCACTCATGTCCCAAAGACCACACTATGATCACACACTCACCCTCTCGTGGAGGGCCTCGCCTCACTCATGCCCAAAAGACCACACTATGATCACACACTCACCCTCTCGTGAAGCGCCCCTGCCTCACTCATGCCCCACAGACCACACTATGATCACACACTCACCCTCTCGTGAAGGGCCCCTGCCTCACTCATGTCCCACAGACCACACTATGATCCCATACTCACCCTCTCGTGAAGGGCCCTGCCTCACTCATGCCCCACAGACCACACTATGATCACACACTCATCCTCTCGTGAAGGGCCCCCGCCTCACTCATGCCCCACAGACCACACTATGATCCCACACTCACCCTCTTGTGAAGGGCCCCTGCCTCACTCATGCCCCACAGACCATACTATGATCACACACTCACCCTCTCGTGAAGGGCCCCTGCCTCACTCATGCCCCACAGACCACACTATGATCACACACTCACCCTCTCGTGAAGGGCCCATGCCTCACTCATGCCCCACAGACCACACTATGATCACACACTCACCCGCTCGTGAAGGGCCCCTGCCTCACTCATGCCCCACAGACCACACTATGATCCCACACTCACCCTCTTGTGAAGGGCCCCTGCCTCACTCATGCCCCACAGACCATACTATCATCACACACTCACCCTCTCGTGAAGGGCCCCTGCCTCTCTCATGCCCCACAGACCACACTATCATCACACACTCACCCTCTCGTGAAGTGTCCCTGCCTCACTCATGCCCCACAGACCACATTATGATCACACACTCACCCTCTCGTGAAGGGCCCCTGCCTCACTCATGCCCCACAGTCCACACTATGATCACACACTCACCCTCTCGTGAAGGGCCCTTGCCTCACTCATGCCCTACAGACCACACTATTATCACACACTCACCCTCTCGTGAAGGGCCCCGCCTCACTCATGCCCCACAGACCACACTATGATCACACACTCACCCTCTCGTGAAGGGCCCCTGCCTCAGTCATGCCCCACAGACCACTCTATGATCACACACTCACCCTCTCGTGGAGGGCTCCTGCCTCACTCATGCCCTACAGACCACACTATTATCACACACTCATCCTCTCGTGAAGGGCCCCTGCCTCACTCATGTCCCACAGACCACACTATGGTCACATACTCACCCTCTCGTGAAGGGCCCTGCCTCACTCATGCCCCACAGACCACACTATGATCACACACTCATCCTCTCGTGAAGGGCCCCCGCCTCACTCATGCCCCACAGACCACACTATGATCCCACACTCACCCTCTTGTGAAGGGCCCCTGCCTCACTCATGCCCCACAGACCATACTATGATCACACACTCACCCTCTCGTGAAGGGCCCCTGCCTCACTCATGCCCCACAGACCACACTATGATCACACACTCACCCTCTCGTGAAGGGCCCATGCCTCACTCATGCCCCACAGACCACACTGTGATCACACACTCACCCGCTCGTGAAGGGCCCCTGCCTCACTCATGCCCCACAGACCACACTATGATCCCACACTCACCCTCTTGTGAAGGGCCCCTGCCTCACTCATGCCCCACAGACCATACTATCATCACACACTCACCCTCTCGTGAAGGGCCCCTGCCTCTCTCATGCCCCACAGACCATACTATCATCACACACTCACCCTCTCGTGAAGGGTCCCTGCCTCACTCATGCCCCACAGACCACATTATGATCACACACTCACCCTCTCGTGAAGGGCCCCTGCCTCACTCATGCCCTACAGACCACACTATGATCACACACTCACTCTCTCGTGAAGGGCCCCGCCTCACTCATGCCCTACAGACCGCACTATGATCACACACTCACCCTCTCGTGGAGGGCCCCGCCTCACTCATGTCCCAAAGACCACACTATGATCACACACTCACCCTCTCGTGGAGGGCCTCGCCTCACTCATGCCCAAAAGACCACACTATGATCACACACTCACCCTCTCGTGAAGCGCCCCTGCCTCACTCATGCCCCACAGACCACACTATGATCACACACTCACCCTCTCGTGAAGGGCCCCTGCCTCACTCATGTCCCACAGACCACACTATGATCCCATACTCACCCTCTCGTGAAGGGCCCTGCCTCACTCATGCCCCACAGACCACACTATGATCACACACTCATCCTCTCGTGAAGGGCCCCCGCCCCACTCATGCCCCACAGACCACACTATGATCCCACACTCACCCTCTTGTGAAGGGCCCCTGCCTCACTCATGCCCCACAGACCATACTATGATCACACACTCACCCTCTCGTGAAGGGCCCCTGCCTCACTCATGCCCCACAGACCACACTATGATCACACACTCACCCTCTCGTGAAGGGCCCATGCCTCACTCATGCCCCACAGACCACACTATGATCACACACTCACCCGCTCGTGAAGGGCCCCTGCCTCACTCATGCCCCACAGACCACACTATGATCCCACACTCACCCTCTTGTGAAGGGCCCCTGCCTCACTCATGCCCCACAGACCATACTATCATCACACACTCACCCTCTCGTGAAGGGCCCCTGCCTCTCTCATGCCCCACAGACCATACTATCATCACACACTCACCCTCTCGTGAAGTGTCCCTGCCTCACTCATGCCCCACAGACCACATTATGATCACACACTCACCCTCTCGTGAAGGGCCCCTGCCTCACTCATGCCCCACAGTCCACACTATGATCACACACTCACCCTCTCGTGAAGGGCCCTTGCCTCACTCATGCCCTACAGACCACACTATTATCACACACTCACCCTCTCGTGAAGGGCCCCGCCTCACTCATGCCCCACAGACCACACTATGATCACACACTCACCCTCTCGTGAAGGGCCCCTGCCTCAGTCATGCCCCACAGACCACTCTATGATCACACACTCACCCTCTCGTGGAGGGCTCCTGCCTCACTCATGCCCTACAGACCACACTATTATCACACACTCATCCTCTCGTGAAGGGCCCCTGCCTCACTCATGTCCCACAGACCACACTATGGTCACATACTCACCCTCTCGTGAAGGGCCCTGCCTCACTCATGCCCCACAGACCACACTATGATCACACACTCATCCTCTCGTGAAGGGCCCCCGCCTCACTCATGCCCCACAGACCACACTATGATCCCACACTCACCCTCTTGTGAAGGGCCCCTGCCTCACTCATGCCCCACAGACCATACTATGATCACACACTCACCCTCTCGTGAAGGGCCCCTGCCTCACTCATGCCCCACAGACCACACTATGATCACACACTCACCCTCTCGTGAAGGGCCCATGCCTCACTCATGCCCCACAGACCACACTATGATCACACACTCACCCGCTCGTGAAGGGCCCCTGCCTCACTCATGCCCCACAGACCACACTATGATCCCACACTCACCCTCTTGTGAAGGGCCCCTGCCTCACTCATGCCCCACAGACCATACTATCATCACACACTCACCCTCTCGTGAAGGGCCCCTGCCTCTCTCATGCCCCACAGACCATACTATCATCAAACACTCACCCTCTCGTGAAGGGTCCCTGCCTCACTCATGCCCCACAGACCACATTATGATCACACACTCACCCTCTCGTGAAGGGCCCCTGCCTCACTCATGCCCCACAGACCACACTATGATCACACACTCACCCTCTCGTGAAGGGCCCTTGCCTCACTCTTGCCCTACAGATCACACTATTATCACACACTCACCCTCTCGTGAAGGGCCCCGCCTCACTCATGCCCCACAGACCACACTATGATCACACACTCACCCTCTCGTGAAGGGCCCCACCCTCACTCATGCCCCACAGACCACTCTATGATCACACACTCACCCTCTCGTGGAGGGCTCCTGCCTCACTCATGCCCTACAGACCACACTATTATCACACACTCATCCTCTCGTGAAGGGCCCAGCCTCACTCATGCCCCACAGACCACACTATGATCACACACTCACCCTCTCGTGAAGGGCCCCGCCTCACTCAATCCCCATAGACCACACTATGATCACACACTCATCCTCTCGTGAAGGGCCCCTGCCTCACTCATGTCCCACAGACCACACTATGATCACATACTCACCCTCTCGTGAAGGGCCCTGCCTCACTCATGTCCCACAGACCACACTATGATCACATACTCACCCTCTCGTGAAGGGCCCCTGCCTCACTCATGTCCCACAGACCACACTATGATCACATACTCACCCTCTCGTGAAGGGCCCTGCCTCACTCATGCCCCACAGACCACACTATGATCACACACTCATCCTCTCGTGAAGGGTCCATGCCTCACTCATGCCCCACAGACCACACTATGATCACACACTCACCCGCTCGTGAAGGGCCCCTGCCTCACTCATGCCCCACAGACCACACTATGATCCCACACTCACCCTCTTGTGAAGGGCCCCTGCCTCACTCATGCCCCACAGACCATACTATCATCACACACTCACCCTCTCGTGAAGGGCCCCTGCCTCTCTCGTGCCCCACAGACCATACTATCATCACACACTCACCCTCTCGTGAAGGGTCCCTGCCTCACTCATGCCCCACAGACCACATTATGATCACACACTCACCCTCTCGTGAAGGGCCCCTGCCTCACTCATGCCCCACAGACCACACTATGATCACACACTCACCCTCTCGTGAAGGGCCCCTGCCTCACTCATGCCCTACAGACCACACTATGATCACACACTCACTCTCTCGTGAAGGGCCCCGCCTCACTCATGCCCTACAGACCGCACTATGATCACACACTCACCCTCTCGCGGAGGGCCCCGCCTCACTCATGTCCCAAAGACCACACTATGATCACACACTCACCCTCTCGTGGAGGGTCTCGCCTCACTCATGCCCCACAGACCACACTATGATCACACACTCACCCTCGCGTGAAGCGCCCCTGCCTCACTCATGCCCCACAGACCACACTATCATCACACACTCACCCTCTCGTGAAGGGCCCCTGCCTCACTCATGTCCCACATACCACACTATGATCCCATACTCACCCTCTCGTGAAGGGCCCTGCCTCACTCATGCCCCACAGACCACACTATGATCACACACTCATCCTCTCGTGAAGGGGCCCCGCCTCACTCATGCCCCACAGACCACACTATGATCCCACACTCACCCTCTTGTGAAGGGCCCCTGCCTCACTCATGCCCCACAGACCATACTATGATCACACACTCACCCTCTCGTGAAGGGCCCCTGCCTCACTCATGCCCCACAGACCACACTATGATCACACACTCACCCTCTCGTGAAGGGCCCATGCCTCACTCATGCCCCACAGACCACACTATGATCACACACTCACCCGCTCGTGAAGGGCCCCTGCCTCACTCATGCCCCACAGACCACACTATGATCCCACACTCACCCTCTTGTGAAGGGCCCCTGCCTCACTCATGCCCCACAGACCATACTATCATCACACACTCACCCTCTCGTGAAGGGCCCCTGCCTCTCTCATGCTCCACAGACCATACTATCATCACACACTCACCCTCTCGTGAAGGGTCCCTGCCTCACTCATGCCCCACAGACCACATTATGATCACACACTCACCCTCTCGTGAAGGGCCCCTGCCTCACTCATGCCCCACAGACCACACTATGATCACACACTTACCCTCTCGTGAAGGGCCCTTGCCTCACTCATGCCCTACAGACCACAATATTATCACACACTCACCCTCTCGTGAAGGGCCCCGCCTCACTCATGCCCCACAGACCACACTATGATCACACACTCACCCTCTCGTGAAGGGCCCCTGCCTCAGTCATGCCCCACAGACCACTCTATGATCACACACTCACCCTCTCGTGGAGGGCTCCTGCCTCACTCATGCACTACAGACCACACTATTATCACACACTCATCCTCTCGTGAAGGGCCCCTGCCTCACTCATGTCCCACAGACCACACTATGATCACATACTCACCCTCTCGTGAAGGGCCCTGCCTCACTCATGCCCCACAGACCACACTATGATCACACACTCATCCTCTCGTGAAGGGCCCCCGCCTCACTCATGCCCCACAGACCACACTATGATCCCACACTCACCCTCTTGTGAAGGGCCCCTGCCTCACTCATGCCCCACAGACCATACTATGATCACACACTCACCCTCTCGTGAAGGGTCCCTGCCTCACTCATGCCCCATAGACCACACTATGATCACACACTCACCCTCTCGTGAAGGGCCCCCGCCTCACTCATGCCCCACAGACCACACTATGATCACACACCCACCCTCTCGTGGAGGGCCCCCGCCTCACTCATGCCCTACAGATTACACTATGATCACACACCCACCCTCTCGTGGAGGGCCCCCGCCCACTCATGCCCCACAGAGCACACTATGATCACACACTCACCCTCTCGTGAAGGGCCCCGCCTCACTCATGCCCCACAGACCACACTATGATCACACACTCACCCTCTCGTGAAGGGCCCCTGCCTCACTCATGCCCCACAGACCACTCTATGATCACACACTCACCCTCTCGTGGAGGGCTCCTGCCTCACTCATGCCCTACAGACCACACTATTATCACACACTCATCCTCTCGTGAAGGGCCCAGCCTCACTCATGCCCCACAGACCACACTATGATCACACACTCACCCTCTCGTGAAGGGCCCCGCCTCACTCAATCCCCATAGACCACACTATGATCACACACTCATCCTCTCGTGAAGGGCCCCTGCCTCACTCATGTCCCACAGACCACACTATGATCACATACTCACCCTCTCGTGAAGGGCCCTGCCTCACTCATGTCCCACAGACCACACTATGATCACATACTCACCCTCTCGTGAAGGGCCCCTGCCTCACTCATGTCCCACAGACCACACTATGATCACATACTCACCCTCTCGTGAAGGGCCCTGCCTCACTCATGCCCCACAGACCACACTATGATCACACACTCATCCTCTCGTGAAGGGCCCATGCCTCACTCATGCCCCACAGACCACACTATGATCACACACTCACCCGCTCGTGAAGGGCCCCTGCCTCACTCATGCCCCACAGACCACACTATGATCCCACACTCACCCTCTTGTGAAGGGCCCCTGCCTCACTCATGCCCCACAGACCATACTATCATCACACACTCACCCTCTCGTGAAGGGCCCCTGCCTCTCTCGTGCCCCACAGACCATACTATCATCACACACTCACCCTCTCGTGAAGGGTCCCTGCCTCACTCATGCCCCACAGACCACATTATGATCACACACTCACCCTCTCGTGAAGGGCCCCTGCCTCACTCATGCCCCACAGACCACACTATGATCACACACTCACCCTCTCGTGAAGGGCCCCTGCCTCACTCATGCCCTACAGACCACACTATGATCACACACTCACTCTCTCGTGAAGGGCCCCGCCTCACTCATGCCCTACAGACCGCACTATGATCACACACTCACCCTCTCGCGGAGGGCCCCGCCTCACTCATGTCCCAAGGACCACACTATGATCACACACTCACCCTCTCGTGGAGGGCCTCGCCTCACTCATGCCCCACAGACCACACTATGATCACACACTCACCCTCTCGTGAAGCGCCCCTGCCTCACTCATGCCCCACAGACCACACTATCATCACACACTCACCCTCTCGTGAAGGGCCCCTGCCTCACTCATGTCCCACATACCACTCTATGATCCCATACTCACCCTCTCGTGAAGGGCCCTGCCTCACTCATGCCCCACAGACCACACTATGATCACACACTCATCCTCTCGTGAAGGGCCCCCGCCTCACTCATGCCCCACAGACCACACTATGATCCCACACTCACCCTCTTGTGAAGGGCCCCTGCCTCACTCATGCCCCACAGACCATACTATGATCACACACTCACCCTCTCGTGAAGGGCCCCTGCCTCACTCATGCCCCACAGACCACACTATGATCACACACTCACCCTCTCGTGAAGGGCCCATGCCTCACTCATGCCCCACAGACCACACTATGATCACACACTCACCCGCTCGTGAAGGGCCCCTGCCTCACTCATGCCCCACAGACCACACTATGATCCCACACTCACCCTCTTGTGAAGGGCCCCTGCCTCACTCATGCCCCACAGACCATACTATCATCACACACTCACCCTCTCGTGAAGGGCCCCTGCCTCTCTCATGCCCCACAGACCATACTATCATCACACACTCACCCTCTCGAGAAGGGTCCCTGCCTCACTCATGCCCCACAGACCACATTATGATCACACACTCACCCTCTCGTGAAGGGCCCCTGCCTCACTCATGCCCCACAGACCACACTATGATCACACACTTACCCTCTCGTGAAGGGCCCTTGCCTCACTCATGCCCTACAGACCACACTATTATCACACACTCACCCTCTCGTGAAGGGCCCCGCCTCACTCATGCCCCACAGACCACACTATGATCACACACTCACCCTCTCGTGAAGGGCCCCTGCCTCAGTCATGCCCCACAGACCACTCTATGATCACACACTCACCCTCTCGTGGAGGGCTCCTGCCTCACTCATGCACTACAGACCACACTATTATCACACACTCATCCTCTCGTGAAGGGCCCCTGCCTCACTCATGTCCCACAGACCACACTATGATCACATACTCACCCTCTCGTGAAGGGCCCTGCCTCACTCATGCCCCACAGACCACACTATGATCACACACTCATCCTCTCGTGAAGGGCCCCCGCCTCACTCATGCCCCACAGACCACACTATGATCCCACACTCACCCTCTTGTGAAGGGCCCCTGCCTCACTCATGCCCCACAGACCATACTATGATCACACACTCACCCTCTCGTGAAGGGCCCCTGCCTTACTCATGCCCCACAGACCACACTATGATCACACACTCACCCTCTCGTGAAGGGCCCATGCCTCACTCATGCCCCACAGACCACACTATGATCACACACTCACCCGCTCGTGAAGGGCCCCTGCCTCACTCATGCCCCACAGACCACACTATGATCCCACACTCACCCTCTTGTGAAGGGCCCCTGCCTCACTCATGCCCCACAGACCATACTATCATCACACACTCACCCTCTCGTGAAGGGCCCCTGCCTCTCTCATGCCCCACAGACCATACTATCATCACACACTCACCCTCTCGTGAAGGGTCCCTGCCTCACTCATGCCCCACAGACCACATTATGATCACACACTCACCCTCTCGTGAAGGGCCCCTGCCTCACTCATGCCCCACAGACCACACTATGATCACACACTCACCCTCACCCTCCCGTGAAGGGCCCCTGCCTCACTCATGCCCTACAGACCACACTATGATCACACACTCACTCTCTCGTGAAGGGCCCCGCCTCACTCATGCCCTACAGACCGCACTATGATCACACACTCACCCTCTCGTGGAGGGCCCCGCCTCAATCATGTCCCAAAGACCACACTATGATCACACACTCACCCTCTCGTGGAGGGCCTCGCCTCACTCATGCCCCACAGACCACACTATGATCACACACTCACCCTCTCGTGAAGCGCCCCTGCCTCACTCATGCCCCACAGACCACACTATGATCACACACTCACCCTCTCGTGAAGGGCCCCTGCCTCACTCATGTCCCACATACCACACTATGATCCCATACTCACCCTCTCGTGAAGGGCCCTGCCTCACTCATGCCCCACAGACCACACTATGATCACACACTCATCCTCTCGTGAAGGGCCCCCGCCTCACTCATGCCCCACAGACCACACTATGATCCCACACTCACCCTCTTGTGAAGGGCCCCTGCCTCACTCATGCCCCACAGACCATACTATGATCACACACTCACCCTCTCGTGAAGGGCCCCTGCCTCACTCATGCCCCACAGACCACACTATGATCACACACTCACCCTCTCGTGAAGGGCCCATGCCTCACTCATGCCCCACAGACCACACTATGATCACACACTCACCCGCTCGTGAAGGGCCCCTGCCTCACTCATGCCCCACAGACCACACTATGATCCCACACTCACCCTCTTGTGAAGGGCCCCTGCCTCACTCATGCCCCACAGACCATACTATCATCACACACTCACCCTCTCGTGAAGGGCCCCTGCCTCTCTCATGCCCCACAGACCATACTATCATCACACACTCACCCTCTCGTGAAGGGTCCCTGCCTCACTCATGCCCCACAGACCACATTATGATCACACACTCACCCTCTCGTGAAGGGCCCCTGCCTCACTCATGCCCCACAGACCACACTATGATCACACACTTACCCTCTCGTGAAGGGCCCTTGCCTCACTCATGCCCTACAGACCACACTATTATCACACACTCACCCTCTCGTGAAGGGCCCCGCCTCACTCATGCCCCACAGACCACACTATGATCACACACTCACCCTCTCGTGAAGGGCCCCTGCCTCAGTCATGCCCCACAGACCACTCTATGATCACACACTCACCCTCTCGTGGTGGGCTCCTGCCTCACTCATGCACTACAGACCACACTATTATCACACACTCATCCTCTCGTGAAGGGCCCCTGCCTCACTCATGTCCCACAGACCACACTATGATCACATACTCACCCTCTCGTGAAGGGCCCTGCCTCACTCATGCCCCACAGACCACACTATGATCACACACTCATCCTCTCGTGAAGGGCCCCCGCCTCACTCATGCCCCACAGACCACACTATGATCCCACACTCACCCTCTTGTGAAGGGCCCCTGCCTCACTCATGCCCCACAGACCATACTATGATCACACACTCACCCTCTCGTGAAGGGCCCCTGCCTCACTCATGCCCCACAGACCACACTATGATCACACACTCACCCTCTCGTGAAGGGCCCATGCCTCACTCATGCCCCACAGACCACACTATGATCACACACTCACCCGCTTATGAAGGGCCCCTGCCTCACTCATGCCCCACAGACCACACTATGATCCCACACTCACCCTCTTGTGAAGGGCCCCTGCCTCACTCATGCCCCACAGACCATACTATCATCACACACTCACCCTCTCGTGAAGGGCCCCTGCCTCTCTCATGCCCCACAGACCATACTATCATCACACACTCACCCTCTCGTGAAGGGTCCCTGCCTCACTCATGCCCCACAGACCACATTATGATCACACACTCACCCTCTCGTGAAGGGCCCCTGCCTCACTCATGCCCCACAGACCACACTATGATCACACACTCACCCTCTCGTGAAGGGCCCTTGCCTCACTCTTGCCCTACAGGTCACACTATTATCACACACTCACCCTCTCGTGAAGGGCCCCGCCTCACTCATGCCCCACAGACCACACTATGATCACACACTCACCCTCTCGTGAAGGGCCCCTGCCTCACTCATGCCCCACAGACCACTCTATGATCACACACTCACCCTCTCGTGGAGGGCTCCTGCCTCACTCATGCCCTACAGACCACACTATTATCACACACTCATCCTCTCGTGAAGGGCCCCGCCTCACTCATGCCCCACAGACCACACTATGATCACACACTCACCCTCTCGTGAAGGGCCCTTGCCTCACTCATGCCCTACAGACCACACTATGATCCCACACTCACTCTCTCGTGAAGGGCCCTTGCCTCACTCATGTCCTACAGACAACACTATGATCACACACTCACCCTCTCGTGAAGGGCCCTTGCCTCACTCATGCCCTACAGACCACACTATGATCCCACACTCACTCTCTCGTGAAGGGCCCTTGCCTCACTCATGTCCTACAGACCACACTATGATCACACACTCACCGTCTCGTGAAGGGCCCTTGCCTCACTCATGCCCTACAGACTACACTATGATCCCACACTCACTCTCTCGTGAAGGGCCCTTGCCTCACTCATGTCCTACAGACCACACTATGATCACACACTCACCCTCTCGTGAAGGGTCCCTGCCTCACTTTTGCCCTACAGACCACACTATGATCAAACACTCACCCTCTCGTGGAGGGCCCCCGCCTCACTCATGCCCTACAGACCACACTATGATCACACACTCACCCTCTCGTGAAGGGCCCCGCCTCACTCATGCCTTATAGACCACACTATGATCACACACTCACCCTCTCGTGAAGGGCCCCCGCCTCACTCATGCCCTGCAGACCACACTATGATCACACACTCACCCTCTTGTGAAGGGCCCCTGCCTCACTCATGCCCCACAGACCACACTATGATCACACACTCACCTTCTCGTGAAGGGCCCCCGCCTCACTCATGCCCCACAGACCACACTATGATCACACACTGACCTTCTCGGGAAGGGCTCCGCCTCATCCATGCCCCACAGACCACACTATGATCAAACACTCACCCTCTCGTGAAGGGCCCGCCTCACCATGCCCTACAGACCACACTATGATCACACACTCACCCTCTCGTAAAGGGCCCCGCCTCACTCAATCCCCATAGACCACACTATGATCACACACTCACCCTCTCGTGAAGGGCCCCGCCTCACTCATGTCCTACAGACCACACTATGATCACACACTCACCCTCTCATGAAGGGCCCCCGCCTCACTCATGCCCTACAGACCACACTCTGATCACACACTCACCCTCTCATGAAGGGCCCGCCTCACTCATGCCCTACAGACCACACTATGATCACACACTCACCCTCTCGTGAAAAGCCCCGCCTCACTCATGCCCTACAGACCACACTATGATCACACACTCACCCTCTCATGAAGGGCCCCTGCTTCACTCATGCCCTACAGACCACACTATGATCACACACTCACCCTCTCGTGAAGGGCCCCTACCTCACTCATGCCCTACAGACCACACTATGATCACACACTCACCCTCTCGTGAAGGGCCCCTGCCTCACTCATGCCCCACAGACCACACTATGATCACACACTCACCCTCTCGTGGAGGGCCCCTGCCTCACTCATGCCCTACAGACCACACTATGATCACACACTCACCCTCTCGTGAAGGGCCCCCGCCTCACCATGCCCTACAGACCACACTATGATCACACACTCACCCTCTTGTGAAGGGCCCCTGCCTCACTCATGCCCTACAGACCACACTATGATCACACACTCACCCTCTCGTGAAGGGCCCCGCCTCACTCATGCCCCACAGACCACACTATGATCACACACTCACCCTCTCGTGGAGGGTCCCTTCCTCACTCATGCCCTACAGACCACACTATGATCACATATTCACCCTCTCATGGAGGGCCCCTGCCTCACTCATGCCCCACAGACCACACTATGATCACACACTCACCCTCTCGTGGAGGGCCCCTGCCTCACTCATGCCCCACAGAGCACACTATGATCACACACTCACCCTCTCGTGACGGTCCCCGCCTCACTCATGCCCTACAGGCCACACTATGATCACACACTCACCCTCTCATGAAGGGCCCCTGCCTCACACATGCCCCACAGACCACACTATGATCACACACTCACCCTCTTGTGAAGGGCCCCTGCCTCACTCATGCCCTACAGACCACACTATGATCACACACTCACCCTCTCGTGAAGGGCCCCGCCTCACTCATGCCCTACAGACCACACTATGATCACACACTCACCCTCTCGTGAAGGGCCCCTGCCTCACTAATGCCCCACAGACCACACTGTGATCACATACTCACCCTCTCGTGAAGGGCCCTGCCTCACTCATGCCCTACAGACCACACTATGATCACACACTCACCCTCTCGTGAAGAGCCCCGCCTCACTCATGCCCCACAGACCACACTATGATCACACACTCACCCTCTCGTGAAGGGCCCCGCCTCACTCATGACCTACAGACCACACTATAATCACACACTCACCCTCTCGTGAAGGGCCCCCGCCTCACTCATGCCCTACAGACCACACTATGCTCACACACTCACCCTCTCGTGGAGGCCCCGCCTCATTCATGACCTACAGACCACACTATGATCACACACTCACCCTCTCGTGAAGGGCCCCCGCCTCACTCATGCCCTACAGACCACACTATGATCACACACTCACCCTCTCGTGAAGGGCCCCGCCTCACTCATGCCCTACAGACCACACTATGATCACACATTCACCCTCTCGTGAAGGGCCCTGCCTCACCATGCCCCACAGACCACACTATGATCACACACTCACCCTCTCATGGAGGGCCCCGCCTCACTCATGCCCTGCAGACCACACTATGATCCCACACTCATCCTCTCCTGAAGGGCTCCTGCCTCAGTCATGCCCCACAGACCACACTATGATCACACACTCACCCTCTTGTAAAGGGCCCCGCCACATCTCATGCCCCTCAGACCACACTATGATCACACACTCACCCTCTCGTAAAGGGCCCCGCCACATCTCATGCCCCACAGACCACACTATGATCACACACTCACCCTCTTGTGAAGGGCCCCTGCCTCACTCATGCCCCACAGACCACACTATGATCACACACTCACCCTCTCGTGAAGGGCCCCTACCTCACTCATGCCCTACAGACCACACTGTGATCACACACTCACCCTCTCGTGAAGGACCCCGCCTCACTCATGCCCCACAGACCACACTATGATCACACACTCACCCTCTCGTGGAGGGCCCCGCCTCACTCATGCCCCACAGACCACACTATGATCACACACTCACCCTCTCGTGGAGGGCCCCGCCTCACTCATGCCCCACAGACCACACTATGATCACACACTCACCCTCTCGTGGAGGGCCCTGCCTCACTCATGCCCCACAGACCACACTATGATCACACACTCACCCTCTCGTGGAGGGCCCCTACCTCACTCATGCCCCACAGACTAAACTATGATCACACACTCACCCTCTCGTGGAGGGCCCCCGCCTCACTCATGCCCTACAGACCACACTATGATCACACACTCACCCTCTCGTGAAGGGCCCCTGCCTCACTCATGCCCTACAGACCACACTGTGATCACATATTCACCCTCTCGTGGAGGGCCCCCGCCTCACTCATGCCCTACAGACCACACTATGATCACACACTCACCCTCTCGTGGAGGGCCCCGCCTCACTCATGCCCTACAGATCACACTATTATCACACACTCACCCTCTCGTGGAGGGCCCCTGCCTCACTCATGCCCCACAGACCACACTATGATCACACACTCACCCTCTCGTGGAGGGCCACTGCCTCACTCATGCCCCACAGACCACACTATGATCACACACTAACCCTCTCGTGGAGGGCCCTGCCTCACTTATGCCCTACAGACCACACTATGATCACACACTCACCCTCTCGTGAAGGGCCCCCGCCACACTCATGCCCCATAGACCACACTATGATCACACACTCACTCTCTCGTGAAGGGCCCCGCTTCACTCATGCCCTACAGACCACACTATGATCACACACTATCCCTCTCGTGAAGCACCCCTGCCTCACTCATGCCCTACAGACCACACTATGATCACACACTCACCCTCTCGTGAAGGGCCCCCGCCTCACTCATGCCCTACAGACCACACTATGATCACACACTCACCCTCTCGTGAAGGGCCCCTGCCTCACTCATGCCCCACAGACCACACTATGATCACACACTCACCCTCTCGTGAAGGGCCCCTGCCTCACCCATGCCTCACAGACCACACTATGATCACACACTCACCCTCTCGTGAAGGGCTTCTGCCTCACTCATGGCCCACAGACCACACTATGATCACACACTCACCCTCTCATGAAGGGCCCCTGCCTCACTCATGCCCTACAGACCACACTATGATCACACACTCACCCTCTCGCGAAGGGCCCCGCCTCACTCATGCCCTGCAGACCACACTATGATCCCACACTCATCCTCTCCTGAAGGGCCCCTGCCTCACTCATGCCCTACAGACCTCACTATGATCACACACTCACCCTCTCGTGAAGGGCCCCTGCCTCACTCATGACCCACAGATTACACTATGATCACAAACTCACCCTCTCGTGAAGGGCCCACGCTTAACTCATGCCCCACAGACCACTCTATGATCACACACTCACCCTCTCGTGAAGGGCCCCGCCTCACTCATGCCCTACAGACCACACTATGATCACACACTCACCCTCTCGTGAAGGGCCCCTGCCTCACTCATGCCCCACAGACCACACTATGATCACACACTCACCCTCTCGTGAAGGGCCCCTGCCTCACTCATGCCCCACAGACCACACTATGATCACACACTCACTCTCTCGTGAAGGGTCCCTGCCTCACTCATGCCCCACAGACCACACTATGATCACACACTCACCCTCTCGTGAAGGGCCCCGCCTCACTCATGCCCTGCAGACCACACTATGATCACACACTCACCCTCTCGTGAAGGGCCCCGCCTCGCTCATGCCCTGCAGACCACACTATGATTACACATTCACCCTCTCGTGAAGGGCCCCTGCCTCACTCATGCCCTGCAGACCACACTATGATCACACTTACGCTCTTGTTAAAGGCCCCGCCTCAATCATGCCCCACAGACCACACTATGATAACACACTCACCCTTTCGTGAAGTGCCCTTGCCTCACTCATGCCCCACAGACCACACTATGATCACACACTCACCCTCTCGTGGAGGGCCCCGCCTCACTCATGCCCCGCAGACAACACTATGATCACACACTCACCCTCTTGTGAAGGGCCCCTGCCTCACTCATTCCCTACAGACCACACTATGATCACACACTCACCCTCTCGTAAAGGGCCCCGGCCTCACTCATGCCCTACAGACCACACTATTATCACACACTCACCCTCTCGTGAAGGGCCCCGCCTCACTCATGCCCCACAGACCACACTATGCTCACAAACTCACCCTCTCGTGAAGGGCCCCGCCTCACTCATGCCCTGCAGACCACACTATGATCCCACACTCATCCTCTCCTGAAGGGCTCCTGCCTCACTCATGCCCTACAGACCACACTATGATCACACACTCACCCTCTCCTGAAGGGTCCATGCCTCACGCATGCCCTGCAGACCACACTATGATCCCACACTCATCCTCTCCTGAAGGGCTCCTGCCTCACTCATGCCCTACAGACCACACTATGATCACACACTCACCCTCTTGTGGAGGGCCCCTGCCTCACTCATGCCCCAAAGACCACACTATGATCACACACTCACCCTCTCGTGGAGGGTCCCTTCCTCACTCATGCCCTACAGACCACACTATGATCACACACTCACCCTCTCGTGAAGGGCCCCGCCTCAGTCATGCCCTGCAGACCACACTATGATCACACACTCACCCTCTTGTGAAGGGCCCCGCCTCACTCATGCCCTGCAGACCACACTATGATCCCACACTCACCCTTTCGTAAAGGGCCCCTGCCTCACTCATGCCCTACAGACCACACTATGATCACACACTCACCCTCTCGTGGAGGGCCCCTGCCTCACTCATGCCCTACAGACCACACTATGATCACACATTCACCCTCTCGTGAAGGGCCCCGCCTCACCATGCCCCACAGACCACACTATGATCACACACTCACCCTCTCATGGAGGGCCCGCCTCACTCATGCCCCACAGACCACACTATGATAACACACTCACCCTCTCGTGAAGTGCCCTTGCCTCACTCATGCCCCACAGACCACACTATGATCACACACTCACCCTCTCGTGGAGGGCCCCGCCTCACTCAAGCCCTGCAGACCAGACTATGATCCCACACTCATCCTCTCCTGAAGGGCTCCTGCCTCACTCATGCCCTACAGACCACACTATGATCACACACTCACCTTCTCGTGGAGGGCCTCTGCCTCACTCATGCCCCACAGACCACACTATGATCAAACACTCACCCTCTCGTGGAGGGTCCCTTCCTCACTCATGCCCTACAGCCCACACTATGATCACACACTCACCCTCTCGTGAAGGGCCCCTGCCTCACTCATGCCCTACAGACCACACTATGATCACACACTCACCCTCTCGTGAAGGGCCCCTGCCTCACTCATGCCCTACAGACCACACTATGATCACACACTCACCTTCTCGTGAAGGGCCCCTGCCTCACTCATGCCCCACAGACCACACTATGATCACTCACTCACCCTCTCGTGAAGGGCCCCTGCCTCACTCATGCCCTACAGATCACACTATGATCACACACTCACCCTCTCGTGAAGGGCCCCTGTCTCACTCATGCCCCACAGACCACACTATGATCACACACTCACCCTCTCGTGAAGGGTCCCTGCCTCACTCATGCCCCATAGACCACACTATGATCACACACTCACCCTCTCGTGAAGGGCCCCCGCCTCACTTATGCCCCACAGACCACACTATGATCACACACCCACCCTCTCGTGGAGGGCCCCCGCCTCACTCATGCCCTACAGATTACACTATGATCACACACCCACCCTCTCGTGGAGGGCCCCCGCCCACTCATGCCCCACAGAGCACACTATGATCACACACTCACCCTCTCGTGAAGGGCCCTTGCCTCACTTATGCCCTACAGACCAAACTATGATCACACACTCACCCTCTCGTGAAGGGCCCCTGCCTCACTCATGCCCTACAGACCACACTATGATCACACACTCACCCTCTCGTGAAGGGCCCCTGCCTCACTCATGCCCCACAGACCACACTATGATCACACACTCACCCTCTCGTGGAGGGCCCTCGCCTCACTCATGCCCTACAGACCACACTATGATCACACACTCACTCTCTCGTGAAGGGTCCCTGCCTCACTCATGCCTCACAGACCACACTATGATCACACACTCACCCTCTCGTGAAGGGCCCCGCCTCACTCATGCCCTGCAGACCACACTATGATCACACACTCACCCTCTCGTGAAGGGCCCCGCCTCGCTCATGCCCTGCAGACCACACTATGATTACACATTCACCCTCTCGTGAAGGGCCCCTGCCTCACTCATGCCCTGCAGACCACACTATGATCACACTCACGCTCTTGTTAAAGGCCCCGCCTCAATCATGCCCCACAGACCACACTATGATAACACACTCACCCTGTCGTGAAGTGCCCTTGCCTCACTCATGCCCCACAGACCACACTATGATCACACACTCACCCTCTCGTGGAGGGCCCCGCCTCACTCATGCCCCGCAGACAACACTATGATCACACACTCACCCTCTTGTGAAGGGCCCCTGCCTCACTCATTCCCTACAGACCACACTATGATCACACACTCACCCTCTCGTAAAGGGCCCCGGCCTCACTCATGCCCTACAGACCACACTATTATCACACACTCACCCTCTCGTGAAGGGCCCCGCCTCACTCATGCCCCACAGACCACACTATGCTCACAAACTCACCCTCTCGTGAAGGGCCCCGCCTCACTCATGCCCTGCAGACCACACTATGATCCCACACTCATCCTCTCCTGAAGGGCTCCTGCCTCACTCATGCCCTACAGACCACACTATGATCACACACTCACCCTCTCCTGAAGGGTCCCTGCCTCACGCATGCCCTGCAGACCACACTATGATCCCACACTCATCCTCTCCTGAAGGGCTCCTGCCTCACTCATGCCCTACAGACCACACTATGATCACACACTCACCCTCTTGTGGAGGGCCCCTGCCTCACTCATGCCCCAAAGACCACACTATGATCACACACTCACCCTCTCGTGGAGGGTCCCTTCCTCACTCATGCCCTACAGACCACACTATGATCACACACTCACCATCTCGTGAAGGGCCCCGCCTCAGTCATGCCCTGCAGACCACACTATGATCACACACTCACCCTCTTGTGAAGGGCCCCGCCTCACTCATGCCCTGCAGACCACACTATGATCCCACACTCACCCTTTCGTAAAGGGCCCCTGCCTCACTCATGCCCTACAGACCACACTATGATCACACACTCACCCTCTCGTGGAGGGCCCCTGCCTCACTCATGCCCTACAGACCACACTATGATCACACATTCACCCTCTCGTGAAGGGCCCCGCCTCACCATGCCCCACAGACCACACTATGATCACACACTCACCCTCTCATGGAGGGCCCGCCTCACTCATGCCCCACAGACCACACTATGATAACACACTCACCCTCTCGTGAAGTGCCCTTGCCTCACTCATGCCCCACAGACCACACTATGATCACACACTCACCCTCTCGTGGAGGGCCCCGCCTCACTCATGCCCTGCAGACCAGACTATGATCCCACACTCATCCTCTCCTGAAGGGCTCCTGCCTCACTCATGCCCTACAGACCACACTATGATCACACACTCACCCTCTCGTGGAGGGCCTCTGCCTCACTCATGCCCCACAGACCACACTATGATCAAACACTCACCCTCTCGTGGAGGGTCCCTTCCTCACTCATGCCCTACAGCCCACACTATGATCACACACTCACCCTCTCGTGAAGGGCCCCTGCCTCACTCATGCCCTACAGACCACACTATGATCACACACTCACCCTCTCGTGAAGGGCCCCTGCCTCACTCATGCCCTACAGACCACACTATGATCACACACTCACCCTCTCGTGAAGGGCCCCTGCCTCACTCATGCCCCACAGACCACACTATGATCACTCACTCACCCTCTCGTGAAGGGCCCCTGCCTCACTCATGCCCTACAGATCACACTATGATCACACACTCACCCTCTCGTGAAGGGCCCCTGTCTCACTCATGCCCCACAGACCACACTATGATCACACACTCACCCTCTCGTGAAGGGTCCCTGCCTCACTCATGCCCCATAGACCACACTATGATCACACACTCACCCTCTCGTGAAGGGCCCCCGCCTCACTCATGCCCCACAGACCACACTATGATCACACACCCACCCTCTCGTGGAGGGCCCCCGCCTCACTCATGCCCTACAGATTACACTATGATCACACACCCACCCTCTCGTGGAGGGCCCCCGCCCACTCATGCCCCACAGAGCACACTATGATCACACACTCACCCTCTCGTGAAGGGCCCTTGCCTCACTCATGCCCCACAGACCAGACTATGATCACACACTCACCCTCTCGTGGAGGGCCCCGCCTCACTTATGCCCTACAGACCAAACTATGATCACACACTCACCCTCTCGTGAAGGGCCCCTGCCTCACTCATGCCCTACAGACCACACTATAATCACACACTCACCCTCTCGTGAAGGGCCCCGCCTCACTCATGCCCCACAGACCACACTATGATCCCACACTCACTCTCTCGTGAAGGGCCCTTGCCTCACTCATGTCCTACAGACCACACTATTATCACACACTCACCCTCTCGTGAAGGGCCCCGCCTCACTCATGCCCTGCAGACCACACTATGATCACACACTCACCCTCTCGTGGAGGGCCCCTGCCACACTCATGCCCTACAGACCACACTATGATCACACACTCACCCTCTCGTGAAGGGCCCCGCCTCACTCATGCCCCACAGACCACACTATGATCACACACTCACTCTCTCGTGAAGGGCCCCGCCTCACTCATGCCCTGCAGACCACACTATGATCACACACTCACCCTCTCGTGAAGGGCCCCTGCTTCACTCATGCCACACAGACCACACTATGGTCACACACTCACCCTCTCGTGGAGGGCCCCGCCTCACTCATGCCCCACAGACCACACTATGATCACACACTCACCCTCTCGTGAAGGGCCCCTGCTTCACTCATGCCCTACAGACCACACTATGATCACACACTCACCCTCTCGTGGAGGGCCCCGCCTCACTCATGCCCCACAGACCACACTATGATCACACACTCACCCTCTCGTGGAGGGCCCCTGCCTCACTCATGCCCTACAGACCACACTATGATCACACACTCACCCTCTCGTGAAGGGCCCCTCCCTCACTCATGCCCTACAGACCACACTATGATCACACACTCACTCTCTCGTGAAGGGCCCCTGCCTCACACATGCCCCAGAGACCACACTATGATCACACACTCACCCTCTCGTGAAGGGCCCCTGCCTCACTCATGCCCCACAGACCACACTATGATCACACACTCACCCTCTCGTGAAGGGCCCTGCCTCACTCATGCCCCACAGACCACACTATGATCACACACTCACTCTCTCGTGAAGGGCCCGGCCTCACTCATGCCCCACAGACCACACTATGATCGCACACTCACCCTCTCGTGAAGGGCCCCTCCTCACTCATGCCCCACAGACCACACTATGATCACACACTCACCCTCTCGTGAAGGGCCCCTGCCTCACTCATGCCCCAGAGACCACTCTATGATCACACACTCACCCTCTCGTGAAGGGCCCCTGCCTCACTCATGCCCCACAGACCACATAATGATCACACACTCACCCTCTCGTGAAGGGCCCCTGCCTCACTCATGCCCTACAGACCACACTATGATCACACACTCACCCTCTCGTGAAGGGCCCCTGCCTCACTCATGCCCTACAGACCACACTATGATCACACACTCACCCTCTCGTGAAGGGCCCCTGCCTCACTCATGCCCCACAGACCACACTATGATCACTCACTCACCCTCTCGTGAAGGGCCCCTGCTTCACTCATGCCCTACAGATCACACTATGATCACACACTAACCCTCTTGTGAAGGGCCCCTGTCTCACTCATGCCCCACAGACCACACTATGATCACACACTCACCCTCTCGTGAAGGGTCCCTGCCTCACTCATGCCCCATAGACCACACTATGATCACACACTCACCCTCTCGTGAAGGGCCCCCGCCTCACTCATGCCCCACAGACCACACTATGATCACACACCCACCCTCTCGTGGAGGGCCCCCGCCTCACTCATGCCCTACAGATTACACTATGATCACACACCCACCCTCTCGTGGAGGGCCCCCACCTCACTCATGCCCCACAGAGCACACTATGATCACACACTCACCCTCTCGTGAAGGGCCCCTGCCTCACTCATGCCCCACAGACCAGACTATGATCACACATTCACCCTCTCGTGGAGGGCACCGCCTCACTTATGCCCTACAGACCAAACTATGATCACACACTCACCCTCTCGTGAAGGGCCCCTGCCTCACTCATGCCCTACAGACCACACTATGATCACACACTCACCCTCTCGTGAAGTGCCCTTGCCTCACTCATGCCCCACAGACCACACTATGATCACACACTCACCCTCTCGTGGAGGGCCCCGCCTCACTCATGCCCTGCAGACCAGACTATGATCCCACACTCATCCTCTCCTGAAGGGCTCCTGCCTCACTCATGCCCTACAGACCACACTATGATCACACACTCACCCTCTCGTGGAGGGCCTCTGCCTCACTCATGCCCCACAGACCACACTATGATCAAACACTCACCCTCTCGTGGAGGGTCCCTTCCTCACTCATGCCCTACAGCCCACACTATGATCACACACTCACCCTCTCGTGAAGGGCCCCTGCCTCACTCATGCCCTACAGACCACACTATGATCACACACTCACCCTCTCGTGAAGGGCCCCTGCCTCACTCATGCCCTACAGACCACACTATGATCACACACTCACCCTCTCGTGAAGGGCCCCTGCCTCACTCATGCCCCACAGACCACACTATGATCACTCACTCACCCTCTCGTGAAGGGCCCCTGCCTCACTCATGCCCTACAGATCACACTATGATCACACACTCACCCTCTCGTGAAGGGCCCCTGTCTCACTCATGCCCCACAGACCACACTATGATCACACACTCACCCTCTCGTGAAGGGTCCCTGCCTCACTCATGCCCCATAGACCACACTATGATCACACACTCACCCTCTCGTGAAGGGCCCCCGCCTCACTCATGCCCCACAGACCACACTATGATCACACACCCACCCTCTCGTGGAGGGCCCCCGCCTCACTCATGCCCTACAGATTACACTATGATCACACACCCACCCTCTCGTGGAGGGCCCCCGCCCACTCATGCCCCACAGAGCACACTATGATCACACACTCACCCTCTCGTGAAGGGCCCTTGCCTCACTCATGCCCCACAGACCAGACTATGATCACACACTCACCCTCTCGTGGAGGGCCCCGCCTCACTTATGCCCTACAGACCAAACTATGATAACACACTCACCCTCTCGTGAAGGGCCCCTGCCTCACTCATGCCCTACAGACCACACTATGATCACACACTCACCCTCTCGTGAAGGGCCCCGCCTCACTCATGCCCCACAGACCACACTATGATCCCACACTCACTCTCTCGTGAAGGGCCCTTGCCTCACTCATGTCCTACAGACCACACTATTATCACACACTCACCCTCTCGTGAAGGGCCCCGCCTCACTCATGCCCTGCAGACCACACTATGATCACACACTCACCCTCTCGTGGAGGGCCCCTGCCACACTCATGCCCTACAGACCACACTATGATCACACACTCACCCTCTCGTGAAGGGCCCCGCCTCACTCATGCCCCACAGACCACACTATGATCACACACTCACTCTCTCGTGAAGGGCCCCGCCTCACTCATGCCCTGCAGACCACACTATGATCACACACTCACCCTCTCGTGAAGGGCCCCTGCTTCACTCATGCCACACAGACCACACTATGGTCACACACTCACCCTCTCGTGGAGGGCCCCGCCTCAATCATGCCCCACAGACCACACTATGATCACACACTCACCCTCTCGTGAAGGGCCCCTGCTTCACTCATGCCCTACAGACCACACTATGATCACACACTCACCCTCTCGTGGAGGGCCCCGACTCACTCATGCCCCACAGACCACACTATGATCACACACTCACCCTCTCGTGGAGGGCCCCTGCCTCACTCATGCCCTACAGACCACACTATGATCACACACTCACCCTCTCGTGAAGGGCCCCTCCCTCACTCATGCCCTACAGACCACACTATGATCACACACTCACTCTCTCGTGAAGGGCCCCTGCCTCACACATGCCCCAGAGACCACACTATGATCACACACTCACCCTCTCGTGAAGGGCCCCTGCCTCACTCATGCCCCACAGACCACACTATGATCACACACTCACCCTCTCGTGAAGGGCCCTGCCTCACTCATGCCCCACAGACCACACTATGATCACACACTCACTCTCTCGTGAAGGGCCCGGCCTCACTCATGCCCCACAGACCACACTATGATCGCACACTCACCCTCTCGTGAAGGGCCCCTCCTCACTCATGCCCCACAGACCACACTATGATCACACACTCACCCTCTCGTGAAGGGCCCCTGCCTCACTCATGCCCCAGAGACCACTCTATGATCACACACTCACCCTCTCGTGAAGGGCCCCTGCCTCACTCATGCCCCACAGACCACATAATGATCACACACTCACCCTCTCGTGAAGGGCCCCTGCCTCACTCATGCCCTACAGACCACACTATGATCACACACTCACCCTCTCGTGAAGGGCCCCTGCCTCACTCATGCCCTACAGACCACACTATGATCACACACTCACCCTCTCGTGAAGGGCCCCTGCCTCACTCATGCCCCACAGACCACACTATGATCACTCACTCACCCTCTCGTGAAGGGCCCCTGCCTCACTCATGCCCTACAGATCACACTATGATCACACACTAACCCTCTTGTGAAGGGCCCCTGTCTCACTCATGCCCCACAGACCACACTATGATCACACACTCACCCTCTCGTGAAGGGTCCCTGCCTCACTCATGCCCCATAGACCACACTATGATCACACACTCACCCTCTCGTGAAGGGCCCCCGCCTCACTCATGCCCCACAGACCACACTATGATCACACACCCACCCTCTCGTGGAGGGCCCCCGCCTCACTCATGCCCTACAGATTACACTATGATCACACACCCACCCTCTCGTGGAGGGCCCCCACCTCACTCATGCCCCACAGAGCACACTATGATCACACACTCACCCTCTCGTGAAGGGCCCCTGCCTCACTCATGCCCCACAGACCAGACTATGATCACACATTCACCCTCTCGTGGAGGGCACCGCCTCACTTATGCCCTACAGACCAAACTATGATCACACACTCACCCTCTCGTGAAGGGCCCCTGCCTCACTCATGCCCTACAGACCACACTATGATCACACACTCACCCTCTCGTGAAGGGCCCCGCCTCACTCATGCCCTGCAGACCACACTATGATCACACACTCACCCTCTCGAGAAGGGCCCCTGCCTCACTCATGCCCTACAGACCACACTATGATCACACACTCACCCTCTCGTGAAGGGCCCCGCCTCACTCATGCCCCACAGACCACACTATGATCCCACACTCACTCTCTCGTGAAGGGCCCTTGCCTCACTCATGTCCTACAGACCACACTATTATCACACACTCACCCTCTCGTGAAGGGCCCCGCCTCACTCATGCCCTGCAGACCACACTATGATCACACACTCACCCTCTCGTGGAGGGCCCCTGCCACACTCATGCCCTACAGACCACACTATGATCACACACTCACCCTCTCGTGAAGGGCCCCGCCTCACTCATGCCCCACAGAGCACACTATGATCACACACTCACTCTCTCGTGAAGGGCCCCGCCTCACTCATGCCCTGCAGACCACACTATGATCACACACTCACCCTCTTGTGAAGGGCCCCTGCTTCACTCATGCCACACAGACCACACTATGATCACACACTCACCCTCTCGTGGAGGCCCCCGCCTCACTCATGCCCCACAGACCACACTATGATCACACACTCACCCTCTCGTGAAGGGCCCCTGCTTCACTCATGCCCTACAGACCACACTATGATCACACACTCACCCTCTCGTGGAGGGCCCCGCCTCACTCATGCCCCACAGACCACACTATGATCACACACTCACCCTCTCGTGGAGGGCCCCTGCCTCACTCATGCCCTACAGACCACACTATGATCACACACTCACCCTCTTGTGAAGGGCCCCTCCCTCACTCATGCCCTACAGACCACACTATGATCACACACTCACCCTCTCGTGAAGGGCCCCTGCCTCACTCATGCCCTACAGACCACACTGTGATCACATATTCACTCTCTCGTGGAGGGCCCCCGCCTCACTCATGCCCTACAGACCACACTATGATCACACACTCACCCTCTCGTGGAGGGCCCCGCCTCACTCATGCCCTACAGATCACACTATTATCACACACTCACCCTCTCGTGGAGGGCCCCTGCCTCACTCATGCCCCACAGACCACACTATGATCACACACTCACCCTCTCGTGGAGGGCCCCTGCCTCACTCATGCCCCACAGACCACACTATGATCACACACTCACCCTCTCGTGGAGGGCCACTGCCTCACTCATGCCCCACAGACCACACTATGATCACACACTAACCCTCTCGTGGAGGGCCCTGCCTCACTTATGCCCTACAGACCACACTATGATCACACACTCACCCTCTCGTGAAGGGCCCCCGCCACACTCATGCCCCATAGACCACACTATGATCACACACTCACTCTCTCGTGAAGGGCCCCGCTTCACTCATGCCCTACAGACCACACTATGATCACACACTATCCCTCTCGTGAAGCACCCCTGCCTCACTCATGCCCTACAGACCACACTATGATCACACACTCACCCTCTCGTGAAGGGCCCCCGCCTCACTCATGCCCTACAGACCACACTATGATCACACACTCACCCTCTCGTGAAGGGCCCCTGCCTCACTCATGCCCCACAGACCACACTATGATCACACACTCACCCTCTCGTGAAGGGCCCCTGCCTCACCCATGCCTCACAGACCACACTATGATCACACACTCACCCTCTCGTGAAGGGCTTCTGCCTCACTCATGGCCCACAGACCACACTATGATCACACACTCACCCTCTCATGAAGGGCCCCTGCCTCACTCATGCCCTACAGACCACACTATGATCACACACTCACCCTCTCGCGAAGGGCCCCGCCTCACTCATGCCCTGCAGACCACACTATGATCCCACACTCATCCTCTCCTGAAGGGCCCCTGCCTCACTCATGCCCTACAGACCTCACTATGATCACACACTCACCCTCTCGTGAAGGGCCCCTGCCTCACTCATGACCCACAGATTACACTATGATCACAAACTCACCCTCTCGTGAAGGGCCCACGCTTAACTCATGCCCCACAGACCACTCTATGATCACACACTCACCCTCTCGTGAAGGGCCCCGCCTCACTCATGCCCTACAGACCACACTATGATCACACACTCACCCTCTCGTGAAGGGCCCCTGCCTCACTCATGCCCCACAGACCACACTATGATCACACACTCACCCTCTCGTGAAGGGCCCCTGCCTCACTCATGCCCCACAGACCACACTATGATCACACACTCACCCTCTCGTGAAGGGCCCCTGCCTCACTCATGCCCCACAGACCACACTATGATCACACACTCACCCTCTCGTGGAGGGCCCTCGCCTCACTCATGCCCTACAGACCACACTATGATCACACACTCACTCTCTCGTGAAGGGTCCCTGCCTCACTCATGCCCCACAGACCACACTATGATCACACACTCACCCTCTCGTGAAGGGCCCCGCCTCACTCATGCCCTGCAGACCACACTATGATCACACACTCACCCTCTCGTGAAGGGCCCCGCCTCGCTCATGCCCTGCAGACCACACTATGATTACACATTCACCCTCTCGTGAAGGGCCCCTGCCTCACTCATGCCCTGCAGACTACACTATGATCACACTCACGCTCTTGTTAAAGGCCCCGCCTCAATCATGCCCCACAGACCACACTATGATAACACACTCACCCTGTCGTGAAGTGCCCTTGCCTCACTCATGCCCCACAGACCACACTATGATCACACACTCACCCTCTCGTGGAGGGCCCCGCCTCACTCATGCCCCGCAGACAACACTATGATCACACACTCACCCTCTTGTGAAGGGCCCCTGCCTCACTCATTCCCTACAGACCACACTATGATCACACACTCACCCTCTCGTAAAGGGCCCCGGCCTCACTCATGCCCTACAGACCACACTATTATCACACACTCACCCTCTCGTGAAGGGCCGCGCCTCACTCATGCCCCACAGACCACACTATGCTCACAAACTCACCCTCTCGTGAAGGGCCCCGCCTCACTCATGCCCTGCAGACCACACTATGATCCCACACTCATCCTCTCCTGAAGGGCTCCTGCCTCACTCATGCCCTACAGACCACACTATGATCACACACTCACCCTCTCCTGAAGGGTCCCTGCCTCACTCATGCCCTGCAGACCACACTATGATCCCACACTCATCCTCTCCTGAAGGGCTCCTGCCTCACTCATGCCCTACAGACCACACTATGATCACACACTCACCCTCTTGTGGAGGGCCCCTGCCTCACTCATGCCCCAAAGACCACACTATGATCACACACTCACCCTCTCCTGAAGGGTCCCTGCCTCACTCATGCCCTGCAGACCACACTATGATCCCACACTCATCCTCTCCTGAAGGGCTCCTGCCTCACTCATGCCCTACAGACCACACTATGATCACACACTCACCCTCTCGTGGAGGGCCCTGCCTCACTTATGCCCTACAGACCACACTATGATCACACACTCACCCTCTCGTGAAGGGCCCCCGCCACACTCATGCCCCATAGACCACACTATGATCACACACTCACTCTCTCGTGAAGGGCCCCGCTTCACTCATGCCCTACAGACCACACTATGATCACACACTATCCCTCTCGTGAAGCACCCCTGCCTCACTCATGCCCTACAGACCACACTATGATCACACACTCACCCTCTCGTGAAGGGCCCCCGCCTCACTCATGCCCTACAGACCACACTATGATCACACACTCACCCTCTCGTGAAGGGCCCCTGCCTCACTCATGCCCCACAGACCACACTATGATCACACACTCACCCTCTCGTGAAGGGCCCCTGCCTCACCCATGCCTCACAGACCACACTATGATCACACACTCACCCTCTCGTGAAGGGCTTCTGCCTCACTCATGGCCCACAGACCACACTATGATCACACACTCACCCTCTCATGAAGGGCCCCTGCCTCACTCATGCCCTACAGACCACACTATGATCACACACTCACCCTCTCGCGAAGGGCCCCGCCTCACTCATGCCCTGCAGACCACACTATGATCCCACACTCATCCTCTCCTGAAGGGCCCCTGCCTCACTCATGCCCTACAGACCTCACTATGATCACACACTCACCCTCTCGTGAAGGGCCCCTGCCTCACTCATGACCCACAGATTACACTATGATCACAAACTCACCCTCTCGTGAAGGGCCCACGCTTAACTCATGCCCCACAGACCACTCTATGATCACACACTCACCCTCTCGTGAAGGGCCCCGCCTCACTCATGCCCTACAGACCACACTATGATCACACACTCACCCTCTCGTGAAGGGCCCCTGCCTCACTCATGCCCCACAGACCACACTATGATCACACACTCACCCTCTCGTGAAGGGCCCCTGCCTCACTCATGCCCCACAGACCACACTATGATCACACACTCACCCTCTCGTGAAGGGCCCCTGCCTCACTCATGCCCCACAGACCACACTATGATCACACACTCACCCTCTCGTGGAGGGCCCTCGCCTCACTCATGCCCTACAGACCACACTATGATCACACACTCACTCTCTCGTGAAGGGTCCCTGCCTCACTCATGCCCCACAGACCACACTATGATCACACACTCACCCTCTCGTGAAGGGCCCCGCCTCACTCATGCCCTGCAGACCACACTATGATCACACACTCACCCTCTCGTGAAGGGCCCCGCCTCGCTCATGCCCTGCAGACCACACTATGATTACACATTCACCCTCTCGTGAAGGGCCCCTGCCTCACTCATGCCCTGCAGACTACACTATGATCACACTCACGCTCTTGTTAAAGGCCCCGCCTCAATCATGCCCCACAGACCACACTATGATAACACACTCACCCTGTCGTGAAGTGCCCTTGCCTCACTCATGCCCCACAGACCACACTATGATCACACACTCACCCTCTCGTGGAGGGCCCCGCCTCACTCATGCCCCGCAGACAACACTATGATCACACACTCACCCTCTTGTGAAGGGCCCCTGCCTCACTCATTCCCTACAGACCACACTATGATCACACACTCACCCTCTCGTAAAGGGCCCCGGCCTCACTCATGCCCTACAGACCACACTATTATCACACACTCACCCTCTCGTGAAGGGCCGCGCCTCACTCATGCCCCACAGACCACACTATGCTCACAAACTCACCCTCTCGTGAAGGGCCCCGCCTCACTCATGCCCTGCAGACCACACTATGATCCCACACTCATCCTCTCCTGAAGGGCTCCTGCCTCACTCATGCCCTACAGACCACACTATGATCACACACTCACCCTCTCCTGAAGGGTCCCTGCCTCACTCATGCCCTGCAGACCACACTATGATCCCACACTCATCCTCTCCTGAAGGGCTCCTGCCTCACTCATGCCCTACAGACCACACTATGATCACACACTCACCCTCTTGTGGAGGGCCCCTGCCTCACTCATGCCCCAAAGACCACACTATGATCACACACTCACCCTCTCGTGGAGGGTCCCTTCCTCACTCATGCCCTACAGACCACACTATGATCACACACTCACCCTCTCGTGAAGGGCCCCGCCTCAGTCATGCCCTGCAGACCACACTATGATCACACACTCACCCTCTTGTGAAGGGCCCCGCCTCACTCATGCCCTGCAGACCACACTATGATCCCACACTCACCCTTTCGTAAAGGGCCCCTGCCTCACTCATGCCCTACAGACCACACTATGATCACACACTCACCCTCTCGTGGAGGGCCCCTGCCTCACTCATGCCCTACAGACCACACTATGATCACACATTCACCCTCTCGTGAAGGGCCCCGCCTCACCATGCCCCACAGACCACACTATGATCACACACTCACCCTCTCATGGAGGGCCCGCCTCACTCATGCCCCACAGACCACACTATGATAACACACTCACCCTCTCGTGAAGTGCCCTTGCCTCACTCATGCCCCACAGACCACACTATGATCACACACTCACCCTCTCGTGGAGGGCCCCACCTCACTCATGCCCTGCAGACCAGACGATGATCCCACACTCATCCTCTCTTGAAGGGCTCCTGCCTCACTCATGCCCTACAGACCACACTATGATCACACACTCACCCTCTCGTGGAGGGCCTCTGCCTCACTCATGCCCCACAGACCACACTATGATCAAACACTCACCCTCTCGTGGAGGGTCCCTTCCTCACTCATGCCCTACAGCCCACACTATGATCACACACTCACCCTCTCGTGAAGGGCCCCTGCCTCACTCATGCCCTACAGACCACACTATGATCACACACTCACCCTCTCGTGAAGGGCCCCTGCCTCACTCATGCCCTACAGACCACACTATGATCACACACTCACCCTCTCGTGAAGGGCCCCTGCCTCACTCATGCCCCACAGACCACACTATGATCACTCACTCACCCTCTCGTGAAGGGCCCCTGCCTCACTCATGCCCTACAGATCACACTATGATCACACACTCACCCTCTCGTGAAGGGCCCCTGTCTCACTCATGCCCCACAGACCACACTATGATCACACACTCACCCTCTCGTGAAGGGTCCCTGCCTCACTCATGCCCCATAGACCACACTATGATCACACACTCACCCTCTCGTGAAGGGCCCCCGCCTCACTCATGCCCCACAGACCACACTATGATCACACACCCACCCTCTCGTGGAGGGCCCCCGCCTCACTCATGCCCTACAGATTACACTATGATCACACACCCACCCTCTCGTGGAGGGCCCCCGCCCACTCATGCCCCACAGAGCACACTATGATCACACACTCACCCTCTCGTGAAGGGCCCTTGCCTCACTCATGCCCCACAGACCAGACTATGATCACACACTCACCCTCTCGTGGAGGGCCCCGCCTCACTTATGCCCTACAGACCAAACTATGATCACACACTCACCCTCTCGTGAAGGGCCCCTGCCTCACTCATGCCCTACAGACCACACTATGATCACACACTCACCCTCTCGTGAAGGGCCCCGCCTCACTCATGCCCCACAGACCACACTATGATCCCACACTCACTCTCTCGTGAAGGGCCCTTGCCTCACTCATGTCCTATAGACCACACTATTATCACACACTCACCCTCTCGTGAAGGGCCCCGCCTCACTCATGCCCTGCAGACCACACTATGATCACACACTCACCCTCTCGTGGAGGGCCCCTGCCACACTCATGCCCTACAGACCACACTATGATCACACACTCACCCTCTCGTGAAGGGCCCCGCCTCACTCATGCCCCACAGACCACACTATGATCACACACTCACTCTCTCGTGAAGGGCCCCGCCTCACTCATGCCCTGCAGACCACACTATGATCACACACTCACCCTCTCGTGAAGGGCCCCTGCTTCACTCATGCCACACAGACCACACTATGGTCACACACTCACCCTCTCGTGGAGGGCCCCGCCTCACTCATGCCCCACAGACCACACTATGATCACACACTCACCCTCTCGTGAAGGGCCCCTGCTTCACTCATGCCCTACAGACCACACTATGATCACACACTCACCCTCTCGTGGAGGGCCCCGCCTCACTCATGCCCCACAGACCACACTATGATCACACACTCACCCTCTCGTGGAGGGCCCCTGCCTCACTCATGCCCTACAGACCACACTATGATCACACACTCACCCTCTCGTGAAGGGCCCCTCCCTCACTCATGCCCTACAGACCACACTATGATCACACACTCACTCTCTCGTGAAGGGCCCCTGCCTCACACATGCCCCAGAGACCACACTATGATCACACACTCACCCTCTCGTGAAGGGCCCCTGCCTCACTCATGCCCCACAGACCACACTATGATCACACACTCACCCTCTCGTGAAGGGCCCTGCCTCACTCATGCCCCACAGACCACACTATGATCACACACTCACTCTCTCGTGAAGGGCCCGGCCTCACTCATGCCCCACAGACCACACTATGATCGCACACTCACCCTCTCATGAAGGGCCCCTCCTCACTCATGCCCCACAGACCACACTATGATCACACACTCACCCTCTCGTGAAGGGCCCCTGCCTCACTCATGCCCCAGAGACCACTCTATGATCACACACTCACCCTCTCGTGAAGGGCCCCTGCCTCACTCATGCCCCACAGACCACATAATGATCACACACTCACCCTCTCGTGAAGGGCCCCTGCCTCACTCATGCCCTACAGACCACACTATGATCACACACTCACCCTCTCGTGAAGGGCCCCTGCCTCACTCATGCCCTACAGACCACACTATGATCACACACTCACCCTCTCGTGAAGGGCCCCTGCCTCACTCATGCCCCACAGACCACACTATGATCACTCACTCACCCTCTCGTGAAGGGCCCCTGCCTCACTCATGCCCTACAGATCACACTATGATCACACACTAACCCTCTTGTGAAGGGCTCCTGTCTCACTCATGCCCCACAGACCACACTATGATCACACACTCACCCTCTCGTGAAGGGTCCCTGCCTCACTCATGCCCCATAGACCACACTATGATCACACACCCACCCTCTCGTGGAGGGCCCCCGCCTCACTCATGCCCTACAGATTACACTATGATCACACACCCACCCTCTCGTGGAGGGCCCCCACCTCACTCATGCCCCACAGAGCACACTATGATCACACACTCACCCTCTCGTGAAGGGCCCCTGCCTCACTCATGCCCCACAGACCAGACTATGATCACACATTCACCCTCTCGTGGAGGGCACCGCCTCACTTATGCCCTACAGACCAAACTATGATCACACACTCACCCTCTCGTGAAGGGCCCCTGCCTCACTCATGCCCTACAGACCACACTATGATCACACACTCACCCTCTCGTGAAGGGCCCCGCCTCACTCATGCCCTGCAGACCACACTATGATCACACACTCACCCTCTCGAGAAGGGCCCCTGCCTCACTCATGCCCTACAGACCACACTATGATCACACACTCACCCTCTCGTGAAGGGCCCCGCCTCACTCATGTCCTACAGACCACACTATTATCACACACTCACCCTCTCGTGAAGGGCCCCGCCTCACTCATGCCCTGCAGACCACACTATGATCACACACTCACCCTCTCGTGGAGGGCCCCTGCCACACTCATGCCCTACAGACCACACTATGATCACACACTCACCCTCTCGTGAAGGGCCCCGCCTCACTCATGCCCCACAGAGCACACTATGATCACACACTCACTCTCTCGTGAAGGGCCCCGCCTCACTCATGCCCTGCAGACCACACTATGATCACACACTCACCCTCTTGTGAAGGGCCCCTGCTTCACTCATGCCACACAGACCACACTATGATCACACACTCACCCTCTCGTGGAGGCCCCCGCCTCACTCATGCCCCACAGACCACACTATGATCACACACTCACCCTCTCGTGAAGGGCCCCTGCTTCACTCATGCCCTACAGACCACACTATGATCACACACTCACCCTCTCGTGGAGGGCCCCGCCTCACTCATGCCCCACAGACCACACTATGATCACACACTCACCCTCTCGTGGAGGGCCCCTGCCTCACTCATGCCCTACAGACCACACTATGATCACACACTCACCCTCTCGTGAAGGGCCCCTCCCTCACTCATGCCCTACAGACCACACTATGATCACACACTCACTCTCTCGTGAAGGGCCCCTGCCTCACACATGCCCCAGAGACCAAACTATGATCACGCACTCACCCTCTCGTGAAGGTCCCCTGCCTCACTCATGCCCCACAGACCACACTATGATCATACACTCACCCTCTCGTGAAGGGCCCTGCCTCACTCATGCCCCACAGACCACACTATGATCACACACTCACTCTCTCGTGAAGGGCCCGGCCTCACTCATGCCCCACAGACCACACTATGATCGCACACTCACCCTCTCGTGAAGGGCCCCGCCTCACTCATGGCCCACAGACCATACTATGATCCCACACTCACCCTCTCGTGAAGGGCCCCGCCTCACTCATGCCCCACAGACCACACTATGATCACACACTCACCCTCTCGTAAAGGGCCCCTGCCTCACTCATGCCCCAGAGACCACACTATGATCACACACTCACCCTCTCGTGAAGGGCCCCTGCCTCACTCATGCCCCACAGACCACACTATGATCACACACTCAACCTCTCGTGAAGGGCCATGCCTCACCATGCCCCACAGACCACACTATGATCACACACTCACCCTCTTGTGAAGGGCCCCTGCCTCACTCATGCCCTACAGACCACACTATGATCACACACTCACCCTCTCGTGGAGGGCCCCGCCTCACTCATGCCCCGCAGACAACACTATGATCACACACTCACCCTCTTGTGAAGGGCCCCTGCCTCACTCATTCCCTACAGACCACACTATGATCACACACTCACCCTCTCGTAAAGGGCCCCGGCCTCACTCATGCCCTACAGACCACACTATTATCACACACTCACCCTCTCGTGAAGGGCCGCGCCTCACTCATGCCCCACAGACCACACTATGCTCACAAACTCACCCTCTCGTGAAGGGCCCCGCCTCACTCATGCCCTGCAGACCACACTATGATCCCACACTCATCCTCTCCTGAAGGGCTCCTGCCTCACTCATGCCCTACAGACCACACTATGATCACACACTCACCCTCTCCTGAAGGGTCCCTGCCTCACTCATGCCCTGCAGACCACACTATGATCCCACACTCATCCTCTCCTGAAGGGCTCCTGCCTCACTCATGCCCTACAGACCACACTATGATCACACACTCACCCTCTTGTGGAGGGCCCCTGCCTCACTCATGCCCCAAAGACCACACTATGATCACACACTCACCCTCTCGTGGAGGGTCCCTTCCTCACTCATGCCCTACAGACCACACTATGATCACACACTCACCCTCTCGTGAAGGGCCCCGCCTCAGTCATGCCCTGCAGACCACACTATGATCACACACTCACCCTCTTGTGAAGGGCCCCGCCTCACTCATGCCCTGCAGACCACACTATGATCCCACACTCACCCTTTCGTAAAGGGCCCCTGCCTCACTCATGCCCTACAGACCACACTATGATCACACACTCACCCTCTCGTGGAGGGCCCCTGCCTCACTCATGCCCTACAGACCACACTATGATCACACATTCACCCTCTCGTGAAGGGCCCCGCCTCACCATGCCCCACAGACCACACTATGATCACACACTCACCCTCTCATGGAGGGCCCGCCTCACTCATGCCCCACAGACCACACTATGATAACACACTCACCCTCTCGTGAAGTGCCCTTGCCTCACTCATGCCCCACAGACCACACTATGATCACACACTCACCCTCTCGTGGAGGGCCCCACCTCACTCATGCCCTGCAGACCAGACGATGATCCCACACTCATCCTCTCTTGAAGGGCTCCTGCCTCACTCATGCCCTACAGACCACACTATGATCACACACTCACCCTCTCGTGGAGGGCCTCTGCCTCACTCATGCCCCACAGACCACACTATGATCAAACACTCACCCTCTCGTGGAGGGTCCCTTCCTCACTCATGCCCTACAGCCCACACTATGATCACACACTCACCCTCTCGTGAAGGGCCCCTGCCTCACTCATGCCCTACAGACCACACTATGATCACACACTCACCCTCTCGTGAAGGGCCCCTGCCTCACTCATGCCCTACAGACCACACTATGATCACACACTCACCCTCTCGTGAAGGGCCCCTGCCTCACTCATGCCCCACAGACCACACTATGATCACTCACTCACCCTCTCGTGAAGGGCCCCTGCCTCACTCATGCCCTACAGATCACACTATGATCACACACTCACCCTCTCGTGAAGGGCCCCTGTCTCACTCATGCCCCACAGACCACACTATGATCACACACTCACCCTCTCGTGAAGGGTCCCTGCCTCACTCATGCCCCATAGACCACACTATGATCACACACTCACCCTCTCGTGAAGGGCCCCCGCCTCACTCATGCCCCACAGACCACACTATGATCACACACCCACCCTCTCGTGGAGGGCCCCCGCCTCACTCATGCCCTACAGATTACACTATGATCACACACCCACCCTCTCGTGGAGGGCCCCCGCCCACTCATGCCCCACAGAGCACACTATGATCACACACTCACCCTCTCGTGAAGGGCCCTTGCCTCACTCATGCCCCACAGACCAGACTATGATCACACACTCACCCTCTCGTGGAGGGCCCCGCCTCACTTATGCCCTACAGACCAAACTATGATCACACACTCACCCTCTCGTGAAGGGCCCCTGCCTCACTCATGCCCTACAGACCACACTATGATCACACACTCACCCTCTCGTGAAGGGCCCCGCCTCACTCATGCCCCACAGACCACACTATGATCCCACACTCACTCTCTCGTGAAGGGCCCTTGCCTCACTCATGTCCTACAGACCACACTATTATCACACACTCACCCTCTCGTGAAGGGCCCCGCCTCACTCATGCCCTGCAGACCACACTATGATCACACACTCACCCTCTCGTGGAGGGCCCCTGCCACACTCATGCCCTACAGACCACACTATGATCACACACTCACCCTCTCGTGAAGGGCCCCGCCTCACTCATGCCCCACAGACCACACTATGATCACACACTCACTCTCTCGTGAAGGGCCCCGCCTCACTCATGCCCTGCAGACCACACTATGATCACACACTCACCCTCTCGTGAAGGGCCCCTGCTTCACTCATGCCACACAGACCACACTATGGTCACACACTCACCCTCTCGTGGAGGGCCCCGCCTCACTCATGCCCCACAGACCACACTATGATCACACACTCACCCTCTCGTGAAGGGCCCCTGCTTCACTCATGCCCTACAGACCACACTATGATCACACACTCACCCTCTCGTGGAGGGCCCCGCCTCACTCATGCCCCACAGACCACACTATGATCACACACTCACCCTCTCGTGGAGGGCCCCTGCCTCACTCATGCCCTACAGACCACACTATGATCACACACTCACCCTCTCGTGAAGGGCCCCTCCCTCACTCATGCCCTACAGACCACACTATGATCACACACTCACTCTCTCGTGAAGGGCCCCTGCCTCACACATGCCCCAGAGACCACACTATGATCACACACTCACCCTCTCGTGAAGGGCCCCTGCCTCACTCATGCCCCACAGACCACACTATGATCACACACTCACCCTCTCGTGAAGGGCCCTGCCTCACTCATGCCCCACAGACCACACTATGATCACACACTCACTCTCTCGTGAAGGGCCCGGCCTCACTCATGCCCCACAGACCACACTATGATCGCACACTCACCCTCTCATGAAGGGCCCCTCCTCACTCATGCCCCACAGACCACACTATGATCACACACTCACCCTCTCGTGAAGGGCCCCTGCCTCACTCATGCCCCAGAGACCACTCTATGATCACACACTCACCCTCTCGTGAAGGGCCCCTGCCTCACTCATGCCCCACAGACCACATAATGATCACACACTCACCCTCTCGTGAAGGGCCCCTGCCTCACTCATGCCCTACAGACCACACTATGATCACACACTCACCCTCTCGTGAAGGGCCCCTGCCTCACTCATGCCCTACAGACCACACTATGATCACACACTCACCCTCTCGTGAAGGGCCCCTGCCTCACTCATGCCCCACAGACCACACTATGATCACTCACTCACCCTCTCGTGAAGGGCCCCTGCCTCACTCATGCCCTACAGATCACACTATGATCACACACTAACCCTCTTGTGAAGGGCCCCTGTCTCACTCATGCCCCACAGACCACACTATGATCACACACTCACCCTCTCGTGAAGGGTCCCTGCCTCACTCATGCCCCATAGACCACACTATGATCACACACCCACCCTCTCGTGGAGGGCCCCCGCCTCACTCATGCCCTACAGATTACACTATGATCACACACCCACCCTCTCGTGGAGGGCCCCCACCTCACTCATGCCCCACAGAGCACACTATGATCACACACTCACCCTCTCGTGAAGGGCCCCTGCCTCACTCATGCCCCACAGACCAGACTATGATCACACATTCACCCTCTCGTGGAGGGCACCGCCTCACTTATGCCCTACAGACCAAACTATGATCACACACTCACCCTCTCGTGAAGGGCCCCTGCCTCACTCATGCCCTACAGACCACACTATGATCACACACTCACCCTCTCGTGAAGGGCCCCGCCTCACTCATGCCCTGCAGACCACACTATGATCACACACTCACCCTCTCGAGAAGGGCCCCTGCCTCACTCATGCCCTACAGACCACACTATGATCACACACTCACCCTCTCGTGAAGGGCCCCGCCTCACTCATGCCCCACAGACCACACTATGATCCCACACTCACTCTCTCGTGAAGGGCCCTTGCCTCACTCATGTCCTACAGACCACACTATTATCACACACTCACCCTCTCGTGAATGGCCCCGCCTCACTCATGCCCTGCAGACCACACTATGATCACACACTCACCCTCTCGTGGAGGGCCCCTGCCACACTCATGCCCTACAGACCACACTATGATCACACACTCACCCTCTCGTGAAGGGCCCCGCCTCACTCATGCCCCACAGAGCACACTATGATCACACACTCACTCTCTCGTGAAGGGCCCCGCCTCACTCATGCCCTGCAGACCACACTATGATCACACACTCACCCTCTTGTGAAGGGCCCCTGCTTCACTCATGCCACACAGACCACACTATGATCACACACTCACCCTCTCGTGGAGGCCCCCGCCTCACTCATGCCCCACAGACCACACTATGATCACACACTCACCCTCTCGTGAAGGGCCCCTGCTTCACTCATGCCCTACAGACCACACTATGATCACACACTCACCCTCTCGTGGAGGGCCCCGCCTCACTCATGCCCCACAGACCACACTATGATCACACACTCACCCTCTCGTGGAGGGCCCCTGCCTCACTCATGCCCTACAGACCACACTATGATCACACACTCACCCTCTCGTGAAGGGCCCCTCCCTCACTCATGCCCTACAGACCACACTATGATCACACACTCACTCTCTCGTGAAGGGCCCCTGCCTCACACATGCCCCAGAGACCAAACTATGATCACGCACTCACCCTCTCGTGAAGGTCCCCTGCCTCACTCATGCCCCACAGACCACACTATGATCATACACTCACCCTCTCGTGAAGGGCCCTGCCTCACTCATGCCCCACAGACCACACTATGATCACACACTCACTCTCTCGTGAAGGGCCCGGCCTCACTCATGCCCCACAGACCACACTATGATCGCACACTCACCCTCTCGTGAAGGGCCCCGCCTCACTCATGGCCCACAGACCATACTATGATCCCACACTCACCCTCTCGTGAAGGGCCCCGCCTCACTCATGCCCCACAGACCACACTATGATCACACACTCACCCTCTCGTAAAGGGCCCCTGCCTCACTCATGCCCCAGAGACCACACTATGATCACACACTCACCCTCTCGTGAAGGGCCCCTGCCTCACTCATGCCCCACAGACCACACTATGATCACACACTCAACCTCTCGTGAAGGGCCATGCCTCACCATGCCCCACAGACCACACTATGATCACACACTCACCCTCTTGTGAAGGGCCCCTGCCTCACTCATGCCCTACAGACCACACTATGATCACACACTCACCCTCTCGCAAAGGGCCCCCGCCTCACTCATGCCCCACAGACCACACTATGATCACACACTCACCCTCTTGTGAAGGGCCCCTGCCTCACTCATGCCCCAGAGACCACACTATGATCACACACTCACCCTCTCGTGAAGGGCCCCTGCCTCACTCATGCCCCACAGACCACACTATGATCACACACTCACCCTCTCGTGGAGGGCCCCGCCTCACTCATGCCCCACAGACCACACTATGATCACACACTCAACCTCTCGTGAAGGGCCCCGCCTCACTCATGCCCTGCAGACCACACTAAGATCACACACTCACTAGGGCCAAGGAAAGTCCGTCCACACGACATCCTGTGAGGAGCTCGCGGCCCACCCCTTCGGGCCGCCGTGGGCGCCTCGAAACAAAACAGCTGCTTCTTCAAGGCGTACTCTCACACGCAGAAGCAAATATTTATCATTCATGTTTTGCTCCGTACTGCATGCAAAACAACTTTTAATGAATGCAACAGAATCGGGCCTATCCATTATCTGAGAGGCAGTGTGACATACAAATAGTTTTTTTCACAAACTCAAGTCACATAAAATAAAATAAATCCAGTACTTGTATAGCCCACAAATCACCCCCGAAGGGGTATCTCGGCGCTGGGGGCCGTTGGGAAGATTGAGCGAGCTATTGCCCAAAGTCATATGGTGCTGGACAGACCCCTGCCGCCGGAGCCAGGGATCAAACCGTGATCCCCAGCGCCCAACGTCAGTCGCCCTGGCCACGGCGCCACACCTCTTCCCACATACGAAGAATCAGAATAGAAATATAATAATCAGAATAAAAACCTACAATAACTGTTCACAGAACTACAAATTAAGCTTAGCCCCTTAACGTAATCGACTGCTTTCCCCTAAATGCTAACATAGGACACCCTCAGCCAGAGTCCTTTTCTCAGGGTTTGCGCGGAGTTTTAAGAAGCCCTTTTAAGAAATTGCACACCGAGCAATCCAACATATAAAAAAATATATATTTAGTGATTGTAGACACTGGCGGCAAGATGTCAGTGCACACTGAAGTGAACGCTGCGGTATTAAGTGGAATAGCCCGTGTCAGCAGACACTGAAATAAAAACAGGAATAAACAATGAAATAAAAGTTTATTAAATGCTGACAGGAGGCGATCCACATACACAGAATTGAAATTAATTATAATCAATTTCATTGAAGTTGGATAAATACAGAGTGGAAAGTATCAGCACTGCAGACACGGAAATGATGTAGCAGAAAGTGAAATGACAATCAGCTGCAGGCTCCTGAGGGTAAGTGCCAGAAAACACTAAAACGAAAGTATGAACAGACACCGCAGAAGCAGCAGGAAGCTACGTTAGTGGTGGAGCAGACGCTGACATGAGTGTGTGCAACACACACACATAAAAGTAGCAGCAGGAAGCTACGTTAGTGGAGGAGCAGGCGCTGACATGAGTGTGTGCAACACACACACATAAAAGTAGCAGCACTGTCAACAGTGAGAAAATCCGAGAAAACTGATTCAAAATATCAGCAGATGGTTAAAGCAATGTGGCAACAGTTCCAGAATCCAAAATATATGAAAAGTGTGTGTGAGAGAGAAATAATTTGTTTTATGCACGGCAAACTACACTTACGACTTGAAAGCGCTGCAACAAAAGATGTTACAGTTAACCAACGAATTGGTACCCAGTACATCTTGCTGTACATTATGCATGTTAGTGCTTACAAATTACTGTTTTCAAACTACATTTTGTAGTGTTCTGTTCTGCAGTGCCCTGTATGAGCTCTGAGCCCTCCATTGCCATTTGACCCGCACTGAAGTGCACAGGTGCATATCCCCTCCCTGGGCCAGGGCCTGGGTAAATGCCCTGTGTCCTTTATGTGCTGCGTACAGGTGCATAGATCTGCCTGGGTCCGTGTTCTGCCGTGCCCTGTATAGGGGCGGAGCCATCCAGTGCCCTTTATGAGCCGCACTGAAGTGCACAGGTGCATATGACCTCCCTGGGCCAGGGCATGAGCGAAGATTCGACTGGCCTTGGAGGCACCGGCCTGCCGATTAGTTTGTTCATTTCTCTATTTCCTGAGTATGTTGTCACTGTGTGTGCTAATCTCTGCTTCTGTCAAGATGTCTCTGATTGTATTCCCTGTGTCCGACCCTGGTGTGTCTCTATTCTGAGTGTCTCTACTCTCTGCCAGTCTGTATCCCAAGATGGAACTTCACCTCACAGTCCTGCATGACCTTCAGATTTAACTGAGCGCAGTCGATGCAGGCCCTAGAGTTGTGCTCCGCCCGCAGGCACAGTAAGCAAACTGCATGACCTTCAGATTCAACTAAGCGCAGTCGATGCAGCCCTAGAACTGTGCTCCGCCGCCAGGCACAGTAAGCAAACTGCATGACCTTCAGATTCAACTGAGCGCAGTCGATGCAGCCCTAGAACTGTGCTCCGCCACCAGGCACAGTAAGCAAACTTCGCGAGGGTCCGCCACAAACATCTGTTCGCGATGTTCCTTACATGGCTTGTTGTAAATACAGTTGAGTAATTTAGGTGGCTCCTGGACATGTCACAGCAGTTTCTTTTGGCGTCTCAGATATAAGGCGTCTCAGGTATAATCACCCTTGGATCTCAAAGGCTAACTCTCGGGTCTCACCGGAGGGTCACTTTATTATCTCACATGAAGGTAATTTGAGGATATAATGTGAGGGTCACTTTAAGAGCTAACAAGAGGGTTATTTTATTAAATGCTTTAGATTTCACAGGAGGGTCTCATCAGCCGGCCAATTAATCAATGCACTGGTACACTGCTTCTTCCCTGTGGCGATAGATGCAAAGCGGAAGTGTGCCTGGGATTTATTGAGGCTTAACAGCAGTGCAAGGTATAACTTGGACCGACTGTGAAGGGGGAGCAGGGAGTCTGGAAGCACATGCTTCAGAATATGAGCATAAACTGTGTGCTCCTCAGAGCTGACAACATTACGCTTATCTGCCCCCTCACCCGCCCCACAAACACAGCCACACACACACAACCACACACACACAACCACACATACACACACAACCACACACACAACCACACACATAACCACACACATAACCACACATACAACCACACACAACCACACACACACAACCACAAACAGAACAACACCGTCAGTGCACACTTTCACCAAGCACAGACGCCATCAGTCATCAGTGCACGCTTTCACCGGGCACAAACACCACCAGCCGTCAGTGCACGCTTTCACCAAGCACACACACACACACCACCATTCGTCAGTGAATGCATTCATCAGACACACACCACCGGCCGTCAGTGCACGCTTTTACAAGGCACACACACCACCAGCCGTCAGTGCACGCTTCCACCAGGCACACACAACACCAGCCGGCAGTGCACGCTTCCACCAGGCACACACAACACCAGCCGGCAGTGCACACTTCCAACAGGCACACACACCACCAGTCATCAGTGCACACATCAATTGTTAACGCATCCACAATTAACTATTGTAGCAATCGCAGTATGGCGCATTTTACTTTTAAACATATTCATCTAAAGCGCAGCATGCCACCATTGCTACAAAAATAAATACACATTTTATTTGGCCTACAATTTATAGACTTTTGTTGCAGTTGCAATATTTAGCAATGCCAATAGCTCAAACTTAATTCACCCGAGACCTATTGCATTGTAAATGCTTGTTGGTAAAGCCTCATGTTAGCCACAATTTCGTACCGTGACAATTGACGGGCAATTAATTATTACGCAGTTTGCAGAGGAAATAAGAGTCTGTGTTTTAGAATATCGCGGTTGAAATGAAGCATCATTCTTGTCTGCACCAATAATAACACTCTCTGTGCAGCTGAGATTGAGATTTGTATAATTGTACAGAGCGCACATTTCAAAAGTGATTCAGACTAACTGGCCGTCTATTTTTCTTGACGCACTGGCCTCTAAAACTTCCTTTTTGTCTGCTGCACAGTGTTGATCCAGGAGTGAGGTCTTGTCAAGCTAAGCAAGTGTCTCTCAGCCCCATCAAGCTTCCTTCTCAGGTGTCCTCTTTGCCGCCATTAGTTTAAAAATGTAGTTATATTAGAAAGAGGTTGTAGGTTAGTGACCTTTCATTTCAGTAGTTTCCCATTATTTCAAAATATGTTTAGAGCTTCTCGTTGTTCAAAATATAGGAATGTCTGATATTTATTTCTTCCAATGCACTTCATTCGATGACTTCTCGTGCTCCGATGCAGGGGACGTTATCTGTCCTCCGCGCATGCGCAGCTGTTAATATAAGGCCTGAAACCTCTGTCAATTCTCCGCGCATGCGCAGCTGTTAATATAAGGCCTGAAAGCGCCGTCAATTCTCCGCGCATGCGCAGCTGTTAATACTAGGCCCACGAGCAGTATCTGACCGCCGCGCATGCGCAGTTGTTTAAGACCCCCCTCCCTAGTAACCCTCGCTCGGGTGCGGCGCAGTTAGAACGTAGTGTAAGTTCCCCGCGCATGCGCAGTTGTTAATCAAAAGGCAATCTTCGGATGTGTCTGTCCCCAGCGCATGCGCAGTTCATGCCAAGCCTCTAACCCGCGCTGATAGGTTGTTTGTCACAGGCGCCATTGACAGATCCCCGGGTGTCCAGGTGGGTCTGGGACAAGGTGTCTAAGTTTCTAGTTCCTCAGGGGGCCCCATGGCGGGTGTTTGAAGAGTGGATACAGTTAAACGGAATTTCAAAGCCCCTGGCTTCTTGTTCGAGGTATAGTTGAGTGCATTCGGTCTTCTCATTTTCTGCTCAATGTAACACAATGTTTACAATAGGAACTGATTCTAGTGTTATTTCTTACAGCTCGATGTTTCCACAAAGCAAATGGTGCAAGCACATTAGTTGTGAAGTGTTCACAGCTCTGGGGCCTATTTCCTTTAAGTGCTTAACTCTACAAGATGCTTACACTGCATAGTTATCAACATTATTTAGATTCTAATGGGAGAACTGTGAAAAGTGGTACATTCTACCTGGTCTTTTCTCACTGGTGCATTGCCCCAACCCCGAGAAAGATGTGTGTTCACGCCCTTGGATTTGTAAGCGCTGGACATGTGTATTGACCTGCCATTTGCACATTTGAGTCTAGATGACCAACCTGTGGCCTGCTGAGTTATGTGCCACCCTCTTTGTTTTATCAAAAATATATGTATTGCTTTAGCACGAAAATGCAAAAGGTGCACATGGAAAAGAGTTTGTTTTAAAAAGGTCGATATTGCTCATGGTAAATTGAAACTAGCATTTGCAATGCAATAGGTCTCGCATTTACCAGAGTTTTGTAAATGCGACACCTATTGCATTGCAAATGCCTGTTTGTAAAAACGCCCATGCAGCGCAGTAACTTTAATGTTGGCCGGGTCCCTTTTCTCAGACGAGCCGTCTCCAAAGAAAGGGGTGGGTCGGCATTAAAGTGAAAGAGCAGTATGGGGCGCTTTTACAAAACAATCATTTGCAATGCAATAGGTCTCGCATTTACACAAGTTTGAGCTATTGACATTACAAATAACAATGCCTTTTATTTTTCACTCGTTTTTAAAACATAAATAAAAGGCATTGTCATTTACAATACCAATAGCTTAAACTCGTGTAATTGCGAGACCTATTGCATTACAAATGCTTGTACATAGATTGGTAAGCAGAAACAGGCTGTCTTTTACTCAATGCAAACATGGAATGGGAGACAGATGTATTGATACAAAAACAGTCATACACATCAACACAGCTCCTATTTAACGTCACAGCTACACCTGCCAACATTTGGAATAGCGGTATTTCATTTCTTTCTTTTACTAATCAAGTGGCATAACGTATGCAAAATGAAGCTTCATCTACTGTAGTTTAATTAAGTAAGCCATCCCTTTCCTCGGGGCAGGAAAACAATGCAGCAGAAGAGAAGTGCGCACATGCTGCTGCTGTTAACCTGCTGCTCGCGGGTGTCTCCGCTCCAGATACAAGCTTCCTAGGACCGGTATCAGGCATTTCAGCCGTCTTCAGCCAGGTTTGCTGGAATCCAGTGGCAAAGTGAGCAAGGGACTCACATCCGAGCATACCCTGCCAACTTATGGTGAACAAAGCGGTACAAAAGGGGGTGGTGATGGACTGCTTTGTTCAGCTGAAATGCCAGAAACCGGTCCTAGGAAGCTTGTTTCTGGTCCAGGGAAGGCATGGCTTGGCAGTTCGGGCTGGACTGTTCCCATGAGGCACAGGGTCAGACTGATTTGCATATGGCTATGTCTGAACTGGGGTGGCAGAGTGGGCTAAAGAACGGTGATGGATTAAACCCAGATCTGTTGACTGGGTTTGAGTGTTTGATTGGTTCAGATGCTCCGTCCATCACCACCCCCTTTTGTTCCCCTTTATTACGCCACTCCCTTCATAGTGACATCACTCTTTCCGCATGTGCTTCCGGGGCGAGCAATATTCCTCGCCCCGGCCAGCACATGCGCAGGAGGTCTCTGACCTGCTGTGCCCTCGTCATCGTCCATCCCTTGACGAAAAAATACAAAACAGTCAGAGTCAGACTGACGACTGAATTTAATTTGCGACACACGGGGCAGTGAGCAGTTCATTGATTTGACGCTGCTGCATTGCATGCATGTGGTACGTGTCTCTCTTGTCTTCCTCCCCGTCCCGACTCCCGGGGCTAGTGGGGCAATGCCCCATTCGCTCCTATGCACCAACCGCCACTGCTTATACCACGTGCAATTCATCCTCTCCAAAGCCAAACCTCAAGAATTCCTGGGTGTGAAGGGCAGCTGATTCTGATTGGGTGCTTGATAGTTTTCCAGAAACTCATGTTCTTGATTGTTCATGTTTGTCAGTAGTTAATTAAACATGCCCAGGGGTTTTATCTCTTCAGTTGACAGAAGCTACAATAAAAGTTTCTTTGTCGTTGCAAAAAAATATGAACAGCCAACGAACCTCTATCTGCCAAAGAATGGAAAGGCTGGGGAACTGTCATTCATCTCACTGCTAAGCAGAGCCATGTCATGCTTCACCCTCCTTCAGGCCTCTGATTTTAACCAACATCGCTTAGAACACTGGGACTTTAGAGCCCATCCTTTTAATGAGGAAAACAAAACTACAAGTCCCATAAGCAATATTGGTGTAAGGTGTCACGCATGACCTAGGACAACATCGGATTCAGTACATCCAGTTCCATTTTTTAAGTATTTGACACAATATTGAATTTATAATCTTTGTTTTTTATGGTCATGAGTCACCAGGATACTAAAAATGTGTCTTTTATTTTCAGGGTCAATTAAGTAATGGTCACCAGCTTGGAAGCTCAGTTAATTCTTCAGTATTTGTCATTGATCTCCATGTGTGGCTGGTTTGGGTCTGCCCCCTGCATCATTCCCGATAACTCACACAGGTAAGGAGCTTGTATCAGCAACATGATAACCCCATACTCGTCTGTAAGAAGTGCGCTCCGAGGCAGGTATCCGATCATTTTTGTGAAACAAGCAAGCACCAATATCTGCTATGTACATTCGTTAAAATAAAACACAATCAATTCAATTCAAAATATACTTTATTTGGCATAAAGCAATACCATAAAAGTACAGTGTTAAAAAACAATATCTCATACATTATAAAAACCATACTAAAAACCTGTTTAACATCAATACATAAAATATAATTGATTTGGCATGGGGATCATCTTATAGAAATGACAAGGAGGTACCCGGTTAAAAATGTTTCATCCATAGTATAGTGCAAATCAGAGCAAATATTGAACGCACAGGACCATTATTCCTCCCCTCTACTGGTTCTGAGTTTCATCGCTAATCTTAGAAAATTTACTACACAGAAAAGTTTTTAAAGGTTCTACTGACAATTTCAGAAACAGTAGGACCACCTTAACTTGTTTGAACTTGGCCTTCCTTAAAATACCTTTTAAAACTAGTCGCCTAGGGTAAGCGTAAAATGGGCATGCTAGGACCAAATGGAGCATATCCTGTGGAGACCGTTGGTCGCAGCCACAGGAGCCCTTACTCTCCAAATGCTTTGTATACCCTGCTGGAACCGCCAAAGTATGGTGTAACAAATCTAGCCTGAAACGAGTCATGAGAAATCTGTTTTGAGGATTGTAAATAAGACACAAATAAGGTTCCATGACCAGGCACAACTTTGTTAACTGATGAGTTCTTACTGATGGCTTAGTCAGCTCTCTTGCTTCCCTATTTGACTTGGCTCTGTTTAAAAATTCGGACTTAATACGGCCCTTATCCTTAGATAGAAATTTGGTCGGGTGGGTAAAATATTCAACACAATCCATGGCTAACAGGTTTTCCTTGATGTGTCTAATCCAAGGAATATTGTAACCTCGTGCCCGCGCAATGCAGTCTGATATTATTTGTTGACTTAACGCCGCCTCTGGGTTTGTCTATACCTTAATCCAGCAGGCGAGGGGCTTCCATTGCAGCCTATCGCACAGACAGGTTATACCCAGTTCCTCATGAACCATGTAGGAGGAAATGCTTTGTGGGACTTTCAGTACCCACCTCAAATATTTGTTTCCTTCTATTTGTAACTTAAGCGGGTCTATAAAGCCCCAGACCTCACTCCCATATAAAACTTTGCACAGCTTACATAACTGTAGAGGTTCAGGATTTGTTCCGGAGCCCATCGGCCTCGCCTCTTTGCAAAATTCATAGTTGCCCCTGTTGAGTTAATTAGTTTATTGCATTGCTCCTCCACAAGGGTTTTAAAACTAAGGCGACTGTCGAACACGATCCCCAGATATGAAAATGACTTGACCTTTTCCAGTCCCTGTGTGCCTATTGTATACTTAGTTTTGCTGGATGGTCCTTTCCCTACCTCCATAACATTTGATTTGGTGAGGTTCGGAGACAAATCTAAGCTATCCATAAAATGGACAAAGCCATCTATGAGGCGCTGCAGTCCACGCGCAGTGCGGGCCAAGAGTACCGCGTCATCTGCATACAGTAACAACGGTATCCCTCTCCTACCTATCTGCGGGCAGTCCACCCCTAGAGCTACCAGCGCCTGGGTCAAACCATTTATATATAAAGTAAAGAGGAAGGGGGCCAAAATACATCCCCGCCTCACTCCCCTTGAGCATGGGACGTGGTCTGTGACTTTTCCCTCCTTATCATATCTGACCTGGGCAGAAGTATTCTGATGCAGTGTCCGTAATATATTTACCAGACCAGGGTCAACTCCCAAGGCCCCCAATAGTCCCCACAATTTCTTCCGATTTACTCGATTAAATGCCGCGCTGAGGTCCATGAAAGCCATGTACACCGTCCCCTCACTGGCTACGGTGTACTTGGCTGCCAGGAGATATAAATTAAGCCATTGATCTGTGGTGGAGCGGCCGTACCTAAACCCATACTGGGTATCCGTAATGATCTTATGTTACTCCGCCCAATCAATCAATCGGTTAAGAATGGCCCTACATAGCACTTTCACGGTAACATCAATTAATGAAATAGGCCGATAGCATTGAGGGCTATTTCTGTCCCCTTTATTAAATATGGGGACTATTGTGGCCGTAGACCAGGATATTGGCATCATTGTTTGCACTGCGGTATTTATTACTCTGGTGAGTATGGGCACCCAGAGTTCTTTCTGGCTTAAGAGGAGATCTGGTGGAATCCCATCAGGTCCTGGCGCCTTATTACGGGTTAGCCCCTCAATCCCCGCCTTTATTTCTCCCAAGGAAAAGGTAATCTGGGGTGGGTTCACACTTTCCAGTTCTCAATGCTACCATGGTTATACAGGCCCTTGTAATGCTCAAGCCAGGTTTCTGGGAGGATGTGGCAGGCCAGCTTGGGTTAATTTGAATCCTGAAAGCATGGTTCTTTAACAACTCTCCAAAAAGCAGCCGAGTCCTTTGTCTTGGCCGCTTCTCTCAAGTTTTCCCATGCCTGGTTCTGCAATACGGGTCTGCGGCATCTTAGTGTTTTATTGTATCTAGCCCTGCAGCTTGATACCTTCCCTCTGTCCCTAGGTACGCATTTCAGAGCCGATTTCAGATCCCTCAAGGCGAGGGTGCAGTCATGATCTAACCACCTTGGTGCACTGTGTTCCATGTTGATCTTCCTGCCCCTAAGTAAGCCATCTATTTGTTTGGCCGCTCCCTCAAATGCCTTGATCAGGTCTGCCCCCTCAACCTCCAAGTCCAAACACTTCCAAACATTGGACTCGGCCTGTGTCAGTAAGATTCTGTAAAATGCCTCACTGTCCTTGTTGACCCACCTTAGTCCCCTACCATGGTCAGTGGCTTTAACCAAACCTCTGACCCCCCTACGTTGTGATAGAAGTTCCGCATTTGGATCTCTGATGCACAGGAGAAGCGGGTTATGGTCGCTGAAAATGCTAACCTCTATCTCAAACTTTGTAACCTGACACTTTAACATGGGTGTAACGAAAATAAAATCAATTATAGTGCCCTTCACCCTGCCTTTGAAAGTAGGGGTGACCGTGCTATTGCCCTCCCCACCAATCAAATCCATGGTATATGTTAGGGCATGCCTGCCCAGGATCTTATTCAGCGCTCCTCCTTCCCGTGTGTGATTCAGGTGCCACCCCTCTACAGTCGGGCAAGCCGACCAGTTCCCCTCATTTATTCTTAGGAAGGGGCATGGGTGACAATTGAAATCCCCTGCTAATACTAGCTGGGAGCACAGTGCCCCTTGCTCCTCCATGCCTGCCAGCCAAGCCCCTAATTCATTTAGGCTTTGGAGAGTTTGTCCTGGAGTAATGGCATTATAGAAATTTACAACAGTTACATTAAAACCCTTTTTACGATATGTGAGTCCCCGTGTGCAGTCCGAAGCCCGTCTAAGTTCACTCCACCTTGCTGAGAGTCTGAGATCGACATAAATAGTCAGACCCCCCCTTTGCCCTCCCCGGCGCTGACTTACGTGCTGGGACGAAAAACATTTTGTAGCCTTTTATTGCCTGGGTGTTACTATGTACCTCCCATGTTTCTTGCAGGAGGATTATTTGATGTTTCTTAATATACGTTAGCCAGTTTTGATTTTTGAGGCTAAGCCCGCTACATTCCAGGATATGATCTTAATCTCTCCCACTATTTGACTGCCTGCCGTGACAGTTGTAGGGTTAGTGGGCATTACAGGAACTTCACCCAAATTCCCTGCATCTTTCTCCACATTTCTCCCACCGGGCTCTATAACTCTCACATTGACATTGGAATCATCTGACTGTGTGCTCCCTGGACCTTCATTGTCTCCTATTATGGGTGACCCCTCCCCACTCGCGCTATTCTCGTCTTTCAACCCCCCCACCAGTCAATCTATTTCATTTAGGGCTGAAGCACAGTCAAGAGGTGCAAATCGGTTAATGAGTGAAACTAGCTGGTCCCCCCCGTCTGATGCAATCCTACTCCTCCTATGGTCACCTTGCATATTCCTACGGGCCATATCCCTATAGAAAGAAGCCAAGGGGAGCAGTCTGATACTGGACCCTCCATCCCCTTGGTATTGACCCCTGGATTGACTATGGAGGAGCTCATTGACTAACTCTGAATATCTGAAATTCAAAATCACACAATCTCCTGCAAAGCTCTTTCTGCTACTTCCGATTCAAGCTACCCTCCTTGCCATCAGAATATGTCTGTGTTGTGTGATATTGAAAGCCGTGTTTTTGACTTGCCAACGTGCTGTCTTGTTAATTAGAGTGCGCGGGGATTCCTCCCTCTCACCCCGTTAGTAGGAACCCCTACAAGGGCCACTGTGTAGGGGCTTGAGGGTGGGGGGAGATCCAATGTCGGTAAACCCCTAGTGCTCTGCACAGCGTCCGCTATTGTTAACTCCTCATCACTAACTATTGCCCTTCTTCCCTCCGAGCCCCTCTGGGCTGTGTCAGGACAAACCGTATTAGATGACCCCATTCTGTTTATGCTCAGGGTAGTCCCGTTCGTTTTACCCACCAAGGCACCCTTGTTGGTGCCCTCACTGTCTTTGCCCAACTGCCCGCCTTCGCGGTGCCCCCCTCCTTGACCCTCATAACTAGTTGTGGGCTTTGAGTATGATGTGGCTTCTGCTCCCCCCATCTCCGGTCCCCTAATTCTACCTGGCACACTATTCCCCTGATCGCATAGCCGAGATAGTTTTTCCTCAATAACCTTAATTCTCTCGCGCACCGGTCCCAAATGGGTGGAAAAAAGGAGCTCTAAGTTTGACCTTAATAGATCTTCCATTCCTTGTACGCTCCCCATCTTCCCACAGTTTGAACATTGCGTGCTATAAATGGGTCCCACGGCAGTGTTCACTCTGCTGATCTTTACGGCACCCTTCTGTTTTGATTTTGGCTTTGAAACAATCGGCCCCCTCCCCCGATCGTGTGCCCCGGGTCTTTGTGTCAGCTAGAGGTGATACCAACTGCGTAGTAGATGTGTCTTTTATTGCACCTTTTAATCTTGTGATCACTTCTCCACCCCCCTTACTATGGTTCCAATACCTGAGTTGGCCCTAGAGGCTACTTACTCTGATGGCCCTTGTTCTGGCCTGTCAATCACTGGAGTGGACGTGCTGGAATTCTTCTCCACCTCTTCAATACTAATGTGAGACCGGTCAGGGTCAGAATCCGTTATAAGTGGGTCATCAGGGTACATAAGTGAGCCACCCTCCTGTGTCATATGGGGAACATGAGCCATAGCACTAGTGATGCTGCCACTATCCTGCTTTGATGGACCTTGGAGGATACTTTTACTTGGTGTTTTAGACCTTGCTATGGGGCCCATTGATGATCGCTTATGTTCGAGCAGTGTATCTAGCGACAATCTTTTTTCTGTAAGCTGAATTTCGTGGACTAATAGTGATTCTGCCCTTTGAAGAAATGCATCAAGGGTCCCCTTAACCCCGCCCCTACCCCAGGAATCACCTTCCGCTTACTGAGTGGTGTTCGATACTCCCACCGGTTACAGCGCAGATGTGCTATAGAACTATGGTCATGTCCTACGTTACATACAGTACGAAAGGCACTAAAAATTAAATGGAGTCCACAAAGCACAAGGCGCTGCCTCCCTAACTGCTAAAACTGATGTAATCAGCTATTACTTCCACTCATTCACTGGAGGACGTGTCCACAATGTGTATCCGGCCGTTTACTTACTGCCACTCTGGGTCTAGCGTCCGTCCCTATGGGAGGTGTCCTGTTTCAGACTCAAGGGGGGTGGCGCTACCCGGCCTCCTCCGGCCTTTGACGGGCCCGCCCTTGTCCTGCGCCGCAGGAGCCCCGACGCTAATTTATCCTCGTTGGCCCGATGGAAATGTCGTGAGAGCGCGCTGCCTCCTGGGAACTGGAGTCCCGACAGTCCAGCGCTCCGCAATGTGGATGGGGCGAAGTCCGTCAAAGAAGGCAGCAACAAGCAGGTCACTGGGCAGGCGGAAATGACCGGTAGGTCAGAGGGGCAATCAAATCACAGTATACTGTTCCAGAGGTTCAGTCCCAGAGACATTATCTGTAACTGAACGCAGACACCCTAGGAAGCATGTGTTTTTAAGACAATTGCGTTCACTCACCTGAAGGTGACATGCTTCATCAATGGGCTATACTCCTCACCAGGCCGGCGCTACAATGCCTGGCGGGCACCACAAGAGGACACTTTGTCGGAGATCTTTTATTAAGTACTCGGGATGAGCATAGTAGGACAGAGGATGTTGTGTCATAAGATGTGAGATTGGTGAAAGTATGAATATAAGATCAACTATCGGCCAGTTGCTGCAATATAGTTCATGTGATCTTCCTGGTCCATGTTGAGATTAAAAACAGTGGCAGAGAAAATGAGGAACTAATGGCCCCTATCACTGTGTGAAAGTGTCAATAACCTATGGACCTGCTGGTAAGCTGGGGTATATACTTCAGGTCAACTTTGTTCATGCCCTGTGTAGTCATGTAGCAATCTGTTGGCATTTCATCATGACCAAATATGGGAAAATGGGTAAATAGGACCTAATCTTCTCCACAGCGTGAGGAGCTCTGTAACTCAAAGCCCTGCACCGTGCATAGGTGATAAGGTGCCTATTACCATCTTACTACCACAGGTGAGCACTGTCTAACAGAGTGCACTAGATAAGGTAACCCTCCTAAAATTCAGGGCATTTTGACTTATCCAATAGTGCCGCATCAGAGGGCAACTGGTTTGAAAAGCACATGCTTCCTAGAGTGCCTGCGTTCAGTTAGAGATAATGTCTGTGGGACTGAACCTCCAGAACAGTATACTGTGAGTTGATTTATATGAAGAATGTGTATACTGGACTGTCATTTTCCTCGTCATCTCTTGTGATATGTAAAATAAAACACAGCACACCGGGAGGCCAACAAATCTATCATACATTTAATGGAAAAAAATATTTTTTTCTTTTTTTTTAAAGTTTTCAAAAACCTTTATTGAGGAACAAAATCATGGCAGACACAATACACCGAGCAATTCCGCAGCTCACATCAGCAAGATGCAATTCAAGTCAGTCATTTAGTAACAGGCAGATTACATTGAATACATTTAATGCAAAAATAGAAAAAGGCCCAGCAAACTAACAAGTGACAATTATCTTTGCAATGGACGAGAGCATCCACCCTAAAGCAATTTGAGTATATAATGCTAATGCTACACAATGTATTTTTACACACTTTTCTCTTAATACAAGTCAATGAAACATGAACACATGATAGAAACAGTTACTGAAACCTCACTAATGAGTAAGAGGCAGGATCTTCTCTCGAGAGGAATGTGAGGAGTCAGTGAGGTGCAGATCAAAGATACACAGACAAGCTGCAGAACTCACTGTTTCTGGAAATAACACTTCTGTTTGTCAATATTCAATTTACTACAAGATGCAGGAAAGTGTGCAGATGGACATCACTAAATAAAATGGTTCTGGGCCCTAATAGAATCAGGTAGAAGAGGAGTTGAAGGGTAGTAGAGAGGTAGAGGGGTAGTAGAGGGGTAATAGAAGGGTAGAAGAAAGGTAAGAGGTGTAGAGGGTTAGAAGAGGGGTAGTAGAGGGATAGTAGAGGGATAGAGCGGTTGTAGAGGGGTAGAGGGGTAGAAGAGGTGTAGAGGTGTAGAAGAGGGGTAGAGGTATAGAAGAGGGGTAGAAGAGAGGTAGAGGGGCAGAAGAGAGGTAGAAGGGTAGAAGAGAGGTAGAGGCGTAGAAAAGAGGTAGAGGGGTAGAAGAGAGGTAGAGTAGACGTAGAGGGGTAGAAGAGAGGTAGTGTGGTAGAAGAGAGGTAGTGGGGTAGAAGAGGGGTAGGAGAGAAGTAGAGGGGTACAAGAGAAGTAGAGGGGTAAAAGAAGGGTAGGTGTAGAGGAGGGGTAGAGGGGTAGAAGAGGGATGGTAGAGAGGTAGAAGGGTAGTAGAGGGGTAGTAGAGGGGTAGAAGGTTAGAAGAGGGGTAGTAGATGGGAAGAGGGGTGGTAGAGGGGTAGAAAAAAGGTAGAGTGGTAGAAGAGTAGAAGAGATGTTGAGGGATAGAAGACAGGTAGAGGGATAGAAGAGAGGTAGAGGGGTAGAAGATAGGTAGAGTGGTAGAAGAGAGGTAGAATAGAGGTAGAGGGGTAAAAGAGATAAGAGGGGTAGAAGAGAGGTAGAGGGGTAGTAGGTTACAGGGGTAGTAGGTTTGAGCGGTGGTAGAAGGGTAGAGGTGTAGCGGTGTAGGGGGTAGAAGAGGGGTAGAGAGGTAGAAGAGAGGTAGAGGGGTAGAAGAGAGGTAGAGGTGTAGAAGAGAGGTAGAGGGGTAGAATAGAGGTAGAGGGGTAGAAGAGAGGTAGTGTGGTAGAAGAGAGGTAGTGGGGTAGAAGAGGGGTAAAAGAGGGGTAGTAGAGGGGTAGAAGAGGGGTACAGGGGTAGAAGAGGGGTGCAAGGGTAGAAAAGGGGTAGAGCGGTAGAAGAGAGGTAGTAGAGGGGTAGGCGAGCAGTGGTAGATGGGTGGTAAGGGGTTGAGGTGTAGTAGAGGGGTATAAGAGGAGTAGAGGGATAGAAGAGGGGTAGTAGAGGGTAGAGGGGTAGAAGAGAGGTAGAGGGGTAGTAGAGCTTTGTAGAGCAGTAGTAGAGGGGTTGCGGGATAGTAGAGGGGTAGTGGGGGGTACTAGAGGGGTAGATGAGGGGTAGTAGTGGGGTAGAGGGCTAGTAGAGTGGTAGAGGAGGGGTAGAGGGGTAGAAAAGGGGTAGAGTGGTAGAAGAGGGGTAGTGGAGCGGTAGAGTGGTAGGAGAGCGGTAGTAAAGGGGTAGTTAAGGGGTTGAGGTATAGTAGAGGGGTAGGAGAAGGGTAGAGGGGTAGAAGAGAGGTAGAGGGGTAGAAGAGGGGTAGAGGGGTAGAAGAGGGGTAGAGGGTTAGAAGAGGGGTAGAGGGTTAGAAGAGAGATAGAGTAGAGGTAGAGGGATAGAAGAGAGGTAGAGGGGTAGAAGAGAGGTAGAATGGTACAAGAGAGGTAGAGTAGAGGTTGAGGGGTAGAAGAGAGGTAGTGTAGAGGTAGAAGAGGGGTAGTAGAGGGGTATAGGAGAGGTAGAAGAGTAGAAAAGGGGTGGAGGGTTATTAGAGGGTTAGCGGGGTAGAAGAGGGGTAGAGCTGTAGAAGGGGGGTAGAGGAGTAGAAGGGGGTAGAAGAAGGGTATTAGAGGGGTAGAAAAGGGTAGCGGTGTAGAGGGGTATAAGAGGGGTAGAGGGGTAGAAGGGTAGAAGAGAGGTCGAGGGATAGAGAGGTAGAGTAGAGGTAGAGGGGTAGAAGAGAGGTAGAGGGGTAGATGGGTAGAAGGATAGAAGAGGGGTAGAGGGGTAGAAGAGGGGTAGAAGAGAGGTAGAGTAGGAGTAGAGGGGTAGAAGAGAGGTAGAGAGGTAGAAGAGAGGTAGAGTACATGTAGAGGGGTAGAAGAGAGGTAGAAGGGTAGAAAAGAGGTAGAGGGGTAGAATATAGGTAGAGTACATGTAGAGGGTTGGGGCTGGCTCCTCCCCCACCTCAGCGCAGCTATAATCCAGCTTGTCAGTTTCTCTGGCTGTTTCCTCACCTGTTCTTCGTTTGGTCTGCAGTAGGAGCTTCGGACTGTGAGCACGCAGGAGCTGCTCTTCACATAATCTCCTTTGCTAACTGCTCGCGGTACCCGCTCCGCGGGTCCCGCTTCGCCTTGGGTGTTTCCAGCGCTGCTAAAAGGGCGCTGTGACTTTGAAGACCGCCTACAACTGAGCCTCTGTGGTGTGGTGTGTGCAGGGCTGCGAGCGTGGTCAGGCGTGGACTTCAAGTCCCAGGAGCGCCTGACACTCGGCATCACCAGCAGCTGACCCGCTCTCCCTGCTGGCTCCTCCCCCACCTCAGCGCGGCTATAATCCAGCTTGTCAGTTTCTCTGGCTGTTTCCTCACCTGTTCTTCGTTTGGTCTGCAGTAGGAGCTTCGGACTGTGAGCACGCAGGAGCTGCTCTTCACATAATCTCCTTTGCTAACTGCTCGCGGTACCCGCTCCGCGGGTCCCGCTTCGCCTTGGGTGTTTCCAGCGCTGCTGAAAGGGCGCTGTGACTTTGAAGACCGCCTACAACTGAGCCTCTGTGGTGTGGTGTGTGCAGGGCTGCGAGCGTGGTCAGGCGTGGACTTCAAGTCCCAGGAGCGCCTGACACTCGGCATCACCAGCAGCTGACCCGCTCTCCCTGCTGGCTCCTCCCCCACCTCAGCGCGGCTATAATCCAGCTTGTCAGTTTCTCTGGCTGTTTCCTCACCTGTTCTTCGTTTGGTCTGCAGTAGGAGCTTCGGACTGTGAGCACGCAGGAGCTGCTCTTCACATAATCTCCTTTGCTAACTGCTCGCGGTACCCGCTCCGCGGGTCCCGCTTCGCCTTGGGTGTTTCCAGCGCTGCTGAAAGGGCGCTGTGACTTTGAAGACCGCCTACAACTGAGCCTCTGTGGTGTGGTGTGTGCAGGGCTGCGAGCGTGGACTTCAAGTCCCAGGAGCGCCTGACACTCGGCATCACCAGCAGCTGACCCGCTCTCCCTGCTGGCTCCTACCCCACCTCAGCGCGGCTATAATCCTCCTCAATTACACCGCAACGCGGGAGCGCGCGGGAGTGCGCCGGGAGAAGCCCGGGACAAGGGCGGGACCGTCTGTGGCCGTCAGAGGCCGAAGGAGGCTGGGCTGGGCCCTCTCCCTTGGTTCTCCAGTTTTAATTTAAGCTGTTTGTTGCATCCACAGGCTGATTTTGTATTTTAACGCTCTGTCAATTTGGTATTATACTTTACAATCGCTATTCTCTTAACTTTCCTCCCTTTTTTAATATAGTCTCATGACGGCTAAAAAATTACGCTCTGGACGAGTGATTGTGGGGAGATCTGGGTCTAAAACTAAATCAAATCCCCTACGAAACAAAATAGCGTCTACTATGCAATTGAAGGGTCAATGCCAGCTTTTTAATCTTTGGGATAAAGGGAAAGACAAACCCACTGTTTCACAGTCCACGACCGAAACTCCAGGTTTTAATGTCGCGGTGCCTGTTAATGGGGTCATTGATGTTTCCTCTAGTTTAAGCTTGGTGGCCAGTCAATCTCTGCCAATTTCAGTCAGTTCGGAAGAACTAAGGGGTTCACCTTCGACACTAAATAATGTACATCTGAATCAGAATAGTCACCTTAATTCTTCGGGCAATATGCCCGCAAAATCTGAAGATAATGCTCCTTCCACAGCTACATTAAGGGATGCACCTAAAGTTTCAATGAATACTGATTTTCTACCAGCTTCGTCAGTTACATCCCCTGTAGTAGGGAATGAATTCACTCTGCCTGATATTGATTTAACAGCTCATAGGGCGCGGGTGGAATTGGTTCAGGGGAACTCTAAAGGTGTGCCTTTGGAGGAAGTTATAACGATTTCAAGTACTGGTCCCCTAAGTAGCACTCCTTCTAATAAATTAGATTTCTCCCTCCCACAATTAAATCTTACAACCTGCTCAGGTCCAGTGTTGAACAATTTAGCTGAGGGTTCCCCAAATATTAACGGGAGGCTAATTTCTAACTCCTTGTCCTCTTTGGAATCTATCCTGTCTTCGATCTTAAGATTGCTGGAAAAGTTTGTGGGAGGTTCGGAATGTATTTTTGATACCGTAACACAGATTTTGCAAGTTCTCCTGTTAAACAAAAACGAGTTAGTATCAGATCCTCCTATTCCAGTGGCTTCTCTGTTGATGCCTCAGAAAATAAGCGCTCCTTCCTCTTCAGCAGATTTGGATTTAGCGCCTTCTTCTCCCTTGATAGAAAGTCAAAAGGAAAGGCAGTCCATAGTACTTACAGCTATCTCTAAACCCCCCAAAGTGGTTTCGGCTGGCGCTAATTGTATAGCCCCACTTAGTGATAAGATAGAGGTAATAGCAACTCCCCCTCTTAATTCTAAATCCGATTTGCCTTCCCTCTTTCCGATATTTTCCTTGCCATTAAATAAGGAAGAGGAAATTTCTAAAGGAAAAACGGGATTGATGGGAAATACGAGTCCCCAGAAACATAAAAAGATTAGAATGAAGAAGAGGAAACCTATCCGTAGGTTTGCCAAAAAAAGACAGAGGAAACTTCTTTTTGATAAAAATGTGGAAGTAAATATAGATGATTCTCCGCAGGTGGAGCAGTCTCTCACCCCCAAGGTTGAATTTAGGGTGGTATCGCCCAAGGATGACGCCCCCTCCTCTGATCTAGGTCCAGTAAATTTAACTAATCCTTTTCTTCCTAAGGTTTTTCTCCCATCCACTAATCCCTTTTCCTATTGTAAGGTTAATCCAGGTTCTTGCCAAGTTTTATCTAAGGTTACTTCTCCATTTGCTATTCCGCCTCTGTCTAATTTAAATCCTACAGCAATACCCTTTCAGGCTCCATCTTTAACGACAGTTGTCCTCCCAAAAGAAAAAACAATTGTGGATACGTTATATCTTGATTTTTCTCCCCTTTTTGAACCAGATTTAATTTTGAATAGATCTGCCCTATTGATCTGTTTTAAAGAGATCGAAAGCTTGAAATTAGTTCAAACCTCCGATTTAGATCTTGTACTTCTCCTTAATTCTTATGCGGGGAAACCTTTAAGATCAACAAGGGTGAAATTTTATTCAAAAGTTGTGTTAAACCTGGTTTTACAATGGGCTGAGGAATTACAAATTAGAGGGATAGATGTGATGCCCCACTTTGGGGAAAAACGTATTTTAAATAATGCTGCTAATCCCTCATTATCATTTTCCTCCAATTCAGATGTGCGATTGTCAGATTGGTCTAATCTTGGTTCTGAGAACCTAAAAGTTTGTGTGGCTAGAAATGAAAGGCTGGTTTCTTACAAAAACCCTCCCCTTAAGCAAACGGTGAAGGATGACCAATCCAAATGGAGTTGGCTTCCTGGAGTCCTTGCGAGTAAATCTGCTCCCCGTTCCATTCAGGATTCCAATTTTTAACAGGGAGCTGAAATTTATCTCATGGAACACTGCCGGATTCAAAGATTATAAGGAGAAATTGGGTTTCCTTCATGCTCAAAAGGCAGATATAATCTGCTTGCAAGAAACCTGGGTCGATGGAAGTTTCGTTTTGGATAAAGATTATTTTGTTTTGGATTTTAACGCAACCAGCACTAGAAGAGGTCATGCTAAGGGAGGATTAGCATGCTTATTATCTAATAGATTGCAATGGAACTATTCACACTATTTGGATCCAGGAAAACTGTTTCAAGCAATAACTCTGAAAGATGTATTTGAAGATTGCCCGAATAGATTGCTGATTGTGGTAAACATTTATATTCCCCCCAACTGTTGTTTCAATAATGGTTTAAAAACTTTATTCACTTTTTTAACTAAAGTCTTGGAGATCTCACCAACTCCGCATGTGTTAATGTTTGGGGACTTAAATTGTAATGTATCTAACTGCGGGTTGGAGTTGTTTAGAAATATCCCATTGGAAGAGTCTCTGAATATACCTTCAGCCCAGTTTCCCCCCAACATAAAAACTAACAAAAGAGGTAAACTTATTTTAGATGGTTTACTTAAAGCGGATTGCTTAATTGTAAATGGGAGGCTTCCGTCTGATATCCCGGCAGCTTTTACTCGTAAATCTAATAAGGGAAAATCTATTATTGATTTTATCATGATAGATTATGCCGGTTTTCACCTACTAAAGGATATGAAGGTCATTGAATCGAATCTTAGTGACCATAATGTATTGACGCTTTCTGTTTCCATTAGTCTTCAGAAAGTGGTTCCATGGAGGCTGGATATAGATTCTGTGAATTTTGATTCCAGCTCAGGGAAATGTTTTTGGAACCTCAGTACTGTGGAAAACCTAGCGCCTCTTTTGTGTGTTACTGTCGAGAATCTTCCTCTCTGGGAGGGGAGAGAGCTGTCTTGTTTTGTTAATTTTTTAGATTCTGTAACCGCTTGTGCAAAGGAGAAATCAGGTGTGAAACAGTCCTTTGTTGCCCCTTACCCTTTGCGGGCTATAAATAGAGAAATAAATAAAGTTGTAAGGGGGCAATTTTTATGTTTTACCCAAGAAGCTAAATCTAAGTTGTCCATCCTGAAAAGAAGGAGAGTTAGGCTTAAGGCTCGTTTAAAACGCTCTAAGGAAGACGCCCTCTGGATTCAATTGAGGGAAGCTTCTTTTAACCACCAAACTAAGACCTTTTGGTCCTTAATTGGCAAAGGCTGCGGTACTAGAGCCAGTCCTACGCCCATTGCCATTGAGGAACAGGTGTGGGTTCACTATATTGAGAAGTTGTACAGTAATAATAATTCTCATGGTATTAATGTTGAATTCGATAATGCTGCTGTTACACTTGACTGTCCAACAGAAAAGGAAATTGAATGTGCCATTAAGAATATGCGTTCCTCTGGTGCGATGGGTCCTGATAAAATCCCAATTTTAGTATTAAAAAACCAGAGTGAACTTTGGAGTAAAATACTCTTTCCAGTGTTTAAATTCTGTTTTTTAAGTGGAACAGTCCCCCCCTCCTGGAAAGGAAGCATCATTGTCCCTTTGTATAAAAAAGGGGCAAGAGATCTACCACAAAATTATCGCCAAATTGCCTTGCTTGACGCCATTGGTAAGGTGTTTGCAAAATGTGTGCTTTCTTTAATTAACGATTGGGTATCTGAACATAATATCCTTCCCCTGGAGCAAACAGGTTTCAGACAAAATCATGGAACCTTAGATAACCTGACCGCATTGCAAGTCATCAATGAAAAATATGTGAAAGTTCGGGGTGGTCAGGTATACGGCGCCTTTATTGACTTCTCCACCGCTTTTGACAAAGTAGATAGAAATTTGCTGTGGAGAAAGTTAGTTAACCTTGGTATGCCTGCTTCCCTTATTAAGTTAATTCGTGCCCTATATTCTGACACTTGGTGCAGAGTTTTACTTGGAGGTGATCGCGGCGTATCCAAATTAATCCCAACATCTAATGGGTTGAAGCAAGGTTGCCTTTTGGCTCCGTTGCTATTTTCATTATATACTGTTGATTTACCCATCACTCTTTCTGCCTGCGCCGGTATTGCCCCATCCTTGGGGGGTGTTCCAATTGCATGCCTTATGTATGCAGACGACATCCTAATTTTGGATCTCACCCCAAAGGGCCTAAATAATCGGTTGCATGCACTTTTTGAATATGCTGAAAGTCATTTTTTATCAATAAATACGGCAAAAAGCAAGGTGATTTGTTTTTCTGGTAGAAAGAAGCCTAAATGTTCTAACTTTCCATGGGTTGTGGGGGGGGAAAAACTAGAATGTGTGAAATCTTATACCTTTTTAGGTAAAATTGTCACTCACAATCTAAGTGACAAATCACACATAGACAATAATTCCCGGAAGGCTATTTCTCAGGGAAAGAGCTTAGTTTCCCTATATAAAGCCACAGGTAGAAGGCATTTTTCTATTCTCTTAGATGTTTTTAGAGCGAAAGTTCCAGCCTCCCTGTTATATGGAATTGAATTAGTTGATCTAAAAAAATGGAGTTTTCTAAACTCTGCGGAAGGAAAAATTCTTCGGAGTTTAATGTCTGTAGGCACCGCAAACTCGACTGCTTCCTTGCGACAGGAATTGGGTTTACGTAGCAGCAGGGTTCAAGGTCTTGCTAGTATCATACGCTGGGTAGTAGCTTTATCTAAAGGGGAACCCAATACCTTAAGAGACCTTATAAAAAATGAATTACTAGGATCTTTTAATGACTTCTCATCAATTGTAAAAAACTTTAGACTTGCTGTGTTACAATTGAAATTGGACGAGGAGACTTTATTTTTACTGTCCTCTCATCAATTAAAAACAGTTTTGAAGTCAGCCTCTTGGGAATTGGGGTTTTGCCTTGATAGAGACTTCTGTCTAGCGAAAAAAGGTTGTACGCCTGTTATTGAATCTTATACCCTGCGGAAAGCACAACCATATATGTACTGGAACATCTCCCATGGCGTGAGACGCCTGGTGTACTTATTAAGACATAATTTGCTTCCGCTAAAAGTTTTACAAGCCAGCTGGTTTGGTTGTTCGGCACGCTGTGATCTTTGCCAATTACATGATCAGGATCTAGATCACGTGATGTTCGTTTGCCCTACACTGATGCCTTGCAGGCGTAGATGGTTAAGATCAATCTGCCTACAACTTAACATATTATCAGCGTCTTCGTTTAAGGCAGCCTTGATTAACCCTCCTAATGAAATGTTTGTTTTTAAACTGTACAACTTTTTTAAATGTTTTTTGGACCTGTATTAAGATATCTCATGTGATTGTGATGAAAATATCTTCTTTTCTTTTTTTAAGTATTTGTGCTTTGTATGTATATGCTGTTTTATGTGGACCTCATAAAGAGTTCCTTATCATAATAAATAAACTTTGAAACTACATGTAGAGGGTAGAAGAGAGGTAGAGGGGTAGAAAAGAGGTAGAGTAGAGGAAGAGGGGTAGAAGAGAGGTAGAGGGGTAATAGAGGGATAGCATGTTAGAGGGATAGTAGGGTAGAGGGGTAGTACAGGGGTACAAGAGGTGTAGAGGGGAAGAAGAGGGGTATTAGATGGGTAGAGGGGTAGTAGAGGTGTAGAGGGGTAGAAGAGTGTTAGAGAGGTAGAAGTGGGTTAGAGGGGTAGAAGAGAGGTAGAGGGGTAGAAGAGAGGTAGAGTAGAGGTAGAAGTGTAGAGGAGAGATAGAGGAGTAGAGGAAAGGTAGAGGGCTAGAAGAGAGGTAGAGGGATAGAAGAGTAGAAGAGAGGTAGAGGGGTAGAGGGATAGAAGAGAGATAGAGGGATAGAAGAGAGGTAGAGGGGTAGAAGAGAGGTAGAGTAGAGGTAGAGGGGTAGAAGAGAGGTAGAGGGATAGAGGAGAGGTAGCGGGATCGAAGAGAGGTAGAGGGATGAAGAGAGGTGGAGAGGTAGTGTAGAAGTAGACAGATAGAAGAGAGGTAGAGGGGTAGAAGAGAGGTAGAGTAGAAGTAGAGGTAGATGGGTAGAAGAGAGGTAGGGATATATAGGCAAATGAAAAGGAAGCTATCATCTTCAGGAATGGGAAAGAATGCTCTCGTAGCTGATGACCCATGAGGAGAGAGAAAAGCCAGGTCGCTCCTCTGCTCGTGAGCGCGCGCCCGAGCGCTTAACCGCAAGCTCTAGGCAACAGTGGTAGAATTTTCTGAAGCCCACTTACTAAAAGTTTCACCAGTGCAGGGCATGCGCTGGCTCAGGTGAGACCTAAAAAGGTTGCTTTCTGACCTAAGCACTACCTTTTTGCCAAATTTGGGGTAATTCCATTCAGTAGTTTCGGCTGTAGCCTTGCACAAATTTTCCTATGGGAAATTGATTTTTTTACTCTTATTTTTTGATTTTCTCAAAAACTACTGAACGGATTTACACCATTTTAAAAAAGGTTGCGTTCTGAACCAAGCTCTACATTTTTGCCAAATTTCGGGTAATTCCGTTCAGCAGTTCGGTCTGTAGCTTGTCGTAAAATTTCCTATGGAAATTAACATGGAGAAAACGCGTTTTGGGACCCCCCCTTTTTTCTCAGCCCCCGCTTGACGATTTGGTCAGGGACATTTGCTTACGCTTTTCCGCCTCCCCTGCTAATTCCATTTTTAGTTCGGAAGCTCAGACAAATGTCCCTCACTGATCTTGATAGCCCCCACATGTTCTCGTCAACGTTGGTACTCTCAACCTTAGAACTCTCAGTGGTTCCACATCAAAAGCTACATCTCACATCTAGTCTCCTTACTCAGAGCCATGGAGAAAGCAGACATCCAATTCCCAGAGAACTCAACCTGGCGATTTGGCTCCTGAAGTCATAGAGTTTGGTTATTTACAACTACAACCAGACTGTATGAATATTCTCAAGGAAGCTAGAAAGCCTACTACTAGAGCATGTTATGCAGCAAATGGAAACGTTTTGTTTCCTATTGTAACAACAACAATATCAATTATCTTGATGCGTTTGTGCAGAACATCATTTGTTATCTGTTGCATTTACAGCAATGTAGATTAACTTACACATCCATTTGTTTACACCTGGGAGTCGTAGCTGCATACTTGCAAAATAGACAACACCTATCTCTCTTCAGAGTACCAGTGATTAAAGCCTTCATGGAAGGATTAAAAAGGGCTATACCGCCAAGTGTTCCCCCTGCTCCAGAGTGGAACTTAAACATAGTTCTTCCAAGGCTAATGGGCCCGCCTTTTGAACCAATGCACAAATGTCAGTTACAATTCCTATCATGGAAAGTTGCTTTCCCCATAATGATAACCTCACTAAGGAGAGTTGATGAACTTCAGGTATTAACTATACAAGAGCCTTTCTTTCAACTTCACAAAGATAGAGTGGTTCTACATACTAATCCTAAATTTCTCCTTAAAGTAGTTTCTGCTTAGGGGTAATTCTTGGGCGATATCAAATTAAAATAATATAATATTAGCATTTTTATTATTTATTGAACCATTGTAATTCTTGTATAGAATGTATGTGCTGCAATGATAATAGAAGCAGATAAAACTAATTAGCAAAATAAGCACATTGAACAAAATCAATAGTTCCACCATCTTTCTAAAACAATGTACATATGCAAGCATATAAAAACTGTATATAGCATTTTCCTACTATGCTTTCCCGTGTGTGTGTCCGTTGGTCTCTGTGTGTCTGTCTCCCATTCCCTGTAGGGAAAGTATGTAGCTCCCCGTTGTAGAAGAGTCGGTCAAGAAGGAGCTCACTGCATTAAATAATTTCTTGGTATGCACTTTGTATTAGTATTACAGGAAATCACAATGATTGATTGTCTCGGTTATATTCTTCTTTCCCACAGGGTCTTCCTCTTCAGTCCCTTAGGTGAGCCTCGGCCGCTGTAGTCTCTCGGACAGAAGGAAAACACTCAGGTAAGTGTTTTTGCTGTATGGTTTAATCAAGGGAGGATGTGAGGGATAAATAATAGCTATGCATAAATGTGAAGGGAAGGGGTAGAGGTTGGAGCAACCAAAAGAAAAAGAGTAGCCGATGATTACTGCTCTTGTCTTTCTTTTACATCTCACCTATTTCCTTTTCCCTGGGTCCCTTTCACCCCTCAGCCTCCCCTCTCGTCCCTCTTTGACTCAGCCCCTTTCCAAAAGCCCCATAGACGCCCATGCACTTGGAAGAGCCACGTCCCTCCGGGGCGGTGGTGTGGTGACTCCGCGTCCTTCACTGAAGTCTGGTCTCCTTCCGTTTCAACTTTCCCTCCTCTGCCAGGTTCGGGTGTTCCGCTCGCTGACAAGCTGTGACCTCCCCTGGGCTCAGGTTTTCTCTCTCGGAAGAAGGCTGTTAGATAATCTCCGTCTTTCTGGTCTTCCCCCGCTAGTTTCTCCGCCTTGCATTCCCGTGCTGTGTGTAGCTGGACCAACTACTGACCAACCTGACGCGCTCCCCCCCACCTTCTTGAAGCGTGTATCCTCTGATGTCCGTCCTCAGCTCCGGCTTAAAGGGGCCGCCTGCCGGTTCAACTCTCTCCACTTCTTGATGACAGCAAGGCGGTCAACTGGTAAAAGGGGACTGTGAATATAGGAGGGGAGAAATATATGAAGGGATGGCATGGAACTCCTTATCCTCTATCCCATCGTCTACCACAGGGGCTACCTGACACACCCCACCCCCAGGCGTTTCCCGTTCGTGGAAATGAGGGATGTGTGAAAGAAAGCCAGCATTGCCGTTATCAGACCATTTTCTATGACGAACCTCAAATGAGTAGTCAATGCCATCTCATGGTAAAGAGATGTGGTGCAGCGGCCAGGGCAGCTGACTTCGGAGCACAGGGTTCACAGATCCATCCCGGGCTCCGGTGGCAGCTCAGCTATGTTATGTTATGTTATGTTATGTGGCAGCTCAGCACCATGTGACTCTGGGCAATAGCTCACTTAATTTCCACGACGGCCCCCATCGCCTCGAGACCCGTAAGGGTGAGTAGTTTGTGCTTTACAAATACAGATTTTTTTATTTTTATTTTTAACCACCTGAGGACACTGGGATTATTCCCTTTGTTAAGAGGGGGGCGTGATCAGTATACAGGACAAGAGGAGATCCCTCCAGATAATAGTGTAACTTCTCCATTTTATAGCTAAGCACTCTTTCTCAACCGTAGAATATTTCTTCTCCCTTGGAAATAATTTATGGCTGATAAAGAGGACCGGACGCTCAAGGCCTCCTTTTGTGTGTTGGGAAAGAACGGCCCCCAGACCTACTTCCGAGGCATCTGTTTGTAGGATAAAGGGTTCCCTCAAATTGTGTAAAATAAGGATAGGACTGGACGTTAAGGCTCGCTTGAGCTCGTGGAATGCCTTTCTGGCGGCTTGTGGGGGATTTACCAGGTCTTTGTTCCTTTTCTCTTTCTTCAGTAGGTCGGTTAGTGGTGCTGCTATTTCAGAATAATTGGATATAATCCGGCGGTGGTAGCCTAGTAAGCCCAAAAGGGATCTAATGCCTTTTTTGGTGGTAGGGAAGGGGGTGTCTAAGACTGCTCTAACTTTCTCTTGTTGGGGAGCGATAGCCACATCCCCCAATAGATAGCTCAAATATTTGACTTTGGTGAATCCTATCCTGGACTTTTTGAAGTTCATGTGGGGCCCTGCAGTCCTAAGTGCTTGGAATACCTTCCCACAATGGACGAGATGTTGTTCCCAGTTAGGGCTAAATATTATGATATCGTCTATGTAGGTTAAGGAGTACTCTTGCTGTTGGGAAAGAACTTTGTTCATAAGTCTTTAGAACATTGCCGGTGCTCCATGTAACTGAATAGGCAGTACAGTAAACTCGTATAACCCATTAGGGGTGCGAAAGGCGTTTTTTTCTTGCTCTTCCTGTTTAAGTGGTACCTGCCAATAGCCTTTTGTAAGATCGAGTGTGGTTATATATCGGGCTACGCCTAATTTCACGATTAGCTCATAGACTCTTGGTAATGGGTATGAGTCAAATTCTGAGATGGCATTGACTGCTCGGAAGTCTATACAAAAACGGATGGAACCATCCAGTTTCTGAACTATGACAAGGGGGGGCGACCAGTTACTGCTGGAAGGTTTTATGACTCCTAGCTGTAACATGCTCTCTATTTCGGCAGCAACTAAGTCCCTCCTAGCGGCTGGTATTCTGTATGGGCGTTGTTTTATTGCTTTGTTTGGTGGGGTAACAATTGCATGCTCGACTATTGTTGTTTTTCCCGGGAGGTCGGAAAAAATGGAGGAGAAGGACTCTAAGAGGGCCTGAAGAGACACTCTTTGTTCCTCTGTTAGATGTTTGTTTATGGGCAATTGAGTCACTGTTGAATGAATGGGTTTTGAGTCAGACAACACGTAATGGGTGTCTTTGGGGAGGGGTCCCAACCATTTCCTTAGCAGATTTATGTAGTATACCTGGGTTTTAGTTGAGGAAAGGCATAAAGGGGAAGTAGTAAGGCCTATCCTTTAAACAACTTCAAATGGTCCCTTCCATTCTGCCCGTTTATGGGGTATAGAGGAAGGTAGGAGTAGGAGCACTCAGTCATGGACCTGTAACTGTTGCCACCACTTTCCTTTATTCTAAGACATCTGCTGACTTCTTTGAGTTTTTTCTAGGTTGTCGTGAGCAAAATCTCACGGTTTCTGTATGCTGTTTCTTAGGCTTTGGGTGTATTCTAGAAGGTTTTGCGTGTCTTCTTGTTTCTCTTGTTCCCACGCTTCTCTTGTCATTTCTAGCAAGGTTTGTGGCTGTCTCCCGTAAAGATGTTCAAAGGGAGAACAACCCAAGCTTCTCTAAACCTGGCTTCTAAAAACAAAGAGGGCGAGGGGCAACAACATGTCCCATTCTTTCCCTTCGGTGTTAGCATTTTCTTCATGGTTTGCTTTAAGGTGGCATTATATCGCTCGCACAGACCATCTGTCTGAGGGTAATAGGCCGATGTTCTTATTTGGGTAATATTCAAGGTTTTACAGACTTGTTTCATTAAACGAGAAACAAAGGGGGTTCCCTGGTCTGTCAAAATCTCTCAGGTAATCCTACCCTCGAAAACCTTTCTAGTAACTTTTCACTGATAATTTTCGTGCTTGGTGTTCATAGGGGAAATACTTCTGGGTATCGAGTTGCGTAATCAACAATAACCAGTATATAGATATATCCTTTTTTTGATTTTGGAAGAGGACCCACTAAATCCATACTTATCCTCTCAAAAGGGTTATTGACGATTGGTAGAGGTTGTAAGGGATTCTTGGTAGAGGGAGTTTATAGGGGTTCTTCTTCTGACATATTTCACACTCCCTGCAGTATTTATCTACATTGGCAAATATCCCTGGCCAATAAAAATATCTCAACACAGTCTGGTTTGTTTTTGCAGGCCCACTGTGACCTACTAGCAGGTATGAATGGGCAAAAAATTATATTTGATCGGGAAATCTCTGGGGAACCACTAACTGTGGGGGAACGTCTTGTTTTCCTATCCGGTAGTAAATTGTTTTTGATGATGAATAAGGGAAATGAGGACGGTATCACTGGGTTATTCTCTTGTTGTCAGGCATTCTGGAGGGTGGGGTCTTGGAATTGAGCATACTGAAATGACCGGTCCGAAAGCCAGGGGGCTTGTGTGAGCAGCATACAAGGGGGTGTAGAAGTCTCCCTCGGTGTGCTTTTGAGCAACAAGATGTATTCTGGATTGTCTGTGCCCAAAATGAGTTGTTTGTGTAGGTTGTCCAATAATCCCACTCTAACCAGTAGAGTACTGACATTGGGTAACTTGATGGGGATTTTGGCTATTGGATATGTTCTGATGTCTCCATGAACGCAGCAGATGGGTGTCTTTTTCTCCGGGTAGATCTGAAAGTCTTTCACCAGTGTGCTCTGTACGACGGCCTGCCTACAACCCGAATCCAATAAGGCTTCACGTTTTTTCCATTGAGTGTGAGACTTGCGTAGAAGCCAGAACCCATTTCTTCTGTATATAGGATGGTTTTGGGTATACAACCGACATCCATTGGTTCTTCCGTCGACTTCTTTTGGGGACAGGTCCTGGCTATATGGCCTCACTCCCCACACTCGTGGTTTCTCCGCCTCGCGTTCCCGTGCTGCGTGTAGCTGGACCAACTACTGACTAACCCGACGCGCTTCCAACCTTCTTGAAGCATATATCCTCTGACATCCGTCCTCAGCTCTGGCTTAAAGTGGCCGCCATCCGATTCCCCTCTCCCCTCTCTCCACTTCTTGCTGACAGCAAAGCGGCCAACTGGTAAAAGGGGACTGTGAATACAGGAGGGGAGAAATATATGAAGGGATGGCATGGTACTCCTTATCCTCTATCCCATTGTTTGCTACAGGGGTTAGCTGACACCCGTCTTGCTCACAGGTGGGACATCCCTCCTCGCAGAGTGATTGGCAAGCAGCTGGGTTAAGGTTTTGGTATGGAGTGACCTTGCAATGACACAAGTGCTCCTCTGCCCCAAACCAGAAATGCTTGTTTATTTATAGCAAAAAGCATTCTTGTTCCCAAGCCGAGACCTTAGTCAGGCCGCCCTTGTTCATGATCTATTGATAGCTGCTTCGCCTCAGGGACGAATAACAAACCGTCACATCTGCACAATGTATGTTCAGATCTTATGAGTTGGTCAAGGTGTAGCGATATCCCGTTTGGCTACTATGATGGCAGTACCCAGGAGGAGCATGTCTGCCCTTGATCCGTCTAGGCCGTCCATAACCCCCAGGAGTAGATTTAGGGGCTTGTGTGGCACCTCCCAACCCAGGATGCCCGTAAGCTCAGATTCCAATGCTTCCCAGTGTGGGGTACGATGCGGACACGTCCCAACCCACAACGTGTACATGCTGGGGTGGCTGTTAGGCCTGCCTTACCGGACATATCTTCAAGGACAAATTTGGGTCCTGGCCCATGTGGTAATCATTCAATCCAACGGTCCCAACAGTCACAACATAGCCTTTATATCCCTTCGAATCCATCAGAAATGGAGTTTCCTGCTGTTAGTATACTTGTTGCATTGGACGTTGCTTTGCTCGTAGTCATGAGCTCGGATCATCCTCTTAACCAGCAGAATCAGCAATCCACTTCATTGAGCAGGAAAAAATCGTCCAGTAAGAACGCGGGTGCATATGTTGCCCCTATGGAGGGTAACATCGGCAAGGTGCTCAGTGAAGAGGGTGCACATGGGTGTGTTGGAGGAATTCGGGAGGATGCCGGGAAGGCTATTGTTGTAATGGTGGAAAAGGCTTCATTTTGTGAAAAACCCAATTTAAGGGAAGACTTTACACTCCCAGACATTGACATTGAAGCTCAAACAAGGGGGTGGGGAGCCATCAACGTACACCCTGTGGAGAGCCCTGTGAAGAACGGGTATTCAATGAGCAGTCCAAAGGAGAAGAACACTTGCATTGTAAACTCCCCCCTCCCCCCTATTTTTGCCCCTATTATATTGTAGTACAAGTCCCCTGAATGGTAATTCTGTGGAGCCCGTCAATGATGCTCATGATGTTCATGATGTATTTTTGCCTTGCTCACAACCAAAGCTGGGTAATGAGAGGGATGGTATGTTTTCGGAATACTTTGTCTGCATTGAAAGACTTTTAAGTTCTATTTTGTCTTTATTGGAGAAATCTGTTTTTAGTTCAGATCATATGCTTGAAATGATTTCCGTAATGTTGTTTGAAGTACAAAAAGTAAATAAATTGGGCACCATTATTCCCCCCTCTATTATACCCGTGCGATTGGACGAACGAACGGATGTTAGTCCCCTTTTACTTGTTCCCCGTGTAGAGCAGAGAGATGTGTCTGTTCAAGCAGGTACACCTCTCTTCTCAATGTCCCAAATTGAATCTTCCTGTAATCTTGAGAATGAAGAGCTTTGTTTAAGCCCACTCTTTGAGGAAGCTGCAGTGGGCCTTCCTTTGGGACATGTCCCACTAAAACTTTATCCTTTGTTCATGAAGGGGAAAAGGGGGGCCAGTGGAGCCACTGAGAAAGGAGAGAAAATCGAGGGTTACGTTGGGCAAAAAGGTGGGGGAGGGACAAAGGGGGAGGCCCCAACTCCACCTGCCCCACAGGCCCAACCTTCAAACTCTTTGGCGAACTTGGGAACGAAAGCAGGGAAGAGGGGAGGGCTTGCAACAAACTGCAAAGTGGAAAATAGGAAGAAGAAACAAAAAAGGATAAGACGATTTGCTAAACGAAAAATGTCAAAGTTACATTTTCCACAGATCCCAGATAGCCAGAGGGTTGCTCAGACTGATACGGAGGACGGTGGTTCTAAACTGCTAATTGGGGAAGGTGCACCCAGGAACCCCGTTACAGTACTTCTGTCTCAAAAGGACTGAACCCTAGAGATTTCTGTGGCACCTCCCGGTACGCAAACAACAGGCATGGTACGAGGACATCCCACTTACGCCTCATGGGTTCCTCAAGACCCATTATCATGCCCTTCAGGGTTCGGTTGAACCTTTCAACCAACCCGTTTCCTTGGGGGTGGTAAGGAGTGGTGAACTTGTAGGTTACCCCACATTCCTGCCACAGGGACTTCATGTACTTAGAAATGAAGTTGGGTCCCCGGTCAGACACAACCTCTTGAGGGAATCCTACTCATGAGAAAATTCCCATCAGTGCTTGTCTCACCACGGGGGCCGTCACTGTCCTCAGAGGTATGGCTTCCAGGTACCGGGTGGCATGGTCCACCAAGACCAGGATGTACATGTTGCCTATGGCTGTCTTGGGGTCCAGTGGCCCCACAATGTCAATCCCCACCCGCTCAAAGGGGGTACTGACCCCAGGGAATGGCTGGAGAGGAGCCTTCTGCTTCCTTCCACTCTTTCCACTTGCCTGGCAAGTCTGACAGGTCCCTGCAATGAGTGTCTGAACTCTTGCACATTTGGTGCCAATGAAAGTGGGTGACAAGCCTCTCAAAGGTCTTGTCCTGCCCCAAATGGCACATCATGAGCCAGCCCCAGTAGGAAGGCTCTGAAGCGCTGGGGTACCACCAGCACACGGGCTGACCCAGGTTTAGCAACCTTAGGCTCGCTATACAGGCGACCATTCTCCCAAAATATCCAATGTGATCCGGACTGCTTACCTGCTGCCTGGCTTGCAGCCTGCTACCGCAAGCCCTCAAGAGAAGGGCATTCTCTCTTCTCCTTGCAGAATTCCTCCCTGGAGGGGCCTCCTTCTTGCTGCCAATGGGTCAGCTCAGGCAGGTCCCCCAGTTCAGGTACCTGTTCCCCGGTAGGCTCATGGGGATCCCCCTCAGGGTCTACCTCCTCCCTTGCCGTGGGAACTTCAGGGGCCTGTTTCCTGCGCCCCCTGCCATTTCTTTCCAAGGCAGGTTGCTGGGCCTCCCTCTCAGGCTCCAGGTCCTCTTGAGCACTCCTACTGGCTGCCATTGACCGGGTGGTCACGCATGCCCAGTCAGGCAGACCCACCATCCTCAGGTAAGTACTCTTCTCCACCTTCTCCCAAGGTGAGTTCCCCAAAAAACAGTCAACAGGCATGGCGGGCCTCACAGCTACCTGAAGAGTAACAGAGACCCCCTCCCACTCAAAGGGAACCTGAGCCATTGGACAATGACTCTCTGTGTTGTCGGCTTTAACAACTCAGCAGAATGCATGTGGGATAACCTGCTCTTAAGACACCAGGTGACACCTGACAGCTGTCACACTGACTCATGTGTCTCTAAGAGCCTCCACCTTTTGGCTATTGACGCTCACCCACTGCCCATATTTCTTAATGTTGTTGGGCAGTTGGTTCTCTGGGACATCTCTGCGGGCCCTCACCCACCTTGGACTTCTACCTCCTCCCCAAAGGCTACACTAGCCACCTGCCGGGGCGGAGCACCAGTGGGTGCTGGTTTACCAAACAGGCGGCACCTGGTATCATTCGCCTTATGACCCAGGTCCCCACATCGGTAACATTTCAGGGGTCCCTGTGGAACAGGATTACCTGTCGGGACCACTGGCTTTCTCTCAGGGGGAGGCTGGGAACCTTTCCCTGGGTTCCTTTGGAATTACTTTGGGGCCCTCTGTGGAACTCCCTCTGTTTACCCTTGTCCCCCCCCACTCTTCTGCTGGGGACCCTGCCCACCTTTGGCTGAGTCTCCCATATGACTCTTGTGGACCCTGGTACTGACCCAGCGGTCCGCCTCCTCAGCAAGCTTCCTAGGGTTAGTCAGCTTGCTATCAATCAGGTGCTGGTGCAGCTCTCGAAAACAATTATCAGACAAGTGCTCCCATGCAATTAAATCCAAGAGACCTTGAAAATCATTAACTTTGCTGCCCTTTACCCAACCATCAAATGCTCTGCAAAAAAAAGTGACATACTCTACCCAAGTACTACCTTCTATTTTCTTGCACTTCCTGAACCTCTGCCTATAGAGCTCAGAAGTCAAAGCATACCTAGTAATTAGTGCCTCTTTCATGTGGCTGGGAAACAACCTTTACTACGCGGTCAAAACACTGCAATACCCTCACAACGCAGATTTTACAACGCAAGTCGTTACCACGACTTGCACTGGAGGGCGCTCTAGACTAAGGAATAGTGTGATTTACTTTTCCAACACCTTCCCTACTGTACGTAGGCTGGAGTTGGAATAATAAATCATACTATTCCTAAGTCCAGCACCCTACAGCGCAAGTCGTGGTAACGACTTGCGTTGTAAAAGCTGCGTTGTGATGTACCGCGATCATTTTGATCGCGTAGTAACATCATACATCCCATGTGGCTATAGGAATTATGGACTTCAGAAGGCAAGTCCAACAGTGTATTCCGCCCCTCACTAAGGAACCTCCCCCACAACCCCGCTCCCCATTCTCTCTCAGGGACCCGGTGGGAAGACATGGCTACCTCATAGGCTCTGAACCACTGTCCAATATCATCATTCTTAAAAAACTCCTTCACCACATCTTTGGGGATGTACACTCTACCTTCCACAGGCACTGATGGCGTGCTGCCCCCAGAGGGAGTAATCTCTAGGCTCCTGGCTTTCAGATCCAACTCCCTCAAAACTTTGTCGTGCTCCATCTGTAATCTCTTTTCCTCTAGAGCCATTGTCTTGCTTTCTAGCTCCAGTTGCCCATTCAATTTGAGCTTGGCCATCTTCATTTCATGCATCCTGTTTTCTTTCCTGTCTGCCAACTCTTCTGGGGACAGGTCTCGGGCAGAAACACTGCTACCCACTGGGGAGGGCGCGCCCCTCCTCTCAAGAACCAGTGGCCCATCAAGCCGCTGCTCTGCCTCCTCAAACTCCCCTAAATCACCAGTGGCATTTCTTGCCTCAATCCAGGCCCTCAGCGCCTTGTGGTATTGCTCCTTTTTGGTGATTCCTGATGTCGAAATTTTAGACTTTTTTCAAAAGCTCTTGAGCTGCTTGTTGGTGTAGCTTTCTAATTTCTCTTCCTCCCAATCACAGTCATCAGATGCAACGGAGGCTGTCTCCTCCACTCTGACTGAACCACCCATGATTAAAAAATGGCAAAAGCAAGTATCAAAAGTACGTGGTTGCGTTATGGTCTGCACTCACTAAGTAGTGTTCACCAATCACTGTACATGAGTCACAAATGCAAATTTGGATCCTTTCCGCTGCCTACCGATGTTAGAATCAGGGGTCTCTGGTTGGTACAGGTAGGTACTTGTGACAAGCAGGGACCGTCTCCTCTAGTCAGGGAAAGGGAGTTACTCTGTCAAAATAACCCCTGCTCACCCTCTAGGTTGCGTGGCGCGAGCTGTCAAGGCGATGTAAGTTAAGCAGTTGTGACCACATACAGTAACCCAGTGACAACACTACAAATGGACACCACACAAGGTTTTATATCAAAAATACGTATACTTTATATAGAGTTACCACAAGACCAATAAACGAAGAAAAGAATCCACAGTTCTATTCAATTTCAAGAGTTCTGGTTAAGAAAGTGTAAATCAACGTTCTGTGCGAGTTGGTAGCCTCGTCCGGCTACAGCGTGCTGAAAGAACAGAGTCTAACAAATCCAGCGGACCACGGAAGTCCGGGCCTACTCAAATGTCGACAGACTCAAACACAGTACCTTTTCCTTGGGGCGGCCGGCACGGATTTGCGAGCCGGTTCCGGGGATCGTTTCAGTGTACAAAAAGAAAGCGTTGCAGGTCATGGTGTCCCTTCCGTCACGGTGCAGGCTACGGCTCGTTGGCGGCGTCGGTGAGCTCAGAGCTTGCATTGTTCGGGGCGGACGTTGCTCGTTGCGGTGATTCCAGCTTTACGGTGCGGCGTTGGAGCCGGAGTTCGGGAGCTGGCGTCGATCAATCCGGGCAGCGATGCAAGTCAGGCGGTGCGTCGCAAAGTGTGCAGGCGGTGCCCAACTCCGGTGCGGTCCCAGGACTCGAAGTCAGTAGCAGTGACCGCGTCGGTCAGACCAGTTTGATTCGGTGTAGCGAGGCGTTGCACGTTGCGGTGTCCTTCCAGTCGTGGTGCAGGCTACGGCTCGTTGACGGCGTCGGTGAGCGCAGACCTTGCGTTGTTCGAGGCGGACATTGCTCAGTGTGGTGCCAACAGGACACCGGGCCGGTCGGGAGAGCCGGTCACAGCTCCCTACCTATGTAGCCACTTGTTTCCAGCAGCAATTCACAAAGGCTGGTGAAGTCCACTGGTCCTGGGACTTCGGTCAGGGGGCAAGCTCTCTTCCAAGCACTTGGAGATCTTTTTGCACAATTTGAAAATAAAGGTAAAGTCCACAAAGTCTTTCCTCCTCTCTAGGCAGTTCAGGCAACCACTGCAGGCCAATCCCCCAAGCAGCACTTCAGCTTGGGAATAGTCTCTCCTCAGTTTCTTCAGGTTCCTTCTCCTCAGCAGAGGTTTCATCTTGTCAATTCCAGGAGAAATCTAATTTCATGGGCTCACCCAATACTTATACCCCAAAATCCTTTGTTCTCTGAAGGGAGAGGAGCCTGTGCCCAGTTCGAGCCTGTTCTGAAGCGCTCTGTTTACCAGACGTCTCCTTTCCTTTCACAGCACAGGGCAGGCACATCAGACGCCCCACAGGAGGTGGAGCCAGCATTGTGGAAGGCAAGTACAGTCCATGAGCACTTTGTTGACAGTCTTCCTTCTCTTCTTTCAGTGTGCAGGGCAGAGATATCAGACACACCACATAGGGTGGAGCCGGCATTGTAGAGGGAATGCCCAGCCCTATTCAGGTCTCAGGTGCAACTCCTCCCTCCCATCTTAGATGCAGATCTCCCTATTCACCCCTAGGCAGCCCCAGCCTGTCTCCTGGAATTCCCCAGTCCTGTCACAAACAAACCCAGACAAGGAATACACAACCTAGCAGAGGCGGGCTCAAATGGTCAGGCAAGCAAATACCTACTTTCTAAAAGTGGTATTTGCAAACTCAGAATATTAAAATGAACTTTACTAAAAGATGTATTTTATTATTCTGAGCCCAGACATACTAAACTCGAATTTCTACCATGTTCTCTGGGTCTGCTGTGATCATAAACATGTAACAATCCAGCAGCTCATTCTAGCCTCTGGAGAACAGGTAGCCTTGCAATAGGGAAAAACGAAAATGGCTGTAATTCACTATTAGGACATGCCACGCACAGAGGAGCCTGTGCCCAGTTCGAGCCAGTTCTGAAGCACTCTGTTTACCAGACTTCTCCTTTCCTTTCACAGCACAGGGCAGGCACATCAGACGCCCCACAGGAGGTGGAGCCAGCATTGTGGAAGGCAAGTACAGTCCAGGAGCACTTTGTTGACAGTCTTCCTTCTCTTCTTTCAGTGTCCAGAGCAGAGACATCAGACACACCACATAGGGTGGAGCCGGCATTGTAGAGGGAAGGCCTAGCCCTATTCAGGTCCCAGGTGCAACTCCTCCCTCGAATCTTGGATGAGATCTCCCTATTCTCCACCGGGCAGCCGCAGCCTGTCTCCTGGAATTCCCCAGTCCTGTCACACACAAACCCAGACAAGGAATACACAACCTAGCAGAGGCGGGCTTAAATGGTTAGGCAAGCAAATACCTACTTTCTAAAAGTGGTATTTGCAAACAGAGAATATTAAAATAAACTTTACTAAAAGATGTATTTTATTATTCTGAGTCCAGACATACTAAACTCGAATTTCTACCATGTTCTCTGGGTCTGCTGGGATCATAAACATGTAACAATCTAGCAGCCCATTCTAGCCTATGGAGAGCAGGTAGCCTTGCAATAGTGAAAAACGAAAATGGCTGTAATTCACTATTAGGACATGCCACGCACATCAGGGCTTGTCCTACCTTATACTTACAATGCACCCTGCCCTTGGGCCTACCATAGGGGTGACTAATATGAAGAATAGGGAAGGTTTAGGGACTGGCAGGTGGGTGCACTTGCCCAGTCAGCATGACAGTACCAGACTTCACGCAGGCTCTGCAATGGCAGACCTTAGACACATTTTCCAAGGCCGCCTCTGTGGGTGGCACAACCAGTGCTACAAGCCAACTAGCAGCATTTGGATTTACACGCCCTGGGCACACTCCGTGCACTGTACTAGGGTCTGACAAGTAAACCAAATATCCAATCATGGAACCACTAATCAATACATCAATTTACAGTAGGGAGCACTCGCACTGTGGCACTGGACAGCAGTGGCACAGTGCCCAAAGCATCTAACACCAGGAAAACACATGAGGCATCAGCAAAAATGGAAGGGAGACCCACACTAATGGTGCCAGGTCTAACAATTCCCAGTCCGGAATGTATGCCAAAGCGCAGAATTTCCGGGATAAGGGGATCCAAATTAGTCTGGGGGTTGCATACATACAAAATCGTGTCGTCTGCATACAATGATACTAACAATGGGCCGTTGGTGAACTGTAAACACCTATGTGCGGTGGAGTCTCTTGTTATTGGGGCATAAAATCTGGTATCGCTCAACATTTCTTCCATTTTGGCAATGTAGCCCAATGTATAATACACTACAATACCACCTCCCTTATCACATGCCTTCACTGTGATGTTCTTATCTTGTTTGATGTCATTCAAAGCCTTATATTGAACGGATGTCAGGTTGAATGGTGTTTTGGGAGTGAAATTGGTTATATTAGTGAATTTCTCACTAATGGCTTGTTCGAATATAGCGACCTGGGGAGCAATTGATCTACTGTAGGTATGAACAGTGATTTGGGTCTTAACCCAGATCGATTCACCTCCTCTGTAAGGTATTCCTGTCCTTGATAGAAGAACTTTAATCTGACCTTCCGAAGGAAGGTTTGTTGGTCTCTGAATAAGTCAAACTTATTCAAACCCGAATGGGGAGCAAATGTAAGAACTTTGGTTAAAACTGAGATTGTATCTGATGTTAAGTTTTTCTTGCTAAGATTAAATATTGGTAGTAGTTCTAATTTCTCCAATATCGGTTGTTTCTTGTTTCCAAATACTGATTGTACATCATTGGCTGATGTGCTGGGAATTGGTTGAAATCCTGTTGTGGGGCATTCTGGAAGCATGGTTGATATTGCGGCCTCCAGTTGCCCCGTCTCATCTGGCGCTGATCTAAAAAAGGTGACCTATTTTGATATCTGGCATTAGGTCTAGCATTCTGATAACTATCGTAATATGCTCCATCACCGTCTGAGCCAGATGATTCGGAAAAAGTATTTATTCTTTTTCCATATTGGTTTGATCTATTACCCCAATTTTCAGTTGGGCCCTCAGTATTGGTAAAGAAATTGTCCGATAAGTAAGGGTATACTGTTTCTTTTTTTTAAAACTTAATATCTTTTTGTAACTTCTCAGTTTTTCTTTTTATTAAATAGTCATAGTAAGAATTTAAGTCTTTTTCTATATCATCTAGCTTCTTCTTTACATCTTCCACTATCCCTGAACTCTTGATTTTTTCTTCTAGATCTGCTATTTCTTTGGCTAATTGCTGTAATATGCCTTTAGATGTTTCCACAATTAACATCATGTAGTCTCTGGAGCACTGGTTGGATATTAAGGCCCAGCGCTCCAGAAACTCCCTGATGTGTATAAAAAGGCCTGGGATATTACGAACCCTAAGACCCTGTGGAATTACTCTCACTTTTAAATATTGAAGCATGAAGTGTCCATGTTGTTCGATACTTTTGAGTTTTTTTCTTAACCCCAATAAAGTGACCACATCATCATTTTTGTCCTGTCCCGTAGTGGCAGATTCACCAAAGGACACAGTGCTTCCTACCATGTCGGCATATTATTCATCCGAAAAGCCAAAAGTTGGTCATTTGGTCATAATTCTAGAGCTTAAATAAATACTTTATATTTAAAAAGTGAGATCGTTAAAAAATGTAAACACAAATTTTTGTTTTTGCAACTAAAGTCTACAAGTCCAACAGACTAAACCACCCGGTGAACACAGAGGGTCCCTTTATGATTCAATAATTTCTATAGTCAATGATCCAATGGATTTATCTATATCTAACTCCTCACAGACCTGCCGTGAGTATAATGTATGTGGAAGAAGGGGGCCCCTGCCTCAAAGAATAAACCCTGGCAAGGAAACTTTACTTTTTAGAAAACCTGAAATGTACACCGGGTTACGTGCATGTATTTAAACCACACAATTAGACGTTGAACAAATCAATCAAATACTACTATATATTTTCATGATATATTTCTCTATTTTGTTTTATTTTTAGTCATTGTGTCAAAAAATATTCTCATTTTTATATCTTTTTTTTATAAATTACTTTTTTGTCTTTAAACAGTGCATCATTTTTCATTTAAACATGATTATGTACACATTTATGAGTTGTAGATACAAACAGATTACATAAAATTAATAAGTCATTTAATTGAATACATAACGAATTCCCCTTCAACGCGTTTCGGCAGTATGCCTTCCTCAGGAATTCTGTATTTTCTATGTAACACGTTGATACTATAAAAATAGAAAATCAATTCAGTCAATCATTTTTAGGGCTCGCCTGCTGATGCGCTTGCGCATAGCTGGCGAGCTATACTGCAGCTTAAACAGAGTTTACCTAACTCGGCGATTTGTTGAAGTGCCCGCCGAAGCGCGTGCACATCGCCACCAGCCTCCTCAGGCTTCTCAAGCTTCCCCCAGCCGGCATTTCTCCTCCCCTAATTATTCACTGCATGGCCGGCCGTCCGGCACATCAAAGGCTGCTGCTCCCGGCCCCTATTCTTCCCTTCTTGCCTCTCCCCGCCCCCTTCCCACCACAGCAATGCCAAGGGCTTGTGTAGATTGCAGCCTAACCATCTCCCATGCTGCTCTTGTAACAATAATCGTTGTTGGTAATAATATAATTAAACGCTCTAATTATTTTATCAGGGCCACACAGAATTTTATAAAGTCTTTTGCTGGCATTTTCGTTTTATCAATTACAGGGGTGTGGAATTTAATGAAATATTTACTTGTCCAAGGGACAAGTAGCTTCATAAATCTACTTGTCCTGTAACAAAATCCACTTGTCCCTTTGGTGCCACATAGTGCGCCGTAAAATAATGGCAGCCATCTCAATATAGAAGAGCTCTGATAGTAGCCTCTCTGGGTAATGTCAGGCTAATACTATAAAAGGATTTGACTTTTGGGGGGGTTTCACTAGCTTTTCTCTAATCTTTTCCCATACTGAGAAAGGTTGGAAATTTACTACCCCTGACAACGGCAGAAGTAAAGTTTCTTCCAGGGCTGGGAAAAATGTGGTTCGAGGAAAAGTGAACTTGTAAACACTCTGATTTCCACTGAGGAACATTCATCTTTGCTCATGCTAAAATGCAATTCACAAATATTTTCTAGAATTACGGTTTCCTGGCCTACTTAAGGAAATTCATGTGAATTCATGAAAAACGTAAATCTGCAATAATATAAGGACATATATCCTGGGTGTACTTTTGTGACTTACTTTAACATTTGAGCCCCTAATTCAATCTGAGTTAACCAAGACTTTTTGTTTTTATTTAAATGCTTTCTCATCCTATCTATAGGCTGGCTTCATTGTGTGTGACATTCTGCTCTTTTACAAAGTAGTTTTGTTCAGTACCAGGAATTTCTATGGCAATGAGGCCTTTATGAGACCAAATACTGGCTGTCTAGTAAGAACGTGCTGGCGAACAGCACCACACCTACCTGATAATCCCCAGGTAGAGAAAGGAGCATAGGGCAGGCCAAGTGAGTAACCAGAAAATTGAAATACCCCCCACTTTGATCCAAAGCTCTTATGCCACCAAGCAAGCGAAAAAAGTCACTGGAGTCCTCTCCAGAATTGCTCTGTCTCTTCCATCTAAGCATCCATCCATTCATCCTTTCACCCACTGATATCTAGCATTTCATCTTTACATGGTCATCCATTCATTCTTTCATCCATTAGCCTTTCACCAATATGTTTGTCCATCTGTTGATTTGTCAGTCCATCCGCTCATCAATATCCAAACCTACCCATCCATCTCCAAACCTAACCATTTCAGCCATCTGTCCATCCTTTCGCTCATCCATACAGCCACCCATTCCCTCCATCCATCTATCCATCCATCCATCCATCCATCCATCCATCCTTTCACTTATCCATCCATCCTTTCACTCATCCATCCACTCTTTCACTCATCCACCCACCCACCCATCTACCAATCCATCAATCCAATCAATCCATCTTTCCACTCATCCATTTATCCTTTAAACTCATCCATCCTTTCGCTCCCTAATCCATACACCCTGTAACCCATCCATCCATTCACCTTTTCCTTCATTATAACATCCTTTGTCTATCCACTATCCCCGTCACTCAACCATCCCTGTCACTCATTCATCCATGCATTTAGGCAGCAACACTTACACTCACTCATCCTTTCACCCACACATTCATCCATCCTTTCACTCACACCCACCCTTTCACATTAATTATGAGCCTTTGTCTGTCGAGCTGCAGACAGAAGAGGCCCATCAAGAGCTCCACCTCTACAGTAGCTGCTAAAGTGAGGTGTTCACGAAGCCCCTGTTCATACCTATCCTTCCATCTCCAAACCTATCTAGCAAACTCATCAATCCAGCCTTCCTCTCGCTCATCCATCCTTTTGCTCATCCATCCATCCTTTCATCCCACACATCCTCCTTTTCGCTCATATTCATCCACCCTTTCACTCATCCCTCCATCCATCCTTTTGCTCATACATCCATCCTCCTTTTCACTCGTATATCCTTCCACCCTTTCACTTCCTCCATTTATGCTTTAGCTCATCCATCCACCCTTTTACCCCATCCATCTTCCATTTCGCTCATATATCCATCCACCCTTTCACTAATCCCTCCATCCACCCTTTCACTAATCCCTCCATCCACCTTTACACTCAACTATCCACCCATCCATCCATCCATCCATCCATCCACCGTTCCTCCCAGCTAGGCACCTACCCACCCACGGATTCATCCACCCACTCACTCGGCCGTCCATCCATTCATCTACTCTATCTCTCACCCATTAATCCCCCTTTCATTCAGCCATCCATCCTTTCACTCATCCATCCACTTTCACCCCATCCATCCACTTCCCCATCCATCCAGCCATCCTTTCACCCTTGCCCATCCATTCTTTCATGCATCCTTCCTGACATCCATCATTTCACTCATTCATGCATCTATCCATCCACCCTTTCACTCCACCCATTCATCCATGCACCTATCCATCCAACCTTTCACTCATTCATACATGCATCTATCCATCCACCCTTTCACTCATTCATCAATGCATCTATTAAACCACCCTATCACTCATCCACCCACCCCTTTCAAAACCATTATGGGCCTTTGTGTGCAGACCTGTAGACTGAAGAGGCCCATTAAGAACTTCACAGCTGCTGCAGTTGCTATGGAAGTGTGTTCAAAATGCCCCTGCTGTATGCACAAAGTGAGATGAGAGGCCTAGTTCAAGGACAGAATGGGGGTGGCCTTAGGCCTGCATGAAAGCCTCATGGAGAAACTTATGAGCTTTAATGTAAGCCCTGAATGACTAAGAAAACGAGAGGCCAAGGGGAGCAGGTCCAGGCTGTCAGAGAGGGCGGTGTTAGCAGGTTTAGGCATGGGTGAAACAAAGTGTACAGGAAAGGCAAAGTGCAAAGAAGGGGATGCACGAGGTGCATGAAAAGGGAAAGCACTGCTCTTGGGGCCGTATGAGGCCCAAGAGTGGAGCAGAGATTAAAACGCAGGGGTCATAGAGTTCAAGTCAGAGCAAGGGGCCACGAGGCAGATAAGGCAGCCTCTTTCATGCCAGTGCTGTGAGTGTTCTGGAGCTGCAGAAGCAGATGTTTGTCTCATGCTAAAAAAAATAAAAGGAACAGGGGCGGGCCTGGGGGCCACACAAGCTTATGGAGCTGGCTGCAACTTTGAGCTCTGCTATATCTCCGTTGTTGTTCTGCTCTGGGGAAATTAAAGTGCAGGCCCCAGCACCATTAAACTGTCTACTTGTCCTTTGGACAAAATGCAAATTAAAACCTCTTGCCCTCCTAAGAAATCTAGATGTCTCGGGCGTCGGGAGATAGGAATTCCCCACCCCATAATGCCGATTGCTATTATTCACCTTTCACCTGCTGGCGATTTGCTTCAAAGGAATACATTCATCCTGCATCCCGTTACTAGAGCTTTCTCCTCTTCTACTATATATGGGTTTTAGTTGAAATTCATTGATCTCTTTTTACTAATGATTTATAAAAAGTGCCACCCACCACACAGCACCACCTACACAGCTCCACAGATGCACCCACCACACAGCTCCACAGCTCCACCGATGCACCCACCACACAGCTCCACCGATGCACCCACCACACAGCTCCACCGATGCACCCACCACACAGCTCCACCGATTCACCCACCACACAGCTCCACCGATTCACCCACCACACAGCTCGACCGAGGCACCCACCATACAGCTCCACCGATGCACCCACCACACAGCTCCACCGATGCACCCACCACACAGCTCCACCGATGCACCCACCACACAGCTCCACCGATGCAACCACCACACAGCTCCACCGACACAGCTCCACCGATGCACCCACCACACAGCTCCACTGATGCAACCACCACACAGCTCCACTGACACAGCTCCACCGATGCACCCACCACAGAGCTCCACAGATGCCCCCACCACACAGCTCCACCCACGCACCCACCACACAGCTCCACCGACGCACCCACCACACAGCTCCACCGACGCACCCACCACACAGCTCCACCGACGCACCCACCACACAGCTCCACCGAGGCACCCACCACACAGCTCCACAGAGGCACCCACCACACAGCTCCACCGATGCACCCACCACACAGCTCCACCGATGCACCCACCACACAGCTCCACCGATGCACTCACCACACAGCTCCACCGATGCACCCACCACACAGCTCCACCGAGGCACCCACCACACAGCTCCACCGAGGCACCCACCACATAGCTCCACCGAGGCACCCACCACACAGCTCCACCGATGCACCCACCACACAGCTCCACAGATGCACCCACCACACAGCTCCACAGATGCACCCACCACACAGCTCCACCGACACAGCTCCACCAATGCACCCACCACACAGCTCCACCGATGCACCCACCACACAGCTCCACCGATGCACCCACTACACAGCTCCACCGAGGCACCCACCACACAGCTCAACCGATGCACCCACCACACAGCTCCACCGATGCACCCACCACACAGCTCTACCGAGGCACCCACCCCACAACTCCACCGAGGCACCCACCACACAGCTCCACTGATGCACCCACCACATAGCTCCACCGATGCACCCACCACACAGCTCCACAGAGGCACCCACCACACAGCTCCACAGAGGCACCCACCACACAGCTCCACAGAGGCACCCACCACACAGCTCCACCGACACAGCTCCACCAATGCACCCACCACACAGCTCCAACGATGCACCCACCACACAGCTCCACCGACACAGCTCCACCAATGCACCCACCACACAGCTCCAACGATGCACCCCCCACCCAGCTCCACCGATGCACCCACCACACAGCTCCACTGATGCAACCACCACACGGCTCCACCAACACAGCTCCACCGATGCACCCACCACACAGCTCCACTGATGCAACCACCACACAGCTCCACAGATGCCCCTACCACACAGCTCCACCGATGCACCCACCACACAGCTCCACCGACGCACCCACCACACAGCTCCACCGACGCACCCACCACACAGCTCCACCGACACAGCTCCACCAATGCACCCACCACAAAGCTCCACCGATGCACCCACCACACAGCTCCACCGATGCACCAACCACACAGCTCCACCGAGGCACCCACCATACAGCTCCACCGATGCACCCACCACACAGCTCCACCGATGCACCCACCCCACAGCTCTACTGATGCACCCACCCCACAACTCCACCGAGGCACCCACTACACAGCTCCACCGATGCACCCACCACACAGCTCCACCGATGCACCCACCACACAGCTCCACCGATGCACCCACCACACAGCTCCACCGATGCACCCACCACACAGCTCCACCGATGCACCCACCACACAGCGCCACCGATGCACCCACCACACAGCTCCACCGATGCACCCACCACACAGCTCCACAGAGGCACCCACCACACAGCTCCACAGAGGCACCCACCACACAGCTCCACAGAGGCACCCACCACACAGCTTTACAGCGGCACCCACCACACAGCTCCACAGAGGCACCCACCACACAGCTCCACAGAGGCACCCACCACACAGCTCCACCGACACAGCTCCACCAATGCACCCACCACACAGCTCCAACGATGCACCCACCACACAACTCCACCGATGCACCCACCACACAGCTCCACCGAGACACCCACCATACAGCTACACCGATGCACCCACCACACAGCTTCACAGAGGCACCCACCACACAGCTCCACAGAGGGACCCACCACACAGCTCCACCGACACAGCTCAACCAATGCACCCACCACACAGCTCCACCGATGCACCCACCACACAGCTCCACCGATGCACCCACCACACAGCTCCACCGATGCACCCACCACACAGCTCCAACGAAGCACCCACCACACAGCTCCACCGACGCACCCACCACACAGCTCCACCGACGCACCCACCACACAGCTCCACCGAGGCACCCCCCACCCAGCTCCACCGATGCACCCACCACACAGCTCCACTGACGCACCCACCACACAGCTCCACTGACGCAACCACCACACAGCTCCACAGATGCCCCCACCACACAGCTCCACCGAGACACCCACCATACAGCTACACCGATGCACCCACCACACAGCTTCACAGAGGCACCCACCACACAGCTCCACAGAGGGACCCACCACACAGCTCCACCGACACAGCTCAACCAATGCACCTACCACACAGCTCCACCGATGCACCCACCACACAGCTCCACCGATGCACCCACCACACAGCTCCACCGATGCACCCACCACACAGCTCCACTGAGGCACCCACCACACAGCTCCACCGGCGCACCCACCACACAGCTCCACCGACGCACCCACCACACAGCTCCACCGAGGCACCCCCCACCCAGCTCCACCGATGCACCCACCACACAGCTCCACCGACGCACCCACCACATAGCTCCACTGACGCAACCACCACACAGCTCCACAGATGCCCCCACCACACAGCTCCACCGATGCACCCACCACACAGCTCCACCGACACACCCACCACACAGCTCCACCGATGCACCCACCACACAGCTCCACTGACGCACCCACCACACAGCTCCACCGACGCACCCACCACACAGCTCCACCGACGCACCCACTACACAGCTCCACCAACGCACCCACCACACAGCTCCACCGACGCACCCACCACACAGCTCCACCGACGCACCCACCACACAGCTCCACCGAGACACCCACCACACAACTTCACCAAGGCACCCACCACACAGCTCCACCGATGCACCCACCACACAGCTCCAGCGATGCACCCACCACACAGCTCCAGCGATGCACCCACCACACAGCTCCACCGACACAGCTCCACCAATGCACCAACCACACAGCTCCACTGATGCACCCATCACACATCTCCACCGATGCACCCACCACACAGCTCCACCGAGGCACCCACCACACAGCTCCACAGACACAGCTCCATCGATGCACCCACCACACAGCTCCACTGATGCAACCACCACAGCTCCACCGACACAGCTCCACCAATGCACCTACCACACAGCTCCACTGATGCAACCACCACACAGCTCCACCGACACAGCTCTACCGATGCACCCACCACAGAGCTCCACAGATGCCCACACCACACAGCTCCACAGTACACCCACCACACAGCTCCACCGATGCACCCACCACACAGCTCCACCGAAACACCCACCACACAGCTCCACCGATGCACCCACCACACAGCTCCACCGATGCACCCACCACACAGCTCCACCGATGCACCCACCACACAGCTCCACCGATGCACCCACCACACAGCTCCACCGATACACCCACCACACAGCTCCACCGATGCACCCACCACACAGCTCCACTGATGCACCCACCTCACAGCTCCACTGATGCACCCACCACACAGCTCCACCGATGCACCCACCACACAGCTCCACCGATGCACCCACCACACAGCTCCACTGATGCACCCACCACACAGCTCCACCAATGCACCCACCACACAGCTCCACCGATGCACCCACCACACAGCTCCACAGAGGCACCCACCACACAGCTCCACCGATGCACCCACCACACAGCTCCACCGATGCACCCACCACACAGCTCGACCGAGGCACCCACCACACAGCTCGACCGAGGCACCCACCACACAGCTCCACAGAGGCACCCACCACACAGCTCCACCGACACAGCTCCACCAATGCACCCACCACACAGCTCCAACGATGCACCCACCACACAGCTCGACCGAGGCACCCACCACACAGCTCGACCGAGGCACCCACCACACAGCTCGACCGAGCCACCCACCACAAAGCTCCACAGAGGCACCCACCACACAGCTCCACCGACACAGCTCCACCGATGCTCCCACCACACAGCTCCACCGATGCACCCACCACACAGCTCCACCGATGCACCCACCACACAGCTCCACAGATGCACCCACCACACAGCTCCACAGATGCACCCACCACACAGCTCCACAGATGCACCCACCACACAGCTCCACAGATTCACCCACCACACAGCTCCACAGATGCACCCACCACCCAGCTCCACCGATGCACCCACCACACAGCTCCACAGATGCACCCACCACACAGCTCCACCGATGCACCCACCACCCAGCTCCACCGATGCACCCACCACCCAGCTCCACTGATGCACCCACCACATAGCTCCACCGACACAGCTCCACCGATGTACCCACCACACAGCTCCACTGATGCAACCACCACACAGCTCCAACGACTCAGCTCCACCGATGCACCCACCACACAGCTCCACTGATGCAACCACCACACAGCCCCACCGCCACAGCTCCACCGATGCACCCACCACAGAGCTCCACTGATAACCCAACCACACAGCTCCACCGATGCACCCACCACACAGCTCCACCGAGGCACCCACCACACAGCTCCACCGATGCACCCACCCCACAGCTCCACCGATGTACCCACCACACAGCTCCACTGATGCACCCACCACACAGCTCCACCAAGGCACCCACCACAAAGCTCCACAGAGGCACCCACCACACAGCTCCACAGAGGCACCCACCACACAGCTCCACAGATGCATCCACCACACAGCTCACCGAAGAACCCACCACACAGCTCCACCGAAGCACCCACCACACAGCTCCACCGAAGCACCCACCACACAGCTCCACCGAGGCACCCACCACACAGCTCCACCGATGCACCCACCACACAGCTCCAACGAAGCACCCACCACACAGCTCCACCGATGCACCCACCACACAGCTCCACTGAGGCACCCACCACACAGCTCCACCGGCGCACCCACCACACAGCTCCACCGACGCACCCACCACACAGCTCCACCGAGGCACCCCCCACCCAGCTCCACCGATGCACCCACCACACAGCTCCACCGACGCACCCACCACACAGCTCCACTGACGCAACCACCACACAGCTCCACAGATGCCCCCACCACACAGCTCCACCGATGCACCCACCACACAGCTCCACCGACACACCCACCACACAGCTCCACCGACGCACCCACCACACAGCTCCACTGACGCACCCACCACACAGCTCCACCGACGCACCCACCACACAGCTCCACCGATGCACCCACTACACAGCTCCACCAACGCACCCACCACACAGCTCCACCGACGCACCCACCACACAGCTCCACCGACGCACCCACCACACAGCTCCACCGAGACACCCACCACACAGCTCCAGCGATGCACCCACCACACAGCTCCAGCGATGCACCCACCACACAGCTCCAGCGATGCACCCACCACACAGCTCCACCGACACAGCTCCACCAATGCACCCACCACACAGCTCCACTGATGCACCCATCACACATCTCCACCGATGCACCCACCACACAGCTCCACCGAGGCACCCACCACACAGCTCCACAGACACAGCTCCACCGATGCACCCACCACACAGCTCCACTGATGCAACCACCACACAGCTCCACCGACACAGCTCCACCAATGCACCTACCACACAGCTCCACTGATGCAACCACCACACAGCTCCACCGACACAGCTCCACCGATGCACCCACCACAGAGCTCCACAGATGCCCGTACCACACAGCTCCACAGTACACCCACCACACAGCTCCACCGATGCACCCACCACACAGCTCCACCGAAACACCCACCACACAGCTCCACTGATGCACCCACCACACAGCTCCACCGATGCACCCACCACACAGCTCCACAGAGGCACCCACCACACAGCTCCACCGATGCACCCACCACACAGCTCCACCGATGCACCCACCACACAGCTCGACGAGGCAGCCACCACACAGCTCGACCGAGACACCCACCACACAGCTCCACAGAGGCACCCACCACACAGCTCCACCGACACAGCTCCACCAATGCACCCACCACACAGCTCCAACGATGCACCCACCACACAGCTCGACCGAGGCACCCACCACACAGCTCGACCGAGGCACCCACCACACAGCTCGACCGAGCCACCCACCACACAGCTCCACAGAGGCACCCACCACACAGCTCCACCGACACAGCTCCACCGATGCACCCACCACACAGCTCCACAGATTCACCCACCACACAGCTCCACAGATGCACCCACCACCCAGCTCCACCGATGCACCCTCCACACAGCTCCACAGATGCACCCACCACACAGCTCCACCGATGCACCCACCACCCAGCTCCACCGATGCACCCACCACCCAGCTCCACTGATGCACCCACCACACAGCTCCACCGACACAGCTCCACCGATGTACCCACCACACAGCTCCACTGATGCAACCACCACACAGCTCCAACAACTCAGCTCCACCGATGCACCCACCACACAGCTCCACTGATGCAACCACCACACAGCCCCACCGCCACAGCTCCACCGATGCACCCACCACAGAGCTCCACTGATAACCCAACCACACAGCTCCACCGATGCACCCACCACACAGCTCCACCGATGTACCCACCACACAGCTCCACCGATGCACCCACCACACAGCTCCACCAAGGCACCCACCACAAAGCTCCACAGAGGCACCCACCACACAGCTCCACAGAGGCACCCACCACACAGCTCCACAGATGCATCCACCACACAGCTCCACCGAAGAACCCACCACACAGCTCCACCGAAGCATTCACCACACAGCTCCACCGAAGCACCCACCACACAGCTCCACCGAGGCACCCACCACACAGCTCCACCGATGCACCCACCACACAGCTCCAACGAAGCACCCACCACACAGCTCCACCGATGCACCCACCACACAGCTCCACTGAGGCACCCACCACACAGCTCCACCGGCGCACCCACCACACAGCTCCACCGACGCACCCACCACACAGCTCCACCGAGGCACCCCCCACCCAGCTCCACCGATGCACCCACCACACAGCTCCACCGACGCACCCACCACACAGCTCCCCTGACGCAACCACCACACAGCTCCACAGATGCCCCCACCACACAGCTCCACCGATGCACCCACCACACAGCTCCACCGACACACCCACCACACAGCTCCACCGACGCACCCACCACACAGCTCCACTGCCGCACCCACCACACAGCTCCACCGACGCACCCACCACACAGCTCCACCGACGCACCCACTACACAGCTCCACCAACGCACCCACCACACAGCTCCACCGACGCACCCACCACACAGCTCCACCGAGACACCCACCACACAGCTCCAGCGATGCACTCACCACACAGCTCCAGCGATGCACCCACCACACAGCTCCAGCGATGCACCCACCACACAGCTCCACTGATGCACCCACCACATAGCTCCACCGACACAGCTCCACCGATGTACCCACCACACAGCTCCACTGATGCAACCACCACACAGCTCCAACGACTCAGCTCCACCGATGCACCCACCACACAGCTCCACTGATGCAACCACCACACAGCCCCACCGCCACAGCTCCACCGATGCACCCACCACAGAGCTCCACTGATAACCCAACCACACAGCTCCACCGATGCACCCACCACACAGCTCCACCGAGGCACCCACCACACAGCTCCACCGATGCACCCACCACACAGCTCCACCGATGTACCCACCACACAGCTCCACCGATGCACCCACCACACAGCTCCACCAAGGCACCCACCACAAAGCTCCACAGAGGCACCCACCACACAGCTCCACAGAGGCACCCACCACACAGCTCCACAGATGCATCCACCACACAGCTCCACCGAAGAACCCACCACACAGCTCCACCGAAGCACCCACCACACAGCTCCACCGAAGCACCCACCACACAGCTCCACCGAGGCACCCACCACACAGCTCCACCGATGCACCCACCACACAGCTCCAACGAAGCACCCACCACACAGCTCCACCGATGCACCCACCACACAGCTCCACTGAGGCACCCACCACACAGCTCCACCGGCGCACCCACCACACAGCTCCACCGACGCACCCACCACACAGCTCCACCGAGGCACCCCCCACCCAGCTCCACCGATGCACCCACCACACAGCTCCACCGACGCACCCACCACACAGCTCCACTGACGCAACCACCACACAGCTCCACAGATGCCCCCACCACACAGCTCCACCGATGCACCCACCACACAGCTCCACTGACACACCCACCACACAGCTCCACCGACGCACCCACCACACAGCTCCACTGACGCACCCACCACACAGCTCCACCGACGCACCCACCACACAGCTCCACCGATGCACCCACTACACAGCTCCACCAATGCACCCACCACACAGCTCCACCGACGCACCCACCACACAGCTCCACCGACGCACCCACCACACAGCTCCACCGAGACACCCACCACACAGCTCCAGCGATGCACCCACCACACAGCTCCAGCGATGCACCCACCACACAGCTCCAGCGATGCACCCACCACACAGCTCCACCGACACAGCTCCACCAATGCACCCACCACACAGCTCCACTGATGCACCCATCACACATCTCCACCGATGCACCCACCACACAGCTCCACCGAGGCACCCACCACACAGCTCCACAGACACAGCTCCACCGATGCACCCACCACACAGCTCCACTGATGCAACCACCACACAGCTCCACCGACACAGCTCCACCAATGCACCTACCACACAGCTCCACTGATGCAACCACCACACAGCTCCACCGACACAGCTCCACCGATGCACCCACCACAGAGCTCCACAGATGCCCGTACCACACAGCTCCACAGTACACCCACCACACAGCTCCACCGATGCACCCACCACACAGCTCCACCGAAACACCCACCACACAGCTCCACTGATGCACCCACCACACAGCTCCACTGATGCACCCACCACACAGCTCCACCGATGCACCCACCACACAGCTCCACAGAGGCACCCACCACACAGCTCCACCGATGCACCCACCACACAGCTCCACCGATGCACCCACCACACAGCTCGACCGAGGCACCCACCACACAGCTCGATCGAGGCACCCACCACACAGCTCCACAGAGGCACCCACCACACAGCTCCACCGACACAGCTCCACCAATGCACCCACCACACAGCTCCAACGATGCACCCACCACACAGCTCGACCGAGGCACCCACCACACAGCTCGACCGAGGCACCCACCACACAGCTCGACCGAGCCACCCACCACACAGCTCCACAGAGGCACCCACCACACAGCTCCACCGACACAGCTCCACCGATGCACCCACCACACAGCTCCACAGATTCACCCACCACACAGCTCCACAGATGCACCCACCACCCAGCTCCACCGATGCACCCACCACACAGCTCCACAGATGCACCCACCACACAGCTCCACCGATGCACCCACCACCCAGCTCCACCGATGCACCCACCACCCAGCTCCACTGATGCACCCACCACACAGCTCCACCGACACAGCTCCACCGATGTACCCACCACACAGCTCCACTGATGCAACCACCACACAGCTCCAACGACTCAGCTCCACCGATGCACCCACCACACAGCTCCACTGATGCAACCACCACACAGCCCCACCGCCACAGCTCCACCGATGCACCCACCACAGAGCTCCACTGATAACCCAACCACACAGCTCCACCGATGCACCCACCACACAGCTCCACCGAGGCACCCACCACACAGCTCCACCGATGTACCCACCACACAGCTCCACCGATGCACCCACCACACAGCTCCACCAAGGCACCCACCACAAAGCTCCACAGAGGCACCCACCACACAGCTCCACAGAGGCACCCACCACACAGCTCCACAGATGCATCCACCACACAGCTCCACCGAAGAACCCACCACACAGCTCCACCGAAGCACCCACCACACAGCTCCACCGAAGCACCCACCACACAGCTCCACCGAGGCACCCACCACACAGCTCCACCGATGCACCCACCACACAGCTCCAACGAAGCACCCACCACACAGCTCCACCGATGCACCCACCACACAGCTCCACTGAGGCACCCACCACACAGCTCCACCGGCGCACCCACCACACAGCTCCACCGACGCACCCACCACACAGCTCCACCGAGGCACCCCCCACCCAGCTCCACCGATGCACCCACCACACAGCTCCACCGACGCACCCACCACACAGCTCCACTGACGCAACCACCACACAGCTCCACAGATGCCCCCACCACACAGCTCCACCGATGCACCCACCACACAGCTCCACCGACACACCCACCACACAGCTCCACCGACGCACCCACCACACAGCTCCACTGCCGCACCCACCACACAGCTCCACCGACGCACCCACCACACAGCTCCACCGACGCACCCACTACACAGCTCCACCAACGCACCCACCACACAGCTCCACCGACGCACCCACCACACAGCTCCACCGAGACACCCACCACACAGCTCCAGCGATGCACCCACCACACAGCTCCAGCGATGCACCCACCACACAGCTCCAGCGATGCACCCACCACACAGCTCCACCGACACAGCTCCACCAATGCACCCACCACACAGCTCCACTGATGCACCCATCACACATCTCCACCGATGCACCCACCACACAGCTCCACCGAGGCACCCACCACACAGCTCCACAGACACTTCTCCACCGATGCACCCACCACACAGCTCCACTGATGCAACCACCACACAGCTCCACCGACACAGCTCCACCAATGCACCTACCACACAGCTCCACTGATGCAACCACCACACAGCTCCACCGACACAGCTCCACCGATGCACCCACCACAGAGCTCCACAGATGCCCACACCACACAGCTCCACAGTACACCCACCACACAGCTCCACCGATGCACCCACCACACAGCTCCACCGAAACACCCACCACACAGCTCCACCGATGCACCCACCACACAGCTCCACCGATGCACCCACCACACAGCTCCACCGATGCACCCACCACACAGCTCCACCGATGCACCCACCACACAGCTCCACCGATACACCCACCACACAGCTCCACCGATGCACCCACCACACAGCTCCACTGATGCACCCACCTCACAGCTCCACTGATGCACCCACCACACAGCTCCACCGATGCACCCACCACACAGCTCCACCGATGCACCCACCACACAGCTCCACTGATGCACCCACCACACAGCTCCACCAATGCACCCACCACACAGCTCCACCGATGCACCCACCACACAGCTCCACAGAGGCACCCACCACACAGCTCCACCGATGCACCCACCACACAGCTCCACCGATGCACCCACCACACAGCTCGACCGAGGCACCCACAACACAGCTCGACCGAGGCACCCACCACACAGCTCCACAGAGGCACCCACCACACAGCTCCACCGACACAGCTCCACCAATGCACCCACCACACAGCTCCAACGATGCACCCACCACACAGCTCGACCGAGGCACCCACCACACAGCTCGACCGAGGCACCCACCACACAGCTCGACCGAGGCACCCACCACACAGCTCGACCGAGGCACCCACCACACAGCTCGACCGAGCCACCCACCACACAGCTCCACAGAGGCACCCACCACACAGCTCCACCGACACAGCTCCACCGATGCACCCACCACACAGCTCCACCGATGCACCCACCACACAGCTCCACCGATGCACCCACCACACAGCTCCACAGATGCATCCACCACACAGCTCCACAGATGCACCCGCCACACAGCTCCACAGATGCACCCACCACACAGCTCCACAGATTCACCCACCACACAGCTCCACAGATGCACCCACCACCCAGCTCCACTGATGCACCCACCACACAGCTCCACAGATGCACCCACCACACAGCTCCACCGATGCACCCACCACCCAGCTCCACCGATGCACCCACCACCCAGCTCCACTGATGCACCCACCACACAGCTCCACCGACACAGCTCCACCGATGTACCCACCACACAGCTCCACTGATGCAACCACCACACAGCTCCAACGACTCAGCTCCACCGATGCACCCACCACACAGCTCCACTGATGCAACCACCACACAGCCCCACCGCCACAGCTCCACCGATGCACCCACCACAGAGCTCCACTGATAACCCAACCACACAGCTCCACCAATGCACCCACCACACACCTCCACCGAGGCACCCACCACACAGCTCCACCGATGCACCCACCACACAGCTCCACCGATGCACCCACCACACAGCTCCACCAAGGCACCCACCACAAAGCTCCACAGAGGCACCCACCACACAGCTCCACAGAGGCACCCACCACACATCTCCACAGATGCATCCACCACACAGCTCCACCGAAGAACCCACCACACAGCTCCACCGAAGCACCCACCACACAGCTCCACCGACGCACCCACCACACAGCTCCACCGAGGCACCCACCACACAGCTCCACCGAAGCACCCACCACACAGCTCCACCGAAGCACCCACCACACATCTTCACCGACGCACCCACCACACAGCTCCACCGAGGCACCCACCACACAGCTCCACCGAGGCACCCACCACACAGCTCCACCGATGCACCAACTGAGCTCCACTGATGCACCCACCACACAGCTCCACTGATGCACCCACCACACAGCTCCACCGATGCTCCAACTAAGCTCCACCAATGCACCCACTAAACAGCTACACCGATGCACACACCACTCATCACTCAGCGCAACCACAGAATCACTCAGCGCAACCACAGCATCACTCAGCGCAACCACAGCATCACTCAGCGCAACCACAGCATCACTGGTTCAAATATGTTCTTTCAATGTTTCAAGCTATTTTCAAGCTTTCACGCTTTATTACAAATCACAAAAAGATGTTAATATTTCACTTCTGTTCTTGGATTTTCGTCACAATAAAAAACACTAAACATAATCTTCACAAATGTTATTTACAAAAGTTTAAGCTATTGCCATTACAAATTAAATAAATTATTTAAGTATTAATTATTTAAAAAAATTAAAAGCCATTGTTATTTGTAATATCAATACATCTAAGTCACGTAAATACAAAACATGTTGCATTACAAATGCTATAGGTGTCACATTTGTGAAAGTTATAACTATTGGCATTGTAAATGACAAAGCTATTAATTTAGCTATTTAAAAAAAACACATAAATAAAAAAAAATCAGTTATAACACCAATAGCTCAAACTTTCCTAATGCGAGCCCTATTGCATTTCCAATGCTTGTTACAGATTTGATCTTAAATGACAACGTCTAACTCATTCTACTATTTACATCAACTCTATGTATATACTTTGATAATTCTAACAAAGGGGGCTTCTCTTACACCGTTAGGTCATTGCCTGTTAGATCAACTTTGTTCTAGTACCAGGTTTCACATGTGTTTTATGTTATGTTATGTTATTTTATTTAGTATAGCGCGCGGATGCCGCAGCCAAGTGGCGTCCCGGCGCTTTGGAGCATTGAGTAACACAACACATCGAAAAAGGTCAGAAAACAGGATCTAAACTGTAGAAAAGAGGAAGGTCTTTAAAGCCTTCCTAAAAGGGAGCAAGTCAGGGATTGAACGGAGAGGAGCCGGCAAAGAGTTACAGAGGGCAGCCACCAGCACTGAAAAAGAGCGTCCACCCATTCTAGCTTTTTTAAATCGCGGCACAACGGCAAGATTTAATCCAGCAGGGCGGAGGGTTCTAGCAGGGACATAGTGCAGGATAGTCTGTGAGAGAATAGGAGGAGAGGCTAATTTAAGAATTTTAAAAGTTAAGCATAAAGCTTTAAACTTAATTCTTTGCTCTATCGGTAGCCAATGGAGATCCTGGATGGTTCGACGAACCGAGACAAACTTCGGGAGGCCGACAAGCATCCTGGCCGCCGCATTTTGGACCCTCTGAAGCGGGATAGTTCAGCCTGATTTAGACCCAAAAACAGAGAGCTGGCATAGTCCAATCTGGTAAGAACCAGAGCTTGGACTATAATCTGTCTGGTCTCCGCGTCAAAAAACTTAAAAATTGGTCGAAGACACTGCAGAGTCCCTAGACATGTGCCAGCCACACGCTTAGTATGGGAGGTGAAAGAAAGCTCATCATCAAACCACACCCCGAGGTTTCTGACTTCAGTCACGGGGGTGGGAACAGGGCCTAGATCACATGGCCACCATTGATCTCCCCATAGCCCACTTTCCCTACCAAAAATAATGACCTCGGTCTTAGAGGCATTAAGTTGGAGTCGATTGTTCGCCATCCAGCCAGCAACAGCTTTTAGAGCTGACTGAAAGGTGGGGGCATCCATTTTGGAGTCACCATTAAGTGCCACCGCCAGCTGCGTGTCATCGGCGTATGACACTAAGGAGAGACCAAAACTATGGGCTACCTCCGCCAATGGCTGAACATATAAATTAAATAAGGTAGGGCTGAGAGCCGAACCTTGGGGAACACCCTGAAGTATAGGGCGAGAAGCAGAAACAAAAGGGGGTGTAGACACTTTGAAGCCTCGATCCTTAAGAAAGGAACGAAACCACTCAAGTGCCACCTCTCCAACTCCAGCCTCCATCAGACGATGTAAAAGAATCTGATGGGACACAGTATCGAAGGCGGCACTGAGATCCAAAAGGATCAGTGCCGCCGTCTGACCCTGGTCCAACAACTTCCTGATGTGCTCCTCCACAGCCAAAAGAGCAGTTTCGGTGCTATGACCTGCACGGAATCCGTTCTGGGAATTATACAGTATATTCGGTTCCTGCAGGTGAGATGATAGAATACGATTAGCATGCGCTTCTGCTAGTTTGGCTGGCCAAGGAAGAAGGGAAATGGGCCGATAGTGTTCTGGCTTAGTCGGGTCAAGGGTGGGTTTTTTAAGGATAGGAATGACCGTCACCTGTTTCCAAGCCTTAGGAACACTGCCCGTGCTAAAGGACAGATTAATAAGACCTTGCAAGGCAGGATAACAGCATTCAGCAAGTTCCCGAAATTGAATGTACATTACTGTACAATCATTTACACGTTATATTTACATCTCACTGAGTTCTACTATACATACTTGCAATCTGTACATTATTTACAATAAATTACACATCATGGACTATATACTAGCGGTCCCATATCTGATCAAGAGAACATGTCTGCAGATAAAAATACTTCTGAATTGACCAAGCACGTTGTGCTCTAACCTGCGAACACAATTTAGAATGTAATGGACTAAGTTCTAGTAGATGAATGAAGTTTAAGAATACACGAAGCTAAAGGGTAACAATCTACATCTACATCCCTGGATGAGCCAGAACCAAAAGGCAAGTCGTCTTGCAGCCCAGCGATCTCCAGAACCTTGGGAGGACTACCTGCCTTCGATAAAGGGCAATCTAGTTTTATGTAGTGGGATTTGGCCAGGGAGTGTCAGGACAAGCCAAGCTATGTTACTCACTCTATATTTGCAGACTTTGTGTTTTTGGTCTAATCACTCTCACTAATGTGCACCGTATTTTCGGTGTCAACACCATCGATTGAGCACTTGTTCAATAAAAAGAGATTTACAAAGTACCTGTGTCTTGGCAAGATAAGCAGTGTGCTGGTCATTTATTCAATCGAGTCTGTTGTTGAGCTCTGAGTTCAAGCTGCCCTTTAATGTAAACAGGGTCATTGATTTGGCAGTATTAGTATCTGTAGTTAAATTAGACAAAAATGGGTTCTAATTGCCAACTCCCTGACACCCTGAATGGCCTCAACCCAATCGCCATCACCAAGCGTGCCTAGATCCCTCTCCCGCACAGCTCTCCGCGTCCCCAAGGCATCCAGAGAATTGTATCAACTTCTTATAGATGGTTGACATTGCTTTTTCGGTCAGGAGATCAATTAGTAGCTGGTCCTTCAGTGGGGATGCATCAGGCAACTGCCCCCCTTCCCGGATGTGACTTTGCAGAGCGTGGCCACCTGCAAATGCCAGAACTGTTTTTAGTCACCTAATTTATACTTTTGTTGTAGGATCGTGATGGACACAAGCGCCTGTCCCCTCCACACATCACCTGGCCGTTCTAAGCTAATCAATCCCCATTTTGTGAAGCCCTGCAATCCTCCCACTGCACTTATGAGATCACCATCATACAGTGGAGTAATTTCAGTCAGCTTACCTTCTCGGCCTAAATACTTGGTAGCCTCTCTCCACACCCTTACCACTGTTTGGGTATGAGTAGGTATGGTGCACTCATACTTTCTTTGATACAGCACCTGGGTTGGGTAACCTCTCTTGCCCATGGCCAATCTATCTACCCGGTAAGCAGGATCCTCACAGTCCGCAAAAACCCAGTTGTTGACTGCCACCAGCTGTGAGGCCCAGTAATACTTGCGAATGCTCCGGACCGCTGGTCCACCTTAATAAACCCCTCTGCAACTTACTCAGCGTGACGCGCCGCCATCCCACAACAGGAGCCGAAGTTCTCACACTAACTTTTGAAAAAAAATGTCTGGTGGGATCTTAAAGGACATTTTTTGCACAATGTACAGGAGACCCTGGAGGGTCATCACTTTAAATAGGGCCACCCGGCCCAGTAAGGAGAGCGGGAGCGTCCGCAAGTGTGGGGCATCCCAGCGAAGACGGTCTAATTTCGGGAGTATGTTCCTGCCTGTGCTCTCTTGTAATGAACACATCCAAATATTTAAAGCCATGTAGTGCCACTTGAACTGTGCACCTAGAGTGCAGCCGCAGGATCCCTGCCACCAGCAGGAATATTAAGGACATCTTCCAGTTGATATTATATCCTGATCAACAGGAATATCCCATATGAGAGGTCCTGGTGAACCAAAACATGTGTGAAGAGCAGAGGAGACAAGGAACATCCCTGTCGGACGGCAAAGACTCGGTAGACAGTATTATTGAGGCGCATGCGCGCTAGAGGGGCCATTTCACTGTGCATTTAAATTATCCCCTGAGGCGGAAAGCCGGGAGTTAGGCTAGCACTTTTTAAAAACTGACTAAATTGTTTTTATTATTGTGTGTTCTGCTGGAAGATTTAATTTCCTTTTAAAACATTGCACTCACCCGCGCTCTTGCACCAACTCGATCCCTGGTCCTCGCACAGTGATTTACAGCTGATGCGATCGAACTCAGGGACGGACGCCATCTTGGGGAGAACGAAGGGCAGCGCTCCAGTCTTGCGATGCCTCCCGCCCTCCCAGGTATAAAAGTGGCCTCTTACTCTGCGCACAACATTTCACTGTGCATTTAAATTATCCCCTGAGGCGGAAAGCCGGGGGTTAGGCTAGCACTTTTTAAAAACGGACTAAATTGTTTTTATTATTGTGTGTTCTGCTGGAAGATTTAATTTCCTTTTAAAACATTGCACTCACCCGCGCTCTTGCACCAACTCGATCCCTGGTCCTCGCACAGCGATTTACAGCTGATGCGATCGAACTCAGGGACGGACGCCATCTTGGGGAGAACGAAGGGCAGCGCTCCAGTCTTGCGATGCCTCCCGCCCTCCCAGGTATAAAAGTGGCCTCTTACTCTCCGCACAACATTTCACTGTGCATTTAAATTATCCCCTGAGGCGGAAAGCCGGGGGTTAGGCTAGCACTTTTTAAAAACGGACTAAATTGTTTTTATTATTGTGTGTTCTGCTGGAAGATTTAATTTCCTTTTAAAACATTGCACTCACCCGCGCTCTTGCACCAACTCGATCCCTGGTCCTCGCACAACGATTTACAGCTGATGCGATCGAACTCAGGGACGGACGCCATCTTGGGGAGAACGAAGGGCAGCACTCCAGTCTTGCGACGCCTCCCACCCTCCTCCACCACTATATGAAGGACAACACCTCCCGTCCGCGCAGCGGGCGGGCGCAGCGGGCGCGACGGCGGCGCGCCGAAGGCGCGCCATAGGCAGCCCGTCTGCGCCCATCCACGCCAAGGACGCGACAGGCGCAGGACACTCTGGTCCTTCACACCCCTCTCTTCTGTATCAGGCAAGCGACCTTCGTACTCTCAATAATACAAATATTTGTGCTTGTAACATGGATATGAGTAAGATTGAGGGACCTTTTTCTTGTAAACACTGCAAATGGACCTCCCTCGAGCCCCCAGTTGAGACTACAGCTCCGCTCACCACCACTTCTGCCGACACTTTAAATTTTAAAGGTGGGCTGATGAATGCCCGTTCCATGTGTGGCCATAGTCAGGACATTAATGACCTTATTCTTGAGCAGGACCTGGATTGCCTTCTCATAACTGAGACATGGCTAACGTCACACTTTCAATTTAGAACCTCTGAAAGGTACAGAGTGGCTTGGTTTCTCCATCAAGCTAAATGACACCACCTCCTTTTCAGGAGGGCTAATTTACCGCCCCCCAGGTACTACAACTAAGTTTTTAGAATCACTGAGCGATTCCCTAGGTCAGCTCCTTCTCCGTTACCCTCATTTCACACTTCTGGGAGATTTCAATTTACATTTGGAATCTAAACTAGACACTCAGGTGCTTAATTGCCACCAAACCCTGGAGATTTTCAATTTACAACAAAAGGTAACGAAACAGACACATCAAGCAGGCCATATCCTGGACGGGATATGCACGAATTTTCCCCTTCTGAACATCCACACACCCATCCCACAAATTTGGACAGATCATAGTCTGATTCCCTTTAGCATCAGAACGTCACGCCTCCCAAACTCATTGAAATTGAGTCAACAGTCAGAAAATAATATAAACTGGACCAAGGTCGAAGACAGTTTTAAACTTCAACCCATAATACAAACTCAGACTCCCAACTTGTCCGGCAATGCTGAACAAGATTCAATACACTTTCACAGCTGGATGCAGCAAGAGATTACAAAACGCGTTCACCGAAACATCCCCATAGAATGGAAAAAAGAGGAAAGAGGAATGCCCCCTGGTTCACACCAGAACTGGCAGCGCTCCACCTATTATGTAAGAAAGGTGAACGCAATTGGCGTAAAACCTACGATCCTGCCCACAGAATCCTTTATGTCCAACAGAGGAAAATATATCTAGCCTCTATTAAAATCGCTAAGAAGGAGTATTACACTAACGCCATAAAGGAAGCAAAACAAAAACAAAAAACATTATTTTCCATCGTAAAGACCTTTACGCATCCAAAAACCCTACAGCTGGAAATTCCACCCTCCTTAGAACTTTGCAATCAAATTGCAGATTTATTTGTGGAAAAGATTGATCTTATACAAAAGGATTTTCCAGTTCTTCAAGTCTATCAGCCCTCGATCCCGTCTCTCCAGGGAGAAAATGCAGCTGGTAGTCTTAGCATCTTTACACCAGTGTCACTAACCCAAACCAGGGAAGTAATTCTTGCTTGCAAATCAGGTGCCCCTTCCAATTCGTGCCCCCCACGAATTCTTCATCAGGCAATCGAAGTGGTCAATCCTTCGATAAACAAGATTGTAAATACCTCTCTTAATACAGGTATAGTCCCATGCCAATGGAAACAAGCAGTCGTAAAACCCCTGATGAAAAAACCCAATAAATCCCCCACAGAGTTGGCCAATCTACGCCCAATTTCACTTCTCCCAGTTCTGGGCAAGATTACAGAACAGATGGTATACAAAGAACTAAAAAGATACGTAGAGACCAACAGTATCCTGCATCCTCAACAATCGGCTTTTAGGCCGAACCATTTCACAGAAACAGCCCTGATTGAACTCACTGACTCCATAAAAATCTTGCAGGACCAAGGAAAGAACGCTGTTCTAATTTTATTAGACCTCACAGCGGCGTTCGACACCATCTCCCATACAATATTGATAGGGAGACTTAGAGATATTGGAATCTCGGCGGTAGTATTGACATGGATCATCTTATTTCTGACGGAGAGATCACAAACAATTGCATTAGGTCCTTTCCTTTCTAAGGAAAAAAAGGTATTGTCAGGAGTCCCTCAGGGCTCTATTCTGAGCCCACTCCTGTTCAATATTTACATGGTTCCTCTTATCTCCCTCATTGAATCATACGGCATACTTGTAACAACGTATGCCGAGGATACTCAGCTCATTGTACCTCTTGAGAAGAGTTCTACCAATGCTGAACAAAACCTCAAGAACTGTTTGAAGGATGTGTTTCTCTGGATGGATAAAAACCATCTTAAATGCAATGTAAATAAAACAGAGATTCTTCCTATGGGAAAGTCCCAGCATTTTTGTCCCAGCAAATGGTGGCCTGAAGACTCTCCTGCTCCCCCACAAACTGTGGTATCAGCAAGAAATCTAGGGGTCTTATGTGACACCGAGCTTTCATTTGACCAACATGTGAGGAATGTTGCAGGAAGCTTCTTTAGTAGTATCAAATCCTTAAAGAAATTTTTCGACTTCCTGCCCATCGACTCACGAAAAGCTGTCACTGTGGCTCTAATCCTCGCACGTTTGGATTACTGCAATGGCTTGATGGCCGGCGTTAAGAAAACCACACAAAAAAAACTCCAGAGCGTACAACACGCAGCGGCCAGACTTGTTCTTAAACTGCCAAGGAAATCCTCAGCGTCAGCTGCCTTAAAGACTTTACATTGGCTGCCTCTTCACAAGAGGATTTTATTTACAATCTTGATTGTCGCCTTTCGAGCATTCAATGGCGCCGGCCCGAAGTATCTCATTAGGCGTTTCCCCCATTACAATCCTACTAGGACATTATGATCCGCAGGAGAAAATCTAATTAAATTGGCCAAATTCAACTATAAAACCAAGGGGGGTAACACCCTAACCTTCCTATCATCCAAGGCCTGGAATGCAATGCCCAAACACCTTAGACTGCTGACTCAGGAAAACCAGTTTAGGAAGCTTCTGAAAACCTGGATCTTCAATCTTCCAGATGAGTATGTAATGACAATTATTATTATTATTATTATTATTGGGACATTTGTAGAGCGCTGTGTTACGCACACCGGCGTGTCCACGCGCTGAAAGTGGGAGAGGCAGCTAGCAGGGGACACAGAAACTGAGCGGACACTTATTTAGTATAGAGAAATGTTTTAAGTTTCGCTCGGAACCTAGCCTCCTCTGGTTCCAACCATTTAACTCTGTACCTGTAATTGTATGCACTTTGTCTTATTAGCGCCAGGATGCTCCTTCCGGAGCAATAGTTGCGCTCTACAAATAACCAATACAAATATAAATACAAATACAAACAAGAGCTTAACAGCAGCGCCACTGCTTCAGCAAAGGAATCCCCTATTGCATATGGTACTCCATTAAGGTGTCGGAGATTTAAGCGCGTTCCCTGGTGTGGTATAAAGCCCAATTGATCAGGATGTACCACTGTTGCAATTACTGTCCGCAGGCAGATCGCCAGGGCGTTCGCAAGTACCTTAGTCTCAATATTAAGCTGGGATATAAGTCTTTAAGACTCACACTCAGTTGCTGGTTCGTCCTTTTTGGGGTGACCGCCACCTCAGACGTTCTTTGGTCCTCCGGGAGACATCTTTATTTTCAGGCAGTCTGAAACATACTCTGGAGGTACTCCCTGATTTTATCCATCATGATTTTATATAATTCTAACGGGAGCTCATCAGGTCCCATTGCTTATTTATTTAGCCTGTCAGGTCTTGGTCTAGTACGTCTAGGGCCTTATTTGTTATTCACCGACATCATAGAGACAATGCTGGGTAGCCAGCTCATGAGTGCACACTATTTTCCATTAGTGCTCTTAATGTGTGCTGCTTCAGTTGATGGTGTAATGGGAGAGAAACTGATTCCCCACTTACCAAGCGAACCTCCAGGAAAGCACATTCCTTGTCCTGAGCCTCGCACTTCAATTTACGTTCCTTCGACATTCTCCCAATCAAGGCTTGTGTCTAGCCTCAAATCTCTGCCTTGAATTCACCCTATAGCACGCAAGCTGATTCAACAGGCCGCCCATTCTCCCTAAAATAGAATTCTGCTCTATCTCTCATACATAAAGTGTGGCAGGGTATGCTCAGACGTGAGTCCCTTGCTCACTTTGCCACTGGATTCAAGCAAGCCGGGCCGAAGGCGGCTGAAATGCGAGAAACCGGTCCCGGGAAGCTTGTTTCCTGTCCAGGGAAGGCATGGCTTGGCAGTTCGGGCTGGACTGTTCCCATGGGGCACAGGGGCAGACTGATTTGCATATGGCCATGTCTGAACTGGGGTGGCAGGGTGGGCTAAAGAATGGTGATGGATTAAACCCAGATCTGTGGACTGGGTGTGAGTGTTTGATTGGTTCAGATGCTCCGTCCATCACCACCCCCTTTTGTACCACTATCTCTCATACAAGCTTTGAACGTCTTGTCTTTTAAATATCACGGATCAACCCTTGGGGGTAGGATGAAGTCCACAACGGGACCATCGAGTTGCACCTCCACCAGCGAATGGTCTGAGATTCCCCCTGCTATGTGCGTAGCGGCCCTAAAATCATCTTCATGGACAGTCCGGGTGAAAAGATAGTGCAGGCATGCCAGACTACCATGTGCAGCAGACAGGTGCGTCCAGTGGTGATACCCTCTTCCCCTCTAGGGGCATTTAGGAGTATCATGAATATAGTATAGGTGCAGTTCTGTCACTCCAGTCACCCCAATGCGTATATGCTCTGTCGTAAGCGTCTTATCCTTCCACTGGATGAGTTAGTCTAGTCTGGGTTTCTTTCCTGTTTCCCGGCACTTGAATGGCACGCCCGAACACTCGAGAGAGCAGTGACCCACCAGCAGGCTTTTGTGGAGAGCTTTTGTCCTGGATGTAAGGTTGCATACAGTAGGGCACCCACTCTGTCTTTTCTTTGCCTTTGCCAGAAGATCAGCAGTCCCAAGATAGCAGTCACACCTGGCCTGTTGGTAAGTGCAGCCCCTCTGGAGGCCCGACCGTCAGCAATTAAGCCCACACTGTGGCCGGCTGGACCACAGGCGTAAGCTCAGACAGGGTGTTCGACACTGGAGTAGTTGTAGTCCCTCATGGGCCTCTGACACAGAGTAGCCAGAAATTCAGCTGCTAAAAGCCCAACAAAGGCTCTCCAGGAAGCCAGTAGATTCAGACCCTGATGTGTTAGGAATTTGGCAAATGCAACCTTGAACGGGCAGTTGGCAGCACACAATCGTCCCACTGGGCCTCAACAATCACGTTGCCGTGGAGTTTTATTTTCTGCCTTGAACTGTTGGGAGAGTCTTGGCGGGGGAGGAGGGGGTCCCCCAGACTAGCTGGTCCTGCTGGATGTCTTTCCTGCCTGCCCTACAAATAACGAGGATGTGTCGGACCTTGCTTCTTCAAGGACAGCCTTGTCCTCCTGCTGGATAGTCAAACTCATTTCCCTTTCTTACCAGACAGGCAGGCTTCTAGGCAGACTTCTAGGCTCTTCAGGACAGGTACACAGCTTCTCCATTAAGTAATTCAGCCTGCAGGTGATGTCCCTTCAAACTTAGATAGACTGTCAGGCTGACACCATCCCTGGTGGCACAGCAGGCACCTGGGTACTTTGTAGAGCACATTATTCCTAGGTAACAGAGGACTTTGTACTGTTTACAATCTACCAGTTTGATCTTTCCTGGCAATTGAAGGCGGCAACTCTTACATCTAAATTTCAGGTTATTAATTTGATGAGCCTGTCGACTGACATGCTTTACGGATGTTTCTTTTTAAAAGGCACTGAGTCTGTTTATAATGCACAATTGCATTAATTTTTTCTGCATTTAATTTAATTAAATTAGATCACAAAGATAACAGTTTGTGTCTCAATGTTTTCAGCTCCTTACAGAAGGATTCATTTGAACCTTGGAGATTATTATTCCCGGTCACCAAAGGATGGGAATGGATGAGGCTGATCAAGAACAGAGGAAAGCGTGCTCTTGAAAAGAGAGTAGGTGGGAACAGAGACGACAAAGGGGGGCCCCCTTGAGTTCTTGAAGAATAACATCAATGTCATTGAAGAGCCACTGAAAAAGGCATGGTCTTGAGATAGAATTTGCAAAGCCAATCTTAACAGGCAGTTATTTTTACCTATTTATACCTCATTCAGGAAGTCCTTTAAACACCGTATTATTGAAATATAGTGCTCATATGCAGAGCTGCCCTTTTCAGAAGTTCTGCAGAACAGAATTAGCCTACCTATTATTCTACGCTAGTTTCTCTTTTCAAAATCCTCGCACTTCTTTAGGGTTATTTAGCACACTGACGAGACCACCATTTTTCTCCTCAGAAGAGGACCATTTCTTGAAACCTTTTGGGCCCAGAAAATATTGGAGCACGATTATTCAAATCTGTTTTCCCAGCATCCTTTGTTGGCCCATCCAAATACGGAGATTTCTCTTAGGTGTGACTTTTGCGGGAAAAGCTACATGCAGATCCTCGTTCTTTATTTTTGACTTGTAATCCACACACTGTAAGCCTTCTTGCTCCTCGCTATATGAGCAGGTATAAAATACAACCATCAGAGGCATCAAACTTGTACTTTACAGCAAAAGGTTTTTAAAGTTGCATTAAATCATAACATTAAATACATCTGATGAGATGAAATAGAAAACAACACTTTAGACAAAGGCCTACACCAAAAGCATATATGGTCAGGGATGCCCGCCACCCCTTCCACCGAAATCCCAATGGTTGGAGACAGACACATTTGAACTTTTGGAAGGCAGGGGGGCCTTGCGACCCCCCCGGCCGTATTTATTAAAATATGAAACAAAATTAAAACTTTAAATAAAACGTTTCATTTCAACATGTACAAAATTCACTTTCCATTACACTTGATGTTGACAGATCTTCGAGGCTAACCTTAACAAATCTCTAATACAAAAGGTTTCCTAACCAAGACTAACATCAGGCATTGCATACGAATTTTGTACATCCTAACGTTAAGGGCCAACGGAAAGGTCTTAACCGGTGTCACATCCCTATCACCAACTAGCGCCCAACGTAGTGACGCATGCGCAGAGGACTTTACCCTCGTAGCCAACCAATAGCACCCACACGTAGTGACGCATGCGCAGAGGGCTTTACCCTCATAGCCAACCATAGCTTCCCTTGTCATGGGGGCCCCCTTCACTCGACGCCATCTTAAGGCCGTCTGAGTTCCCGTGCGGGGTGACTCTAAGAAGGACAGCGTGAACTCTCCCCGCACTAGCTCCGCCATGCGGATATCCGGCCGCCGGGAAGTGCAACTCTCGGGAGGGGCTTATAGCCCAATACTCCCCTAGGGTGTGGCCGATGGCCCAACCCTCCCCTGGGTGTGGCCGATGGCCCAACACTCCCTCTAGGTGTGGCCGATGGCCCAATTCCCCCTCTAGGTGGGCCAATGGCCGTCTCCCGCCGGGCACCCCATCCTTAATGGGTGCTGCCCCTCCAAATGGGAGGGGCCAATGGCCCCTCCCCTCGAGCGATCCCATCCATAATGGGTCCCGCCCCCTGGGGACCTTGAAATCTCTGCTCACCGATCATGACCTTACCGCCACAGGCCAGATAGTTGACCGACTATCCGGCCCCCCCAAAAGCTCCTATAGGTCATGTCTCTCCAAGCCCACTAGCCATGCTATTATGTCTCCAATCCAAATATCATTCCCCTCCCTGGACAAGTGCACCCCATCCTGTGAATAACAGCGATCCCCCCATATGCACCCATGAGGAATACTCTGGAGGTGTTTAGACCGAAACAGTTTATCCATCTTGTTGTTGACCCTCTTAACTGAGTTATTCAATGCTGTAATTGACAAACCCCCCCTCCATACCTTCCTGGGGACTATGTGTGACCATGCTATCGTTGAACCCGGGAGTGTTTTCGCCAGCCAACTAACTGTGTGTAGGATGCGCTCTATCAATGCCCGCCTACCCAATTTTACCAAATCATTGCCCCCTACATGTATTACCACAATGGATGGCGGTGACCTGTGCCGCCCTAACAGATCTTCGACAAAATCTTGCAACTAGTTGATACCCAGACCTCCTTTCCCATGGAAAGATATATTATACCATAAATTATCAGGTGTGTGAATCGCATCACCTGCCCTGAATATCTCTCCAGCCCGCCTCACGTATGAGTGGCCCACGACCCATACCGATCGACTTCTCATCGTAGCCCGCGAAGTGCTTGTTCGCTGATCCTGGGTCGACCCCAATTTCCGCCCCGCGTCACAGGCTCGTGAAACTGTAATCCAAACAAAAAGACAGGCAGCGTGAGTGTGTTTCTAACACAATCATAACATATGCAATCGCACATAACGCTTGAAACAGTCCGATGACCATCTCCCCAACTGTTTCACATTGTCTGCCTGCATACCCCTGGCCGTTGCCTCTGTAGCGGCCCCTATTCTGAACGAATGCGTTCCAAAATCACTCGGGTTTAACCCCGCTGCTGCAATCGTGATTGTCAGCACTTTCTGAAACTGGAATTTCGTTCGCGGGGAGCCGTCCGCATGTCGTAGCAAGCCCCCCCCCCCCCCCCCCTGAACAAGATCACCTCGTTAGGCGAGAAACATGTCTCCCCCAACTTAACCAATAAGGCCGACAATCTTTCAAATCCAATCGGATGCCTGTTATCAAGCTTGCGCCCCTCCAAGCAACGCCAACCCCGCAACGATTTCCTGACTACAGAGGAATGTGTGGGGTCTCTGATCCCCTGGAGCTGTGCCATGAATGATATGGCGGCCTTATACCGATTAGCAGTCGCCGCCGACCGGCCTTCCTCGTGAAGTGCCACCAAACATTGGGTAAAAGAATCCTCCTGACCCCATCTGCTCTCCCAATCTGGACCCAAAAAGGCACAGTAAGCGTGCAACGCCCCTTCGTATGCTTTCCTCGTCCTGGGCACTAGACTGGCCGCCACGAGGTTCTGTAGTCTGGGGCGCCGATTTGCCATAGCGCCTCGGGAAATGGTGCCGCCATTTGCTACGCTGAAGGTAAACACTCCCTGAAGGCGCATTTTGAAATGAGAGAGTGCATCAGCCGCAGTATTTAGTACACCCGGTACATGTTTCGCCCTGAATTGGACATTTAATCTCAAGCATGTCAGTACAATCTCCTTCAACAACCGGAGTATCCATTTGCAGCGCGCCACCTGCTGATTAATGCCTTCAACCACAGTCATGTTATCGGACCAAAATACAACTGATCGGTCCCGAAACTCACCTGCCCAAGCACACAATGCTACCCATATCGGGAATAGTTCCAAAAACCCAATGTTGCTTGTCAGCCCACTCGTCTCCCACCACGTGGGCCATTTATGTGCCGACCAGCGGTTACCCAGGATTGCGCCAAAACCTGTGCTGCCCGCAGAGTCTGTCCATAAAACCAACTCTGCCGACGTGGCCGGAGGCCTGCTCCAGACTACTCGGCCATTGAAGTCCGCCAAGAATGCCAGCCAAATGAGCATGTCCTGGCGAACCTTTGCCGACAGCCTTGTCCGATGGTGGCCTTCCTTGAGGTCCACCATGGCCTGCGCGATGGACCGTGAGAAATGGCGGGCCATCGGGATGACCCTCAAGGCAAAATTCAACTGGCCCACGGTCTGCTGAAGTTGGTGCAAAGATACTTTGTCGTTCTTAATACATTGAACCAAGGAAGCCCTAAATTTGGCCATTTTTTCGGCGGGCAAGCGAAAGCAACCCTCCACGGAGTCTATCTCAATACCCAAGAACTCCAAGGAGGTTGTTGGCCCCCCGTCTTACCTGGTGCTAACGGGACCCCAAAACGACGCATGAGCACGCAAAATTCCTGCAATGCCCGTGCACAGTCCTGAGAGCCCGCCGGGCCCACAAATAGGAAATCGTCTAGATAGTGCATCACATGCCGGTGTCCCGAGGCCTTCGAGAATGCTCATTCCAGGAGTGAGCTGAACATTTCAACATAAGCACAAGAGATTGAACAACCCATCGGCATGCACATATCCATATAGTACTTCCCCTGAAACGCAAACCCCAGCAAGTGCTGATCATCAGGGTGTACAGGCAATAGTCAAAATGCAGATTCAATGTCAGATTTTGCTAACAATGTCCCTGGTCCGAGGCGATTTAACATGACGACTGCATCATCAAAAGATGCGTATCGCACACTACAGATGTTCTCATCAATTGCCTCGTTTACAGATGCCCCCTTTGGGGACGACAAATTGTGAATCAGCCTGAATTCGCCTGGCTCTTTCTTGGACACCACCCCCAAAGGGGAACACACAAAATCCTCAGTCGGTATATCCCCAAAGTGCCCTGCAATCCACCCCAGGCGAAGCTCTTTTGCAATTTTTTCAGCGGCCACGGCCGGGTTCTGCATTACCAACAATTGTTTCTTGCATACCGGGGCACCCCTAAAGTCGCCTACCGGGATCCTAAAACCATGAGAGAAACCGTCCCGCAGGGTCCCTGCGGACGCATGATCGGGGTACTTACTCAGCCAGGGGGTCAACGCCAGGATGTCCACGGGTGTCTGGTTAACCCGATGGGCCGCCGTGTCCATCCTGCTTCGCCCCTCCTCTGGTCCCCACTCCGTTGCTCTTTGATCTGCACGTCGCCTCGGGGTGTGAGGTGTTACCACAGGCTGCGCATGCGTGTCTGAACCTGCAAGTGCCTTGCGGTTTAGGACACGACCCTCTGTTGTAACCCCAACACACCCCGCGCTTGTTGCCATTTCCTCCCGTTCTGGCCTGCTGGTCTCCCCCATACGGTGTCTGAAAGGGCTGGGCCCGCTTCTGGTGGTAAGGCCTAAAACTAGATGGCCCACCCCCGCACCTCCGATATCCGGGGTAAACTGAGCATGCCATGCAACGGTATCCAAACGATCCCACGTTAATGTATTGTTAAATTCCTTTTCCTTTCGGAATGTAGTATCATAACCTCTCCATACATCCCCCCCCGTATTTTTCATGGAAACTCGTTATCCTGCTTTGATAACATGCCAAATCCGCCAACAATTCAGGAGATTTTCCGCCACCATTGCGACGAACACCGAGAAAGCCCTGGCCCAATTAATTATTGATTCCTCTACCCGGAATTCCGCCATTTTTGCTCTCCCCTCACCGGGATGCATCCATTCTTTCTGACTCTTAGCGTATTCAAACTCACGGTTGTCCGTCAATAGAGAAAACATGTTTATACTTTTGTCGCCCCAAATCAATTCCTTCGTTGCCATGGGCACATGTTGCGCCAAGCTTTGCCGCCTAGAAGGTAGCACGCCATCCCCCATGATCGGGAGAGTTCTCTTACCCTGTTCAACCGCTCCTTCGCCGGCTGGAACCGCCGTCTTCTGGTTCTCCGGCGTCACTGCGGGTGTCTCCTGCAGAGGGGGAGAAAGTACATTTCCAGCCCCGACACTCCTTGCCCGATTAAGCTGCTCAATTATTTGCCTAGCTTCCTCAGCGGGTTCTACCGCCGGCGCAGACCCCGCGGCCCCCTTTTTTAGCCATGGCAGGACCGCCGCCAGGTGCGCGGCCAACTCAGGGGGTATCTGCTCCTTCTCCAGTGGGGTTACAATCACTGGGATCGGCAGGCCAAGAATCAGTCGGGACCACCACCGGAACTACAGGTGTAGTCGGTGCTACCGGGGCCCCATCGGGCACAGATGCGGACGGTGCTACCGGGACCACCTCGGGAAGCGGAGCGTCCTTGGCCCCTTTCTTGCCTCTCTTGCTCTTCCCTCTGCCACCTGGTGTGACATTCGGCAGGGCAGGACCCCGAGTCTTCTTCGGCCCTCCTGAGGGCCCTGCCTGTGCCTCTACCTTTCTCTGTAGCTCGGCCAAGTTGCGACCCAGCTGGTCCACCTTACCAAACCTCCTATCCATCGATGAAACCTTGTTCACCAGTTTGCGTAGCAAGCGCTTCATCTCGACGCCCTTTGCGATCTTTTATCCCGGCATCTCCGCTCTTGTTTTGTTCCGCAAATCCGCTTAACCTCACCTCTCCGGACTCCAAAAACGCTTCCCAGGAACTGAAAGAGAAAGACACACGATTACCATGCTCAAAATCGCTACTTGCTCTCGTTGAGGGCTCACAGGCGTCGAGTGGTGCAGCCTCCAAAGCGCGAGAACAAGAGGATGCCTGCTCAGACCTCCTCGCCTTTTAAGCTTCCAGCGGGGGGCGGGGCGGCATCCTCCTTCCCGCCCGGAAATACACGGACTTCCGGGCCCGGAGTCATAGGACCTCCTTCTTAGGCGGCGGGGGCGTGCTCCGACCACGCCACTTTGAGCATACCAGTCGGGTCACGCCCCCCGCCCGCAAAGGTTCCTCGGGTGGGCGGGGCACCCAGCCATACGTTCGGGGGGACCGAGTGGTCTCCCCTTTCCATGCCCCTTGTATAACAGTGTGATTCTAGGATCTTTTGAAGGTGGTAACCATCGCCATCCATCTACAAAGGTCACCCTGGATGCTACCAGTTGATCTTGTTCATTGTATAGAAATCAGTCTTGAGCATGAACACATTTTACATTAAAACTAAAAACACGTTCCTAAATGTTATCCTGATCCTAACCTTCTTTTCTGTCCTACCCTATGAGCGTGTATTTGAATCCATAGACTGTTTATCTATCCAAGCAAAAATATTACCCTACCTTCAACAAGTTATCCTTGAGGAACCGGCCACCAAGAAAATTAAGAAGTTATTGCTCAAGACAGTATGGTTTGTCTTTCTTGCAAGTGGATTACATGTAACAATGTCTTTTTAGGTTTCGCCTGTCGAAAGCTGCGCAAGCAGCGTTTCACGCAGGCGAAATCTTATGTCAACAGTATGTTGGCCTAGTCCCGCCTCTGTCTTCCATTGGCTAGCTCCATAAATGGAGGCTTGCCATTGGAAGACAGATTTGTCCGTCAATGCCGGAGCAGATTCGTGGGCGTTCCGGCGATTTTTAGGCTTTCTGCCAACGTCATGCGGCGGTGGGCGGGTTATTTTTTTTTTGGGTCTTGGCATCCTTTGTCACACCAGCCTGCTCGCTCTCCCTGTGAGGATGCAGACCCGACCTGCTCCCTACTCCGAGCTGGGGTGGACTGCGCGATGTCACTTTCCTTGCAGGTAAGCGGAAGTGACGAACTGAACGGAAGTAAGAAAACGACTGTAAGGCTGCCCGAGGACAGAAAGCTACGGCTGCTTTCGGTGATTATTCGTGAGCATTGGTGAACCCGGGCCGCGGTGAGTGTGGTGCTCTTTCTTTGCAGGCTTAATGTTGGCCACCGGCTACAGAGACGGGGTGCAGGGCGAGAGCCGTGTAGGTGGGACTGAGTAGTGAGACCTGGGAGGGGTGTGGCGAGAGGCGCGGCCGCTGCTCTGCGGGGGTGGGTGGCAGGCCGTGCCTGCTCCCCCACAAAATCAATCAATCGGGGTATACAGTCCTACTTCCGCTGGCCTGATGGCCTCTGGTGCCGGGATGGGGCTGGCGCATACCGCAGGGTCCCTGGGAGGGTCTGCCATTCACCCAAGCTGCGCGTTGGGTATTTTTGTATAGATCGAATGTTTTAGGTTATTTGTCTCCCCTTTAGAATTTCCCTTCCGCAAGAAGGTTTTGTGTGTCACTACATCTGCTTCCGCCGGATCGCCCCCACGCTACTCCGCCCCACCAGTGGTCCTTCCTGGTAAGTGTACCAGGAAATTCGGGGCATCCGGACCCTTTACATCGATAACCACTGCTCTGCATCCTCGCGCCAGACAAGAAGTTTGAGCTTTGCTGCCAGGTACTGCAAATAGTTTTTTGCTCTGCCCACTCCATCCGTAGTCCTAAAACGTTAGGGCCCTGGTGCTTTCCCTTTCTAATCTTTATTCCTCAATATTGCATCCGTACCTTCTCCATTGACATCTCCAACCCTTAAAAAAATAAAAAAAATAATCCTCCCACACATGGAGTCTGCATAAACTCTAGGCCATTACGCCCTGAGACCTCATCCCCACTCAGAAGCTCAGCAGCTTCCAAATCTCATTAGGGCGTCTGGACACCGCCCCACCACTCCACCAAGCCCTCCTCACCTGTCGGACGCGAGCAGCAGAGATGGAGGCCACAGGCAAACCGAGTCTGTTCCAGGAGTAATAGAGCCCCCCCACGGGCGGAACTCAGCAGGAAAACAAAACTCCTGCTCGAGTGGGCCTGGATGTGTATTTGAATTATACTGAGTTCATGGCCCAATCGGTTATTTCAAGTGACAATGGGCTAGCAAAGAACAAAGCGCAACGACACTGTGGTCTTCTAGTACACGACTGCCAGTCCTTGTTACATGCAAATTAAACTTTATTTTATATTCCTCTATAACAAGTCCACTGTTTCTTAGCTGGCTGGTGCACAACTACCTGCAGAGAGGGGAAAAAGATGTTGACCTCATGTAAGGCCCCACAAAGTACCCCCTCGGCCTGCCCCTTCCCTGCCCTCTTCGACAAGGTCGTCTACCAACTCTCCGCTCTTTAACTGTGCTATGGTGACCACTGTCCGCACGAAGCAAAAAAGTGTTCCTTCTGAAATAAAAATAGAAAGTTATTCATATAAATTGTAGCACCTACGATCTTTAATTTCCAAAGCATCTTTATGTACAAGGACATGAGGGACATACAGGGGTGACATTCTTATGATGCATAACTGTTATTTCATTCAAAAACACATATAGTTTTCATGATGGTGTTTACCAACAATTTGTTTTTCTAAAGTACAATTTTACTAAATTGGACCCCGTCCTGGGTAACATTGCTGTCCCAGCAGTGCAGTTGTCACTCAAGTGTTTAAAGATTTAAATAAGGTACATTGGAGGTAATGTTACCCGTTACGCAGAGCGTTTAGGTTTAGTTCTGAAATCAGTAGAGCTTCATGAAAAACGTACTGAAGGGTGGCTGCCGGAAGTACCATCAACTGTGCAGAACACGCATCAAATTCACTGGCACATGGTGTACAAATACGTCACGTTTTTAAGTTCTCAGAAGTTAGGAAGTGAGAAATGTAGGTCGACACCTATCTCCAGAAAGGGCATCTATAGAATCCACCCCACTTGGCCCACCCGAACCAGTCCTGTCTGCTCTCCATATCCCGTGACAATTACTTAACCTCGCCAGTAATAAACAAATCCTGCCTAAGCCGTGTTGTGATTGGGCTCAGCAGCTGTATTGACAGGCCGGGCTCTCGGGGTGGACAGGACCCTCCCATGTGGATTTAGCTGCAGGACAACGCTGCCTGTCCAGAAGGTCCAGACACCTGGAGGACACCTTTAAGCCGCCTCCCGGCCGATTTGTACTTCAGAGGTGCCCTGGTGAGCCCCCCGTTGTAAGACGCAGGCGCTAATTGGCTCAAGCAGCTTGTAAATCACTTTCTACAGGCGATGGGCGGCAGTGAGCTGATGCCTGCAGTGAACTGGGGATCGGCAGCCCCAACAGAGCTCAGAGCGGTAGAAAAACAACTCTTACATTTTACCCAGAATCATAGCAGTAGAGACAAGTAAAAAAAAAGGAAACCTCAATTTCTGATAAACTTAACTGTTGCCTGTCGCGGATTACCAGATGCGCTTTCTTATTTGACAGCATTCATTTTCTGGTTTCATCCTTTCGCTCACAACCTTCTCTGTATTGCCAGATCTATGTGTATCACCTGATCCTGTAGTCTCACATCACTGGCCTTGTTGCTAAGTGCAGGTGCTTGTACACTTCTTGCTTGGTGTTCAAGGTCCATCTTAGCTCATAACACAGTGCAAGGCATCTTGAGCACAAGGAAAGGAGTAACTTTAGTGTCACCTTCCATACCCAAGCAGAACCAACTTCCAACCATCTCACCATTCTTCTGTTTCCAACTGTTTCCGCTTGTGTCCAACTTGACCTTTACATGCGGCCCCTCCTTGTAAACAGCAGCAGTGTGTGGGGCTCGCAGTGTGTGGGGCTCGCAGTGTGTGTGGGGGGGGCTCGCAGTGTGTGTGTGGGGGGCTCGCAGTGTGTGTGTGGGGGGCCTTGCAGTGTGTGGGGGGGCTCGCAGTGTGTGGGGGGGCTCTGTGTGGGTGTGTGGGGGGGCTCGCAGTGTGTGGGGTGCTCTGTGTGGGTGTGTGGGGGGCTCTGTGTGGGTGTGTGGGGAGGCTCTGTGTGGGGGGGCTCAGTGTGGGTGTGTGGGGGGGGCTCTGTGTGGGTGTGTGGGGGGGCTCGGTGTGGGTGGCTCTGTGTGGGTGTGTGTGTGGGGGGCTCTCTGTGGGTGTGGCTCTCTGTGGGTGTGTGTGTGTGGCATTTGCGAGAGATTAAGCTATTGGCATTGTAAATGACAATGCCATTTATTTATGTTTTCAAGACCAAACACATAAATAAAAATGTTGTCATTTACAATGCCAATAGCTCTAACTTTTGCAAAGGCGAAACCGTTGCATTGTAAATGCTTGTTTAAATATCTGTTTGGTGCCAGTGCATATGACTTTAATTTCTGCCTTTGGGATTCTATGTTACAAGTCCATAGGTTGCATGTATCCTTTGTGAGCTTAATAAAATGTTGAAAATTCTATAAATCCTCACTCCTACATCCAAGTTCTCTCAGGCTACAATTCTACACTCTGCTCTGTATGAAAAACGGTATAGAGACAAAATATCGACTCCAAAATATCGACTGGACATAATATCGAGTTTTAAATATAGACTGGACAAAATATCGACTGGACATAATATCGACTACAAAAATATCGTTTTTCAGGTAAGTGAAGTAATATCGACTGTATAAAATATAGATAGCAAAAATATCGATTTTTTAATAATATATAATATTTGATAGTGTATTTTTATGTAATAATATGTGTGAATAGTGTGTATTAATGTTATAAAATATTTTATTACATGAATTTTGTTTTGATAATAATTGCGTAATGTAATTCTGTAGCGGGTTGTGGGTTTATAGGGGAATAGGGTGGGAAGTAATTTAATAATAATTAATTAATTAATTAATTAATGTTTGTTAATATTTTTAATTAATAATGAATTGATAATTAATTAATATTAATTAGTTAATTAATTAATATAATTTTGAATATATTTTGTATTAGTAAATAATTGTTAATTAATTAATTGTAATTAGTTAATTACATTAATTATAGTAAATTTTTTATATATATAATTTTGTGTTATTTTTAAGTAATTAATTTTGAAAAAATAATATTAATTATTAAAATAATTACACCTAATGTTCTAATATATTTACTTTATTGTTATTGTTAATTAATAATTAATTGGTAATTAAATAATATTGATAAATTTTGGGTAAAGGAGCATTTTTAGGGTTCAGGGTCAGTTTTCAGTTCATGGGTAAAGGGGTATTTTTAGGGTTCAGGGTCAGTTTTCAGTTCATGGGTAAAGGGGTATTTTTAGGGTTCAGGGTCAGTTTTCAGGTCATGGGTAAAGGGGTATTTTTAGGGTTCAGGGTCAGTTTTCAGTTCATGGGTAAAGGGGTATTTTTAGGGTTCAGGGTCAGTTTTCAGGTCATGGGTAAAGGGGTATTTTTAGGGTTCAGGGTCAGTTTTCAGGTCATGGGTAAAGGGGTATTTTTAGGGTTCAGGGTCAGTTTTCAGGTCATGGGTAAAGGGGTATTTTTAGGGTTCAGGGTCAGTTTTGGGTTTTTGGGTAAAGGGGTATTTTTAGGGTTCAGGGTCAGTTTTGGGTTTTTGGGTAAAGGGGTATTTTTAGGGTTCAGGGTCAACAAATAAGATTTTAAAAAATTATTTTTATTATTTTCATTTATTATTTTATTATTATAATTTAATTTAAGTCGTTTTAAGTATATTTTAGTAATTAAAATTTAATATTAATTTAATTTAACACTGTTTTTAATAAAGTCGATATTTTTTACATCTATATTTTTGTTAACGATATTTTGTACTCGATATTTTTGTACTTACCTGTTTGTAGATACAAACTCGATATTTTGACTGTCGATATTTTGTCCACGATATTTTGGCAAGTCGATATTTTGTCAGTCGATATTATTTCAGTGATCCATGAAAAACAGCTCAACAGTTTCAAAATTCTGCAACTCTGCATTGATTTGGCTTATAAATTATATTTTGGGAAATTTTCATGTATTAAGTATTTAATTTTAATACAATAGGTGATTGAAAATACTGACGAAGAAAGGAAGATTTAGCACCAGGCAACTGAAGTCAGTGCCATAAGAAGGATTATTTTGAAAAACTGAAGGACATCCAGCATTCTACGTTTAAACCATTTCCAAAATCTAGGTGTGGCGAGGAAGTGGGAGCTGAGGAAAGTACTATACTGTAAGTGAAGTCTCTAATTTAGCATTTCATTAACCCAGAGCAAAGCCAAATCTGTGCACAGAATAACCTTCATCTAAAACATCATGTAATTCCAGAGAGGAAGCACACACTGCATAAAAGAAAGTTATAACAAAATGTTTCTTCTGCAGACCATCAAAGAAAAGATGCTGAGAGAAGACTCCGAAGCTGACACGTTAACAACCAAAAGATTGGAAAATTACCTTTGTTCAACAACCGTTTTTAACCAGTTACACAAGTTTGAGACTATCTGACTCTGGGTAGAAAACCACGACCCACTCTGCTCACTCTTGTGAAAACCTTAAAAATTCACCACTTTATTGTGTTCATAACCATCTCAGATTGTTTATTTTTTATTTTGTACTGTTCTGTATTTCTATGTAAATCGCCTCAACAGTATCTGCTGTGAATGAATGATATGTAAAACTGTTAAATATAAAAATGGATTAAATAAGCACAGTTGCGCTATAGGTAATATAAATAAATCCTCGTCTTCAGAACTACAAACCTTAACCTTACACCAAACATAGAAAGGGTAAAAGGAACTGATGTTCTGAGACTCGTGATCCACAATCGTACTGTGCACGTTCTAACGCCCTCAGTTACTGCCATTACGTCAGTGCAAAAAGGTACTTATCAGTTTAATTAATAAATATCAGACTAACACCTTATCACTGCATTGCTAAGAACCTATACAAATAGATTTGAGAAAATCTTCAGTCACAAAATAAGTTGCTGCCGGATAGGCTATAACCTAAAGACTATTATCTGCTAGAAATATTTCGACAGGTGTTACAGGGCTGCTTTCAGACATATTTTGCTCAATTGAAGTGTTAAGAAAATTACACACAATTTCTTTTAGAGATAAATGCTGAACATTATCTAAACAAGCCCAACTCTAAAATCGGGTTCACTCTTACTGTGGCATATAAGCAAAAGAAAACTAAACGTAGAGATATTAACTCTAGGAATACACCTTATAAAAACACAGACTGTGAGAACAAATTCAGTGTTCAAAACCACCTCAATCAAGGCAAAATAACCTAAGTTGGGGAAAAAAGTTACATGTGCCAAAAAAGATACAGCCACGAATCTTATCTCACAGAATTTGACACAATGCACACTGGGGGAAACCACTCTCAGTGCAAAGTATGCCAAAAAAGTTTCAGGCGTAAATCTTATCTCACTGAGCATATGAGAATCCACACTGGGGAAAACCACTCTCCGTGCAAAGTATGCCAAAAAAGTTTCAGGCGTAAATCTTATCTCTCTGAGCATATGAGAATCCACACTGGGGAAAAACCTTATCAGTGCTCTGAATGCCAGAAAAGGTTTAGTATCAAAGCGAGTCTATATCGACATGCATTAACCCACTCTGTGGAAAAACCTTATCAGTGCTCTGAATGCCAGAAAAGGTTTAGTATCAAAACGAGTCTATATCGACATGCATTAACCCACTCTGTGGAAAAACCTTATCAGTGCGCTGAATGCCAGAAATGTTTCAAAGACAAAAGAGCACTTACTATACATACAAGGACCCACACTGGGGAAAAACCTTACCAGTGCTCTGAATGCCAGAAATGTTTCAGTTACCAAAGCATTCTCACTTGGCATAGAAGAACCCACACTGGGGAAAAATCTTTTCAGTGCTCTGAATGCCAGAAATGTTTCATTGACAAAAGCAGTCTCACTTGGCATATAAGAACCCACACTGGGTATAAACCTTTTCAGTGCTCTGAATGCCAGAAATGTTTCAGTATACAAAGCAGTCTCACGGAGCATATAAGAACCCACACTGGGGAAAAACCTTATGAGTGCTCTGAATGCCACAAATGTTTCAGTGTAAAAAGCAGTCTCACTAAGCATATAAGAATCCACACTAGGGAAAAGCCTTATCAGTGCTCTGAATGCCAGATATGTTTCATTCAAAAAAGCAGTCTCACGCAGCATATAAGAACCCACACTGGGGAAAAACCTTATCAGTGCTCTGAATGCCACAGATGTTTCAGTGAAAAAATCAGTCTCACTCAGCATATAAGAACCCACACTGGGGAAAAGCCTTATCAATGCTCTGAATGCCACAGATGTTTCAGTGAAAAATTCAGTCTCACTCAGCATATAAGAACCCACACTGGGGAAAAGCCTTATCAATGCTCTGAATGCCACAGACATTTCAGTGAAAAAAGCAGTCTCACTCAGCATATAAGAATCCACACTGGGGAAAAGCCTTATCAGTGCTCTGAATGCCAAAAATGTTTCAGCCAAAAATCTCAACTCAGTAAACATGTGAGAATCCACACTGGTGAATAAAATTATCAGTGCTCTAAATGTCAGAAAAGATTCAGAGGTAGAGATGGTTTCAAGCACCATAAGAAAACACACCATTAAAATAATTCAGTTCTCCGAATGCCAGAAAAGCATTAATTTTAAACGCAATCTCCCTCTACATAAGCAGACGCACACAGGGAAAAAACATTACCAATACTGTGAATGCCAGAAATTCCTATTTGATAGGCACAGCCTCACTAACCATAAGCGACTCCATACTGATGAAAAACCTTATGAGTGCTTTGAATGCCAGATAAGCTGCATGAGAAACTCCACACTGGAGAAAATCCTTATGCCATAAAAGCTTGAATCTGAAAGACAAGAGTTATGCTTCACGAGAGATCCCACTCTGGGGAAAAACCTTACGAGTGCTCGAAATGCAAGCAAAGTCTTGAATACAATGTCATTTCACATAAGAGTATTCACACTGGAGTAAAGCCATATACAGGTGGGGAAAGCCAGAAACGTTTTACTGAAAAAGGAGATCTCACTAAACATGAGAAATGCATCCACATGAGGTGAAAAGTAAGGCATATCTTGAGTTGCAGGAAATCTTCTAACAACCTGACTTTACATGAGAGAGCACATATTGTAGTTGCAATAGGATTCATCAAGAAACACTAGCAGGATAACTTAGGTTGACCGCATGCAACCTCCAAAGAAATTTCAGGCATGGAAATATTTTTAATTGCAACAGAATCCACAATTTGAGTATCTGAAAGGTACAAAACTCTCAAGGTCTTTACTTTACACAGAGAAGTGTTAGTGCTTGCAAAAATCAACTAATTGCCAAAGAAATCACAATAATAATGTCTTAAATATCCACCCAAAAGGTTTCTACTCGCCCTTGTTTCTTAACATACGACTGATATCTATTTTTCCATGATAAGATTAAGCCTATGTGGAGTTCCTCGGTGAGGAACTCCGCAAAGTGACAAAAAACTCTGGCGGTCTACACGGAGTTCCGCGAGCAGTGGAGTGCGTAAGGGTCATGCCGTTTGTGGTGATTTCATCCCATGTCGGAGGATCATTTGCCCTTCTCTTCCAGGAAGTTATGGATCTCTTTGCCAAGGGAGCTATCAAACGCATCCCTGTGCCAGAAGTAGGTCAGGGTTGCTACTCCCACTACTTCTTGGTACCCAAAAAGACATAGGCCTGCATCCTATCTTAATCCTCAGGGACATCAACCGCTACCTCCGAAAGGAGAAGTTCAAGATGTTAACCTTGGCTCAGGTCTTGTCTGCCTTCGACCCTGGAGATTTGATGGTAGCGTTGGACTTGCATGATACTTACTTTCACATCCCCGTCTTGCCTGCCCAACGGTTCACGGTAGGCCACACTCATTTTCAGCTTACCATCCTCTCCTTTGGCCTTATCAGCCCCCCCGGGTGTTCACGAAAGTGATGGCGGTGATCGCAGCTCATCTGCGCAGATCAGGGGTTCCAGTCTTCCCCTATCTCGACGACTGGCTGTTGAAGGCGAGCTCGCCCAGGTCGTCTCCCACCTCCAGACTACAACGAACTTCCTGTATTTGCTGGGGTTCACAGTTAGCATGCTGAAGTTGCACCTGATTCCCTCCCATAAGCTCCTTTCCATCAGGGCGGTTCAGGACACAGCACAGTTTTGGGTCTATCCTCCCTAGCAGCAAGTCCAGGATATTCGGGCTATGATACCGATGTTTCAGCCTCCATCCCGGATTTCGGTGAGAATGAACCCGAGGCTGCTGGGCCTCAGGGCCTCCTGCATCCTGCTGGTGCATCATGCCAGATGGCATATACGTGCTTTGCAGTGGGACCTGAAGTTCCAGTGGGTGCAGCACCAGGGGAATCTTTCCGATGACATTCAGATTTCGGAGGGGACTGCAAGTCAGTTGCAGTGGTGGTTCATGAACCAGGATTGGGTCAACAGCAGATCCCTCTCCCTTCCCCAACCTGAGTACACAGTAGTGACGGATGCGTCACTCCTGGGATGGGGCAGCCATATGGGAATGGCGGAGATCAAAGGCCTCTGGTCTCTGGCGAAGTCCAGGCACCACATCAACCTTCTGGAGCTCCGGGCGATTTGTCTTGCACTGAAGGCAAGGAAGAGTGGTGCATGTGTTCACGGTCAACACCACCGCCATGTGGTTCTGCAACAAACAGGGCAGGGTAGGGTCGTGGACCCTATGTCAAGAGGTTCTTCTCCTTGGACATGGCTGGAACATCAGGGCATACCTCTGGTAGTTCAACACCTAGCAGGTTCCCTGAACCCCAGGGCGGAGAAACTCCGCCGCCAGTACATGATGGATCACGAATGGCGTCTTAACTCGAAAGTGTTGCAAGGTCTCTTTTAGCAGTGTGGAGAGCCTTGGTTAGATCTATTCGCAACCGAAGAGAACGCGCAATGTCAGCAGTTCTGCGTGTTGGAGTTTTCAAGGCGGCTCTCGCTCGGCAACGCTTTTCATCACTAGTGGAGTTGCGGCCTCCTGTATGCCTTTCTGCCTGTACCACTTCTGCTAAAATTGCTGAAGAAGATCAAACGCGACCGGTCCCAAGTCATTCTTGTGGCTCCGGACTGGGCACGAAGAGTCTGGTACCCCGAGCTCTTGAGCATGGCCATCGATCCTATTGTTAACAGATTTCTGAAGTGCATTACTCATCTCTTTCCACCTTCTCCTTTCGTAATGCCCCAGTGGGACTTGAATCTTGTCCTCACTTATCTTATGTGTCCTTCTGTAGTAGGGGATCTCTGTGTATAGTCATAATCTTGTGAATAGTCCCTCCCATGTGCGTGGATCCCGGAGCAATCAAAATAGTCTCTTAAGTTGTCTTCTACTGCAGTCCTGCATAGACACTTTAGAGAAAATCAAGACAAATAATGCAGCCTAAAACTACAAGGCTACATTGGCCAGCACTTCATCTTGAAGTGAAAAGGATAGCCAAATAACATTAAATTCTACACATTTTGTAAAGTTTCACATCTAGAGAATCTCCCCTTCACAAAAATCCTTTGTCATGATAGAGAGGAAGGGTTGGACAGACAAGCCCCATATGCTGCCATTATGTGTCTAGAAAAGGGATACCGTGCCTTTAAGTAACTCTCCAAAGACCCTCGGTATCCCAGGATGCACAGCCAAAGGCCTTTTACTTTCAGTTCTTTTTTCTGGCTCCTGCTAGCAGGACCCTGGAGCATTGAGCTCTACCTTTTTGGGTATATCTTCAATTTGTGAAGCTTTTCTAGTGACTTGAGTGTTTCACTCGACGCCTGGGGTCTCCCTCTTCCAGTTGCTGTGTTTTTTTTACCAGTTTTGCCACCTGTTTATTGTCAAAATGCCAGCTTCATTCGACAAGTGCCCTGAGTGTGGTAGGAAGAAGGCTAAATCTGACCCCCACAGAGTATGCATACTCTGTCTCCCTTCCACCCAAGTCCCTGACTCCTGTGATATTTGTCATTCAGGGAGAAGATTAGTCTCCAAGGCCTGGAACAGAGGAGACATCAAGAACCAGGTGGGACTTCTGGGCATGGAGGGACTCTGTCATCATCCTCTGCCCGTGCCTTGGCCTCTGGGGGGGCTCCCCAGTCAAGAAAAGTCCCAGAAACTGCACCGGTCCCAGTCGACATCGACATTGATGGCTTTGACTTCGGCGACGAGAGGTATGACTACCATCTGTTCCCCGTCGACCCAGGGCTCTGGGTCGAAGCGATGTCGACGCTCGGCATCGAGCGGCAGGATCTCAAAACCTCAGACGAGGTTGACGTCGAGGACTTCACCGGCATCGACACACCATCGACGTCGGGATGAGTCCCGAAGAAGCAGGCGACACCGCCGTTCGTCATTAAGGTTGACGAGACGTTTGACGTCGAGGAGAGGAAAATCGATGTCAAGGCGAGGACGTTCGATGTCGAGGAGTTCATCGACTTCAAGAAGGTCATCGACGTCAAGAAGGTCATCGACGTCAAGAAGATCGATGTCGAGAAGAGCGACTTCAAAGAAGTCGACTTCGAGGAAGGATCAGTCGACGTCAAAGAGGACGTCAAGGCCCAGGACTGTGTCTAGTGCCTCTGTGGTGAGCGTCTCATCATCATCATTGGCGAGTCCCCGGTCATGGCGGCACCGGCGCTCGCCCTCAGAGATATCTGCCTCCAGTGCGTCCTCCCTGAGGCCTACTCATAAGAAGAGGAGAGTTGTTAGGTCACCGTACTCTGATTATTCCCGGACCTATTCGCCCTCAAGGCCCAGGACGCCTACACCTCCTGCTCTTCTGCAACAGATTCCTCCACCACCACCGCCTCCTCCTCCTCCACCGCCTCCTCCTCCAACACCGCCTCGGCCTCCACAGCCTTTGCTTCCGGCTCAGCCTCTTCTGCCTCCGCAACCTCAAAGGCCCAGAAAACCGAGGTCAAGGTCTAGAGGGAGGCATTGTTCTTGCAGTGAGCGTAGGTCTTTGACGAGGTCACGTCATCGTTATAGTCAGGGAAGGTCACAGTCCAGGTACACGGACTCATTCAGTGACAGGAGATATTCTCCCACTTTGTCGGACTCTCCTCCTACGAGAGTGTCACCCGTGGATGACATTGTGACATTCCAGGATGTACTGCTGAATATCAAGAGATATTGAATGAGGGCATGATGGTCTCAAATCAGGTCATCAGTTTGGCGGCAGACGCCTCTCTCCTGGCTGCTCATGGGTACTGTCACGGCATCAATTGGAGACGCCATTCATGGTTTTGCCTTACCTCTCTTACGCCTGAGCCACAACAGAGGATCGCTAACTTGCCCTTCTCGGGATCTACCCTTTTCGAGACTCATGCGGATGAATTAATGGCCTGCATGAGCGCAGAAGTAGAGACACTGAAGGCTGTAGGTTTGGAAAAACCAAAGGAACAGCGGAAGTCCTTCCGCCCTTTCCAGAGGCGTTGCTCTTTTCCCAGAGGCGAGGGCAAGGTCGCCAAGCTGGCAGCAGCAACAACAATAGCAGCAATACCAGCAACAGCCCTTCGAGAAGCGTCAGAGGGGCAGAGGCGGACACAGGCCTCCTCGCCCACAAGGGCCCGGCCAGGTCTAAGACCTGGGGAGTTACTTCCCCCTTGTCCATTATCCGCTCCGGTGGGGGGAAGCATACAAAATTACTTGGCAGAGTGGAGAAAAATTACTCAGGACAAGTGGGTGCTGAATATTGTTTGCAATGGATACAGTCTTCATTTTGTCAGCCCTCCAGCAATTCCACTGGTTCGTTCAAACTACCAGCTGCGTGAACTTCAAGTGAAGGCCGATACCCTGTTAGGAAAAAGGGCGATAGAAGACGTCCCTCTGTCTCAGAGGGGAAAGGGTCTATACTCAAGGTTCTTTCTGGTACGCAAAAAGGACAAGAACGAGTTCAGGCCCATTCTGGATTTGCGACAAGCAAACAAATGGATTCGTAGGGAGAAATTTTGCATTCTGTCTTTGCACTGGATTTATCCTCAGCTGCAACGAGGAGACTGGCTTTGCGCAATAGATCTGCAGGATGCTTATTTCCATGTGCCCATTGCACTGAAACACCGGAAGTTCCTGCGCTTCCTAGTCGGCACCAATCACTATCAGTACACCGTACTACCGTTTGGACTGAAGGCTGCACCTAGGACTTTTTTTAAATGTATGGCAGTGGTGGCAGCGCACCTGAGAAAGGACAAGGTGTTTGTCTACCCGTATCTGGACGACTGGTTGATCAAAGCCTCCACCTTCCAGGAAGCGCAATTGCATTTCAACAGAACGGCCGTTCTGTTGAACCAGCTGGGTTTGCACATCAACATGTCCAAGTCTGTTCTGACTCCTGTTCAGTGCCTGCATTACTTGGGAGCCTCCATCAATACTCTCTCAGCAAGCGTGTCTCCTTCGGAGGAATGACGCTTATGGATCCTTCGGAAGGCTCAGGCTCTCATGTCCGTTCCATCAACGACAGTGAGGACGGTGTCTTCTCTTCTGGGGTCGATGGCCTCTTGCATCTTCCTCACACCACATGCACGTCTCCACATGAGACCGCTGCAGGAATGTCTGGAGGATCAGTGGGACCAGAAACGAGGGAGCTGGAATGACAGGATCCAACTGTCTCTACAAGCTCAACGGTCTCTGAGATGGTGGTGTTCAGCAGAGAATCTCCGTTCCACAAGGACATTCCCATACAGACTATCGTGACGGATGCTTCTCTCCACGGCTGGGTAGCGCATTTAGACCATCCACAGATCCAAGGAACGTGGTCCCAGGAGGAATCCACGTATCATATCAATTTTCTGGAACTCAGAGCTGTTCACTTTGCGCTGAAAGCCTTTCATCCGTCCTTCCAGACCAACTCCTTGCTTGTACAGACGGACAATATAACCACAATGTATTACCTTAACAAGCAGGGGGGCTCGAGATCGCGCACACTGTCACAGGAGGCCAGAGGACTGATGATAACAGCTACCCATCTGCCAGGTGTGCAGAATGCTCCGACGTACACACTCAGCAGGCTGGTCCAGGAGAACCACGAGTGGGTCCTAAACGATGAGGTGCTAGGAAGCATCTTCAAAAGATGGGGAACTCCAGAAACAGATCTGTTTGCCACCGGCAAAAATCGAAAATGCAGAGACTTCGCCTCCAGGTTTTTCCAACTGGGGACTCTGGGGAATGCGCTATGGATCAGCTGGTCGAACAGCTTTCTGTACGCTTTTCCACCCATTCCCATGATTCTGGCAGTACTCATCAAGCTGTCTCAATCCAGAGCACGAATGATCCTCATTGCTCCATAGTGGCTTCGACAGTGGTAGTTCACGGACCTGCTCTACGGGTCTTTCCAACCCCACCTGCGGCTGCCATGTCGGCTGGACCTTCTCACGAAGTTCGGGGGGCTGATGGTGAACCCCCAACCTCTCATCGTTGAGTTTGGCAGCATGGCTCCTGAGATAGTGCTATATGGACACTTGAACTTGCCTGACAATTGCATGGAAATACTCAAGGAGGCAAAGAGACCTTCCACAAGGACTTCCTACGTCTGCAAGTTTAAGAGGTTCTGCATCTGGTGCACGTCCAAAAACTATGATCCTACCTCCTGCCAGGAAGGTGTCATCCTTCCATACCTCTTGCACGTGGCTCAATCTGGTCTGTTTTTCCATTCTATTAAGGTTCACCTCGCAGCATTAACTGTGTATAGGAAATGCCCTTCACAAACATCCTTCTTCTAGATTCCTGTAATTAAGGATTTTTTGGAAGGATTGAAGAAAGTATTTCCCCCCCCCGTTCGGTGTCCGTCGCCTTCATTGGAGCTGAATGTGGTGCTGTCTCGCTTGGTAAAGGAACCTTTTGAACCTATTCATAAGGCTTCACTACAGCATTTATACTGGAAGGCGGCCTTCCTTGTGGCTATTGCATCGGCCCGCAGGATGAGTGAAATCCAGGCCATGTGCTGCCAAGAACCTTACACTGTATTTCGTGCTTCTAAGGTCGTGATGCAAACTCACCCTAAGTTCCTTCCTAAAGTGATTTCTGATTTCCATGTCAATCAGATGATAACTTTGCCTACGTTTTTTCAACATCCTTGCACTCCAGCGGAGAGGTCTCTTCATTCCCTGGATGTAAGAAGAGTTTTGAAATTCTACTTGGATAAGACCAAGGACATTCGTAGGTCAGACCAATTGTTTTTCAATTATAGATCGGTCAGGACTGGTCTTGCCACCTCAAAACAGTCCATCTCTAGGTGGATTGTGTCCTGTATCCAGTTATGTTACCAAAAGGCTAACAAAACATTAGGGGATAGCCTATGGCTCATTCCACCAGGGGCAAAGCAGCTACAACAGCTTTGCTACGTAATGTTCCCATTGCAGATATCTGCAGGGCTGCCATTTGGAAGTCAGTCCATACCTTTGCTAAACACTACTGTCGGGACTCTGATGCCAGAGCAGATGCTGAGGTCGGGCAGGCTTCGTTGAGAAATCTGTTTGCACAGTAGTGGTGTTGTCTGTTTCCTCCACCGCTGGTTTGTTTTTTTGGGATGGGCTTGCCATTCTATTGACAAGATTACGACTATACACAGAGATCCCCCACTACAGAACGAGTAGTTTCTTACCTGTAACTCCAGTTCTGTAGTAGGGGTATCTCTGTTATAGTCATAAGCGCCTGCCCTCCTCCCCGGTGGATGAAACAATACTGTACAGAATGCTACAGGCCTAGCTTTATACACCTTCAAAAAGAACTGAAAGTAAAAGGCCTTTGGCTGTGCATCCTGGGATACCGAGGGTCTCTGGAGAGTTCTTTAAAGGCACGGTATCCCTTTTCCAGACACATAATGGCAGCCTATGGGGCTTGTCTGTCCAACCCTTCCTCTCTGTCATGGCAAAGGATTTTTGTGAAGGGGAGTTTCTCTAGATGTGAAACTTTACAAAATGTGTAGAATTTAATATTATTTGGCTATCCTTTTCACTTCAAGATTAAGTGCTGGCCAATGTAGCCTTGTAGTTTTAGGCTGCATTATTTGTCTTTGATTATCTCTTAAGTGTCTAGGCAGGACTGCAGTAGAAGACAACTTAAGAGACTATTTTGATTGCTCCGGGGTCCACCCACATGGACGGGACTATTCACAAGATTATGACTATAACAGAGATACCCCTACTACAGCACTGGAATTACAGGTAAGAAACTACTCCTTCCTTTGAGCCCCTACATAATTATCCTCTTGGCCTCCTTTTAAGACTGCTTTTTTGCTTGCCATCACCTCTGCTCGCAGGGTGAGTGAGCTTCAGGCTCATCTTCCGGACCTCCCTTTCTTGCTGTCCATCCAGACAAAGTAGCCCTCCGTACTAAGCCCTCTTTTCTGCCCAAAGTGTTTACCTCTTTACACATAGGTCAGACCATCACATTGTCCACCTTCTTCCCGCCTCTGCACCCTTCCAAAGAGGAGGGTAGATTCCACAGTCTGGACCCAAAACGTGCGCTGTCTTTCTACCTTTTCCTAGAACAAAGATCCTTGATAATTTATTCTCATAAACAATTCTTAATTATAATCTCGTCAGGTTAGTGATGGAATACTTGATATAACACAAAAGGCAAACTGATTTTTTTAATTATTTAATTTCATCAGAGATTGCATTTAAATTCATTTAAATTCTACAGTATTCATCATACATCAATATACACATGTTAATATATATACACATTTCATACATGGGAACCATAGAAAATGCTGTTATCTTTTCTTATATCCACAGCATTAACAGCCACCCTTTGTACATGAGTATGGACCAAACCCAACAGTATTGCCATACAGCAACAACAGTTCAAACAATGTTTGAAGGTGTCAGATGTAGAAATAAATTCATCAGTACAAACAAGGGGTTTCTACCTTGAGTGCACTAAAGACTTCCGGGTGGATGATCAACTCTTTGCGGATTATGTGGGCAACAAGAAAGGTCGGGCATTGCACAAAGGTACCACCTCTCGATGGGTCATCCTATACATTAATACATGTTATTCTTTGGCTAAAAAGGAACCTCCAGTAGGACTGCGCACCCACTCTACCAGGGGGACGGCAGCCACTACTGCTTTGGGACGTGGAGTTCCGCTGCTTGACATCTGTCACACAGCAACGTGGGCATCCCTGCACACGTTAACTAAGCATTACTGCCTGGACAGCCAAGTCCAGAGAGATGGCTTTTTCGGCTGTTCTGTTCTCCAGGACTTCCTGGTGTGAACTTAGTTCGCAGACCCTCCTCCAGGGTTGGTATAGCTGGGGTATCTATTCTAAGGTATTCTAAGGTAAGGAATCTATAACGTATAGTCTATTTCAGATGAACAATTTACTTACCTTCGGTAACGATGTATCTGTAAGAGACATATATTAGTTATAGATTCCCTACCGCCCAACCCATCCTCCCCATTCTGCACACTGACTTCTAGGGATAGGGACTCCCTTACAGGGCCCTAGTTTTGTGCACCAGGAGTCAGTGTCTTGCATGGCTCTGCGCTTCTGGCATAGAACGTCGTATCAGAACTGACATTAGTGTGCAGGAGCGGAGTCTAAATAGACACCACTGTGTCATCCCAGCGACCACGATGCCCATGACAGACGTGGAGTTGACCGATGCCACCTACAGACACGTAGGGGTACTGCTAAGTAAACATTTCTTCGGATCCAGTCTAACGCCTGGGGGTAATTCTAAGCTAAGGAATCTATAACTAATATATGTCGATACCGAAGGTAAGTAACTTGTTCGTTTTGTGCCTACCAGGGCATTAATTGAGAAGGAGGGCAGATAATGAACAACATTAATATAGAAAGAAAACTGGGTGGGTGCCTGTGCACAGCCTTGGTGAACACCTTAATTGATAGTTAATCGTTCAGTCACCTGGCCCTGCGTTCTCCAGCGAACCTGTGCATAATCACCCTCATTTAGACTGATCAATAGGCTCAAGAGCCTCCTGGGATGGCCCATATCACCCCAAACCTTCCATAGCCTGCTTTGTGGAACCAGGACAAAAGCAGATTTAAGGTTGATGAAGGCAACATACAAGTTTCCCTGCCGACCACAACGATCTTCCAATAGAGTAGAAGATAGCGTAAACCTGATGAATCGTGGATATCTTCTTCCTAAAGCCTGTCTGAAAGGGGGATACAATGGCTTTAACTGCAGTCCATTCCTCAATCTTGCTCAAAACCAATTGGGCAGAAATGTTCTTCGCACAGTTGATCAAGCTGATCAGCCTGTAATTGGCTGGATGGAATCTATCCCCCTTCTTATATATTGGGATGACGTCCGCTCCCTTCCAAGATTCCGGTACTGGGGCACCACTGATAATGGCATAAGTTAAGAAAAGGTTATACCAAGACAATTTATCTCCTTCTAGCAGAAGGATATAAGCTGGAATGCAGTCTAATCCTGAAGCTCTACCTCTGGTTATTGCATCCAGAGCTGAGGATGTCAGCCAGGTCAAGGAAAGGGCCTGGTACAGTTATAGAGTTGTCTGTTTATACAGTCCCCAACACAATGTCTGGCTCATTAAAAGGAGTGACTGGATAAAGATTGGAGAAATGATCAACCCAGGTCTTGGTAGAAATGTTATTTTGCAGAGGTGAAGCAGAGACCTCTCCCCTCCACTTTACAAGTGCCCAAAACCTGGTGGAGTTCTTAAGAGAGCAAGCCAATTTGAGTTCCTTCCATCTTCCTCCCATTCTTTCTTAGCCCGAGCCTGGGCCCTTTTATACATCTCTACATCCAGACTGATTTCTGAGATATCCTTTGTGAAGGATTTCTACGTGAAAGTCTGAATTCCTTATTAAACCAATTGTTTACTTTATGAAAATGCTGTTTGTGGACTTTAATAGGGACTATAAGGTGGTACAATATTTTCTTGAAGTTGTTGTGGAAGCAGTCATTGGCATGCCACACTCTTAGGGGCCAGATGAAAGTAGGCTAGGACCGGTCGGTAACAGCCGAATTCGTCCGTTACCGACCGGTAATAGACTTTTCCTATGTAGGAGGCTTTTTTACCAATTTGGTAAATAACGAATCGTTATTTACCGATTCGGTATTTACCGAATCATCATTTACCAATTCAGTATTTACTGAATCGGTAAATGAGATGTTGGAAGCACTGTAAACAGTGCTTCTGGGTTTTGTATATTAAACCCCTCCTTTATACTTATATTGGTTCATACATCATTTTTAGGTCTCGCCTGAGCCAGGCCGCATGCGTTGCTCTGCGAGGCTCTGAACACATTGCGCATGTGCTTATTTATCCTTGCTGTCTCTCTTTATCACCTTCCTCTTTCCCTCACTTGCTTTGGGACCTTTCCAATGTTTAACAAAAAGCTGTAAAACCTGCTGACCGATCTTTGTTCTTTTAATAAAGCGTTTTTTTATCACCCTGTGCCTGGAAGCTGTGGCAGATTGGAGTACGAAAAACCCCTGAAAAAAGGACCTGGTCTGCCGGTTTCTAAGCATTAACCAAGGAGAAATGTATTCTATGATAGCTTGGAGAGAAGAACTGACCAGTCAGAGATCCCATAGCAGCTCTGTGGAGACTCAAATTCACGAGCTCCTTCTTGCAAGGAGTTATGGGAACCAAACCATGCATGACATGCCCTCTGACCTTTTGCAGGCGACATAGTTAATTTTAAATCCCTCCTTGCACAAAAAATTTCAGAATGCCTAAGAATCCGTTCTTTTGAGGTCCGGAGCATGGGGTCCGTCTTCTATATCTATGCGTTTTAATACCAAATAATTAAAGCGCCTAGATTTTCGCACCATATAGGTCAAGGTAGTTTACGAGAACGATGTGTGCCCCTTGCATCTGTTCCCTGCGGCGTGTGCATCATTCCAGGAATCCGACCCAGAGCTGGAGGCTCCCGCCTCATGCCTGTGCCTTGGTAGCCTGGTTCATCCAATTGTTGCCTTCTGAAATATTTAATCCCGGTTTGTCCAAAATGCCTTCAGTATTGATACAGTGCCTATTTATTCCTTTGCATTTACTTTCCAGTTGGCCCAGTAAGATTTTCTTTTTGGGAGGAGGTATGTTTTTGATCATTCAAATGTAACTCCTGTAAAGGCACACATTTCCACAGAAGATATTGCATTCGCAGTGTATCCTTCCTGGTATATGGGAGATTGGTGGGGGCCGGAAAGTTTTTCAAACACATCCAAATTTCTCTTGTATATTTAGAAAGTTTTTATCCTATCCTTGTGCTTGCAAACATGAATTGTATTAAAAATAGAAGCCTTGACTGAGCCAATAGACTCTTCGATAAATTTTGTATGCTATGTTTTTCTCTGCCAGGCGCACAACATATAGACTGTTCACACACTTTCTGTAGTATGCTTTATTCTGGGCAGATAAACTCTAAGCCCCACCCTACTTTTATCCTCGTGTTAGTGCAGCCCGATGTAAACAGTAATTGTAATGTATTTAGATTTCTATAACGCTTACTACCCCGGACTAATTTAGAAGCGCTTTTTCGGCGAGTGGCACGCTACTCCAGGATCCAAAAATGATTAGTGGTGAATTAGTATAGGGAAATCTAAAATGTATTTGAGAGCTGGACATGTTGGTCTGTTAGTTGGGTTAAAAAAGATAGTGAGGGGATAGATGAGGGAAGGTTTTGCATTTATATAGCGCTTGCTACACCTGATGAAGTGTTGAAGTACTTTTCGGCGAGTAGCATGCTACTCCAGATCCCAAAAAGATGAATAGACAGATAATTTATGGTGGGGAGGTTGTTTTACTGTATACACACAACTGTACAAAAATTAATACAATTCCGTTGTAAAGTTGTATCCAAGAGGCTAGTATAGTCTCTGATAATAATGTATACAAAACTGATAAGTTGGTTTGCCATCAAGACTGATGATCCGTAATGTTGATGCAAAGTCATCTGTGCTGGAGTATCTTAGACTCTTGTTGAATTGTACCATCCACCTTGTAGGTACTGCTATTTGTATCAGGTCCTACGTTGTAGGCAGACACAAACGCCTAAATTGTGCACTATTTATATTAAGTATAATGTATGTGAGCAGAGGCCAGTAACCACTGTACAAGCTGTATTAGGTGCTTAGAAGTAGAGTGACATAGAGGGCAATAAACACTCCACTAAATCTTTTTTTATTATTAACAGTTCTCATTAGACCATACAATTCAATACCATGTACAAATAGCCCATTGGGGAACAGTTCAGGCATCATCTGGGGATTATATATCCGAGAAACACAAGTGTCATTCATGAATACAAATTGACTACTCCTCCAAGGACTGCCCTGTATTATTGACACGGGCGAAAAGGCAAACAAGCAGTCAGGAGGCGCACTGATTGTACACCCCCCCACCTGACAGGATGGTGACAGACCCCAACCACCTGCAGGAGAAACGTGCCACCTCATTGGGGAACAACTTTTACAATGCACTACCTTTACAGCAAAACTTTTACAACGCAACATCCATTACAACGCAGGCCATTACAACACAATCATTACAACGCATGTCACTACAACGCACACCACTGCAACATATGTCATTACAACGCATACCATTACAACGCATACACCTAGTACCCTTACACTATCCAACACTTATCCTGCTGTTGCACCCACTGGAGTTAGAATAGTACTTTTTACCCCTACACTATCCAACACTTGCCCTACTGTTGCACCCCCTGGAGTTAGAATAGTAAATTTTAACCCTACACTATCCAATACTTACCATACATGCAATGTAATGGTATGCGTTGTAATGGTGTGCCTTGTAAAGGTAGTATGCGTTTTAGTGGAATGCGTTGTAAAGGTAGTTTTTTTTTTTTTTTTAAACCTTTATTGAACATTTGCAATCAAATACAGACAAGGGCCTACAACCCCCAGGGCTGGCCGCTAATCATAGGATCTCAATTCACAAAGCGTACCGGTTGCAAAAGTAATTCGATTTAAACGCAGGATAGGAGGTTTTCATTTTTAAATAATAAGTAGAATAGTCGGGTATCGCACAGTGTCTCGGATCACAGAAGGGGGCGAGCAAAGAAACAACGTGTCCTAAAGAATCTCGCTATCCACTGAGTCAACAGAGTTGAGACATGAGTCATCAGGATAAACTAACGCATTTTGTTCGTCGACTCCATCAGTACTGACCGCCCCAGAGCACCAAAACCCCGAATAATCAAGGTACATATATAGAGACCAGGATGCAAGAAAGCTGAACCCACTACACTAACCCGAAAAAGAAGGGAAAGAAGACAAGAAAAAGAAGGAAGAGAAGAGGCCATAGAACAAAAATAAAAACGAACACCCATCCCCACACCTCCCCACCCTGCACCCTTGCTGATGACTATGGCCACCCCCCTCGCAGTGTGCCTGTCGCCCAATAATAGAACCCGAAATATAGAAGAGAGAAAGAAAGAAAAGGCAAAAGACCCTACTTGTGAGGGAGATCGGAGGAAGGCATGTTTCTACGGACTCCCGGTCTCCTTCCCCCGTCATGACCACCTCCGCCCCGGACTCCGTTAGATCAAAAAAACAATCCTGTTAAACCTATGCGACAGTGAGAGACCCAAATAACAATCTCAACCCTGGCCCCGTCTATCAAATGCACTAAAGTCATTAGTTAAAGAAAGCCAATTCCACGAAGCAGAAAAAGGTGCAGCAGTTCTCGATATGGATGATTGGTGACAATGGTGCCCCTCCCCGTCTCCGAAGCCAAGTTGTAACCCATCCGCCATCTTGAGAGACCGACAGGGGAGGGGAATCGACAAGGTCCAAAACAGCAAAGGATAAAAAGTAGACAATTCCAGAATGGGGATATCTTGTAAATGTTCCAGGGGATACACAATCGGGGGTTTCAACGGCTCCATAGGGCGATCGGGCACAGTACAGTCAGGTAGATCCAGTATAGTAGGAGCAAACACTACTTCCAGCGCCGGGTCAAAACAAGTCTCCGAGAAAGATATGGAAATGCAGGCTGATTGCCGAGGCGTGAGTGTCGAGTCAGGGTCCGCTCTCAGATCTGTGAGGCCATCAGTCGCAGACAACAAACTGCAAGTCCGGACTGCAATGGTTCCCCTGAGTGCCATAAATGCCTCCAGCACCGTTCGCAATGACGGGCCAGTTCGAGCCTGCTCCGCTAGCTGCATTTTGTCCTCCAACATGGTGGTCCCCACGGAGTGGCGCCTTCTCCGGGGCAAAATTAGACGGAGCAGGAGTAAGCCATGAGGGACTGAAGTTTAGCAATCAGTAATACGCAGCGAGGTACCGATCCGGGGGGATCGACAAAGCGATTGTCAAACCCCCGGTCAGGGACCCCCGCGACACATCGCCGTGCGTCACTCGTCTCCTCACCTACTATTAAACACCAGGCAGTTGGCAGTAGCATACCAATCAAAAGTCCGAATGTTCCGGAGAGCGGACCCTACCACATTCAGCAGTCCGTTGTTGTTCAACTTGGACCCGGCAGAGCCTGCACTCGAGACCCCGGCGTCCCCGCTGTGTTAGGCCTCACACAACCATCGACGTATCTCCGCTCCACGACTGCAGAGAAACTCCGGGACTGCACCACTGGAAAGCAGGTCAGATCACACACACGGGTCCGGTGCGGGAAACCAGGATAGTCAACAGGATAACAGACCGAAAGACGGAGGTCGGCGGAGCCGGGAGACTTGCGGCTATCTTGGTTGGTGACGTAGCTCCTCCCCCGTAAAGGTAGTTTTTAAAGATGCGTTGTAATGGCATGTGTTGTAATGGAATGCCTTGTAATGGATGTTGCGTTGTAAAAAATGCGTTGTAAAGGTATGTATTGTAAAAGTATGTGTTGTAGTGATATACATCCACCTCATTTAATAGCTGCCAGACGCTTTACTATGTAAGCAGACTGGTGGTTTACAACTGCGCCTACATTGGGGCACCACATATTTTTTCCAGCATAATCTGGGGTACTCCCCCTGTGTGGGATGATAGCACCCACTGAAAACTGCACCGTTGTGTAGTCTGGGACAGTGCACCTTCCATGTTATTCTATTTTGTGTGCTTATTTAATTCAGGTATACAAAGAATGTGGTACTACTTGTATACTAGGGTAGGACAAGGAAGATTGAATTTCTATGGTGGCAGAATTGTTTTTATCAGCGTGCTTTATGTCCTAAACACTCCCCCGTACCCTGAACATAATGAGATTACATAGAATACACCTCTGCGTGCCTAATGCTGCCATTTGCATTTCAAGACCAGTGATTAATGTGGCTTTATCAAGTTCAAAGCCATTAGGCGTTCCCGACCTGTCTGATACTTGCATATTGAAAAGATGGGCCATTTGAACCTAAAGATAGATAAACATATTCATAGTTCACGATTTATGTCTGCATCTAATATAAAACTGTAAATTTGGAGAGGTGATAAGTGAGAAGTTAAAGGCAGCCGCTAATCGAGCTGCATTTGTACGTAGGTCTTCCTATATTATGATATCTATTTCTGCTTCAGTCTTTAATTGTAATAAATACTTTAATACCCAGGCATGAAGTAATCGTTGAGCTGTTTAGATAATCTACCTGTCTCGCCACCTCTTCCCCACTGCATCCTTAACCAGTGGCCTAGCCAGTGTGCCCTGGGCCCCAAGGCAAGAAAGGAAATGTGACCTCTGCCCTTTATTTGGACTGTGGAAAACAGCAATAATCATTGTTCTGTGGGTCCCTCAGGCCTCTGTTTGAACTGTGACAAACCGCAGTTATCAGGGTTCAGTGGGCCTTTAAGGCATCTGGGACCTGGTGCCACTGCACCTGCTGCTCCAATGGTAAGCTAAGCCCTGCCCTTAAAAGCTTCTATTCTAGCCCCACTGGAGAACCGAAACAGCCAAGTACTGATCTGGCCATATATGCAGGCATGTAGCCGCCTCTTCCACTGAAGGGATTTAAGTCGCATGAAAGCAGCATGAGGGAAACAACCATTTACCGAGGTAAAGTTAACCAACACCTCGTCTGTTCCAACCTGAATCCATTTAAAACCAGGGACAAAAAAACGGTTCATCGTCAGCCCTAGCTTATCAGAAGGGTAAAACAGATTAATCTAACATTACAGTGTACCACATACAAAATTGTGATTCTGTATACAAATTAAATCTCGCATGCATATAGAACGGGCAGCCTTTGGCCAAAATAGCCATTTTCCCTACCCATACTTTTAACACATCTTATACAAAAAATGCTAATTACATTGTCATCCGGAAATAGTCATTAGCGCCTACTTATAACCAAATGCCACTTAGAATTGTCTTTCACTTCAAGCTTTCAAAGGTAAATTGATATAAAAGCAGTATTGAATTTTTTGACGTTGTGTACTCTTACCAAAATTTAGAGCATCAATTTTTTATGACACACCATAGAAAAAAAGGAGTTGTTTATCTATACTAAACCTCCCGAAACGTTTGATTAAACAGTTATAAAGTCACCTCTAGCTTAGTTAGTTTATAGTCTTCTTTTTTTTAATAGTAATTATTTCATATTGTTACTGTCATGGCTCAACACTTATAAGGTCCCAAAGGCGAGACCTATTGGCTATGACAATGCTTGTTATTGATTGAGTACATTGAGCAGCAGAACCTTTGATTAAGTCCTGAAGAATGCCGCAAACACCTCTTTGGAAGGTTAATAGGCTGAAACATGTTGACCTCTTATTGACTCTAACAGTGCATATATATTTCTCCCACAGTGTCCTGTTTTTAATCCTGGCCCAGGGGCGTACAAATAATGGAAACCACATACCCTTTAGCAAGTTTTAACTTTCACTCTGCTGCCCCCACTACCCTGAGCTCATTATTGTGATATTTAGTATACCTTTCTCTATAACAAAATATGCCTGAACTCCTCCCTCTCAGTGAGTGGGTTGTTTCATTGTGCAAGGAGATTCCCAATAAGGAAGCATACCAACTATGGTGGGAGAGGGAAATCGTGCTTTTAAAGGCATATTTCATCTTAGCTAGGTCTTCATTTGCAACAGTAATCCTCATTGACCCAAGGGTTTCTTGATTGTGGTAGAAATGCATTTTTACCCCTTCATTGTACGTTCAAGCACAGACCATTGCATGAAATGTTTTGATCTATGTAGGGAAAATACTCTGTGCACTGACAAAATGTGTTAAACAGAAAGTTGATAATCGCATTTAATAACTTCTCATACCTGGATTTATCTAGAAGAGGAGTCTGTAATTCTATCATATTTATGATACCACAAGGTATAAGAAATTAGGGGATCCTTATCTGATATCTTTATCAGTAAATGATCTGAAATTATTGAACATAAACTTTTCCAAGGATTATTTCTAAAGATTAAGGAATTGGTCTTTTCTAAACTAACCCCAGTGCATATAACTACAATAACCACCTCTCTCAAATCAATATTGTGCTTGTTTTAGTGAGAAAGCTAAATGATCTAGGAGAAACCAGGAACTGGCTTCAGTTTTTTTTCTTAGGAAGCTTCAAGCTAGAGAGTGAAAACACTTTTTAGAATGCCCCGAAAATTGTGATAAAGATATTTCAATTTGTTTGACAAAAAGAATAGGTACATTTCATGACAATATTGAAAGGGGAACTAACAGGAACAAATATTTACACAACATTACAAAAATATTAGAGACTACATTTCAGCAATATAGGAAATACTGAGGTTCATGTACTAATAATCCATTTGGTAAAAAGTGATTGCTTGTAGAGTCAGCACGCTACTTTGTCTGTGATAGCTTTTAAATAAAGGCATTTTTAATGCACCCCATTTTACTTTCAGATTCACAAATGTCCCCTTGGGTTACTACCTCCTGTTACTGTTTTTCAGCCCACATATGGTTTCAAAGCTCAATACATACCTTAACAACGTATTAAATATTCAGAAGGGAAACTATTAACATTCCCCTTCCAAATTCTGAATTGTTAAATGAGCTTAGTACATTTCAAAAAGGGGTTTAGCATTTGCAAACTCTGTGAATTACTGAACCAGTGGATTTTTTTAACAATAAAACATGAGGCAATTTTTCCCAATTCCCTCCAAATTAAGTTTGCTAATAATGTTAGTTGAATGATAACCGGTGCATGTACCTATTTAGTGTTAGTGTTGCTTCAGATCAAATAAAAACCAACACACATAACTTTTAAACAAAACTTAAAGACAGAATTTCTGACATCCAGCGTTAATGTTTTGTTAAATATAATTGCAAATGTCACTTAAACAGGAAAGCAGCTAAAGCAGTCTCTGGACATAAAATAGGATGTAATCATAATCTTTAGATACATTTTCTGAGTTTCGGGAACAATATGTGTCTTCTAGGTTTACTCTAAACCACTATAATAAACATATTCAATGATTTTAGATTTGATCTGTTTGTACTGGTTTCTATTGCAGACAATAATCTAGATTTAGACCAAGGATCAATTCCACCCATGTTTTTTTAAATCTATTTATCAATGTTCTCTATAAGTGTTATCGCAACTAAAACTGTACTAGAACTGATCTGAGAGATGGACCTTCAAGTATTATGCTCAGTCAATTTATTGAATAAACTATGGAGTTAAAATCTGAATAGATTAGATCCACAAGCATTGCCTGACCACTGTATTTTACATCAATAGATTACTTATCAGCACATTTTCTCTAAGTACAATTCAGTAATCTTCTATTTTTCAGTGAGCTCGTGCTGGGTCTGTTAAAACTCTTTCCAAAATATGACATTTAAATGTCGAAAAAATAAGGAATTCTAGTTTCAAGCCTGGTCAAACCTTAATGAATGCTACTCCAAAATATGCCCTTCTGTTCCTACATTTTATTGTGCACCATGATTCAGAAATGGCATGTTTTTGCTTTCGGAAGTAAAATTCTAAACATATTTATTGTTGTTGCCAGCCAAAACATTTTCACTAATTGGGAAGATAACAACAAGTGGTCTTGTGATGCTTGCTGGAATGGAAAGTGTTTAATCAAAAAGTGGATGGAATTCAAGTTTAGGAGGCAATTTTACAAAAGTGTTTGGATGTTGTATATATTTCAAATTGTTGATCTCCAAAATGGCCTAAATCAATAAATTGAATTGAAATTCAAGTTTATCATTTGAATCCTATTGTTGGAAAAGATGTGATTTTGAACCCCATGAGGTGGTTCCTTTCCAGAAAGCATTCGGGTTGTAATCATGAGTCAAATAATTCTTAGGAGTATAAAATATTCAAATTGAATTCTAATTACATATGAAATGTTTACTGTTCAATATATTTCTCCTAGTATTTTAATGTGAGGACTTTCTTGCTTATTCAAAATAATTAGTATTTGTTTTTCTATATGTAGGAAGCATTACATTAATGAAATCACTGTATCCTACCTTCTTTGTTTCCTTTCCTGTTCTCTATGAACGTTTCTATTGTTGAACTCTAAAGATTGCCCGAAATTAGGAATTGTGCTCTACATAACTTTTGCTGTGTTATAGTATGTTGATTTTTAGGTACTACTTTTGTTTCTTATGTGTATGACAACTGATGTTTTGCTTTAATAATCAGCTTATGTTTATTAGGTTTTATTATTCAATAAAATGTTTCAAACACAACAAATGGTAGTTGATATGTATTTACAACTGCAGCATTTTTATTGTATGGGCAGTTTCAAAGGGGCCAAAAATATGGTCTGTGGGATGACGGAAGACCACATTGGCATCAGCAGGGAGAGGTTTGGGCAGGTGATTGGGGTATATGTAAGTTTGGAAGTAGGGGGAAAAAAGCATGTACATTGTGTGGACGGTGACTCCTGGAGTTATTTTGAGTGATACCATGCTACCCTGTAAATGAATCCCCTGGTGAATATTATTAACAAACTTTATTCGGTTTTATAAAAGAAAAACATCTTCCAAGTTACAGATTGTTAAATATATTATGTCCAAGTTAATCAGAACACAAGATAAAAATTCATGAATTACAGTAGTAGCACTTTGCGTCTGTGAGATCTCAATGAATGCCGTTATCAGAATCGGTAGCCGCTGAGGACAACACAGTGCATGGGCCGTTACTGGTTCAAGCAAGGTATCAACATCCATTGGCATGACTGATGGGAGTGTGAAACATGTGTCTAACACGCATTCTTCTCCGCATAGCAGGCAGCGTAGAACAGGTAGGATGCAATCTTGCCAAATTGGTCTGAATGACAGAAACCATGTGGTATTTAATTCTCTTAGGCGAGGTAGTCCCAACATTTGGAAGATGCGCTCACGACACTTCATTGCTAGTAGAGTTGTCTCTATGGAGAACTAGGTGTCGTTTGTGAAATGACTTGCCATATAGCAGCATAGGAGCAAAAATAGTATTCCTGCAGCGAGTCCCAAAATGAGAGGCAATCCGCCAAACACAGAGTGCACAAAGTTTGGAAATATTACTAGGACTGCTTCCAAAGGTGCTAACAGTCCAGAAAATACGGTCTTTAATACATGTACAATACCACTCGTATCAGACATGTTTAAGATACGACTTAACATTTCTGAGAAATGTACAGGGCAATTTGTAGTTACGAGGGCATGTAACTCTGCAGAAGTCCTTGCGACTTGGCAGATAATAGGTTTCTTTGGCCGAGGTCAGTGGCACAGTTCTTTGCAAAAGAATGGATTTCATTCTGCTTAAAGTATCAATTTGTATAGAAGAGATGTTCAGTGAAGGCCAAAGTGCCGACTCTTGGCTGTCTTGGTTTTAGGAAACAATACTTGCATACAGCAAGTGACCCTGGCTTACACAGTTACTAGATGGTAATCCTGGCAACATGCCACAGCAGCTGCGATCATTCAACGTAAGGTAACTCCCATTCGAGAGTTGTCCAAAAATTGGATCAATCACTGCGGCTGGTGTACCTTGCAGGTGCAGGATAGGTTTTTAGAAGAACTATCGCAGGCCCCATGTAAGTTTATACCCTGACAAGAACCGCTTAGTGCGTTTTTACAATTTTCCCCGCTAAGAAACACTACCCCCACTCCAATATCTGTATGTGTACAGTAATTCCCAGGATGTCTTGATGTATTCTTTACCCAACCTTTTATATGTGCCTGCTGGTATATGTTGTAGGCAATATTGAAAATAGAAAATTGTAACAGGCAGAGTGATTGTTCCATTTATAATCCATTCCATAACTGGCTTTTCTGCGACAGTAAATGACAATCTTTCCAGTTTTTCAATGCTCAGCCCCGTATTGTCTGCTCCCCTTTGTGCCAATTTGATCTGTTTATCAGTGATATTGAATTCTGAAAACAGTGAAGTAGTATTGATTAAAGGATTAAATGGCCGAGAAGAATGGGATAGAATGATTAGATAACTGTGTATATCTCTGCCTACGTACATAATCTGAAACTAATGCTTGATGACTTATGTATAAGTACTGTAGAAAACGAATTGTAAAGGGTTAAAATGTTTGAGAACCATTCCTCATGAAAATCACTATAATTATATTTTGAGCACATGCTCATCGAGTAGCACAAAATACTAATAAAAATGTTGCAAAATGTGACAATAAGAAATGTGGAATCGATCCTGCTGCCTTTTTCATTAAAATTTGCATCTTATTGTTGCTTTAAAAAGAGGTCACTGTTTATAATGTACAGGTATAAGATGAAATGAGAGATAGCCATCAACAATCACAAAAAGATACCTTCCTGTAAATTGATAAAAATATTGTCATTTAACAGAATACACACAATGTATAGCCAGTAGCTTTATTTGAGCAAGTCAGGGTTTCTTGTATCTAATCTAGGCTAAGGAACGATAATTTCCAAAAACCATTATAACAGAAAGCAAATGACTGAACCTGAAAACCAGATGCCCTTTTACGAAAAACACGGCAGACGACGCCATAGGATGCTTAAAATGCACTACCTATATCCTAAACGGTACTGCATGCAACTAATGATGATACGCAAAGGGCAAAACAACATATGACGATAAATATACATAAGAAATAATTACTACACAGACGGCGGTACAACAAATAGAAAATTATTAGAGAGACAGTCCGGGGATCGAACCCGTGTTTAGGTAGTCAATTTATGACTTGCATCCAAAACTACCAAAATGGCTCCCACATTAGGGTATCTGCTATTAAACAGTAAAACTGACACTCAGCATATTACCCTTATATGATAGACTATTGAATGTGTGACCGAGGTCATAAAGAAATCACATTTAAATATGAGGAGGGTTGGACAACAATCTTAAATGGCTTAAGAAAATAACACAACCTAAGTCTCGAACCCGCGTTTATGTAGTTTCATTGAGAGTGACGCTCGGGACTACTAAAATGGCTCCGAAGGTCGTCCTCAGCACCTCCACGGTTAATAAGATGCCATACAATGCATGAACCCTGGTACTACAAGAACATTAAATGTGAATATCGGGTGCTTTTGCCATCAAATCCGATAAAATTAATCGGCCAAAGTCTCTGAAACCGAGGTTTTGTAGTTCACAGACAGTGATATTAAAAACTACTAATATGGCGCCCACGTAGTAGATTTGCCGATAGGTGTAATAAATGATAATTAAGCAGCTAATTAGCAGCTAATTAGCAAATCGATAGGGTACTTAAAGCCCGTGTGCTTGACTGCTTCAACCAGTCGTGGAGAAAGCAGGAAGCCGCGAGGAACAGGTTCGCCGTAGTGTCCGTCTTTAAGGGTAAGAATTAGGCTGCTGATAGCTACTGAACAGAGGGGGCTGGAATTCCCGTTAGAGCAATGAGGAGTATATAGAACCCTATACCTCATGGAAATAGACGCTAAAGACTATTTTAATGGCAAAATGTGGGATATAATCAAAATGTGGGACATAATCCAAGTGCTCGTTGTGACTATGAAAATGCATATGTCACATGAACAAACGAGGCAATGCAATTCTTAGTGCATTGATAGACTTTAAGTTTAAATAGCATAGTTAAGTAAATCAGATTCTTCTGACATCAGCTCTAAGATTAAGCATCTTTGAAGACTGTTAGTCTAGCAACTAGGTGAATTACAAATATAAGTACGAAGAATAATAAATTTGTATCTAGGCATAGGCCATGATAGTAATTTAAACACTACTTATCTACTATTCAGGTTGGGAGAGGATTGTACGGATAATAGCTCCCCATCTTCAGTGCACATTTACAGCGCTCAATGAAAAGGAGAGTAAGCTGCAAGTCAGGCGAAAAGGGATAATACAGCCCGGAACCGGTATGTACCATCTTTTATCAAATGAGCCAATAGATAGGAAATAGACAATCTAGAATTTCCATACCTACATGCACTAATCATAATGTCATGTAATTTGGCACAGGTACAGAGATACCTCTTAAAAGGGAGAAATAAAGAACAGCCTGACTGTCTGCATTTGACGCAAAAGCTATTGGTATGTATTAATCCACCCCCATACCCGCCAGTTAGTCATCCATCATTTAAATATATATTGACAGACGTGTACTTTACAGGCACGGCACAACAACCTAATCAAGACGGTTTTTCATCAGTATCCATGTACCTGCTCGATAGACACCATTCAACCATGTGTCAATAAGAACCCTACGAGTAAGTGGCCCTTGATAAATGTAAAAATAGGCCACAAGTCTCTGCAGTATGGTATATAATTCCATGCTCTCTCATTATAGAAGTCAATGATTCAAAAAGACCTCGTAGTGAAAGATCCACAACTGCATAAGGAGATACAGCTGTCCTGGAAATTAATAGAAGGACCGTAATCCCTACACTTCAAGTAAGGGCAGTTAACACACAAGAAGTAAAACCTCATTAGATTTATCCACAACTAGAATAAAACTCTTTGTAGGAACAGCATATTAATTGTGTGTATTTTCTTTTTTAGAAAGAAGTAAAATTATCTTGTGGTTTTAAACTCGTCCGTCCTGAGGAAGGTGCCATAAATTGTAACCTACGCACCGAAACGCGTCGACAGTGGGACTCTTAAATGTATATGTTGTAAAAGTTTTTTGTATTTATTTTGTGAGCATGACCTTTTTAATGTAGAGTGACTCTGAGGTAGACACCGTAAATCGGAATTGTTAGTTAGCATTTAAGATTGTACCAGAGCACCCAAATTATTATACTAATTGTCTGCAATTTTAAAACAATGGTTTTTAACATAAATGTTTCTACATAAATAAACTTTTGAGAGTAAAAAAGATTTTCTAGTGTGGAGTACGATTACCTATTCTAATATCTGTGTCAATACCATAATTATAAAACTGGTAATGATTAGAATGTGTAGGCCTTTTGGTCACCAAAGGAAAGATTAGTACACAGAAAGGATTCCTTTTTGATAAATACTTGATACCCAGTCCTTTCTGGTCTCTTGGGAAACTCTCTATTTTTTGGAGTAGTATTGATTAAACATCACAGCACATAGCCTGAATGAAGGTTTTGCAATGTCCAGCCTATTAGCATGATAGAACGTAATTGCGACTGACCATGTTGCAACATGACCAAGTAAATGTAAATATAAAAAGCTCTTAAATAGCGCAGCCTTCACTCCAGGGAGCATCTTGGCGCTTTAGAAGGGAATGGCAGAAAATGACGAGCCTTGCTGATGGTAGAAGAATGGTCTGCATATTCAAATTAGGTTTTTGCATAGGGTATCGGATAGATTGTATATCCATGTTTTGAGGGTCTTTCTGAAGATTGTTTCTGATGCAATTTGATGTAGGGACGATGGGAGTATGTTCCACGCTTTGGAACCCAAAACTGCCAGGGCCTTTCCTCCTCTCCTTTTCAGTCTGAAATTAGGGATGGTGAGGAGGTTAGCCTTTTGGGATCTCAAACTAAGTGTGGGAGCGTAGTGTCTGAACATGCTCTGAATGTAGTTAGGTCCTTTTCCATAGAAGGCCCTAAAGGTAATTAGAAGAACTTTGAAAAGAACCGGTTTATGAATCGGCAGCCAATGTAAAATATCCATTTCTGCTAAGGCTGACGTCCTCCTATTCCATCCCAGCACCAGTCTTGCCGCTGTATGTTGCACCATTTGCAGCTTATGGCAGACCATCCTATTTGTCCCTGCATATAGGCTGTTGCAGTAGTCGAGGCTTGATGTTATAAGTGCTACTGCACCTATTTTTCATCCTGGGAGTGGTATTAGGTCAAAGAATTTTCTGAGCCCCTTTATGATGCCGAAACATGTTTCTGCCATGGCCACTGCTTGTTGTTTAAAAGTCAGAGAGGAATCAAATCTGATCCCTAAATTTCGGACTGATAGAGCAGTGTTTGGGGGGACGGTGGCATCCTCTGGCCACCATAACATGGGGTTAAACAGATTACCTTTTCCATACGGCAAGATCTCAGTTTTTCCTGAATTGCATTTGAGATGGTTCACGCTCATCCATTGGAACGTGGCTTTTAGGCAGTTTTTGAGCTTCATTTCAGCCTCACCGGTGTCATCCTCCATCACCAGGATCAGCTGTGTATCATCCGCATACGAGATGGTATTGATAATAAAGGATGATATGAGAGCAATCAGGGGGGCCATCTATACATTGAAAAGTGTCGGGCTCAAGCAGGAGCCCTGAGGCACTCCTGAACTGAGCCATTTTTCTTCTGACCTAAATTGACCTAAGGTGACCACTTGTCACCTATTTGCTAAAAAGCTTTTTAGCCAGCCCAACACGTTTCCAGCTATCCCTGCCGCGGCTAGACGGTCCACCAAGATGGCAAGTCCTGTTCCATGATGCCTATGGCAGAAGACACTATGCTACATAAAGAATATATCCTGGACCACAGAGTCGTTAACCCATTGTCAACCACAGAGAGAGATTTTTCAAAATTAATACGATCAACTTCTCGTACTCGTTCTGCAGTCTCTGCTTGCGTAATTTTCCACGTTTTATTATAAGCAGCAAAGATACCGGCATATATAAAACGTTTATGACGCAGTGTTCTTGGTCCTAGCAACAATTCCCTAAGATCAGCGGCATCTTTAAGCAAAGATAAGTGTTGCTTTACATCCTTAACTGTAGATCTATGTATCCAATCAAGGCAAAGTTTCCCTACACTGTATGTTGTTACTATTCCTGGATGCTGTTTTTGAACATATCTTGGTTCTGGCCGAATAAATGTGAACCCCTTTGTTTTATTCAGGAATCTATCTTGACAGTTGTTTGTGTCTGTGGGCCAGATCAACCATTTATTACAATCTGTATCTGTTCTGTTGTGATGCAAAATAGTATGTATGTCGACTCCCCCCTCTGAAGTGTTATCACTAACAGGTGTAGGTGTAGGTGTAGGTATAGACGGATTGTTCAAGTCTTTTATCTTTGCTAACCCAAGACAAGACATCTGTTGGACAGTGTCATTCAAAAACCTAATTTGCTCAAGGATGAAGCAGGCTCTAAATAAAGCTTCTATCCCCTGCACTTGCCAATCGTTTGTGCCCTAGACAGTTTTTGTCTCAATGTTGTCTTTCCAAAATTCGAAACCTAGTGAAGACAGTTGAGCATAAAAGGATGTAGAATAAATGTGCTTGGTATTTGTTAACATACTTTTCATTCCTGTTTTTGTTTAGATTTTTAAAGTAAAATGATTCCGGATTGGATACATTAAACCCTGAAAAGTACGGACATTTTCTAAAAAAACTTTTTGGAGCTACCCTTTGGTTATACATTAATACATTTCTAGGATTTGCAGATTTGTGCAAGAAATGATGACCATGGTGATTAAATCTGATGAACCTTCTAAGTATTCATGATTTGTAAAGTCTGACATCATATTATTAACAGTCTCAAAGTCCCAATCATCAGAAAAGGTACTAGATGAAACAGTCATTCAAGGAAATCTTGAACTGGTGTGGAATCTTCAACAGCTCTGATGGGCCAAACAGTCATAATTAGTTCTGTCCAAAGCTATACTCCCTGGTATAGGAACGGCTGTGATGTTCACTGATGACAAGTCTCTTTGTTCACGATGGGATGATTTGTGTGGCTTGAGAAGTAAGTTGATGTTCTTATTTGCTGTGTCCATTGTGACATATCTTCCATTTATCAGCATTCCCAAAGTTATTACCAGAGTCAACCAAAGTAGAAGAAAAAGCACACCCAACACAATCCAAAGTTCAATCCATGGTGAAAGTCTTTTCCAGGTGATGAAAAGGGTCTGTTGCTTGTTCTTTCAAAGATCTTTTCACTGGCGCAGTTTTAGGCTCGCTTGGATCCTCGGAAAATGTATCAAAGTTAATGAAATAGCCAGAGGCAGTTCTGTCAATTGTTGAGATTGCATCGGGATTCGTTGAAATCGCTGGAACCTCAGGATTACTTGTAACATTTGTGTAGTCAGATGCTACTTTATTGTAGACAGGCGTTTCTTGACGAACTGTTATTTGGTTTCAAGAGGTACAAGTTCCATAGCTCTGTTGCTTAGTCCTTCATTTCGCACTGCAGATTCTTCAAAGGTGATGAGTCTCTCAGTTTGAACCTTTTGGATAATAGCCAGAGCTGAGCGTCTGCTACATTGGAGGAGTCCACTTGGCCTACTGCTTATGATCGGCCACATGAGGTTGTATGACCAGGTTGATAGACACGAACCTGTTCTCCTTTTTTCCAGCAAGGGGCGGCAGTAATACTGGTCTTGATCCGTGAATTGCTAGGACAGGTACTGGTTGTCAGTAAGAATGCCCAAATTCCTTCTTGTCCACAATCTTTTCTCTACCAGATCACCGAGCATTGGGATCCAGACAGGCCTTGTTGGGACGGTCAGTTTCTCTTCAGTGGTGGTTGGCTTCATGAACACGTTACTTTGTTTCCTTCTTATTTCATTTAAGTCCTGTAAGACAGCCAAACTATCTTTGATATCAAAGAGTGTTTCGTCTACCATTGAAGTCTGACAATCGAGGTCCGCTATTAACATTCTGGTCCCAAAAAGGACTTCATATGGAGTGATACCCTCTAGAGAACTTCTTGGCAGATTGTTAAGACTACGTTGGACACTTATTAGATGTTTGACCTACCCGTCACCCAATCCTAATACCCTAGCTGTTATAGATTGCTTTATGTCCCGGTTTTTTCTCTCCACTACTGAATTTCTCTCAGGATGGGATGGACTAGAGTACCGCAATGCAACGCCCAGATTGGCCATGGCCTCCTTGTAAGCTCGAGAGCTAAACTCAGGACTCTGGTCAGAATGTAGCGTGTCGACTGCGTATTGGCCGATAAAGACTCGCAAATCTTTTATAACAGTTGGAGCGTCAGCCGAGCGCCGAGGCCACATCCAAATGAATCTTGAACACGAATCCACTGCGATCATGATATATTTATAGTTGCCATCCCTCTGTAAGGAACCGCAGTGGTCAAGGTAAACGCAAGCTAATGGTTTATCTGAAATGTTTATTTTTTTTATTTATTTTTTGTGTTTTCTATAGCGCGAACATGACCCAGCAAAGGGTGTCAGAGCTCTTTACAATAGCATTTAAACAACAATCCTAACTTTACATATTACTAGACATAGGTGTTTGCAGTAATTGCCATTCCAAGGGGCTAAAAGGTTCACTGATAGATTACCATAAAGTCTTAGACATTGTTTTTTAAAAATAATGAGATAAAAACGGGTATAAAAGACCAACATTGTACAGTGAAGCTGGTAGTATGAAAATTGTGCCCCCCAGGCAGGATGAAATAAATAAAGAACAGTTTTAAGGAATTAAGGGAGAAATTTCCTCATATATACAACGATGTTACTTCTTTTTTTAATTTTGCGATGGTTGGAATTCTTCTCAAGTCGGGGGGAGGGCGTTCCAAATTCTCGGTGCGGCCCCTGAGAATGCTCGGTCATACGTTCTTATGGAAGCGCGCAGGTTTCAGTAGTAGATAAGCCTTGCTCCTGGAGGAACATGACCCTCCCGACAGCGTAAGTTTCTGGGCGAGGTAGACTGGAGTCTTGTTGTGTATTGCTTTGTGGGTAATGCATGCCAGCGTGAACTGAATTTGTGCTTTGAACGGAAACCAGTTGAGAGCTTTCAAGTGGGGGGAAATATGGTTGGCTTTTTTGGATCCCGTTATGAGTCTTGTGGCTGCATTAAGACATGCTTTCAACAGGGCAGTTGAGATCTTAGGGAGTCCAGCTAAGGTTGTGCAACCATATTCAATCCTTGAGATGACCAATGATTGAATTGCTGTCTTGAGGTCTGCTTTATTTAAAAAAGGTTTTAGTTTTCGTAAGTAACTCAAGTAGAATATGGCGTTTTTTGCCATTGTGTTGATATGTGCAGACATATTAAGGTTTTGTCCAGAATGATACCCAGAGATTTAGTTGACTCCACAATCTTCGGAGTGCACTTTAGAGCACTGACGAGGTTGGACCATCCTGCCATCGATGTTTTGCTTTTTTTAGGGGTAATCAGAAGGAATTACATTTTTTGAGCATTTAGTTTTAGGTGGTTCTTGGTTAGCCATTGAAGTGTTCTTGTTAGAGCTAGGTTCATTGTCTTTATATCATCAGTCGAGGCAATCTTAATGTATAGCTGAGTGTCATCAGCATACATATGGAAAGCAATGTTATCTTTTCGAAGTATTTCCGTAAGAGGTTCTATGTATAGATTAAAGAGTGATGGAGATAGCGTTGAACTTTGTGGGACTCCTATAGTATTGTCGGTTGCGCTTGAAAGGGTCTGGTTGACAATGAATTTTTGTGATCTATTCTCCCGAAAGGAGCGGAACCAGGATAGCACTGTACCCTCAAATCCCATCCTGTTTTTTAGTCGATCGAGTATATAGGCATGGTTCACCGTGTCGAAAGCTGATGACAAGTCCAGTAAGATTAGTAGGCATGTTTCATTATGATCAAGAGCCAGTAAAGCGTTATCTACTATGTGCAGTATCGCAGTTTCTGTACTGTGGTTTTGGACGGAAACCAGATTGGCAATTGTTTAGAAGCTTGAAGTCAGAGATGTGTAGGCTCAATTGTTGTTGGACAAATTTTTCCATAATTTTGGCCAACATGGGAATATTTGTTACCGGTCTAAAATTGTTTGCATCTAAGGGGTTCTCAGACGTATTTTTTAGTAGCGGGATGACTTGTCCTGTTTTTAAGCAGGCCGGTATTTGACATTGTGACAACGATGCATTAATCTTTGCCCAAGCCAGGATTAGCAGGTGATTTATGGAGGACCAGCATTTCGCCGGTAGGGGATCATTGTAATGATTGTTAGGTTTCGAGGTCGCCATGATCTTTGAAATGCCTAAATCACTAACCTGTGTAAAATCTGACCATCTGGCATTGTTTTTGAGTTCAGCTGATTCTAGATCATCCAGCAACTTACCTCCCTGGCCCTTCTTTATTTCCATGTCATCCGCAGCCTTTTTTAGTTCCCTCTCCAAAGAGTTGGAGATCGAGAAGTCTTCGCTGTTTAAGTTAGTTTTGGAAATGACTGGAGCCATTTTGGCCATCTTGTTTGATTGATCTTTAAGTAGAGACTTTCAACTTTTGGCATATTTCACATTCCAAAACATAGTGTTCGAGTCATATGAGCTGCTGTTACTACACTGTGCATTAGATCACCACCTGGTGTTGGGCTCGGATGATTGCATGTTGTTGCCGTCTTGGAAGAAGTCTTTTGTAGTCACTAGATAGGTGACTCCTCCCTTGGACGATAGTGCGCATGGGCATCGGCTCCATCCTTAGATTGTTTTTTTCGGCCACTGGGTTCGGATGAATTTTTCCGGCCCGGCTCGACATCTACTTTTCAAGTACTTTGAAGAGCAAAAACTTATTTAAACGTCACCTAACTTCCTTTGATATCGACTAACATCGTTTTTGACTCCATCAGCTCGATTCCGGTCATCGACGCGGGCCGTTGGGCCTATCCACGCCATGAGGCCTACACGTCATGGAAAGGACGGCATTCAAGAAATGCCCCGTGTGTGGAACAAAGTTTCCATGCAGTGACCACCACGTGGTCTGTAACCTGTGCTTATCGCCAGAACACGACGAACCCAGTAGTGCAGCCTGCGCGTCCTTTCGATCCAAGAAAACCATCCGAGATCGGAGGGCCCATTGACACGACATGCAGAGACCAGCTCCGGAAACCGGTGGATATCTTCGACGAGGAGGTTCCTCTCGTTCTCGAAGAGGATTCCGATGAACTCCAAATCGTCGTATTGGAGGCAGACGACTCAGATGACTCCATACCATCGGGTCAGCGCCTGAGTACTACTGCTCCTGCACCACACACAGCACCCATACCGAAGGCGAAGGTCAACACTCCGACTCCTGGGCCCAGTCAAGACCGAAAAATCACTTCGAAAGCCCCGCCATCGAGCCCGGCTCCAAAGAAAAGAAGTAAGCCTTCCTGCAGCTCCTTACCGAGCAAGCCGCACATGCCGATCCCACCAGCTCCATCGGCACCGAAACCAAAAGAAGTCTCTACTCCGTTGACTTCTAAAGACAAAGGTGCAAAGCCAGCATCCGACGCCTCGAAGCCGACGAGAACAGCTTCCACTCCGGAGCCATCACTTTCGGTATCGAAACCGACAAGGTCTCATTCCGATGCACCCAAGCGCTCGAAACAGCCTACCACACCAAAAACAACACCTTCTACGCCAAAGGACACTGTAACACCTCCTGAGGCTAAAGACAAGCAGCAACCTCGTTTGGATCTGAAAATATTGGCGCCAACAAAGGTTACACAAGGAGAAGAACTTTTCCAACCTGATCCTCTGCAAAAGAAGATCTACATTGACCCAAAGACAGGTGCTGTATCCACTATACCACACAAGAAGAGGAAGGCAGATACAACACCCACAACAGTAGTACCTGCCAAGAAGAAGGACTCTGCCACATCTCCTATGCACCCTTCTTCTCCTATACTTCCTTCTCCTTCATCCCATGTTCCTTTTAACAATTCACCACAGATTTCCCCTTCATATTCTCCTCTTCTGTCTTCACACTCACCTCAAAATGATGATGAGTATAGTTTAGGAAGAGGGATAGACCCAGATGAGCCTTTCCCATACCCTATAGATGATACAGACTGGGAGTACCCGAACCCACAGGATGCACCAGATATTCCTGACCCACAGTCATAGCCATCAAAACCTTCTCCCCCAGAAGATAATATTAGTTTTGGACACCTGCTGAACAGAGCTGCCATTTACCAGGGAGTCACTATGCACTGTGATGCGGCAGAGGAAGATTTTCTTTTAGACACATTTGAACAATCGCAAAGGTCTGTTCAAATTCTTCCTATGATTAAAGGGGTCATCAAACACGCTCCAGAGATATTTAAAGACCCTGTACGTACTAGGATCCTAAACCCTAGAATTGAGAAAAAATATAGGCCTGCACCTGCAGATCCAGCCTACATTAAAGGACAACTACCATTAGATTCACTAGTTGTATCAAATGCTAGGAAAAGGGCAAATTCACAAATGTCAGGGGAGACACCCCCACCTGACAAAGAATCTAAAGTAATAGATGCTTCAGGCAAAAGAATAGCTGTGCAAGCTTCGAACATATGGCGTATAGCTAACACACAAGCCCTCCTTTCAAGATATGATAGGGCTCTTTATGATCAGTTAGAGAAACTACTGGAACATCTACCTCACCAATATAAGGTGCAGGCAAATGACCTTATACAAGAAGGCAAGCTAATTTCCAACGCCTCAATCAAGTGTGCACTTGATGTGGCAGACACTGCATCCAGAGCTGTCAACACTAGTGTCATACTTAGAAGACATGCGTGGCTACGCATTTCAGGATTTAAATAGGAAGTGCAAACTACCATTATAAATCAACCATTTAATCAAAAACAATTGTTCTGACCAGAGGTAGACACAGCACTTGAAAAGATGAAGAAGGATACATACACTGCCAAATCTATGGGAGCTTTACAGTCCACACAAAGCTAAAAGTTCCTTTCGTCGCTCCTTCTACAGAGGAGGCTCCAAACAGTCTGGAGCAGACAATACAACATCCTTTAATACAAACACACAAACATCCTCTTACAAAGGATATTTTAGAGGAGGATATAGAGGAAACAACAACAAAGGAAAAGGTCGGAGTAACAACAATAATCAAACCTCCTCCAACACAAAACAGTGACTTTCCTCTGCTCCCCAACAGCATTCAACTCCTGTGGGGGGCAGATTAACACAGCTCCTACCTGTCTGGAATTCCATCTCAACAGACAAGTGGGCAAGATAAATTATCCAGTCTGGCTACTGCCTGGAACTTACAGCAACCCCTCCACACATACCACCCAGACAGCGTCCAATGTGGGCAGAACACCTTACTCTGCTCAAACAAGAAGTCCTGTCACTTCTTCAAAAGGACGCAATAGGGGCGTGGCCAAGATGGCGACGGAGTAAGACGTGCCTGCGAGTCCACCCGGTGCCACAAGCCCTTCTTAGCCTTGTATAGCTTCTTGGGGGCTAGCTTTACCCCGATAATTGAGTCACGGGGGTGCCTGAGGTGCCCCAGCTTGCTTTGGTCCTTCCTCCATTCAGCTACGACAAGCGGAGACGGAGATAGATGGTGCGACGCAGCGGTGGCCCGTGAGGCCTACACAGCCTTGCCAGAGACCCTCGGAGATCTCCGTGAATCGCCTCCCCGGAGGGCCTTGGACTCCCACCCTCTACAGCGACTGTCCTGAGAGCTGCGCCCTGCGTCACCCTTGCACGGCCCTCGGCGGGCGATCGCCTGGCCGGACAGCTCCGGTGAAGAATAGATCGGCTGGCGACCACTGAGGCCGGAACGCTATGGAGAAGAAGAACTGATCGGCCAGCGCCCACCGAGGTTGGGTGGCTTCGGAGAGGAGTGGGGACGTTCGGGACCTGGGGAGGCTCAGCTGGCCTCCCCTCCGGGACTGAAATTGGCTCTACGTGCCGCGGAGACCGACTACGGCCCAAGACTCTTCAAAACGCCCACCGGCCCATGCTCCAGCGGGGTCCCCTCGTACGACGAGCCCGGCCACTTGATCAGGACAGGGCAAGGATTGCAGGCCCAGTTGGGCCCCTGGCCGAGATCTGATACTATTGGCAGCTAAGGGGGCCTCGAACGATCTATAGACCGCTCCTAGAGACTAGGTTTGCATTTCGGAGCACTGAGACCCCGTCCTGCCGAGAGCACTCCTACCCTGCTGCCCCCGGCTCTTCAGAACCTCCGCCATGTCGACCAGGAACCGCACGTATAAGCCTGGGAAGGATGGCCCCGGGAAAGGCTCGCCTGCTTCGCCCCCTGGCCCTAGCAAGTCACCCTCGAAAGGAGACAACGCTACTAAAGCGTTCATGATCGAACTCTTCTCGGCCATCAAGGAGGACATTTCCGAACTACGTTCCCAGTTGGCCTCCGACTTGCGTGAGGTGCGGCTGGATGTAGATGGCATTGGTGACCGGGTGGCGACATTGAAGGAGCCTGGCGGGTGATGAACAGAGTCCTGTGCACACGAATGTGTTGCGTTGTTTCCAAGTGGAAACTGTAATGGTTTTCTTGTACCGTGATGGAAAAACCAATTCAAGGGTCTTGTTGATGTTTATAAAAATTTATTCACAGGAGGTGTGTATAGTACATCCAAGTAGTACGTTCATGTGAAAAGTATAAATGAAAAAAGAAGCCGACACGTGTTTCGTCACAGCGTGAAACGGCCGTGTCTCATCAGGGCTGGAGCGTTTGTAACGCGTAGAGTAAACGAGGCGTGCTAATAGGACGCCTGTTGCCTGAATATGCGTGAGTCTGCTTAGAGAAATTGAAAGAATTGGGAGGGTTTCAGGATTGGTGCACGGCTTGCGGAAAATCCGTGTAGTGGATTTGGATGGTGTCACGGTGTGACACAGGGAGGGTAGGTACAGTTTCCATATGGGTAAATGCAGAGAACAAAGTATCTGTCACCGGATTTCTAGGTAAAAAGGCGTGCGGTTGTAGCCAGGCTTACTGAGAAACATCGGTACACTAGTATTGCCAGGTCGGTGCAGTCCTCTTGCGTGCATCAATCCTCCGAGGCGTCCGGGTAGTGGATGTCTGGCGGGTGATGTGCACCAACTTCAGCAGGACATGATCAGGCTTCAAGAGCAGAACCTGGATCTGCAGGCCCACTGCGAGGATTTGGAGAATCGGTCCTGCCGCAACAACATCAGGATTCGAGCGGTCCCCTGGGAAGGCGAGGGGGGTGACCTGCGAGGATATGTGGAGGCCCTCTTCCTCCAGATTTTGGCGGAGAACAACCTTACGGAGAGCCGTATGGACAGAGTACACCGTGTTGGGTTGCCACGTGGTGCGCGGTCGCCACCTCCTGATATCCTGGTCTGCTTACATGACTTTCAACTAAATGAGCGCATACTTAGGAAGGCCAGGGACACTAACCCATTACAGTTCCGAGGGCATCACCCCCAGCTATTCCAGGACTTGGCGGCCTCCACGCTACAGAAACGCTGGGACTTTCGACCGGTAACAGCGTTTCTACGGGACCATAACGTGGCCTACTCTTGGGGTCACCCCTTCCGCCTAATTTTCCGGTGACAAAACAGATTAGTGAAGATCAGATCTTTGTCGCGGCTCGGGACCTCCTGGGCATGGACGAAGCACCCTCGCCTCGCAGAGAAGGTACATCCCCAGCAAGACGAAGATCCTGCTCCCCTACCTGGCAGAGAGTGGCAGAGAGTGGGCTGCTCAGCAATGGCGGAGGGCCCGGATCCGGCAGTTAGCCAACACGAGCGAGGTGAAGCTGTTGCTTCGGTGATTTACAGATGCAACCGCCCCGACCAAGGAGGAGGTGCCTTTCGGGGAGGGACATGTCCTGGGTATCGCGCGCTCTTGGGGGGAACGAGGGGGGGATGCCTCGGGGAGACATGTCTGGCGCTGCCTATACTCTTCCTATGATTGAGCTGGGGAGGAGACCTTATACCTGATGCCTATTACACTGGGAATGTGGAACTTGAAAGGTCTTAACTCCCCCCAGAAAAGGCAGAAAGTGTGGATCATCATCTTGACGTAGTGGGGCTCCAGGATACCCATCTGGCCCGAAAGGATGAAACCCGCCTCAAGAATAAGCAGTTCCCCCTTATTTACAGATCCTCTGCCTCCACAAAACACAGGGGGGTGGCCCTTTTATATCGATACAACCTGCAATACCAACCTATGGGCGTGCGTAGTGACAGGGAGGGTCGGTGGCTTATGGTTAAGGGAATGCTCCTTGGCAAGCTCTGTACGTTTCTAGTCCTGTATGCTCCCAATGCAGGTCAAAATGGGTTCCTTCAGGGCTTGTTGCGGGAGGTGGAGAACTTTGTAGAAGGCGCCTTGGTGGTCATGGGTGACTTTAACCTGGTATGGGATAAGGAACTAGATTGCTCTCATCATCAGCGAACAGAGGCAGGCCTTTTTTCCTCAGACACGCAAAACACCATGGAGAGCCTTGGCCTTACTCATAGCTGATGCACTCTCCAACCCCAGACCAGAGACTACACTTTTTTCTCCCATGTCCACCACACATACTCGCGGCTGGATCACATTTTTCTGAGCCAATCACTGAGGGGAGACCTTCGGGAGAGTGAAATATTCCCCCTATCCGTCTCCGATCACAGTCTTCTGGCGGTGTGCTTGAGTTGGATTCCGGGGGCGACCCCCCATCGCAAGTGGTACTTCCCAATGTCCCTGACCCGGGACAAATCATCCTGCCAAAATCTCCGCACGGCTTTTCGTGACTTTTTTTAACTCAATCAGGAGGAGGATACATCGATTTTTAACCTTTGGGATGCCTTTAAGGCAACAATAAGGGGCAAATGCATAGCTCTAATATCCGCCCTTAACAAGCTTAGACGAGAGGAAAGGGAGGCGCTTGAAAGGGAGCTCTCCGCCCTTGAATTGGCACACAAACAAAATCCCTCTCGGATAACACTGAGACCACTGACAGCAGTCAGGGGAAAACTCAAGGCCCACTATAATAACAGGGCAGAGTTCACACTATTGAAACTACGACGCCTCTCCTATTCTCAGGGGAACAAAGTGGGGAAGCACCTGGCCCGCCAACTCAGGGATAAGAGTGAGAAAGAATATATAGGAGGCCTCCAGGACCCATCAGGCACCCTGATGCACAAAGACTCGTCCAAGGCTGAGCTATTTGGCGACTTTTACGCTGCTTTGTACTCGGCGGACGCTCTGGACCCCGGGGACCAAATTGCATATCTAGGAACACACCCACTCCCCCAGGTCTCCAAAGAATGGAATGAACTGCTTGCGGCTCCCTTCACTAGGGAAGAAGTGCTGACTGCCATTAAAGCTCTGAAACTTCACAAAGCACCAGGGCTGGACATCTTCACCGCCCCCTTTTATCAGACCTTTGCCTCGGAGTTGTGTGACTTCCTGGCGCAACTGTTTAATAACATGGGGGAGTCAGGCCTGACTTCAGGCTCCATGGCGGAGGCTGTAATATCAGTCATCCCTAAGGCGGGGAAGGACCTCTTAAGATGTGCATCATATAGGCCTATAGCCTTAGATGCTAAATTGTACTCATCCATCATTGCTGCTAGGCTCCAGGACTTAATGCCAGCCCTCATCCACCCAGATCAATCTGGCTTCATCACAGGTCGCCAGACCCATGACAACACCAGGAGAATGATCCACTTAATTGCAGAGGCCAACAGATTCAAGATCCTAGCATTCCTAGTGGGCCTCGATGCTGAAAAAGCCTTCAACCGGGTGGACTGGGGCTTCTTGTTCCGCACCCTAGAGGCTTTCGGCTTTTCCTCTAAATTCATCTCCATGCTGAGGGCCAACTACAGTAGTCCCCGATCTAGAGTCATTGTCAATGGGCATCTGTCATCGTTCTTTCCGCACTCTTGTGGTACAAGACAGGGTTGCCCCCTGTCTCCTCTACTTTTTGCTCTCAGTATAGAACCCCTGGCGCTGATGGTGAGGGAGAACCTGGACATACGAGGTCTCCCCTTTTCGGGGGAACAGCATAAAATCTCCCTCTTCGCGGACGATGTGCTTTTCTCCCTGGCGGACCCGGCACACTCTCTCCCTCATGTACAGGACGTCTTGTCACGCTTAGAGAAGGTAGCCAGTTTTAAAATCAACCACAGTAAATCCTACATTCTTAATCTTACGCTCCCACCTGCCGAGGTGGAACACCTCCGGCCGCTCTCGCCCCTGTCCTGGTTCCGCTCCTCAATATAATATCTAGGAGTTCAGCTGAACTCCAGTGTCGAGAAACTTTATGCCGCCAATTTTCCCCCCTTGTTGGCGCAGATACAGAGCGAGCTGGCCCGGTGGAAGCCTATGTTTACATCCTGGCTAGGACGAATCCATGCGGTCAAAATGTCCATGCTTCCCAAACTCTTATATCTTTTTCAAGCACTGCCCATTGTTCTGGACGGGGACTTCTTTCGTCACCTGAAGACCATGATCCTGCGTCACATCTGGCAGGGGGGCCGAGCTCGATTCTCCTTCGTAACCCTTCGGCGCCCTTTAAAGAACGGAGGGGTAGGTCTGCCAGATATGCACCTGTACTACAAGGCAGGGCAGCTCCGAGTCCTGGTTGAGTGGACTCAGACTGAGTCTGAGAAACACTGGCTCCACATGGACAGGAGTGTGGCAGGCAGGTTTATTTGGGACCTAGTATGGAAACCCAAGGGGGACAGAACACTTACATCAGTACGCCTACTAGCACCACCTTGAAGGTATGGGATTCGGTCTCTGACGACGGGGAGGTGGACGTCCTTTCCTTCCCCCTTTACCCCTATCCATTTCAATCCGGCCTTCCCCCCGGCGGCGAGAGAGGGTTCTTTCGACACCTGGAGGACCGGGGGTTGCCTCGCTCTCATGCATGTGTTCCACGGCTTCGCCCCACTCACTTTCGACAACTGCATGCTAGACTACGCAGTTCAGCAAACGGAGCGATTCCATCACACTCAAATGCTCCACTGGGCGCTGTCGCCCGAGGTGCGAGACGCTGCAACCAGGCCACCTACATCCTTTGAGGCCTTTCTCTCTCGGACCTCCTCCATGTGGGGCGTGATCTCATTCATTTACAGTCTCCTGCTCTCTACTGCCATCTCTCCTCGTCCTCGATATATGAGTCAATGTGAAGAACACCTCGGCCGTGATATCTCCGACGAGGAATGGTCCCGACTTTGGCATGACATAGACTCAATCATTCAGTGGAGCTGAGAGAGGCCCATCTCAAGACGATGATGGACAAGTACTTGTATCCGGCCAAATTGAAAAATATTTTCCCGAACTCTTCAGATAGATGCTGCAGGGGTTGTGGCTTGTTGGGGGACTTCCGCCACATCTGGTGGGACTGCCCTGTCATTCGCCCCTACTGGGAAGAGATACTGTCTCATTTCAAGGAAATACTAGGTTACCCAGTCCCGGACTCACTGGCCTTTGTCTTACTGGGCCTTCGTGACCCAGTTTTGGAACACCAGACCAAGGCAGATAAAAAGATTCTCTGGCTTTGTATAGGAGCGGCTAAGCTGACCCTGGCAGCGGACTGGAAGAAGAAGGAAGCCCCTGCGCTCTCTGTGTGGCATGCACGTTTGTGGAAACTATTGAGTATGGAGCGCATGGCCGATATTTTCCGGGGTCACTTTAAGAACTTCATCTTCCGCTGGGGTCCCTTGGTCCGCTTCCTTTCCGTGGGTCTGCCATTTGCGGTCTGCCCACCTACATTGCGAGCTCTTCACCTGTTCCAAGTGTGATTTGATTATCTGAGTGAATGTGTGAATGCAATTCAGCTACCACCACTGTTGGAGGTGGGAGGGGCAAGCGGTTGCGGGGTGGAGAGAAGGGGGGGGGTTGTTGTTTTTTGTTTTATTTTTGTGACACCGCTCTTGCTCGAAGGCGGAGAGATGAACAGTGCAGCTTGGAATCTGACTTGATATGTTGTGCAATGCCTCCATGGCACCTTCCGCGACGGTAACGATTTGCTGATTTTTTTTTAACTTCCTCACAGCAAGAGACTTTGCCCAGTATACTTTCACTGTTCGACTGGCTAATATGGGCGCGAACAAGCGCCCCCCTTGCTAATTATTGTCTCTCGCGCCGATTCATTTTAGCCCCTGTGTGGGATATTGTGCGGGATTGTCGCTACTTTTCTTTTTTCTCCTTTTTCCTTTATGCAAACTGTTAATAAACACATTTTTGAGAAATAGGGACGCTATAGAAATAGTTCCTTTACAACACCAAGGAACAGGGGTTTACTCGCTGTATTTTCTAATACCCAAGAAAGATGGGACACTAAGACCAATTCTAGATATCAGGCCCCTCAATCATTACATAAAATCAGATAATTTTCACATGATCACTTTACAACAAGTGCTCCCACTGCTGCAACAAGGCGATTTCCTTACAACACTAGATCTAAACAACGCCTACTTTCACATTCCTATGCATCCTGCTCACAGGAAGTATCTATGGTTTGTACTAGAAGGACAACCAGTTAACCGACCTACTCCATCTGGGTTGGTACCAAGCGCCAAGATGCTACTTGGAGTGGTAGCAGCGCTATAGAAATGTATCTTACATTACATTACATTACAACATTATCAATTCAAAGTCCTTCGATTCGGAGTTACTACAGCACCAATCGTATTTACAAAGTGCCTAGCAGTAGTAGCAGCACATCTAAGGAGACAACATATACATGTCTTCCCTTATCTAGGCGATTGGCTCATAAAAGCCATGTCATTCAATCAGTGTGTTCAACATACACATCAAACAATTCAAACATTGCACGACTTAGGGTTCACAATCAACTACACCAAGTCACACCTGCAACCCTCTCATATACATCAGTGTCTAAGGGATACAATAAACACGCCTACAGCTCTAGCGTATCCCAATCCAGCAAGAATACAGAACATTCAGTCCTTAGTCACTGTCTTCCAACATCAACAATCTCTGCAAGGCAGTGTTCATGAGACTGATAGGCATGATGGCATCTTGCATTTTTATAGTACCATATTCAAGACTGCAGATGCGTCCGTTACAGGAATGTCTAGCACAACAATGGAACCAGGCTCAAGGGCAACTAACAGACCTGGTGTTGGTAGACAGCCGCACACATCGCTCTCTGCAGTGGTGGAACACCAAAATCTTGACACTGGGCGGCCGTTCCTCGAACCAGTTCCACAAATATTACTTACAGCAGACGCATCACTCACAGGATGGGGAGCCCACCTCCTACATCATACAACTCAAGGGCAATGGACCACTCAACAAAGACTGCTCCATTTCAACCATCTAGAGCTGCTAGCAATATTCCTAGCACTCAAAACATTCCAACTGCAAGTACAAAACAAAGCTGTCTTAATCTGGATGGACAACATGACAGCCATGTATTATATACAAAAACAGGGGGGGGGGGGGACACATTCTCTACAAGTGTCCTAGCTCACACAGAACATTTGGAGATGGGCCATTCCACAAAACATATATCTGTTGGCAGAGCACCTTCCAGGAGTTTACAATCAGATAGCCGATCTGTTGAGTCGGCAGACACAACAAATTCACAAATGGAAACTACATCCACAAGTTCTTCAACCATTCTTTCACAAGTGGGGGCATCCAGACATAGATATGTCCGCCACACACGAAAACGCAAAATTCCCAACCTTCGTCACCAGGTTTCCACACCCGCTGTCCAAGGGCAATTCGATATGGATGAACTCGTCGGGCAGATTTGCGTATGCTTTTCCGCCAATACCACTAATACCACTAGTAGTACGCAAGCTCACACAACAGTCTCTCAAATTAATCCTGGTAGCTCCCACATGGCCCCACCAACCGTGGTTCACCGCACTGTTAGGACTCTCTCTAGCTCCACACCAAAAGTTACGCCTAACACCATCTCTGCTGACGCAGAACCATACAGACATCAGACATCCAGACCCAAATCAGCTGAATCTGGTGATCTGGCTCCTGAAGTCTTAGAGTTTGGTTATCTTAACCTACCTCCAGACTGTATGAATATTATTAAAGAGGCCAGGAGACCTACTACAAGAGCTTGTTATGCTGCTAAATGGAAGAGATTTGCCATTTATTGCAACAATAACCAAATAGATACCCTGGATGCTTCTATCCAGGATATCATTTGCTACCTTTTACATTTACAAAGATGTAACTTGGCATATTTATCCATACGCCTGCACTTTGCAGCAATTGCAGCATATTTACAAAACAGACAACATCAGTCTCTTTTTAGAGTACCCGCTATTAAAGCATTTATGGAAGGATTAAAAAGAATCATTCCCCCCGGTTACCACCTTCTCCAGTGTGGAACCTAAATGTTGTTCTTACAAGACTCATGGGACCACCTTTTGGACCTTTACACAAATGTGGACTGCAATTCGTCACATGGAAAACAGCTTTCCTTATTGCTATTACCTCTCTTAGGAGAGTTAGTGAGATACAAGCTTTCACAATACAAGAATCTTTTTTACAGCTACATCGTAACAAAGTGGTTCTGAGAACTAATCCTAAATTCCTTCCAAAAGTCATTACTCCTTTTCATTTAAACCAATCTGTAGAGTTACCTGTGTTTTTCTAAAACCCTGACTCTGTAGCAAAAAGAGCTCTACACACACTAGATGTCAAAAGAGCTCTTCTCTACTATATAGATAGGACTAAATCTTAATTAAAAAAAACAATTGTTTGTATCTTTCTCTCCACCACATAAAGGCATCCCCATCTCTAAGAGTGGAATTGCAAGGTGGATTGTCAAATGTATACAAATATGCTATCAAAAAGCAAAATGTACATTAACAGTTCCTCCTAAAGCGCACTCCACACGCAAAATAGGAACCTCTATGGCTTTCTTAGGGAACATCCCCCTAGAAGGCATATGCAAGGCAGCACTAAACACTACTGTGTTGATGTGCAATCCAAGCAGCAAGCTGCAGTAGGCCAAGCTGTCCTTAAAACTCTTTCAAACTACTGCAACAGATACAGGTGACCACCGCTAGGGACACACTGCTGCAAAATCGATGCACAGTGTAGTATCTGCAGCTCATATGCCTCGAACGGTATGCATCTGTTCTTGGCATGTAGAGCTGCAGATTACTACACGCCCTCCCGCCTCCCCGGGACCTGTATCTGTTCCAGTTTTCATCTTACTTAGATGCACATGCATGGACATCTTTCTATTTACTTCTACTAACTCCATAATTTCCCATCATGGCGAAAAACAATCTAAGGATGGAGCCGATGCCCATGCGCACTATCGTCCAAGGAAGCAATCACCTATCTCGTGACTACAAAAGACTTCTTCCAATATGACAACAACATGCAATCATCCGAGCCCAACATCAGGTGGTGATCTAATGCACAGTGTGGTAATCTGCAGCTCTACATGCCAAGAACAGATGCATACTGGTAAGTAGCATTTTCCTTCTGGTTTGTTTCCTCATGCATGGCCACCAGTGTCTCTGCTTTAATAATGACACTGTGGCGGAAACACGCGCATGTGCAGAGACAAACCCTTCATGTGCTGCTGCAGATTAGACCTAATCTATGTTTCATTTTTGAAATTACTCTATCCCCCACTCCAGGGATATGAGCAAACGGAACATTGTTCGCATCAGTTATGTATGAGTATTTGAGTGGAAACCCTTTTGGTAATGTTTACCACTGCCTTTGCTTGAAGCATTGACAGGCAACATTATTTTGCCGTTTATTTTTGTTTTTGAATGAGTGATTGCAGCTACGGAAGCCGTTTGCACAGCTGCCTTCACGGCTTCATCAGCCAATGATTTCCCTGCAAGGTAAACGCCATCACGTTGATGACTCAGCCTATGTATCACATGAGAGTTTTGTAGTTCTTGTTGTAACTGAACTATTTGTTCCCAAAGCAACTTCTGCTTAATTGTGCCACCCTTTGCATCTTAGTAACCGTTTTGAATACAGTTTTGGAAGTATTCATTGTAAGATTGAACACAATAATGCAAATCGCACACTATGAGTGTAGGGAATTCGCGGTCCGTATTCCCAAGCGCCATCTTGAATGCTTGTAGTTCAGCTCGCTGAGCTGTACAATCTCTTAGAGATTGAGTTTTAGAGACCATTGGTCGGAATTTGCCATCACGCCAACAACCTTTAACGGTCGCGCAGGCTGCACTATAGGCTTGTTTACCCTCCGTAGCAGGTTGAGCTGATCCGTCACTATAAATGATACATTCATACTGTTCTAGAGGCAGAATTTCAGTAGGCAGAGGACATTTTTGTTCATATTGTAAAAATGCTTGTGTTTTCAAATAAGGCTCAAAAACATAGTCATAGTCAACGTCTGTCGCAGCAAGAGAATTAACACATTGTATCCATCTCGGATGTAAAGCTTTAGCATTAGGAATGCTCGCTTTTGTCACTGCCTCTAAGGCGGGTGCAGGTGTAATGACCATAATGCGCTTACCCTGTGCGAGGGCTCTCTCTTTCGCTACAGCAGTTTGAACAGCTGCCAGAATTTTTTCTGTAGAAGTGAATTTCATTTCTGCTTGTGTGTACAAATGCGATTTGCAAGCTATTGGTATTTTTTCACCTTCGTTAAAAGTTAAGTACGTGAATCCGCATTGTCCTGGAATGATTTGGATCACTAAGTTGCGTATGTTTACGCGTGTTTGGAAATGTTTTGTCGCTAACATGTCTGTTTGCAATGAACGCAAAATTTCAGTGTGTTTTTGTGTCCAATTAACTGTTTTAAAATCAGGTTTGATTAATGCGTAGAGAGGTTTTACCCTTTCTGCGTAATTTAGAATGTAAGTTCTTCCGAAATTCAGGAAACCTAGAATCAACTGTAAGATTTTCAGCATTTTTGGAGGTTGGAGCATCGCTCATTTATCTAGAAAGTTTGCTGCCAGTCTTTTGCCTTCACTTGAAAGTTTGTATCCTAGCAAAAGGACATTGAGGTGGGCAATATTTGATTTCTTCAAATTTAATTTATACCCTTCACAGGCAAAGCCCAATATAATGGTGTTCACCCTGTTCAAGTACCTATCCAAGTCATCATCAGTCAGATAGATGGCATTAACATATGACAATGCTTCTTCATCATAAGTTTGTAGTAACTCTGTTACCCTCACTTAAAATAATCCAGGACTATTCTTGAATCCCTGAGGGAGACGACAGAAGTGACTCTCTGTCCCCATGATTTGGCAATCATTAATAATCCTGGAGGCAGAGTGCTTGGTTTTATGTGAGATGGTGATCTAGCATGAGCTGAGCCTGTCTGCAGCTTTCGGAATCATGTCTTTATAGCTGTTCAAGGATATAGCCATACCATATACTCTTAAGTGCATTATAATCCTCGTGGTTATTGCTAACTTTGGATTGGCTTTATCAAAACATGTCGAGTAAGGTGTCATACGATTTGGAATACTACCCCCTCGCCAGTTCTGGCAACGGGGGTAGCATTCCACTCTTATAGAGGGACACAACATGCACCTAACACGAACCCCGGTTAAAGTTAAACAGAGCCTCAGCATTACAAAATGGATGCTGCCACCACAGACACAAGTCTGACCTCCTGCTGCTGGGAGTCCTTCCAGCGAGGGAGGCTTGGACAAATGGTTTCCTGCCTTGGGAGGTGCTAGCACCACCCTAGACAGGATTTTGTGTAGTGGGATGGGGAGGGCTGATAAGAATTGCACATTGCCTTGGGCACACAAGGTGTCCTGTGCATATGCCAGTTCAGACCGGTGCTGGGGCTCTCCAGCCCCAGATCTGGCGCGAAACTGGACAAAGGAAAAGGGGTGTAACCACCCCCGTTCCTGGTTCCACCCATAGGAGGGACCTAGTAGGTAATCCAGCCCCTAGATTTGGTATATAGGTAGGAGCTGTGTCCCAAGACTTTAGATTATCCTGACTGAAACCCTGATACGAAACTCTGGACCTTCACCGCTCGACTTCCAAAGTAGAAGACTGAAGAATCTCCATTGTGGTCAAGGAATGACCACCCTGCAGCCGCAGGCACTATCCAGCGATCAACAACTTGCTTTGCCGCCGCCTCCCGCCTCCTGCCTGAGCCCAGAGCCCGACAAGAACCAGATTCCCAGATATCCAACAGCCTGATCCACAGTCCCTGCAAAGCTGAGAACAAGTGGAGGCGACGAGAGACGTGGGACTGGTCATCTTGAAAAGTCCACGACCTGCAGTTAGCACCATCCACGAGTTCTGCGTGTGGCCCTTTTGCGTTTTCCTGCTCAACGCGCCTACCCGGTCACTTGCCCGCTGGCTAGTGGCCATTTTGGCGAGTAAACTATGATTTTCTACCGCTGGGCTTGTTGCTCCAGACTGGCCCTTGCTTCTGTGAAAAGAATTCCAAAAGGGGGTGGGGTCGCACACCACTCACTCACCAGCGGGATCGCCCCTCAGGACTATGGTCAGTGTAGTTTAGTATTCCGCGATGTATCTTTCTTCGCCATCCCTGGACACGTGTTTCGGGGTATTTACCCCTCATCAGCAGGGAATAGGCCATCTTCTTATCTTCTGGGGTTGCCGGTGGCTGCCAAATATTGCCAGGTCTAGTACCACACAGGCGCGCAGGTGCGGGGTCCCAGGCTCGTCAGCCCGACAGCTCGAGGGAGCTTTAAACATTTCAAAAGGGGGTGGGGTCCCACACCACTCACTCACCAGCGGGATCGCCCCTCAGGACTATGGTCAGTGTAGTTTAGTATTCCGCGATGTATCTTTCTTCGCCATCCCTGGACACGTGTTTCGGGGTATTTACCCCTCATCAGCAGGGAATAGGCCATCTTCTTATCTTCTGGGGTTGCCGGTGGCTGCCAAATATTGCCAGGTCTAGTACCACACAGGCGCGCAGGTGCGGGGTCCCAGGCTCGTCAGCCCGACAGCTCGAGGGAGCTTTAAACATTTCAAAAGGGGGTGGGGTCGCACACCACTCACTCACCAGCGGGATCGCCCCTCAGGACTATGGTCAGTGTAGTTTAGTATTCCGCGATGTATCTTTCTTCGCCATCCCTGGACACGTGTTTCGGGGTATTTACCCCTCATCAGCAGGGAATAGGCCATCTTCTTATCTTCTGGGGTTGCCGGTGGCTGCCAAATATTGCCAGGTCTAGTACCACACAGGCGCGCAGGTGCGGGGTCCCAGGCTCGTCAGCCCGACAGCTCGAGGGAGCTTTAAACATTTCAAAAGGGGGTGGGGTCGCACATCACTCACTCACCAGCGGGATCGCCCCTCAGGACTATGGTCAGTGTAGTTTAGTATTCCGCGATGTATCTTTCTTCGCCATCCCTGGACACGTGCTTCGGGGTATTTACCCCTCATCAGCAGGGAATAGGCCATCTTCTTATCTTCTGGGGTTGCCGGTGGCTGCCAAATATTGCCAGGTCTAGTACCACACAGGCGCGCAGGTGCGGGGTCCCAGGCTCGTCAGCCCGACAGCTCGAGGGAGCTTTAAACATTTCAAAAGGGGGTGGGGTCGCACACCACTCACTCACCAGCGGGATCGCCCCTCAGGACTATGGTCAGTGTAGTTTAGTATTCCGCGATGCATCTTTCTTCGCCATCCCTGGACACGTGTTTCGGGGTATTTACCCCTCATCAGCAGGGAATAGGCCATCTTCTTATCTTCTGGGGTTGCCGGTGGCTGCCAAATATTGCCAGGTCTAGTACCACACAGGCGTGCAGGTGCGGGGTCCCAGGCTCGTCAGCCCGACAGCTCGAGGGAGCTTTAAACATTTCAAAAGGGGGTGGGGTCGCACACCACTCACTCACCAGCGGGATCGCCCCTCAGGACTATGGTCAGTGTAGTTTAGTATTCCGCGATGTATCTTTCTTCGCCATCCCTGGACACGTGTTTCGGGGTATTTACCCCTCATCAGCAGGGAATAGGCCATCTTCTTATCTTCTGGGGTTGCCGGTGGCTGCCAAATATTGCCAGGTCTAGTACCACACAGGCGCGCAGGTGCGGGGTCCCAGGCTCGTCAGCCCGACAGCTCGAGGGAGCTTTAAACATTTCAAAAGGGGGTGGGGTCGCACACCACTCACTCACCAGCGGGATCGCCCCTCAGGACTATGGTCAGTGTAGTTTAGTATTCCGCGATGTATCTTTCTTCGCCATCCCTGGACACGTGTTTCGGGGTATTTACCCCTCATCAGCAGGGAATAGGCCATCTTCTTATCTTCTGGGGTTGCCGGTGGCTGCCAAATATTGCCAGGTCTAGTACCACACAGGCGCGCAGGTGCGGGTCCCAGGCTCGTCAGCCCGACAGCTCGAGGGAGCTTTAAACATTTCAAAAGGGGGTGGGGTCGCACACCACTCACTCACCAGCGGGATCGCCCCTCAGGACTATGGTCAGTGTAGTTTAGTATTCCGCGATGTATCTTTCTTCGCCATCCCTGGACACGTGTTTTGGGGTATTTACCCCTCATCAGCAGGGAATAGGCCATCTTCTTATCTTCTGGGGTTGCCGGTGGCTGACAAATATTGCCAGGTCTAGTACCACACAGGCGCGCAGGTGCGGGGTCCCTGCTGATGAGGGGTAAATACCCCGAAACACGTGTCCAGGGATGGCGAAGATGGATACATCGCGGAATACTAAACTACACTGACCATAGTCCTTAGGGGCGATCCCGCTGGTGAGTGAGTGGTGTGCGACCCCACCCCCTTTTTGAAATGTTTAAGCAGGCTGACGAGCCTGGGACCCCGCACCCGCGCGCCCGTGTGGTACTAGACCTGGCAATATTTGGCAGCCACCGGCAACCCCAGAAGATAAGAAGATGGCCTATTCCCTGCTGATGAGGGGTAAATACCCCGAAACACGTGTCCAGGGATGGCGAAGATGGATACATCGCGGAATACTAAACTACACTGACCATAGTCCTTAGGGGCGATCCCGCTGGTGAGTGAGTGGTGTGCAACCCCACCCCCTTTTTGAAATGTTTAAGCGGGCTGACGAGCCTGGGACCCCGCACCCGCGCGCCCGTGTGGTACTAGACCTGGCAATATTTGGCAGCCACCGGCAACCCCAGAAGATAAGAAGATGGCCTATTCCCTGCTGATGAGGGGTAAATACCCCGAAACACGTGTCCAGGGATGGCGAAGATGGATACATCGCGGAATACTAAACTACACTGACCATAGTCCTTAGGGGCGATCCCGCTGGTGAGTGAGTGGTGTGCGACCCCACCCCCTTTTTGAAATGTTTAAGCGGGCTGACGAGCCTGGGACCCCGCACCCGCGCGCCCGTGTGGTACTAGACCTGGCAATATTTGGCAGCCACCGGCAACCCCAGAAGATAAGAAGATGGCCTATTCCCTGCTGATGAGGGGTAAATACCCCGAAACACGTGTCCAGGGATGGCGAAGATGAATACATCGCGGAATACTAAACTACACTGACCATAGTCCTTAGGGGCGATCCCGCTGGTGAGTGAGTGGTGTGCGACCCCACCCCCTTTTTGAAATGTTTAAGCGGGCTGACTAGCCTGGGACCCCGCACCCGCGCGCCCGTGTGGTACTAGACCTGACAATATTTGGCAGCCACCGGCAACCCCAGAAGATAAGAAGATGGCCTATTCCCTGCTGATGAGGGGTAAATACCCCGAAACACGTGTCCAGGGATGGCGAAGATGGATACATCGCGGAATACTAAACTACACTGACCGTAGTCCTTAGGGGCGATCCCGCTGGTGAGTGAGTGATGTGCGACCCCACCCCCTTTTTGAAATGTTTAAGCGGGCTGACGAGCCTGGGACCCCGCACCCGCGCGCCCGTGTGGTACTAGACCTGGCAATATTTGGCAGCCACCGGCAACCCCAGAAGATAAGAAGATGGCCTATTCCCTGCTGATGAGGGGTAAATACCCCAAAACACGTGTCCAGGGATGGCGAAGATGGATACATCGCGGAATACTAAACTACACTGACCATAGTCCTTAGGGGCGATCCCGCTGGTGAGTGAGTGGTGTGCGACCCCACCCCCTTTTTGAAATGTTTAAGCGGGCTGACGAGCCTGGGACCCCGCACCCGCGCGCCCGTGTGGTACTAGACCTGGCAATATTTGGCAGCCACCGGCAACCCCAGAAGATAAGAAGATGGCCTATTCCCTGCTGATGAGGGGTAAATACCCCGAAACACGTGTCCAGGGATGGCGAACATGGATACATCGCGGAATACTAAACTACACTGACCATAGTCCTTAGGGGCGATCCCGCTGGTGAGTGAGTGGTGTGCGACCCCACCCCCTTTTTGAAATGTTTAAGCGGGCTGACGAGCCTGGGACCCCGCACCCGCGCGCCCGTGTGGTACTAGACCTGGCAATATTTGGCAGCCACCGGCAACCCCAGAAGATAAGAAGATGGCCTATTCCCTGCTGATGAGGGGTAAATACCCCGAAACACGTGTCCAGGGATGGCGAAGATGGATACATCGCGGAATACTAAACTACACTGACCATAGTCCTTAGGGGCGATCCCGCTGGTGAGTGAGTGGTGTGCGACCCCACCCCCTTTTTGAAATGTTTAAGCGGGCTGACGAGCCTGGGACCCCGCACCCGCGCGCCCGTGTGGTACTAGACCTGGCAATATTTGGCAGCCACCGGCAACCCCAGAAGATAAGAAGATGGCCTATTCCCTGCTGATGAGGGGTAAATACCCCGAAACACGTGTCCAGGGATGGCGAAGATGGATACATCGCGGAATACTAAACTACACTGACCATAGTCCTTAGGGGCGATCCCGCTGGTGAGTGAGTGGTGTGCGACCCCACCCCCTTTTTGAAATGTTTAAGCGGGCTGACGAGCCTGAGACCCCGCACCCGCGCGCCCGTGTGGTACTAGACCTGGCAATATTTGGCAGCCACCGGCAACCCCAGAAGATAAGAAGATGGCCTATTCCCTGCTGATGAGGGGTAAATACCCCGAAACACGTGTCCAGGGATGGCGAAGATGGATACATCGCGGAATACTAAACTACACTGACCATAGTCCTTAGGGGCGATCCCGCTGGTGAGTGAGTGGTGTGCGACCCCACCCCCTTTTTGAAATGTTTAAGCGGGCTGACGAGCCTGGGACCCCGCACCCGCGCGCCCGTGTGGTACTAGACCTGGCAATATTTGGCAGCCACCGGCAACCCCAGAAGATAAGAAGATGGCCTATTCCCTGCTGATGAGGGGTAAATACCCCGAAACACGTGTCCAGGGATGGCGAAGATGGATACATCGCGGAATACTAAACTACACTGACCATAGTCCTTAGGGGCGATCCCGCTGGTGAGTGAGTGGTGTGCGACCCCACCCCCTTTTTGAAATGTTTAAGCGGGCTGACGAGCCTGGGACCCCGCACCCGCGCGCCCGTGTGGTACTAGACCTGGCAATATTTGGCAGCCACCGGCAACCCCAGAAGATAAGAAGATGGCCTATTCCCTGCTGATGAGGGGTAAATACCCCGAAACACGTGTCCAGGGATGGCGAAGATGGATACATTGCGGAATACTAAACTACACTGACCATAGTCCTTAGGGGCGATCCCGCTGGTGAGTGAGTGGTGTGCGACCCCACCCCCTTTTTGAAATGTTTAAGCGGGCTGACGAGCCTGGGACCCCGCACCCGCGCGCCCGTGTGGTACTAGACCTGGCAATATTTGGCAGCCACCGGCAACCCCAGAAGATAAGAAGATGGCCTATTCCCTGCTGATGAGGGGTAAATACCCCGAAACACGTGTCCAAGGATGGCGAAGATGGATCCATCGCGGAATACTAAACTACACTGACCATAGTCCTTAGGGGCGATCCCGCTGGTGAGTGAGTGGTGTGCGACCCCACCCCCTTTTTGAAACGTTTAAGCGGGCTGACGAGCCTGGGACCCCGCACCCGCGCGCCCGTGTGGTACTAGACCTGGCAATATTTGGCAGCCACCGGCAACCCCAGAAGATAAGAAGATGGCCTATTCCCTGCTGATGAGGGGTAAATACCCCGAAACACGTGTCCAGGGATGGCGAAGATGGATACATCGCGGAATACTAAACTACACTGACCATAGTCCTTAGGGGCGATCCCGCTGGTGAGTGAGTGGTGTGCGACCCCACCCCCTTTTTGAAATGTTTAAGCGGGCTGACGAGCCTGGGACCCCGCACCCGCGCGCCCGTGTGGTACTAGACCTGGCAATATTTGGCAGCCACCGGCAACCCCAGAAGATAAGAAGATGGCCTATTCCCTGCTGATGAGGGGTAAATACCCCGAAACACGTGTCCAAGGATGGCGAAGATGGATACATCGCGGAATACTAAACTACACTGACCATAGTCCTTAGGGGCGATCCCGCTGGTGAGTGAGTGGTGTGCGACCCCACCCCCTTTTTGAAACGTTTAAGCGGGCTGACGAGCCTGGGACCCCGCACCCGCGCGCCCGTGTGGTACTAGACCTGGCAATATTTGGCAGCCACCGGCAACCCCAGAAGATAAGAAGATGGCCTATTCCCTGCTGATGAGGGGTAAATACCCCGAAACACGTGTCCAGGGATGGCGAAGATGGATACATCGCGGAATACTAAACTACACTGACCATAGTCCTTAGGGGCGATCCCGCTGGTGAGTGAGTGGTGTGCGACCCCACCCCCTTTTTGAAATGTTTAAGCGGGCTGACGAGCCTGGGACCCCGCACCCGCGCGCCCGTGTGGTACTAGACCTGGCAATATTTGGCAGCCACCGGCAACCCCAGAAGATATGAAGATGGCCTATTCCCTGCTGATGAGGGGTAAATACCCCGAAACACTTGTCCAGGGATGGCGAAGATGGATACATCGCGGAATACTAAACTACACTGACCATAGTCCTTAGGGGCGATCCCGCTGGTGAGTGAGTGGTGTGCGACCCCACCCCCTTTCTGTGAAAAGAAGCAGCCCCTCAGACCTTGCTGGTCTGATTAGAAGCCAACTTCGTTTCCTGCGTGGCTTGTATTTGCCTAGGCCTATTTGCTCTGATCTTGAAGCCGACACCGCCGACAGCTAGAGCCTTCGTGGGACAGTCCGTGCCTGACTTTTGGTCGTCGTCGACGCCTTCTGGTCCATGTGGCTGAAGAGACAAGCTTCTCAACATCACCTGTTTGCATCCCGACATTGCCTGGTTCCTTCCTGGTTCCTTCCTCTTTCCTTCCTGGTCACTGGCTAGTGACCCAGACTCTGTCCCCTCTGCTTTCAGGTCTTCAACATCTTCGATCCACCCTTGGATCCACCGGAACTCTTCTCGCCTGGTCGCCTGCAGCCTCTTTTCTCCAAGGCTTCATAGAACTCCACGAAGAAACTTGACACACTTTGGCACCTATGCACCCGCTTCCTGTGGATGAGGTAACGCTGGCACTCTGGTGCTCCTGTGTAGTGTAACACTCCTAGTGTCTAAGTTTCAAGTAGTTAGGTTCTAGACCATCCGGAAGACTCCCAATCTTTAACTTTGTGACTTTTACGCACCCATTGTATCCAATGAGTGCACGCATGTAATTTTCATCACTGCACACGCATCCCGTGGGCCTCCTGTTCACTAACCATTGTTAGCTCAGTGTAGCCCCAGCGATTCCCAAGGCCCTAGGCCTTACCACTGTTCGATTTGTGGTTCTAACACCACTTGTTTAGTATATGGTTTAGTGGGCCACCCAGGCCCATCCATATTTGTGCAACATTTATATATTCAATCAAGTAACTTGTTTCATGTATGTGCTTCTGTGCTCATAAAGAGTATAGGGGATTGTTTTAGAAATAAAGACATATATTTTCGATATATATCCTGTGTGGTGTCCTTTCAATTGATATTAAAAGGGGTTGCATATGGTAAAACAGCTGGCTCCACATGCCCTCTCGAGTTTAGCCTAAGACTGCTCTGTCCATGCTACCTCTAGGATAGCTGGCCTATAAGGTTGAATTACAACCAACCCCATAAGGGTTGCTTGGCATGATACAAGGTGATCAATAGAACTAGTGAGCATCATATATCAGGCCGACTTCTCACATTCTGTTTTAAAAATACAATCAAATCCATGATTGCCCAACATACTGTTCTAGTCAGGCCGGCCTTACTATAGCTTAATAGCCCGCTGCCGAGGGCCTGCGGCTCGGGCCTAAAACTCAGGTTCAGGGCCTTTAACAACCGGCATACCCTGAGGCAGAAAGGCTAAAGGCTATTAGAACATTCCAACCACTGAGGGTAGAATGTTCTAAATTAAAAAGTGAGAAACATGAAGACAAACATTGGAATGTTGGAGCTCCGGACTTATACCAGCCATTACAAGCCCGGAGCTACTCGGTTGTCTTCAATGGAGCTCCCAACATTCCCATGTTCTAGTAACGGGTACAAGTACCCACAGTGAGTTTATTTGAAGTGGGGGTGGAGGTTTTGAAGAACATTTGGAGTCCCGTCCCTTTTGACACACACTCCCAGCTAGGATATAAACAACAAAACATGTTAGTGACGGCCCATTGGAGAGCAGCTTACTGCTGCTCAGTATTTTCAGCTAAAAATAAAGCACTGTTATCAGTATAATGTTTTTTGGGCGAGAGCCTGGCGCCCCATCTGGGATCACCAGAGAACCCCCAAAGGGGGCACACCCCAGTTTGAACACCTCCACCCTAGACATACATTTTAACCATTCATGGTCCTAAATATAAAAATCACAGAAGAGCTGACAGAATTTGAGTGAATGAATCAAACCATATTTATTTCGGAATTAATGAATATTCCATGAAATTGATACAACAATAGCACAGAAGAAAACATCAAGGACTAAAATGTATTTTAACATCAATTAATCAATTTATAAACAGTGGTAGGGAACAAGGCACTGGTGCGTCAAAGGGATTACACACATCCAGGTCTAAAAATGATTATACGTTTGATTAAACATTTAAAGATACACAAACAGACTAACTAAAATATTTCAATCCACCGATCGCTAAATGAAACCTGCAGAGATATGTTACCAGCCGCATCCTTCAATCTATGGGTGATGGGCATTCTTTAGCTAATTCAGTCACTTTTTGACCTAAATCTCTGTAGTTTCACTTGGTTTCATTCCTTTGGCTAATGACTACAGAACCTCCAGATCATCTGAGGGAAGTTACACCCTCACGTTAGCTTTCTTAAAAAACTTGTGTTTTCATTTTAAGGGCCCTAATACAGTGAAAATGTACCAAAACACATAACTGTTGGCAAATTGCTGCTCTGTTATAAATTTATCTGTCACCTCGATGTCAGCTACTAGGTGTTTCAGAAATTGACGAATTCCTTATTTTGTACACTGCAATGAAAGATAGGGACAGATGTTTTGTTTATCAACCAAACTATCTCTTAAATTAGTAGAAACATCCCCAGTGCCCCCTGTCTAGCTTGAGAAGCCAGTTTTCTATGAACGCCCACCATGTCATACAGGATAGGCAGCCAAGTTGATAAGAAGTTGTATTTTTTTACTTGAATGTCATTGGTTCCCAAAGCCTTCCACAGTAAACATGCCGTGGCGGACGGAACTCTGGCTCCATGGATGGGCAATGCTCTTTCTAGCATTTAACACCAACTAAATGTTTCAATTCCAAGTTCTGAAAGTGACCTCGTCCTATGCTTCCAGACATTGACCTAGTGTGCTAGGCTGTATATCAAACCAGCGTAATAGGCATATCGGCTAGCATCTGTTTTAAAGAGAACCAGGAGTAGAAAACGGTTTACCTATAAAAAAAAAAAAATAGAACTACAATATGGTAATAATCTTGGCGCCCCCTTGATTAGGTTAAGGAGGGATGTGGCGCGCTGGAAGGCGCTTCCGCTCTCACTTCTGGGCAGAGCAATGCTTTTTAGGATGTTGGCCCGTCCCGGTTTTTATACGCGCTCCAGAACTCGATGGATTTGGTACCTGCATCCTACTTTAGGGAGATAGAGGTCCTCCAGGCCACGTATAGCGTTCTCCCAACTCACTCTCTCCTGGTATGACAGGGGGATAGGCCTGCCGGACCTGCAGAAATACTACTGGGCCTCCCAGTTGGCCGGGGTGAATCATGCAATATACGGGCCCCCCCGGGGGCCCAGGGTATGATATGGACCGCTGGCAAGTCCTGGGATGCGATTTCACTAGAGCGCTCTATGCTGGACCTCGTCGGTTTCCCCTCGCGGGAGCAACAGCACACCACGCCGTTCAGGTGTGGCACGAGACAAATAGGCACCTCAGGTGGGAGGGGAGACTCACACTGTCCACCCCGTTGTGGAGTTTGGAGAAGTTGGGGTGCCTATGGAAATCTAGGGGGTTCGACAAGTGGGACCTCATCGGGATTACGTAGATGAAAGATATCTGGGAGAAAGGCACAGTCCTCACATTCAATTCACTTCAGGAATGTTAGAAGGTGACCTCAGGGGAGCCAGGAAGTGGACCCGGTCACCCTAGGATCTACCCTCGAAGTATCGTAGCTGAGCACTGGCGAGAGACTCCTCAGGAGGAAGAGCCTCAAATCTAGGATCGTACACGCTGCACAAGCACCACACGACAAAGAGACACCACACCGTTGATTCTTAAGAATAGAGCTTTATCTAAATATCGAAGGATCTTTATGATCAGGCAGGTAGCAATATATACAAGGGAGCACGAGGGCTCAAGAGTCTCAGTAGGGTAAAGGGTAGCGGGACAGTCTTTGTGGATCAGGGTCACCTGTAGTTGCGTATCCGGCGCACAGCTCACAATCCTCGAGCCGGGGGATACGATGCGATCGTTAGGGTCCAGCCGGACCGGGAGTGTTGTAGGAGCCGCGAGTCACTCAGCAGGGCTCAAGCAAAAGGTCAGAGTTCTTACGAGTTCAGGGGAGCCGCGAGTCACTCAGCAGGGCTCAGGTGTTCCACAGTTGCAGGGGAGCCGCGAGTCACTCAGCAGGGCTCAGATGTTCCAAGGTTACAGGGGAGCCGCGAGTCACTCAGCAGGGCTCAGAGGGTTCGTCAGAAGTCCTTCTCTACCAGGGGAGCCGCAACCATGTCAGCAGGGCTCTCGTCATTCCAGAATCGAATCTGCCAGATAGGCCCAGAGCACCCCTGGTTATAGTCCACCTCCGCTTTGATGTCCGGAGTCTGTCCAGAAGGGGTCTTGACACCTGGGGGTTGCTGGTTGGGGTTTCCTGCCATGTCGTCCTTTGATCCTTTCAGGACTGGTTCGGGAGGAGTCCCAGACACACAGCAGGCGTGGAGACGGCCCTCAGGGAGGCCGGAGGGGGGATCAAAACCAATCTCCCAGGGGGAGGTCGAAGGTGTGAGAGATACTGCTCCTCCCTCTCTCATGATGAAGCGCGTTGTTTTCCAGACTGGGTGGCGCCGCTAGGCCTGGGCCTCGCTGGAGCTGGGCGGCCATCTTAGGTGCTCGAAGGTGGGCACACGGGCCTCGTGGTGCTGGGGAAAATGGAGGGCATGGACGGGAATGTCCGGGGTCGTGCGTGTGTCCCCTAGAGGGAAGGGTCGGCTAAGCCGTGAAAATGGAGGGCACGGACGGGGATGTCCGGGTTCATGCATGTGTGTGCCCTAAAAGGGAAGGGTTGGCTAGGCCGGGTACGTGGGGTGTGAGGGATGTGCACGGGTCAGGGTGTGTGCTGGGCTTCGGAGGGCCACGCTAGGTGGCGGGTCTAACACACGTCCCCCCAGCTAAAAGCCGGAGAGAACTACCCATCCTCTTGGGGGTTCTCTTCGCTGAGGCGGAAGAACCTAGAGAGGCCGTCAGCTTTGGCGTGGTCTGCACCTGGGCGATGTTCTACTGTGAAATCTATCCCCTGGAGGGAGATTGACCACCGCAGTAGTTTGGGGTTTTCTCCACGCATCTGTAGGAGCCAGCGCAGGGGGCGCTGGTCTGTTTGGACCCTGAAATGGGTACCGAACAGGTAAGGTCGTAATTTCTTGAGGGCCCAGACTACGGCGAACGCCTCACGCTCGATGGTGCTCCACCTCTGTTCTCTGGGCGTCAGCCATCGGCTGAGGAAAGCCACACGCTGGTCTAGGCCTTGGGCATTGACTTGAGAGAGTACCGCTCCGATCCCGTGCTCGGAGGCATCGGTCTGTACCACGAACTCCTGGGAGTAGTTGGGGGCTTGGAGCTCCGGGGCGGTGCACATGGCTCTTTTCAGGGCGTCGAACGCCTCCTGGCAGGGGGGGGTCCATTGCACACGCTTGGGGTGCTTCTTGGAGGTGAGTTCGGTGAGGGGGCCTACAATGCTGCCGTACTCTCGGATAAATCTCCGGTAGTAGCCGGTGAGGCCAAGGAAGGCCCGTACCTCGGTCTGAGTGGTGGGTGGTTCCCAGGCTGAGATGGCGTTGATCTTAGACTGCAGAGGGGCGACCTGCCCACTTCCGACCTGGTGCCCCAGGTAAACCACCGAACCTTGGCCACTTTGGCATTTACTCGCTTTCACTGTGAGGCCTGCCTGGCGCAGGGCCGTCAACACCTTCCGGAGGTGCTCACTCCATTCGGTACTGAAAACCGCAATATCATCCAGCTATGCAGCGCTGAACTCTTCCAGCCCGGCCAGGACTCTGTTTACCAGTCGCTGAAAAGTGTCCGGGGCATTTTTCATCCCGAAGGGCATTACGCGAAAGCGATAGTGCCCATCCGGGGTTGAGAAGGCAGACAGCTCCTTGGCTCCCTCTGTGAGCGCAATTTGCCAGTACCCGCAGGTCAAATCGAAGGTGCTGAGAAAACGAGCAGCCCCGAGACGGTCGATGAGCTCGTCTGCTCGGGGAATGGGGTGAGCGTCTGCTCGGGTGACTTCATTGAGGCCCCGGTAGTCCACGCAGAATCGTAGTTCCGGGGCTACACCGGGGGCGGCTGCTTTCGGGACCAGCACCACTGGGCTGGCACAGGGGCTGTCCGAGGGTTTGATCACCCCCAAGGTCAACATCTTCGAGACCTCGGCCTGGATGCAGGACCGGACTCGATCAGGGACTCGGTAGGCTCTGTGCTTCACCGGCGGGCTGTCTCCGGTGTCCACTTCATGGACACACCAGTCAGTGACGTTGGGGACAAGGGAGAACAAATCAGAGAACTGCCCCAGGAGCTGGCGGCAGTCTTCGTGCTGCTGGGGCGTGAGGGCCGGAGAGAGGTGCACTCCTTCCACTGAGCCATCCTTCTCCTTGGTATACAGGAGGTCGGGGAGAGGATCGGACTCCTCCTCTGCCCCGTCATCTGTGGCCAACAGAAAACTCAACTCCGTCCGCACGAAGTGAGGCTTGAGGCGGTTCACGTGCAGGACCCGAAGGGGGACCCGGGGTGACTGGACGTCCACCAAGTATGTGACCTAACTCTTTCTCTCAATGACTTTGAAGGCGCCTGTCCACTTGTCCTGGAGGGCACACGGTTTTACTGGGGCCATGACCCATACCTGCTGGCCCGGCTGGAACTCGACCAGAGTGGCATTCTGGTCGTACCAGCGCTTCATTTCTTCCTGGCTCGCCTCCAGGTTGGCTTCGGCTAGCTCTCGGTACTTCCTCGTTTGGTTCCGGAGGGCCAAGATGTACCGGAACACATCTGGTGGGGGGTCAGAAGGTAGGGGTTCGTCGGTGGGGACAGATTCTCCTCGTGGGGAGACATCTGGGACCTCGACGGGGTCGATCCGGTTCTCTTCAGGTGGGGTGTCCTCGGCTTCCCCGGGATGGGGCAGTCGGGCTGTCATGGATCGGGTGGTGGCACACACCCACTCGGGGAGGCCCATCATTCCTAAGTGTGTCCGGCGTTCAACTTGTTGCCATGGGGAACTCTCCAAATCATTCCCCAGGAGGCAGTCAACCGGCTGGGCGGTTCGTACTGCGACCTTCAACTTGCCTTCTACACCTTCCCATTCGAAGGGTACCAGGGCCACTCGACATAGGCTCTCAACGTTGTCTGCGGAAAGGACTGGGCAAAAGACATGGGGGAGGATCTGATCCTCCCGGACTAAGTGGCTGAGGACACCAGTAATACTCGCCCCGGTGTCGCGAATGGCTTCGGCCTGCTGGCCATTGATCGTGACAATCTGCCTATACTTCTTCATGTTGGGGGGTAGGGGATTCCCGGGGACCATCTCTCTATCTCCCAGGGCTACTAAGGCCATGGCTACGGGCTCCTGCTCCCATTCTCCTTCTTCCTCGATTTCCTCCCCTAGGGCGACATTGGCCATCTGTCGGGCTGGGGGCGCTGCAGCGGGGACGCGCGGGGCCATGGGGCACTCGGGGTCATTGGCATAATGGCCAGGCTTCTGGCAACGGAAACAGGTAATGGTCACCCGGTGCGCTCGTCTAACCGGGGGACCGGATACAGCTGGCGGGGGAGCTGGGAAGTTCGGGGGTTGGACCTTGGGCGTACTGGACTGGGATTCTCTCTGTCCCCCCTGGTTCCCCCCCTCGCTGGCGCTGGGGACCCTGAGTAGAGCGTGAGTGTTCTCCTACGGGGCCCCGGGAGACCCGGGTGTTCACCCAGCGATCTGCCTCGACAGCCAGCTTCCTCGGATCCGTGAGCTTGCTGTCGAGCAGGTGCTGGCGTTGCTCTACAAAGCAGTTCGAAGCCAGGTGTTCCCACAACATGAGGTCAGCTAGTTCGTCTAGGGTAGTGACCTTGCTGCCCTTGATCCACCCATCAAACGCACAACTAAAAAAGTTCACATATTCCACCCACGTTTTACCAGGAATCTTCACACAGTCCCAGAACCGTTGGCGGTACATCTCTGGGGTGAGGCCGTACCTTGTGAGGAGGGCCTCCTTCATGTGGTTGTATGAGGTCTGCATGGAGGATGGTAGGTCGAGCAGGGTATCTCTCCCCTCGCTCAAGAATCGGCCCCACACCCAGCCCCCCAATCCTTCTGCGGGACTCGGTGGGAGGTCATGGCGACCTCGTAGGCCTTGAACCATTGTTGAATGTCATCATTCTTGTAATATTCTTTGACCACATCCTTGGGGATGTGGACCTTTCGTTCTGTCAGGGGCGCGGCCTCTCCGGGCCCCGGGGGTCGGGTCTCTTCGCTCCGGTCCTTGAGTTCCAGTTCTTTCAGGCTTCGCTCGTGCTCCAGCTGGAGTCGTCGGTCTTCCTGCTCCCGTTGGAGCTTCTTCTCCTCGAGTTCTCCTTGAACCCGTAACTGCTCTACGGCTAGCTTCTTTACAGCTAGTCTTAGTTCGCCTTCGATTTTCAACCTCGCCAGTTCCAGTTCGTGATGGCGACTTCTTTCTCGATCTGCAAGTTCTTCCGGGGATAGGCTCCCGTCTGGTACGGAGCTCCGTACCGGGGTGCCGCTGCTCTCTCTTTGGGAGAGTCCGGCTTCGTTGTGCGGCTCCGTCGCTCCTCCTGTGCGGGGTGCTCCGGAGTCCACCCAAGCCTTTAGTGCCTTTTGCATGTCCTCTTTTGTGTTGAGACCGGTGGTAGCGATTCTTAATTCTTTGCAGAATTCTTTTAGTTGTTTGTGCGTGTACTCTTCCAATTGTTCTACCTGGAATGCAGTACCCGCATTGTTTTCCGTGAGACTCATGGTGGTTTCTTCCATCGTCTCTGTAGGTAGTGTGTCAGCCGTTCCGGTACGATCTCTAGATTATGGGTTGTAATCCCGACGCTTGCCACCAATGTTAGAAGGCGACCTCAGGGGAGCCAGGAAGTGGATCCGGTCACCCTAGGATCTACCCTCGAAGTATCGTAGCCGAGCACTGGCGAGAGACTCCTCAGGAGGAAGAGCCTCAAATCTAGGATCGTACACGCTGCACAAGCACCACACGACAAAGAGACACCACACCGTAGATTCTTAAGAATAGAGCTTTATCTAAATATCGAAGGATCTTTATGATCAGGCAGGTTGCAATATATACAAGGGAGCACAAGGGCTCAAGAGTCTCGGTAGGGTAAAGGGTAGCAGGACAGTCTTTGTGGATCAGGGTCACCTGTAGTTGCGTATCCGGCGCACAGCTCACAATCCTCGAGCCGGGGGATACGATACGATCGTTAGGGTCCAGCCGGACCGGGAGTGTCGTAGGAGCCGCGAGTCACTCAGCAGGGCTCAAGCAAAAGGTCGGAGTTCTTACGAGTTCAGGGGAGACGCGAGTCACTCAGCAGGGCTCAGGTGTTCCAAAGTTGCAGGGGAGCCGCGAGTCACTCAGCAGGGCTCAGATGTTCTAGGGTTGCAGGGGAGCCGCGAGTCACTCAGCAGGGCTCAGAGGGTTCGGCAGAAGTCCTTCTCTACCAGGGGAGCAGCGACCACGTCAGCAGGGCTCTCGTCGTTCCAGAATCGAATCTGCCAGATAGGCCCAGAGCACCCCTCGTTATTGTCCACCTCCGCTTTGATGTCCGGAGTCTGTCCAGCAGGGGTCTTGACACCTGGGGGTTGCTGGTTGGGGTTTCCTGCCATGTCGTCCTTTGATCCTTTCAGGACCGGTTCGGGAGGAGTCCCAGACACACAGCAGGCGTGGAGCAGGCCCTCAGGGAGGCCGGAGGGGCGATCGAAACCCATCTCCCAGGGGGAGGTCGAAGGTGTGAGAGATACTGCTCCTCCCTCCCTCACTCGATGAATCGCGTTGTTTTCCAGACTGGGTGTCGCCGCTAGGCCTGGGCCGCGCTGGGGCTGGGTGGCCATCTTAGGTGCTCGAAGGTGGGCACACGGGCCTCGTGGTGCTGGGGAAAAGGGAGGGCACGGATGGGAATGTCCGGGGTCGTGCGTGTGTGCCCTAGACGGAAGGGTCGGCTAAGCCGTGAAAATGGAGGGCACGGACGGGGATGTCCGGGTTCATGCATGTGTGTGCCCTAAAAGGGAAGGGTTGGCTAGGCCGGGTACGTGGGATGTTAGGGATGTGCATGGGTCAGGGTGTGTGCTGGGCTTCGGAGGGCCACGCTAGGCGGCCGGGTCTAACAAAGAACAATACCATCTTCACGATCGTGAACATTACCACTACCTCCAGATTGGACATGCCCTACTTGCGAATATCTCCAAGGATACGTCGCTCCCCGACGCCTCCCCTCTCGAGGACCGAGTGCTGGACAGCTACTTCCCTGAGAAAACAATTTCATTAATATATAAGAAACTTATTAGCCATATGGAAGACCCGCTGGTCCTCTTGAGAACGCGCTGGGGTGAGGATGGAATAGAGTTGGATGATGAGGATTGGCGGTAGGTGGTTTCCTCTCCACAGATAGTGGGGATACAGCTGAGGCTTTGATTAGTACAATAAAGATTCTCTATAGGTCATATGTCACAGGCCTCCTCTGGTCCGTATGGGTCACTCGGAGGGCGGGGAGTGTAGGAGGGGGTGCGGGGAACTTGGAACGTTCATGCATATACTGTGGCATTGTTCTGGGGTGCAAGCATATTGGGAGAAGGAGAAGATTCACAATAGGCTACAAGACGTCCTGGGGGTGGAGATACAGCCAGAAGCGTGCAGGTGTATTCTTAACGTTTGGGAACCCACGGATCTGACTGCATATAGGAAGCAATGGGTCACGCTGGCCTGCATGGTAGCTGAGCGGAATATTGCCCAGTTGTGGGGAGTCAGCCAGTCGCCTCGGGCCGAGAGGTGGGAGGAGGACCTGGATTGGTGCATGTTCAGTGAGAGGTCGGTGTATGTGGCTAGGGTGTGTCCGGAGAAGTGGGGGAAGGTATGGAAGGCTTGGAATCACTACAGCTGAGACGTTTGTGTGTCCCCCGATGTGTTTCGAGGAAGTGGAAGCGCAGGTGTCCCCTTGATCCTTTACCTTTATTCTGCGTCTATTATTTTGAATGTATAGAAATGTACTCATGTAACTAGCAAGATCTGCTATTGTCACCTGATGTTCTTTGCTGTTTTGTTAATAAAAAAAGAATACAAAAAAATATATATATATAATCATTTTACTTTCCCAATTATTGGTGGCAAATGTTTTGATCCTCTAAAATTACCAAATGACTCAGCCCCACTCTAGTAATTGTATTCAACTGTATTAATTTATAGATATGGTCCACTAACTTCAGAAGTATTAGTGTGAAAATGCACACGAAATGAGGACATTTTAACACAATTCCATATACATATTTGAGCCGAATAAACAGTGAGATGACAGTAATCCATGTTCTAATCATCTATACTCAGTGACAACAAGAACATCAAAATGATTCCGTGAACTTTCTCCTTGGAATCTCAGCAGATCTCATCAATAACAAAGACATACTTCAGTATGGACTACCTACTTACCCATATCTTGGCCAGGTTCAGGAGGGCATTTAGTTCCATTCCAGTCAATAAACATTTAAAGTTAAGCTCCCATATGACTATGGAATTATTATCCCCCAGAGCAACCCACAGAATTTTCTATACAACAGAAGCTCAAACAGGTCCTACTCAGGAACACCAGTGCAGGGCGCCATGGACAGATTTTGCTAGACTTTCAGCACTGTATGTTCTCACAAGTGCTTTGAAAAACAGCCTTAAGTACTATAAAAAAAATGTAAAATGCCCTGTTAGTCCGGGACATGGGTAGACCAACATTCTAGATATGAAACTAAATCCTTAAATAACCTTAGCTTTATTACTGTTCACCCTTCCAAGGTGCTCAGAGCTTTCCGAGAAACTCTTTGTACTCGGCTCCTTCATTCCACACCCATCACAGTATCGTTGGGCTAGCTGTATCACGATCGACAAACACCCAGTATATAAAGCTGCACTAAAAAAGAAACTTTAAAAAAAGTATTTTTTGAATATTTATATCCCTCTTGTAGCAAAATACATTCAAGTACTGAACATTTTGTGTCATGTATATGGATTATTAACAAGGGGAATGCCAGGCGGCAGGCATATTGTTATCGTTCCTAAAAAATAATGCATTGGTTGGGTAATAATTTAATTAAAAGTAGTGTAGTACAGATCTCTGTATTGCCAGTAGCACTTCTCTTTCCAGCAACACAGGAGAGCTAGTACCATCCCAACTAAAGAAACCTTGTCAGTCCAGGGACACACTGTCAAGTTGGACCACCTTCATCTGCATCTGTGGCAGACTCACCCTAATTATGCTGGGTATGCACAGAGTTTGGTTTTAGGCTCACTGTGCCACAGTATTCAGGCTAGCCTGGCTGATGAGGAGTGATACCTCAAAACTGATCCTACGATGCTTGTTTCTAGTCCAGGGAGGGCCTGCCTTGGCAGCTAGGGCTGGATTGTTTCCATGAGGAGCAGCGTCAATACTGAGTTGCATATGGCTGGCTCTAAATTGGGGTGGCATGGTGAGCTAGAGAAGGATGGATTGAACCCAGATCTCGACTGGGGGTGAATGTTTGATTTGTTCCTCATTCCGTCCATCATTTGTGTGTCTTTTGCTCCTGGTATGGCCAGACATGAGTCCCGGGCTCACTGTGCCACTGAATTGAACCTGACCTGGCTGATAAGTGGGATACGCCAAAACCGTTCTCAGGATGCTCGTTTCTGGTTCTAAGAGGACCTGGTTCGGCAGTTCAGGCTGGACTGTTCCCAATGGGGAGCATGGTCAAGACGGATTTGCTTATGGCTGGTTCTAAACTGGGATGGCATGATGAGCAAAAGAACGATGGATTTAAATCAGATCTCCTGACTGTGGATGAATGTTTGATTTGTTCTGCATTCCCTCCATCATTTGTGGGTTGTCTGTAGACTCCCTGCAGGCAGCACAAAGTATCTTGATAGTGTAGGGGAGCAGTCTCATTCTTTACAATCAGCAGTCAAATACTATAAATCCAAATTATTTTTTATTTTATTACATATCCCAAAACATACAATTTTATTAACATGTAAAATCTAGTAATTATTATGTACATTCTATAGTGTCATGATTATTTCCAACTATTTAATAGTATGGTGCAATCAATCTCTTTTTTTTATTTCCTTTGTAGAACAATCATTTCAAAATGCAGCTCCATCAGCCATTTACAACTGTCACCCACGAATATACAATGGTGATTTTGTTCACTTTGTGCTCGGCCTTGCTATCATACATTGGGAGGCTCTGTGACTTTTGTTAATGATCCGTCACTTTTCTGCAGAGAAGCCCTGAGCTCAGCCCGGCAATCACACAGCATGTGGGTTGGAGACTTTGTTAATAATTCTTCTATGGTGATTAGAATTCTGCCTGGCTATCACACAGCTGCAGCTCCGCGACCTTCATTATTGATCCTGCACTCTTCTGAAGTGTGCTCGGCCTGGCTATCACACAGCTGCAGCTCTGCGACCTTCATTATTGATCCTGCACTCTTCTGAAGTGTGCTCGGCCTGGCTATCACACAGCTGCAGCTCTGCGACCTTCATTATTGATCCTGCACTCTTCTGAAGTGTGCTCGGCCTGGCTATCACACAGCTGCAGCTCTGCGACCTTCATTATTGATCCTGCACTCTTCTGAAGTGTGCTCGGCCTGGCTATCACACAGCTGCAGCTCCGCGACCTTCATTATTGATCCTGCACTCTTCTGAAGTGTGCTCGGCCTGGCTATCACACAGCTGCAGCTCTGCGACCTTCATTATTGATCCTGCACTCTTCTGAAGTGTGCTCGGCCTGGCTATCACACAGCTGCAGCTCTGCGACCTTCATTATTGATCCTGCACTCTCCTGATGTGTGCTCGGCCTGGCTATCCCACAGCTGCTGCTTCCTTATTGCTCCTGCACTCTTCTGAACTAAAGCTGCGTGCACGGCCTGCCTCACACAGGGCTGCAGCTCTGAGACCTTCATTATTTTCTTTTCTTTATAAATCTTTTTTATTGAGAGAAACAACAAAAAACAATATAAAAAGAATACAAAAACATAAAAAGAGAGCAGTTGTCAAGATGGTCAAATCACATGAAATAAACACAAGGTACCGATAATCAATATAATAGAAAGAAGCGTCACTGACAATATTTCAGTCACATACTGGTATTAAACCTTTAAGTGTCTCGTTATCAACATTAAATGGGGAACCATCGTCAAAGGGAGTGCACAGAAGATCTCTGCTTTCATTCCAGGGGCCCATATTTTTGCCCATTTACCTGGGCATCCCCTGCTCTCATATACCACTCTTTCAGCCTGCATGCACCAGTCCATGTCGGCCGCCCAGTCCCTGTGTTGGGGCATCATTCCTCCCTTCCATGTTCTGGCTATGTTGCGTTTTGCTATTATACAGCCCAGCGAAGCCCATGTTTGTTCAGTTTGAGAGAGGTCAGTGGCGTCCCAAATGTGCAGGAGACAAAGTTGAGGAGAGGATTCTATAGGTTTATGGCATATTTGGGACATGGTGGACAAAATCGCACTCCAGTACTGTTGAAGAGAAGGTGCCCGTGGAACCGCCGCATCGGGGACAGAGTGGGGAATAAGAGAGACCCATTTTAACAAGTGCTGCGCTGGTATAAAAGGCCCTGTGAAGTATTTTTAAGCTGTATGAGCTTGAAGCGGGAATGGACAGCCACAATCCTGGGGAGAAGCTAGGGCCTCCCTCCAATCTTCATCACATAAGTCTTGCACGTCATCGCACCATTTTGTGTGTAGTTTGTCGAGAGTCTCGGGTGAAATATTAAGTATTTTATGGTATTTCAGGGAGATGGCCTTATCCGGAAGATAATCATCTAAAAGCCTATCTTCCAGAGGCGAGGAGAAAAGATAGATCGGAGCCCTTGGGAATAGCCTTACAGAATACACTGCATGCCTGAAGATAACTAAACGTTTCCCCCTCATGCAGTTGGTATATTAATTGTAATTCGCCGAATGGAACCACAGCACCTTTCGCTCACAGGTCCCTAACCGTGGAGAGACCAATCAAATCCCTCTTTTCAAACCTTGAATAACCCGAGAGCATACCCAATTGGCACGATTCCAGCAATTGATTAACCTGCGTAATTTTCCCCTTACAACCCAGCGTGGCGGTTGCCGCATGCCAGATCGAAACTGTGATAGAGGTCGGAGTATAGTTGGGTAGATGCCTGAGCCCTCCATACAATGCTCGTAGGTAATTGCCCGCAGTCATATTAAGCCTGTCCATCCTGTATGCTGGATCCATAAGAGGACGGTGGGCCCAGTGATTGAGGACCACTAATTGTGAGGCCCAGTAATATGCTTTAATCGCCGGGAGAGCAATACCCCCGTCATACCAACTTTGTGTAAGTTTGGTCAGGGCAATTCGGGGCGCGCTGCCATTCCATAGTAGCGAGTGGACCTCAGAATCAACTGTCTGGAAGTAGTGGGCAGAGACAGGATATGGCGTGTTCTGCAGGGCATAAAGGAAACAGGGGAGTGCCTTCATTTTAAAAAGGGCAGCTCTATCCAATGGAGTAAGGGGAAGTGTCTTCCAGTGCTGCATGTCAGCCTGGAGGCGATGCGGGGAGGCAGGAGATTCTTCTGATAGAAAACTTCCTTGTTCCCCATGACATAAATGCCCAGATAGCTGAAACCGCCCATGGCTATATCAGCGCTGCTGCCCGGGGGAAGAAGTGGGGGCTCTCCACTGAGGACATAAATCAATCACTTGTCCAAGTTAATGATATAACCTGAGTACTGTTGAAAGAGGGCAAGAATATGCAACAACCTGTGAATTGAGGATCGAGGGTAGGCCAGGTACAGGGGATATCATCATCGGAGTAAAAGGAGATCCTATCCGACCAGTCTAGAGACCAGTTGTTGCCTGGGTCTTTCCTAGCCAGGCGTAGGGCCAAGTTCCTTCCTAGATGGAAATTCGGACTATGATCATCATTTGTTCTACAAGTGTGAAAAAAAAATTGAGGAAATATAAGAACAAAGTGGACCTTTGAATTAGGAAAAGACAAATTGTGAACAACAAAGTATAATGAGTTATCAAAAATATATGTTTATACCAACAGTGTATAAACAAGAATTTGCAATGCAATAGGTCTCGCATTTACATGAGTTTGAGGTATTGGCATTGTAAATGACAATGCCTTAATTCTTTATGTTTTGGTTTTTAGAACCTAAGTCTAAGGCATTGTCATTTACAATGCCAATAGGTTAAACTCTTGCTAATGCGAGATCTATTGTGCTGAACTACAGTACAAGGGTTGGGGAGAAATAAATCGATGCTGCTTTAGATGCACTCTAGGTGTTGGAAACGGATGATACTACAAACTCTTTTTCCGGGCAGAGTCGACGTCTGGTAAAGCAATGGAGAGAGGGAGTAATAAAAGCATCACCTCTATGGAAAAGAGTAAAGTGGAGCGCGATAAGAAAAGCATACGAAAGACAGAAGCACACAAGGGAGCAACAGAGGTCGTGGGTGCAGGTATTTAGCAGGGTGAGAGGCACACAAGCTAAAAGAAAGAACAAGGATAGAATGGGGCAGTAGCCCTGCAAGGAGGGAATAGGGTAGAATGACTAGGAGGAAGTAATGGGGTAGTAGCGCCAGGAGGAGGGAATAGGGCAGAATGACTGGGAGGAAGGAATGGGACAGTAGCACCGGGAAGAGGAAATAGGGCAGAATGTGGGAGAAACGAACGACTGGGAGCTTTGGGAGGAAGGAATGGGACAGTAGTACCGGGAGGAGGGAATAGGACAGAATGACTAAGGGGAAGGGATGGGACAGTGGAACCTGGGGAGGGAATAGGGCGAATGTGGGAGAAAGGAACGGGGCAGTAGCTTTGGAAGGAGGAATGGGGCAGCAGTACTAACTTGAGACATAGAGCAAATGTTTCCTCCAATACATTGTCTTATAGGAAGACATGGGATTTGATTACACTGATATACATGTATGGTTGGCCGTGGGGATAGTTAAGCGCAGTGTCTGATGAATTACAGAGGAATTATTGACATTGAGAGGCTGATAAACTGAGCAGACCCGCACATATTTGACGTTGTGACTATGGGGTCTAACACAGATTCCTGCAGTGGGTACATGTATTAGTTCGCTGAGCAATGAAACGCACAGGAGGTAGAAGGAAGCAACTAGGGACCGGGGCCTGAAAAACACCACTGAAAGGGCTGTCAGTGAGAAAATTGCTACCTCTGATGGCTCTGGTGCTGCAGTGATTTACAGATCATTTACTGCCGACGCTACCTAGCTGCCCTCACTGTGACAAATATAATAGTCACATCAGGAAGCTTTGGTGACCCCGACCTTGACCTCATGTGCCCTTTATTTTCGGGCTCACGCAGACTGACAGACACCACCTCCTGAAAAAGTAGAAACTGGTTTCAGTTAGGAATCCCTGGCTGTCTGTAAATCTGCTCTCTAACCAGCCAGAACTGGAAAATGGGAGGAAGGAGGCTGCTGTAGAAGAGGCCCTCGGCTGACCCAGCCCCACTAGCCTCTCCTGGAAATTGTTCTGTATGCCTACCCAGAGGTCCCCAGACCCTCCAATACAGCTCTGCTCTTTTCTCCGCACTGGGGTCTGCAAGAGGAGGCTGGACTGCGTATTGCTCTTCGCTTTAGGCTCCGGTGCCCCTCCCCGGTGGCCTTTAGGCCTGGCATCGGGCCGCAGTAGCATGTGTACCTTGTGTGTACACCCTTTCCTCGAGCCCCAGCTGAACTTGCGCTGCTCTCTGGAAGGGGAAGGAGTGGAGTCAGCAGGGGGGGCTATGTGGCCCTAAGGCTGAGCGAGGCGCTACAGGGCTGGAAGGACCTGGAGGCGGAGAGGGGCGATGGTGAGTAGAGGGATGAGAGAGTGAGACCCTGAGCTGATGGTGAGTAGAGACCTGGGGGTGACAGAGGAGTTTGCGCTGGGGTGGAGTGGCCGCTATGTGGCCCTTGTGTTGAGCGAGGCGCTACGGGGTCAAAGGACCTGGAGGTGGTGGGGGGGGCAATGAGTAGAAGGGTGAGAGCCTGAGCTGACGGTGAGTGAGCGGGGGACCTGGGGGTGATGGAGGAAAGCGCACAGGGGTGGAGGGGAGAGGGGGCGCTACATGTCCATACTGCTGAGCACGGCACCAGAGGGGTGGAAGGACCTGGGGGTGATGGTGGGGTGAGGGTGTGAGAGGTTGAGCTGACAGTAATGGTGATTTGAGGGGTTACCCACTGGGCTGACTGAGGGCCCGGGATGAGGGAGGGAAGTTCCCGTGAGACATCGGGAGCACTGTTTACAATGAGGATTGGAGTCGTGTGGGTGTGGGCAGGGGGTTGCGTAGCTCCTAGTGTGCGCTCGTGCCATAGTCAAAAAAGTGCCAGAGAATGGAACAAGGTTCTGGAGAAATGTTTTTATAATTAACACATGCATAGCGCCCATTGCTTAATTTGTGAATACGCCCCCCAGCCCAAAGGGTTTGTCAGAAGGCCCCAGCCGACGCGGGCCAGTCTGCTTCTTGTGAACAGCACTTGTGCAGCTGACTTTCTGCCCTGATTCCTCACTTTGACAAACATCCTCGACCAGCACTCTTTCCACCTTCCGCAGGGATTCGCTGTCTCATGCAAATACTTTGAGACTTGTTTTTGTCGCTTACCAAGTAATCCGCACAAACCTGTAATTACAGCGCAGTTAGCTGGCGCTCGTTTACCGGGGAGTCCCCAGGGCTGGATGCGATGAAAACACAGGCCCGGGCTATTTATTGTCGGAGTAAATGAGAAATATATCATTTACCACGCTCCCAAGTGCCCCGACGTACCTTGGGGACCGGATCACTGACAGCGAAACAGAAAGCAGCTCAGTATCCGGGCTGTGACTGAGAGGGCGGGGGCTGCCCACGCATGCGCGCTATTTGTTATGAAAAGGGAGCCCGGCGCCAAAGCGAAGTGCGGCAGCTGAATTCCTGGCTCCCAGGAGGGGGCCCGGGTGAAGACCAGCGGATAACACTGCGGGGCTCCCGTGCCTAAGGGGAGAGCTCCGCGTCGTGCTGGCAGAGGAGCTGGAGTGCCCTGCGGGGCTCCATGAACTAAGGAAGCCCTGTGTGTGCCAGGTGATGCAGAGACAAGAGTCCCGTGAGTTAAGGGGGGAGAGGGTGGAGGGTGTGTGTGTGTGCATGCGCGCAAGTGTGTCTGGGTGTTATCCACTTGCTGCCAATGTGGGACAGGAGATGTGTACGGCATCTGGGTGAACGTGCGCGCTCACATGGGGGATTCTCCTGCACGTGCCCATCCCCTGTCTCACATGGCAGCACCGGGGGGTGGGGTGAAGTGGAGGGGTTGTGGTGTGTCTCTCTATGTGTGCATGCATGTGCGCTTGTGTGTGTGCATGTGGGTGTCTCTCTGTGTGTACGCTTATGAGTGTGTGTGCTTATGCGTGTGCGAAAGCAGGGGGGGTGTGGCTGTGTGTGTTGGAGGCTTTCAAGGGAGACAGGAGATGGTGAACGCGCGCGCGACCTGATCCGATTCCTGAGGCTGCGCATGCCCATCTCTTGTCTCCCTTTTGGCTCCTTGAAAGCAGAGCTGACAGCTATAGGTCTTGCGCTACAACAGGGCTTTCGCCCTGTATCGCAGGTGCGAGACCTAAAAAAGCATTTGCAATGCAATTGCGACGGAGATGATCAACATTCAGCACATAGTTGGTCCATGGTCCCTACTGAAGATATACAGGAATACTTCCACATTCATCCAGTGCCTATTTCTATATAGATGCACTGTCTAATTTTTAACATAATTGTATAACAGTTGCTACATCGTAAGGACAGACCAAAAGAGTAACATCAATGTAATTGTTGTCACATAGTTTCACAGTTAAAACGTAATCATTATTTTCATGGCTGAAGAATTTGTGTCCTCCTTAGTTCTACATCAGAGCTTCAAAGGTAAATGTCATGCACTGCAAGGGTTAACCCAGACAGCTGCAGCTCACATTCTCCTGCTTTCACTATTGCTTTTCTACACAGTTCTCTGGCCACTGTCACAGAACAATTAATGATGCATAAAATGACAACAACCACAGCCAGCTCTGAAGAATCTTCATTTTGTGCTTGTTAAATTGTTTTGAGTGTGTTGGGTTTATATGTTTTAAAATTAGCTGAAAATAGACTTGTTAGTCCAAGCATTTTTCATGGTGTTGCTTTTACAGGTAGCATGGTCCGGTGTTCTTGGATTTCTTTCGTTAAAACTCTCTCACAGAATAAAAACCAACAAGGTTTCTTTACTTTTAGTCCACTTTGTGCTAGTCTCCCAATGGGTTTCGTGATATTTCATGTTTTTCCTAGCTGTAGGGAAATAAACAATAGCACAGAATAGACATGTTCATTGATGGTGATGGAGTGCTCGCTGACTTTTTTTAGGTTTGAAGACTGACAAGAGCTTTTTGCACGTTCACTGCCATGATATGGTTTTTCTCCAGTGTGTGTTCGCTGATGTCCATGTAGGGCTGATAAGCGACAAAATCTCTTCCCACATTCTTTGCACTGGAATGGTTATTCCCCAGTGTGTGTTTTCTGATGCTGCTTTAGATGCCATAAGTTATAAAAACTCTTCCGACATTCACTGCAATGATATGGTTTTTCCTCTGTGTGTGTTTGGTGATGATACCTTAATCTTGAAGAGGATCTAAAACTACTTCCACATTCACTGCAATGGTATGGTTTTTCCTCTGTGTGTGTTCTCTGATGCTGTTTTAAGTTTGTTAATCGATTAAAGCGCTTCGAGCATTCACTGCAATGATATGGTTTTTCCCCTGTGTGTGTTCTCTGATGCCGTTTCAAGTTTGTTAAGTGACTAAAGCTCTTCAGACATTCACTGCAATGATATGGTTTTTCCCCTGTGTGTGTTTGTTGATGATACATTAATCCTGAAGAGGAACTAAAACTACTTCCACATTCACTGCAATGGTATGGTTTTTCCCCTGTGTGTGTTTGTTGATGATACATTAATCCTGAAGAGGAACTAAAACTACTTCCACATTCACTGCAATGGTATGGTTTTTAACCTGTGTGTGTTTGTTGATGATACATTAATCCTGAAGAGGAACTAAAACTACTTCCACATTCACTGCAATGGTATGGTTTTTCCCCTGTGTGTGTTTGTTGATGATACATTAATCCTGAAGAAGAACCAAATCTACTTCCACATTCACTGCAATGGTATGGTTTTTCCCCTGTGTGTGTTCTCTGATGCTGCTTTAGCTGCCATAAGTTATAAAAACTCTTCAGACATTCACTGCAATGGTATGGTTTTTCCCCTGTGTGTGTTTTCTGATGCCGTTTTAAGTTTGTTAATTGACTAAAGCTCTTCAGACATTTACTGCAATATATGGTTTTTCTCCGGTGTGTGTTTTCTGATGCTGTTTTAGGTGTGATAATAGACGAAAGATCTTCAGACATTCACTGCAATTATATGGTTTTTCTCCGGTGTGTGTTCTCTGATGCTGTTTTAGGTGTGATAATTGACGAAAGCTCTTCAGACATTCACTGCAAGGATACCGTTTTTCTCCAGTGTGTGTTCGTTGATGAACCTTTAATGTTGTTGAGTCACTAAAACTACTTCCACATTCACTGCAATTATATGGTTTTTCCCCTGTGTGTGTTCTCTGATGCTGTTTTAAGTTTGTTATGTGACTAAAGCTCTTCAGACATTCACTGCAATGATATGGTTTTTCCCCTGTGTGTGTTTGTTGATGATACATTAATCCTGAAGAGGAACTAAAACTACTTCCACATTCACTGCAATGGTATGGTTTTTAACCTGTGTGTGTTTGTTGATGATACATTAATCCTGAAGAGGAACTAAAACTACTTCCACATTCACTGCAATGGTATCATTTTTCCCCTGTGTGTGTTTGTTGATGATACATTAATCCTGAAGAGGAACCAAATCTACTTCCACATTCACTGCAATGGTATGGTTTTTCCCCTGTGTGTGTTCTCTGATGCTGCTTTAGCTGCCATAAGTTATAAAAACTCTTCAGACATTCACTGCAATGGTATGGTTTTTCCCCTGTGTGTGTTTTCTGATGCCGTTTTAAGTTTGTTAATTGACTAAAGATCTTCAGACATTCACTGCAATTATATGGTTTTTCTCCGGTGTGTGTTCTCTGATGCTGTTTTAGGTGTGATAATTGATTAAAGCGCTTCAGACATTCACTGCAATGATATGGTTTTTCCCCTGCGTGTGTTTTCTGATGCCGTTTTAAGTTTGTTAATTGACTAAAGCTCTTCAGACATTTACTGCAATTATTTAGTTTTTTTCCTGTGCGTGTTCTCAGATGCCGTTTTAGGTCTGATAATAGACTGAAGCTCTTCAGACATTCACTGCAAGGATATGGTTTTTCTCCAGTGTGTGTTCTCTGATGCTGTTTTAGGTCTGATAATAGACTGAAGCTCTTCAGACATTCACTGCAAGGATATGGTTTTTCTCCAGTGTGAGTTCTCTGATGCCGTTTTAGGCCTGATAATAGACTGAAGCTCTTCAGACATTCACTGCAAGGATATGGTTTTTTTCCAGTGTGTGTTCTCTGATGCTGTTTTAGGTCTGATAAATATATAAAGCTCTTCCCACATTCATTGCACTTGAATGTTTTTTCCCCATTGTGTGTTCGCTGATGACTCATGACTTCTGTAAAACTACTTCCACATTCACTGCAATGATATGGTTTTCCCCTGTGTGTGTTTGCTGAAGCTCTTCAGTCATTCATTGCATTTGTATGACTTTTCCCCTGTGAGTGTTCTCTGATGCAGTTTTAGGCCTGGTAAATATACTCTGTGTTTTATATAGCAGAACCCCCCTTTTCCTTTAACTTTCATTTAACTGTGCTTTTCGCTGATTGCTATGGAATGGCCTGAAAGAGTTTAAAATACACCTCTAGCTCGGACTGGTGGTCTGATATCACTTTAGAGTACTGCAGTAACCACCTCATGATCAGAGCTGGTATTGGATATGTTTACACAAGAAGTGGTTGATCAGTGTTGCCTTCATTTTCTAGAAGTAATTTCTTCAACTTGAGGCACAGAGTTGCACAGCTGAGACTCGTAGAACCACCGAATTGTCCTTGACGGTACTTCCAAGATCTTTCAGTTTATGTTCAGGTTCGGCTGCCTCTGTCGGCACTTATGTTTTCCTGAATACTGAAACTCAATGTTTCGGACTTTGCTTTTGCAGATTTACAGTATTATCTTCATTATTCCTAAACATTTAGTGCAATCAAGGATTATTTTCTGTTGGATGTAAAGAGATTTAAATTACTTATATGGAAAATACCGGAATATGCATATACAATTTTTAGTTGATTGTAAAAGCATCTCATTTATTGCTATTGTTGAAACTTATCAAGACATATTTAAGACACATTTAGCCATACAGAGATATTTGCATAAAAGTTTCTTTGAAAATGCCACAATGTTATTTATTTCAGCAAAGGTGTTCATAGAGTAACTTTGCAAAAAAGGGCACTCGCATTGCACACATATACTAGTTACAGCTTTAGGTAGATGCATATGGTCAAAGTTTTGTTAAAACAAAAACAGCTCTTGGAGTAAAAGATGGATCAGGAACACTCAAGACAGCAAGGTGGGCATCAGGAAGTTGTGCCATACATCAAATCCTATTGTTCACGGAGGTGCCTTGCTCCATTCACTACTAACTACTAACTCTTTTTTCAGGAGGATTCCCCTGGCTGTTGTCTCAAGGCCTGGTTATTGGGGGCCTTTTGTGCGCTGATTGTGTTTGGGGCACTTGTGGCATAAAGGGGCTCTATCTGGGCCTTGTAGGCCCTGCATCATGTATCGATCCTCTTCCCATATAAAGTCCCTGCCCAATCTAAAATGGCGGCGCCTCTAAGACTCTAGGAATATAGATATCGACATAGGATTTAGCATGTCCTTCTTATGTACATGAAAGAAGGACTATCATGTTCTATAGCTTCAAAGTATTTCCACGGTGGCGGCCATCTTAGAATTATGTTGTCTACTAATTCTGCTTAGATTTCCAGACTGGCTCGGTCTACCGAATTTTCAAGTGCATCCTAGGCGACTGTTCATCGTATTCCCCCCTATTCCTCTAATCTGGATTCTATCTTCCTACTTGCATAATCTAGTTTGAGCTAATGTATTCCAACTTCCCCCTTTTTATTTTTCGCAGCTGAGCCCTCTCCTCAGGATTTTCTGTTTTCCACCTAGTAATCGCATGCATATAACGCTGGATAGCCTAAAACAGAAAGAGTACCTTCTCTCTTGACATCTTCTGTCATTATGCTGCTGTTTAATGGGCTGTCTTTGTAGAACCGAGTCATCGAACTTTCCTCCAGCTACCCCATGATTTGCCCCGTCCCTTCCTTCCTTCCTTCATCTGACCATACCCCCTTCTCCTCATCTCCCCTCAGCTTCCCCCCACGTGAGCATTCAGTACCCCGGTCCCTCCCCTCTTTCCACTCTGAAAATGTGGTGCCCTTAGCCATGGATTACCTTTTTCTGCGTGAAGCAAGCACACAATCTTACTCTCATCACAGTGGTAGTCTAAACGCTGAAAGATGCAATCTAAGATTGAGTGAAGTGTTATGGAGATTCTCTTCCTTGCTCGAACACCTCCAGCACCTGAGATCTCTAAGAATCATTTAAGAAACAAACGCATGCATAGCTCAAAAGCAAACTTCCTTAGGAAACTGCTAAACAATGCCAGGAATCGACCTAAAAACTGTTTGAACTCGTTAAATTGCAATCTAACAGGAAACCCAACCTACTTTCTGGGTCTTATCTGCAGCCTAACTGCGAAGAACTTGCCGCCTTCTTCCTGGGAAAGACGAACAAAATTGAAAGTGACTTAAAGACTGCATTGGATCTCCCCTCGATGCTTTCACACGTCAGTCCCCACCCACCTGTGTGGCCTGAGCGTCCTACACACACCCCCAAAAATATTGCTGCATGGTGTTCATTCAAATCCTTTGATGAAACAACCATACTAAAAATCCTGTCAACACTTAAACCTTCAAAGCACTTCAGCGATCCGCTTCCTTCAAATCTCTTAATTGAGATTAAAACCTCTCTTCTCCCACCAAAATAGTAAATGATTCATTAATTCAAGGCAGCATACAAGACTACCTCAATTCTGGACAGATAACCGCCGTTCTGAAAAAGCCCACAGCAGACCACACTGATCTACATATCTTCCGCCCTATCTCTAGCATCCCAACTCTTTCAAAGCTCCTCTAGAAATGTGCCCATACCCAGCTATGCAAACACAGAGCAATTTCAACTCTTAAATCAATACCAATCTGGATTCCTTCAGGGACGCAGCACTGAATCAGCCATGACTCACATAGCTGACGATGTTTTACACAATGCTTGATCAAATTTAATCCTGCCTTTTAAGCGTCCTTGACACGTCATCAGCATTTGATGACTTCAAGTCAGTTGCTCAAGCCCTAGTGTTTTCCAGGCTGGACTATGGAAATGTAACCCTTTGCGGCCTTCCTAGGTCAAAGTTCCCCCCCCTTATGGCCTCCCTTAACTCATCTGCAAGGCTTATTACTGGATCTGAATGCAATAACCACATCACACCTTATTTGAAATCGCTAAACTGACTCCCTTACGAGGCACACATAAATTGTTAAATTGCCTGCATGACACACAAAGCCATACACTCCAACACCCCGAGGTACATTGCACAAAAACTGGAGCTGCCTGGTGACTCTAGAACCTCAAGAAGCACCTCGTGCAGAAATTCAAGAAGAAAACTTACAATCGTGCCTACTCTGGCAATTGCCCGAGAATCTGGAATTCTCTACAATCTGAAATCCGAGTTAACTCTTCACCTGCATCTTTCAAAAGATACGTAAAAGTGCTTCTGATGAACACATTCTTGCTTTAGCTCACATGATACTGTTATTGCAATGGTTATTAATGTTTATTATTGCCTGTCTTACCTGTGTCTCTCACGGGCAGATCCTCCATTGGCGGGATGGAGCATCACTCCACTTAAATGCACCAGAGAAAACCCCCAGAGACTCCGGCAGGGGCAGGCCTGATGAGTGGCAGCAGTGGTGGGCTTCCTGTGCACTAGTTTGTAGTGCGCATGTCTCTTTGGATGGCCGTCTTGAGACCGAAGAGCCTGAAACCAAGAGCATGTGTGATGATTCCTCAGCAGCTTCTCCTCTATGAGGTAGAGCGGGTGCAGGCCCAGAAGTATTTTCAGATAAAGAGCTGGGTAATAGGACAATGGCTTCCAATAACACTGCACTGAGCCCCTCACTTCAGCCAATCTTCAATGACTGTTTGAAGAACAGGGCAACGGGAAGGTGTGTTAAATGCCGACCACTAACCTTTCACCAGTTGCACACTGGGACTGCATTGGTTAGATGGAATGCTGTGCACCCGCAACCGCTCAAGTCATGCATGCGGGTGCTAGTCAAGTCAAGTCAAGAGATTTATATAGCGCGCTACATACCCAGAGGGTCTCAAGGCGCTTGAAGAAGGGTGGAGAATTACTTGTCAAATAACCAAGTTTTAAGTTGCTTTCTGAATGCTAGGTGGTTCTGAGTGAGGCGAAGGTGAGTAGGAAGTGAGTTCCAGGTTTTAGCTGCCAGGTAGGAGAAGGATCTACCTCCCATGGTGGTTTTGTTGATGCGAGGTACAGTAGCAAGGGCTTGGTTGGAGGATCGTAGCTCACGAGAGGGGGTATAGAAGGAAAGTCGTGCGTTGAGGCATTCGGGTCCAAGTTCGTAAAGTGCTTTGTGTGCGTGGGTTAGGAGGCGGAAAGTGATCCTCTTATTGACAGGGAGCCAGTGGAGGTTTTTCAGGTGACCAGAGATGTGGTCTTTACGCGGGATGTCTAGTATGAGTCTGGCTGAAGCGTTCTGGATGCGTTGGAGTTTTTTCTGGAGTTTTGCGGTGGTACCGGCGTATAGGGTGTTTCCGTAGTCCAGGCGGCTCGTGACCAGTGCGTGGGTGACTGTTTTTCTAGTTTCAGTGGGGATCCAGCGAAATGTTTTTTTGAGCATGCGAAGAATGTTGAAGCAAGATGACAACTTGTTGCGAAGGGTTCCTTGAACCCTCAATTCCAATTCACACAGTTTAACTACACACACCACAGTTATCCCCCCCCACCGTATCCAGCACATGTTTCCTGTTTCGAGACCAGAGTGCCCACACTGTGGCTGATGCCAGCTTCTAACATATGGTGTGGGAGTACCTCAAGCCATGACTACAGGTGTCATGGCTTGAAGTTACAGCCACTATAGCGGAACTCGCAGACCATACATGGTCACCTACTCCTGAATCCTGACTGCTAGGCCTTCACCCTAAAGTATAGAGGGGGCAAATACTTACACCAGTTTACAGACCTTGCATAAGTACTTCTCTAGAATATGACTCGTTAACGAGTCATTACATCGCGTGGCATTACAGCGCGGTCGTTACAATAGCCGTTTTGTTACCACGCAATGCCATTACTATGGAAGTCATTACATCGGCTTGCAGTAGATGGCGCGCTAACATTAGAAATGTATAATTTACTACTCCAACTCCAGTCTACGTAACAGTAGGGAAGGTGTTGGAATAGTAAACTACACTATTCCTTTTGTTATAGCACCATCTACTGTAAGTCGTTGTAATGACCTGCCTTGTAATGGCATTGTGTGGTAACAGCGCGGTCGTTGTAATGACCACGTTGTAATGGCATCACGGTGTAATGACCGCGATGTAAAGGTCATTTCCCACTTTTCAAGCGCCAAATATAAATGTCTTGGAAAGCAGGCTCGGTGCTGAACACCAAGAGGCAGCTGCATACTCTCCTGCACTGTGCAGGACCAGAGGCCAACACACTACACATGCTACTCACTGGAGGAGTGCGGAGAGTGGATGGGAGGGAACTGTGATATGTATATCTTAGCATAGAAGCCAAAAACGATATTCGACCACAATGAAGGGACTATGTCCGGGACCTCATGAATGCATAACTTCTGTACAATTGTACCTAAGTATGATGTATATCATCCTGTTCATCTGATCTCTGTTCCCCTGTTGATCTACCCATATGTGTTCCCTGCAGCATCCCCCTTACACCTACTTCCTTATAATTTATTATCTTATTGAGGCACTGTCTGCTATTAGGATTGGCATGTTTTGTAGTCCTCACCGTCCTCCTTGCCTTGTGATCATACTTTACTGTAATGATGAAAGGATCACCAAAGGCTGGATATATCAAGTGAAGTATTTATTGGTCACAGCTGTAGCAGGTCCTGAGTAACTGAAGATACATAGAATGTCTCAGGCAGGTAAAGCATTGTACATTCTAGACTCAGGTGACATGGGCATATGACACGGCTGATGACACAGTCCAGCCAGATCACCACATTTACCTCAGTAGATCTTGCTCGGAGACTGATGTAAATGGCAATGCTGCCCAACCATGATCTGTTTACATATGTCACATATATTATGTCATTCATGCTCCCTGTAACCTGTATTCCTCAATTCGTTTTTCTTGTTGATGTTTTTTTTTAAAACACCATCATTTTGAACCCATGGAAACTGAAAACAGAAAAACCTACGCATCTTGTTTTCAATGATCATTATCAGAGAAGAGGACTTGCTGCATGCATAGGAGGATGAACAACGAGACCTAGTGTGCCATGATGGTGCACCAGGTTCAGTTTTCCGTAGTCTTGTATTCCAATGGGCTTTGGGAAGTGTAGTCATTTTGTAACTGTGTTTAACTTGGATGCGGATAAAGCAAGAGATGAAATGCATAATACTCAAGACTTTCTGAATCTTTACACTTAGGGAAATCTACATTCTGAGCATGCAGACAACGTGAAGTGAGTGAGCACTTGGATTAGAACAAACAGATGGCGGACAAGAAAAGAAGTGGAGAAGAGCAAAAGGAAAAGAAAGCAGCTCATTGGAAACTGTATGAGGCTGGGATGTCCCCTTTACCCATACTCTTCCTGATAGCCCCAGATCCCCTCACATTCACCATATACTGCTCAGAAGACATTAGGGGAACTGAAACCAAAGGCGGCAAACTGGAAATTATGCTGTAAGCGAACAACATACTCCATTGTCCTCACTTTAGCCTTCCCAGAACGTTCGCTGCCAGCACTCAAGTCCACCATATCAGACTTTAATATGTTTTCCAGGTACAAAATGAACTGGACCAAAAGTTGGGAAACAGAGACAAGTTACATTAATGGCATAACAGTCAAATCCAATTACCCAGCGGCCTGCCTCCTGGGGGTATTTCTTAAACCTAAAGCCAATATTATTTCCTCAGGATTTGCAGATATAGCCCTGGCTCTTGCACGATGCTAGATAACCCTCTTTTGGAACCCCTCAGGGGACCCACACCCAAAAGTGGGGAAATAAACTAATCACATGGGCCACATGCAAGGGAACAATACTAAAAGCCGAAGCACAGAAGGGGCTGAGGAGTCCAGACCACATAGGCATGGGAATTGATTCTTCAAGATTGTCCCCATATAGATGATACAGCTTATTACTCCTGCTAGTGGACGATGACTCCACTGAGGAGGAATCGATCGTCTCACACCAGGTGATCCAGATGTAGCAGCTAGGTCCTTCCTGAGGAGGTCCTCAAAACCTTTGAAACTCTCTGGGAGGAATTTGACCTCTCCAAATTCCAGCATTACCAGCAGTTGAACTGCGCCCTGAAGACCTCCAGTCAATCAAATAACATCTCTGACTCTACTACTAACTCCTACTAAGACAAAATGGGCAGATATAGGAAACTTGTCAGTGGTCTATGCACTACACTAATTAAAGATCTTTTCCTGGTGGCTGCAATCTAAACGGCTTTGTGCCAGCCACAAATATCCTTCAGCATATTGCCCCTCTGGAGAGGGATCAGCTCTTGCCAGTGGCTGACTACCTGCCACCAATCACTGTGTCCTGCTGCTGGACCCACCATGAGTGAAGAACAGGCTGAAAACACAGTCACCGGGCATTGAACAGACATTGAGGAGGAGTGGTCATCCCACGGGGACTCCTGCTGCGGCAGCTGGGGTCAGGGGGGGTCGAACTCGGCTCTCTTCCTTTCTGCTGCTGGCTCCCCTGAGAGAGGAGATGGGCTAAGAATACCTGCCAAGAGAGGTGGATAGGCACCTCTCTCGTCTTTTGCTTCCTATATACGCGAAGCAGCCTTCCCCTCACACCAATTCTGACCCACTGTGGGAGTCTCAAAGGGAAGAGGACCAACCAGGCGATGACGCTGGATAACGACGGCCTAATCCTTGCTGACAGACACAGAGGTGAGGAGTGGGGGAGTGGCATTGATCAAGCCCTGCACCGCAACAGAGGCAACTAATTGCCCTGGGGCAGAGACTGAGGGCGTGTGAGTGCCCAAGCAGCAAATACTCATGCTGGCTATTGGATTGCCAATATGGTGAAGGGGAAGGTTTCAGGGGGGCAGGGACAGATAGATAAATACACCAAACAAGTGGCACATGGCGAGTCTGTAGATGGAGAAGCACAGGGCCTCCCCTACTACCACAGGAAGTGACAGTTTCCACAGCAGCAGTACTCCAAGTGATCAAAGACAAACACAAATACTTGACAGACAATATTTATGGGGTAGGGGTCTCACTCCTTCGTCAATACTTGCGTAACTTATCTTCGCGAGCGATGGAGGCAGAGGGGCGCATTTCCTACCTGCAAGATGTGGCAGGCACCATTACATGATCATAAAAGACTGAATGAGCCGACAACACTCCTTGAACACTGCATGGAAGATGCAGAAGGCCGATCATGCAGAAATAATCTGTGGCTAGTGGGACTGCCGAAGGGCATGGAAGGACAACAAACCAGGGAGACTGGTTTAAAACATGAATTGCAGACAGAGTTATATCCGTGCATAAAATATAGAGAGGGCTCACAGGAGGCAGGCCCCAAGACTGCCTCCGTCATCATCTGGAGGGAAGTACCCTTTTTGTATGGTCACACCCATACGTTTTGCTCCAGATACTGTTGGTTAGGAGTCTGAAAGTGCACTGGAGCAGGTTGAAATTGCTATATGTGAATTGGCATCCTCAATTGGCAATGACTTTACCCCCCTTATAAGTCCCTAGTACATGGTACCAATGGTACCCAGGGCATGGGTGTTAAATGGGTCACCAGGGCCTGAAGCACTATTTATGCCACCCTGAGTAGCCCAAGTAAACTACTAACAAGAGGACGGCCAATGCAGACTGCAGAAGAGAATAAACTGCTTGATCTCGACTCTGCCTTCACCATGTGTGGTAAAGTCAAACACGATTTTTATTATATGTCTGTCACCCCTAAAGAAGGCCTCCTGAGGCAAACAAATGGCTGGGCCTGCTTTGGCCCAAGGATCCGAGTAAACTCTGTGCTGAGCAAAAGCCAGGCGCCCTTCACTGGCTCGCCCACCTCCATAAAATAATGGAAATTAAGGGCACAAAGGCATAGTAGGATATTATTTGACTATCCACAAAAAAACTGATGAAGCAGCAGTACCCACACCCCGGAGCAGAACTCCTTGTTTCAGGATTCATAACTTTCACACTACATCATATTTTAGTTAGTGTATTATGAGACTAGGTGTTCTCTCCCCAAGGGTCAAAAGAAATGATCATTGTTTTGCAGCGCAGTTTTATCATCCCATACTTACTACCAGTGTTTAGTTTAATTTAAGTTTCCATCTGGGTCACTACACAATGGGGTTGTGAGTTGTTCTGATGGTTGGACTCAGGAACTCCTCTCACCAAGAGATATGCCACTGTGCTGTGGAAACTGTCCAGGCTAGGTATAGATTTCACAACCAGCATATTTTGGTAAAACAAAGATTAAATGCTAACCCTCATCGTTAGATGGCTAAAGCTTTCCCACTGCCCATGTCTTGCGGTGAAGGTTTGGTGTTAGAGTCTGCCCACCACAAAATAGAATAGGCTTAGAGTGTGAAATCAAAAAAGCATAAAGCTTCAAAACCCAATTAGAGCAACAGAACTGCCCATAAAGAGTAGTTCATAATACTCAGCTGAGCCCCAATAAATCCAAGTAAAGCAGCAAACAGTTGTAGCAGCAATCTGTCAAATCAAATCAGAAAAGGAATACAACGAGGGGAAACAGCAGCAGAAATCTGTCAAATCAAAAAGGAAAAGGAATACAACGAGGAGAAACAGCAGCAGAAGTTGCCACAACCATCAAGGGTCTGGGCGGGAAAGGGAATAAGAGTAAGTTGTAACTACCTAGGAACACACTAATATAAAAGTCAAAACCATATGTCGTAAACATTGACATATGTTTGCTCACTCTCATCTAAAGTGTGTACCTTGCGACCATCTTCCCTCATAAATCACTTGCACTCGCACTGAGGTTCCCTGCCAGTTGCATCGCATTCCCTGACGCTACAGGAGTAGCTTGCTGAACTAACCCGTTTCCAGCCTGAGAGGAGGAGGTGAGGAGGAAGAACATCAGCGTGGCCGCAGAGGAGGCGCGAGGCGCGGCTCCGGGACTGCGAGGCTCAGCTATCAGCTACATCAGCTGTTGCCTCTTCCCGTGCGAGCCGCGCCCCCTCCCAGTGCCCGCCCCCACCAAATTGCCTACAACCTCTCGTGGCTCCCGCTACGCGGGCGCCACTCGCACTGAGGTTCCCTGCCAGTTGCATCGCATTCCCTGACGCTACAGGAGTAGCTTGCTGAACTAACCCGTTTCCAGCCTGAGAGGAGGAGGTGAGGAGGAAGAACATCAGCGTGGCCGCAGAGGAGGCGCGAGGCGCGGCTCCGGGACTGCGAGGCTCAGCTATCAGCTACATCAGCTGTTGCCTCTTCCCGTGCGAGCCGCGCCCCCTCCCAGTGCCCGCCCCCTCTCACCCAACAACCACTTAACCGCATTACTAACGCGCATCGCGGGACGCGCGCGGGTCGGAGCCCGGGCCAAGGGCGGGCCCGTTGTTGCCCGTTAGTGCCCGGTAGAGACCGGACCGGGCCATCTCTCTTACTTCGACAACCCGGTAACAAACAACATGCCTCCCAAAACCAGAAGTACCTCTAAATCCAAATCGAAGTCCAAACACGCGCAGGAGGTAGCACAGGTAACAGGCCCCATTGACCTGTTTATATCGCGGGTCCATGAAACAATAAATCAAAGCATAGCCCTCATGGAAAAGAGGGTTTCATTGGACCTCATGAGCGCAAATGCCAAGCGCTCATCTCTCGGCGCCATAGCGAACGCTGCTTCTCCAATCAATCTGACCTCCCAAAACAGCTCACTCCCAGTACTCCCTCTAACCACGGAATTCAACACTGTTCCTTCTGTAGTTGACCTGTCAGTTACTCACTCCGAGTTGGAATCCTCATCATTATCATCAGAAGATTTGGAAGCAACTCCAGACCTAGCTGGCTGTCAATCGCAAGGAGATATCCTAACACACGACAACCTACCCCAGCACGACGTACGGGAAAGGGCAACTCTAGAAACCCGACTACCACGCAGCGAAAAAACACAAAATTCATCTGCGAATAACTCAAACTCTCCATGTTCTAACAGCATACTACATATTCCTGACTGCACTCTCCTGCACAAGCCAATATCCAACATGAATAACCAAACTGAGCAATGTAGGACCTGTAGCATCACAACTCAAGTGTTAACTACCACCAAAGACTTACTCTACCAATATCTGAAACCCATTCAGCTGAGCATAAGAAACCTTGAGGCTCAATTAACGATAATATCAGCTACTCTCTTAGACACAAACACCAGGATAGATGTAAAGGGACAGCGAAACACCACACACCCATCAAAAAAGCAAAACCAGAAACAAAATCAGAAAGTAGCTAATCCTACAAACGCAACACATACAGTACAAACGAACCCCAATCCACCGATAATCACGCCCAAATCAAACACAAATGCATCTCACCCCCAGCAGGTGAAACCAATACAACAGAAGTCACTACAACAAAGCAAAGGGCAACAGATAGATACTAAAAGTAAGGCTGAGTCACAAAGCTCATGTCCAGCACAAAAATTAGATTCTAGTAGAATTCCCCAGGAGAAACCCGTCTCTCAGCCCACGAATTCCCTACCCCTCCAAAAAACACCAAAGATCACATCGGTAACCACCCCGAAAAAATATCCTGCAGCTAGACGCCCTGCCCACCTGCCCCCTGAAGCTACTCCCTTCACAATAGTTTTAACAGGAGTACCCGAGTTAGTAGACGACACCCCAGAAACTGCATGGTCACTTAAAAACAAGGCCATGCAGTGGCTTAGCATAAATAGACCTCTTGAATCCCACCTATCAGGAGGGATCATATCAGCACGTAGGGTAGCCTGGATAGGCAAAACCAAGAAATCAATACGCGGTGATTGTATTATAGTAACTTGCAAAGATCCCGCAACGGTTGATTATATATGTGCCTGGCCACAACTTGAGAAAAAAGGAGGAGTAGACGCCTGCCACCTTTCTCAGTTCTACCCCCCAATGAAACAACAATTTAACCCCCCTCCTTGGGAATGGCACCATCTTCCCAAAGCCCGACGAAATCAGGATCCATGGCGTCAAACACCGTGGAATCGGCGGGACTTCCCTTGTGAGTACCCAGATAGGGGAGGACCAAGAGAAAGGTATGTTGATACCCAAGTTCCATATTGGCAGGATAGACCTTATCCCGCATATGAAGGTTGGCAAGGCTTCCCAACCCACAACCGCTACGAGTGTCTCGATATGATCGATTGACCATCCACGGTCGATCTGAATCAACCTACAGCTGCCTCTCATTACTTAGCTGACGTTTCACATTCCCTAGCCCCAAATAAGTACCAGAAAACTCCACCTGAACAGCTCGAGCTAGCAGAGTCCTCTATGACTCAACAAAACAATCTCTTAACCCCCTGTCCCTCAGAGATCTCGGCCACGAGCGCAAGACCACTAACTGAGCAATCTGTAACCACTGAAATCACAACCAGTGGCAAAACCACTTTCGCCATCTCGACAACTAACGAGGCCACTGCCGTAGGTATAGCTTTTTGGAATGTCGCAGGCTTAGCCAGCAAAATAACATGTCCTCAATGGCTGGAAATAGCACGAAGCCATCAAATCTTGTGCTTACAAGAGACCTGGCGTCTATCCCCCCTACATCTACCGGGATACAAGACTTTTTTCACCAAAGCAACGCCAAGCACAATGGGAAGACCAAAAGGTGGTCTTATGATCTACTTCTCTAACATTCTAGCAGCCACGGTAAAACTAATAAAAGAAACATCTGCCTTCCAGGTCATCCAAATCACACATCTCACCACTGCATCAAGGAATATCTACATACTCATTAACTACTATAATAACACAGGCACCCAGGACTGTTGCATAAACCTGGATGAAATGGTGGCCCATATATCCACACTGCAAAATTCGAATCCAAGTGCAACAATAAAAATCATTTGGGGAGGAGACTTTAACCAGCCAATATGCCCAAACCACAAAACCGGAACCTGTGGCCTACTATCTGTATTCGGCAATCCGGTGCCTCACTTTGCACACTCACAAAGTGGAAATAAGCTGAACGAAATTCTATTTACCCTGGACTTAGACTTCGTAAATGAGCTAGTGGACCCGGTACAGGAATTTCAACCCACCTTCCATGGGAGAGGCTGCACATCTACCATCGACTTCATCCTAGCCTCAAACACGTGTAAAAACACGTTAGCAAACTACAAAGTAGGGTCGAGCCCGATCAGCGACCACTATCCTTTAAGCGTGGAGATCACAATGGAGAAAGCAGGACCTCCCATAACGAGAACTAGCTCCCTCGATCAGCAAACATTATCATTAAAGAAAAGGAATGGTTTTGCAATTAAATGGGCCAAAGTCGACCCTGAGACGACTACGCAAAGGATACTTGAAAAAACGCTCCCCTGGCAAAGGGACTGTCTGTCCGCAGAAGCTTCTCCTGAACTAATTATCGCCTCCTTCCATAACATACAAGGGGCCATAAGAGACGAACTAGTTAAATACAGGGCAAACAAACCTACATCCCAAACCAACAGATGGTTTAACTCGGACTGCACAAAAGCCCTTTCAGCTTTAAAAGAAGCTCTTCGGCAGAAACCAAGAGACGCCCAACTAATCTCATCCCGGAGGAAACTGTATAATGAAACAAGGAAAGAACGCAGGCGTCAGATCAAGAGAGACCTTTGGTGCCAATTGCACGAGAGCGCATTAAAAAAGGACAGCACCATTTTTTGGCAGACCATTAGATCACCCTTCTTGGAAAATGACACCGATCCAAACCACCTCGATGTCGCAGTGTCAGAGAATGAATGGGTCCTTCACTTCACAAAAATTTTCGGCCCGGCATCCGACACACCCCAAACAGAGCAAGTGGCCGAGGCAGAAACCCATCTTCTTCCAATCAACTTACGCTTTACAGTCACCGAGGTTAGAAAAGCAATTCGAGCGTCAAAAACTGGCAAGGCTCCCGGCCCGGACGGGGTACCTATGGACTTGTTCTTGCACAATAGTGACTACTGGTCATTAATAATAACCCGGGTAATGACCGCAGTCGCTCAAGTCGGTCTCCTTCCCTCTTGGTCCTCATCCACTCTTTTGCCAATATTTAAGAAAGGGGACCGAAACGACCCAGCGTGCTACCGGCCGATCTCCCTTCTGGATTCTACGGGCAAAATTGCAGGTCGACTACTTTTGGACCGCTTACAAACTTGGGCCAAGGTAAACAACATCTTCACTGATCTGCAATACGGCTTCCAGAAGGGACTCGGTACGGTGGAGCAAGCCCTAAACCTGACGCTTTTGGCTGGGAAATATGCCCACGCAAAAGAAGGGAAGATCTATCTAGTCTATGTAGACCTGAGCGCGGCTTTCGACTGTGTTCAGCACGCCAAACTGTGGGAAATTATGTCGAATCTCGGAGTAGATCCAGAGATACTGACCTTTCTCAGGGGCCTATATACCAACGCAGAAGGCCGAGTGCGTTACGGCATTGGCGGCGACATATCGCGCCCCTTTAAAATCACGCGTGGAGTTAGGCAGGGGTGTGTACTGGCTCCCTTCCTATTCAACCTATACACCAACGGGATTGAAGAAGCAATGTTGGCAGGGAGCCAGGACCTCCCGCAAATAGCTCGCCGCCCTATACCCATCCTACTCTACGCCGACGACTCGGTCATCCTGGCCCGAACAGCCAACCAACTACAACGACAGCTGGCCAAATATGTGACGTTTATGGACTCATTGGGACTAAAAGTAAACACAAAGAAAACATTTACAATGTCCATAGGATCCAAACCAGGGAACACAAAATCCATATACATAAACAATATTAAGCTGGAAAAAACGTCAGTATATCCATATCTGGGCATACTTGTTGACGATTCAATGACCTGGCGAAAAGCCATAGAAGCCAGAAACCTTAACTTTCGTCGAGCAACATCTGCACTTTGCGCTTTCTCCAGAAAACTAGGCAAACCTGCTCCGTCAGAACTCATAACTTTATACTACGCAAAATGCCACAGCGTGGCGAGTTACGGAGCAGGCATCTGGGGTTATGGGTGCATCAAGCAACTACAGGCTACGGAAAACGCCTTTATTAAATACGTACTGGCTCTCCCCCAAAGCTCTCCGATATTAGCATCTCATCGAGAGCTAGGGATGGAATTCGTCACAGACACCATACGCTGTCAACCTCTCATCCTATGGCATCGCATATGGTGCAACCCAGAAAGCCATGTATCACGCGCCCTCATCACAGACTGTCTTAGCCTAACTCACTGGAGAAAAATTCCCTGGCTTAATTACGTTTTTAAATTTTTTCAAGATCTCAACCGTGAGCAATACTTTTCTGATCCATCTTCGATTGAAGATATATCCAAGAAACAGCTGAAAGAACTGTGTCTAGGCCACCTGAGAGAACTTCGGAATCAAGCAGAGATAGCGAAAACACAAAATGAAAAAATCTCTAAACTGCAATCAGAGAAGCTGATACAGCCTTACCTCACGTTCTTTCTTTCGAATCACGAAAAGTTCTTATTGACTAGACTCCGGTTTGATCTCTTCTTTCGCCTGGTCTCATTTCCAGAACAGAATAACTGGTCACGGATCATGAACTGTTGTCCTTGCGATGGGCTCTCTAAGCAGTCAACAGTCCACGTCACACTATTCTGTAAATACTACAGTGTGGCCAGGAAAAAATGGATCCTTCCCCTTCTGCGACTAAGTGGCCTTAGAAACACATATCCAGCGCTTGCCTATCTACAATCACCGGCAAACCCGCATGAAGCCAAAATGATAGTGACTTTTTTAAAAATAGTAACAAGAATCCGATCGAAAATTGTTTTTTAAGATGTAAATTTTAAAATGTAAACCCCAGTACAAAAATGATGGTTCTTTTTAAACTGTACTTTTTATGATTATGTAAATTTTTGATAATCGAATAAAAGTTTATGATTCTGATTCACTAATATAAAAGTCAAAACCATATGTCGTAAACATTGACATATGTTTGCTCACTCTCATCTAAAGTGTGTACCTTGCGACCATCTTCCCTCATAAATCATCGGACTCTGGCCCACATCACCCACTCACCCCATGGTTGGGCTTCCGACCCTTCATGGCCATCCAGATGTAGATCCTCCCTGTCCGATATGGATATCCATTCTCTCCAACCATTCTATGATCCAGAACACTCCTCCAACGTATCCAACTTGCATCAATCCCCACTGATCCATTCCGGGAACCGAGGCTAAACTCTAGACTCTAGAGCATTAAATGAGAACAACTTCACGTAAGTCACCACCACACTATCTGCACCAATTGACACAAACACAAAGCTCAAATCCATGCTCCTGAAACTGTAGATCGGCAGTGAAACACGCTGCTGACATTGCATAACTCATCCCTGCACAGGACTTGGACCTTGTAATGCGGACTGAAACATGGCTGAATGACTCAGCTGCTCCCATTCTAAACATTGTAGTACCTACTAACTATGATACAATTCGGTTGGATAGAGCAAGCGGTCATGGTGGAGGCATCACCTGCTTACATCGCAGCAACTTAATGAACAAGTTACTTACCTTCGGTAACAATATATCAGTAAAAAACATTAGTTTGTGATAGATTCCTTACCTTATAATTCCCCCCTAGGCGTCAGATTGGATCTGGAAAGCTTTCATCAGCAGTACCCCCACACGTCGGAAGATGGCGTCGGTCTGCTCCGCGTCTGTCGACGTGATCCCCGGGATGACGTTGCGGTGGACACTTAGATGCCGCGCCAGGAACGCAGAGCTATGCAAGAAACTGACCACTGATGCAATGAAACTAGGGACCTGAAAGGGATGACCTTGACCCTAGAAATCAGTTTACATAACGGGGAGAATGGGTGGGGCGGAAAGGAATCTATCACTAACTAATGTTTCTTGCAGCTATATCGTTACCGAAGGTAAGTAACTTGTTCATCTGAAAGAAAAACGTTAGTGATAGATTCCTTACCTTAGAATAGATACCCCAGCAATACCAACCCAGGTAGTGGGCCTGCGGACCAAGAGCACAGCAGAAAGTCCCAGAGAACAGAACGGCCAAAGAAGCTGTCTCTCCGGACTTGGCTGTCCAGGCAGTAGTGCTTGGTATATGTGTGCAGTGAGGCCCATGTAGATGCCTGACAGATGTCATGCAACGGGACTCCCCGTCCCAAAGCAGTAGTGGCTGCCGTCGCCCTGGTAGAATGGGCAAGCAGCCCCACAGGAGGCTCTTTTTTTAGCCAAAGAATAGCATACTTTTATGCACAGAACGACCCACCGAGAGATGGTCTAATTGTGCACAGCCCGACCTTCCTTGGCACCCACGTAGCCAACAAAGAGCTGGTCATCCACCCGGAACAGTTGTGTTCGGTTCAGATAGAATGAGAGTGCACGTTTTGGGTCCAGATGGTGGAGCCTCTCTTCCTCTTTCAAGGGATGCGGAGGTGGAAAGAAGGTGGGCAAAGTGATGGTCTGCCCGATGTGAAAGGCAGTGACAACATTTGGCAGAAAAGATGGATGAGTCCTTAGAACAACTTTGTCTGGATGGACAGAGAGAAAAGGTGGTGTAGAAGAAAGAGCCCGGAGCTCATTTACTCTTCTGGCAGAGGTGATGACTACCAGGGAAGCAGTCTTTAAAGTAAGGAGACGTAAATGACAATTGTGAAGTGGCTCAAAGGGAGCATACATCAGATATGTTAAGACAAGATTCAAGTCCCACTGAGGCATTACGAAAGGAACAGGAGGGAACATGTGCAGAAGTGGTATAGGTGGAAATTAAAACACCAGACAGAAACTCCACTCGCAACGAAAATCGTCGTCTAGCGAGTTCCGCCTTGGAAATTCCAATGCGCAGAACTGAGGACATTGCGTGTTATCTTCGGTGGCGAATAGATCTAACCAAGGCTCTCCCCACTGCTGAAAGAGACCTTGCGCCACTTCTGAGTTCAGACGCCATTCGTGATCCAACATGTATCTGTGGCTGAGTTCATCCGCCCTGGCGTTCAAAGAACCTGCCAGGTGTTGAACCACCAGGGACATGCCTTGATGTTCCAGCCATGTCCAGAGGTGGAGAGCCTCCTGACATCGGGGCCAAGACCCCACCCCACCCCGTTTGTTGCAGTATCACATGGCGGTGGTGTTGTCTGTAAAAACCTGCACCACACTTCCTCCGACAGAGGGAAGGAATGCTTTCAGTGCAAGTCGGATTGCCCAAAGCTCCAGAAAGTTGATATGGAGCCAGGACTCTGCCGCAGACCAGAGGGCTCTGATCTCCGTCTCTCCCAGGAGGGACGCGTTCGTCAATACAGTATGCTCCGGTCTCGAAGGGATCTGCCATTGACCCAACCGCGATTCGTTAGCCACCACTGCAAGTGTTGTGCAGTGCCCTTCGAGATATGGATGTGATCGGACAGGTTGCACTGATGCTGTGCCCACTGGGACTTCAGGTCCCACTGCAGAGCCCGCATATGCCATCGGGCATGATCCACTAGCAGGATGCAGGAGGCCATCAGGCCCAGCAGCCGGAGGGTCATCCTGACCGAAACCCAGAATGGGGGCTGAAAGATCGGAATCAGAGCCTGAATATCCCGGACTGGAGGTGGGAGATGACTTTTTCGGTCGAGACCACCTTTAACTACTAGTCGTCGAGATAGGGGAAGACTGGAACTACTTATCTGCGCAGATAAGCTGCGACCACTGCCATCACTTTTGTGAACACCCGAGGGGCGCTGGTAAGGCCGAAGGGGACAACTGTAAACTGAATGTGCTCTTGGCCTACCGGCAACCACAGGTAATGCGGGTGGGCAGACAGGACGGGGATGTGGAAACAAGCGTCCTGCAAGTCCAAGACTACCATCCATTCTCCAGGGTCGAGGGCAGACAGGACCTGAGCTAGCGTCAACATCTTGAACTTCTCCTTTTCAGAGGAAGCGGTCGATGTTCCTGAGGTCCAAGATAGGACGCAGGCCTTTGTCCTTCTTGGGCACCAGAAATTAGTGGGAGTAGCAACCACGACCTACTTCTGGCGCAGGACCGCGCTTGATGGCCCGCTTGGCCAAGGGGGCCGTGACTTCCTGCTGGGGAAGCACCAAATGATCCCTCGACATACACTGGTACTGGGGTGGCATGGCTGGAGGGGTAGTCTTGAAGGGCAGGGAGTAACCCCTTCGGACAATTTGTGGCACACACCTGTCCGAAGTGATATTGCGCCAGTGGGGGAGGTGATGGCGAATCCTGCCGCCCACTGGTGTTTAATGGGCTTGAAAGCTCGTATTAGGAAGACTTTGAGGCAGATGCTGCGGAGGTGGAGGTGGAATGACCCGCCCGCTGGCTCCCTACACCGCCTCGGCGGGGACCACATCCGGGACGCGCTGAGGCAGGTTCTGCGCAGGCCTTGCCTGAACAAACGTGTCAGCGTCCCTTCCGTGGCCACAAAAGGGCCAAAAAGCAGAAGTGGCCGGGCGCCTGGTGGAAAGGTCCAAGGACTTGGCCGTAGCTCGGGAGTTCTTAAAGCGTTCCAGCGCACTATCTGCTTTGTTGCCAAAAAGGTGACGGCCATCAAAGGGTAAATCCATAAGGGAAATTAGGACATCCCCCGAAAAGCCAGTAGACCGAAGCAAGGCATAGCGATGGAGCGTCACTGTCGTGGAAATCACTCTGCCTAGCGTGTCCGGGTGCCAAGTCTACACCGTATGGCGAACTTTGCTGCAGCCTTCCCTTCAGCAACAGCCTGGGGGAGCACTGTTCGGGTCTCCTCTGGATACTGAGGCAGCTCCTCTGGATACTGAGGCAGCACGCCCCTATCTCACACAGAGTGGGAATAACGGCACAAGAGGAATGCAATGTTCACCGATCGCAGCCCTAAGCTGGCACATGAAAACAGTTTCTTGCCAAGCTGCTCCAGCTTCTTGGATTCCCTATCTGGAGGGGTGGTAGGGAACGCCCTCTGGGAAGTAGAGGCCTGAATAACTAGGCTTTCTGGGGTGGGGTGGGTGGACAGAAAAGCAGAGTTGCCCAGAGCCGGGGGGCTGTGCCTGGCCACGTTCCTATCCACAAATTGGATGGTCCTATCCCGCCTGTGGTGGGCCAGGACCAAGTGCCCAGAAGAACGCCTGTCAGTGCTTCATTGAAAGGCAGTAGAGGCTCCAAGGAGCTTGCTGGAACGCTTCAGTGAGAAGGTTAGTTGTCACGGCCATCGTAGGAAGTTCGAGGTCCTTGGCTGCCCTACGTAGAACCACACCTAAGTCGCACCCTCCTCTATAGCCACGGTAGAAGGAGGGAGGAAGCCAAGGTCAGGCGATTGATCAAAACCACTGGCATCCCCTAACTCTTCTGCCCAGTCCTAATCCAACTCACACTGTTGTGTGAGAGGGCCCTCAGACCCCTCCCAGTCCTCCCCTTCCTCCATAGCCCGATAAACAGGTCAAAAAGATGGAGACTGGACATAGGGATAGAAATCCCCCATCGGCATCGGAATCGAACAACACCGAACTGGCGCCGTACCGGGGCCGCCGTCGTCCGAGGGACCGGACGGCGTCACGGGCAGTGCCGGTGGGGTCGATGCCGGCGGAGGAGTTGTGAGGTCAACCGCAATCCAGGCCTGGACCCAGGGGGGTCCTGCAACGCCGGCCACGAAGTTGTTGGTGGTGCCGGGGCCAGAGCTGCCGGCAGCACAAAGCAAGGACCCCAGATGGGCCCGCGGTGCCTGAAGGCGCTCCGGCGGGGGCCGACGGCCCAAAGAAAATCGTGCACCTGGGCTTGAGTCGCTCCTGGACCCGGAAAAATTGGGTAGGACGGGGTTGACTGCACGGGCTCCACAGTAGTCACAGGGGTGGCACCACCCGCACCTTCAGTTGAGTTGTGCGACCGGCGAGAGTAAGTCAAAGGGTGACGATGCTTCTTCGACTTCTTTTTCGAATGCCTCGACTTACCCGACCCCATGGACTTTGATCCTGAAGATCGATGGTGGTGACTCCATGACCGGTCCCTTGACTTCCTCCTTGACCGGGACTCGAGCGGCACGGAGCAGACTCCTGGGCTTCCAGCAACTTTCGGGACCGCTCCCGCAAAGTCTTTGTTGCCATGGCCCGACAGGCAGAGCACGACTTGGGGTCGTGGTCGCGTTCCAGGCAGAAGAGACACACGTCATGGGGGTCAGTCACCGACATCATGCGGGGACAGGTCCCGCAATTCTTGAAACCGGGCATCCCTACCCAGCATCAGGAGTCGATAGACTCGAAAAATAGAGACACAAATCTTAAAAAAACTCAGTCACGGTACTTGCTCTCTCCGGATCTGCTGGTGTGGAAAACAAAAGAACTGCCATCAGCGCGCAAGAGTGGCGTCTAAGTACCTGCTGTGACGCCGGTGAACACGACGCCGACGACGGATGAGGAGCAGAATGACGCCACCTTAGGACACGGAGGGGTACTGCTGACGAAAACTTTCCGGATCCAGTCTGACGCTTGGGGGTAAATAACAAGAACAAAAGCAGAAAGGGACACTAGTTATACACAAATCGTAAACTCACTTCTAGGTCAAAGTTGCCCACCTCACTGGTCTTCTGCCAAGAGACCACACAGTTATAGTAGACATAATAAAGCACAGAGAGGCAATATAAACATTTTAAAATGCACAAATGCACAGTAGATGAATCAATCCGGACTCTTCAAATGATGTTAGGCATGATCCTTTAGTTTAATGGATTCTTGGACCACATATGAATAGTACACCCAGAGTGCAGCCAACGCGTTTCGCCCTGAATAGGGCTACCTCAGGGCAGTCGTCCAGTTACTCCAATCTTATGAGGTCAAAGAGGTGCCCAGATAATTACTGCAAAAAATTTTCAAATTTGGTGCGTATTTATTCCACAAAAGCAAGTATTCTTCCAGTTTCTATCTTGCTTTGAGTAAATGGTCCATAATCACTTAAAATCGTGATGTATTAAGTCTCCAGTATTCCAAATTCTGTAGTGTAATCCAAATTCTATTTTCTGGTGATCACTATGATAGGTGATACACCTGGGGTTAATCAATATCAGCAGTTGTTACTTCATTTCGCCATCATTCGTAACGCCGTGTCTCTCGAACCGCCGTCACTCTCAAAATACAATGGAGGCTTGAACGTTTTTTGCCTAACATCATTTGAAAAGTCCGGATTGATTCATCTACTGTGCACTTGTGCATTTTGAAATGTTTATGTTACCTCTCTGTGCTTTTTTATGCGATGCCTGGGGGGAATTCTAAGGTAAGGAATCTATCACTAACGTGTTTCTTTCAGATAGTGAAAGCACTACAATCTGACCTCATGCCGTCCTGTGAATACCTATGCATCGAGGTGGCTGGTAGCAACAATCACCCATGCAAACTGCATACGTTCTACTACCCGCCTTGAGATAACCTTCCCTTTGCTGAACAGATCATGGATATTATCTCGGCTTATGAAGATTTCCTGGGCTTCCAGATCTTCTTGAGAGATTTCAATCCTGGTTCGAGGGCCATTGCCGAACTGCGATGAATTTGCTGACTTCTTCATAGTTAAGACCACTAAGATCAGAGTTGAACTACTCTCTGGCCTTGAACAACTGTCGATCGGTCCGCTGAACACCCTTCCACCCACTGGGTTGCTTGTCATTGTCCCCATGCAGCCTTACCTCCTCAAAAACAACGCATCTTGGAGTCTTTTCCAAACCTTGGATGAAACCACTATACGCAATACGCTGGCTACTCTGAAACAGTCTAATCACTACAATGACCCCCTCCCATCCACCCTCTTTTCCCAAGTTAGAACCTCCTGCTCCCACGTTGGACATTTTGGACTTCCCTAATGTATCCCAGATTGCCTAAAATCAGGTCAAGTTACCCTGAATTCTAAAGAAACCATCTGCAGATCACACCGACCTTCATAACTTTTGCCTAATCTCTAATATCCCCATGTTGGCAAAGCTCCTGGAGAAATGTGTTCTCGCCCAACTATGTACCCACATCCATCACTTCCAACTTCTGGACCAGTGTCGATCTGGTTTTCGCCCGGGCCATAATACAGAATCTGCTTTCACTGTTCTTTTTAATGAGGATGACTCCATAAAGTACTATACTACCTTGGCATGCTCATATATGTTTATCTTGAATGCCAATAAGTAATACAGCAAACTCCTTGTAACAGGCATATCATACCCTGTTATTTCATCACAGATATAGAGGCTGGCTGAACTGTACTACCCAAATATTCGAATACTACAAAGTAGAAGCGATCAGGTATTTTTCATTATCATTTTCTTTAAAATCTTCGCTCTTTTGGCTGCCAACATTCATATACTTATTAGACTTATCACCTTCTCCTATACAGAAGGAATGCATGACATATAGAGGCCCTCCGCCCTTCATTTCTAACGGACTCTCAACTTTTGAAAAAACCCTATGCAATTAAAGTAATATGGCGCGATTTGTATACCACTTAAGACTTCAACCTCATTCTAATGTAATTATATATTTACATATATCCCTATATCTTTTACAGTATACGCCTAAAATAACAGCCAGGTCTTCAGTGCCTTCTACTCACTGATCATCTACCCAATAGGTATAAACATCATCATTCTCATTCCATTAAAACAGAACACCACCTAGAGAAATGTTTCTTGCACACTGGGTGAACAACTTTGGTGGCACCTGTCTTCTAAATCACTACTCCTCCTTCCTGTCTATAAAGCTCTTTACCCTATTTAGATTCAACACTGATAAGATTGTTTTGTTGCTTTATATGAGCAGTTAAAAACCCTACAAGTGATGTTAAATTATGTATATAGTTGATGCCACTGAATTACAATGTCAGATAACGAATGAGTATAAAGAAAGATTATATTTACAAACGTTTCTCTTTATTTTCAGAAAACTGTGCCATGCCATCGCTCTTTTAAAAATAAGTAGAGAATTTGTATCTATGTTATATATATATCTTCTTACATGTTGTCCTTGGCCCTGAGGAAGGTGACATTCACCGAAACGTACGTCGGCCCAACATCTACTGTTTGGATATGAACTGGTCAACTCCATCTAGACCAAAAAGTTAATTGACAGAACTGTTCCATCTTAGTTCCCACTGTATTCCATCAAGTACACCTTCGGGTTGTCATTTTTCTATGACTTGTGAGATCTAGTCTATGTGTTTATGTTGTTAGGTATGTTTTTTAAGAAAAGAAAAGGTATGATTGGTATGCGAGCATGTATGTATGAATGTTAGGATTACATGTTATTAGAGGGCACATTTGTTCTTATGCTTTACTGTTTTGCATTTGCACTTTATAGATTTTTTTGAAAATACTTGTGTAACAGCCATGAATTTGTTGAGCATGATATATGATGAAATGATATGTACAGCTGCACAAATGTCTCAAAATATATTTATCTGAAAAAAGGAAAAAAGAAAAATAAAATGTATATGTTTTGATAATACTTTGAAGTTTCCACTTTCCTCTTTGGCATCCTGTTATAAAAATAACTTGGATTTATTCAATGTTAAAGTAATATAGGTCCCTATAGAGGTATTTCGTATTTTTTGCTTGCCACACCTCAGAAACATCAGGCACGGTTCCCATTGGTCTCAAACACCAATCGACTTTCTATATATCTACTTGTTTCAGTGCAAGAACAATAAATTAATAACTAAATGAGCCTGACGCGAAGACAAACGGAAGGCGTTGATCGATTCCATCAAAGAAACACTATGTGGTCAGTTCTATTCAGGGACCCTATGAGGAATAAATCATCACATCGTGGTTTATTCACAATTTTATCTAAGCTTCAAGCACTGTTCATTATTATCTAAAAAAGTCAACTTAAAAAAAAGCAATAAGTCAGAGCAACGATTATAAACATCCACCTCCCTCTGTTTGTAACCACAAGGAAAATCTTGGTGGGCCAAGGAGACACAACAAAGAATAAATACGAAAAATGACCACCTCCCCCCACTCCATGGTAAAGAACCTCCAGGGTGTGAAGGTCACTATTGATTTTGTTTTACCAAAACACAAAAAAGTTTGCTGAGTGGCCGTGTGAAACATGACAGCCACCGAGTAAACTTGAATTTGAATGAATTAGTTAAGCACACGAATAACAAAAGGTGTCTTGGCACTGGTAGTCCACAGTGAGCAAGGACCTCTATTTATTGAACAACCAGGTTTTTTCAGGGCTTTCCTAAAGGCAGACAGAGAGGGAAGTGTTCTAATGGCTATGGTGAAACTGTTCCAGAGTTTATTGGCTGCTTCTGTGAAACTCCTGCCACCCTAGGGAGCTTTGTGACATCTGGGAGTAGATATCAGTTCCAGTACTTTCAGAGCAGCTGCTGTGTCTTATCTGAAGGCGGAGCTATTGCCGGGTTAACGAGATCTGTAATCGTGGTGGGTGGTTGTTACCTCCGCTCCACTGGCAGATGGAGGCCTATCCGCCAACTCTGAATCAGAGGGACAAACTTCAAATGTAACCCAAACTAGAGAAATCATTAAAGAAAGATATGTGCCGAGCTGGAACATCCAGGAAACTATTAAAGGATCCTCAATAATGGTTGTAGGCAAGAAATACCATATGTACAAAAGTACTCACAAAGCAAACCAGAGCATGGGCACAACCAGCTACCAAAACCACCTCAGCACTAACAGAGCACAAACAGAAGTAGGGGCAATAAGACACTGGAGGAAATAAGGGCCATATGTGCAAATCTACTTACGGAATCAAAAGTACCTCAGCTCTAACAACGCATGTGGTGTGTGAATGGTCAATGTAAGAGTTTGTGATAGAAATCATGCTAATGCCGGCAGGGAGTCATAACACAGACTGTGAAGTGATGATAAAGAATCACACAACAGCGATTGTCCAAGTGGATTTTTGCAGCTATTCACATCTATGAACACCTCTTGTCTGCATTGAGACACCTGTATTCAAAAAGAAGGTTCCATTTCTGGGGCAGGAATTGATCATTCATATTTACACCATCGCAAGGACTGGTATTTCTGCCACTCAAGGACACAGGGAGTGCAACAGCCATGGTATGGATGCTCAATCTTCAATAAAGCGTATGCGACTCTTTTTTCCATCGCTCTCTTTGTTAGAGTTAGACTGAATGGCTGAAAAATGTCTAAAATACTCACATATTGCCAAGGAATGCGTCCAGCACGCAGTGACCAAGTGGATTATAGGTCTTACCTGAACTTGGCCGTGTTGTAACATACCCAACTCCTTTAGTATTAAATCATATACAGATGACATTTTATTCAGGGAATATTGGCATCTAAATAAAGTATTAATACTGCTGTCAACCACGTGGAAAGCCTTTTCTAAAGGTTCTAGATCAATCTGCCTAATTCTTACCGCTGCTTCCTGCTGTGAAACTTTCCATAACTGATTATAAACAATATAATTAATGCTTTGTATTTTAGGAACAGGCCGTCCCAAAATAAAGACAGGGATAACTAGGTTCTCCCTGATCTGTGATAAATGTTGTTTCAAAGCCTGCAGACTGCAGTGTTGCCACCAATCTTGACAACAATTGCCTACACTATAAGCTGTGACTACTGGGAACTTTACTACTGCTGAGAACCTAAGGAGGCCCATATCACTTTGGGGACAGACTTACCGGGCGCTTTCTGCCCTCAACGCCTTGGTGGTCTGCTGTTGGTGGATGGGGTAGCAAAGGTCCAGGGATTTTAAGGCTTGAACAACACTTGAATAAGTAGTATTGATGGGTGGGTGGAGACACACTCGAAGCTCTGGACCTCTTGGGCTTCAAATAAAGAAACAGTTTTGAAAAGTGGTAAGTGTGTTCTCCACAGATATTCACATCAGTTTTTCAAGATTAATATCCATTCTTTCCAGATCGTGATATGGAGGACAGAGACATTTTAATTGCAGTGAAGTTTCTTTATTTTTATTCATAGAGCAATGACAGCCGACACGTGTTTCGCCCCCTCTTGGCGATTTGCGCCTGGGCTTTCTCAAGGCTAGGTTGGCTAATTCACGTGGACAGTTGTGGTTTCCATATATTTACAGTGTCCCAAATACGAAAGTATAATTTTTTTAGGCTGATGCCCCTGATCCTAAAGTCCTTCCGACATGGTGGTTCTTGGGTTGAATCCCAGCGCTGGGAAGAATGGATATTAATCTTGAAAAACTGATGTGAATCTCTGTGGAGAACACACTTACCACTTTTCAAAACGTGGTCTGCTGTTGGTGCCTGGTCGGGGTGGGACTCGGCCCCCAGCTCTCATGTTACAATAGGAGGAGGAGGAGGAGGAAGGATTTGCCTCCCGACGTGCTAAAGCGCAAGGAGACTGTTGCAGCACGGAACACGAGCAGGCATGCACGGGCTGCCCCATCTGCGGCCGGGTGAGGCTTGGCCACCCCTCTAATATTGACCACTCAGTGGTAAGCATTCTTCTTTTAGTTTATTTTTCTTCCTATGGCATATTTAAAACTCAGTTTCTACCATATTTTAAGCAGCCCAATAAAGACTGTAAGGAGTGAGTCTTTATAGTATTTCCTGTCCCATGAGGGGTGCCATATTCTAAAGGAGGATGTCCAAACGGAATCTTGATTCGTAAGTGGGGAGCTTGATGGCCAAAGCAGCCAGGTTAAAAACCAACACCCTTGATGCTTCTAATGAAAATATTGTGGGTGAACTTGATAAAGATATTTTGAACGTTGAAAGAAGGATCTCCCTTGTTGTTGACCCGGACATTGTTCATGCCTCTCAGCCTATCCTATCCAGCTACCCAGATGTGGGCTGTTTGGAGACTAATTGTCGACCCTTGACCCTGTTGCAGGCAGGTCGCTCCCCACGCCGCACAGCACCACCTGTTGTGCCAGTCTCCCGAAGCTCGCTGCTACCTCTGCTGACATAGGTTTGAGGCCCCTCTGCCTTTATTGCATTTATTGCTTGTTGCTCCCTGTATTCTGCTGATTTATTTTGTAGTTGTTTGCCTTTTACTGTGCCCTTGTTGCCTTCTGTACCCTTTTTTCTTCTGTACCTTTTCTTCTTCTGTACCCTTTTGCCTTCTGTGCCCGTTGCCTCCAGTATTCTCGCCCATTTTCCTGCCGCTGCATCCCCTGTGTCCCCACTCCCCTGCTCGCCCATGCGTCCCCTCCCGCCTCCCAGCTGCTCCTCCCTCCCACCTTCCCTTCTTATGGCGGCCGCTGCGTGGACGCGCGCAGCAGGGGCGCAGCAGGCGCGCAGCAGGCGCGCTGCTGGCCAGCCAGGGACGTGCCAGGGGCATGCCTACGCAAATGCTTCAACGACCGAAGCCACTACGATGTCAGTACCCTCCATGCACTCAACACCGGACAATCACACACCTTCTTCCTGGCCGCCCCGAAGCGCACCCAAGGAGCCTTCTCCTGCCTGAACTGCAGCTTCACCAGCCTCCGAGTCACCCGCAGAGAAAGGACTCAACCACCTCAGATGCATCCTGCCCAACACCCGCTCCGCACGCAAACACGCCGTCGAACTCTGGGACCTGATCGACTCATCTTCCACGGTCGTCCTCTTCCTGGCGGAGACCTGGATGAACGCCTCCTCCGCGCCTGACATCGCCATAGCCATCCCAGACAGCTACAAGATCACCCGCAAGGACCGCACCAACGGAGTAGGAGGTGGAATTACCATTGTCTACAAAAACACCCTCCGGGTCTGGACCAGCACCGACGACACCCTTAGCACTGCCGAACACCTGCACTTCCAGATCCACACGGACATGGACACCACCCTCAGAGGAACACTCATCTACAGGGCCCCCGGCCTCAGTTCAGCGACTCCATCTCCGACTTCTTCAGCATGCACGTCATGGCCTCCACAGACTACATCCTCCTCGGAGACTTGAACTTCCACCTCGAGAACAACAACGACAGCAACTCCACCACCCTGATCAACAACCTCACCAACCTCGGACTCAGACAGCTCGTCACACCGCCCATCCACTCCGCCGGCCACACGCTTGACCCCATCTTCTTCGCAAGCTCCCATGTCACCTTCAGCCACACCACCAAACTCCACTGGAACTGACCATCGCTGCATCCACTTCACCTTCCATAAACCCACCACGCACCACCGCACCCAACAGATCCACCACAGCAGCTGGGGCAACATCACCGAAGACCAGCTCAATGCCACCCTTGCCCGGAGCCTACCCGCCGACCCTACCAACACCGACACCGCCACCCGAACCTCAGGCGATGGATCAACGACTGTGCCAACGCTCTGGCCTCGATCAAGAAACCCTCCAACAGGCACACCGACAAGAAAGCCAGCTGGTTCACCACGGCGCTCCAGGCCTCCAAGCAAACCTGCCAGCAACTAGAGAAGAAATGGCAGACACCATCACCTCATCAGAACTGCCAAAAGGACCTCCTTCAAGGACCGCCTCGACAACAACGCACACAACAGCAAAGAGCTCTTCCACATCGTGAAGGAACTCTCCAACCCCAGCGCCAACACCAACGACATCCCAAAATCTCAAGACCTGTGCGACTCCCTAGACACCTTCTTCCACCTCAAGATCGCAGACACCCACAACAGCTTCAACAATGAGACCGCCTTGACATCAATCGATACCTCGGACCCACCTGCAACATCGACCCCCTGCTCACCGGGACCAACGTGAACGACAACGACACCATCAAAATCATGAACACCATCCACTCCGGATCTCTGTCAGACCCATTCCCACACCACATCTTCAACAAAGCCAGCGCCACAATTGCACCCCATCTCCGCAAGGTTATCAACATCTCCTTCGAGACCGCAACCTTCCAAGAGAGCTGGAATCACGCTGAGATCAACGCCTTACTCAAGAAACCAGAGGCGGATCCGATAGACCTCAAGAACTTCCGGCCCATCTCCCTGCTCCCGTTCCCGGTGAAGGTGATCGAGAAGATCATCAACCGACAACTGACCCACTACCTCCAGGAGAACAATATCTTGGACCTGTCCCTATCTGGGTTCCGCAGCAACCACAGTACCGAAAGTGCCCTCATCGCCGCCACAGATGACATCATGTTGCACAACGGCGAAACAGCGGCCCTCATCCTCCTGGACCTCTCAGCCGCCTTCGACACTGTCTGCCACGCACCCTACGCACACATCTCCACACCGCAGGGATCCGAGACAAGACCCTGTAATGGACTACCTCCTTCCTTACCGGCAGAACCCAGAGCGTCCGCCTACCCCCTTTCCGTTCCAAAGCCTCTGAAATCATCTGCGGCGTACCACAAGGATCATCCCTCAGCCCAACATTGTTCAACATCTACATGGCACCGCTCGCCCATATCGCCCGACTGCAGTACCTCAACATTATCTCCTATGCCAACGATACCCAGCTGATCCTCCCCCTCACCAAGGACCCCCTCACTGCCAAAGCCAACCTCCACGAAGGAATGAAGGCCGTCACCAAGTGGATGAAGAAAAGCCGACTGAAGCTGAACTCAGACAAGACGAAGGTCCTCATCCTGGGCTCCACCCCCTCAGCCTGGGATGACTCCTGGTGGCCGATCACATTGGGAGCAGCACCAACACCCACCAACCACGCAAGCAACCTGGGGGTCATCCTCAATTTGACACTCTTGATGACCAATCAGGTGAACGCCGTTTCATCCTCCTGCTTCAACACCCTACGCATGCTCTGCAAGATCTACAGGTGGATCCCCACCGAAACAAGAAGAATGGTCACCCATGCCCTCGTCAGCAGCAGGCTGGACTACAGAAACACCCCCTACGTGGGAGCCTCGGCCTCACTCCTGAAACAACTGCAACGCATACAGAACACCTCTGCACGCCTCATCCTCGACATCCCTCGCCACAAGCTACATCTCACCCCACCTGAGAGACCTGCACTGGCTCCCTGTCAACAAGAGGATCACTTTCAAGCTCCTCACCCACTCACACAAAGCACTCCACAACGCCTACCGGCAACCCTCAACAGCCGACTCACCCACTACACCTCCAACCGCCAGCTCCACTCCGCCGACCTCGCCCTCGCCATAGTCCCCCACATCCGAAGATCGTTCTCCTACCTCATCGCCAAGCCCGGGAACTCCCTCCCCATCCTCCTACGGCAGACCCAGGACCTACTAACCTTCAGGAGGCTACTCAAGACCTGGCTATTCGAGCAGTAGCAGCACCCCTCCCCCCCCAGCACCTTGAGACCCCCAAGGGTGAGTAGTGCGCTTTACAAATGTTCTGATTGATTGATTGAGTACCCCTCGCGTGCAGGCCTCACTGCTTATAGACCTGCCTCTTGTAAATGCCCCTACTTCAACCAAGGTCTCCTCTAAATCAGCAAAGCTGTCTGCTAACCATCTGGTTCTACTTTTGGACTGTTTGAACCCCATGGTTGATCTGCAGGACGAAGATAATTGCTTTGCCGGTATAGGGCTGGCCATTAGAAATCTACTCATGAAACCATAAGGTCCCGATATCCCAGGGGTCGGTGGTTTGATTCTTCCTTGATGATGGCTTCCCTCAATTTACAAAGGGTTTTGAGGCAGACTCCTAGAGATGGTTCCAATATTCCAGGGGTCGGTGGTTTGATTCTTCCTTGATGATGGCCTCCCTCAACCTACATAGGGTTTTGAGGCAGAATCCTAGAGATGGTCCCGATATCCCAGGGGTCGGTTGTAGTGTAGTTCCTAGTTTCCCACTAGGCCCTGCGCATTGGAATAACATGAACAGTAGTATCGACATAGAAGTGCGGATCTTCCAGGCCTCTACTGACTATGCTAAACTTAATTGGGTTTGTTACCAACTAGCTCAGAGGTCACTGGAAACTTTCTTCTCTGCATAGGAAGTGATCAGCTTCCCTGGCACAGACAAGAAGGGATTCAGTTTTCCAACAACCTTGCAACATGACAACTTTGCTCCTCAGATCAAGAGTCAATCTCTAGGGTCGTGTGAAACAATAGACAGTTATTTTACTCAGTCAGGTTGGTGCAGATTACTTTCACAATATGTAGAGAATAGAGAGACGGGCGTTTGTCAATAAAGGGTTAACATTTATTGAACAGTCTTTCTTCTGGTACAAGAGAAATGAATTGCCACAATTGTAAGACTTGTTATTATAAAAAGTACGTACAGTAAGATAAGTATTGCGAGATAATACTGTAAAAGCATTGATATGGTTTTTTAGCCATACAATGGTTTAAAAGTAATAAAACATATATACATTCATATATACATTAGGCTAAAATACTCAACTGGTGCTTCTAACTACTCCTACCCCAGTGTACCTGACCTAAGCCTAATACGTGGGAGGGGAGTAAGTAAGTAGCTTTAAGTTAAGTTGATTTTGCCAAGGTTTGCTTCAAGAATTCTCACTAAGGGTTTAGTCAACACCATACCTCTGAATAGAATGATGGAGGTCTGGTATCTCCTTCAGGGGAACTCGGTATCCCAGTCACCCGCAAGGGTAGACCAGAAACGCTGGAGCTGGATTTCTCGGCAGGAGAAAGGCAGCGTCTCTCTTCAGCGCGTCGAGGAGGAGGAGGGGGGACAGCGTCCGCGGGCAGCTGGCATCTGCTGGGCTCTTCGCAGAGGGACGGCTGTTCAGCTCCTAGTTTCACCACACCATCGTTCGCGTTTTAGCAGCGATAATGGTATCAGCAGCTTCGGGACAGCAGCAGCATCAGCGTACTGCAGACAGCTAGCTACAACAGGCAACGGGCAACAGGGCAGCAGACAGCGTTTGCTTAAGGCCACGTTGGTAGTATTTATACCTGAAAGGTGCCTTGTTTGACGTAAGTTTGCTGGACATAAGACGTCAATTAAAGATGTCACTAGGAAGTGATAGCTATCAGTTGCTCATTAGAGTTCATTACTAATCAAAACACAGCAAGCGGGGATTTCCAGGTTTGCTGAGTTTTTATCTTGTTGAAGAACTCGGAGTGTTAATCTAGGAATCTCAGATAGTGACTTCTGCTCTGTCATTGCACTAATTGGTTGCAAAGGAAGTGGCAGAGAAAACTATTCTGGAATGTGGCTCTGTTCGTGTGAGGCCAGAGATGACTTTCTGAATATCGCACTTGAACGGTTATGCCAATATAGGGAATAAATGGATTTATAGCCGAATAGGGGCATAAGGTCACAGTATCGATCAGGATCCTAGATAAGCACGCAACACCCACTCCACAGGTTCATGTCCATCAAATTACTAAAACTAGAGAAATAAGATGCATGTGTAACATTGCCCACCCCAAAATACATATATGCATTTGAAATAGGCGTATATTGTAATACGTGAAAATATAGGTACTGTACGTTTTTGAAGCATAGAAATCATTAAAAAATTATAGAATATGAAATCAATGAACGATTATGCAAAAAGAATTACACATGAAATATCTCTGAAACAGAAGAAGGGCGAGATAAATCATCACATATAAATGCATTGCAATAAATGTGCTAGAGGCTGGTGTAAGGTTGTTATGTCTCTAGATAAGTTCAGAAATAGAAGTTGAAGCTTCTGTTCTCTAAGAATAGTTTTTACCTTAAGCAAAGAATTTGTTTGTGCCAAAAAAGGGTGAATATTAAAAAGTGTTCAATTCAAAAGAATTAATGCTTGAACGGGGAAATAGAGTTCCAACGCTTTTAGCAGTTTTTGTTGTTCAAAACTGAAGGCCGAATTCAGAGTTCATGAGAACGCTGTGTGTCGGAAAGCTTCTTCAAAGTTATTGTTTCTGTTCGGGTGAGAACATCATATCAGACAGGCTCTCAAAGAATTGGTCTACAAAATCAGGTGATAGTTCAACCAAATTCGATAGTGCTGTAACTTGGCAGGTGTGAGAATGATTGCTGTCATCATAGTCAGGCTCAGCAATGCTCACAGAAGGTCGTACCTGGGTGATGTTGCTTTTGTCCCTCGCTCCACTGTTACCACCTAGTCGTAGCACAGGAGTCTCAACGAATGCTGTCATCAGGATTGGTAGCCCCTGGGGACAACACAATGCGTGAGCCGTTATCGGACTGAGCAAAGTATCGACGTCCATTGGTACTGCTGATGGAAGTGAAAGACAGATGTCCAACACGCACTCATCTCCGCATAGCATACATCGAAGTACCGGTAAGATACAGTTCTGCCATATAGGTCTGAATGAAAGGAACCAGGTCATGTTTAGATCTCTCAGCCTGGCCAATCCAAGGACCTTAGTTATCCTGTCCCGGTAGCGCATTGCTAGGATTGTCTCTTCCATTCCATGGGAGCTATGTCTGAGCTTTGGCTTGCCATAACGAAGCAGGACAGTCAAAAATAAAATGCCTGCTACAAGTCCCAAAAATAAGGGTATGCCGCCAAAAACAGAGTGGACAAAATTTGGAACGATTCCCAAAATTGCTTGAAAAGGTGTTAGCAGTCCCGTAAAAATCGTCTTAAATATGCCTGGGATGCCTGTGGCACTAGACATGTTAAGCAGTTGGCTAAGCATTTCTACGAAATGCACGGGGCAATTTGTTGATAAATGTTCATGAACTTCCGTAGCTGTCCTTGCAACTAGGAGATCATACGTCTCTTTTGATGACGTTATGGGCACTGTTGTCTGCAAAAGCACAGACTTCATTTTGCTTAAAGTATCAATTCGTATAGAATAGAGATTCAGACGAGGCCAGATGGGAGTCTCTGTGTCTGCAAGCCCGCTTGGAAACAATGCCTGCATACAACATTTGACCATGGATGTTACTCTTACTAGATAACTTTTCCCTGGAACAAGGCCACAACATCTGTGATCCCATCTAAGAATGTAACTCCCGTTCGCAAGTTGCATAAAGAAGGGCTCTATCTGAGTTGCAGGTGTGACTAGCTGGTGGCAGGAAAGGTTGTTAGAATTTCCATCACAAGCTCCGTGTAAATTAATACCCTGGCACAAAAGTATACCGCTTAGTGAATGTTTACAGTTTTCACCACTAAGAAATACATTTTTGTCGCTGTCACTATAGCATGAATGTGTGTATGGTAATTTCCATTCTGACTTTACATAACCTTTACCCAATCGTTCATACTGGCCAGTAGGTATGTACTCTAGGCACTTTTTAAATCGGAAAGTTGTTACCGGAATAGTGATAATTCCGTGCATTATCCATTCAATGACAGGACTCTCTGACATTGTCAATGGTAATCTCTCAAGTTTTTCGATGCTCAGGATTGTATAGTCTGCTCCTTTCTGTGCCAAACTGATTTGTTTATCAGTAAGGTTAAATATGGAAAATAATGACGTTGTGTTGATTAAACGCCAAGGCACACAGCCTGAACGAAGATTTTGCAGCGTCCAGCCCAATTGTACAATAGAACGTAATTGAGATTGGCCATGTTGTAACATTAGCAAGTCTCTGTCTATTATGTCAAAGGCAGAAGACACAATATTGTCCAACGAATATATTCTGGAGGACAGAGTCATTAACCCATTGTCCACTACAGAAAGTGATTTTTCCAAATTAATACGATCAATTTCTCGTATTTTTTCAGCTGTTTCAATTTGTGGGACTTTCCAAGCCTCGTTGTACGCAGCATAGATACTGGTCGCTATGAAACACTTTTGACGCTGTTTGCGTGGTCCAAGAATGAAATCGCGCAAATCAGCACCATCTTTTAATAAAGACAAGTGTTGCTTAATTTCAGCCAGTGTGGATGATGTTAGCCATTCTAGGCAGAGTTTCCCTACACTGTATGTTGTTACTATCCCTGGATGTTGTCTCTGGGAGTATCTAGGGTCTTGTCTGGTCATTTTTAATCCCTGTGTTTTATTCAGGAATCTATCTTGACAGTTGTTTGTGTCAGTAGGCCAGATTAACCACTTTTTCCAATCAGTGTTCTGTTAAAATGTAAAATTTGTGATACGTCTAACTCAATATCTGCAGTTGCATTCTCAGGTATTGGCTTTGGAATAGACGGTGTTTTAAGGTCTTTGATCTTAGCTAGGCCAAGACAGGATGTTTGGTGGATTGTGTCATTTAAAAACATCATTTGTTCTGGTATCATGCAGGTTCTGAATAGTGCTTCAAGGCCTTGTACCTGCCAATCTTTCGTACCCCAAATGGTTTTCGTTTCAATGTTATTTTTCCAATAATCAAAACCAAATGTCATCATTTTGTCATAAAATGCTTCTGAATATATCAATTTAGAATTTGTCAGCATTGTTTTCATTTCTGTTTTATCTAACAGTTTGTAATAAAACGTTTCTGCATCACTGGTGTTAAACCCTGAGAAGTACTTGAATTTCTCAAAGAATGCTTTAGAACTGCTTTTAGGTGGTGTAGCACAATGTTCCCATTGATTATACATAAAAACATTTCTAGACTGTGCAGATTTATGCAAATAGTGATCACCATAATGTGTGTAGCAGAATAATTGCTCATAACTAGATGAACCTTGTAAATAATCATGATCTGTGAATCTAGCTGACATTACTAAATCAGACATCATGTCATTAATACTGTTAAAGTCCCAATCATCAGAGAATGTACTAGGTTTTACAAAGTCACTTAAGGAAACCTTCAGTTGATGAGGATACTTCAGGATTTCGACCGGACCATAGATCTCATAGTCTGTTTTCTCCCATACTACCCCACCAGGTATTGGAATGGCTGTGACATTTACTGTTGACAGTTCTCTTTTCTTCACGTGGGATGATCTGTGTGGTTTGAGGACGAGGTTGATGTTCTGACTTGCTGTGTCCATTCAATTGTAATAAACTTTCCTAAAATTAAAACTAAAATTAGGCATAGTAGGAGTATGAATACCCCTGAAATAATCCAATGCTCAATCAACGGTGAATCCAGATATAATTCTTTGATTTGTTGAAGGAGTCCTGTTGTATTTTCTTTAGAATACTTTTTTGTTTCTGGCATCACTTCGGGGTCGTTTTGATCTTCAGAGAAGTTGTCGAAGTTGATGAAATAACAAGAGGCTGTTCTGTCAATTGTTGGGATTGTTCTTTCAATTTGTCTCTCGGTAGCATTTTCTGATGCCACATTATTGTAGACTGGAGTTTCTTGACAAACTGTTTCAATCTGCGTCTCAAGAGGCACGAGTTCCATGGCATTATTGCATAGTCCTTCTCTGTGCACTGCAGGCTGATCGAATGTGATTAGTTTTTCAGTTTGAACCTCTTGGATTGTTGCAAGTTTGGGTATTCTGTTGTTTCTTGGGAGTCCACTGGGCCTACTGTTGATTATAGGCCACATGCTTGTGGTTTCACCAGGTCGATAGACACGACTCTGTTCTCCTTTTTACCAGCAAGGGGCGGTAGTACTACTGATCTTGTTCCGGTGACTGCCAAGACAGGTACTGCTTTTCTGTAAGAAGGCCCAAATTCCTTCTTCACCGCGATTTTTTCTCTGACTAGATCCCCAATCTTTGGAATCCAGACAGGCCTTGCTGGGGCTGTTGCTTGTGGTGCCTCGTCAGTGGTAGATGGCTGTTGCTTTAACTTTATGTTGCTTAAGGATTTTCTTGTTTCATTCAGTTCCTGTAAAACAGCCAAACGATCCTTTACATCAAAGTGCGTTGTTTTTTCTTGTACCACTGACATCTGACTATCGAGGTCCTGAATGTTCATTCTAATTCCGAACAATAGTTCGTATGGGCTGAAACCTTTTAGAGAATTTCTTGGCAAGTTATTAAGACTGGTCTGGACACTTATTAGATGTTTGACCCACCCAGCGCCTGAACCTAATACCTTCGCTGTTGTAGATCGCTTTATGTCCTGGTTTTTTCTTTCAACCACACTATTCCCTTCGGGGTGCGACGGACAAGAATACCGCAACCCAATTCCCATGCTGGCCATGGCCTCCCTATAAGCTCGAGAGCTGAAAGCAGGACCCTGGTCAGAATGGAACGTGGTAATTGCGTATGTGCCGATAAAGACTCGCAGATCTTTTATAACCGTTCTAGCGCCAGCTGAGCGCTGGGGCCACATCCATATGAACCTCGTACAGGAATCCACTGCTACCATGATAGATCTATAGTTGCCATCCCTTTGTAGGGGACCACAGTGGTCCAGGTAAACACATGCAAATGGTTTATCCGAGATGAGAAGGGGTGTCTGCGCTGGTCGTTTTACTGTTGATACTTTTATCCTTTGGCATATATCGCATTCCAATACATACTTTTTAGTTTGTATTCTCAAGCGAGGCCACCAATACCTCTGTTTTAATAGTGATATTGTTGCTGAAACGCCAGCGTGTGCAGAGGCAAGCCCTTCGTGTGCCGCTTTGATTAGTCCTAACCTGTGTTCCCTGTTTGGAATTACCCTATCCCCCACTCCAGGGATTCGAGCAAAAGGAACATTATTCGTATCTGTTGAATATAAGTACTTTTCTGGAAAGCTTTTTGGGAGTGTTTTCTTATCATTTTTTACTGACGCACTGACAGCTTGTAGAATATCGCTGTCTATTTTTGTTTGTGACCGAGTTATCGCAGCTACGGAAGCCGTTTGCACAGCTGCCTTCGCGGCTTCATCAGCCAATGAATTCCCTGCAACGTGAACGCCATCACGTTGATGACTCAGAGTGTGTATCACGTGAGTCTTTTGTAGTTCTTTCTGTAAAAGAACTACCTGTTCCCAAAGCATTTTATGCTTTATTGTGCCACCTTTTGCATCTTTGAAACCATTTTCCACCCAATTCTGCAAGTATTCATTATAAGATTGTACGCAATAAAAAAATCGCACACTATTAGTGTGGGGAATTCGCGATCGGTATTTTCTAGCGCCATCTTAAATGCTACAAATTCAGCTCGTTGAGCCGAGCAATCTCCTAGAGATTGTGTTTTGGTGACCATTGGTCTAAATTTACCTTTGTGCCAGCGACCTTTAACAATCGCGCACGCAGCACTGTAAGCTTGCTTACCCCCAACTGCGGGTTGTGCTGATCGGTCAGTATATATAATACTTCCGTATTCTTCGAGAGGCAGGATTTCAATTGGCAGAGGACATTCATATTCATATTGTAAAAATTCCTGTGTTTTTAAGTTAGGATCAAATTCGTAAACTACGTCTGTTGCAGCAAGAGAATTAACCCACTGAATCCATCTCGGATGCAAAGCTTTAGCATTCGGAATGCTTGCTTTAGTTACCGCTTCTAAAGCCGGTATAGGTGTTACGATTACTATTCGTTTACCTTGTGCTAGGGGCCTTTCTTTTGCTACAGCAGTCTGAACCGCAGTTAGAATTTTCTCTGTTGAACCGAATTTTATTTCAGCCTTTGTGTACAAATGTGATTTGTAAGCTATTGGTACCTTTTCTCCCTCATTAGAGGTTAGGTATGTGAATCCGCATCTTCCTGGGATGACTCGGATTACAAGATCGCGTGTGTTTTTTTTTTTTTTTAAATATATTTTTATTGCAGAGTTATAAACCACAGGATACAATTAATCAGCTAGTTCACTCGTGATATCCCCTCGTTCAATAAGAAATCCAAATCGTACACAGCCATTCAGCCCGCATCCCGGAGGCCGGGCGGCATATTACTTCATTCAATAGGACAACATCGCGGTGCACGTCCCATAGGGACCCTGGTTGAAAGGTCGTTTTGCGTATCTGCTTTTACCCCCCCTCCCACAACAACATTCCCTTCAGCCATCCCAGTGATAATCAGTGGTACCGCCCTCGTCGGGACCTGCCCTGGGCGCTATGGGTCTGTCACGCCTGACCGCTCTCCCCAGCCATTCCACTCTCCACACAGTGCTCACCTTCCTAGTAGGTCCAATGTGCCCTAACGGGCTACCATCTAATGGCTTCCGGCCCACCCCCAACTCCCATTAACCAAACCCCCCAAGGCCCCCCCTCCCCTGGCAACTGCTAGGTGTATGCCTTATCCTGTCGAGTTGGATGGGTCCATTACAGTGCGGGGTACAATACTTCTGTGTTCGCCCCGCGGTGTCCACCGGCTTAGTTCTCACCCTCCTCATCCTCTACCAAAGAATCACGCAAGGCCTGTACTACTAACTCCCATGCACGCGCCACATCCAATGCCTTCTCATTCCCCATCTTGACAGCCTGTTTCATCCGGAGCACACTCTCGCAGTCAGACCACCGCAGCAGTTCATTCTTCCATCTACGCAGTGAGGGTCCCCCCCTGGACTTCCAGTGCCACAATATTTCCCTCTGCGCCAATATCAGACCCAGGTCGATGAATTTGCTGGTCACCTTGGTGTTTTTCGTGTGCGGGAACCAGAGCAGCAGGCACGCCGCCATATCGAATTCCACCTCCCTGTCAGTCACTTCGTTCAGGAGTTCCCCTACCTCCGCCCAATAGGTCCCCAAGTGTGAGCACCCCAAAACAAATGGTCCATGTCTGCTCCCAGAGACGAGCACCGTGGGCATCGGGCATCCGGCACCTGAAAGTACCGCTGTAATTTCTCAGGAGTTAAATAAGCCCTATGAAGCACATAGAAATGTACTTGCTGAAAGCGCGCATTTCTCGTGCCCTTCCACGTGCGCCGCAGGATGTGGCCCCATGCCGTATCCGGTATGGGTCGGCCCACGCTCTCCTCCCATTTAGCCTTGAGCCCTTGGAGCGGTTCCAGCCCCTCATTCAACATCCTATTATGGAGGCACGTCACAGCTTTAAACGTGCCTGCCGCCATCACCACGTATTGACACGCCATAGTCGTTGTTGGTTCCGCGAGCCCCCCTTTCCAGTGTTTCTGTAAGGCAGCCACCACCGCCGCGTGTAGGAGGAACCCCCCATCAGGCAGCCCGAACTGGTCCCGGAGCGCTTCGAACGGCGCCAAAGCCCCGTCTATGTATAAGTCGCCTACTACCTGCAGTCCCGCCTCTTCCCAATCCAGCAACGGGGACCAATCTCCCCCGTGCGGCAAGGCCGTCAGCATTCCGATCGGGATCTCCGGTGCATAAGGCCGCGAAGCCTTCGCTCTCCGGAGACTCCTCTGCCAGCACAGCCGGAGCGTCCGCTCCTCCATGGTGAGGGCCCGCAACTCGAGCCTCTGTTGCATGATGATATAGGACAGCACGTGGCGTTGTATCCCCCGGTCCCGGCCCTCCTCTGGACCCCGAAACACCCTAGCTACGTTCTGCGTCAGGACCTGCAACTGCGCCGCTAGATAATACAGCTCGAAGTCGGGCACAGCCATGCCCCCTTCTAGCTTGGGGCGAAGTAGCGTGCTCAGGGCCACCCTACGGCGGCCATGCCCCCATAGGAAGCCAATAATCATTGACCGCAGGTCTCGAAAGACCCCCTGGGGAATCCAGACAGGCAGCGTTCGGAAATAATAGAGGAAACGGGGGAGCGCCACCATTTTCAACAGTGCAATCCTACCCAGAACCGTCAGCGGGAGGGTCGACCAGAAAGACAAGCTGCCCCTCAGTGCCCGGACACAGCGACCAATGTTGCCCTCCAATAAGTCCGCAGTCGCGTGGTAGATGCGAACACCCAAATAGGTGAAGCAAGAGGGCTCCCATAACACGCCCAAGTCACTGCCAGGGTCTGGCGATCCCGCTCGCAGCGGGAACACACAAGTCTTCGCCCAATTGACCTTAAGGCCCGACAGCCGGCCGAACTCAGACAACAGATCCATTGCTCCGACCAATGCCCGTGAGGTGTCAGCGAGGTACAGGAGCAAGTCATCCGCATATAGCAATATATAATGCCATTGCCCGCCGCTGGCTATCCCCGCGTACCTGTCACCTGACCTCGCATGGACCGCCAAGGGTTCCATCGCCAGAGCAAACAATAGGGTACGCCAGGTACGCCGCAGATACCAGGCCGCCCAAACGCACTCTCGCCGTTGCCGAGGCATATAAGACCTTCGTCCATCTGCGGAACCCCTCGCCCATGCCAAACCTCTCCAACACTCCATCCAGGAAAGACCATTCCAAACTATCGAAGGCCTTCTCGATGTCCACAGACAGGACCGCCGGAGCTCCCTCCTCGTCCAAGATGGCATCCATTATTCCCACTAGGCGGCGGATATTCAGCGCCGTACTCCTCGTGGGTATAAACCCGGCCTGGTCCCTGTGTACCAGGCCCGTCATATGTGGGGCCAACCTGGTGGCTAGGATTCGGCTCAGAATCTTATAATCAACCGTCAGCATGGATAGCGGGCGATAAGACCTCACATCCGCGGCATCCCGGCCGGGCTTCAGGAGCGGTACAATCAAGGCCTCCCGCATGGACCCAGGCAATGCCCCAGCTTCGAAAGCTTCCGTATACACCACCAGCAGCCTGGGGGCCAAGCTGTCCACATACTGTTGATAAAATTCAATCGGCAGACCGTCCACCCCGGGCGTTTTGTTGCGGGCCATATGTTTGATGGCCACCCGTATTTCTGTGAGCGTGATCGGGCTACCCAACTCCTTCGCGTCCTCCTCGTCCAGGACCGGAAGCTGCCTCTCCCCCAGGTATTCGGCAATGTCCTGAACCCCCACTCCCAGCTGACTCTGGTATAATTCCTCGTAATACCCCCTAAAACGTTCTAGCACCGCTGCCTGGGAATACACCATTTCTCCCTGCGCATTACCAATGCTGAGGATCGGGCAACCCCTAAGTTCCGGGTTAGCTAGTCTGGCCAAGAGGGTGCCCACCTTGTCCCTTTCTGCATGTACCCTGATGATATACTGCCGGTAGTCATAACACCTTAAACGTTCCATCTCAGTGGCAACCACTTCCTTCGCTTCCAATAACTGGGTCTGTAAATCTGGCCTAGCCGGCCTGCGGCGCTCCAAGTCCCTCAAGGTTTCTTCCGCTTTCATAAGGTCATTCAACACAGTCGTGCGAACATTCGAGAACCTACCCAAACATACCCCTCTCACCACCACTTTCATTGCATCCCATTCAGTGGACCTACTCGTGGCCGTGCCCTCATTCACTCCGAAATAGCTATCAATGCCTTGCCGAACCGTGTCGCTGAACACAGAATCCTCAAGCGTCTCCGGGTGAAGCCGCCATGTTGGTATCACTGAGCGCTCTCTCTGCCACTGGATGTGTACCAATAGGGGGTTATGATCGGAGATAGTCCTAGCCAGGTACTCCGCATGGGAAATCAATGGGGCTAGGGATCCGCCGCAGAGCACCGAATCAATCCTGACATGCAGATCATGGAGAGCAGAATAAAAGGAATAATCCCTGGCCCCCCTGTGCCGCTCCCTCCAGACATCCAGCAACCCCCATCTATCCTGCCAGTCCTTCCTGTGCGCGGCCAGCCTGCGCACTGCGGAGTCCACCAGGAGGGGATGGGACCTATCCAGAGCCACGTCCGTGATCGAATTGAAGTCCCCCCCTAACACTATCGGGCCCACCAGGAAAGAGGCCAAGGACCCCGAGAGGCTATCAAAGTATCGAGCTTGATCAGTGTTCGGTGCATACACACAGCAGAAAACCACATACCATCCATACAACCTCTTCAACTCGATCGTCTCAGGGCCAGCTGTCCCCCAGCGCCTCACCGATGGTGCCCAGCTTTCCCCTTACACTTCAGAGGGCAGGAGCGTCGTCTTCGGGTCGCCTAGGGTTCCGAAAACAGGAGAATTAGTGGGATTCCGCGCGGAGCTGCGAGCTCACGCCGCCATCCCGATCGGCGTCCAAGCCACGCCCCCAAGATCGCGTGTGTTGTTGCGTGTATCTAATTTTGTTTTTGCTAACATGTCTGTTTGCAGTGATCTCAAAATTTCTGTGTGTTTTTGAGTCCAATTGATTTGTTTAAAATCAGGTTTAATTAGTTCGTAGAGAGGTCTAACCCTCTCTGCGTAATTTAGAATGTAAGTTCTTCTGAAATTCAGAAAACCTAGGGCCTTATTTATGAAGGACTTGCGCCACTGGTGCGTCACTTTTAACATGGGAAAAAGTGACGCACCGGTGGCGCAAGTCCTTCATAAATAAGGCCCCTAGAATGGATTGTAAATTCTTCAGCGTTTTTGGAGCTTGGAGTACAGCGCACTTCTCTAAGAAGTTGTCCGCTAGGCTTTTTCCTTTACTTGATAATTCGTACCCTAAGAATAGTACTGTCAGATGGGCAATTCGAGACTTTTTAAAGTTGAATTTGTAACCCTCTGCTGCGAACCCAAGTATAATGGTGTTCACTCTTTTCAAGTGTGTATCCAAGTCATCGTCTGTGAGATAGATATCATCTACGTAAGATAATGCCTCATCATCATATATTTGTAGTCACTCTGTTACTCTAGCTGAGAATAGTCCTGGGCTGTTCTTGAACCCCTGTGGGAGTCAACAGAATTTTTTCTGCGACCCAAATGCTGAGAAAGCGGTCAAGTATCTGCTTTCTGGTGCAATGTTTTGACAAAAGAAACCATTAGATATGTCTAATGCCGTTTTATATTTTTCCTAACTATGTTATTCATTAGGGCTGCACTATGCGAGTTTTGTACTGCAAATGTTTTACAAATTGCATTAAGATGTCTGTAGTCCAAAACTAGACGATATGAATTGTCTGGCTTGGAGACAGGAAACAAAGGATTGTTCATTTGAGAGGTGCATGTTTCAATCACCCCCTGGTATTCAAGTTGATCTAAAATCTCCCTGACTTGTTTTTTAGCTTCTTGCTTAATGGGATACTGCCGTTGGGCAGTTGGTTCACTTTTTAATTGGATTTTGTGAGGAGGTGAGTCCTCATCCCATCCTACATGATTTTTATATAATGCTGGTGCCTGGGCTACTGCCCATTTCCTTGCATAAGTATATTTTTTGTGAATCGGAATGTGATTCGAGAAGGCAGGCATAATCACTTCTTCGCCACGAGGGCACTCCCTGACAAACTCTGGGGGCCAATCTTTTTCAGCTAACAGAATATCATAGCCTTTTGAGAGTTTATCCCAAAATAGACCCCTTATTTTCCTAGTCTTATCACCCTCTATATGCAATGTTATTTCGTATATTTTATGGGGCTCGCTAAGTCTGGTGTCGGCAGTTTCAACCTGAATGTATTCATTCGTGTCCACTGTCTCCAGATGACTCATCAAGATCTTGCGCGCTATACTGATTTCTGCTGCACTGTCCAACATTGTCAATGCCCACTCCCCGTTTTTCAACTGTGTCCTCAGTATTCTCGGCATGGTTGATTACTCTAATACTGGCTACCTTCTTTTTTGAAAATTGAGATTTTTTACTCTGAGCAGGTTCCTTGTCTTTGGACTTGGTGTGCTCTCCTGGGTCTGACCGTCCTCTTCTTTCCGATTTCTGCGAAAAAGATCGAGAGGGACGAGTATCAATACTTTGATATCTATCAGGTTTTTTCAAATTATCCCTATTTCTAAGGTTATATCTTTTCTCAGAGGGCTCCCTCTGGGGAGACTGGTGTTCTCGAGTCAGAGTTCTTTCCCTCCGTCGAGGAGACCTTCCTCTGGACTGGAAAACTTTTTCCTTGGGAGTGGATTGTTTATTTCCATCCCAGCTCTTTTTAGGAGTGTTTGAATTATTTTTAATAAATAATTTTATTAGCTCTCTATAAGCCTCTGTTAATTCTCTGATGTTAACTAAGAGGTCTTCCCTTGACATTTTTGCAATGTCAGGATGTGGTGTGTAGCTGGCTAGAACCGGCCACGTTGCTCCTGGTCTACCTAGTGGACCGAGCCTGGTTATGTGATCATTATGTTTTAGGGCGCCATTAAACCAGAGCAGGTGCTCTTGGAATTTTAGTGGGATTTCAGTCTCCTCGAAAGGAGCGTACTCTTCCGGTGGTTTCTCTATTTTGTAATAGTGAAACTCTTTTGTTCTAGCGTTTGCCGCTGGAAAGTTTAGTCATGAATAGAATACCTCTGTCTGCCGATATTCGTGTGCCTCTATCACGAAAATTACTGTACTACCTTGAGGTGTCAGTCCGTTTTCTCTAAGTTTTAAAGTTATAGATTTTCTCAAGTGGACCGGGATGATAATAGCATCCGGATCAGTGTGTTCGGGACCCTGCTGAGTCGCATCTGCTGCGGCCCCAGTGGTTCCGTTCTCTCCTGGCATTGTATAAATGCAAGGTTTGCAGAGTTGGTCTCCAAGGAGACAAAGATTAGGTGCACAATATTTTGGAACACTGTATCCTTCAACGTTGAATAAACCAGAGCTTTACATAGGAATCTCTTCCTACTAAGGTCGGGCGGATTTTAACCTTTCACCCACTCCAGACGTCTATTGGAGTATTTACGGGAGAAAGGGGTCTGTGTGAAATATGCACCACTGAGTTACTCTAACGTCTTGCGTTAGTTTATCGCCTTACCAAACGTTGGGCGCCATGTAGTGTAGTTCCTAGTTTCCCACTAGGCCCTGCGCATTGGAATAACATAAACAGTAGTATCGACGTAGAAGTGCGGATCTTCCAGGCCTCTACTGACTATGCTAAACTTAATTGGGTTTGTTACCAACTAGCTCAGAGGTCACTGGAAACTTTCTTCTCTGCATAGGGAGTGATCAGCTTCCCTGGCACAGACAAGAAGGGATTCAGTTTTCCAACAACCGTTCAACATGACAACTTTGCTCCTCAGATCAAGAGTCAATCTCTAGGGTCGTGTGAAACAATAGACAGTTATTTTACTCAGTCAGGTTGGTGCAGATTACTTTCACAATATGTAGAGAATAGAGAGACGGGCGTTTGTCAATAAAGGGTTAACATTTATTGAACAGTCTTTCTTCTCGTACAAGAGAAATGAATTGCCACAATTGCAAGACTTGTTATTATAAAAAGTACGTACAGTAAGATAAGTATTGCGAGATAATACTGTAAAACCATTGATATGGTTTCTTAGCCATACAATGGTTTAAAAGTAATAAAACATATATACATTCATATATACATTAGGCTAAAATACTCAACTGGTGCTTCTAACTACGCCTACCCCAGTGTACCTGACCTAAGCCTAATACGTGGGAGGGGAGTAAGTAAGTAGCTTTAAGTTAAGTTGGTTTTGCCAAGGTTTGCTTCAAGAATTCTCACTAAGGGTTTAGTCAACACCATACCTCTGAATAGAATGATGGAGGTCTGGTATCTTCTTCAGGGGAACTCGGTATCCCAGTCACCCGCAAGGGTAGACCAGAAACGCTGGAGCTGGATTTCTCGGCAGGAGAAAGGCAGCGTCTCTCTTCAGCGCGTTGAGGAGGAGGAGGGGGGACAGCGTCCGCGGGCAGCTGGCATCTGCTGGGCTCTTCGCAGAGGGACGGCTGTTCAGCTCCTAGTTTCACCACACCATCGTTCGCGCTTTAGCAGCGATAATGGTATCAGCAGCTTTGGGACAGCAGCAGCATCAGCGTACTGCAGACAGCTAGCTACAACAGGCAACAGGCAACAGGGCAGCAGACAGCGTTTGCTTAAGGCCACGTTGGTAGTATTTATACCTGAAAGGTGCCTTGTTTGACGTAAGTTTGCTGGACATAAGACGTCAATTAAAGATGTCACTAGGAAGTGATAGCTATCAGTTGCTCATTAGAGTTCCATTACTAATCAAAACATAGCAAGCGGGGATTTCCAGGTTTGCTGAGTTTTTATCTTGTTGAAGAACTCGGAGTGTTAATCTAGGAATCTCAGATAGTGACTTCTGCTCTGTCATTGCACTAATTGGTTGCAAAGGAAGTGGCAGAGAAAACTATTCTGGAATGTGGCTCTGTTCGTGTGAGGCCAGAGATGACTTTCTGAATATCGCACTTGAACGGTTATGCCAATATAGGGAATAAATGGATTTATAGCCGAATAGGGGCATAAGGTCACAGTATCGATCAGGATCCTAGATAAGCACGCAACAGGTGGTTTGATTCTTCCTTGATGATGGCCTCCCTCAATCTACAAAGGGTTTTGAGGCAGACTCCTAGAGATGGTTCCGATATCCCCGGGGTCGGTGGTTTGATTCTTCCTTTATGATGGCCTCCCTCAACCTACATCGGGTTTTGAGGCCGACTCCTAGAGATGTTCCCGATAGCCCCGGGGTCGGTGGTTTGATGCTTCCTTGATGATGGCCTCCCTCAATCTATATCGGGTTTTGAGACAGACTCCTAGAGATGGTCAGAAGATACAAGAGCTTAGAGTCGAGTATGAAAGGTCTCAGAATAGGAAGAAAAAAGATGGAGTATTAGGGACTGGGTCAGTCCTGTCGGATGAAGGACGCTACAACTTTCTGGAGGATGGTGAAGGATATTGGCTTCCTGGATGCAAGTATTGATGATGCTGTTATTACCACCATCAGCCCAGAGGCTTAGGTGCCTTATATCGCTCGGACTTGTCTCAAATGGGCCCGGAGGTAGCGGCGAAATCACCAATCAATATTAATTTTTCTATGGATGAAATTTGGGAAGTTATTGTGAAGTCTCTATCGAATAGGGCTCCAGGGCCAGATGGAGTCCCGATGGATAATTACAAAGCAGTCCCAGAATTATGGGCCCTGTTATTAAGCAACTGTTTCAAAACCGTTACTATCACTGGCCGCCCCCCACTCGTGGTACACAACCACTACCGTGCATATCTTCAACAAGGGTGATTTGTAGTCTCCTAGTTGTTATCGCCCAATCTCCCAGTTGTATTCTGCTGTTACAAATCCAGGGAGGGTGGTGTTGTAGCGTTTATTGTGTTGGGCCAGGGAGAAGAACCTACTGTTGGATGTGCAATATGGGTTCCAGGAGGGGCTCGGCACCGTAAAGCTTTGCATTTGCTTATTAGCAAATATAGCATTGCAAAGCAGGGCTCCCTTTGCCTGGCCTTTATGGACCTGTTGCGCGCCTTTGAAAGTGTGGTAAGATCTAAACTGTGGGCCTTGCTGGAGGGGAATGGGGGTGGATCAAGGGCTTGTCTAAATCTTGCAGGCCTTGCACTTTGACCTTTCTGCTTCTGTTAGATTTGGCCCTGCTGGGGAATGCGCTAGTAGTTTTCTGCTGGAGAAAGGTGTTCGGCAAGGGTGCAAATTGGCCCCTATTTTATTCTTATTGTACATCAATGTTCTTGAAGACTTGTTATCTACTAGCAACACTGCCCTATTTGGGCACAAAAAAAGTCCCAGCATCCCTTCATGCAGATGCCGCTGTTTTACTGGGAAGAACACACAAGAACCTTAATACCCTTTTTCAGGTGTTCGTCAACTTCATGGATGGATTCCTTGGGGTTAGCCACAAACTGTTCTAAAACCTTCACTATGTTTTGTGGCCCCAAATCCGCGGAGATGAAGGGTGTATTCCTGCAGGGCCGTCCTGTTGCTACTACACAAGATTTTCCTATCTGGGAGGGGTTTTTAATGCTAGAGGTAGTTGGGGCCCCTGTAAATATAAAACTTCTCAAAGGTTTTCCAGTGCTGCGGTCTATATTTATAATTTAGCCTCATGCATTGGAAAAAAACCTGTGGCTCCTTTTTTGGAAGTTTTTAGCAGGAAGTGTTTACTGATCCTCAATTACGGGGCTGGTATTTGGGGCTTTTCCAACAGCCTTGCTCTGCAGACAGAATAGGGGTTTGTGACGTATCTTAGGTGTACCCCCTGCTTGTGCTGCATATATTGTTCATCAGGAGTTGGGGGTTCAGTATGATGAAGATCATGTTAAACTGACCCCCTTGGTGTTACGTTTATGTATTTATTTGAAAGTTTTATAGAGCGCGGACAAGACCCTTGCGGGTATCAGAGCGCTGTACAGTAAATGAGTTTAGTTATGGCATACATATAAGATATGAAGGACCAAGATACATAAACATAAAAGTGAAAACAAAAAGCAAATCAAACAGGATGCAGAGCAGGAGAGGCCTGATGAGTCATGAAAGTACAATAAGGATAAGTAAGTCAAATATATAAAACAACAAAAAGCAAATCAAACAGGATGCAGAGCAGGAGAGGCCTGATGAGTCATGAAAGTACAATAAGGATAAGTAAGTCAAATATATAAAACAACAAAAAGGAAATCAAACAGGATGCAGAGCAGGAGAGGCCTGATGAGTCATGAAAGTACAATAAGGATAAGTAAGTCAAATATATAAAACAACAAAAAGCAAATCAAACAGGATGCAGAACAGGAGAGGCCTGATGAGTCATGAAAGTACAATAAGGATAAGTAGGTCAAATATATAAAACAACAAAAAGCAAATCAAACAGGATGCAGGACAGGAGTGGCCTGATGAGTCATGAAAGTACAATAAGGATAAGTAAGTCAAATATATAAAACAACAAAAAGCAAATCAAACAGGATGCAAAGCAGGAGAGGCCTGATGAGTCATGAAAGTACAATAAGGATAAGTAAGTCAAATATATAAAACAACAAAAAGCAAATCAAACAGGATGCAGAACAGGAGAGGCCTGATGAGTCATGAAAGTACAATAAGGATAAGTAGGTCAAATATATAAAACAACAAAAAGCAAATCAAACAGGGTGCAGAGCAGGAGAGGCCTGATGAGTCATGAAAGTACAATAAGGATAAGTAAGTCAAATATATAAAACAACAAAAAGCAAATCAAACAGGATGCCGAGCAGGAGAGGCCTGATGAGTCATGAAAGTACAATAAGGATAAGTAAGTCAAATATATAAAACAACAAAAAGCAAATCAAACAGGATGCAATGCAGGAGAGGCCTGAGGAGTCATGAAAGTACAATAAGGATAAGTAAGTCAAATATATAAAACAACAAAAAGCAAATCAAACAGGATGCAACGCAGGAGAGGCCCGAGGAGTCATGAAAGTACAATAAGGATAAGTAAGTCAAATATATAAAACAACAAAAAGCAAATCAAACAGGATGCAGAGCAGGAGAGGCCCGATGAGTCATGAAAGTACAATAAGGATAAGTACGTCAAATATATAAAACAACAAAAAGCAAATCAAACAGGATGCAGAGCAGGAGAGGCCCGATGAGTCATGAAAGTACAATAAGGATAAGTAAGTCAAATATATAAAACAACAAAAAGCAAATCAAACAGGATGCAGAGCAGGAGAGGCCTGATGAGTCATGAAAGTACAATAAGGATAAGTAAGTCAAATATATAAAACAACAAAAAGCAAATCAAACAGGATGCAGAACAGGAGAGGCCCGATGAGTCATGAAAGTACAATAAGGATAAGTAAGTCAAATATATAAAACAACAAAAAGCAAATCAAACAGGATGCAGAGCAGGAGAGGCCTGATGAGTCATGAAAGTACAATAAGGATAAGTAAGTCAAATATATAAAACAACAAAAAGCAAATCAAACAGGATGCAGAGCAGGAGAGGCCTGATGAGTCATGAAAGTACAATAAGGATAAGTAAGTCAAATATATAAAACAACAAAAAGCAAATCAAACAGGATGCAGAACAGGAGAGGCCTGATGAGTCATGAAAGTACAATAAGGATAAGTAAGTCAAATATATAAAACAACAAAAAGCAAATCAAACAGGATGCAAAGCAGGAGAGGCCTGATGAGTCATGAAAGTACAATAAGGATAAGTAAGTCAAATATATAAAACAACAAAAAGCAAATCAAACAGGATGCAACGCAGGAGAGGCCCGATGAGTCATGAAAGTACAATAAGGATAAGTAAGTCAAATATATAAAACAACAAAAAGCAAATCAAACAGGATGCAGAGCAGGAGAGGCCCGATGAGCCATGAAAGTACAATAAGGATAAGTAAGTCAAATATATAAAACAACAAAAAGCAAATCAAACAGGATGCAAAGCAGGAGAGGCCCGATGAGCCATGAAAGTACAATAAGGATAAGTAAGTCAAATATATAAAACAACAAAAAGCAAATCAAACAGGATGCAGAACAGGAGAGGCCCGATGAGTCATGAAAGTACAATAAGGATAAGTAAGTCAAATATATAAAACAACAAAAAGCAAATCAAACAGGATGCAGAACAGGAGAGGCCCGATGAGTCATGAAAGTACAATAAGGATAAGTAAGTCAAATATATAAAACAACAAAAAGCAAATCAAACAGGATGCAGAGCAGGAGAGGCCCGATGAGTCATGAAAGTACAATAAGGATAAGTAAGTCAAATATATAAAACAACAAAAAGCAAATCAAACAGGATGCAAGCAGGAGAGGCCCGATGAGTCATGAAAGTACAATAAGGATAAGTAAGTCAAATATATAAAACAACAAAAAGCAAATCAAACAGGATGCAGAGCAGGAGAGGCCCGATGAGTCATGAAAGTACAATAAGGATAAGTAAGTCAAATATATAAAACAACAAAAAGCAAATCAAACAGGATGCAGAGCAGGAGAGGCCCGATGAGTCATGAAAGTACAATAAGGATAAGTAAGTCAAATATATAAAACAACAAAAAGCAAATCAAACAGGATGCAGAGCAGGAGAGGCCCGATGAGTCATGAAAGTACAATAAGGATAAGTAAGTCAAATATATAAAACAACAAAAAGCAAATCAAACAGGATGCAGAGCAGGAGAGGCCCGATGAGTCATGAAAGTACAATAAGGATAAGTAAGTCAAATATATAAAACAACAAAAAGCAAATCAAACAGGATGCAGGACAGGAGTGGCCCGATGAGTCATGAAAGTACAATAAGGATAAGTAAGTCAAATATATAAAACAACAAAAAGCAAATCAAACAGTTGCAGAGCAGGAGAGGCCTGATGAGTCATGAAAGTACAATAAGGATAAGTAAGTCAAATATATAAAACAACAAAAAGCAAATCAAACAGGATGCAGAGCAGGAGAGGCCTGATGAGTCATGAAAGTACAATAAGGATAAGTAAGTCAAATATATAAAACAACAAAAAGCAAATCAAACAGGATGCAGAACAGGAGAGGCCTGATGAGTCATGAAAGTACAATAAGGATAAGTAAGTCAAATATATAAAACAACAAAAAGCAAATCAAACAGGATGCAAAGCAGGAGAGGCCTGATGAGTCATGAAAGTACAATAAGGATAAGTACGTCAAATATATAAAACAACAAAAAGCAAATCAAACAGGATGCAGAACAGGAGAGGCCTGATGAGTCATGAAAGTACAATAAGGATAAGTAAGTCAAATATATAAAACAACAAAAACCAAATCAAACAGGATGCAGAGCAGGGGAGGCCTGATGAGTCATGAAAGTACAATAAGGATAAGTAAGTCAAATATATAAAACAACAAAAAGCAAATCAAACAGGATGCAGAGCAGGAGAGGCCTGATGAGTCATGAAAGTACAATAAGGATAAGTAAGTCAAATATATAAAACAACAAAAAGCAAATCAAACAGGATGCAGAGCAGGAGAGGCCTGATGAGTCATGAAAGTACAATAAGGATAAGTAAGTCAAATATATAAAACAACAAAAAGCAAATCAAACAGGATGCAGAGCAGGAGAGGCCTGATGAGTCATGAAAGTACAATAAGGATAAGTAAGTCAAATATATAAAACAACAAAAAGCAAATCAAACAGGATGCAGAACAGGAGAGGCCTGATGAGTCATGAAAGTACAATAAGGATAAGTAAGTCAAATATATAAAACAACAAAAAGCAAATCAAACAGGATGCAAAGCAGGAGAGGCCTGATGAGTCATGAAAGTACAATAAGGATAAGTACGTCAAATATATAAAACAACAAAAAGCAAATCAAACAGGATGCAGAACAGGAGAGGCCTGATGAGTCATGAAAGTACAATAAGGATAAGTACGTCAAATATATAAAACAACAAAAAGCAAAACAAACAGGATGCAGAGCAGGAGAGGCCTGATGAGTCATGAAAGTACAATAAGGATAAGTAAGTCAAATATATAAAACAACAAAAAGCAGATCAAACAGGATGCAGAACAGGAGAGGCCTGATGAGTCATGAAAGTACAATAAGGATAAGTAGGTCAAATATATAAAACAACAAAAAGCAGATCAAACAGGGTGCAGAGCAGGAGAGGCCTGATGAGTCATGAAAGTACAATAAGGATAAGTAGGTCAAATATATAAAACAACAAAAAGCAAATCAAACAGGATGCAGAGCAGGAGAGGCCTGATGAGTCATGAAAGTACAATAAGGATAAGTAAGTCAAATATATAAAACAACAAAAAGCAAATCAAACAGGATGCAAAGCAGGAGAGGCCTGATGAGTCATGAAAGTACAATAAGGATAAGTAAGTCAAATATATAAAACAACAAAAAGCAAATCAAACAGGATGCATGACAGGAGTGGCCTGATGAGTCATGAAAGTACAATAAGGATAAATAAGTCAAATATATAAAACAACAAAAAGCAAATCAAACAGGATGCAGAACAGGAGTGGCCCGATGAGTCATGAAAGTACAATAAGGATAAGTAAGTCAAATATATAAAACAACAAAGAGCAAGTCAAACAGGATGCAAAGCAGGAGAGGCCCGATGAGTCATGAAAGTACAATAAGGATAAGTAAGTCAAATATATAAAACAACAAAAAGCAAATCAAACAGGATGCAGAACAGGAGAGGCCCGATGAGTCATGAAAGTACAATAAGGATAAGTAAGTCAAATATATAAAACAACAAAAAGCAAATCAAACAGGATGCAGAACAGGAGAGGCCCGATGAGTCATGAAAGTACAATAAGGATAAGTAAGTCAAATATATAAAACAACAAAAAGCAAATCAAACAGGATGCAGAGCAGGAGAGGCCCGATGAGTCATGAAAGTACAATAAGGATAAGTAAGTCAAATATATAAAACAACAAAAAGCAAATCAAACAGGATGCAGAGCAGGAGAGGCCCGATGAGTCATGAAAGTACAATAAGGATAAGTAAGTCAAATATATAAAACAACAAAAAGCAAATCAAACAGGATGCAGAGCAGGAGAGGCCCGATGAGTCATGAAAGTACAATAAGGATAAGTAAGTCAAATATATAAAACAACAAAAAGCAAATCAAACAGGATGCAGAACAGGAGAGGCCCGATGAGTCATGAAAGTACAATAAGGATAAGTAAGTCAAATATATAAAACAACAAAAAGCAAATCAAACAGGATGCAGAACAGGAGAGGCCCGATGAGTCATGAAAGTACAATAAGGATAAGTAAGTCAAATATATAAAACAACAAAAAGCAAATCAAACAGGATGCAGGACAGGAGTGGCCCGATGAGTCATGAAAGTACAATAAGGATAAGTAAGTCAAATATATAAAACAACAAAAAGCAAATCAAACAGGATGCAGAACAGGAGAGGCCTGATGAGTCATGAAAGTACAATAAGGATAAGTAAGTCAAATATATAAAACAACAAAAAGCAAATCAAACAGGATGCAGAGCAGGAGAGGCCTGATGAGTCATGAAAGTACAATAAGGATAAGTAAGTCAAATATATAAAACAACAAAAAGCAAATCAAACAGGATGCAGAGCAGGAGAGGCCTGATGAGTCATGAAAGTACAATAAGGATAAGTAAGTCAAATATATAAAAACAACAAAAAGCAAATCAAACAGGATGCAGAGCAGGAGAGGCCTGATGAGTCATGAAAGTACAATAAGGATAAGTAAGTCAAATATATAAAACAACAAAAAGCAAATCAAACAGGATGCAGAACAGGAGAGGCCTGATGAGTCATGAAAGTACAATAAGGATAAGTAAGTCAAATATATAAAACAACAAAAAGCAAATCAAACAGGATGCAAAGCAGGAGAGGCCTGATGAGTCATGAAAGTACAATAAGGATAAGTACGTCAAATATATAAAACAACAAAAAGCAAATCAAACAGGATGCAGAACAGGAGAGGCCTGATGAGTCATGAAAGTACAATAAGGATAAGTAAGTCAAATATATAAAACAACAAAAAGCAAATCAAACAGGATGCAGAACAGGAGAGGCCTGATGAGTCATGAAAGTACAATAAGGATAAGTAAGTCAAATATATAAAACAACAAAAAGCAAATCAAACAGGATGCAGAACAGGAGAGGCCTGATGAGTCATGAAAGTACAATAAGGATAAGTAAGTCAAATATATAAAACAACAAAAAGCAAATCAAACAGGATGCAGAACAGGAGAGGCCTGATGAGTCATGAAAGTACAATAAGGATAAGTAAGTCAAATATATAAAACAACAAAAAGCAAATCAAACAGGATGCAAAGCAGGAGAGGCCTGATGAGTCATGAAAGTACAATAAGGATAAGTACGTCAAATATATAAAACAACAAAAAGCAAATCAAACAGGATGCAGAACAGGAGAGGCCTGATGAGTCATGAAAGTACAATAAGGATAAGTACGTCAAATATATAAAACAACAAAAAGCAAAACAAACAGGATGCAGAGCAGGAGAGGCCTGATGAGTCATGAAAGTACAATAAGGATAAGTAAGTCAAATATATAAAACAACAAAAAGCAGATCAAACAGGATGCAGAACAGGAGAGGCCTGATGAGTCATGAAAGTACAATAAGGATAAGTAGGTCAAATATATAAAACAACAAAAAGCAAATCAAACAGGGTGCAGAGCAGGAGAGGCCTGATGAGTCATGAAAGTACAATAAGGATAAGTAAGTCAAATATATAAAACAACAAAAAGCAAATCAAACAGGATGCAGAACAGGAGAGGCCTGATGAGTCATGAAAGTACAATAAGGATAAGTAAGTCAAATATATAAAACAACAAAAAGCAAATCAAACAGGATGCAAAGCAGGAGAGGCCTGATGAGTCATGAAAGTACAATAAGGATAAGTAAGTCAAATATATAAAACAACAAAAAGCAAATCAAACAGGATGCAGGACAGGAGTGGCCTGATGAGTCATGAAAGTACAATAAGTATAAGTAAGTCAAATATATAAAACAACAAAAAGCAAATCAAACAGGATGCAGAGCAGGAGAGGCCTGATGAGTCATGAAAGTACAATAAGGATAAGTAAGTCAAATATATAAAACAACAAAAAGCAAATCAAACAGGATGCAGAGCAGGAGAGGCCTGATGAGTCATGAAAGTACAATAAGGATAAGTAAGTCAAATATATAAAACAACAAAAAGCAAATCAAACAGGATGCAACGCAGGAGAGGCCTGATGAGTCATGAAAGTACAATAAGGATAAGTAAGTCAAATATATAAAACAACAAAAAGCAAATCAAACAGGATGCAGAACAGGAGAGGCCTGATGAGTCATGAAAGTACAATAAGGATAAGTAAGTCAAATATATAAAACAACAAAAAGCAAATCAAACAGGATGCAGAGCAGGAGAGGCCTGATGAGTCATGAAAGTACAATAAGGATAAGTAAGTCAAATATATAAAACAACAAAAAGCAGATCAAACAGGATGCAGAACAGGAGAGGCCTGATGAGTCATGAAAGTACAATAAGGATAAGTAGGTCAAATATATAAAACAACAAAAAGCAAATCAAACAGGGTGCAGAGCAGGAGAGGCCTGATGAGTCATGAAAGTACAATAAGGATAAGTAAGTCAAATATATAAAACAACAAAAAGCAAATCAAACAGGATGCAGAACAGGAGAGGCCTGATGAGTCATGAAAGTACAATAAGGATAAGTAAGTCAAATATATAAAACAACAAAAAGCAAATCAAACAGGATGCATGACAGGAGAGGCCTGATGAGTCATGAAAGTACAATAAGGATAAGTAAGTCAAATATATAAAACAACAAAAAGCAAATCAAACAGGATGCAGAGCAGGAGAGGCCTGATGAGTCATGAAAGTACAATAAGGATAAGTAAGTCAAATATATAAAACAACAAAAAGCAAATCAAACAGGATGCAGAGCAGGAGTGGCCTGATGAGTCATGAAAGTACAATAAGGATAAGTAAGGCAAATATATAAAACAACAAAAAGCAAATCAAACAGGATGCAGGACAGGAGTGGCCTGATGAGTCATAAAAGTACAATAAGGATAAGTAAGGCAAATATATAAAACAACAAAAAGCAAATCAAACAGGATGCAGAACAGGAGAGGCCTGATGAGCCATGAAAGTACAATAAGGATAAGTAAGTCAAATATATAAAACAACAAAAAGCAAATCAAACAGGATGCAGAGCAGGAGAGGCCTGATGAGCCATGAAAGTACAATAAGGATAAGTAAGTCAAATATATAAAACAACAAAAAGCAAATCAAACAGGATGCAGAGCAGGAGAGGCCTGATGAGCCATGAAAGTACAATAAGGATAAGTAAGTCAAATATATAAAACAACAAAAAGCAAATCAAACAGGATGCAGAGCAGGAGAGGCCTGATGAGTCATGAAAGTACAATAAGGATAAGTAAGTCAAATATATAAAACAACAAAAAGCAAATCAAACAGGATGCAGAGCAGGAGAGGCCCGATGAGTCATGAAAGTACAATAAGGATAAGTAAGTCAAATATATAAAACAACAAAAAGCAAATCAAACAGGATGCAAAGCAGGAGAGGCCCGATGAGTCATGAAAGTACAATAAGGATAAGTAAGTCAAATATATAAAACAACAACAAGCAAATCAAACAGGATGCAGAGCAGGAGAGGCCCGATGAGTCATGAAAGTACAATAAGGATAAGTAAGTCAAATATATAAAACAACAAAAAGCAAATCAAACAGGATGCAGAGCAGGAGAGGCCCGATGAGTCATGAAAGTACAATAAGGATAAGTAAGTCAAATATATAAAACAACAAAAAGCAAATCAAACAGGATGCAGAGCAGGAGAGGCCCGATGAGTCATGAAAGTACAATAAGGATAAGTAAGTCAAATATATAAAAACAACAAAAAGCAAATCAAACAGGATGCAGAGCAGGAGAGGCCCGATGAGTCATGAAAGTACAATAAGGATAAGTAAGTCAAATATATAAAACAACAAAAAGCAAATCAAACAGGATGCAGAGCAGGAGAGGCCTGATGAGTCATGAAAGTACAATAAGGATAAGTAAGTCAAATATATAAAACATCAACTGAGCAGACAAAAAGCAAAGCCATGAGGTATGTATAAGACATCACCTGTGCAGACAAAAAGCAAAGCCATGAGTTATGTATAAGACATCACCTGTGCAGACAAAAAGCAAAGCAATGAGGTACGTAGCAAGGGCGGACTGTTGAAGCATGGTAATGTCCATTATCTTGGTTAGATTGACAAGTTTGCTGAAGGGTATGGAAGTTCTTGCGGAAACAAGGTACTTTGTTTAAGTGAATTTTGCCATAAGGATGCTTTTTACTTCCAATTTGAAGGATGAGGTGGAGGGGTTCAGTCTTGTTTCCGGGGAAAGGATATTCCAAATCCTGGGTGCCATTCCTGAAAAGGATTGTTTATAAGTTTTTCTCTTGTTGAATTTTTGTGGCTTCAGGAGGTAATTTCCGCACTTCTTGTGGACCTTATCCCACCGGATATTGTGAGTTTTTGTGTGAGATAGCTGGGTGCATTGTGATGTAAGGCCTTATGCATTCTATTTTCAGGTGAATTCTGGCTTTGAAGGGCAGCCAGTTTAGAGATTTTAGGTCAGGGGAGATGTGGGTCCTTCTTTTCGAGCCAGTGATGAGTCTTGCTGCCGCATTGGTAGAGGCTCTGAGGGGAGCTGTAGCAGGTTTGTGGAAAACGCATAGCGAGACACTACCATAGTCCAGCCGAGGTAGGACTAGAGCTTGAACCGCATCTTGAAGTCATTGGCAGTTAGAAAGGGTTTCAGCTTCCTTAGTGTATTAATCTGAAAGTTTGCTCCCTTCGTTGCATTACTAATGTGTTTCTGCATATTGAGGGTGCAATCGACAGGTATACCGAATGATTTAGCTGACTCCACAATGGTTGGTTGGACGTTGAATGCTGTAAGGTGTTTGATCCAATCATGCATTATGGGGACTTTGGCAGGTGGGGCAATTAGGAGGAATTCAGTTTTTAAAGCATTCAATTTGAGGTGATTCTCTGCCAACCATGTTTGGGTGGTCTTAAGAGTGGTGTTAAGCAAGTTGATGTCGTCAAGGGTGTTGATCTTAAGGTACAGTTGGGTATCGTCAGTGTACATGTGAAATTGCACGCTGGACGGTTGTAGCAGATCGGTGAGTGGCTCCATGAATAAGTTAAAAAGTGTTGGGGATAGCGAGGAACCTTGTGGGACTCCTAGCGTAACTGTAACGGGTTTGGACAGGGTGTTGTTGATCTTGAATTTTTGAGTTCTGTTTTGCAGAAAAGAGGTAAACCAGTTAAAACTGAACCTGAAAGACCCATTCTTGAGTGTGTGAACTAATTTGCTGACTGAGGGTGTACAATGCTTAACACTGCCTCACTGCTTGACCAAGCTACCACTTTAGAGAGTAAGGTTCTATCTAACTTTAACCTCTGCCTACCTCTGGAGACCCTTGGACTCTATACACACTGAACCTCACTTTGGAGCAGTATACAGAGCCAGTTTCTTACAATACCTCACTGTATGTCTCTCCCAATTTACATATGATGTTGTTGCCTAGTGGAAAGAGTAAGCTACTTCTGGGTAAACTTTTACAACGCAGGAGTTACACACTCGGATGAGGGCTATATCACTCTGCTGGGGTCTGTACTTCAGGATAGCATCTTGAAAGGTCAGAGTTATCACTACATTTTTTTAACAGGAGATTTTAACACTCATGTGTGTGGGGACATCAGGCAAGGAGGAGTGGAAGCTATGGGCTGTGCACGGCAAGCAGGCTTACACATGGAACATACTCCCCAGGGTATTGAGCTTAACTCCATCTTGCTTGAATTTGATCTGACATCTGTAAAGAATACGCTGCCGCCCGGGAAAACAGGCATTATTAACAGCCCATTTCTATCTGGAAATAATGCGAATTGGCTTGGTAGTTTGGTCTGCCCTGTTCCCATGATGCACTGGGCCAGGGACAGACTAATTTGCATGTAGCCAGGTTCTGAGCTGGGATGGTGCAGTGAGCTAAAAAACAGTGATGGATCAAGCCCTGATCTGTTGACTGGGTATGAGTGTTCTGTTTAATTCAGATACTCTGTCCATCACCACCCCCTTTTCTGAATCCCGGGAAAACAGGCATTATTAACAGCCCATTTCTATCTGGAAATAATGCGAATTTACTAGATGTCCACATCACAGAGGATAATTGGGTACATAATTTCGAGGGTATCTTCCAGTCGGATACCCCTCCAATTGAGGGGCAGGAAAGATTGGAAGGCAAGTCGGAATTTATTTTCACCATGAAAGAGGTGAGAGGTGGTATTCGGGGTCTGTCTAAAAATAAGGCCCCCGCGCCAGATGGAATCCTGCCAGATCTCTACATTGCCCACATAGAAACCTGGGTGCCTGTCCTCACAGCTGTTATCAATGCTGCAGTCCAGGTTGGCCACCGAGATTCTTGGGCTTTATCGAATATAGTCCTGTTATTTAAAAAGGGAGATCGGGACAGTACCTATCGTTATAGGCCCATTTCTCTTCTGGACTCTGTGGTGAAGGTGTTGGGCCGCATGGTACTTGACACACTTGTATCCTGGGTTGATGAAAACAATTTGTTTTTCGGATATCCAAAACAGCTTTTGCCCAGGCCGTTCCACTGTAGAACAGTGTTTAAGCCTGTACATGGTTCTGAACAAATACACTGTGGCTCGTTCCTGCCCCATGTACCTAGCCTTCATGGACCAGTCCTCAGCGTTCAACTGTGTCAATATGTCCAAGTTGTGGCAGTTGATGTCCTCCATTGGCATTGACAGTAACATCATTTTATTTCTGAGGCATCTTCATCGTGATTCAACCGCGGTTGTCCGCTATTCAAAGGACCTGAAAGTGTCCAGTCAGCTTGACATCAAGAGAGAGATGCGTCATGGGTGCATTTTAGCACCTTTTCTTTTTAACCTATATATTAATTCCTTAGAGAAGGCCCTTTTGGCCACAAATGCGGATTGTCCCCAGGTAGGCAAGCATAGCCTACCAGTCCTTCTATACGCGGATGACGCAGTCCTCTTGGCGAGGACAGCTAAGGGCCTACAACTTCTTGTAAAGCTAAACAGTTCACTTTTAAACTCTGACTTTTGTTTAATACCGAAGACCAATGTTTTCTCCTATTTGGGAGTAGTGTTTGACGATTCCTTGAGTTGGTGCCCTTTGCTTACTTGGAAGAAAGGGGATCTAGTGAAAGCTTTTGCAGCTGTTTTGAACTTTGCTAGCAGAGTGGGAGGGAAGCCAATAGGGGCTCTTTTGAAGACATATGAAGCTAAATATATCTCAAAGGTTAGTTATGGGAGTGAGATATTGGGCCACATTGGGGTAGGGGCAGTGCACAGTGCTGAAAACTCTTTCCTGCGATGGGCCTTTCAGTCCCACAAAGCACCCCATTTTATGTCGTGCATGAAGAGTTGGGGATGCCTTTCCTCTCAGATGTACTGACTTTCCCTCCCCTGGCTTTGTGGCTTAATATTTGGGCTAGGTAAGAAAATACAATTCGCAAAGATGTCCCATGGGAATGCCTTTCAATTGACCATGTCTCAAGCATCCGATGGCTCCAGTATATAAGAGTTGGCCTTACCAGGGTAGGTGGGAACTATTCGCTAACCCTGAGCGCATATGTAAGAGGGACCTTTTTCTGGTCAAAGAGTGTTTTTTAAGAATGAGCCGCTGTGATAGAGAGGGAAATGAGCTGTGTAAGCCTAGTGTGCGTAAGTACATCGTGTCAAAAACTGTACCAACCATCGAACCTTATCTTCTAGGGCTTAAAAGCACCCATGATTGTTTTCTATTGACCCGGTTTCAGCTCAACCTCTTCCATTACCTCTTGGCACACCCTTGCAGCCTTGGTTTTTTCAGTGAATATATATATATATATATATATATATATATATATATATATATATATATATATATATATATATATATATATATATATATATATATATATATATATATATATATATATATATATATATATATATATATATATATATATATATATATATATTTGCATACAAAGTGATCCTTCGAACCCTGGTTGTGCTCCACTACTGGTGCTCAGCATAGGGGCCGGATCATGGCCCAAACAGCAAACTTTACTCCAATGATGCGGCACACAGGCTTGGGTGCTTTCAGCTCGATTTATTCAACACAACACAACTCTAACCAACGCGTTTTAGTCTGACCTCGGCTTTGTTCACGGTAAGTGAGTAATCATTACTTTTTACTTTTATATCCTCAGCTACCATTATGGGGTATTGTGGGATATGTAGTGCAATGACATATTTACAAATATTTACAGTTTAATCCAGGCATTGGGTTCTTATGACATGCATAATTTTGTTTGCTTTGCATTTATATAGTTCGTGGGTGTAGTACCCATTGTTTTCCTTGGTTGACAGTCATAATGTTAATTTAATTGTTGTAATGTCTCGGGGATGTAGCATTGCCTTTTGGTCACCACCACTGTCTCTCTTCTCTTGTAACCAGCAAGTTTGTTATGTGAGATGTTGTTGCTGTTCTTCAATTACACGAGATGTACATAAAGTTCATTCGTCATTGTTCATGCCTCTCGGCACCTTGGTTTTTAATCTGATGATGAGGCGTGACTCCGCCTGCCTCAGTTTATTTCGTCTGTCGCCTCCTCTTTCGTTAGGTTTTATCATGAGAATCCCATAATATGTCATAGCTTTCCAGTTGCTGTTTTTACATGATGTCATGTGTTTGGCCATTGTGTGGGACATGTCCTTGTTCTTCACCGCTCGGATGTGCTCTAATATTCTTTTCTTTAGCATGCATGTTGTGCTTCCGATGTATTGTTTCTTGCATTTGCATTCAATAATGTATACCACATGTGTGGATGTGCAATTGATTTTTCCTTTTATTGGAGTCATTTTGCCATCTGGTTCCTCAAAGCTGTTTTTATTTTGTCCACAGGCTTTGCATACATTACATCTTCTGAAGCCTTCTTGTTGATTGGTGAGCCAGTTGGTTTTTCCTTTGGGAGTTTTTGTTTCAAAATGGCTTTTGACAAGTTGGTCTCGCAATGATTCCGTTTTTCTGTAGCTGAATAATGGTCCATCTCCTAGCATTTCTCCAATATCTGGATCATTGGCTATGAGGTGCCAATATTTCCTGATCTTTGTAGCAATGATCCCACTCTCTTTATTTTACGTGGTTATGAATCGTGGTGGGCTTTGTGTTGCCTTCAGTGTGTTGTCTTTCTGTTTTAGGATATCTGATCTATATATATATATATAACGCTCAAAATCCTCTTACTTCAAAAAGGACAACAGCAGTCCGGGGGTGGCGAATTCCAAAGCGGTCTTTTTAATTTTAATGAAAAGCAAACAAACGCGTTTCGGCGTAAGCCTTCGTCAGTGTCAATGACATTTGACACATGACCCAACTTAAAGCTCCATGGTGGGAGTAAACCTAGACAAGGGACTTTCCCAAATGTCGATTATCGACGCCATCTTGTAGAAGATAAGGTCAAGCACACATTATATGTATATGCACACCGTGCAAGACAATAGTACCGTCAATCGGTAAAAATACAAGAAAAGTATGGGCATAAATAGATATATTTACAAACTGTAACAAAATCAAGCCGTGGAACGGCATGGGTCCCTTAACAGTCAATCTACCGCACTGGAAGCCATATATGAGTCAGCGAGACATTGTATAAAAGCTAGTACATAAAAATACAGAAAAAATGGTCATCAAATTGCATATATATTCTATACATCATAAACTCCAAGGAGAAAAGGAAAGGTAACAATCTAATATCATATTATACCCTACAGGAGGGTTAATCAGTGGACCAACGCAACAGTCCCACCCATGAGAATGGAGGAAAAAGAAAAAGAAATGGAAATAATAACCAAATATATACATGCTAATGATGAAAACAAAATGTGTGTGATAATTGCAAAAAATCATCATGAAACATCCAATAAGGCCCCGCCATGAGTTTACTATGCAGACTAATCCTATACAATAAACAGCCGTACCCCAGTATCATCTGTTGTAATTCATTTTCCTAGGTGGACGGTCATTTCCTCCCCTCTGTTCAGACCCCCAGGATGTTTAGTGGCTAAATCGATGATATATCTCGATTCCAGCCGTCTGAGTCGTATTAACCTGTCACCACCTCTAGCATTGCTAGGTATAGAGTCCAACCCAAAATATTGCAGTTTCCTACGATCTCTATTGTGATTTCCGCAAAGTGCCGGGCTACAGGATAGGAAGGATCTACCTTGTCAATAGCCCGGAGATGTTCCAACACCCTCATTTTCAGTTGATTGATGGTGCTCCCGATGTAGCGGAGGCCACACGGGCACACCAAACACTACACTGCATACACAGTACTGCATGTAATGAATTTCTGTAGTTTCATAGATCTTCCTGTATCTTGGTTGTCATAATGGAGAACTCTCCTACTGGCCGCACAGGCTTTGCAGCGGCCGCACGGGTAGAACCCACTCATTTCCTTGAGTGTATTGGATTTGACAGTGGGTCTTTCTAAATGGCTTCGTAACAGCATATCCCCTAATGACCTACCTTTACTGAAGGTCATCAGAGGATGTGGAGGCAGATCCTCCCTCAATACGCTATCTGTGCGCAGGATGTGCCAGTTTTTTCGCATCATGGCCCTGAGGTGGTTAGCTCCCGAGGAGTAGGGTGTAACCATCCTAAACTTACCCTCTTCAATTGTGTTAGTACTAGCAGGTTTTTCTTTCTCTTTAAGCAATTCTACTCTAGGGATTCTCCTCACTCGCCTAAGTGTGTTCTGCAGTAGTGTGTCATCGTAACCTCTAAGTCGGAAGCGTGCCAGGCATATATATATATTCGTTCCACCACTCCCGCAATCCCCTCGTGCCCGGGACTCCACATGAAAAGAAACGAGAGCCGACCCAAACGTGCAGGTGAGAATTTTTATTTTAGTTTTTCAGCAGCCTGCCCGCATAACGTTTCAGCCTACAAAGAGGCCTTGGTCACATAACGCCCAATGAGAAGCAAACAACATTTAAAGTGCAAAGTGCAAGAGAGCCAACACGTGATTGGTTCTCACTAAAACCAGCAGCATGGGCACTGAAAAAATACTTACAGGTTGAATGAATGAATGAATGAATTTGGGATTTGTATAGCGCATGGCTGCCCGGAAGCGTCCCAGCGCTGAGATTGTAGACCAACAACTGAGGGTAGAGGCTGAGGGGGAAGAGAAAAGGTTATTGTGGGAAAAGGTGAGTTTTGAGAAGTTTTCGGAATTTCATATGATTAGGTTGAGACCGGAGTTGGATTGGGAGAGAGTTCCAGAGTGTTGCGGCGACCACCGAGAAACAGCGACCACCAGTACGAGCTCTTTTGGTTCGGTGGACCTTGGCCAGGTTGGCTTGTGCTGACCGTAAGGGCCTGTTCGGGGTGTATGGGTAGAGCATAGATTTTAGCATTGGGGGTCCTTGGTTTTGCATAGCTCTATGGGTGGTACAAAGGGACTTGAATTTGACCCTTTCGCGTATCGGCAACCAGTGCAGTGTCTTAAGGGCAGGTTTGGCTGAGACTCTACGGGGGGTGCCTGTGAGTATCCTTGCAGCGGCATTTTGTGTTCGCTGCAGGACATTGAGCGTGGCTTCAGGGGCACCCAGAAAAAGGGCATTGCAATAGTCCAATCTAGATAATATTAGACCTTGCATAAGCATTTTCTGGGAGGTTGCGGGAAGTAGTGGAAGAATCTTTCTGGTACATCGAAGTAGACCAACACAGGAGCCGGCTGTTTTTTTGGCTTGTGTTGTCTTGGAGAGATTTTGTTCCAGCCAGAAGCCTAGACTTTTGATTTCAGTTTTAGGCTGGGGAATGGGTCCTAGGCATGACGGCCACATAGCAGTGGGGAGGGATGGTGGTTGGTGTCCCAAGAGCATAAGCTCAGTTTTTGACCCATTGAGCTTAAGCCTTGAGTTAGACATCCAGGCATGTATACCTTCTAGGCAGTCATGAAGATTTTTGATTTTTTCTTCCTCGAGTGAAAATGATACAATCATTTGGGTGTCATCAGCGTAGGTGACGGCTTTTATCCCAAATGGGGAGACCACATCCTCCAGGGGGGCCATGTATGTATTAAACAGTGTGGGGCTCAGTGAAGAGCCCTGGGGGACCCCACACTGGAGGGAAAGGATATCTGATCGGACGTTCCCTTCACAAACCTGGAAGGTACGGTTTTCTAAGAAGGAGGAGAGCCAACATAGTGCCGTGCTTCTCACTCCAAGTTCAGATAATCGCTGTATTAGGATCTTGTGGTCCACCGTATCAAATGCGGCGCTTAGATCCAGGAGGATCAGTAAGACCGATCCCCCTGAATCCAAGATGCATCTAGCCTCCTCTACCACTTTCAGGAGGGCTGTTTCGGTCCCCTGGCCTGGTCGGAAGCCTGTTTGTGAGGGTCGAAGAAGATTATTGGATTCGAGGAAGGCTGACAATTGCTGGTTAACTGCCTTCTCTGCGATTTTGCTCAAGCCAGGCAGGAGAGAGATCGGTCGAAGGTTGGATAGGTCTGATGGGTCATGTCCTGGTTTTTTCTGTAATGCCTTGACCATGGCATGCTTCCAGCTGGGGGGAACCACTCCTTGGCCCAGCGAGGTATTAATAAGGTTAGTGGCCAGGTGGGATATGGTAGGTCCAACTTGTTTTAAGATTCGAATAGGAGCAGGGTCGTTGGGGGAGCCGCTTTTAAGGTCTGATAGGGCTTTCAGAAAGTCATCGTTAGACAGTTGGTTAAAGTTGTCGAGGGTAGGTCTTGGAGTAGGGGGGGGCAGCAGGGGGGTTGCTGTCTGATTTGGGCGGGAGTGACTGCAGAATGTTGGTGATCTTGCTTTGGAAGAAGCCCGCTATTTGGTTGCATCTGGCAACTGAGGGTTGTTGAAAGGAGGGAGGGGTGGGTATTTTGCGAAGTTCTTTGACTATTTTGTAAGTCTCTTGGGATGAGCTAAATGCAGCTTTGATTTTTTTGTCAAAGAATGAGGCTTGGGCTGCTTTCCGTGCTGTTTTATAGATCCTCATTGCAGTTCTATACCCTTCCTTGATAAGGGGGTCCCAGTTTTTTCTCCACTTTCTCTCGTGGATTTTACAAATTTTTCGTAAGTTCCTGAGTTCTTGTGAGAACCAGGGCGACTTAAAGGATTTATTTTTCTTTTTTTGATCTTGTTTTGGGGCGATAATGTCCAGAGTGGACGTGAGCCAGTTGGTAAAGTTTTTATCTGCATTAACCGGGTCAGGTGAGTGGCGGGGGAGCGGAGCGAATTAGCTCCTGAGTCCATTGCTCAAATGATATTTTAGACCATATTCTATTGTATTCTCTGGGAGTTGGTGTGTGGGCCTTTTATACTTGAATTTGCCAGATGAATGGGAGGAGAAAATGGTTAGTCCAGGGGAGAGGGATCGCTGGTCGAATCTCAGTTTTGGGGAGATTGGTGAAGAGAGGGTCCAAAAGATGACCTTTGATGTGCGTAGCCTCTGAGTTGATTAAATGAATATCGAGTGCTTTTAATTGTGAGGTGAGGTCCACAGCCGTTTTGTCTGTGTTGTCCTCGAAATGAAAATTTAAATCACCTAGCACGATGAAGTTAGGGGACGAGATGCAGGCGGAAGTAGTGTACTCAAGCAATGAGTTAACAAAATTTCCTGGGCTGCCGGGTGGGCGATATATCAGAGTGCCCGTAAGTGATTTGTTAGGGGTTATCTGGAGAGAGAAATGGGTGCTTTCGCAGTCATTTATTTCTCCTTCTTGTAACCTACATACAAAGGAGTTTTTGTGGACGATTGCTAGTCCTCCTCCTATTCCCTCCTTCCTGTTTTGATATTGTATAAGGTAGTCCTGGGGGAGCATGTTAACAATGTCCGCTTCGGAGTGAGATGTTAACCAGGTTTCCGTGAGGAATAGAATATCAAGTTTTGAGTCTTTGATCAGCATTTTGATCTCTATGGCGTGTTTAGGGGCTGATCTGCAATTCAGCAGAGCTAGGTTGATACCATTGGAGGACTGGTGGGTGGGTATCTCTGCAGACTCCTCATGGGGCTTAGTAGATGGTAAGGCTCCAGGGGAGGGAGTTTCCATGCTGAATTGAAGGAGGTAGTCACGTGAGTGTCTGATCCGGGGGCTGTGTAAAACGGGCATAGTGGATGGCCCTGTGCCCGGCCTGGCCCGGACGGGCCCAGACGGGCTTGCCTCTGGCGCGCCTCCGGCGCGCCAACGGCGCGCCCGCTGCGCTCGTCCGCTGCGCTTGCGTGGAAAGCACATTTGGGAAGAGAGAAAGTGGGCGTGGCCTGGCGTGTGGCCGTGGCCTCGCGTTCGAAGCGATGGCGGCCCTGGGAACTTGCCCTCGGTGCAGCATGCACCGAGGGCAAGGTTCACAGATGTATTTAAAAACCCAATATTTATAAGTAAAAAATGTCACAATAAAACCACTTATTATTAAAAAAGGCTTATAAGCATTTTTAAAAGACTAAACAATTGGAAGTATTAATGAATAAATTCATTTTTTTAAAACAATTCCTATATGTGCAAATGTAATGCAGATGTGCAAAATAGAGCAAATACAAAAATAGAACCCAAGTGGGTTAATATGTCCTACCAGTGCCCCAAATCCAAGGTATTTTGGGCGACTGCGCCTGTCTGGTACTTTAGTGCAAACAAAGTGATTTAGTGCAGAAATGTGCAAATTTAATAAAAACGTGAAAAAAGAAACTCTTTTGAAATAAGACATGTAAACAGGTATATTAAAAACAATGTGATCTGCGGGAGAAATGAGGGAGCACCATTGCCCATCCCAATGTCAGGTGGTTATCAAACAATGGGGAATTTCCAGTTACATTCAGCTAACAATGGGCTTCTGTGCTAGGGATTTAAACTAGAGACAGGTTAAAAATCTTCACTAGAGTTCAGGCCTAGAGGGGTCAATGTACCTAGTTTCTAGTGCGCGTAAGATGGGCTCGTAGTTTCCTCCCCTTCTAAGGGCGGAAACAGCATCTATAACAAAGTACTTTAACAGCTGACTTTTATGTTGATGATGTTCTTTGAAATGACGTGCAACCGGATAAGCGGCATCACTAGTGTTGATTGCCCTGATGTGCTGGAGTATCCGTTTGTGGACCTGCAATTTGGTACTACCAACATATTGCTGGCCACACTGACACTCCAGCTCATAAACCGCGAATTCAGTCTTGCACGTCAGCTGTCTGTGGATGAATCGTGGAGTGTCAGAAAAAGGAATGTTGTACTCAGTTCTGCTAACCCCATGTTTACAGGCTTTACAAATAGAGCATTTCCTGAAGCGCTTACTGGCCTGCAACCATGTTGTGTTGGCAACAACCTCAGACTACACTTGACCAGAGCATCGCTCATTGAGCGTGCTTTCCTGAAAGAGATTTCAGGCTTGACTGTCGTCAGGTCCCCAATGACAGGGTCATTGCGCACTAAGCTCCAGTTTTTATTGGTGATCTTATGGAGAGCTTGATGCTGTCTATTATATGTCAATATGAGTCTAGCTGGGTGGATGGCTGTGTTTGGGTCTGCTGCCGGAGTTTCATATAGCAGGGCCTCTTTCCTAGGGATGAGGTTGGCCTTCCTGATAACAGTGTCTACTGCTGTAGCAGTATGCTCTAACTAAAAACCATGCTTTGCTGGCCTCCTGAGCTTGCTGGCATTCAAAATCAGTGCTGCAAATGCGTCTGATGTGCAGCATCTCTCCATAAGGGATACTGCATATCAGATGAGCTGGGTGATGGCTCTTGGCATGCAGCACTGTATTGCTTGCCGTAGGTTTCCTGTAAAGTACTGTCTCTAGTTTGTTATTTTTAGCAACAATTTCTACATCTAAAAAACAGACATGTTCCTGGCTAATGTTGGATGTAAAAACAAGGTTCAGTGCATTGATGTTGATCAAGTCAATAAAATCCAAAGCCTGCTGTTTTGTACCTCGCCATATTAAAAATATGTCATTAATATATCGGTACCAATGCACCACATGTTCAACAAAAATATCGTGATAGGTGCCATGGAGGACCTGCTCCTCCCAGTAGCCCATATGCAAACAGGCATAACTGGGAGAAAAGCAGGCCCCCATAGCTACACCCCTGATCTGTTGAAAATACTGGTTGCTGAACATGAAAAGGTTATTGAGCAAACAGTAGGAGATCATGGCTAGCAACATCTTGTTATGCTCAGACATTTGGCTAGGTCTACTTCCCAAATAATGTTGAAAAGCCCTCAGACCGTCAAGGTGGTGGATGCTACTATATAAGGATGACACATCCAATGGTATTAGCCAACAATCTGAGTCCCATACTACACAATCTAGTTTCCTCAAAAAGTCACCAGAGTCCTGTACATAGGATGGCAAAGCATTGACAAACTCCTGGAGGAAAGAATCAATATACATGGTGGTGTTTTCCAAGAGTCAACTGCGTGCAGAGATGATGGGTCTGCCTGGGGGTTTCTCAGAGTTCTCGTGGACTTTGGAAATAAGGTAGAACACGGGAATTACTGGATGTTCATTTTTGAGGAATTTAATTTTGGCTTAGTAATCCCGAGCTTCTCCAAGCCAACAGTTGTGCGTAGAAATCCGCTTGAGCTTCTACAACAGTAATAACATCACACCGTGTATAACAGTGAGAGTCATTCAACTGAAGGTAAGCCTCCTCCATGTATAGAGAGCGTGGCCATAAAACATTACCCCTTTGTCTGATAGGCGGATTATGATGTTATTATCCGCCTGTAGTTTTTTGACCAATTTTGCATAGCAGTTGTTTTGTGCAGAATACTTGCGCTTTTCTCTCAGTGTTGTTGCATAAAGGTTTTTAATTCCTGTGATGGCCAGTTCATGAAAAATATCGAGGTTATTATGCAACATTAATGGAGTGAAGGTAGATTTGGGTTTAAATTTGGTGTTACCTGGAGTGCTTAAAACCAAATGTTCTTCTGACAAGCCAGAGCTGGGGATTTCATTGCGCAGTGCTTCCACATCCTGAATCAGTTCTAAATCATTAAAATTAAAGCCAGGTAACAAGTCGGTGGTTGATGTCATATTTGCTTTGGGCTGGAATTTATTACATATGAAATATTCTGTAGCTTCAATTTACGGGTATATTTAAAAAGAGTGCAGTGCAGTGCTGCCATTAAGAGTATATGGTGCTGGGAGTTTGTCTTTACGAACTCCACAGCACCATAATGGCTACACTGAAGACTGGGAAGTTTGGTATCAAACTTCTCAGCACATAAAACCCACACTGATGCCAGTCTGGGATTTAATGTAAAGTGCACAACAGATGGCATCTTAGAGATGCCCCTGAAACTCAACCAACTCCTAGTGACCTGACTGAGTGGCTGCTTAGGCTGCCACCACCAGACATGTTTCGGGACCCCTGGGTCGAGAACTTGCTGCTCTCGGGGGCCTGAAACAATGCACATCCTGGGACGAGATGCCATGCCTCCACCCCCAGGATGAGCAGGGCTCATGAAGGGGAAGCTTCAGAGGAATGCCATGCCGCCTTTGTGATCCTCTCCAGACCATTTGCCGCTTTCAGAAACTGTTCCCCACTGGTTCTACCCCCCCCACTTTGGGCGGGAGAACCAGCGGGGAAAACATGTGAGGAAGAGAGGTGTGCCACCTCTGCGAACTCCACCCCTAAGGTGGGGGAGGCGAGGTGAAGCACTACCTCGAGTCCCTGCCATCTTGAGGATGGGGGACCCAGCCAACCAGGTACAGGCTTCAGCCCCACTCCCACTGGAGAGTGGCAGAATAGAGGATGTACCCACCCCAGGGAAAGGACCCATTAGTCCCTGCCCCTTACCTACCTGTAATGCCCCCAAATTTAGTATTTAGGGGCACCCTGAACCTTCTTCCTCAGATCCAGCAACAACAAGAAAAGAAGAGAAGATGAAGGACGAGAATCCACGCAGAGCTAATAAGAGGACGACGCCCACTGACTTGGCCCCAGCCCTACAGGCCTGTCTCCCCTAGAACCTGCTCCTGCGAAACCCCGGCGTGTCCAGTAGCCAGCAACCTCACAAACCCCGGAGGACCTGTCTTCACTTTCAAGACTGTTTCTCCTGTGAACATCAGACGTGTTTAAACTGCAGCTTCTGGTGCCAGCCAGAAACCGCGAATCCAGCCCACTGTGCACCCGCCGGACCTGGCACGAGCTTGAGTGGAAAAACACCACGAGGTGGTCCCCTCAGCAATCCTGACCCGAGATCCAGTGACCCTTGACCTGCCTCAAGCCTCCAGACGACGCCTGCAGCCTCAATCCAGAGAACCCCCCTACCGCGACCAGAGCTGGTAAAAAAAACTGATGTCCAAAGGTCCCCTGCACTGGACGCCCCACGGCCCAGTGTGCCCAACCCAGCGGTGCCTAACCATCCCTCAACATCCCAACTTACCCCGCGAAGTGGTGGTCGCTCCTAGAAGATCCTCGTCCACAAGCCTGCAGTGTTTCTTTGTCCCGGAGAATCTCCATTGAAATCAACAGGGCACCCGACCTCAAAACAGCCCCCTGCGCCCGGCCGCCCTAGTGCCGCTGAGGGTGCACCTTTGGTCCCCAACTTGCCCTGAGCTAAACCCTAAGAGTTTGCTCCCACAATCCTGTGGGCCGCTTGCCAACCGCCAATAACCGGATCCCCCTATCCTCCATAGGATAACATTGGGCCTCAACAGTGTGCAACCAGCTGTCCTAGTGCCGCTGAGGGTGTAACAACAGTGCATCACTGACTCTGGGGGACCCCAGAGTCTAACCCCAGAACCTTAACTTCCACAGTCAATTACTTACCTGAGAACTGTTAACCTGTTTTCCCTCCAAAGGATAACATGGACACTTTTTCTCTAAAATGTTTTAAGTGTGGAGCCAACCGGAGGGGGGCAGGGGGCACCCTGAACCCAGTATCTTCTCAGTCTCTGCAATCTCAGGGTTTCAAAGTGGGTGGATTATACAGTCCCGATGATAGGCGTGAAGCTGGAAGACACTTTTTCTCCAAAATGTTTTAAGTGTGGAGTTTTGAAACCTCAAAATAGTCTTAATTGCACTAATAAGCAAAACATGTTTACTTACCTGTTTCTAGGGAATGTCCCAGTGCTGAATCTAGGAATCCAGCATTGAGTTAGAAAAGTAATGTGACAAGTAACTTACCTGCAATTTATTGTAGAAGACCATTCATTTCAATGTGCTGCTCCAAAAAGTTTCCAAGTGTGGAGTTTTGAAAACTGAAAATATTCTTTAAAGATCATGTGAATAACCAAAACGTGAGTGAGTGAGTGAGTGAGTGATGGTATTTCTAAAGCGCACTTATGCCGAGGCGTCTTGGCGCTGTGCAGGGTAACTGAGATTGCGCTGTCCAGTGTCCTATTGTGTAAAAAGCCAAGTCTTGACCTCCTTCCTGAACCTACTGTGTTCAACAATTTGTCTTAGCTGCTGAGGTAATGTATTACAGAGCCTGGAGGCTAGATGGGAGAAGCCCTTCCCGCCCCATCGTTGTTTTTTGATCTTAGAGACCATAGCCAGCTCTTCCGAAGCAGATCTCAGGGGTCGGGTTGGCAGGTACCTCATGACTAGATGTTGAAGATCTGAGGCTCCTACACCAGCCAGGGCTTTATGCACCAAAGTGCTTTGAAGTCTATCCGCCTCTGGACGGGGAGCCAATGTAGCTGCCTGATTGCCTGTGAGGTGGAATGGTATTTAGGTAGGTGAAGGAGCATCCTGGCTGCTGCATTCTGGATTGATTGCATCTTGGCCAGTTGAGCACACCCTGCTCCTAAATAGAGGGCATTTCCATAGTCTAGTCTGGAAAGAATGGTGGCGATGATAACCGTTTTCCTGAGATGGTAAGGAATAAACAGCAGGATCTTTCTCAGCCCCTTAAGCATGAAAAAACAGGCAGAAACCACCTGATTCACCTGGGGCTTCCATGACAGATCTTTATCAAAGATAAACCCCAGGTTTCTTGCATTAGTCACTGGGACCGGACAGATTCCTGCCAATATGGGCCACCAATTTTGATTCCAGATAGACTCTTTCTGTCCAAACTCTAGGACTTCCGTCTTTTCAGTGTTTAATTTTAAGAAATTTGAGTTCATCCATTGCATGACTTGGGACATACAGCCAGCGAAGTCAGCAGCCATGGATTCCACAGAATGGGACACGGAGACGATCAGCTGAGTGTCATCAGCGTATGACACCAGCTTAAAGCCCAGATTCTTTATTAGCTTGTCCAGGGGGGATACATAGATGTTAAACAGGGTGAGCGATAACGTTGAACCCTGGGGGACACCACCTGGGAGGAAAAATTTGTCTGACTGAAATCCGTTCCAGAAGATGGTTTGTTCCCTATCAGACAAGAAGGAAGAGAGGAGATCTAACGCTAGGCCCTTGACACCGATATCCTGCAGCCGCTGGATGAGTACCTCGTGATTTACGGTGTCAAAGGCCGCCGTGAGATCCAGCAGAACCAAAGTGACCCTGCCTCCCTCATCCATCCCCTTCCGAATTTCTTCAGCTGCCATCAGTAGAGCGGTTTCTGTGGAATAATTCGCACGACAGCCATGCTGGGTGCTGTCGAGAATATGCCATGTCTCCAGATAGAAAGATAACTCTCTGTTCATGGCTTTCTCCACTAGCTTAGCAGGCAGCGGCAGGCAGGAGATGGGACGATAGCTTTTCTCATCAGAGGGGTCTAACTTTGGCTTCTTAAGCAGTGGCCGTATACAAGCCTTTTTCCAGGCTAGTGGAAAGATTCCAGAGTTCAAAGCCTGATTCAATACAGGTAGTAGTAAACCGCTTATCTCTGCCGGTGCCAAGTGGAGTACAAAAGGTGGACAAGGGTCCAAAGGAGAGCCTGACTTAGTAGCCAGCAGTAGATCAGTCAGCGCGTTCACATCCAGTGGGGAGAACATTGACAGGACACTTTGTGCTTTACAGGTACCATTGTGCCTGCTCAGCTCGTCCTGTGAAATTTCCGCTGCTCTAGCCAGATCATTATAGACGGATTGGACCTTGTTCTGGAAATAGGACGCCATCTTGTCCGTAAATAATTGATCTGGTGTAAAGCTCACACCGCGGGGGCAGCTCTGTAGAGAGTTGACGGTGGAGAATAGTTCTCTGCTAGAGTAGGCGGCATCTTGAATCTTCCTAGAATAATAAGAGGTTTTGGCCTGAATGATTAGCTTCTTGTAGTCCTCTAGTGCCGCACAGTACATTTTCTTCTGGGCTGGATCATAGTTTACTCTCCATACCCGCTCTTGCTGTCTGCATTTAATTTTAGCGGTTTTTAAATCGGGTTAATACCACGGGGCAGACACCCGTTTTTGCCTCACTCTAAAAACCTTCTCCGGTGCTACCAGGTTGGCAGTATTTAGAAGGCTGGCTTGGAGAGCCATAGCCGCCTGGTTTGCATCTGGGCAGGTCACTACTCTATCCTAAAGAGCACCCAATAGGTCCAACCTGGTGACTAATTTCCAGGCCTGATATTTCCTAGGGGGACCTAAGTTGCCTTCTATGAGGGGAAGTGATGAACGAAATGGTAAAAAACACAACAAAGTGATCAGACCATGGCACTGGTGTTACCTTGTTTATTGCGGCATAGGGCATGTTGGTGCAAATGCCGTCCAGAGTGTGGCCAGCCTGGTGGGTGGGTTCGTTGACTATTAGTTTGAGATCATGACAAGAGAGAATGTCAAGGAGATTGACTGTCTCTGCATTGTTTGTGTCCTCCAAATGAAAGTTAAAATCCCCAAGATTGGTGTGATAGTCGTGCTCAAGAGAATTTTCAAGGTAGGTGTGGATTGCCGCTAAAAAGGAGGCTCTCGGGCCAGGGGGCCTATAAATTAGTAGGCCAGAGAATGAGGCGGTATTAGCTAACTTAAGAGTAAAGCTCATTGCCTCTGCACCCTCAAGGATATGGGGAGAAGCCTGCAGCGTGAGGGCAGATCTATAGATTATGGCTAGGCCACCTCCTCTGCCATCGGCTCGGTTGATGTTTGCAACTGTGTAGCCTGAGGGCACGCCGATATTCCAATCTGGGGCGCTGCTGTCATTAGCCCAAGTCTCTGTGAGAAATAATACATCCTGGTCTTCTGTCTGTATTAGACACTCAAGTTGGTATTTGTGTTTGATCATCGATCTTACATTGAGTAGCAGGCAGCTGATTGCCCTGTTATTCTCCCTCACTGACTTAGTGTAGCCCTTTGAATTGTTCGGAAAGGGAGAATCCCCGCAGTTTCGCAGCATGGTGTTTGGCCTCTGCCAAGGTTCTCCGTTCCGAGCAATATCGCTACCAGACCCTGTCAGCTTGTCGCTTACCTGACAGTTACACATCCCTGTGTTAATTTTTATGAGGCAGTCTTTGGTGTAAGTTGTTGTAGAGGGGGGACCAGGGGATAAGGCGCAAGGCGCAATCCGGGCGCTGACGGGCACAGACGGGCTTGCCTTTGGCGCGCCTTTGGCACGCCACTGGCGCACCCGCTGCGCTCGCCCGCTGAGCGGTCGGTGCATCACTGCTTATGTACAGGCTGGGGGAGGAGCTGCCAGGCGAGCCCAGGAACTGGAACGCTACTCTTCAGGCGGGTCGGTGAAAGAAGCCGAGCCCCGCGTTAGCGATTCCAGTCCGGTTCGAGCCTGGTATATGAATGAGTGGGGAGTCTTAAAATGCAGCAGTCTGCTAAAACGGTAGGCGCAACGAAAGAAAAACAAATTATGCTTTAAAAACAGAGGGCAGTTACATCAGCAGCAGCCCCGGTTACCTTACGTAATTACTTACCTGTTTCTAAGAAATGTCCCAGTTCTGAATCTAGGTATCCAGCACTGAGTTAGAAAAGTAACGTAAAAAGTAACTTACCTGCAATTTACTGAAAAAGCCTATTCATTTCAATGTACTGTATTTGCTAAGTGTTAGATACTACTGCTCCCCTGTAAATCAAACAAAGTACAATTTCTACTGCATACTTGAACTGTGTTCATACAAGTAAATTATTACTGCAAAGTATTTTTATGCTTACCTGTGCCAGACTTGCTTGGTTCTAGAAATAAAACAACAGTATATTTTTTTATACAAAAACAATTGGCCTCGAGTTCATTTCTTGAGTGTGTGAATTCATTTGCTGACTGAGTGTGCACATCAAATGCTTAACACTGTCCTCTGATACTGTTTTACTGCTCGACCACGCTACCCTTTAAGATAGTAAGGTTCTATCTAACTTTAACCTCTGCCTACCTCTGGAGACCCTTGGACTCTATACACACTGTACCTCACTTTGGTGCAGTATACAGGGCAAAATAACTCTGCTGGGGTCTGTACTTCAGGATAGCATCTTGAAAGGTCAGACTTATCACTACAATTTTTTTTTTTGGAAAAACTTTATTTACAATCCAAAGCACACAGCTATTCAGCCTTACATCCCTGAGGCTAGGCAGCATTGTAGAGAACGGATGAAAGGTGCGCACAAATCAGATCAAAGAAACATGTCAGGTTTAATTTTATAATATGAGAACAATAAACCTATAAAAATACTAACGAAAAAGAAACACTAAGAACAAGGAATTGGCAAGGAAAAATACAAAAGCGACAACACAAAGTCCCGGGAGGTAGGTAGGGCCAAACGGCTTCTTAGAGTAACTATACTGTAGAAAGCAAACGAACATGGGGGGAAGAAAGCCAGGATGCCAGCTAATTGAGAAGATGGTTGGAAGGGAGGGCTAGGGAGAAAGACGAACCTCTATCGGATCAGCATCGGGAGGTAAACAAATGTCGCCCCTATATTCGTTCCAGGCCCCCCAAACCACTCTCCACCTCCTGGGTTTACCCCGGGCCACGTACACTGTCTTCTCACGGAGCATGCACCAATCCATATTGGTCTTCCATAGTTCCACGGAGGGGGGAGATGGGGCCCCCCACTTCTGGGCGATATCCCGCTTAGCCACCATGTTCCCCAGCGTGACCCATTGAGTTTGGGCATTATTGTAGTCCGTAGGACCCCACACATTTAACAAGCAGCGCCGGGCCTCCGCTGGCAGGTCTACCCCCGTTACCTCACTTATCACTGCATGCACACGTCCCCAGTAAGAAGCTATAACATGGCACTCCCAGATGGTGTGTAAGAATGTGGCCAGTTCTCCACAGCCACGCCTACAAAGACCGTCTACTGAGAGTCCCATATGAATTAACCTGGGGCCAGTCACATAGACCCTGTGGAGAATCTTCAACTGAACCAGACGCAATCTAGCCGAAATTGCCACCTCTTTAGGGGAAGACACCGCACACTGCCAGTCCTCATCGTCCAGCTCAATTCCATCACGCACCCACTGGTCTCTCACACCCAGCAAAAGATCCGTGCGAACATTGATCAACTTTTTATAAATCAGGGAAATGGCACTGTCTGGCATGTGACCGTCCAGTACCCTATCCTCCAGCGGGGACGATTCAGGGACCTTCTCTCCAACCGGCAGTGCTGGCGCAAGGGCGTGTCGCAATTGAGCGTATCTAAAATACTCTGTGGCTCCCAAGTGAAATTCAGTTTGCAGAGCGCCAAAAGACTTGATCTCACCTCTGGCCATCATATCATCGACTTTGGAGATTCCAATGAGGTCCCACCGGTCAAACCCCTTCGTATGCCACATCCTGCCTAACAAGTCAGAGTCAGAGTGGAGTGGCCATAGTAAGCCTACCCTGCCACCCCTGTGCTTTCGTAATGGCCCTCCAAATGTGCACAGCAGTCTTGGTGGGGCCAGTCATACTTCCATCCAGAGATCTTGAATATAGTGCTCTGTAGTACTTCCCATCGTCCAGGAGCCACCGATCCATGGCATACCCCGGGCTATCAGCCGGTCCATAAAAGCCATGGTTAAGAGCGGCCAGTTGAGAGGCCCAGTAGTACCTCCGGATATCAGGCAAAGCGATACCGCCGTCGTACCAAGGGATCGTCAGCTTGGCAACAGCAATACGCGGCCTGCCCTCCCATAAGAGGGTCCGCTGCAAACCTTCAACCTCCTTAAAATATTTGGAAGGGACGGGGTCCTGTGTGTTCTGGAGCGCATACAAGAATCTCGGCAGAGACATCATCTTAAACAATGCCGCACGTCCGAGCAAGGACAGCGGCAGCCTTCTCCAACCCTCCACGTCGCGCCGAAGGCGCGCAAGAGGGGGAAGCAAATTATTAGAGTATCGTGTCCGGGCATCAGTTGATATATAAATACCCAGGTACTTGAATCCCTGCAGCGCGATCTGTATAGCACAGCCCCTAGGAAGACGTGGGGTCTCTCCACTAAGTACATAAAGGTAGGATTTCGACCAGTTAATAACTAGGCCCGAATATCCTCCAAAAGTACCCAGCACGTCAAAGGCAACAATCAAGGACTTACAAGGGGAGGTAAGGTAGAGCAGGATATCGTCCGCGTACAACGACACGCGGTCCTCGAAGCCCGGTGACCACTTAATCCCACAGATGTCTGGGTGGGTGCGTATCCAAGCAGCGAGCGGCTCAAGCGCTACAGCAAAAAGATGCGGCGACAGAGGACAGCCCTGCCTAGTGCCCCTGCGCAAGGCAAAGGAAGCTGATACACGGCCGTTGACCGTTACATTGGCCAGTGGGGAGGCGTATAAAAGTCTAACCCAACTGAGAAAGTCGGGCCGAACCCAAACTTAGTCAACACTGCCCACAGGTAATTCCATTCGAGGGAATCAAACGCCATTGTTGCGTCCAATGATGCCAAGACGGTCGGCTCACAAAGTTTGTTAACCCGTGCCATGGCCGCGTGGAGCCTCCTAAGATTGAGGGCGGTGTTGCGATGGGGTATAAATCTCGATTGGTCCGGGTGGACCAGATCAGCGATCACACCCACCAGCCGGTTGGCCAATAACTTAGCCAGAATTTTAGACTCGGCGTTCAGCAGGGAAATCGGGCGGTATGACCTACAAAGGTCCCTGGGCTTCCCCTCCTTGTGAATAACCACAATAGTAGCCAGTTGCTGATCCAGCGGGAGCTCACCGGCCTCGCGCGCCTCCAGGAACATACGTCGCAAGGGTACAGCAATGGTATCAGCCTAAATCTTATAGAGCTCTACCCGAAGACCGTTGGGGCCGGGAGCTTTGCCAGAACGTAAGGAGCGTATCACAAGCGCCACTTCGTCCGCCGTAATGCCTCTGTCCATGTCGTCACGCTCGGCGTCCGACAGGCAAGGAAGCTCAATCCCATCAAGGAAAGAAGCCGATTCCGACTCAGTCGAGGTAGAAACCGACATATAGACGGACTCGAAGTAGTCGGCAAAGGCCGTGACTATAGCGTTGGGGTCAGTAACAACCACCCCGTCGTCACCCAGCACCTCGGGCACCACACGGGAAGCCATCTCCTTCCTATCTAGCCAAGCAATAAGCTTGCCTGCCTTATCCCCTGCGTCGTAAATCCTCCCTTGTTCTCTGCCCATCACCTTGGCTACGTCAGTAACAGTGGCCCGGTACTCGGCTTGCTTTAGAGAGAGAGCATGTAACAGGGCAGGCGTCGGATCAGTTTCCAGTTGAGAATCAAGATCCTCAATCTCTGACTCCAACCGCACCACATCCTCATCCCTGCGTCTGCGCACCTCGGATATTAAGGAGAAAGCTTCTCCTCTCAGGACAGTTTTGAAGGCCTCCCATAGGGACAAGGCCGACGTCACCGAGCCCGTATTCTCGGAGAAGTACAGGTCAATGGCTTTAGCCAGGAGGTCACGAGTTTTAGGGTTACGAAAGTACCATGGATTGACCAGCGCTACCCTAGAGGCTGCCACGATACCAAAATCAAATGACACCCAGACCGGGGAATGGTCCGATATGCCTCTGGCCATCAGGCGGGCCCCCGAGACGGCCGAAGCCTGGGCAGCTGGAGCCAAAATGTAGTCAATCCTGGAGAGGCTACCGTGCGCACCCGAATGAAAGGAATATTGCCGTTGGGCGGGATGAAGAAGCCTCCAACAATCAATAAGTCCCATGGTACTCAGGAAGTCAGGGAGCCAAGATTGCGCACCACGAAGATCTCTGGATGGAAAACGGTCAAGGGTCCCCGACACAACTGCATTGAAATCTCCACCAACTATGAGCAATCCCTCAGGCAGGCCCAAAATGGCGCTCCCGAGATCCTGAAAGGTCGTCGATTGTAAGCCAGGGGGGACATAAACAGAAACCAAAACCAGGGTACGCCCCTCCCACCTACCCGTGACGGCAACGTAACGGCCTCTATCATCAATTACACTAGTCTCCACCTCCAACGGGAGAGACATGCGCACCATAATCCCCACCTCTCGGGACCCCGAAGAGAACCCCGAGTGTGCCACCATTTTAAACCCTTTCCTATTGAGTGCGTGGCACGTATTACCAATGAGATGCGTTTCCTGTAACAATATGATATCGGGCACACACCTTTTAAACATTTGCAACACCACCCCACGTTTTATGCGATCCCCCAGCCCATTCACATTCCAACTCAGTACGTTTAACGTCTTACCCCCCATCATCAAAGCACGGGCCCCCACCCCCCCCCAGAGAACAGTCACCGCTACATAGTATTCAGAAGAATGGTCACCTTGCCTTGAGAAAAAGGAATAAGGAAAAACACAAAGCAATCAAGCCAACCACCCCCACCCTGCACCCCTGCATTAGACTAAAAAGCCCCCCCAACTAGCAGTGTGCCTGTCGCCCCAAAAAACTACTCTACGGAAAGCCCCCGGAGGAGATAGGAGTCAGCCTACCCCCCCCCCGTATTCCCCGATCCTGAAAAAGAACAATAATAAAAAGACAATAGTCCGCGACTGATTGCATGTGCAGGCCCATCCACCGAAGGTAGTCTGAGAAAATTCGCTCACTCCTGAAGATCAGGTCCGCCCGACGCCCCCTCCGACTGATCCTCGGGGGCACTCTGTCGTTGAGGCAAAGTGTCCAGCCAGTCCCCAGCCGCCTCCGGCATGTCGAAAAACATCGCCCGGCCGTCGTGTTCTATCCGAAGTTTTGCCGGGAATAACAGAGTACTTCATCCCAAACTCCCTCAACCTACGCATGACTCCCATGAAACTTTGCCGACGTTTCTGCACTGCTTGAGTGAAGTCTGGGAAAAAGTTTATATCAGCATTTTGAAACTTTAATGGTCCACCTTTCCTCGAGGCCTGCAGGATAGCGTCCCGGTCCCTAAAATTGAAGACTCTGGCAATAATGGGGTGCGGAGAGGCTCCCAGTTTCGGCTGGCCTCCAGGTAGTCTGTGCGCCCGCTCCACCGAAAAGAACTTGCTCAGTCCACCGGGAGCTAGGTGATTCAGTACAAGGTTCTCGACAAAAAGGTTGGTGGCATCTTCCTCGGCGCCCTCCGGCACACCTATGATACGGACGTTCTGGCGCCTTGCCCGTCCTTCGAAATCGTCGAGCCTGCAGGCAAACAATGTGTTCGTGGCCTTCAGGTCCCGAATCTCCGACTGCAGGTCGGTCACGTCAGAAGTTAAACTCGACGTCTTTATGTCGAGCGACTTGACTCTGTCATTAGATTTGCCGAGATCGGCCCTGATGAGGTTGACTTCAATCACCAACGTGTCGACCTTATGCGTTAACACTTCATGTTGTTTATGCATTTCGGCCTTGACGCCCGCAATGGCTCCCATGACATCCCGGAGGGTGGGTTCCGAGTCGTCCGGTGACACATCTCGCTGCGTGTCTTTAGTGCGACCTGAAGCTCCAGGCGATCCCTTCGGGAGGGTGAAGCGCTCAGAAATAGTGGGCTGCGAAAGGGAGGGTTTTCTGCTGACCCTAGGCTTCCCTTTGTCCGGATCACCCCTGCCCGCCATGTTGGGTGACGGGGTCGCCCAGTCCGGAGAAGGACCCAGACGTCCCTGCAGCCCCAAGTCGGTAGAAATCAGTACTCGCCTCCACTGCCTCTCCAGCACTTCAATCCGCTGGGTAATCTGGTCCGGCCGCTGTTGCAGAACGGGGCAGTTTCCACCTCATCAGACTGCCACCGCGTAGAAGCACCGCCGCCGCCCACGTAATGCCAGGCTATTTTGGCGTTGTCGTCCCCAATCTTCAACACGGTTTAACTCCGCGTAGGAAACTCGGATCTTCGATCAGAGAACGGGTCCCGCATCAGCAACAGTTCAGCGACAGATTCCCACTAATGTGGGACAGGATAGATAGCAGGATTAATTCAGAGGATCGGAGGGTCTACGGAGCTCCGAGCTCACGCGGCCATCTTGGTAGCCCGCGAAGCTCCCCCCCCCCATCACTACATTTTTTACAGGGGATTTTAACACTCAAATGTGTGGGGACATCAGGCAAGGAGGAGTGGAAGCTATGGGCTGTGCACGGCAAGCAGGCTTACACATGGAACATACTCCGCAGGGTATTGAGCTTAACTCCATCTTGCTTGAATTTGATCTGACATCTGTAATGAATAAGCTGCCTCCGGGGAAAACAGACATTACTCCCACCTTTATTGGGAGAGGATCTGTGACCTTTATTGATTTCACCTTTGTATCTACCCCCTTTTACTATCTGGTTACCGATTTTTCTGTGCAGGCGAGTGAATGTAGTGACCACAACCCAATTTGTGTCTTAACAGGCTGGACCCGAACACTCGGACACACCAAGGTGGGCGAGGGGCTGGTGTCCCCCTTAAAGAGGTGGAAGCTGGAAGGAGCGTAACATGAGGGTGTATTGTCCCAGAGCTACTCCACGAGTCCCTTTTAACTCTGTGTCGCAGCGAGTTTGCCACCTGTCTTGACGATGAGGCAAGTGCTCCAGACATCATGGGTGCATTTGGATCCATGTCTACTGTCATAGTTACTACAGGCCCCGGGCGGAGGCCGTAAGCAACCAGGTCCACGATGGTTTGACTCAGGTGCTCCCACGCTTCCAGGAACCTGAGACAGGCCTTGGGTGTTAAGCCAAGACCGGGTGGCGGTCAAAGGCCTACGAAGAGCATATAAGGCTGCCCTAGCAACTCGCAAGTCTGCCCTGAAGGAGGAGGCCTGGATCGATTTGGTGGAGGCTAGTACAATGCGTAATAGTTCAAAGTTCTGGGGCATTCTAAACAGCCCATTTCTATCTGGAAATAATGCTAATTTACTAGATGCCCATATCACAGAGGACGATTGGATACATCATTTCAAGGGTATCTTCCAGTCGGATACCCCTTCAATTGAGGGGCAGGAAAAGGTGGAAGGCAAGTCAGAACTTATTTTCACTTCACCATGAAAGAGGTGAGAGGCGGTATTCTGGGTCTTTCTAAAAACAAGCCCCCCGCGCCAGATGGAATCCCACCAGATCTCTACATTGCCCACATAGAAACCTGGGTGCCTGTCTTCACAGCTGTTATCAATGCTGCAGTCCAGGTTAGCCGCTCAGATTCTTGGGCTTTATCAATTATAGTACCGGTATTTAAAAAGGAAGATCGGTACAGTACCTATTGTTATAGGCTCATTTCTCTTCTGGACTCTGTGGTAACGGGGGTGGCCCGCATGGTACTTGACACACTTGTATCTTGGGTTGATGAAAACAACTTTTTATCCGATATCCAAAACGGCTTTCTTTCAGGTCGTTCCACTGTGGAACAGTGTTTAAACCTGTACATGGTTTGAACAAATACACTGTGGCTCGTTCCAGCCCCATATACCTAGCCTTCATGGACCAGAAAGATTTTGCAGCTGTTTTTAACTTTGCCAGCAGAGTGGGAGGGAAGCCAACAGGGCCTCTTTTGAAGATATATGAAGCTAACTATATTTCAAAGGTTAGTTATGGGAGTGAGTTATTGGGCCACATTGGGGTAGGGGCAGTGCAAAGTGCTGAAAACTCTTTCCTGCAATGGGCCCTTTCAGTCCCACAAAGCACCCCGTTTTATGTTGTGCGCGAAGAGTTTGGGATACCTTTCCTCTCAGATGTACTGACTTTCAGTCCCTTGGCTTTGTGGCTTAATATTTGGGCTAGCCGAGACACTTCGCAAAGACGTCCTACGGGAATGACTTTCACTTGACCTTGTCTCAAGCATCCGATGGCTCCAGTATATAAGAGTTGGCCTTGCCAGGGTAGGTGGGAACTATTTGCTAACCCTGAGTGCATATGTAAGAGGGACCTTTCTCTGGTCAAAGAGTGTTTTTTAAGAATAAGCCGCTGTGAAAGAGAGGGAAATGAGCTGTGTTAGCCTAGTGTGCGTAAGTACATCGTGTCAAAAAATGTACCAACCAAGGAACCTTATCTTCTAGGGCTTAAAAGCATCCATGATCGTTTTCTATTGACCCGGTTTCGGATCAGATTCTTCCATTACCTCATGGCACACCCTTGTGGCTCCCACAGAGGCCAGTGCCTCACACCCTGTGGCTGCATCAGTGAGTCTCCTCAGGACATGATGCACTTTATAATGTTTTGTAGTTTTTATGCTGTTCCTAGAAAGTTATTGATTGTTCCCATTCTCAAAAAAGCGGGTTTTAGGCGGGTGAGACCAGCTCTTATCTTTTTACAACTGCTCTCTAAGGACACTGTTTTGCATACGCTTAACTTTTTACTGGTCGCTGTTAGACTCAGGTCAAGCTGAGATGAACTTCTGTACTGTAATTCATGAATTTGTATCTTGTGTTTTGATTAACTTAGACATATTATATTGGTCAATCTGTAACTTGGAAGATGTTTTATCATTTTATATATGACTTTTTTTGTTTTCTTTTATAAAACCGAATAAGGTTTGTTGATAATAATCACTAGGGGATTCATTTACAGGGTAGCATGGTATCCCTCACAATAACTCCAAGAGTCACAGTCCACACAATGTACATGCATTGTTCCCCAACTTCCAACCTTACATATACCCCCAATCACCTGCCCAAACCTCTCCCTGCTGATGCCAATGTGGTCCTCCGTCATCCCGCAGACCATATTTTTGGCCCCTTTGAAAGTGCCCATACAATAAAAATGCTGCAGTTGTAAATACATATCAACTACCATTTGTTGTGTTTGAAACATTTTATTGAATAATAAAACCTAATAAACATAAGCTGATTATTAAAGCAAAACAAAACATCAGTTGCTATACACATAAGAGACAAAAGCTGTACATAAAAATCAAAATACTGTAACATAGCAAAGTTATGTAGAGCACAATTCTTAATTTTGGGCAATCTTTAAAGTTCAACAATAGAAAAGTTCATAAAGAACAGGAAATACTAATTATTTTCCTTAAGCAATAATGTCTGCACACTAAAATACTACGAGAAATATATTGAACAATGAACATATCATGTGTATTTTGAATTCAATTTGAAAATTTTAACCCCCTCAGCATTATTTGACTCATGATTACAACCTGAATGCTTTCTGGAAAGGAACCGCTTCATGGGGTTCAAAATCACATCTTTTCCAACAATAGGATTCAAATGATAAACTTGAATTTCAATTCAATTTATTGATTTAGGCCTTTTTGGAGATCAACAATTTTAAAACTAAACAAAATCCATACATTTTTGTGAAATTGTCACCTAAACTTTAATTCAATTCACCTTCTAATCAAACACTTCCCATTCCAGCAAGCATCACAGGACCACTTGTTGTAATTTTCCTAATTAGTGATAATTATACGGATGGCTGGGTGCACCCTGATGCCTCATTATGTACGAGGGCCTTTGGTGTTCGTCTGTACTACGAGAGTGACAGAGTTAGTGGAGTGTTTATTGCTCTATATGTCACTCTACTTCTAAGCACCTAAACAGCTTGTACATTGGTTACTGTCATCTGCTCACCTACATTATGCTTAATGTAAATAGTGCACAATTTCGGCGTTTGAGTCTGCCTACAACGTGGACCTGATACAAATAGCAGTACCTACAAGGTGGATGGTACAATTCAACAAGAGTCTAAGATACTTCAGCACAACTGACTTTGCATCAACATTACAGGGCATCAGTCTTGCTGGCAAGCCAACTTAAAACTTATTAGTATTGTATACATTATTATTAGAGACTATACTTGCCTCTTGGATACCACTTTACAACGGAATTTTATTAATTTTCGTATGGTTGTGTGTGTATAATAAAACAACCTACCCACCATAAATGATCTATCTATTCATCTTTTTGGATTCTGGAGAAGCATGCTACTCGCGCTTCAACACTTCATCAGGGGTAGCAGGCGCTATATAAATGCAAACCCTTCCCTCTTCTATACCTCCGCTATCTTTTTGAATCCAACTAACAGACCAACATGTCCAGCTCTCAAATTAATTTTATATTTCCTTATACTAATTCGTCACATTTTTGGATCCTGGAGTAGTGTGCTACTCGACGAAAAAGCGCCTCAATGTTAGTCAGGGGTAGTAAGCGTTATATAATTGCCAATTCATTACAATTGCTGTTTACATTGAGCTGCACTAACACGAGGATAGAAGTAGAGAGGGGCTTAGAGTGGATCTGGCCAGAAAGTAGCATACAACAGAAAGTGTGTGAACAGTCTATATGTTGTGCGCCTGGCAGAGAAAAACACAGCATACAATATCTATCGAAGAGTCTATTGGCTCAGTCAAGGCTTGTATTATTAATACAATTCATGTCCGCAAGCACAAAGATAGGAAAAAAGCTTTCTAAATATACAAAAGAAAATTGGATGATTTTTACACTCCGGCCAAACCCATCTCCCATGTAGCAGGAAGGATACACTGTGAATGCGATATCCTTTGTGGAAATGTGCGCCTATACAGGAGTTACATCTGAAATATCAAAAACATACCTCCCCCCAAAAAGAAAATGTTACTGGGCCAACTGGAAAGTAAATTTAAAGAAATAAATAGGCACTGTATCAATACTGAAGGCATTTTGGACAAACCGTGGTTAAAAGTTTCAGAAGGCAACAATTCGAGGAACCAGGCTACCAAAGCAAAGAAATGCGGCGGGAGCTTCCAGCTCTGGGTCAGATTCCTGGAATGATGCACGCACCGCAGGGAAGAGATTTAGGGGGCACACAGCTTTCTCTTAAACTATCTTGACTTACATGGTGCAAAAATCTAGGCGCTTTCATTATTTGGTATTACAACGCATAGATATAGAAAACAGATCCCACGCTCCGGACCTCAAAAGAATGGATTCTTAGGCATTCTGAATTTTTTTTGTGCAAGGAGGGATTTAAAATTAAATATGTCGCCTGCAAAAGGTCAGAGGGCATGGCGTGCTCCGGAGTGTGCATGATTTGGTTCCCATAACTCCTTGCAGGAAGGAGCTTGTGAATTTGAGTCTCCACAGATCTGCCGTGGGATCTCTGACGGGTCAGTTTATCTCTCCAAGCTATCACGCAATTCATTTCTTCTTGGTTACTGCTCAGAAACCAGCAGACGAGGTCCATTTTTCATGGGTTTGTCGTACTCCAATCTGCCATAGCTTCCAGGCACATGGTGATAAAACAAAACGCCTTATTAAAAGAACAAAGATCGGTCAGCAGGTTTTACAGCTTTTTGTTAACCATTGAAAAGGTCCCAAACCAAGAGGGAAAGGCAGAAAAGGAGAAGGTGATAAAGAGAGACAGCAAGGATAAACAAGCACAAGCACAAGCGTGTGTTCAGAGTTGAAAGCCCTTACTAAAAGCCTCGCAGAGCAGCGCATCCGGGCTGGCTCCAGCGAGACCTAAAAATGGTGTTCGAACCAATATAAGTATAAAGAAGGGTTTTGATATACAAAACCATCCAGTAATCATATTATTCTTCATAGAGTGGTGAATTCACTGGTGGTACCTAAAAGAATACATACATAGGAAATATAAGAATGGTTTGAAAAAATCTAGGTCAGACATTTGAACAACTGTGCTAGCTTTACATTTCAAAGCTATTCAGTCCAGGACATACAAACCTGTCCGAACGGGACACAGCCATATACTGTATAGTCAATGTCTGTTATTCTTAGTATAGGTGAAAAATAAAATAATTTTCAGACAGCAAGATTCACTACAATAACAATATACTGTAGAAAGTGTTAATCCGCTGACCTCGGGAAATGTGCCTCATCTCACAGTGGCAGGCGGCTCATGGTGACTCTCTGCCCAGTAAAAGAATTATATGAAGTGGAGCATGGTAAGAAAATAAGTCTTTAATATTTGGAATGGCTTTTGGTTGAATTTTATAAAATGTGCAGCAGGTGTCTTCAACCAGTCGATCGCGGGCTACCAGTAGCTCCCAGACACCACTGGATTATCTCACAGCTTTGAGTTCATTTTTAAATAAGAACAAGGTCATATTTTCCTTTTAAGTTGGAAGGCTGTGTTTATTTTATATTATCATCAGGCTGCAGCTAGCAGAGTCTGATAATGTAAATGTTAATTTTTTTACCAAGTGCACGATTACCAAAAAGGCATCTTGGCACTAGTGTCATTTGAAACCTGACAGTACGGGATATAAAATACCTAAGCATTTGCCTAGCAGTTAGATGAGAACATTAAACTATGGGCTGAAAAGAAACGTCTTAAGTTCCTTCCTGAACTTCAGTAGTTGAGGCTGACCTCAAATGATTGCACAGAGTTCCACCATTTGGGGGTGGAGTAGGAGAAACATCTTCCTACCCAATGGACACTTTTTATTCTGGGTAAACATACCTGCCTAGTATTGCTGGACCATAGAGTACGAGAAGGGGCATGTCATTTGAGCATCTTGTAGGAAGCGAGGGCCAACCTGATGCAGTGCCTTGTGGGCACAGCATAAGGCTTTGAATTTAATTCCGGTCCTAATGGGCAGCCGATGGAAGTCTTAAATGGCTTCAAAGGCTGAGCAGAATTTGGGGAGGTTCTTCAGCACTCTTGCTGCCACATTTTGGACTGTTTGCAACTTATTGAGAAGACAACTGGGAGCCCATATAAAGATCAATAAAATAATCCATTTTAGATACAACAAGAGCCAGGATAACACTTTTCCTAAGCTTCATGGGAAGGAAGGGCAAGATTTTCATTGAGTGTTTTAACATAAGGAAACAGGAAGAGGTTACCTGATTGTAGTGGTCAATAAAAGTGAGGTTTGAGTCAAGACGACTACCCAAATTTCTAGCCTTCTGCACTGGGAGTGGAAGGGGCTTGAGACTGTGTGGCCACCAAAAGGTGATCCAGAAGGAGGAATCCTTACCAAATAGCATCCAATTAGCGATGCTAGTCATACTCGTTCTAAAATCTTTTGCCACTTTTTCAGGTTCTACAGTAACCAATACCACTATTTGGGTATCACTGGCATAAAAGAATGTAGAGAACCAACAGGATCAAACTAGTTAAATAAATTGAGTTATGTATGCATTAGGCAAAGTCAGCCTTATTGAAGATCCCCGAAACCCCACAATGAAGTGAAAATGGAGCAGAGGTCAAATCTTCCAAAGATACCAATTGTTCTCTGTTTGACAAAAAGAACCTGGTCAGTTTGAGAGCAGTGCCTTTAATGCTTACACTTTCTAAACGGCTTACCAAAGAGAAATGGTAACCGTATCAAATGTGTCCGAAAGATCCAATAGGATCAAGGCTGTATTAATCTCCTCTATCCACAATGGATCTGTTCTCTTAAGTTACTGCCGCTAAGGTTGACTCTGTACAGTAGTAGGGTCTAAACTCTACTGTTGAGTAGGATCCAGACAGTCAGTATTTTCAAAAAAGGTGGTGATCTCCTGATTCATGGCCTTTTCTTTAATTTCATAAGGAAGTGGAAAGACCAATTTGAATCAGTAGTTCTTTACATCTGAGGGATCGAGGGAAAGAGTCTTTAGAAGTGGCAAAATCGATGCCTTTTTCCAAGCTTCTGGAAAAAAGCCGGACTTGAGCACCATTGTAATAACAAAGTGAGATGAGCAGAAATGGTGGCTGAAACTGAATGGAGGGCAAGAATCTGCAGGGCTCCACATTTCATAGTGTTGATAAGATTAGAGACTTTCTCTTCAGACAGTGGGGTGAATGTACTCATTACCAGGAAATGGTAAGTTAGTTTATTCATCGTACATTACTCCACTGTATCTGTCCCTAAAGATTATCTGGTATTATCTTAAAATTCAGGAATATTTTATTTACTTTGGACAAAAGAATTTGGTTAGTTCATCACAGCTTTTTGGCTGGGAGTTGCTAAATGTTTATAAGCAAATGATGAAAGTGATTTAACTGTGTTTGAACAATAGGCTGTAATTCTTCCTCCAAAATTGTTATTGGTGCCTACATTTTCTTTTCCATTTCTTGAGATCATAGGAGTACCATGACGTGAAAGGCGCAGACATATGGTTAGTCTTCGATCTAAAAGGCCCAACTTGACAAACTGTCTGGTAACAATGCGCGAGATGATTAGCCTTGAGTAGCTCAAGATTTTCACTGATCAGAAGTAGCTCTCACTACAGAAAAGGTTTAAGATCCCTGTTGTAAACACTTAATATCCCCAAAATCAAATAATTTGAAAAATGCAAAAAAAAAACAGAAATGTGCTACAAAACAAAGAGTTTCCGTTGGGCCAGTCCTGTGAAAGGGGGCTCGTTTTTACACTTGCAATAATTGTCTAGGATAGATAGGACAGGCATGATGCAAATTGTGAAAGGGAGATGGGCACACGTTACTTACACCCTTTTCAAGTGGGAGTTCAAAAATATGGATCCAGCCCACAAGGTTATGAGTTTCCCAGAAGTGTACTGAACCTTAAAGCAGCAAGAGTATTTTGTAGATACCAGACAGCCCAAGAGCTCTAGAACCAGCAGAATCTACCCTCCAAGACTCTACACAAGAACAACAAGCATTGAAAATGCAATAGGTCTCGGATTTATTTGAGTTAGAGCAAATGGCATTGTAAATGGCAATGTCTTTTAGCCATGTGTTATGGAGTGTATGCATGTGGTGTGTAGTGGAATTATGTGGGTTGGATTGGAATTGTTAGTTGTGGAATTGTGTGGCGTGAAATTGGTTCATTGCGTACAAACCATTTCAGTATGGCATCTGTGTCCACAATTTTGATGAAGAGCAATTTGTATAAGCAGGATAGTCAAAAAGTCCACCCAGGTGTGGATATCCGATTATCAAGTAGTTACATTCCTAAAGGCAGGGGAGAGTTCACCCAGTGCAATGCAATAGGTCTCGAATTAAGTTTGAGCTATTGGCATTGCAAAATATTGCAACACCAATTGCAACAAAAGTCTATAAATTGTAGGCCAAAAAAATGTGTATTTATTTTTGTAGCAATGGTGGCATGCTGCGCTTTAGATGAATATGTTTAAAAGTAAAGTGCAAAAAAAAAAAAATGGGGTTCGCGGAGAGCACTCCTATTATCCTTGGATTAATCCTTGTATTCTATTGGTGCTGAGACTGATAAGGGGCGTCAATCCTTGAAATTGTATGAGTTTTAGACCAACTGGAGTGTTGGTCCAGTCTCGCACTGTTCATATAGTGTTAACCACACCTTGTGTTTTTGTCAATATAAACTCCAATTAATCAAATACTTTTCTTTGATTTATTTAACATTCTGTTTTTGCGATCAAATTCATGTTATATATCACATGATATTTCCAAAAAACATTTGTTATTCAATACATTTCTTATATTCTCTCTGATAATCACATTTACTATGAATAAATCACAAGCACATTTTCAATCCTTAACACATCCTAATCACACGCCCAATGCATTTCGGCACCTTAAGTGCCTTCCTCAGGGGCTGCCTCTACAAGAAAAAATAAAAAAGGAAAACCAATTGTTTATCATGTCTGCACATGGATGCTAGAGTTTTTGAATTATAATATTATGTGCTCATACCTCCTGACTGTGTTGGGTCAACGTCTGCTATCTGTAACAAATGTATGTAAAAGTATGAATTATATGTGCCTTTTGATTTCACTGTGGAGGAATAATCACCAGTTGGTCCTAATCTTACCGTTATTATTTCGGTGAATCTGCTTATATGCTGTAACGAAAAAACATATATAGGCCGTATGGCGATAACTTGCGCTGGGTTTACAATGTTTTTATTCAAGGAATTGTTCCATGAAGATGTATAAACATACCTGTGATTATGCGTCGTTTCTTTTTAACCTGGACAATAAAATGAATATGCGGAGTGACTCATGGATGTTTGTAAATCTCCATGTTATGTAGCAACAGGGTTATATTTTTATTCTTCACATACCTGTGATCGAATTAGTAGAATGTATCTGAAAAAAGATACAAAGGAGATTCGTTTAGCAAATAACCGCCTTTCTATGTGTAATGACCGCAAATGCGCCATTTGCACGATGTTAAAGCGCTCTATGTTCGTAGTTAAAACAAACCCATATAAGTTAAACTGCGAGCGTGATGGTCTCCGCTAAAAGTAAAGTGCGCCATACTGCGATTGCTACAATAGTTACTTGTGGATGTGTTAACAAATGATGTGTGCACGGATGGCTGGTGGTGGGTGTGCCTGTAGAAATTGTGCACTGATGGCTGGTGGTGTGTGTGCCTGGTGGAAGTGTGCACTGCCGGCTGGTGCTTTGTGTGCCTGGTGGAAGCGTGCACTGACGGCTGGTGGCGTGTGTGCCTGGTGAAAGCGAGCATTGACGGCTGGTGGTGTGTGTGCCAGGTGAAAGCGTGCATGGACGGCTGGTGGTGTGTGCCTGGTGGAAGTGCACTGACGTGTGGTGGTGTTTGTGCCCGGTGAAAGCGGGCACTGACAGCTGGTGGTATTTGTGCTCGATGAAAGCGTGCACTGACAACTGGTGGTGTGTATGTCTGGTGAAAGCATGCAGTGACGGATAGTGGAGTGTGTCTGGTGAAAGTGTGCACTGACGGCTGGAGGAGTGTGCCTGCTGAAAATGTGCACCGCCTAGAGCACCACTCAACCCCCAAAGCCTACATCACCACTCAACCCCGACCGCGTTTAGCACCGCTCAACTTCCAACACCTACAGCACCGCTCAACCCCACCGCATACAGCACCAGTCAACACGCAACGCCTACATCACCACTCAACCCGCAACGCCTACAGCGCCACTCAATCCCCACTGCGTACAGCACCACTCAACAAACAACGCCTACATCACCACTCAACCTGCCACGCCTACATCACCACTCAATCCCCACCGCGTACAGCACCACTCAACCCGCAACGCCTACATCACCACTCAACACGCAACGCCTACATCACCACTCAACCCGTAACGCCTACAGCACCACTCAATTCCCACTGCGTACAGCACCACTCAATCCCCACCGCGCATAGCACAACTCAACCCGCATTGCCTACATCACCACTCAACCCGCAAAGCCTACAGCACCACTCAATCCCCACCACGTACAGCACCACTCAACCCGCAACGCCTACATCACCACTCAACCCGCAATGCCTACAGCACTACTCAATCCCTACCGCGTACAGCACCACTGGCACTTTGGAGGACACCTGTTCTTTCCTGCCCGAGGGTCTGGACAAAACCAATACATCACTAGACAGCGTCTCTGGGCTGTTATCTTACACTGTGTACACAAAAATGAAAGCGGAATATTGGTTTCTACCATGCTCTCCAGACGGCCATCTTTAGTTGGGTTACGTTTCAAATGCTGTTATGCTAAGATCAGAAACATGTTGAGCAAAACAATGAAGAGCAAAAAGATGGCACTGCGAAAGTCACATAATAAGGCACAGGGAGGCTATTCCTAGCTATGATTTGACTGCATTGCCCTCTCTGACTCCAACAGCTTAAACAACATTGCATCACTTGGCTAGCATCAGTCATTGAAGCTCTGCCATGTATAATGTTAGGTTACAGTGATTCATACAGCACACATTCTGGTATTTTCAATTTAGGGAAACAACGGCTAATCAGTATCGAGAAGTGAACTGCTGTGATCCACAGACAATTAAAACCCAATAGCAAAGAATAACTAAACAGAGAATATATTTTTACGTTTTTTTTATATATATATATACATATATATGTCCACCGCTTTGCTCCCTTTCCCTTCGCTAGGCGCTCCTTTGTTCTCGGTCGCGTTACTCCTGCGGTTGAGCCAACCGCTGACAATTACAACAGGTTTTCCCCGGTCCCGGGGAGAAGTGGAGTCGCTGAAAAGACGGCTCTGACACGCTTATCTCAGTGAAGATTCAAGATTTATTTTCATCAATCCATGTGGGGGATTTCAAACAACAAAAAGCAACCAACGCGTTTCGACAGCGTCCGCTGTCTTGATCACGGTCAGTTTGGTTCGTGAAGCTCACAGTTTTATGAAACAATCAAAACATTGAAGTTCCACCCCCTCAGTCTCTAGAGCCCGCCCCTTAGTTCTGGGTGTTCTGGGACTGGTAGTCTGTGAATTGCCTGCCTTGCACTGGTAGAGTTGTTTTAAGCATTTTCATCAGCGAGTACCTGGGGATGCATTACCTTTCTTCATTATATATAGCATGCTGTCCACATTTGTTCATTTTAACATTTTAGCATAAAATAACAATTTCATCGAAAATATCATTTTTTGTTATGGGAAAGCCATAGAGAACCCATTAGTATTGAAATCCCGCCCTCCAGTGGGCTATGGTGACGGATATACCGTGTGGTGCTTGATGGGACTGGTAGTTGCCAAGAGTTTACATTTTAACTGCGTTAATCAAAAACCTGTACTATGTCCTTTGGGATTTTATACAGCTTTGGCAAGTCATAGCGTTTCCTATGGTTCACGTTAATCAAGCAACAATGCAGTGTATAAGCGGCACACATTTATCCTTATACTCGGGTTCTAGTTAACCGATTCCCATTCTATTGTCAAAAAAATACTGCAGAATGGGAATCGGTTGCCAAAGCTGTATAAAATCCCAAAGGACATAGTACAGGTTTTTGATTAACGCAGTTAAAATGTAAACTCTTGGCAACTACCAGTCCCATCAAGCACCACACGGTATATCCGTCACCATAGCCCACTGGAGGGCGGGATTTCAATACTAATGGGTTCTCTATGGCTTTCCCATAACAAAAAATGATATTTACGATGAAATTGTTATTTTATGCTAAAATGTTAAAATGAACAAATGTGGACAGCATGCTATATATAATGAAGAAAGGTAATGCATCCCCAGGTACTCGCTGATGAAAATGCTTAAAACAACTCTACCAGTGCAAGGCAGGCAATTCACAGACTACCAGTCCCAGAACACCCAGAACTAAGGGGCGGGCTCTAGAGACTGAGGGGGTGGAACTTCAATGTTTTGATTGTTTCATAAAACTGTGAGCTTCACGAACCAAACTGACCGTGATCAAGACAGCGGACGCTGTCGAAACGCGTTGGTTGCTTTTTGTTGTTTGAAATCCCCCACATGGATTGATGAAAATAAATCTTGAATCTTCACTGAGATAAGCGTGTCAGAGCCGTCTTTTCAGCGACTCCACTTCTCCCCGGGACCGGGGAAAACCTGTTGTAATATATATATATATATATATATATATATATATATATATATATATATATATATATATATATATATATATATATATATATATATATATATTACCTACTGGCAGTCGCCAGTAGGTAGTTATAGTTAGGATCTACTTTCCATAGGAAATCCGCAACATTCTATTGGGAATAACTTTGGCGCCGGTGGACGAATCTTCGCGAATTTCTCAAAGTAGGTGGCCCGCTCCGCTCTGCTCCTTCCCTGAAAATGTGGGGGGGGATTCATCAAGCGGGGGCCGAGATAAAAGGGGGGTCCCAAAACATGTTTTCTCCATGTTAATTTCCATAGGGCGGTCGAACTCACTTTTAGCCCGAACGGCTGAATGGATTTCCACCAAACTTGGCAAAATTGTAGGGACTGGTAGCCCGATGTGCCTTTGCTATGTCTCAAGATATATGCTCCAGTGGTTTTTTACGAAAATTAACTTTGAAAAAATATATATTGGGCTACATTGGGCTATATATGTTAGAGCCCAAATGTAGCCCAATGTAGCCCAAAGATGGCCACCAGAGACAAAAAAAAACAAATGTAGCCCAAATATCAGCCATATGTAGCCCAACTATAGCCCAATGACAGAATGTCCCAGAGTGTTCTAAAGAACAACTAGAGCGCTAACAGTCTTACTTATATAGTGAGACTTATAGTTAGGAATTAGCATTTAAAAAACCTTTGAAATTCACTGGGGAGAAGTGTGGCTCACCGGTTAGAGGAGGCAGACCCAGAAGCAGAGGTGGGCCCGGGACCAGGGTTCAATTCCCGATGAGGCAGGGTTTGGAGCCCAAATGTCCACGGACCTAATAATTCTCGCTTCGGTGCCTACTTGAATCAGGGGTTCACGCTCTGCAACTCTGGGCAATAGCTTGCTCAATCTCCACTACGGCCCCGCGGCGGGATGCCTGCCTTTCACCTTGGGGGTGCCCAGCTGGGCTATCCCACAGGGAAATACCAGGACGGGTTCCCAAAGCAAGCGCCGAGATACCCTTTGTGGTGATATGTGCGCTATATAAGAAACTACATTACTACATTACATTACATTACTGAAAAAACCATAGGTTTCACACCAGTTATAGTTAGGAATTAGCATTTAAAAAACTTTTGAAATTCACTGAAAAAACCATAGGTTTCACACCAGTTATAGTTAGGAATTAGCATTTAAAAAACCTATTAAATTCACTGAAAAAACCATAGGTTTCACACCAGTTATAGTTACCTGGAAATTTTTCTGACATAAAACCATTGAAATTCCCACGTTATAGTTAGTTGGACTCACTATAACTTGCGCGCCTGCAATGCACTGCTGATGACGTCACATATTACATCACTCATGACATGGTCAGTGACATCACTCATGACATTACTGATGACACCATCCTTGTGAGAAAGTGACAGATATCCTTTCAGTGTAATGTAACCCTTGAAACACATATTCAAAAATAGAAACTAACATTTTCAAAAAAATGGAGATACCCATACCAGTTACAACAACCAATTCAGTAATTCCACCATCTATATACACATCCACTCATTCACCAACAGTTCTATATAGTCACTCATACATATACTCACTCCTCATATGTAGTGATACATCTATACATCCTGTTACACACCGACAGTCATCCAAAAGTTACTCACACATGCAAATAAACTATTGAACATCCATTTATTTGCATATACAACTATACACACACTACCACCTTACTTCTAAGGAAACTTACACATACTTACTCACTTAAACAATCACTTATAGAAACACATACTTATTTAAACAGGAACTCTTACAATCTCTCACTCTCTCATATACTCACTTATATACATCAATACTCACATATACTAGATTAAAACATATCTTGTTACTGATAAAGACACTAGTGAGACAGTCATTCACTCACTAACACACACATATACACACTCATCCACCCATACAGTCCTGCACATATGCTGTCTTCAAAACACATACAAACCGTGAGTCAGTCACCAACCCATGCAGCCACTTATACACAAAGTGAAACACTGATACATATATTACAATATTTAAAAGTTACTCGCTAATATATGTATTCACTAAGATACACTTAATAAGGCAGTTAACCAATCAATTCTTTAAAAAAAAAACATCCATTTACACACTTATTTAACCATTTATTCTTCCATCGTCCTTTACAAATACATATATAAAACATATTTATTTTTTAGAAAGAGACACATTCACTGGATGGTGTCATCAGTGATGTCATGAGTGATGTCACTGACCATGTCATGAGTGATGTAATATGTGACGTCATCAGCAGTGCATTGCAGGCGCGCAAGTTATAGTGAGTCCAACTAACTATAACGTGGGAATTTCAATGGTTTTATGTCAGTAAAATTTCCAGGTAACTATAACTGGTGTGAAACCTATGGTTTTTTCAGTGAATTTAATAGGTTTTTTAAATGCTAATTCCTAACTATAACTGGTGTGAAACCTATGGTTTTTTCAGTGAATTTCTTAGTTTTTTTTAAAATGCTAATTCCTAACTATAACTGGTGTGAAACCTATGGTTTTTTCAGTGAATATATAGATATATATATTATATGTAAATTGAAAAATTGGCGTCTGCTGTTAAGAGTGCTGAAAATAACATGTCACACAAATAGATATATTTTATGAAATACAGATGCCACATTCACAACCACGTGGTGCTCTGATTCCAAAGTCGAAGATAAAAAATAATTAACTACTAAAACGCTTTGTGAATCAACAAACCTGAAGAGTGTTATTTTCAGCTTCGTTATAACTTAAAGAGTTTTTAAAGGGTACTGATTTAAAGAAGGCAGGGCACAAGGATATGGGTTCCTTTCTCAAAATAGCAAATTGTTGTGTGCCACAAACCCATACAATAACGGGGGGAGGAATTTCCGAAGTACAGGCTTAGTAACATTTTCACAGAATGTTTCAAAAAATGACAGGCCAGTAGGCAAGTTTCATGTTCTATGACAGTCCACACCACACTGGATGATGAAAAGATATTTTGAATCGGCACGGGTTTGTTTACAAAAATGTAAATAAACTGATGCCCTGGTCTGGTTTCAGGGCCCGAGGAATGCTGACAGACCCCTACAGGTAAGCAATAGATTAGCAAATCATGGTGGGACCCACGAAACCTGCACCTTGAGGTTCCGTGACAATAATAAGTGGTGCTTTCGACTCGCCAACTATAGTCGAGTCTGGTATCTATGAACTGCAAATGACGAGTTTAGCAAGTGTGCGCAGTTTCGCTGTGCTGACTTAAACCGTTCGTTTGTTATGTGGGTTTTTTCATCTGTACCCACGGGTTCCATTTTGGATACGGCATCCATTTTGTCTCTTGCCCTCAAGTAGCCAGCGAACGGACGCTGTCCGCTTCGCGACCCTGGGACTCCCAAGATATTTGCGGAAGACACATGTTCTTTGTGAGTGTCTTTATGACGAGGGGGATGCTACTGTAAGGCAGATGGCGCCGCACGAGGTTCATCTTGCCGCACGAGCTTATTGTCTCAGCCGTGCATCCCATTAGGCACGTCCCTTTGATGCCTGTATCTCGTGTTTCCTGATACCTCCCCTTTTTACACCCTTTCCGATCTCCCCACTGTCTCCGTCTTCCTCTACACCTGTCCTTTTTCCTATTTCGATCTGTTTTACTGCTGATTGGAATTTTCTAATGGTGGGAAGATGGGTTTTTACAGTTGGGAACCGCCAAATGTTTCCGCACTTATATTTCGGACCTTATGTGTTTCAAAGTGACCAACACGACCCCTCTGAGGGATAATTGTGGGAACCGGGTTGTAAACTTTTGTGTTCAATGTTATCCTATGGGTAAAAACTGTATAAAAGGAGCGATTTACAGAACCAATTTGAAGCAGTCTCCCCAAGTTGCACGCTGTGTACTTGTCGTGATCTCTGTGTTCCCTGCAGCAAATAAACCTTGAATCTTTGACGCCGAAGGAAGTGTCCCGTGTCTCTGTGACTTGTACGCCGGAGCAGGTTACCCACGAAGGTTTCAGGTGTTGTGCCCTGGCACCGCTGGGTCTTACAGAACCCAGTCCTTCAGTTGGCGCCCAACGTGGGGCTGCATCAGTGGTACCGGTCCAAGCCCGACGATCGTGAGGAACTTCGTGTGAAATCTCCGAGGGAAGGTGCACTCCGCTTCATCGATCCTGTTGTCGAAATAAGTGGCCCGAAGACTTTTCCCGCGAAGATTCCCGCCTCCGGACGGCTGCGACGGACTGCTGCCCTGACTGTAGACCTGTTTTGGCGCCTGGCGTAGACCTTGGTATAGCGAGACGATTGACGGGCCTTCCTGGTGACGCCATCGATTTTTGAGTTAAGTATTTGTGGGTCGCTCCCATAGCTCTTGGTTGTTGACACTTTAGCGAGTGTTTTTGTTGTACACGCTGTGTAAGTGTTTTTGTCGGTGACACTTTGCCAGCGTACTTTGTTGTGTTGTTTGACGACTGCAGCCGCCAAAGACCGAGGGTTTTGTTCTTTGCTGGGACTTGGTAAATCCCGTAACCCTTGAAGTTTGTGAAACTCGGCTAGTGTGCAAGATGCCTGGTCGCAGTACTTTGTTTAGTTGTTTCAGACCTTGTGGTGCGGATTCCCTGCTGGAGGACTCGTGTCCGATACCTCCGGTTGGAACTCCTACTTATGATCTATATAGCAAACATGGGCTAGGCCCGATTACCTTTAACGATTATTGGGTTAAATATACAAAGAAGGACGGCGACCTTCGTTGGCCACCTCACGGTAGCTTCGAGGCGTCGATCTTAGATAATCTAGAAATGAAGTTGTTCGAACGAAAATCAAGGCCGGCCATGTTTGATGCCTTTCGGTTGTGGCGCAAAGAAGCCCGACAGAAAGAAATCAGACAGAATAAACGTAGTCAGCGAGATAATGTTGCTACCATAGTGAAGAAAGCTGAGCAGTTCCAGCGTGATAAGGAGGATAAGGATAAGGAAGTGTTTGAGAGACTACAGTGTATGACCATAGATAAATGCTATCCTGCTTTGCCTACGGAGTCGGATAAGAAGGAAGAGGCAGTTGAGGATCCTTTAATGTCCTATCTTATGAAGTCGCCACCTCCGTACGTACAGGGTACCGCAGCTTCTGTGGTCCCTGCCGTACCTGTCCTTCCACCTATTCCTCCTCCACCTGTTCCTCAACCTGCACCCGTTCTTCCGACTGTTCCTGCTCCTTTGCCTGCTTCTATCCCTACTGCTCCTCCGCTTCCTCATACTCCTGCTCCCGCTACTGCTCCTGTTTTATTAACCCCTGCTGTTGCTACTGTTTCTACTCCTTCTCTTGTTAGCCCTGTGTCGTATCTCTCTCCCTCTACTCGTAGTCGTAATTCTCCTCTTGCAGCCAGTTTCTTTCAGTCGCTCGGACCTGTTCATGGGTCTGCTAGCTCCGATGGTCCTCAGAGACGTAGTCAGCTTCCTGGAAATAGAGAACGCGTTGCGCTATATAATATGGCGATGGGTTGGATGGTAAACCCCCTTAGAAATCCGCCTCGTGTTGTCCTCGAAACGTTTAATCAATTCAACATACCAACCCAAAGATACGTGTTCGAAGAAATGTGCAAGTTCCTACATGATCAGATAGCGGCCAATGCGCCTGACGAGGTGCTGACCGCCCTGTCTGAACTTCGGCTTCAGTTCGCAAACGGACTGATAGTAGATACTAACGTCCGACGTGCTATTGAACGGTTACTATCTCTTCGTCCTGCTCCCATACCTCATGCATTGTTTGTTGAGGATATTGAAAATCAACCAGACGAATCTGGCCAATATCCTATGCGTGAAGTTCCACCGGTTTGGATACCAGCTGATGCTAATGCTAATCCTCCGGTAGTGGCGCACTTCGAGAGAGTGTGGATACACCTCCCATGGAAACGATCGGAAGTGCTTCAGGTGAAGCAATCTTTGCCCGATCCTCGTAAAAATCCTACTGGGTATTATAAGGAATTATCGCAGCTAGTAGATGCTACGGTAATGAATCTTGCCGATATCGATATGTTGTTTGGCAACGTTGTACCGCAACCGGTATGGGCTAAAATTCGTCACCAAGATCACGCAAATGAATTAGGCGGTGATTGGGCTGCCATCACAGCGGCGGATGCTGGACAAGTGGCTGCTACTAAACCCGACCAATTGATTACTGCTCTTCCCCAGCGTATAATAACATTGATGAAGACTCTTATGCCAGCTATGAGGGTAAATTGGGACAAATTGTCAGCTTGTAAGCAAAAGAAAGATGAGAGTGTTTCCGACTTCTTTACGAGGTTTGAGGAAGCATTCATTGACCACAGTGGACAGGATATGGGTACTGAGGGTGGACAGAGGTTGTTTGTGGATAAATTTGTGTCGAATTTATTGCCCGACTTGAGCAATAAATTAAAGAATTCGGAAAGTGCGTGGGCAGTTTCTACCTTAGCTCAAATATTGGCTACAGCACAATATTACGAGAATAGAGAGAAAGAAGAGAATGACCGTGCTGACAAAAAGACGAAAGAACTTAAAACTAAAGTGTTGTTGCAACAAGCGTATCCTCCGCGGTCAAATCAGAATAATTCACAACAAAATAGATCGCAGTCGCAATCGAATCGGTCGCAGCCGCGTAATGATTCCTCCTCCCAAAGATCATCGTTAGGGTACAATCAATGTGCTTATTGTAGACAGGAAGGACACATCAAATTCAACTGCCCTGTTCTAAATGAGCGTACTAGTGGTAATTCGTCTAAAGGAGGCCGTGGTGGTTCACAGCAGGCATCACGTGGTAGAGGTCGTGGTGCTCAGAACGATCGTTCAGATAACTCATCTAATTCTAATAACTGTTTTGATCAACGTGGATCGTCGCAAGGGCGATCTGCGCAGTACAATGTAGACGATTATTACGTCGATCAGGGAACTGACGACAGTAATTACTAGGACAGCCAAAGACAAGGAGAGGGAGTGGTATCAGTTCCGGTTGATCAGAGAGGGCCTTACGTCGCAGTTGCTACATCGGGCGTCGTTGAGCCTTTTCTGTTGGACACTGGTGCAGCGAAAAGTTCTATCATGCATTCGAAACTCCCTGGCGCACCTTTGTCTGGCTTAACAAATGTTTCCGTTGGATTCTCTGGCGCCCCCGTTAGCAATCCAGTTTCACGCCCTTTGCCCCTTCAAATTGGGCCACGTGAGCTAGAAGCTCCGCTGATTTTAACCACGGGTTGTGGTGAAAATCTATTGGGCCTGGATTTGCTTAAACGTCTGTATGCAACTTTGTACTGTTCTCCTGCGGGTGTAAAGCTTACGTTAGGAGAAAGGGTTGTCTCTCCCATGTACTTGTCTCTCGACAAGCTCCCACCGGAATTGAGTTCTCTTCCTGGGTCTTTGTGGGCGACGGGTCCAAATGACGTGGGCCTACTTGATATCTCCCCTTATGTTGTTCAGTTGAAATCGAATGTGCGATTGCCACGTATTCCCCAGTATCGTATCTCCCTTGATGGTGAACGAGCTTTGTTAGCGATCATCTATGATTTGATCGAAAAAGATGTTATTGAGGAGACTCGGGGAAACGTGTGCAATAGTCCTGTACTACCCATTCTTAAACGTACAGATCCTACGAAACCGCCTGTTTATTGCTTTGTTATTGATTTACGGGAAGTGAATAAAATTGTGGTTCCTCAATTTCCCGTTGTGCCTGACATCACGGCGCTCCTGACTCTGATTCCAGCTACTGCATCATGGTTTTCGGTGATTGACTTGAAAAATGCGTTTTTCAGCATCCCGATTGCCGAAGAGAGCAGGGACCTTTTCGGTTTCTCTCTCGGTGGACGTAGCTTCCGGTTCAAACACGCTCCTCAGGGCTACTGTGAAAGTCCATCGATTTACAGTCAAGCCTTGAAGGGTCAACTGGATGCGTTTCAGTTGCCGGTTGGTGCGGCTTTAATCCAATACGTCGATGACTTATTGGTAGCTGCCGACACTCAGGACATTTGTAAAATAGCTACGGTATCATTACTGCACCATCTCTGTGAGCTAAACCATAAGGTGTCCCCTTCTAAACTCCAATATTGTTGTCAAGAAGTAACCTATCTAGGTCACTTATTGTCAAAGGAGGGAAGGAGATTGACCCCAGAGAGAATTGCAGCGATTGCGCGAATGGCTGTGCCAAAAACTCAAAGAGATGTGCGTGCCTTTCTAGGTATCACATCATACTGCAGGCAATGGATTCCTAATTTTTCATTGCTAGCGAAACCATTGGTGGCTCTTACGTGCAAGGATGTTCCAACTCCTTTACCATGGACGGAAGAATGTCAGAAAAGTTTTTCTGAACTACGTGATTCATTGTGTTCGGCTCCTGTGTTAGGTACTCCTGACTATAGCAAGCCGTTTACGCTATATGTTCACGAGAAGGAAGGTTGTGCTTTGAGTGTCTTAACGCAACCTTTTGGTGGTAAGCAGCGTCCATGTGCATATTTTTCCTCGACCTTGGACCCAGTAGCTAGAGCATTGCCGAGTTGTTTACGAGCAACAGCGGCAGCTGCGGTCTCTATCCGACAATCAGCAGGATTGGTCATGGATAATATGCTTACGGTGATGGTTCCGCATGCAGTCGATACTCTGTTGAATCGTACGAAAACTCAGCACTTGACGAGTGCGAGGTTATCTGGGTACGAATTGACGCTCTTGGCAAGCCATATTCAGATAAAACGTTGTAATGTCCTAAATCCGGCAACTTTGTTACCAATTAGCGCAGAGTCAGATGAAGTAGCAGAACATGACTGCTACTTGAGGACTGAAGAAGAAACGAAAGGTCGAGTGGACCTTAAAAACACCCCACTGGAAGATCCGGATGGCACTCTGTATGTGGATGGGTCATGTTTTAAGTTGCCGAATGGTGATGTGACGACGGCTTATGCTGTTGTAACGTTGAATACTGTTGTTGAAACTGCAAGATTGAATCAAAATTCTGCCCAAGCTGCGGAATTGATTGCTCTCACTAGAGCATGTGTGTTAGCAAAAGGTAAACGTGTGAATGTGTACACCGATAGCCAGTACGCTTTCGGTGTAGCACATAGTTTTGGACGATTGTGGCGAGAGCGTGGTTTCCTGACGTCGCATGGTACGAAGATTCAGCATGGCCAGCTTGTGAACGATCTTTTGGATGCATTGACTTTGCCTACGCAAGTTGCGATTGTTAAGTGTAGTGCGCATCGTAAAGTTACGGATGATGTTGGTCGTGGTAACGCGTTTGCAGATGAGATTGCTAAGGAGACTGCCCGGAACCTTAGCACTCGAATGTATGTGACGAGTTCGGTTAGGTGGCCTACAGAATCAAGTATGTGTGAAGATACTGTTGGCAGCGTGAAAGCAATTCAGAATGAGGCCACCGAGACTGAAAAGGCGAAGTGGAAAGAAAGTACGGGAAAGTTGGATGCAAGTGGTTGTTGGATTGATTTGTCAGATCAGAAAAGATGGTTGTTGCCTGACGCGTATGTACTGGCCGTTGTGACAATGGCACATGGGTTAGCACATATTAGCGCGAAAGGTATTTGTAAGTTGTTGTCGCCTGTGTGGAAGAATGATGGCATTACGAAATGTGCTGAACGTCTGGTGAAGAATTGTATGGTGTGTATAATGTACAATCCTGGCAAAGGAACCCCAACTCCTCCTGGCAGTTTTGCTCCCCCTTCGTATCCCTTTGAGGTGATTCAATTGGACTTCATCCATATGGAGCGATGCAATAACCTGAAATACGTTTTAGTTGTGGTTTGCGCATTCTCTCGATGGATCGAGGCCTATCCCCTCAAAGACAATACTGCTTTGTCTACTGCGAAAATCCTATTGAAGGAATATTTTCCTCGGTATGGAATGCCTAGAGTCGTGTGGTCAGATAATGGAAGTGAGTTTGTTGGAAGTGTGATGAAGAGTGTGTGTAAGGGCCTTGGAATAAATCAAAAATTCCACAGCGCCAATCATCCCCAGTCAGCTGGATTGGTTGAAGGGTACAACGGCACCCTTAAACTAAAGCTAGCAAAGATTCAGGCTACGACTGGTCTTTCGTGGCCAGACGCTTTACCTTTAGCATTACTGTCAACTAGGGCGACTGTACACTCCCGAATAGGGCTTAGCCCCTACGAAATAGTGTTCGGCCGTCCTGCGAATGTGTGGGGGGTTCCTAGGCCAGGAATATTCTCTGATCTTGAGTATCCAATGCTGATTGACTATTTACATGACTTGACTGCTAAACTGAGGTTAATTCATCAACAGGTTTACGACGCATTGCCGACGCAGACAGAGGGTCCAGGCCACCAGCTCCAGCCCGGAGACTGGGTGGTAACACGCAACTTTTCACGAAAGAACAATTTGGACCCAAGATTTACTGGACCCTACCAGGTACTCCTGGCCACGAGGACTGCCGTTCGTCTTGAGGGGCGCAAGAATTGGGTGCACGCTACGCACACCAAGCGAGTCCCTATCCCTTTGCCGGCAGACCCGTGGGTAAGGAAAGGCATTGCGTCAACAGAAACAGAAACATTGCCGGCGTTTGTGCCTTTTAGCGACGCACAGCTTGTTGGAGAATCCTCAGCGCAGCAGAAAGACACCGTTGCACCATTGCCAGCAAAGGGCTCAAGTCCAGAACAATCAACTGATCAGCAGGACGCTGTCTCTTCAACGGATCCTTTGTTCGACGAGCAGACACGTCCTGGGAAACATCGATATTCTTTGCGATCTCGCGTTAAGGACAAATAAAATATTTTTTTGCTTTGCTGAAATTGACAACTGCATTATCCCCGATTTCCCGTGATCAGTTTGACTATTCGTATCATTGAAATTTTTGTACATATTGAGTTTCCTCCCTGTATCTTTTTACTTCCACAGCTGAGAGACATTGTGCTTGTACATACATATTGTGTATTGAAGGCCGTAGGGCCGCGCGCGTACTTCCTTCTGGATAGTAGGTCTTGACGCTAGGTTAAAGGCCGTCGGTTCCTGGGAACTCCTGGGGATTGACTATTGCTACACAGAACGAAGTGCGTCAAGAAACGTTGCGGACGGTCGTAGGGAATGGCATTCTCGAAGCTGAATGATTTGGAAGGAGCTAAGGCGCATCGATTCAAGCTGCAGCAACTCAGTCGTACCAAATGTTTTATATTTCAATTGTTTGTATTGTTTTTGACTGCTTCTGCATTGTTGGCGGGTGGGGTGTACTATACGATGTCTTACTTCTTACCCCCTACACCTACTCCCACTCCCTACCCTAATCTTACCTCTACTGCTTCTCCACATTCTTTTCACATGTTACCGGAACACGAGCAGGCTAGACGTGTAGAATTCCGCAACAATTCCTTTATTCAGCTCCTCCATCAGCATCAGTTAGTGGTTAACACTACTAATTGTTGGGTGTGTGGGTTGATGCCACATACTACGGATAAGGGAATTCCATATCTGGTGTTACCGTATAGTTCCCAAGGGTCAGCTCGAGCATTTCAAACAATGTTTCGAAGCGCACTGGGTTTCCACCCCATTCGAGAACCACGTTCCCCCTACTCTGGTCCTACCTCGTATCAGAAGCCTTTGTCGATAGCCATAGAGGATTTAGATAGCGATATCTATGATCCTTCGCTTATCCCTGAAGAAGAGGTACAAGCCTATAGGGTCCTAAGTAGAGGCGAATATAGTGTGTTCACTAGCGAAAAGCAGCTTAAAAGCTCGCCTCCAATATGGGTCGTGCCCCACACTGGTAATTTTTGTCTTATGGGTCGTGGCCGAAGATCGCAAGCCCGACTTGGAGCAAGTGCTTGCACCGAAAATTACATTCTGCCGATGTTCTCATCCCCTGTGTTTCTGGCTGCCAAGGGTACATACTTTATTTGCTATGATCGTGCATATGCATGGTTGCCCGCTGACTTCATGGGCTCATGTTTCATAGCAAATCTGTTGCCTCCGACGTTCACTGTAGATGCCGATTATCACAAGACTAGAGTTGTGCGAGGCGTAATTAGCGAAGAGGACACTGCCGGTCAAGAGGCAGGAGACTTTTTCAAGGGTTTCCTCCCGTTTTGGGGACCTATGGTTAACAGTAGGAACCTGAGACAGTTGACTCGAGTGGTAGAATCGACAGCTAATATTACTGCCAGTGCCCTTGGTAATATCACCACAGAACTTCAGGCGGAGAGACTTATGACGTTACAAAACCGTATGGTTTTAGATGTCATCTTAGCAGATCGTGGTGGGGTATGTAAGGTGATCCATTCGAGCTGCTGCATTTTCATTCCAGATAATGCTCCAACTGTCTATCAAGCCATCTCGAGGTTGCATAAGATCTCCGAATCCATACACGTGGATGTAGGGGATTGGACGTTGCTAGGATGGTTTTGGGGCCTGATGTCGACTTGGGGTTGGAAAATTCTGATGATCATCGGAGTTGTGGTAGTGTTCCTGTTCACGTGTTGCCTTTGTGTGCAGTGTGGTCCTGCCTTATGTGGCCTCTGTGCTACAACGTGTATGAGACAACCATCTGTTACCAAAGGGACTCGGTTGGACAGAGCTATGCTACAGCAACATCTCGATGGTCTGATGAATATTGAGTATGATTCCGACTAGTGCTTGCCTACGTGAGGGCAAAAGGAGCGTCTGAGGTTCCGTGACAATAATAAGTGGTGCTTTCGACTCGCCAACTATAGTCGAGTCTGGTATCTATGAACTGCAAATGACGAGTTTAGCAAGTGTGCGCAGTTTCGCTGTGCTGACTTAAACCGTTCGTTTGTTATGTGGGTTTTTTCATCTGTACCCACGGGTTCCATTTTGGATACGGCATCCATTTTGTCTCTTGCCCTCAAGTAGCCAGCGAACGGACGCTGTCCGCTTCGCGACCCTGGGACTCCCAAGATATTTGCGGAAGACACATGTTCTTTGTGAGTGTCTTTATGACGAGGGGGATGCTACTGTAAGGCAGATGGCGCCGCACGAGGTTCATCTTGCCGCACGAGCTTATTGTCTCAGCCGTGCATCCCATTAGGCACGTCCCTTTGATGCCTGTATCTCGTGTTTCCTGATACCTCCCCTTTTTACACCCTTTCCGATCTCCCCACTGTCTCCGTCTTCCTCTACACCTGTCCTTGTTCCTATTTCGATCTGTTTTACTGCTGATTGGAATTTTCTAATGGTGGGAAGATGGGTTTTTACAGTTGGGAACCGCCAAATGTTTCCGCACTTATATTTCGGACCTTATGTGTTTCAAAGTGACCAACACGACCCCTCTGAGGGATAATTGTGGGAACCGGGTTGTAAACTTTTGTGTTCAATGTTATCCTATGGGTAAAAACTGTATAAAAGGAGCGATTTACAGAACCAATTTGAAGCAGTCTCCCCAAGTTGCACGCTGTGTACTTGTCGTGATCTCTGTGTTCCCTGCAGCAAATAAACCTTGAATCTTTGACGCCGAAGGAAGTGTCCCGTGTCTCTGTGACTTGTACGCCGGAGCAGGTTACCCACGAAGGTTTCAGGTGTTGTGCCCTGGCACCGCTGGGTCTTACAGAACCCAGTCCTTCAACCTGCTACACCGAAGACAAGATTCCCATCACTCCTCCCCCCAACCCACCCAGCGCAGTTGGATCCAGACTATTTTGTTACAGCCAGAATTGACAAGTCTCTCATTATTAGCATATATATGCCTTGGTAGAATAAACTAATGTATACACTACTAAATACAATAATACATCTGTAACCATAAAAAGGATATTTAAAATCAAATAGCAGCCCTTCCGTTCATTTGATGTCAACAGGTTCCATATTTCAGAATACAGGTTCAGCCACCTACAAAAGCTTTCAAATACAAAAGGCAACACTTCCGCTGATTACATGACAATATACGGGACAATGGGCGTATGCCTGGGGCAGGGAAGAGTCAGCATAATGTGGGTTACTGTCCCCTGCCCTCCGAACTCACAATCACAGAAATCAGTCCTACGGCGGCAGCTAGCAGCAAACTTGGCCAGGAGCACTCTGGTAGGGAGTATGCCCAAGCAAAAAAGCAGCCAGCAGTCGGAACCGAAAAGAGCCTGGACCCTAGCAAACCAGGAACAGGTACAGTAGTTTTATCTCTGCAGTGGAAGGGGCTATCTTCCAAAACCCACGGGTTCAAATCTAGTCGGGTGGTGCGGACCCTGCAGTGTTTTTGCTATTTCGTTTTCATCCCAGAGTATATATTCCAATTGTACATCAGGCGCGTGACATCCTCTGCAGTGACACTGTACTAGCATGATGTAAAATCTAAAACGCATTTTTAAGTCCTATAACGCACGAGAGAATCTCTCACTTTGAGCGACGGACAGAAGCTCCCACCCAGCACGGCCGGAGTGGAGAAGCTCACACGAGTCAGCCCAAGCCGGGCCTCCGCCTCCCTCCAGCGCAGCAGCTATCTGAACCCATCAAACCTCGTACACTCACAGCAGCTTAATAAACACAGACAGGCAGTAAAAGCCACCATCTTGGCTGCCAGCAGCTGCCATCAAGACAGAACTGTTTGTTTAACCCGGCTGGGACCCCCAAGAGCTCTGACAGCCCGCTTTAGATCAGAGCCACTGCACTCCCTGCACTGCAGCGCAGAACCAGGTCACTGGACGTCCGTGCTTCTGCACCGACCCTCCACACACTGTCCACATCACAGACATCTTAAACAAGCAGCAGTGAAAGCGATCGCTTTCCCGATCGCTATTGTACAAAAAAAAAGCGAAGCATATGTCTTCAATTATCTCGGCTGTGTTTGGCAGTGATAATTGAAGATATATGGCCTTTGGTGCGCGTAACAGACACCAATAGGCCATGGGCGGAGCTACGTGACCGCCCATGGCCTATTGCGTGTTCTGTTTTAAAAATACACGCATACAAAGGCCAATGAAAATGAACCTAGGAAATAACACACAGGAGCTAATTTGAATTTCCAGGTCCATTTTCAAAACCCCTGAGAAAAGGACTCTGGCTGCGTGACACTGCTGTGCAGTGTACGCTAGGCCGAAACCTAAAAAGGACTTAGACTAGCCTAGCCCTTTTCCATGTCACCCTACCCCACCCCACAGCGCTGCCACCAACCCCACCACAAAAGCCTTGAAAACCACAGCCCCTTTCCCCAAAACACTGCCATCATCTGTTCCCACAAACCACTGGCCCTTTCTGCTTGCCCTAAAGCTACTCCCCCAACACTGCAACCTATCCTCAAAACACTACATGGCTACACTGAGATCTCCTTTAGTGAGATCTCCTTCCTGAGTAAAACGTTTCTGGCTTTCCCCTACTGTATAAGGCTTTAGTCCAGTGTAAATTATCTCATGTGAAGTAACATAGTATTCGAGACTAAACCTTATCTGACATTCAGAACACACATAAGGCTTTTTCCCCCCGTGTGAGTTCGCTCATGTCATGTGAGAAGTAATTTGTAACCAAAACTTTGCTTGCATTTCGAGCACTCATAAGGTTTTTCCCCAGAGTGGGATCTCTCATGAAGCATAACACTGTCTTTCAGATTCAAGCTTTTATGGCATAAGGATTTTCTCCAGTGTGGAGTTTCTCATGGTGAGATAGCATTTTCCTCTGCAGCTTTTCTGGCATTCAGAGCACTCATAAGGTTTTTCATCAGTATGGAGCCGCTTATGGTTAGTGAGGCTGTGCCAATTAAATAGGAATTTCTGGCATTCACAACAGAAATTGAACATGAACAAAAACTAAACAAGGCAATAAAATCATTACAAATGGTGAAGCGTCCTGTGAGGAAGGAAATGCGTATCAGTTTGATACAATCGGCAATACGGGATGGGGGGGGGGAAGCAAGGGGAATTGCAAGCCAGGAAACATTATAGCTGAAACATTAGTAGGAATGTCGGTTCAGGGGGAAGGTGGAGTATCTGAGACGTCTGTGAAGGGAGGTGTACATATTTCACCACGATAGGAGTTCCACTGGCCCCAGACTTTCCCCCATTTTTTGGGTCTGCCGCGCGCCACATATACTGTCTTCTCTCTAAACATGCACCAGTCCATATTCACCTTCCATGCCAAGATCGTGGGCGGTCTCTGAGATCAGAATGTAAATGTAAGAGGAGCACTCAGAATATAATTATAAGAGCATCTATAAACTACCTAATCTAAGGGTGCAGCACTACTGAAATGTGTTGGCTAGCACAAGAAATTAAGTGACAACTAAGTAGGAGAAAACCTACTTGTAGTGCGCACTGTTCCTACTGGAAAAATTCTTTTTCCAACAATTTGAGAAAAACTACTGTTCAGATTAATCAATACTCAATGAATACTATATAGTTTCTCGTTCTATTATTTAATTCATAGAACTTTTATGCAACATGTATACATTAATACATTCTACTCATGTATATTAACGTTTATCTATTGGTTCTGAAGAACATTAAAATCTCTGTTTACATGAAAATAAGACTTTGTATACAACGTATATTGTCTTTACATGTCTCTGGGCATTTCAAATACATTGATCATGGGTGATACACGGAATGATATAAGTTGATAATCTTGAAAATCGAAGCCCAATGCATTTCGGGACCCGGAGGTACCCTTCCGCTGGGGCGAAATCCTAAAACATACAGAAGAACTAATCAGTACAAAGTGGAAAAATATTTACAGCTTTATAAGAGATATTTAGGACGTGAAAGACACTAAAGGGGAAACAATGATATATGGTGGTATTAAACATTGTACATTGGAAATAAAGTTGAAAACTGAATATGTATTCTAGCAAGCTTAATCTACATAACCAGGTATAAATCATAAAACACATCACATCATATGTTGATCACATCGAACCTTCTGAAGGGTATTGCGCTCATATTACAAATACACCATGCAAGTAAACAGATATAAGCCTAATATGTCGTGGACATGATGTCGGACCCAGTTTAAATGCGTTCAGTGCACATAAAATTCTCATCATTCAAACTCTGAGAAAACTCAATCTCATGAGGAAACCATATTATAACATGCTTATGTGATGCAAATGTTAATATAAACCCTAAAAGAATATACAGCATCAAGAATATCATCATTAAAATGCACAGGAAGCATCGTGATATACTAATTAATGTAATACTTTGTGTATGATCACAATTTCATGTATGCATCTGTAGACTGGATGAGTGTGGAAAATGGTATGCTACTACTGGGTTAACTTAACTCCCGATAAAAAACCTGTAGGAGAGTGAAAAACAGAACATTTTATTTAGGCATATTGCTCTACGTCTGACTACCAAACACGTAAAGGGAGATGAATATGTACCTGTGGCATACAGAAATGCTTAGAACCTGTTGTTGTGGTGTTCTCTGATTGTGCATTAGAGGCATTTACAGTGGAAGTGGTAGGAATTGCTGGTGATTTTGCTATGGGTTGTCGCGATGCAGAGATGTCTTGGTCTGTAGTTATACTTTCTTCACTTGAAGTCATTTTTTTTGTGGGAAAACAAGTCTCCTAGCATATATCTCTACCCACGTGTAGACCTAGTTTAATTTATAATCTATAGTATCGCGTCGATACTTCCTGATCTTGCCTTCCTGTAATTCACGATTATATCGATCCGATTTTGCATTAAGTTCTTCTAGGGTGGTATCCCAAATAGTCGGATCAATTGCAGATGATAAGTCTCTTTTGAGGTTAAAAATTTCCTCACCCAAGTCCTTGATGGTACGTGACAGTTCAGTCTCATGGATCCCCACAACTGTGCAATATCTCTCTTGGCAATCATATTCCCGAGGGTCACCCACTGAGTCTGCGCCACATCATAATCAGTCAGCTTCCAAACATTCAACAAACAACGCCTAGCTTCAGGCAACAACGCATCACCCGTGACCTCCTTCATCACAGCATGCACTCGACTCCAGAACCGCACAACCGCCGGGCACTCCCAGAGTATATGGAGGAAAGTGCCCGTTAGGCCGCATCCAAGCTTACACAACCCATCCAAAGAGTATCCCATAAGAATCAGGCGAGGACCAGTCACATAAATCCGGTGGAGGACTTTAAGCTGTACGAGCCAGAGACAGCACTGAATAATTTTGATGGTGTATTTTCTTATGGCGCTTGTAACCATCTCTACCTCTGAAACTTTTCTGGCATTCAGAGCACTGATAAGGATTTTCCCCAGTGTGGGTTCTTATATGCTGAGTGAGTCTATTTCTTTTACTGTAACATTTGTGGCATTCAGAACACTGATAAGGTTTTTCCCCAGTGTGGGTTCTTATATGATGAATGAGACGGCTTTTGTCACTGAAACATTTCTGGCATTCAGAGCACTGATAAGGTTTTTCCCCAGTGTGGGTTCTTATATGATGAATGAGACTGTATTTTAGACTGAAACATTTGTGACATTCAGAGCACTGATAAGGTTTTTCCCCAGTGTGGGTTCTTATATGATGAATGAGACTGTTTTTTTGACTGAAACAATTGTCGCATTCAGAGCACTGATAACGTTTTACCCTAGTGTGGAATCTGACATGTGCAGTTAGAAGTGATTTAAGTTTGAACTCTTTTGGGCATTCAGAGCACTGATAAGGTTTTTCCCCAGTGTGGGTTATTGTATGTTGAGAAAGACTTCTTTTGTCTCTGAAACATTTCTGGCATTCAGTGCACTGATAACGGTTTTCCCCAGTGTGGATCTTTATATGATGTGTGAGACTCCTTTTTTCACTGAAACATTTGTGGCATTCAGTGCACTGATAACGGTTTTCCCCAGTGTGAATCTTTATATGATGTGTGAGACTCCTTTTTTCACTGAAACATTTGTGGCATTCAGTGCACTGATAACGGTTTTCCCCAGTGTGGATCTTTATATGATGTGTGAGAATCCTTTTTGTACTGAAACATTTGTGGCATTCAGAGCACTGATAAGGTTTTTCCCCAGTGTGGAATCTCAAATGTTCAGTTAGAAGTGATTTACAATTGAAATGTTTTGGGCATTCAGAGCACTGATAAGGGTTTTCCCCAGAGTGGATTCTTCTATGCAGAGTGAGATTGTGTTTGTAAATGAAAGATTTCTGGCATTCAGAGCACTGGTAAGGTTTATCCTCAGTGTGGGCTCTTCTATGCTGAGTGAGAATGTTTTTTTGACTGAAACATTTCTGGCATTCAGAGCACTGGTAAGGTTTTTTGCCAGAGTGGGTTATTACATGTCGAGAAAGACTTGGTTTGTTCCAAAACCTTTTCTGGCATTCAGAGCACTGATAAGGTTTTTCCCCAGTGTGGATTCTCATATGAATAGTGAGATAAGATTTACGGCTGAAACTTTTTTGGCATTCAGCGCACTGGTAAAGTTTTTCCACAGAGTGGGTTAATGCATGTCGATATAGACTCGCTTTGATACTAAACTTTTTCTGGCATTCAGAGCACTGATAAGGTTTTTCCCCTGTGTGGATTCTCATATGCTCAGTGAGATAAGATTTACGCCTGAAACTTTTATGGCATACTTTGCACGGAGAGTGATTTCCCCCAGTGTGGATTCTCATATGCTCAGTGAGATAAGATTTACGCCTGAAACTTTTTTGGCATACATTGCACTGAGAATGGTTTCCCCCAGTGTGCATTCTGTCAAATTCTGTGAGATAAGATTTATAGCTGTATCTTTTTTGGCACAAGTAACTTTTTTCCCCAATTTCAGTTATTTTGCCTTGATTGAGGCGGGTTTGAACACTGAATTTGTTCTAACAGTCCGTGTTTTCAGAAGGTGTATTCCTAGGGTTAATATCTCTATGTTTAGTTTTCTCTTACTATTATGCCACGGTAAGAGTGAACCTGATTTTAGAGTCGGGCTTGTTTAGATATTGTTCAGCATTTATCTCTAAAAGAAATCGCGTGTAATCTTCTTAACACTTGAATTGAGCAAAATATGTCTGGAAGCAGTCCTGTAACACCTGTTGAAATTGTTCTAGTAGATAATAGTCTTTAGGTAATAGCCTCTCCGGCAGTAAATTATTTTATGACCGATGTTTCTCTCCAATCTATTTGTATAGGTTCTTAGCAATGCAGTAATGAGGTGTTGGTCTGATATTTAATGATTAAACTGATAAGTACCTTTTTGCACTGACGTAAAGGTAGTAACTGAGGGTGTTAGAACATGCACAGTACTATTGTGGATCACCAGTCGCAGAACATCAGTTCCTTTTATCCTTTCTATGTTTGGTGTAAGGTTAAGGTTTGTAGTTCTGAAGACGAGGATTTATTTACATTACCTATAGCGCAACGGTGCTCATCTAATCCATTTTTATAATTAACAGTTTTACATATCACTCATGCACAGCAGATAATGTTGAGGCGATTTACATAGAATTACAGAACAGTACACAATAAAAAGGAAACAATCTGAGATGGTCATGAACACAATAAAGTGGTGAATTTTTAAGGTTTTCGCAAGAGTGAGCAGAGTGGGCCGTGGTGTTCTATCCAGAGGCAGATAGTCTCAAACTTGTGTAACTGGTTAACAATGGTTGTTGAACAAAGGTGATTTTTCAATCTTTTGCTTGTCAATGTGTCAGCTTCAGAGTCTTCTTTCAGCATCTTTTCTTTGATGGTATGCAGAAGATACCTTTTGTTATAACTTTCTTTTATGCAGTGTGTGCGTCCTCTCTAGAATTACATGATGCTTTAGATGAACGTTATTCTGCCATGCTGAGGCAATTTGTCTTTCTGATAATATTTCAGATGAGGATGCTGAAGTGGTCTTTCAACATTATTTCTGATGCTGTGTGCACAGATATGGTTTTGCTCTGGGTTAATGAAATGCAAAATTAGAGACTTCACTTACAGGTATAGTACTTTCCTCGCCACACCTAGATTTTTGGAAATTATTTAAACGTAGAATGCTGGATGTCCTTCAATGTTTCAAAATAATCCTTCTTATGGCACTGACATTCAGTTGCTTATTGCTAAATCTTGCTTTCTTCGTCCGTAATTTCAATCCCCTATAGTATTAAAATGAAATAGTTAATACATGTACATTTCCAAAAATATAATTTACAAGCCAAATTAATGCAGAATTTGGAAAATGTTGAGCTGTTTTTCCAGACAGAGCAAAGTGTAGAATGGTAGCATGAGAGTACTTGGATGTAGGAGGGAGGATTTGTAGAATTTTCAACATTTTATTAAGCTCACAAAGGATACATGTACCCTATGAAGTTGTAACATAGAACCCCAAAGGCAGATATTAAAGTCATATGGACTGGCACCAAACAGCTAATATAAAAATATATACTATTAATTAATTTGTAATACAGATTTCTGGGACTGGAATGACTCCCCCACGGACTACAGGCATTTTCCCCTGCCCTGAGTTACCACCTACTTGTATCTGGTATCCTGACTTTTGAGTTTTGGCCTCAGCCTCAAGCAAACCTATTATGGGCCGCGAGGACTATGCCTAGACCAATCCCTCAAATATGGTCCAGAGTATGAATCAATAGCAATGAAATGAAGCCGTACTTTCATGTGTTCATTTTATTCCACCTGATTATCAGTTGTTAGGTTTTTATGCACCTGGATTCACTGGGTGCAGAAAACCAGGGCACCATTTTTTTCCAGACAGCAAAATTAGACTGCAAAGACGCATAAGACTCTGGGTGCAGCAGAAGCAGCTAAGACTTATGCTGTGTTTTTTTACTAACTGGGAGAAACACACAATTCTTCCCTCTGTTGGTTTTCACAGTCGTTGTCGGCCTGTGATTCGACATTGAGTGCAAAGCGTACCGAGTATTGCTGAGGGGCCGAGCCGAGGGGGAGTTGATGAGCAAGCGGAGCGGAGCCTGGGACGACTGCCCGCATTTGTTTTGTGACCGGTTCCTGCTCCCGAAAGTTTCTCCAGCTTCATTCGCGTCCTGTTATGCGGGCGCTTTAAGTTCTATGGATCTGCTGTGGGGGCAGGAACGGCCGCTGCCGGTACCGCGGTGCTAAGGCGCTGCTAGTGCTGCTGGTGCGGCGGCCGCTGCAGAGGTCAAAGGAGCCTTGGCCTGCGGTGCTGCTGGTGCGGTGGCTGCAGAAGGGCACAGAGGAGAATAGAGGAGCACAGAGGAGAATAGAGGAGCACAGAGGAGCCTTGGCCTGCCGCCTGATTTTACGTATTTACTAAGCATTGAGCAGAGCAGACAGAGCTAAGCCAAGGAGTGGAGGGAAGTGCCCACATCTGCCGTCTGTAGTGGGACTAGCTCTGGATTCCGCTCTTGCTCCTGAACGATTGCCAGCATTCTTCCTTGTACTCTTGTCAGAGATGAATAGCAACGAACAAGCATGAACAGTGAGTGGTGAGTAACAAGTGGCAAGAGGTGTGTGGCGTGTGACGAGTAGCTAAGATTGATCGGTCCCTAAGTCGCTGAGCCATTGGAGTCTGTAATAAGTCTGTAATACAAAATCTGAGAAATTATGGAAAGGGAAAAGTGACAATAGACTTGGACCCTCTTGAAGCACTCCTCGGCCCCTGAATTACTCTGCATACCTAGACTACAGCCCTACCCGGTGCCCGGATGTTAATCAATCGGTTAATTAATTAATTAATTAAGTAACCAGCAGTACCAGCGGATTCTGTACGGAGGTGTGCTTTGTGGGTGTTTTCCCTTGGAGGTGTTTGGTGGTGTTTTTGTCCTATCAAAGCACCCTTTGGTCTTGTCACTGGCCTGTTTGATTCTCTGAAAGGAGCAAGACTTCTTCTCCTTAGAGGGTGTATTATGAGCTCAGGAAAGGAGCGGCCACCTTTCCCTCCTATCAAAAGGAAAAGAGAAATACAACAAACACCAATATTAGATACGTTTAAATTAAAACAGGCAGTTGACATATAGTCCTTTAAATCATCTAAGGTTTATACATTTGAGAAACTGGGAAAGTCGCTGTCAAAGTTTGATTTTATGAAAGATCCAACTGATGCTATGCTAACATTGCTAACTAACCCATGTGATCTTCAAACTCCAATTAAACCACTGAGTAGAACAAATATTATATCCCCTAAGCAAGGAGTAAGTGAACCAGGCCACCCTGAGTCTAAAGCTGAAGTCGAACAAATGTCAAATTAAACTAAGGACCAAGTCAACCATTGGGGTCAAATAACGGACCTAGAGATGTTAACTATTCCACTTACTGGTCGTTCACAACAAAAGGACCCAAAATGCACAAATCTAACAATGGGAGATACTCAGCAATTACTACCAACTTAGGCAGCCAATGACAATAGAAGTGCAAGTAAAAATCAGAAAAGCTACCGGGATAGGGGAACCATCTAATTTGGGCCGAATAAATCAACCAGACCAAGAAGCTCCAAATGAACTAGATGGTAAGGTGAAAATCATAAGGGAAGCCAATACCCCACTGAAATCGGATCTTACTCTGTCTAAAATGAATTCAGTTCAAAAACAGGACCAGTCGAAATGTAATCAAAATAACGGATCTCAAATTAATAAGGATGAATACACCAGCAACCCAAAAACTCTGCAGCGTTGGAGTACTACGTATGAAAAAGACATTTTGAATAGTAGTCCACAATTCATTAATTCTTGTGACAAGGGACATGATTTTCAAGGACCACAAAAAGAGAAGTTTAAGGACCTATCATTCATAAATGGGCAACATTATAACCCAGGTACTCAGGTACCAGGAAGTGGGAACGCAGCAGCAATTTGGTATTTATTCTTCAAAACCTCGCAATTAACTCTGGAAGCTTTAACATATCAGTCCAACAAAAAGGAGGTCCAAATAGATCTCTTGAGCGCTACGGCATCCTCTGTTGCTGGAACTGAGCAGAAGATAACAACACAAAATAATCTAATAGTAAGGGCACAATCTCAACCAATATCTACGTATGCAGAGTGTAGTTGTGACCCACTAATTAAACTGGCTACCATTCCGGATATTTAAAAAACAATAATTGACAATGTAAAAGTGAATTTTCCTAATGTGGGAATTCAACCCATCAAGACCGACTCCCCCTCTAAAGATACAATAAAATGTAAAGACAATACTGTTGTTGTTAAAGAAAAAATAGATGATAAAACAAAAGATCAAGAAGTGATAAACATATGCTCGACACAATCAACAATGACAGACGCAGCTCCGGAAGTTCATCTATCAAAAAGACAGAGGAAAAAACAACAGAAAGCAAGAAATAAAGCTTCTAAAAGTTTTTAAAACAACAAATGCATCAAATATAGTGAGATTGAACACTGGAAACAACCTTGACTAAATATTATATTGTGAAGGTGAGGGTAAACACATGTCTCCAACAAAACCCTTTTACCCTCTATTTAATAAGGATCTATCGGAGGTACAAGCAGTTATGAAAAATAAATGCCTAAACAAGCAAGCTGATAGTATAAAAATTATAGAGAATGGGAACATTCAGTCCTTAGAAAAGCTGCAAGTGGAGGAATGTAATAAACAGGTGGAGAATAAGCCATCACAATTGGAAACAAATAGAGCAAAGAGTGAGAGTATCAGAGGGGATGAAACGAATAGAGATTTGTTAAAAACCTGGAAGGATATTAAATTACCACAAGATCTGGGAATCGAAACGAAGCAGTTACATAAACATTGACAATTATGGTCTCAAACTGTTAGTAATCATAATGGAAGGTTAATTGAGCATGCTGAAGGTGAAAATAGCCTGCAACAAATTAAATAAAATAACCCAGATCAAAAAGGAGTGGCGCAGGTAATTTTTGCGATGGAATATAAATCTAGGGGTAATAATGATATCTTGACTCGTGGAAAACATATTAAAATTGTGTAATGCAGTACCCTCATTAAAGGAAATTAAATGTACAGACATAGAATCAATTGAATTCCTCACAATCAAGAATAATCGTGAATCGACATTAGTAATTTGGACATCTTCTACTGCCGCCAGCCTTATTATGCAAGAACATAATCGCTTTCAGGACTGGGGAATAAAAATAACAACTCCACTGCAACGTCCTTTTGTTTCAACAAAATTACAAAATCATAACCATATGAGAACCGAGAATAATAAGAAATACTCAATATTAAAAAAAACATAGGTATGACCAACGGTCATCTTTTAAAATCATTAGAGGAACAAATAGGAGAACTATTATTTGACACTGTCAAATTAGGTTGGCTAACAGCAGCCCTCCATAATGTCAGGCAGGATTGACATCTACAATCTGAAGTTCCTTTAAGGGGGCCAACAATTGTGAATGAAAGGGTCAGATTATGTTCGTGGAATATAAATAGGGTTCAAGCAAAGCATGGACTTTTCAAGCAGGGGATCATAGGTCTAGAATAGATTATACCATAGCATCGTTGAATCATTTTCATTTTATTTCTATCAAGGAAATCAACCTGACACTGGCAAATAATGCAAATGTTTGGATTTTACTGCAATAGTATCCTAAACAGACACACTAGTTGAGCTTACCTTGCGCACGATCTGTAGCACACCTCTGGCATACCGCAGGCCCTCATTGAAATAAACCCGAGCCACTTTAAAAACGGCATTAAAAACTCACAAGCAAATATTCCAAGCTTTCTAAAATCATGAAATTTACTTTGTTTAATTCACAAGTTTTATACAGCTCCTGTTACAAAATGCAACAATATTCACTGTCCACGTCCATCAATTTGCCCTTTAAAGCCCACAGCTCTGACACATAGATAGTCTGAAAGAACCGCAATCGAACAACATGGAGGAGGTAACAAAGCAGTTGTAGTGAACAGATTAATGTAATGTTAGGAGTCCCTTTGGGAACGAGCAAACTCTCCTTTAAAAAATTCAAATACAAATTAAATTCCAGTGCTTCAAATCAACTTGTTACAAAGAGAAAACCCACAGTGTTCTGGCAAACTCAAATCTTTCATTTTATGATAAACAGAAAGTACAAACCTGCTTCACTTTAATACAGTCAACATTACACACATTTTTTATTCAAATAGTTTGTTGACTTGAAATTTTAACCAGTGGTTTCAATCTCAAACATGTGTAAGAACCAGAGTTCAACAGAATCATTTTATATTTTTTTTATCATACTCCGATGTGTGTCCAACTTGTTATCAGACTTCATAAATAATGTTTTTGTAAGCTCCTTGGCATGTTTATATTCCATATAAATCCTTGGTTATTGAAGTACCCTAATTTTATGGAAGTTACAACTATGGTGAGTGAAAGGATATCGCTAGTACACTGTGGACACTGATGGAAATCCATGCCCATTTTATTATTTGTTTTTAATATTGTTCACCTCTACCCATTACAACATACGTTATAATCTAAAGCGGAAACACATTTTAGAAACTGAAACAGAAATTTGAGGAATAGAAACCAAATAAAATATACATTATATCAAATATTTCAGTTCATGGCGGCTAAGGCTGTGGTGACACTTGAGCCTTTCTCATAGACCTCAAGGCCTTTTCTCGCAGGTGTTATTCTAAATCATCAAGCTTTTCCTCACCATCACTTTCAGAACCCTTTATAGGTAAACTATCCTCGTCCATTTCTCCTCTTTCCAACAATGAAGCAGGAGGGCTAGGTGCCCCCTCTGCATTAGAACCCCTTTCTTTCTTGTGCTTCTTGTGTTTCTTGTGCTTTTTAACCTTCTTTTTCTTCCTGCCACCTTCTTGGTCAGAAGTCCTTGCAGGAGACGGACTTGGTGAAGCACTTTGAGCTTTATTTGCTGGTGGTGCGGGTGACCACGTTGGCGAGGGAGATCGTGATCATTTTAGGTGGTGCCTCTGGTGATCCTGAGACGGATCTAGACGAATACACTCTCCTCACAGGCAGCGGACTAGGAGAAGCCCTTTTATTTTTCTTAGGTTCATGTGTCCATGACACTCTCCTGATGAGCCTAGTGATTGGAGATGGTGATTGCTGTCTTCTTGGGGGTGAAGGAGAAGGTCCTCTGCGAAGAGGGAGAGGAGGAGTTGGACAGAGACGGGGAGGTCTTGACCGAGGGGAAGGCGAATGCCTTTTGTTCTGCAGTGGGGATCGCATTTCACGGTTTGACCTGCTTGGAGGGGATCCTTTTCTATGTTTTGAAGATAACGAAGGAGAGTGTCTCTTTGCCACTAGAGAAATTCTTTGTTTTCGAGGTGGAGATCAAGAAATGCTATGTTTTGGAAGTGGAGATGAAGATAGTCTTCTTTTAAGAAGTGGTGGAGGTGGGGGTGTAACAGTTCTTCTTTTGGGAGGTGGTGAAGGAGTATACCTTCTCTGTATTGGTGGAGAATACCTTCTTGGAGAAGGGGAGCACCTCCGTGGAGGAGGAAATGGTGTCCTGCAACTGAGAGGTGAAGCTGATCGACGTCGTCGTGGAGGAGGTGGAGGTGAAGGAGTTTGGCGCCTTCTTACTGGAGGTGGGGATGGGCTTCTTCGTCGTCTTTTAGGCACAGGAGACTGACACCTCTTTGCTATTTGCTGCATTGTAGGAGAGAACTCTTTTTGACATCTTCGTGAAGGTGATGAAGTCCTTGAGCCTGAATGACGTCTGCGATGTGCCATTTCACAAATTTTCACATTTCTTTTAGGTCTCTCTTCAGAAGAGGATGATGAACCAGAATCTGTACCAGATAAAGACTGCCTATTTTGTCATTTATACTGCCGTCTTTGTCACAGAATCTGCTGCTGCCATTCTACTCCCTTCGTCATCTTCAGATTCTGACAATTCCACTCTTTTCGTTTTTGGAGCTTGGGGTGGTGAAGATCTTTTTTCTAGGATTTTGTGTTTTGGTCCTGGAGACACCGAGCTGCGACCTTTCCTTTGATAACTGGATTGCTAAGGCGAGGAAGATCTGGGTTCTTTTTGAGGGGGGCTAGGAGGTGGAGATGGCCTGTGCCGCCTTCTAGGGGGGCATCCAGAAGGAGACCCGCGGGGCTTTTGAGGAGGACATGATGAAATTCGCTTTAATGGTTTCTTTGGAGGAGGCGGAGTCTTTGAACGTGAAGAAGAGGAAGACGAACTGCTGCCAGATAAAGAAGCTGATGAATGGCGTCTTCATCTGACTGGGGTTCTACTTCTCCTGTGTTTAGGAGGAGGTGGAGGGCGCCTGGGAGGACTACGTTGGCGAGGAGAAGACCTTCGCCTTGGGCTTGAGCGCCTCCTCGGTGAATAGGACCTGGAGCGTGACCTGTGGTGCAGCTGAGATCTGGAATGAGGAGGTGAATGTGACCTTGACCGGGACTTAGAACATGATCGAGAACTGGCCCGGGGCTTCTTCTCCATCTCTGTTTTAATACTTTGCTCTGGGGATGGTTCTTGCTTGATGTCTGGGGTAGGTTCATGTTGCATAACTTTAATAATGTCACTGGTTGAAGTTGCTTCCTGAACAGAAGGCTCCCTTATTAACATAGAAGGCTCAGGTTCGGGAGGTTCTGGTTCTCTCTTTTCAGGCATAGGACTAGGACTGCGACTCTTTGATCTGTGCCGAGGAGATCGTGAATGGCTGTGTTTTCGCTCTCTTCTTCCAGGAGATCTTCTCTGCGGGGAAGACAACCTGGATTTGCGTCTTCTCGGACTTCTGGATCTTCTGTCCCAACCCCTCATTTCTCGATCTTCTTTGTCCTTTTTATCTTTCTCTTCATCTTGCTTCTTTAAAAACGCCAGCTTTTCCTGCTCAATCTCTCTCTGTTTAATTTCCTCTTTCTTCAGTTCCAGAAAAGCAGTGGGTATGCCAGCAATATTTTCTTGAGCACTCAAAAGAAGCGGCCAAAGCTCTCCCATGAATTCTCTGGCATTCTTACCATTTAAAAACCCAGTAAATTAACACATTGTCTTCGAATCCCAGAATTTCAGTAATTCGCTTAGTTATTAATGGCTTGATAACTTCCATATTACCCTTGACCATGTCTACCTTTGTTTCCAGGCATTCTGCAAATTTTAGCTGTTTCAAAAGCTTCTTCTGTTTGTTGCTGAAACGATTCTCTTGCTCTGCACTTGTACCGCGGAAGAAGCCCGCGTCCATCTTGCCTCTCTAGGAGAGCTCTCGAGGTCCCACAATGCAGCGTGAACGGGAGGCAATTTCATAATCTATTTCATAAAATTTTGTCTTATCAGATAGAGGGAATAAATATAAGCGACCACGATCAACAAATAATTGATTTAAACCTAAATGGCCTAAGATATGAAAACTATACAACACTTCCGGGTGAAATAGAACAGTAAAATATAAGAAACTTAATTGGTCAGATAACAACAAAGATTCTATTACAAACACTGCGCAGGCAATTGTTGATTTTCACTTCGAAGGAGATTATTCGAATGCTGTCGAAAAATGGTCTCTCTTCACAAAGCAATTAATTACCAGTCAATCTCAATATTATGCTAATAAATGTCAGTGGAGGAAAAAAAACAGCATGTTCATTGGTGAAAATGCTGTTTGAAAGCCATCAATTAAAAAAAAAATGTAACAGAATCCTGAGATTGGTAAAAAAGTTCCCAGTTAATTTAATTTACAGAGTAAAGCTTAAAAAGATGAATACAGGAGAAGGAGAATGGGCTGGAAGGACAAAATGAAAGAAAAGCAATAGTTGTGGGCAAAAGCTATATATGCTTGCAAAAGGAGTAATTCAAGTGCCGCTTGTGTGGAGGGAGGAGAGGGACCAGGGGAGTGACAGGAAGCCCTCCGACAGCCTCGACCCAGAATGTGACGTAGGTGGTCTGACGACCCATGTGGCGCCGCCAGGGCTGATAGACCTCCGTCGAGGCAGCCGCCTGCGTGGAGGGCCGAGAGGGGAACAAAGGGTCCCCGTCCAGCCTCGACCCAGAGCGGGACGTGGGGGGTCTACTGACACCTGTGGCGCAGCTCAGCCGTGGACAAGGCCGTCGCCTGTCTAGAGGGCCGAGTGGGGCTCGGGAATGCGACCCGAGCCCTGCGGACCTCCCGCGACACTACAGGGAATCCCGCAGGAGTTTGAGGCGAGGCAGAGGTGCCGTGGTCTGAAGGAGGGACCCCCGAAGGAGCCGAGCCAGTTGGCACTGGGGCGAAGAGGAGGGCCCTCGCAATGCAAGGGATTCGCCGACGTCCCAGAAGGGGAAGGAGGAGGAGACGCCAACGAGGCCTGCAAAGCCGCTGTATATGTCTCCATCTGGGTTCTCGACGCCCCCCTCACCGGGAAACGGTGGATAGGAGAACGACACGCGGGCCGCATCACCAGCGGAGAGCCCACGCCCCCAGCAGGCCGAACACCAGCCCCCGTGGACAAGCTGCGACACGTACCCACCGGGGAGCGACGCTCGTGCGACTTCGGAGAGGGTTGAGGATGCCGACGAGGACGGCCGCTTCTGAAACCGTCTGCGGAGGCTGATCGAGGGGATGAAGCCGATCTTGCGAGATGCTGCCGAGAGTAGTTGCTTCCAGCGCTCCAGCCGCGACTTCTGCTTCAACAATTGGCACGCCTCACAATCAGTGGTGCTGTGATCTTCCCCTAACTCCACATGCACCCTCAGCCTCCTAAAGCATTTTATTCATTCATTTGTATTTCTTTTTTCCTGTCATGGGGATGACTGCTCAGATATCCTTACAAGTAGGATCTTTTGAATTCTGCATGAACCGATTTACTAATGTTCCTAGTTGAAAATGTAATTTAGAAGTTAAATATATGTTTCTAATGTGAGGTAGGGTGGGTGTGTGAGAATGCATGCGAGAGAGAGTGTGTGTGTCTGTGTCTGTCTGTCTATGTCTGAGTGTGTGTGAGTACTTGAGCGTGGGGAGCCGGCTCTCACTATACTATACCAAAAAGAGGTATAGTGTGCAGAGAGTCCAGTGGATCACCCAGAGATTTTACAGAGGCTAAAGTAGATAATACTAATGCTCTTTTGTGGTAGTGTGGGGGAGCAGTTAGACGTATATGAGGGTAGTTTTAAGCATTTGTTGTACACACAGTGGCAATAAATGACACACACTGTTGTACACACAGTGGTAATAAATGACACACACTCAATTAATAAATCTGAGACCAATTTATAAAATGACACTTGGTTAGATTCATTTTGCGGAACCACAGAATTTAATCTTGAGTAAATACGTTTTGCAATAGAAATTCTGTTCAATATAAAAAGTGTACAAATAGTGCAATTTCCAGACTTTGCAATGTTATCCTATGGGGTGAAGAAAACATTCAACATAGATACAGGCAACATCTACTTCACAGCTTTCCAAACTTTTCATGTTGGTGACACATTTTTTGGAGCTGTATAATTTTGGGACACAGTAAGGCAGTGTAGCGAGCGAGCGTAGCGAGCGAGCCCAAAGCACTTAACGGGGGCTCGTGGGGTCTCCTGCGGAAGAAAATTTTGAAATAAAAGTGGGCAAATGGTGCATTTTAAAGCAAATTTGAGACCATGAGGTTGAACACAGGCCCCTGCAGCGGATGCCTTTTGTCCACTGAGCCACCAGACCGGCATACACACATCTTTCTCTCTCTCTGTCTCCCTCCCTCTCTCTATCACTCCCTCCCTCTCTCTCTCCCCCTCTCTCTATATCTCTATCCCTCCCTCTTTCCCTCTCTCTGTCTCCCTCTGTCTCACTCACTCTGTCTGTCTCTCTCTCTCCCTCCCTTCCTCTGTCTCACTCACTGTGTCTGTCTCCCTCTCCCTCCCTCTGTCTACCTCCGTCTCTCTCCCTCTGTCTCACTCTGACTCCCTCCGTCTCTCTCCCTCCGTCTCTCTCCCTCTGTCTCACTCTCTCTCCCTCTGTCTGTCTCCCTCTGTCTGTCTCCCTCTCTCTCTGTCCCCCTCCCTCTACCTCCCTCTGTCTCCCTCTCTCTCTCTCTCCCTCCGTCTCCCTCTCTGTCTCTCTGCCTCTGTCTGTCCCTGTCTACCCCTCTATCTGTCTCTGTCTGTCCCTGTCTCTCCGTCTATCTGTCTACCCCTCTATCTGTCTGTCTGTCCCTGTCTCTGCCTCTATCTGTCTCTGTCTGTCCCTATCTCTGTCTGTCTCCCTCCCAATGTCTCCCTCTCTCTCCCTCTGTCTCCTTCTCTCTGTCTCCTTCTCTCTGCCTCCCTCTCTCTCTGTCTCCCTCTGTCTCCCTCTCCCTCCCTCTGTCTACCCCAGACTCCCTCCCTCTGTCTCTCTCCCCCTGTCTCCTTCTGTCTACCACGGTTTCCCTCTCTGTCTCTTTCCCTCTGTCTCCTTCTGTCTACCACGGTTTCCCTCTCTGTCTCCCTCCCTCTGTTTGTCTCCCTCCCTCTGTCTGTCTCCTTCCCTCTGTCGCCCTCCTCCCTCTGTCTCTCTCCCTCTGTCTCCGGCCCTCTGTCTCCGGCCCTCTGTCTCGGCCCTCTGTCTTCTTCCCTCTCTCCTTCTCTGTCTCCCTCTGTCTCCCTCCCTCTGTTCCCTCCCTCTCTCTGTCTCCCTCCGTCTCTCTCCCTCTGTTTCCCTCCCTCTGTCTGTCTGCCTGCTTCCCTCTCTCTGTCTTCCTCCATCTGTTTCCCTCCCTCTGTCGCCCTCCTCCCTCTGTCTGTCTCCCTCTGTCTGTCGCCCCCTGCCCCTCTCTCCGTCTCCCTCCCTCTGCTTCTCTCCCTCTGTCTCCCTCCCTCTGTTTCTCTCCCTCTGTCTCCCTCCCTCCATCTCTCTCTGTCACCCTCTGTCACCTCACCCCAGCTTTCCGGGCACACACACAGCCCACCTGAGTACTTCACAGGTCTTTAAAAGACCATTCACTTTTTAATGAGGCTTGGTTGTGAATCGCCCGGCCCCCATAGAACAGAGTGTCTAGGAATGCCTCTTAATTAGCAGCAGTGCTAAGTGCCCGCGACACACCCACCATTTGCAGGCGACTCAGTAGTGTGTCGGGACACACAGTTTGGAAAGCTCTGACCTACTTACAAGACCATTCTTCGGAAGTTAAGGTTAGTATTGGACAAGGTTCAGATCAGAACCAACAGTGCACCACCAGCGGCAATGGGGCGCCCAGGTGCAGGTGCAAGTTCAAGGTTGGAAACCCAATACAAATGAAGAGGGACTGGGGCAATCGGACAGAGGCTGCTTACAGGTAAGTAACAGCGCTTGGGGGAACTAGTCTCTGGGGGTTGAGGCCAACACTGGACATGGCCCAAGGCAGCACCATGACGACACCACACCACCAGCGGCACAGGGACACAGGGTGCAAGATGACAACACAGCATCAAAGACAGGCCAAGTTGGAAAAGGTCTGCAGGCTCAGGCCAGGAGGCCGGTCGAAGGAAACCAAAAGCTGTCATGGTAAGTTTCGAATCTCGGGAACGTAGCAACACCCTTTGTCCTCTTCACCAAAGCCCAGGACGTGTGGTTGCGAGGGTGCATTTTGGTGTCAGAAAAGGCATACCAGAGCACGTCAAGGTTGAGGGGGTCTCCTTGCAGAGGCTGCAGGTAACGTTGAGTCCAGACGAGGTCAGCTCATGGTGGACTCTTGCTCTAGACTGACTGGGAGCGATCCTCTAGAAAGGAGCTAATCTAACTAAGGGCTGAGCCCTGAATGCCAGCCTCCTTGACATGGTCCACCAAGATCCAATGGTTGACCGTGTCAAAGGTGACCGAGAGATCCAACAGCACCAGGGCCTATGGAGTACCCCTGTCAGCCCTCTCTCGCAGCGAGTCCAATACCGCCAGTATTACAGTCTCCGTTGAGTGGGCAGGCCGAAAACCAGCTTGGTGTGAGTCGAGATAGTTGGATTGTTCAATAAAATTGGACAGGCACTTCACCACATGAGCCTCCAGTACCTTTGCCAGGTACAGGAGCAAAGAGATTGGGCGGCAATTCAACACGATCTGGGGATCTGCCCCTGATTTCTTCATAAGGGGAATCACAATTGCCTCTTTAAAGGCCTTAGGGACACAACCCTAGAATAGGGACTCATTCAGAAGAGAGAGGGCTGGAACTGGGAGGCTGGTGAAGGCTTCTTTTAGGAGGTGTGGTGGGCAGCAGTCCGTAGGGGATCCAGATTTTACTTTAGACAAAAGGTCCTGGAACACCTGTGTACAGTAGTTCTCTGCAATCTTCTCTGCTGGTGCACATCGGTAGTGCCCGGCTCTTCTTAGTTCATCAGGAACTGAAGTTCAGAGACTGGGGATGCTGCCTGAAAACTAGATTTAAGGGCGTTACAAGGGAGTGACAGGCAGTGTCCAATGGGCCCTTTGCCTGGGGTGTCTACGCCCTCTAACATGCCCACCTTCTGTGAGAGGAGGACACAGTCCTAGCCCTAACTGGATAAGACCCACCATCTTCAAGATGGTGGGCACTGAAAAGCGTACTTGACCTAGCTTCCAGCACCCGAAGGCTGGAGTTGGCAGGGGGGGGCACATCTCCTCTTCTATCAAAGGTTTCCCACCTGTCCTGCCACCAAAAAGAGGGTGAGGACAGGATGGAGGCCAGCTCCTTCGAACAGGAGAGGCTGGGGTCACTTTACAAAGGAGGCAAGACCTCTGAAGCTCCCCACCACGGATGGCTAGTCCTGTCCAGGGGAGACATGAACACCTCCACCCAAGAAAGGCATTGTTCTCAGCCTCAGAGTGTGCAGACACTCTCCCCTGAGGTCAGAACACACTCTGGTGGTAACAGGCTGGCTCGGGCCAGTCAATGACCACACTAAGGATTGGTAGGTTTCAGGGGACCCCTCTAAGGGGCCCTCTGTGTGCAATTTTTAATGAAAGTGACACTGGAATCTGTGCAAGTGTATTATGTTGAGATGCTTGGTGCCAAACATCACATATTTCAGTGAAGCCATCATGGAGCTGCGAACTCATAATGACGAGTGTCCAGCCTATGTACTTACTATGACTTCCCTGGTCACTCACAATATCCAGGAATCGACTAGGACAGTGATTCCCAAACTGTGGTCCGAGGACCCCCAGGGGTCCGTGGCACAATCCCTGGGGGGCCTCAGGCTGTAATTTTAAAAGCACAACAAAGTTCCTTGTATAATTTGCAGTTTTCCAGCAACAATAAAAGTGTCAAGATAACGTCTGTGATTAATGTACCTCCTGGGGAGAGATCTAGTGTCCTGAGGGCGAGATGAGAGTTTTGACAAGTGGCAGCTTTGACTTATCTAATGTAGCACAGAGGGTTAATATGCCTACTGCAAAGAATGTGTACCATGCATTTAAAAACACTGTTTTTTATGTGCATAGGTTAGTGGGTTACTGCTTTTGTAACCGAGATTCTTTTGTTATTGTGCAGTTTATAAGTGATGATCGTAATCTAGCACAGTCACCTAAAAACTGTCATCAAAGAGCTGCTTGCAACCTGCATGGTACAAGTTAGAAACATATGTTTGTTCCAAGTCTTTCGTTATCCTGATGCTGCTAAAAAGGTCTATTTGGGTGGAAATACATTTTTATTGTTAAAGTCAATGCTAACCACTGTGTTATGTTCTGAATTCTGAGTTTGTGCTTCTCCGCTTTTCCAGACCAAGGACTCTTTAAAATGCCTACCAGTGTGAATGTCAATCCTACACCTTGTACTCGCATTTGCCTTATGTAACATTTTCTATACACTGGTTTACACGTATGAATCATTGTCTCTATGGGGCAGATTTACAATGAAAGTGACTCTGTGTGTGCCGCAAGCCATTTGGCTGCGCCGCACTGAGTCACTTTCAAAGCACAGGGATGTGACATATTTACAACAATATGTCACATCTCTGTGCTTCCCGCTGTGCTGGCGCACAAACGGCTGCCATGTGGTGCATGGATGCCTGCGTTGTAGGGAGATTTTTTATTTGCAGGTAGGGTTCCCTTCCTGCACATAAACAATCAGAAATGGCGTTTTTCAACTTATATGTGTGCTGCATTAGCACACATAGAACTTGCAAAACATCATTGTTTTCCTGATTGTTTATGTGCAGGAAGGGATACCTTCCTATACATAAACAATCACCAGAGGTGATATGCTTTTTCTAAGCGTGCTGCAGAATGCAACACACATAGAAGTGTGGCTCAATGGTTAGAGTGGCAGACCCTGATGCAGAGGTCTGGCCCGGGACCAGGGTTCAATTCCCCGCCTCGGCGGCTCTTGGGCTCAATTTCCCCGGACCTGATAATTCTTGCCTCTGTGCCTATTCTAATCATGGGTCCCACTCTGCAACTCTGGGCAATAGCTTGCTTAACCTCCACAATGGCCCCACTAACACTAGGATGCCTGGCTTCACCTTGGGGGTGCCCAGAAGTGGGCACTTCACAGGGAAAGGCCAGGAAGGATTCCTCAGCGGTATTCTTACATGCGCCGAGATGCCTCATGGTGATTCGTGCACTATACAAGTACCACTACATTACATTACATAGAAAGAGGAAAAAAACAAGGAGAAATGAATACATATTCTTGTTGCACCTCCCTACGCCTTCGCTGGGGAGCATAGCATTCAGACACATTTGCAGATTTACAATTTCTAGTAAATCTGGAAATGTGTCTGGTTTCATGGGTGTTGCGTGGGAACACCCACAGCAACACCCATGGAACACCCCTTTCACGCAAAGTGCTTTGTGCAAATGGTCCATATTTAGAAGACCAGTAAAAGTCACGCAGGGTGGCTTTTCCTGGCTTGGAAATATGGGGCACTAAAATGCGCCACTGGTGCGTCACGTTTTGTGACGCACCCGTGGTGCAAGGAGCTTGTGTGTGTGATGTAAAGTGCTCTGACATCCTTCAATGGTATGAGAGATGCTATAAAGCAAATGTAATACATGTGACAGAGGGGCTATGGAGAGATGAGAGGCACTGATGGAGGGTGACAATAAGGGAATCATTGAAGAATCCCAACAAAGATTGTCGTATCCTGGTTCATAGTAAGGTCATCATTTACTATTCTTTTTTTTTTGTGAAAAACTTTATTGTGCAAAAATATCATTACAAGTATGGGCCTACAACCACAGGGGCCGGCCGCTAGGACATGGGAAGCAATTGTATAAACTCACAAAGCAGCGACCGATCTCTAGAGGTCCAGCAGAGTACAGGATACATTTTCGGCAACACAGGATGTAGGCAGGATATAGATGTTTTTAATTTTTAGAAAGAGAACAGAAAGGGAAACAAAGAAACAAAACTCAAGGCGGAAAGCGTTCTAGACAATGTCGTGCTCAGATGGGGGGGACCTACAGTACCGGATGACGAATCAGGAGGGCAATAAAGATGATCAGGGGGGGAGGCAGTGGGGAAGTCAGACAATCAGGAAAAAGGAGTAAATTGTCTCAGGAACCTCAGGATCAGGGGGACAGAGAAATGTCCGGAGTGTCTTCGAAGGGGGGTGTGCCGATGTTCCCTCGGTAAGCTTTCCATTGACCCCAAATTTTACTCCACGCCCTAGGCTTGCCCCTAGCCAAATATACCGTCTTCTCTCTAAACATGCACCAGTCCATATTCTCCTTCCATACTGACATGGTGGGAGGCCGTTGGGAACCCCACAGCTGCGCAATATCTCTTTTTGCGATCATGTTCCCAAGTGCCGCCCACCGGGCCTGGGCAACGTTGTAATCATTTGGCTCCCACACATTCAACAAACATCTACGAGCCTCAGGCTGCAGAGCGACCCCGGTGACACATTCCATGACCGCATGCACACGCTGCCAATACGCCGCCACCTCACGACACTCCCAGAGGATATGAAGAAAGGTGGCACTCATTCCACATCCGTGCTTGTACAACCCGTCAGAGGAAAAACCCATAGCAACCAAACGAGGACCCGTAACATACACATGATGAAGAATTTTGAGCTGGACGAGACGGAGACGGGCAGGAATGGCAACCTCTTTCCGGGAGGATAGGGCGGACTGCCAGTCCTCGTCATCCAACTCCAACCCGTCTCCGGTCCAGACCTCCCTGAGACGCACAAGGAGATCTGCTCGATTGTTAATTAGTTTCTTATAGATCAAGGAGATCGTACTATCGGGCAGATGACCGTCAAGTATACGGTCCTCGAGTGGGGAAGATTCAGGAACCGTAACACCAGCTGTGAAGACGGACAGCAAAGCGTGGCGAACCTGCGCATACCTGAAGAACTCCCGATCCCCCAACTCGTACTCACTTTGAAGCATCGCAAAGGTCTTCACCGCGCCCTTCACCCAGAGATCACCCACTCTGCTAATACCAATCATATCCCAGTTCTCAAAACCTTTCGTTGTCCAGAGGCATCCCAATTGTTCAGAAGCATACAGAGGGGTCGCTTACTATTCTTTAAAAGCTGATACAATTCAATATATAATGATAAATTTGTTGTAGAATGAGCCATTATTTCCTACATTTTCTTGGGGGCAGAGCCTCCCAAAGCCCCCTTTGCAGAGGTCAGGCTCGTTCGCTGCCCATGGTGTGCACTGTATCTGCCAGGGCTGCTTTGGGTTTCAAGTCTGGCCCTGGAAGGAACCTCGTACTGCAAAATAAAACCAACCATTTAAAGGTTAGTCACTGAGATGCAGCACTAACCTTTTGAGAATTCTTTCAATATAAAATACCAAAATCCTTAGTAATTTGAGTATTTGTTTTGTGTGCACGCGTGTGTTTATTGTTTTTGAATTTAATGTTTGAAATTTAAATAATACAAATTGCTTGGTGGTCCCGGCTTCCAGTGGTGACCCAATGGGGGTCCTCAGGAGTCAAAAGTTTGGGAACCACTGGACTAGGATATTGCAGAGGCATCAAGGGCCTTTCATGCAGATATGCCCTAACAGGGGGGAGAGGATGCGGTGCAGCAGTCAGAGCTGCCGCCTCGGGAACTGGGGATCCGGGTTCAAGTCTCTGCTTCAGCGCAACATCCTGTGATTCTGGGAAAATCACTGTCTCTCCGGGTGCCCATAGACAGCGTCTGTAAACCCTCACAGGTGATGAGCCGCACTATATAAATCTGCAAACTTTAACTCACTGCCTGAGATATGTGTCAGGCGCCCCTCTAGCAGCGTTCATGGGAATGGCACTCAGGGATGTGTCAAGAAATAGAAGTCCCCATAGACAGCGTCTGTAAACCCTCACAGGTGATGAGCCGCACTATATAAATCTGCGAACTTTAACTCACTGCCTGAGATATGTGTCAGGCGCCCCTCTAGCAGCGTTCATGGGAATGGCACACAGGGATGTGTCAAGAAATAGAAGTCCCCATAGACAGCGTCTGTAAACCCACACAGGTGACGAGCCGCACTATATAAATCTGCGCACCTTAACTCACTGCCCGAGATATGTGTCAGGCGCCCCTCTAGCAGCGTTCATGGGAATGGCACACAGGGATGTGTCAAGAAATAGAAGTCCCCATAGACAGCGTCTGTAAACCCACACAGGTGATGAGCTGCACTATATAAATCTGCAAACTTTAACTCACTGCCTGAGATATGTGTAAGACACCCCTCTAGCAGCGTTCATGGGAATGGCACACAGGGATGTGTCAAGAAATAGAAGTCCCCATAGACAGCGTCTGTAAACCCTCACAGGTGATGAGCCGCACTATATAAATCTGCGCACCTTAACTCACTGCCCGAGATATGTGTAAGACACCCCTCTAGCAGTGTTCAAGGGAATGGCACTCAGGGATGTGTCAAGAATAGAAGTCCCCATAGACAGCGTCTGGAAACCCTCACAGGTGATGAGCCGCACTATATAAATCTGCGCACCTTAACTCACTGCCCGAGATATGTGTCAGGCGCCCCTCTAGCAGCGTTCATGGGAATGGCACACAGGGATGTGTCAAGAAATAGAAGTCCCCATAGACAGCGTCTGTAAACCCACACAGGTGATGAGCTGCACTATATAAATCTGCAAACTTTAACTCACTGCCTGAGATATGTGTCAGGCGCCCCTCTAGCAGCGTTCATGGGAATGGCACACAGGGATGTGTCAAGAAATAGAAGTCCCCATAGACAGCGTCTGTAAACCCACACAGGTGATGAGCCGCACTATATAAATCTGCGAACTTTAACTCACTGCCTGAGATATGTGTAAGACACCCCTCTAGCAGTGTTCATGGCAATGGCACTCGGGGATGTGTCAAGAAATAGAAGTCCCCATAGACAGCGTCTGTAAACCCTCACAGGTGATGAGCCGCACTATATAAATCTGCGAACTTTAACTCACTGCCTGAGATATGTGTAAGACACCCTGTTAGACGGACCGGGAGGGTCGGCCGAGGATAAGGGGAGAGGTCTCCGGGGAGAGCCGTCTCCAGCGATCGTACAGACAAGTAACTTCCCCCCCACAGACGGACACCACACAAGGGTAAGGTTCAACGATACTTTATAGGCAATTCTTTAAGTACGATGGATTTGTACAAGGAGGTCTGGACTCAGGGGTCCCCTCGATTCTGGTCTCTGGTTTGGGAAAAGGGTAGCGGGACAGTCTTGTTACCAAAAAGTGGAAATAGCTCTCAATCCTCGAGCTCGGCGTTCTAGATGATCGGGCCGCGGCGGAGCCAGCAGGTCCCGAGATGGACGAAGGAAACGACGGTCCGCGGCGGAGCCAGCAGGTCCCGATGAGATGATGGTTGCAAACGGTCCGCGGCCACGCCAGCAGGTCCCGACGACGATGAAGGATTTGGAAGGTTACGAAGGTTGCGGCAGCGCCGGCAGGCAAGACGAAGGTGCACGAGGCAGAGCTACGGCAGCGCCAGTAGTCCGTCAAGGATGAGTTCTTCTTTGCGTCTCTCGACTCCAAGATACAACTGCCCTCCTGCTCTGGGCTGCCCCAGTTATAGGGCTGATGTTCTTTGATGTCCGGACCCTCGCACCTGGAGGTCGGGAGGTCCGGGATGAGGGTGTCCCGACACCCAGCAGGGGGGTGGAGCCAGCGCCCGAGGAGGCGATGGCCGAGCGGCACTTGGCGGGGGAGAGCCATCGACACCTCTTTCTCCCATTGACTTACCAAGTAGCCCGCTCACCTCCTGGGTGGATGGTGGTGCTGGGATGTCTGAGGCCTGGCTAGGCCCAGGGTTGAGGTCGATCGGGGGCCAGGCGGCCTCGTGGTGGAGTGTCCAAGATGGCGTCCCGGAGGGCGCGCGGGCCAGCAGTGGATCGGGCCCACGAGGTTGATATGTTCGAAGGCAGAGGTCCCTGAGGGGACGGAGGACGTGCAATGGTGGTGGGTGGTACTTGTGTGACTGGGCTCGGGCCTGGTCGGGCCGGGGGAGAGCGGCCCTTCATGTGGCCTGTCCAACATGCGTCCCCCCCAGCTGAAGGCGGGGAGAGTTACCCATCCTCTTGGGGACTCTCCTCGTCGAGGCGGAAAAACCGGGACAGGCCATCTGCGTTGGCGTGATCTGGCCCAGGCCGGTGTTCAACGGTGAAGTCCATCCCTTGTAGGGAGATGGACCAACGTAGTAACTTCGGGTTTTCTCCCCGCATCTGCATCAGCCACTGCAGGGGTCGGTGGTCGGTCTGTACCCGAAAGTGTGTGCCAAAGAGGTAGGGCCGGAGCTTCTTGAGGGCCCATACCACTGCGAAGGCCTCCCTTTCTATGGTGCTCCAGCGTTGTTCTCGTGGTAGGAGTCGTCTGCTGATGAAGGCCACTGGCTGATCAAGGCCCTCGGTGTTTACTTGAGACAGGACTGCCCCAATGCCATGGTCGGAGGCATCCGTCTGGACGACGAACTCCCTGCTGTAGTCGGGGGCCTGGAGCACAGGGGCGGAACACATGGCGGCTTTCAATTGCTCGAATGCTGTTTGACAATCGGCGGTCCAGTTGACTTTCTTGGGTTGATTTTTGGACGTAAGTTCTGTGAGGGGCCCCACTATAGTACCATAGTCTTTCACAAACCTTCGGTAATAGCCCGTGAGGCCCAGGAAGGCTCGTACCTCGGTCTGGGTGATGGGGGGCTGCCAGGACTGGATGGCGGCAATTTTGAGCTGCAGAGGGGCCACCAGGCCGCTTCCCACCTGGTGTCCGAGGTAAGTTACCGACCCTTGACCAATTTGACATTTGCTGGCCTTGATCGTGAGGCCAGCCTGCTGAAGGGCTTGTAGCACGGCTCGGAGGTGGTGGAGGTGCTCGGGCCACTGGTGGCTGTATACAGCGATGTCGTCTAGGTAGGCAGCGCTGAACCCTTCGAGCCCCGCCAGGACCTGATTGACGAGCCGCTGAAATGTTGCGGGGGCATTCTTCATGCCGAAGGGCATGACTTTGAAATGGTAATGGCCATCGGGGGTGGAAAAGGCAGAACGTTCTTGGGCCCGGGGTGTGAGGCCGATTTGCCAGTAGCCCGCCGTCAGGTCGAAAATACTGAGGTAGCGGGCAGCTCCCATGCGGTCAATCAGTTCATCTGCCCGGGGGATGGGATGTGCGTCTGTTCGGGTGACCGCATTCAAGCCCCGGTAGTCAACGCAGAACCGGAGTTCCGGTGTGGTGCCTGGTGCGGCCGCTTTGGGGACCAGTACTACAGGGCTGGCCCAGGGGCTGTCTGAGGGCTCGATGACCCCGAGCGTGAGCATTTTTGCTACCTCTTCCTGGACGCAGGCTCGTACCCGATCTGGCACGCGGTAGGCCCGGTGGCGGATAGGGGGGCTGTCCCCCGTGTCCACATCGTGCACACACCAGGAAGTGACACCTGGGGTGAGGGAGAACAGGCTGGCGAACTGTGATAGGAGGGCCCGACACTCCTGGCGTTGCTCTTGGGTGAGGGCCTCTGAGAGTCGGACCCCGTCCACGGAGCCGTCTTTCTCCCGAGTCCGTAGGAGGTCAGGGAGGGGCTCGGAGTCTTCTTCAGCCCCATTGTCTGTGGCCATCAGGAGGCTGAGTTCGGAACGCACAAAGTGGGGTTTCAGTCTGTTAGCGTGGAGGACCCGGAGGGGGTTCCGGGAAGATTCCATGTTGATGAGATAGGTGGCAGGACCCTTGCGCTCGACTACTTTGAAGGGCCCCGTCCACTTGTCTTGCAGGGCGCAGGGTTCGGTGGGGGACATCACCCATACCTGTTGCCCAGGTTCAAATTCGATGGAGGAGGCATTCCGGTCATACCACTTTTTCATGTCCTCTTGACTGGCCTCTAGGTTGGCTTTTGCCAGCTCTCTGAACCGCCGGGTCTGGTTGCGGAGGGTTAGGAGGTACCGGAAGACATCTGGTGGGTTCTTGAGAGGGGGCATCTCCCAGCCTTCCTTGACGAGGCTGAGCGGCCCCCGTACTGGGTGTCCATACAGCAGTTCAAACGGGCTGAAGCCCAGGGACTTCTGGGGGACCTCTCGATATGCGAAGAGGAGGCATGGCAGCAGCACATCCCACTGGCGACGGAGGGGCTCTTCCAACCCCCCGATCATCCCTTTGAGCGTGCGGTTGAACCGCTCAACGAGTCCGTTTCCTTGAGGGTGATAGGGGGTCGTGAATCGGTAGGTAACCCCGCATTGTTGCCAGAGGGACTTCATATATTTAGAAATAAAGTTCGTGCCTCTGTCGCTGACGACTTCTCGGGGGAAGCCCACACGGGAGAAGATCCCCATTAGGGCCCGGCCGACTACCGGGGCTGTCACAGTTCGCAGGGGAACAGCCTCGGGGTAGCGGGTGGCGTGGTCCACTAGCACCAGGATGAATCGATGGCCTTGTTTTGTACGCGGGTCCAGGGGCCCCACGATGTCGATCCCGACCCTCTCGAACGGGGTGGTGACCACGGGAAACGGTTGCAGGGGGGCTTTTAGTTTGCGGCCGCTCTTTCCACTGGCTTGGCATGTGGGGCAAGATCGGCAATGCTGGTGTACATCGTTCCTCATTTTGGGCCAGAAGAAGTGGGTCACCAGACGATTGTAGGTTTTATCTTGACCCAGGTGTCCCGCCAGGGGGACATCGTGGGCCAGGTTTAGCAGAAAGTCTCTAAAACGGAGGGGCACCACTAGTACTCGGCTGGCTCCCAGCTCCGCGATTCTTTGCTCACTGTAAAGCAGATCATTGTCCCAGTAGATCCAGTGTGTTCCGGAGGTATCCCCTGCGCTTTGGGCGAGCGCTTGCTGGCGGAGTCCCTCGAGGGAGGGACAGGTCTTCTGCTCTTGGCGAAATTGTTCTTGCGTGGGCCCCCCCTCTTGGGGCCACTGGTCGAGGTTAGCGAGGTCTGGAGAGTGAGCTGGCTCTGGGGGGGCGTCACGGTCAGTGGTTTCGGCCGGGGCGACCGGAGGCGGCGGCGCCGGCCATTCGGGTTCCTCTGGGTGGGGGTTGGCACGGGCGGCCATGGACCGGGTGGTGACACACGCCCAGTCCGGGACGCCCAACATCCCCAGGTGTTCTCTTCGTTCTACGGCTGCCCACGGAGAGCTTTCAAGGTCATTCCCCAGGAGGCAGTCTACGGGGGCATCGTCTCGGACCGTTACCTTCAACATGCCGGAGACCCCTCCCCACTCAAAGGGGACGCAGGCCATCCGACACAGGCTTTCTGAGTTATCGGCTGAACGTACAGGGCAGAGAATGTTCGGCAGATACTGTTCTGGGGTCACCAGGTGACAGCGGACGGCTGTTACACTGGCCCCGGTGTCACGAAGGGCTTCGGCCCGGTGTCCATTGATGCTCACCCATTGGCTGTACTTCTGGGTGTTAGCGGGTAGGGGGACCCGCGGGACCATGTCCTTCCCCCCTAGGCAGGCTAGAGCCATGGCGGCTGGCTCCCATTCCTGATGCTCTTGCTCATATTCTTCTTGCTCCTCGGAGATCTGTTCTTCCCCCAGGGCAGCAGCAGCCACCTGGCGGGGTCTTGGGCTCTGGTACTGTGGGCAACTTGGGTCGTTTGCATAGTGGCCGACTCGTTGGCATCGATGGCACGTAACATTGGCTCGGTATCCCGGTCGCGCCGGGGTGCTGCCCCGGTTGGCCGGGGGGGTGGTGCTGGTAGCGGGGGCGACCGGGGCGTTGTCTCTTCCTCGTCCTTGGCCCCCTCCTCCCCCTCGGGGACGGTGCTGACCGTTGTTGTTCCGGTTCTGTTCGTAGGACCCATTCCGGCCCACTCTGGTGATCTCCCATCGGTCAGCTTCGGCTGCGAGCTGCCGGGGATCGGTTAACTTGCTGTCGAGGAGGTGTTGGCGGAGTTCAATAAAACAATTGTTTGATAGGTGCTCCCATACCATCAGATTGAACAGTTGTTCGTAGGTTGTGACCTTGCTTCCTTTGATCCAGCCCTCGAAGGCTCGGCTAAAGTAGTTTACATAGTCCACCCAAGTTGTACCCGGGATGCGGGTGCAGTCTCGGAACCTTTGACGGTACATCTCGGGTGTGAGGCCATAGCGAGTGAGGAGTGCAGCTTTCATATGGTCATAGGAGGTCATCTGGTGGTCCGGGAGCTGTAGCAGGGCGTCGCGGCCCTCATTGAGGAATCTCCCCCATAGACCGGCTCCCCAATCGCTTCTATCGATCCGGTGTGCAGTCATAGCGATTTCATAGGCCTTAAACCATTGCTGGATGTCGTCCTCTCGGAAGTATTCTCGAACGACATCTTTGGGGATGTGTACCTTTTTCTCTGTTGCCCCTGGGGTGTGGGGTTGCTCGGACACCCCTACTTCTTTATTCTGCTTGCGTAGATCGATCTCAGCTAGTTTTCGCTCGTGTTCATATGCCAGTCTCTTTTCCTCGAGCTCCCTTTGTCTCTGTTTCTCCTCTCTTTCTTCTCGGAGACGCAGGTGCTCTAAGTTGATTTTTTGTTCGGCCAACTTAAGTTCAATGTCCATTTTGAGTCGGGCCATTTCCAGCTCGTGTAGTCGGGTTTTTTCTCGTTCCTGGATCTCGTCTTGCGAGAGACCCGTTCTTTGCTCTTCAGGGGCCGTGGTGGTCTTTGCTGCGATGCTTTGATCCGGGGTTCCGGCAGCCCCGGTTTCTGCCCAAGATTCTAGGGCATGCTTAAAATCGTCTTTGGTACTTAGTCCGGTGGTAGCGATACCTAGTTCGATGCAGAATTGTTTTAGTTCACGATGGCTGTACTCGTCCAATTTCTCCATCTGGAATTTCTCGGTTGCTCCGCTTTCTTTAGTCGTCATCGTGATTTCGTCGTGGGGTGAGCTACTCTCTGTACGATTATGCGGTGATTCGGATCGCGCCGCTGGCCACCAATGTTAGACGGACCGGGAGGGTCGGCCGAGGATAAGGGGAGAGGTCTCCGGGGAGAGCCGTCTCCAGCGATCGTACAGACAAGTAACTTCCCCCCCACAGACGGACACCACACAAGGGTAAGGTTCAACGATACTTTATAGGCAATTCTTTAAGTACGATGGATTTGTACAAGGAGGTCTGGACTCAGGGGTCCCCTCGATTCTGGTCTCTGGTTTGGGAAAAGGGTAGCGGGACAGTCTTGTTACCAAAAAGTGGAAATAGCTCTCAATCCTCGAGCTCGGCGTTCTAGATGATCGGGCCGCGGCGGAGCCAGCAGGTCCCGAGATGGACGAAGGAAACGACGGTCCGCGGCGGAGCCAGCAGGTCCCGATGAGATGATGGTTGCAAACGGTCCGCGGCCACGCCAGCAGGTCCCGACGACGATGAAGGATTTGGAAGGTTACGAAGGTTGCGGCAGCGCCGGCAGGCAAGACGAAGGTGCACGAGGCAGAGCTACGGCAGCGCCAGTAGTCCGTCAAGGATGAGTTCTTCTTTGCGTCTCTCGACTCCAAGATACAACTGCCCTCCTGCTCTGGGCTGCCCCAGTTATAGGGCTGATGTTCTTTGATGTCCGGACCCTCGCACCTGGAGGTCGGGAGGTCCGGGATGAGGGTGTCCCGACACCCAGCAGGGGGGTGGAGCCAGCGCCCGAGGAGGCGATGGCCGAGCGGCACTTGGCGGGGGAGAGCCATCGACACCTCTTTCTCCCATTGACTTACCAAGTAGCCCGCTCACCTCCTGGGTGGATGGTGGTGCCGGGATGTCTGAGGCCTGGCTAGGCCCAGGGTTGAGGTCGATCGGGGGCCAGGCGGCCTCATGGTGGAGTGTCCAAGATGGCGTCCCGGAGGGCGCGCGGGCCAGCAGTGGATCGGGCCCACGAGGTTGATATGTTCGAAGGCAGAGGTCCCTGAGGGGACGGAGGACGTGCAATGGTGGTGGGTGGTACTTGTGTGACTGGGCTCGGGCCTGGTCGGGCCGGGGGAGAGCGGCCCTTCATGTGGCCTGTCCAACACACCCCTCTAGCAGTGTTCATGGGAATGGCACCCAGGGATGTGTCAAGAATAGAAGTCCCCATAGACAGCGTCTGTAAACCCACACAGGTGATGAGCCGCACTATATAAATCTGCGCACCTTAACTCACTGCCCGAGATATGTGTAAGACACCCCTCTAGCAGCGTTCACGGGAATGGCACTCAGGGATGTGTCAAGAATAGAAGTCCCCATAGACAGCGTCTGTAAACCCTCACAGGGGATGAGCCGCACTATATAAATCTGCGCACTTTAACTCACTGCCTGAGATATGTGTAAGACACCCCTCTAGCAGTGTTCATGGGAATGGCACTCAGGGATGTGTCAAGAAATAGAAGTCCCCTTAGGCAGCGTCTGTAAACCCACACAGGGGATGAGCCGCACTATATAAATCTGTGAACTTTAACTCACTGCCTGAGATATGTGTAAGACACCCCTCTAGCAGTGTTCATGGGAATGGCACCCAGGGATGTGTCAAGAAATAGAAGTCCCCTTAGGCAGCGTCTGTAAACCCTCACAGGGGATGAGCCGCACTATATAAATCTGCGCACTTTAACTCACTGACTGAGATATGTGTAAGACACCCCTCTAGCAGTGTTCATGGGAATGGCACCCAGGGATGTGTCAAGAAATAGAAGTCCCCTTAGGCAGCGTCTGTAAACCCTCACAGGTGATGAGCCGCACTATATAAATCTGTGAACTTTAACTCACTGCCTGAGATATGTGTAAGACACCCCTCTAGCAGTGTTCATGGGAATGGCACATAGGGATGTGTCAAGAAATAGAAGTCCCCATAGACAGCGTCTGTAAACCCACACAGGTGATAAGCCGCACTATATAAATCTGCGAACTTTAACTCACTGCCTGAGATATGTGTAAGACACCCCTCTAGCAGTGTTCATGGGAATGGCACTCAGGGATGTGTCAAGAAATAGAAGTCCCCATAGACAGCGTCTGTAAACCCACACAGGTGATGAGCAGCACTATATAAATCTGCGAACTTTAACTCACTGCCTGAGATATGTGTAAGACACCCCTCTAGCAGTGTTCAAGGGAATGGCACCCAGGGATGTGTCAAGAATAGAAGTCCCCATAGACAGCGTCTGTAAACCCACACAGGTGATGAGCCGCACTATATAAATCTGTGAACTTTAACTCACTGCCTGAGATATGTGTAAGACATCCCTCTAGCAGTGTTCATGGGAATGGCATACAGGGATGTGTCAAGAAATAGAAGTCCCCATAGACAGCGTCTGTAAACCCACACAGGTGATGAGCAGCACTATATAAATCTGCGCACTTTAACTCGCTGCCTGAGATATGTGTAAGACACCCCTCTAGCAGTGTTCATGGGAATGGCACCCAGGGATGTGTCAAGAATAGAAGTCCCCATAGACAGCGTCTGTAAACCCTCACAGGTGATGAGCCGCACTATATAAATCTGCGAACTTTAACTCACTGCCTGAGATATGTGTAAGACACCCCTCTAGCAGCGTTCATGGGAATGGCACGCAGGGATGTGTCAAGAATAGAAGTCCCCATAGACAGCGTCTGTAAACCCTCACAGGTGACGAGCCGCACTATATAAATCTGTGAACTTTAACTCGCTGCCTGAGATATGTGTAAGACACCCCTCTAGCAGTGTTCAAGGGAATGGCACCCAGGGATGTGTCAAGAATAGAAGTCCCCATAGACAGCGTCTGTAAACCCTCACAGGTGACGAGCCGCACTATATAAATCTGCGAACTTTAACTCACTGCCTGAGATATGTGTAAGACACCCCTCTAGCAGTGTTTATGGCGATGGCACTCAGGGATGTGTCAAGAATAGAAGTCCCCATAGACAGCGTCTGTAAACCCTCACAGGTGATGAGCCGCACTATATAAATCTGCGAACTTTAACTCACTGCCTGAGATATGTGTAAGACACCCCTCTAGCAGTGTTCATGGCGATGGCACTCAGGGATGTGTCAAGAATAGAAGTCCCCATAGACAGCGTCTGTAAACCCTCACAGGTGATGAGCCGCACTATATAAATCTGCGAACTTTAACTCACTGCCTGAGATATGTGTAAGACACCCCTCTAGCAGTGTTCATGGGAATGGCACCCAGGGATGTGTCAAGAATAGAAGTCCCCATAGACAGCGTCTGTAAACCCTCACAGGTGATGAGCCGCACTATATAAATCTGCGAACTTTAACTCACTGCCTGAGATATGTGTAAGACACCCCTCTAGCAGTGTTCATGGGAATGGCACTCAGGGATGTGTCAAGAAATAGAAGTCCCCATAGACAGCGTCTGTAAACCCACACAGGTGATGAGCCGCACTATATAAATCTGCGAACTTTAACTCACTGCCTGAGATATGTGTAAGACACCCCTCTAGCAGTGTTCATGGGAATGGCACTCAGGGATGTGTCAAGAATAGAAGTCCCCTTGGACAGCGTCTGTAAACCCTCACAGGTGATGAGCCGCACTATATAAATCTACGAACTGTAACTCACTGCCTGAGATATGTGTAAGACACCCCTCTAGCAGTGTTCATGGGAATGGCACTCAGGGATGTGTCAAGAATAGAAGTCCCCTTGGACAGCGTCTGTAAACCCTCACAGGTGATGAGCCGCACTATATAAATCTACGAACTGTAACTCACTGCCTGAGATATGTGTAAGACACCCCTCTAGCAGTGTTCATGGGAATGGCACTCAGGGATGTGTCAAGAATAGAAGCCCCCATAGACAGCGTCTGTAAACCCTCACAGGGGATGAGCCGCACTATATAAATCTGCGCACTTTAACTCACTGCCTGAGATATGTGTAAGACACCCCTCTAGCAGTGTTCATGGGAATGGCACTCAGGGATGTGTCAAGAATAGAAGCCCCCATAGACAGCGTCTGTAAACCCTCACAGGTGATGAGCCGCACTATATAAATCTGCGAACTTTAACTCGCTGCCTGAGATATGTGTAAGACACCCCTCTAGCAGTGTTCATGGCAATGACACACAGGGATGTGTCAAGAATAGAAGTCCCCATAGACAGCGTCTGGAAACCCTCACGGGTGTTGAGCCGCACTATATAAATCTACGAACTTTAACTCGCTGCCTGAGATATGTGTAAGACACCCCTCTAGCAGTGTTCATGGCAATGACACACAGGGATGTGTCAAGAATAGAAGTCCCCATAGACAGCGTCTGTAAACCCTCACAGGTGATGAGCCGCACTATATAAATCTGCGAACTTTAACTCACTGCCTGAGATATGTGTAAGACATCCCTCTAGCAGTGTTCATGGGAATGGCACTCAGGGATGTGTCAAGAATAGAAGTCCCCTTGGACAGCGTCTGTAAACCCTCACAGGTGATGAGCCGCCCTATATAAATCTGCGCACTTTAACTCACTGCCTGAGATATGTGTCAGGCGCCCCTCTAGCAGTGTTCATGGGAACGGCACTCAGGGATGTGTCAAGAATAGAAGTCCCCATAGACAGCGTCTGTAAACCCACACAGGGGATGAGCCGCACTATATAAATCTGCGCACTTTAACTCACTGCCTGAGATATGTGTAAGACACCCCTCTAGCAGTGTTCATGGGAATGGCACTCAGGGATGTGTCAAGAATAGAAGTCCCCATAGACAGCGTCTGTAAACCCTCAAAGGTGATGAGCCGCACTATATAAATCTGCGAACTTTAACTCACTGCCTGAGATATGTGTAAGACACCCCTCTAGCAGTGTTCATGGGAATGGCACTCAGGGATGTGTCAAGAATAGAAGTCCCCTTGGACAGCGTCTGTAAACCCTCACAGGTGATGAGCCGCACTATATAAATCTACGAACTGTAACTCACTGCCTGAGATATGTGTAAGACACCCCTCTAGCAGCGTTCATGGGAATGGCACTCAGGGATGTGTCAAGAATAGAAGTCCCCTTGGACAGCGTCTGTAAACCCTCACAGGTGATGAGCCGCACTATATAAATCTGCGCACTTTAACTCACTGCCTGAGATATGTGTAAGACACCCCTCTAGCAGTGTTCATGGGAATGGCACTCAGGGATGTGTCAAGAATAGAAGTCCCCATAGACAGCGTCTGTAAACCCTCAAAGGTGATGAGCCGCACTATATAAATCTGCGAACTTTAACTCACTGCCTGAGATATGTGTAAGACACCCCTCTAGCAGTGTTCATGGGAATGGCACTCAGGGATGTGTCAAGAATAGAAGTCCCCTTGGACAGCGTCTGTAAACCCTCACAGGTGATGAGCCGCACTATATAAATCTACGAACTGTAACTCACTGCCTGAGATATGTGTAAGACACCCCTCTAGCAGCGTTCATGGGAATGGCACTCAGGGATGTGTCAAGAATAGAAGTGCCCATAGACAGCGTCTGTAAACCCTCACAGGTGACGAGCCGCACTATATAAATCTGTGAACTTTAACTCACTGCCCGAGATATGTGTCAGGCACCCCTCTAGCAGTGTTCATGGGAATGGCACTCAGGGATGTGCAAGAATAGAAGTCCCCATAGACAGCGTCTGTAAACCCTCACAGGTGATGAGCCGCACTATATAAATCTGCGCACTTTAACTCACTGCCTGAGATATGTGTAAGACACCCCTCTAGCAGTGTTCATGGGAATGGCACTCAGGGATGTGTCAAGAATAGAAGTCCCCTTGGACAGCGTCTGTAAACCCTCACAGGTGATGAGCCGCCCTATATAAATCTGCGCACTTTAACTCACTGCCTGAGATATTTGTAAGACACCCTCTAGCAGTGTTCATGGGAATGGCACACAGGGATGTGTCAAGAATAGAAGTCCCCATAGACAGCGTCTGTAAACCCTCACAGGTGATGAGCCGCCCTATATAAATCTGCGCACTTTAACTCACTGCCTGAGATATGTGTAAGGCACCCCTTTAGCAGTGTTCATGGGAATGGCACTCAGGGATGTGTCAAGAATAGAAGTCCCCATAGACAGCGTCTGTAAACCCTCACAGGTGATGAGCCGCCCTATATAAATCTGCGCACTTTAACTCACTGCCTGAGATATGTGTAAGACACCCCTCTAGCAGCGTTCATGGGAAAGGCACACAGGGATGTGTCAAGAAATAGAAGTCCCCTTGGGCACATGAATCTGAGTAAAAATACTCAAGCAACTTACAAAACACACTTCACTAGGTCTATATGCAGCAATCAAACATGGGCCATGCAAAAAAGTAAAATACAATCAATGCGTGTCACAAATTTATTAAACAAGGTAAACATTAAAAATGACCAATATGGTCCAAGTCAAGAAAACATATTTCATAATAAAATAAAACACAGTTTGATCATAAAAACATATTAAAACGGGACAGAAATACAAGGAAAAGTTTAGTTCCTATTAGTAAAAAAGGAAACACAGGGAAATGATGAGCACAGTAAAGCTTTGCGTCAAAAAACTGTTGTCCCTCAAAATGTCATGTGTTTTTCCTTAAGCATCGACGCCCAAGGGGACTTCTATTTCTTGACATTTGTCTTTTAGTGCCCACTCCCTTTGGTGTTTGGGTCCCTCTCTTTTATTAGAGACACAGGGATGTGTGCCAGGTCGGCTCTTCAGTTTTGTCAGTAGGTGACGGAGTCTGAATTTAATAATTGTCCCACTCAGTAAGGAGGGATCTATCACCCACTCCCCTTCTTCTCTGTCGTCGTCAGTTGTATGTGCGTCCTCCGGGTGATGAGACATCGATGCCACCGGAGGGGGCGGCCTGATGATCGATGAAGGCAGAGGAAGAGGCATCTGTGAGACAGATGAGGCCGACTCCGAGGGAGGAAATCGACGGTAGTAGTCATCAAGCACATGTTGCAAATTAGAGATGAGAGACATGGGCATCTGCACAGTTGGATTCTCAAGTGGTGGTTGAGTATTAGGCTCAGGGTAATAATCATATCCTTGGTCATCATCAATATCTTGGCATTTGATAAGAAGCTCGGAAGGAGTACGAGCAGCACGGAACCGGTCATCCTCTTCCAAAACCTCCTCATTAGCCCCATAGTCAAAAAGCTCCACAGAAAGATTTGGAGATGGTTGAATTGGCAATAGATCCAAAGAAGAGTTCCTATGTTGACATTGAAGTAGGTAAACATCCGTCGTTCCTGAAGGCGGCAAAAGTGTTACTGAAGATTTCAAGGGGACTAGAGACATCAAAGCTGAAGGTGGAATCAAGGATGCCGCCGCGGACTCAGCGGTCAACGACGAAGAGCGTGGTTGAAGTTCCGTAAGGAAAGGCTTCTGTGCTGTCGACGAGGCAACCGTCGGCGAAGCAGGTGGAGCCTTGAGAGCCATCGACTGTCTCGTCAGCGAGGAGGCATCCGCCGATGACTGACCGGAGACAGGCCTCTTTTTTGTCGACGACGAAGTGAGGGAGGTGGCAGACGAGTGAGGCTTCACCGACACCATGACAAACGTTGACGGAGAGGACACTGACGACATAATCATTGTAGGTTGAGGAGAAGAGAAGGTGGAAGTCGTCGTTGTAGCAGTGGCGACGGAAGTCATCATCGACGAGGAACCCATTTTTTAGGCAACTTTGTCACAGGAAGAGATGACGCCTGAGACTTAGAGGCAGATCTCGGAGGCGTAGAGGGCATAAGTAGTCCCTTAGAAGGAGGAGGAGCCCTTTTTGAGGAAGAAGTCTGGCCTTCATGATTAGAGGTGTGGTGTTTCTTGAGCATCTTAACCTTAGCAGATACAGTCTCTGCCTCACAAGCCCTCTTCTTAGAGATAACAGTCCTGAGAGAGGAATCACTCTCAACATCTGATAAGGGATTATCCTTGGTCTTGAGTTTCTGTAACCTCAGAAGTAGACGTCCCTCTCTGTCTCTTAAAGTCTTTTAAGGAAAAGTCCTGCAGATTTTACAATCTCTCACCTGATGTTCAGGGTGGAGGGAGTAGATACACTTTTTGTGGGGGTCTTCAGAATGAAGCGGGAATTTCCCACAAGACTCACAGTGTCTGATGAGTGACCTCTTTGTAGTAGACAAAGCAGTGAAGATATTCTGAAGAGTTTCTGAAGGGAACAGGTAGAGGTACTGAGCAGAGCTCAGGGAGACTCCCTTCACATGACGTGCAGTAGAAAATCTGAGAGCCTGAGCCTCTGAGGAGAAGGTTCCAGAGGGTGCTGTTGCCTGATTGGCTGGAGTTTGTACCATATCTAATGACTTGGACAAGTTATTAAAGTGACAAGTTTTTTCCTATTAACGTCCATGTTGTAATACTTCCTATTGCTCTTTTAGCTATGCTTTCGCTATGCTATTGCTATATTGCTATTCTATGTACCGTGGGAATCACACTTCAACGACGGGGAATGATTCAAGCATGTGAATCTCTGAAAGATACCCCATTACTGGAGAACAGCAGTTTTCTCACTACTGAAGCTCTTACCCAAGTTGCTTTAGCCTTTGTCGTCTCTCACATTGACTACACTAACTCTTTACTAAATCTATCGCCAGCCAAGAATGCAGTATGTAACCCCTCTTATGAAAAAGTTACATTGGCTTCTGGTAGTCGAACGCAGTGCATTCAAGATGGGATGCCTCCTCTTTAAAGCGCTACATGCCAACTGCCCAGTGTCTGTAACTACTCGGGTCCAGAGATATATCCACACTTGGGATCTTAGGTCTTCCCATTTAAATCCCCTAGCTAATCCGTCCTTTAAATGCTAGAAATTGGGGAGGGGGGGTCAGGGGAACTAAGATTTGCGGTCCTGGCTCCTACATTTTGGAATTCTCTCCCTCAGGACACTAGATAGATGATATCATATCCTCAATTTTGGAAACTCTTAAAGACCTGGCTATTTTGCCAGGCTTATGAATGAATCACTTAGTGGCAGGACTCCCTTGTCCGCAGCGCCATGAAACCTTGTGGAGTGCGTGCGCATTATAAGTATTTTTAACATAACATTTAATGTCGAACAGGAGGTAAAGCAGCTCACCACTCAGCCATCCTCAGGAAAGTAAGAGTAGCATAGTAAGGAGCTGACATTTGAGTAGTTGCACTCTCCCGCAGCAGGCAATCGAATTATGATCAACCACCCAAAACCCACCATCATAGGTCCATAAAACAGTTATGCCTGCCAACTTATGCACTAGGACATAGACCATCTGAATAAAGGAAAGACATAGTTAACAGTGTGCACAATGGAAATGTTGCCCCACCAAGCCAGTGGGGCCACCGATTTGTAGTACACAACAACACAGGGCCCATGTACTTCTCACATTTTACTCATCAACGTCAGACGTGGGAGTTGGCCCTTTGCAGCGCTTCTGTAGGGATCTTGCATGTTTCATCTCCATGTTCCATTGCCTGCCTCCCCAATGCGTAGCCTCACTGGGTAAAGCATGACATATGGTATCTGTTCTTGGAATAGCACCTTTTTGACATTCTGAAACTCCTTCTGGGCCGCCTGCACCTGTGCCGTAAAATCTGGATAGAACGAGAGGGTATTGTTTTGGTACGTGATCGTTCCCTTCTGGTGAGTGATCCGTAAGACAGTGTCCCGGTCTCTAAAATTGAGTAATCGAGCGATTATGGGGCGGGGTGTAGCACCTGGAGGAGGGTGCGCCGCCAAGGAGCGAATAGCCCGCTCCACCGCAGACATAGGTGACAAGTCATCCGCGCCGCATATCTCCCGCAGCATCGCCTCCATGTATTCTTCAAGGCGGCCCACATTTGTTGATTCCGGCAGACCCAAAACTCGAATATTATTGCGCCTCGATCTCGCCTTGATATCTGTAGTCATCGCCGCTACATGTTGCAGCCCATCCTCTGCGTCTGATATTCTCTGTTCCGCTTCCCCAATGCGTTCCGCATGTTTTTTGAGTTTGGCCGAAAAGTGATCCATTCTCCCATTGAAGGCCTCGATCTTACCGTCATTAGCTTGAAGACTGGCCTGAATGGCAGCTAGCGATTTCTCCAGTGTTGAGGGTCCCTGGGAGGCCAATTCCAGCTCTGTGTCAGAGGCCGCGTTTTGAGTAGGTTTGCCCCCCTTACGCAGCTCAAAGGTGAGGCGTGGTTGAATATTCTCTGGTTTTCCCATTATAGCCTCACCCTTCAACAGTCGGCAATTTGCAGACCACAAGTACTACCCCTCGTTGTATTTAAACGAGTCACTCCTAGGGGCCGGTCAGAGGGAGTAGTGATGCAATCCAGTTGGCCCCAACTACTAACTGCCCCACAATCAGTCCACAACAGCACGGAATGTTCAGCAGGAGACTGTGAGTGAGACACTTGAACACTGCGCACCACACAAACAGGCCAGAAGGGTGTAAGGAATCCAACAGTCAGGTACTTCGCGGCCCAGTACGGAGCGCTCGCCCGCAGTGCAAAGCCACAACAACAATCCAGCTGTCTGAAGCAGCGTCTGTTATTCAATACCGCGAGGAGAACCGCAAGAGGGGACCCGCTCCCAGGGGGTCAGCGCCGTGTCACCACATCCTCGTGCAAGTCCCAGCACCGCTAGCCACTCCGCGTCCCCCAAGAGGTCCGGATAATGAAGGCGCCACCTCCCGCTGCACAGAAATCGGTCTCCGAGGGCACCAACTGGGCAAAGGTGAACGCGTGCAGCGTTGCTTGTATATAACACCGGGGAGAGATGTAGATGTGGGTGGGGGCTAATTGTCTGAGCGCCTCAGCAACGAACGGCCGCTCTGACATGGCCGCCCCTCATGAGGCCTAGGCGCGGCCTAGTCCGCCAGCTCGCGCCAGCCGCAAGCATGTATCCGCAGCCAAGCACGGCCGGCCAAACCCCGGTACAGCACACACTATTGTCCGCAGCCCCCTGGCAGGTCACTTATCTGCGGTCACGGCACCGCTGCAGTCTGCAGATACTCCCTTGTGTCCCAAATGAATCTCCGCCTTCCCAGATCGCTGCCACGGGCAGTAAGGGACCACAGCGCGGCTGAGCCAGGAGAGTCATGGTGCCATTACACCCGTGCAGACGGCTCACCCCTCTCACTGCCTAACGCTCCTCCGCGCATTCGTGACGATCAAAAACAACCTCAGCCGATCAGTCGCTACATCAGCTACACAGCTCCAGCGATACAGAAAAATGGTCCAAGACCTCTATGTTTTTACAATACCTGAATTAATCAGTAAATTTTACAGTTCAACAAACTCCGAGGCTTGTCATTACGGATCAGCTCAACTCAATAAATGTATCTCATTCTACAAGACATGAGAAATTCAAAACAATTCGAAGAAAGCGGCAGAAAAAATTGTATTCGACCCAGAGTAATATTTAATATTTCTAGGTCAACAAGTTCATCATTTTGAACATTATTATAGTTAATAACAGTGGTTGCCCCAATTAGAGAGTGCAGATAGAAAAAGTTATAGGTGATAAAGTGTGTGAGAGATTAAGATGGAAAGGAATTCACAGAGAGTATTTGTGACATAAAATAATCATAACAATTTCCTATATAACATACGAAAAAATTAATTGATCGTACTGTTCAACCTGGCCAAAATAAAAATCAATTTGCTCAAATGTTTTTTCTTAAATGTTCATGACTCATCAGTGTCAACAGTAAAGTCTGCACATCAATATACAGAAACAAAATGGTCCATGTTTTTTATTACTAGGGGCGTCGACGTTTCGGCTCGTCTTTACGGCCTGTCGGTCAGTTAAGCCTTGGCCATGCGAGTCTTCATCAGGACGAAAAAACTGGAGGGGCAACCGGGGGTGATAGATGACCCTACAAAAAAAGACAATAGTTCTATAAACTGCTGCCGCAACTGCTATAAAATAAGACCCTAATCATGTCTCAAAACACAGCTCCAGCGGCAAAAGCCATGGATGGCGTGGTGAAGGCAGGATAAGTGAAGGATATTTATCGGCGGCCGGCAGAGCAACACTAAAGTGCGGCCATCTTGCAGATCGCCAGGCCACACCCCCCCTCCTTGGGGATTAGCCTTTTACTGATGGGATAGCACTGTTCCTATACCATGTTCCGAGGCATCAGTCTGCACAATGAATTGCTTGACATAATCTGCAGATTTCAGAACAGCTGCAGAGCACATTGCTTCCTTCAGTGTGTCAAAAGCCTTTAGACAGCTCACAGTCCAGTTCACTATTTTTGGGCATTCTTTTGGAAGTCAGTTCTGTGAGGGGTGCCACAATGGTGCCATAATCCCTCACAAACCTCATAGTACCAGGGAAGCAAAGGAAGGCCCTCACTTGAGTCTGGGTAGTTGGACCAACCCAGTCCAGAATGGGCTAGATCTTGGGTTGTAAGGGTGAACCTGGCCTCCACTCACAAGGTGATCCAAGTATGCAACCTTTCCTTGTCCTGTCTGGCACTTGCAGGCCTTGATAATGAGGCCTGCACTTCTCAGAGCCTCCAGTCCTTTCCTAAGGTGGATCATGCGCTCCAGCCAGATGGAGCTAAAGACAGCAATATTGTGTAGCTATGCTGCACTCAAGGATTCCAATACAGCAAGATGCATTTTTCAAACCAAAGGGCATTACAGTGAACTGATAATACCCATTTGAGATTGAAAATGCAGATATTTATTTTTCTCCTGGAGTCGTCAGACCTATCTGCCAGTACTGTGATGTGAGATCAAACGTACTCAGATACTTGGCTGCTCCGAACCTGTCAATAAGTTCATCTGCCCATGGAATTGGGTATGCATCGCTTTTGGTCACAGCATTCACGCCCCAATAGTCCACACAAAACCTAATTTCTTTCTTACCATCCTGGCTATGAGGCTTGGGGATTAAGACAACTGGGCAGGTCCAGGGGCTCTCAGAATGCTTTAGAACTCCCAATTCCAGCATCATGCTTACTTCAGCTTTGATGCTCTCTTTCACATGTTCAGTCGACCTGTATGTTTTATTCTCGACCGGTAGTCTTTCTTCAGCGTCCACATCATGGATACACCAGCTAGTCTGGATAGAGGTCAAAAAGAAAAGCTCAGCAAACTGATTTAGGACTTGCCTGCAATCAGTCTCCTGATGGGCAGGTAGGGTGTCTGACAAGACCACACCTTCCACTGACCCATCTTTTGGATTGTCGGACAGGTCAGGGCCAGGTTCACTCTTTGCTTCCCGATCCTCATCTGTAACCATGAGCATGGTCACATCTGCCATGTCATAGTAGGGTGTGAGGCGGTTGACATGGATGACCCTCTTATGACCCCTGTCAGAGCCAGGGTCTACCAGGTAGGTGACCACCCCTTTTCTTTCTAGGATAGGGTAGGGTCCGCTCTACTTACCTAGCAGAGCCCTAGGAGCCACAGGCCCCAAACCCCACACCATCTGCCCTGGCTGAGACTCAACCATCGCAGCCTTTTGGCATTACCAGAGCTTCTTGAGCACTAGGCTGGCTGCAACGTTTTTGCTTGCTTTTTCCACGTACTCATACATCCTGGAGCAAAAGCCAAACACACAGTCCACTATATCTTGCTAAGGTTCTACACAAGGTTTCTCCAATCCCTCCTTCACAAGGCACAGTGGTCCCGACAGGGAATCCCAAACAGAAGCTAAAATAAGAAGGACCCCACTCCATTCTGTGACCCTTCCCAATAGGCAAACAGCAGGCATGGAAGTAAGACATACCATCTTATTTTGAGTATTTCAGGAAGTCCACCGATCATGCCCTTCATGGTCTTGTTAAATCTTTCAACAAGGCCATTACACATAGCAGAGTGGCTTTGGCCACACTGACCAGGACGTATGCAGCGGCGGATTGGAGGTCCCACATTTCGACCCCTAATATTATGCCGTTCAATTGCAACACGCAGCTCGATGGCTCAACACAGACCCTAGTTGGGAAATGCGGCTCTCGGCGGGGATGGTGGACGCTGGTTGTCTTCCAGAGCTGTTAATGGAGGAATGAGGTACACTGAGAGAGACTTCATATATTGTGCGACAGACGGCCAGAGTATGGCAATGGTTTGTAGTGAGAGTACCTAAGCGCGCACCATTCCATAGGGAGCTCCCAATCTGGATATTAAAACCAATCAGGCAGATAGCACTCAGTATGTCCTTCCAGGCATGGAGGGAGGGGGATGAGAGCAATAGGGTGAATTGTACCTAGATGAGACTTATCGCCTTTAACATGCCCGCAAAGAGTTTGGTCTAAGGCAGGGGCAATTTTTACAACATGCGGGCTTGGCAGACACAACTGAGCACACCTGGCCATGCTATCCGACAGCTCCGCTGCATACTCAAACCCTTGAGATACTGCTAACCTATGGAGCGTGTAGAAACCTAATTATGCATCTTTACAGAACAATGCGATCAGATACAGTAGGCACTACACACGGGCCCGAGAGGCCTGGAATTTAGACTTTGACATTCCAATGGAAGATCAAGACTGACAGCGGGCCTGTGAACTAACATGCATGATTTCTAGTAATGCCCATTTTCGACTGATACATCATAATTTTCATGCATAGAACCTACTTAACGCCACAAGACCTTCATCGAATAGTCGGGTCTTGCCCAGATATATGCCTGTGCTGCAACACTGTGGGGGCCGATTTCTTACATGAACCATGGTCCTGCGACACAAAATACTCCTTCTGGAAACTAGCTGTCGAAGAAATGGTGCATTCCACACAACTAAGTATTGAGCTGACACCCAAATGCTGTTTATTAGGCCTGTTTAGATGTTATAAGGGCGCAAGATGACCTACACATTTGGTCAGTCGTCTATGGTACTGGCATGACGTAGAATTGCAATCACATGGCTGCCCCAGCATGCCCCAACGATTGCGCTCTGGCAAAGAGATGGCCCTCTTCTTCTTCGGCGGCCGCTTCTATCTCGTCTTGGTCAGATTCTTCCCCAAAGATATCCAGAGTGTGTTGAATGCTTTGATGCTGCCTCTCTCGTCATCGAGCGTGATGATCGGGTAGAGTCCTCTTGGACAGGAACGACTTACAAGCATCGCAGTCTTCCTCCTTGTGCTCCGGAGAGAGGCACAAGTTACAAACTTGATGTAGGTCGGTGCGAGGGTACTTGGCGTGGCACCCAGGACAGAAACAGAATGGAGTCCGTTCCATTTGCAGATGGCTGGCCCTACGCAGCAAGGCATGACGGTTACCCACAAGGTTTTCTATCGAAAATGAAGAGTTTGACGATTGATTTGTAACAAGGAATACAGGGAAACGCGTACTGAAACAATACCGTTGAGGGTAGAGTGGGCTGCGCACTGAGGGGAACCCGAAGAGAGGTTTCGGAGTGCAGCAATACATATCCGAACTTGTTTGCGGTAAAAAACAATCTAACAATGGAGTCGATGCCCATGCGCAATATCACAGAAAGGAAGAGTCATCTTACCTTGTGGCTGGAAAGACTTCTTCAAAGAAAAACAACTTGCAAACATCCGGACCAAACACAAGATGGCAGGAGTATGCAAAGCATGTACATCTACAGCACACATGCCTCAAACAGAGGATTAATGGCTCCAAATCCCTGCCGTGGTATCTTGTCATGTTGTGGCTGAGTGTGCCATGTGATGTGGCAGGCTATAGTTCTTGGTGTGATTTAGTCATTTTTGATAAGGTGGAGTGCTGAATGGTTAGGCAATTTTTGATTTTCTTTGTTTTTGGGATTGTGTGATATAGTGCGTTACCTACTTTATGATGTAAGTAAAGAAATTACATTGCTATTATACTATAAGAATGTGGGGTGAGTGTATTTAGGGCCGAAGCCTTGACGATTATATGCAGAATAACAGGTCTGGGAGGTCACAACTGACTAGAGCAGGTTAGCAGCTGCATAGGCCTTAGGCATTGATCCTATTGAGGATAATATGTGACGGGCCACTGGTGACTGGAGCTGGCTAGCAACAACGCTGGCTTCTGGTATTCATTACAGGCAGGGTAACAATACATGTCAATATTGACTGGAACTGGTTGGCAGTAGAGTTAACCTCTGGATTTGAATATTTGCAGGATTTAAGGTACAGGGATCACTACTGACTGGAGTTACTTAGCAGGATAATAGGTCTCAGGGAGCAAATACTGACTGAAGCTGGTTAGTATGATCACTAGTCCCAAGGTGCTACTAATGACTCAAGTTGGCTAGAATGATAACAGGTCCCAGGGGCCAGTACTAACAGGAGCTGGCTAGTAGGCTTACATAAAGGCCCAAGGGGCCACTACTGACGGGAGCTGGCTAAAAGAATAACAGGCCCAAGGGTGGTGGGGGTGCGATTGGCACCAGTGACCGGAGTTGGCTAGAAGCATTGACGAACTTTGGTATTGATTAAATACAGGATTCCAGGTCACAGGAGACACCGCTGAATACAGCTGGATAGCAGCAGTGGTGGCCTCTAGGAAGAAGGAATTGAGCATAACTGGATATACTGGTTTCTTTAATACCGATAACTGGTTATACATGAATGCCACAACGTGCATTAATATATTACATTACCAAATTACAATATTCTTATATTAATTTTATGTGTCTGTTCGTCTTAATATGCCTACAAAGTTACATGATTCTATTAGGACCCAGAACCAATTTATTTAGTGATGTCCATCTGCACACTTTCCTGCATCTTGTAGTCAATTGAATATTGACAAACAGAAGTGTTATTTCAAGAAACAGTGAATACTGCAGCTTGTCTGTGTATCTTTTATCTGCACCTCACGGACTCCTCACATTCCTCTGGAGAGAAGATCCTGCCTCCTACTGATTAGTGTTGTTTCAGTAACTGTTTCTATCACGTGTTCATGTTTCATTGACTTGTATTAGGAGAAAAGTGTATAAAAATACATTGTGTAGCATTAGCATTATATACTCCAACTTGCTTTAGGGTGGATGCTCTTGTCCATTGCAAAGACAATTGTCACTTGTTAGTTTGCTTGGCCTTTTGCTATTTTTGCAATAAATGTATGATAGATTTGTTGGCCTCCAGGTGTGTTGTATATTATTTTACATAGCACAAGAGATGCTGAGGAAAATGACAGTCCAGTATACACATTCTTCTTATAAATCAACTCACAAAATACTGTTCTGGAGGTTCAGTCCCACAGACATTATCTCTAACTGAACACCCTAGGAAGCATGTGCTTTTCAAACCAGTTGCCCTCTGATGCAGCGTCCTCGCTATTCGATAAGTCAGTATGTCCTGACCCTTAGGAGGGTTACCGTATCTAGTGCACCCTGTTAGGCAGTGCTCACCTGTAGTAGTAAGATGTTAATAGGCACCTTATCACCTATGTATGGTGCAAGGCTTGAGTTACAGAGCTCTTCACGCTGTGGAGAAGATTAGGTCACATTTACCCATTTTCCCATATTTGGTCCTGATGAAATGCCAACAGATTGCTCCATGACTACACAAGGCATGAAAAAAGTTGACCTGAAGTATAGACCCCAGCTTACCAGCAGGTCCATAGGTGATCGATACTTTCACACAGTGATAGGGGCCATTAGTTCCTCAATTTCTCTGCCACTGTTTTTAAACTCAACATGGACCATGAAGATCACATTTACTATATTGTGGCAACTGGTCAATAGTTGATCTTATATTCAGACTTCACCAATCTCACATCTTATGACACAACATCCTCTGTCCTACTATGCTCATCCAGCGTACTTAATAAAACATCTACGGGGGAAGGAGCCGAGCCGGCGACCATGATTGCCGCCTGATGACCGGCTCCGGCCGAACCTGCTTCACCGGCCTATTATCCGGTTAATCATCCTGCCCCCCGCCTTGTGCAATAGGCGGGGGAAGCCTTGCGGTGCCGGGAGCAACCATCCCGGGAATCCTGTGTGCCCCCGGGACTGCGCAGCGCCGCCTTGAATTCTGCGGCCTGTGCAGCTCTGAAGCCGGGGACTCGAGTGGCCGGGCCCCCCGACCTGAGTGAGTCAACTTCGGCCGCCGGGACGGCCTTTTGCCGCCCCGGTCGGCGACCGGCTGGCGCTTTGCCCCGAGGGCACTCTCTGGTGGCACGGGACCCCCACCGGACTGGTGGGGGGTCTGGTATAATAGTGGGGGTTGAGTTTTGTCCTCTGAGAGCCCCCGAGATCGTCATTGGAACCGGAGCAATTGCCCTCGCATCGCCGCCATTGGGGAGGGGCCCTGAGGCTTGGAGCGGACCCCCCTGGTGGCGTGGACTTGCCGGTGCTGTGCTAGGCGTGGGGTGTGGGACAGGCGGCCTCCCCCCCGTTGGAAGTTTGGCGCGGGATCACCGCTGGACATGGGTGGTGTCTTGCCTGGCACCCCCTGGGATCCTTGAGCTGGCGTGGGCCCCCGTGTGGAGTGGGCCCCGCCTGAAGATCTTGTTGGCCTCAGATTAGCGTGGGATAAGCGCTTGATCCTGGTGGTGTTTTGCCTGGCACCCCTTATTATCCTGGAGGTGGCGTGGGCCCCAGTGTGAGCCGAGCAGAACTTCTCGGCTGGGGGGCCCGGACCAGTCGGAGCTCCGCAATTTGGCTGCTGGTGAGGGAGCGGACTCGATCGGCCGGCGCCCGCCTGTGCAACGCGATCCACGGCATCCTTGGCTGGAGCGTGGCCCTGGGTTGGAGATTGTTGGGGTGAGGTGCGTGGCCCTTGGTCTGAGATCGTTGGGGAGGAGTGTTCTGCCTCTGCTGTGGCTGGTGGCCAGAGCTGCCAGCAATGGCGACGAAGACGGACTCTGAGCGGCGGGGCCCCAAGACCACCGGGGGGGCCGGCAAGTCCAGTCTAATTAACTTGATAGATATACTTTGCCTAAGGGTTCGCCGGCCGAACTTAAGAGGGGTCCGAGTGGTGGCGCCGGCGACGGTTCTGCAGCAGAGGAGCCCACACTGACGGATTTGATGGCGGCCATCACTGGAGCCCGTACATCTTTGGGGCAGCAGATGGAGACTCTGGATGCCAAGCTTGACACGGTGTCGATCGAGATGGGACTGATCAGGGCCAATCTGTTGAAAGTCAACGAGAAGGTCAAGTCGCTGGAGCTTAAGACGACTAGCCTCATTGACGATGTGAGCCTGCTCCAGCGTGAGGTGTGTGATCTTAGATCCTCGAGGGAGACCATGGTTCGGCGGCTGGACGAATACTAAGGGCGGGCCCGACGCAACAACGTCCGCATCCTTGGCATTCCAGACAAGGCAGAGGGGCAGGCCACAGACCTCTTTGTGGAGAACCTTATCCTTGACCAGCTTAAGCCGAAGGGGCTTCGCAAGTTCTTCACCGTGGAACGAGCCCACCGAGTGCCTGGTGGCAGGCCCCGGGTCGGGGCACCTCCTCGGCCGATTATTGCCCGAATGCTGAATTTCCAGGACCGTGACGCTATCCTGCAGGCGGCTCGTTCGGCAGATCCCCTGAAATTCGAAAATGCGACAATCTTGTTCTTTCCGGATTTCACCCAGGCGGTTCAGAAGCAAAGACAGAGGTTCATCGCAATCAAAAAGAAATTGAGGGACAGGGGCATGCGGTATGCAATGATGTTTCCAGCACGCCTTCGTGTGGAGCTCGATTGGAAGGCCTGGTTTTTCGACAATCCTGAGGTGGTGGCGGACTGGCTGGACACTCTTCAGCACCCGGATCAGGAGGCAGCCGATCAAGAAGAGGCTGAGGAACAATGATGTGGTTGAGTGGGGCTTAATGGGGGGTGTTGGATAGTTGTGAGGGGTGTGTTTCTCCGGGTAGAGGTGTTAGGATTTTGGGCGGAATTTGGGTTCGTGATTTTGAGCAGTAATTATGATGTCCCATTGATTGGGGGCCGGTGGGCGGGGGGTGGGTGGGTCGGTCTGTAGGCCCTCCTCTGTGTTCTACTTTTAGATTTTCGTAGTTAATTAGGGGCGACAGGCACACTGCTAGTTGGGGATTAGCGGAAGTTATATGCAGGGGTGCAGAGAGGGAGGTGGGGGGGTTGTAGGGGTTTGTTATTGTTTTTTGTATGTACATTTTTTTTGCACTGGGCGCTTATGCAGTATAATGTTTGCTTTTGCCTTTTCAATGTCTTCCGTTAAAGGGGCAGTAGGGATCTCCACGCTGAGCTGGAATGTTAATGGGTTGGGGGACAAGATTAAGAGGGGTATGGTGAGTCAATTAATCCGTAGGCATTCCCCGGACCTTGTGTTGTTGCAAGAAACTCACCTTATGGGTAGGCGTTGCATGGCACTTCACAGGGGAGGCTATAAATTGGTTGCACACGCTGGCTTTACGACAGAGTCACGATGGGTCGGGATCTTGGTCAAGAACACCTTCCCTCTCTCCATACAGGCTACATGGATCGACAACAGGGGGAGGTATGTTGGTGTCTCTGGTTTGTGGGAGGGGAGAAGTGTGACCTTTTTGTCTGTTTATGTTCCTCCGACCCTCCAGACGGACACATTTCATGATCTTTGTAAAATTTTCCTGTCCTTGCCGGTCGGTTTGCTAGTTGTTGGTGGGGATTTCAATGCTGTGATGGATGGGAATGTTGATCGATGCCCGGCTCCTGAGCTGTTATCCTCCCAGAGGTGGTTGGCTGATTTTGTGGGCACTACGGGCCTGGTAGATGGTTGGAGGCTCAAGCACCCTGATGAGATACACTATACACAAGTCTCGGCGGCGCATAAATCCCTTTCTAGGTTAGATTATGTTTTGGTGCCGGCGGCTCAGGCTGCGTGGGTCCGGGAGGTAAGGCACTTGGCCAGGGGGTTCACGGACCACTCACCTGTTTGGCTTAGTTTGGCTTAGTTTGGATCTCGGCGGGAGTGATGTGGCCCAGGTTTGCCTTTTCAATGTCTTCCGTTAAAGGGGCAGTAGGGATCTCCACGCTGAGCTGGAATGTTAATGGGTTGGGGGACAAGATTAAGAGGGGTATGGTGAGTCAATTAATCCGTAGGCATTCCCCGGACCTTGTGTTGTTGCAAGAAACTCACCTTATGGGTAGGCGTTGCATGGCACTTCACAGGGGAGGCTATAAATTGGTTGCACATGCTGGCTTTACGACAGAGTCACGATGGGTTGGGATCTTGGTCAAGAACCCCTTCCCTCTCTCCATACAGACTACATGGATCGACAACAGGGGGAGGTATGTTGGTGTCTCTGGTTTGTGGGAGGGGAGAAGTGTGACTTTTTGTCTGTTTATGTTCCTCCGACCCTCCAGACGGACACATTTCATGATCTTTGTAAAATTTTCCTGTCCTTGCCGGTCGGTTTGCTAGTTGTTGGTGGGGATTTCAATGCTGTGATGGATGGGAATGTTGATCGATGTCCGGCTCCTGAGCTGTTATCCTCCCAGAGGTGGTTGGCTGATTTTGTGGGCACTACGGGCCTGGTAGATGGTTGGAGGCTCAAGCACCCTGATGAGATACACTATACACAAGTCTCGGCGGCGCATAAATCCCTTTCTAGGTTAGATTATGTTTTGGTGCCGGCGGCTCAGGCTGCGTGGGTCCGGGAGGTACGGCACTTGGCCAGGGGGTTCACGGACCACTCACCTGTTTGGCTTAGTTTGGATCTCGGCGGGAGTGATGTGGCCCAGGTTGCACCGATAAGCACTAGGCGGATCCGAGACCCAGGGGCTAAGAGGGAGATAGTGCGGGTGGCGGACAGGTACTTTCAGGAGAACGTTGACTCGGTGGCCTCCGCATGCTCCCTTTGGGAAGCTTATAAAACAGTCCTTAGGGGGGAGTTGCTTTCGTATATTTCGGGTAAGAAAAAGGAGGGGCGTGCCGAGGTTGATAGGGTGGAAACAGATCTGCTTGCGCTGGAGCGAGAGGTGGCATTTGCTTCCACGCCGGAGGGGTTGCATCGCTTGTCTCTCCTTAAGGATGAATACAGGTCCTTGGCCCGTGATAATGCTAAAACACAATTGGCCAATACCCAGAGTAGAATATATGAGCATGGTGATAAGGCGGGAAGCTGATTGCTTGGTTGGAGAGGGGGGATTGGGCGTCCCAGCTAGTTCCGGTGCTGCGGTCCCCTGGGGCTGACAGGGTCAATGACCCGCAAGAAATTGTGGAGGTCTTCGGCAGATATTATGAGAAGGTCTACGTGGCCGAGTGTCCTTATACGGAGGTCGAGAAAGCAGATATGATTAGGGATATCCCGATGCCTATTCTTTCAGACGACGACAGGGGATTCCTCGATTCTCCCCTCACCAATGATGAGGTGGCGCAGGCGATCAGGGGGGGTTCGTTCAGGTAAAGCGTCAGGCCCGAATGGGCTTCCTATTGAGCTTTACAAAGTCAATGCGAATAAGCTGGCTCCCTTTGTCAAGGGTATGTTTATGGAGAGTAGGGGGAGAGGTCGGCTTCCATATGATCAGCGTGTGGCGAATATTATTGTCCTCCATAAGGAAGGTAAGCCAAGGACTGACTGTTCATCCTACAGGCCGACCTCTTTGTTGAATGCCGAACCTAAAATTTTGGCGAAGTTGTTGGCAAACCGCCTGGTTAAGGTGATTACTACACTGGTGCATCCCGACCAATCAGGTTTTATGCCCCGCCGTAACACAGCTCTCAACTTGCGCAGGTTACACGGGGTAATTGGTGGGGCTTCGCAGATACACGAGCCGACAATATTGCTCTCTTTGGATGCCACTGTGGCCTTCGACAGGGTGGAGTGGCCTTATCGGTTTGCTGCCCTTGGTAAGTTGGGGATAGGCCCAGAGTTCATTTCTTGGGTTCGCCTCCTGTATTCTGGTCCACTGGCCCAAGTAGTCATCAATAATCACAGGTCGTCAGATTTCGTGTTGGGAAGAGGCACCAGGCAGGGCTGTCCTCTCTCCCTGTTGCTTTTTGCACTGGCGCTTGAGCGGCTAGCGGCCTGGGTTCGTTGGGATAGGTCAATCAGGGGGCTCCGATGGATGCCAGACTGGGAGGACAAGATATCTCTCTATGCAGATGATATTCTTTTGTATTTGTCCTCTCCTCGATCTTTGCTTTTGGCATTTCTGGATGTCCTGGAGGTTTTCAGTAGGTACTCAGGCTTTGCTATTAATTGGACGAAGTTGGTCCAATTTGTATTGAGCGGTGATCCCCCGGAGGTCCCCCCGCGCTGTCCGGTTAAGTTGGAGGTCGCAGGTTTTAAATATCTAGGCATTTTTATATCCTTGGACCCCCGTAGCAGGTACTCTAATAACCTGTTGCCTCCGTTGGTTCGGCTCAGGCGTGATGTGGAACGCTGGAGGTCACTTCCTCTTTCCCTTCTTGGCCGAGCTGTTTTGTTCAAAATGATGGCTCTTCCTCATTTTCTTTATGCACTCCAGAATTCTATGGACCCGGTTCCGTAGTCGTACTTTAAGGTGGTCGAATCTCTCCAGAGACAACTTCTCTGGGAGGGGAGGCCCCGAATTGCGTATGTGAAATTGACGCTGCCGTGGTATAATGGCGGGATTGGCCTGCCCAATATCAGGAAGTATTATTGGGCATCACAGCTGGTGGCGGTTAACCAGGCTGTGTATGGCTCGCCACTAGACCCCGGCTACATTATGGACCGTGGCCAGATTCCTGGAGGGGACTTTACTAGGGCGCTGTATGCTAGGCGGGGATGTTTTCCGACGGTGGGACCAACGGCGGTGGCTGTTGGGGTCTGGCATGAGGCTAACCGCTCCCTTGGGTGGGAGGGGAAGATCACGTTGGCAACACCCCTCTGGAACTCGGAACGTTTGGGCAGCCTATGGAAATCAAAGGGTTTCGATAAATGGGACCTAATTGGGATCTCCTGAGTTGGGGATCTATGGGGAAAGGATGGTATCCTCCCATTTGAGACCCTGCAGAAACGATATCAGATGCACGGGAGCGAGAGGTTTCGCTATCTTCAGATTAGGCATGCGCTGCTAGCTAATATCCCCCTTGGCGTGGCGCCTCCGGAGGCCTCCCCGCTGGAGGATCGTGTACTAGATGGTCATCTTCCGACGAAAACGATTTCTCTGATCTACAAAAAACTAATTAACCATGCGGAGGATCCCTTGGTGGCCCTGAGAGGCCAGTGGACGGCGGATGGTTTACTCCTGGATGATGAGGACTGGAGGGAGGCAGTGGCCTCTCCGAGGGTCGTTGCCATTCAGATGAGGCTTCGGCTGGTCCAATTAAAGATTCTCCATCGCTGTTACGTGACCGGCTCCCGGTTGGTAAGAATGGGTTTGGCTGTGAGTGGCGAGTGCAGGCGAGGGGGTGGTGAGTCAGGAACTTTTTTTCATGTATTGTGGGATTGTGCTCTAATTCAGGGGTATTGGTCAGCTATTCATGCCAAGGTGAGGGAGGTGTGGGGAGTGGGGTTTGAGTTGGAAGCGAGGCGTTGCATCCTGAATGTCTGGGACCCGACTGATTTTACGTCTTATGGAAAGACGTGGGCCACACTGGCTTGTAGTATTGCGAAGCGTAATATAGCTCAGCTGTGGGGGGCGGTTCAGCCACCGACAGTCGGGAAATGGATGGATGATTTGGATTGGTGCATGTTCAGAGAGCGGGCTGTGGATGTGGCACGGGGTAGGCCCCAGAAATGGGGAAGATTTGGGGGCCCTGGAATGCTTACAGGGGTGAAATATGCACTCCCCCGGTGGCCATGGAAGACCCGGAGGTGCTGGTGGATGCCTGATCCCGAATATAAATCTTATTGTTGATCGTTATGGAACGTGAAGATGTGAACAGATTTGTAATGCAGATTGCGGCTCAGTGCATTTATTGTAAGTGTATTATTTTTGTTTGTGTTTAATAAAAAGAATTAAAAAAAAAAATAACATCTGCAACAAAGTGCCTTCTTGTGGTGCCCGCCAGGCATTGTAGCGCCGGCCTGGTGAGGAGTATAGCCCAATGATGAAGCATGTCACCTTCAGGTGAGTGAACGCAACTTGTCTTAAAAGCACATGCTTCCTAGGGTGTCTGCGTTCAGTTACGGATAATGTCTCTGGGACGAACCTCCGGAACAGTATACTGTAATTTGACTGTTTTATTTTAACAAATGTGCATAGCAGATATTGGCCCTTCCTTGTTTCACAAAAATGATCGGATACCTGCCCCAGAGCGCACTTCTTACAGACAGTATGGGGTTATCATGTTGCTGCTACAAGCTCCTTACCTGTGTGAGTTATCAGGATCGATGCAGGGAGCAGACCCAAACTAGCCACACATGGAGATCAATGACAAATACTGAAGAATTAACCGAGCTTCCAAGCTGGTGACCATTACATAATTGACCTTGAAAATAAAAGACACGTTTTTAGTATTCTGGTGACTCATGACCATAAAAAACAAAGGTTATAAATTCAATATTGTGTCAAATACTTAAAAAATGGAACTGGGTGTGCTGAATCGGATGTTGTCCCAGGTCATGTGTGACACCTTCCACCACTATTGCTTATGTGAGTTGCATTTTTTATTTATTTATTTATTTTAAAAAAAGTTTTATATAGCGCTGGCTAGACCCGGAGGTATCAGAGCGCTTTACATGAGCATCAAATCATAGTTACAGGTTACATCATTACAAAGGTTACACAGTTCTTAGAGAATGGCAACATAGTTACATGTAAGGTCGAGATAAACAATAAGCACAAATACGTAAGGGGAAAAGCAGGCAAGGTGAGAGATTCCGGGGAGGGGGGGTTGGAGCACGGGAAGTAGACAGATAATTAGGGCGGGAAAGGGGAGGGGTGGGTGAGAGACACAGCATGGGAAGAGGAGAGGAACGGTGATGGGGACACAAACCGGTAGACGAGTCAAGGCAACGTCCAAAGTCCAGTAAGGTGTGATCCCAGGGCAGACAAGGGGAGAGATTCAGGGGAGAGAGGATAGGAGCTAGGGAAGAGACAATAAGGAGAGACGAAAAGAAGTCTGCCTAAAGACCGACTGGGTAGGTGACGACCAAGGAGGGAATCCACGGCCCATCTCCTCTATAGCTAAACCAAGTAGCTCCATCGGGCGTCAGACAAAATAGTTCAGTCTCAATACATTGAGAGAGGAGGGAAGGAGAGACATAAATAGGGGGAGGATGCGGTAGGAGACGACAGGAGAGACGAAAGGAAGTATAACTATGTGGTTCAACAATAAACCAGAAAAGATCAACAAGTAAACATTATATCAAACAATCAGCAATACAATTAGGGGAGGAGAGAAAGGAGAGAGAAAGTAGTGGGGGGTAGAGGAGGAGGGAAAGTGAGGATAAGGGAAGAGACAACCGTAGAGACGAAAGGAAGTCTGTCTAAAAAACGACTGGGTAGGTGACGACCAAGGAGGAAATCCACGGCCCATCTCCCCTATAGCTAAAACCAGGTAGCTCCATCGGGCATCAGACAAAATAGTTCAGTCTCGGGTGGTGAGGGAAGAGGTTCACAGAAAAACAGGGTGGGGACAAAGGACAGGCGCAGGCGAGGGCAGAGGACAGAAGCTGGAAAGAGTAGGAGCGGAGGGGGGGGGGGAGGTTGGGGGAAGTGGGAGCACATATTTCAGCAGCCGCAGGTTCATTTCTTTTATATAGCGCTGGCTAGACCCGGAGGTATCAGAGCGCTTTACATGAGAGTCAACAATGTAACAGAAAAAGATCAACAATCACACAAACCATTCAAAACATAAGCAATACAATTAGGAGAGGAGAGAGAAAAGTAGTGGAGGGGGCAGGGGAGGTGAGGAAGGGATGATAAGGAAAGAGACAATAAGGAGAGACGAAAAGAAGTCTGTCAAAAGACCGACTGGGTAGGTGACGACCAAGGAGGGAATCGACCACGGCCCATCTCCCCTATAGCTAAACCAAGTAGCTCCATCGGGCATCAGACAAAATAGTTCAGTCTCAAATAAATTGAGAGAAGAGAGAAGGAGAGATATAGATAGAGGGAGGATGCTGGAGGAACCGACAGGCGAGAAGAAAGGAGGTGCAACAATGTGGTTCAACAATATACCAGAAAAAGATCAACAAGTAAACATAATGTCAAACAATCAGCAATACATTAGGAGAAGAGAGAAAGGAGTGGGGGGTAGGAGAGGGGAGAAAGTGAGGATAAGGGAAGACACAACCATAGAGACGAAAGGAAGTCTGTCTAAGGACCCACTGGGTAGGTGACGACCAAGGAGCGATGTTGGTTAAAATCAGAGGCCTGACGGAGATGAAGCATGACATGGCTCTGCTTAGCAGTGAGATGAATGACAGTTCCCCAGCCCTTCCATTTTTTGACCTACAGAGGCTCGTTGGCCATTCATATTTTTTTGCAACGACAAAGGAACTTGTATTGCAGCTTGTGTCAACTGAAGAGATAAAACGTCTGGGCGTGTTTCATTAACTACTGACAAACATGAACAATCAAGAACATGAGTTTCTGGAAAACTATCAAGCACCCAATCAGAATCAGCCGCCCTTCACACTCTGGAATTCTTGAGGCTTTGGAGAGGGTGAATTGCACGTGGTATAAGAGGAACACTACATCGACTCAAAGCTCACTTCTCAGGGATGTACTGAACTGCCAGCCTCATGGCACACTTAGCCAGCTCTTCACCTCCTCCTCCTCAAACTGATGACCAGCTATCAGGGCAAACGAGCCTACAGCAAAGCCTCGCTGGCTTGGTTCCACACCGGACCAGGCAAGGTGGTCAACTCCATACTCCTCCAAGTCAGCAAGCACTCTGGTCGAGCCAGTCCTAACCCACATGAATGTTCCCCATCACAACTATTTTAATGGTACTAAGTTATGTTTCTGCCAAATGATTGAGTCAAAAATTGAAAGGTTTTACTATGAAGTGCTGAAAGAGAAATCATGAAGTTTTTCAATATTTCTGAGTCTGCCACAGTACACAGGAGCATTATTTCTCTACAGCAGCAAATCATGTATGTGCCCTGTAGAAAGCACGTTTGAATGAAACATAGAATGCATTGCAGCCAAAAATCCATGCAACAACATAGAGTGCAAGATAACTTGTGTTATTATTTCAGCAGAACAAAGTGCCATTCCTAATGTGTACGACATTTTAAAGACAAACCCAGAAAAATGTACGGTCAGTGTTGTTCTTCTGCCAGTTAAAGACAATCTCCATTAATGTGTCAGGAAATAAAATACTATGAGAAATCTTACTCTATGGCAGGGTGCTGCCTGCTACTATATTGCAGGTTACTTCCAAAATAATCTGATTTATACATACATACTCCAGGGTGCTGCCAGCTATCGGGTCTGCACACAGCAGTCTGGAGCCACTCAGGAAAGAGGTAAGCTCTACATTTCATCTTAAGTCCTTAGGTTACATTCACAGCATGATGGGTCCGGAGAACTTTATCCGCGCTCCAACTGCACCGAGCAGATAGACGTAGCCCATCATAGTCTGTGTTGTGTGCTGGGTGATGCCTGGCATCCTATTTTCTTTGGCGGATGGATGAAGCTCTGATAGGAGCTACAAGAAGAGCAGAGAAACAGGACCACAGATCGCCGCAGAGCAACAACTGCCCAGAAGCTGAAGAAAGAACTCTTGAACAGGAAACCTCCTCCACCCTGGACATTTTCCAGGATAAGCAAATGATGGTAATGAAATGCAAACTGCAGCATTAAGGTCACACACTACAACATTTTTCCCTTTAAACTGAAGATAACAGCATACAATAAAAAACTAACCAAAAAGCAACAAAACTAGAAAATGCATTTCCAAATGCTGCAAAAGAGAAACAGTTAATACAAATGAACTATATTAAACTTTGTTGGTACCTTAGTAATGTGCTTACTTCTTGGCTTCACTCCATCTGCAGCAATAACGCTCTGAAAGGAGAAAATACTGCTGTGAGTCTCAGAGTCTTCAGTGTTACTGGTCTCAGCCCGAAGACTGTGGTGTCGGAAGATAACTTTCTATTATTTGGCTTTATATTTCCACCAGTCACGCCATCGCTTTTACCAGACACGCTACTGTCAGCAGCATCATAACTTCAGGCAGATAAGCAAAGCGGATATCACCACTCACATTGGGTGAACACTCGTCTCTGCTACATACATCCACTCTGTTCTCAAATTTGCTTGGGGCTGCCAAAATGCAAAGAGCTGCAATGTATTGGCCACACTTTCCTGACTACCTTGTTTTAAAAGGGTGTGACATTCAAGCGTGATTCTTGGTTCATCTCCAAGCTGAATATTTTTAGAGGTTCTATTGCCACACAATACTCGTCCCATATTCCAATTTGTCCACAGGATGCTTCAACCCTGGTAGGTTATCAACTGCCTGTTTTGCAGACAATTTCAGATAGTTTCTGTAAGAAACTGAATTATTATTTGCGGTAGATGAGGAACAATCACAACCGTTGTCAGAGTGAACTTTCAAAGCCATTCAATTAACCTAGGATCAACCCCCTGGTACCTAAGCACCGAACAGGCAGGCTTAACTTAAGGTAATATGTAAAACATTGATGCAGAAACAAAACAAGTAAAAGTCAAAATGCAAAACAATAAAAAACCCAAACCGAAATAGAAAAATTAAAGTAAAATGTATTTAACAAAATGACACTAAAATGACAAAATCCAATAAGGGGAATGAGATATGAACTGTAACGCTGTGAGAATCACAAGGTGCCAATGGATGAAGGGCCCGGGCATGGATTAGTCTCTCTGGAGCTGACTGCCAAGTCAGAGGAAACCGGAGGCCATGGCCTGCAAGCACATAGCGCAGGAATTAGACGCAGTGGTCCAAGAAGACATCTAGTGCTCCAGGCTCAGATAGGGGTGCTGGCCTACAGGGGGATTCACTGCAGGTTTGGGTGCAAAGTGCTTAGAGTATTGAGAACAAGCAGCAGATGCCCAGTAGGGCAATAGCAGACGGTCGCAGGCAGCAAGGCCCGGACCAGACTGAAAGGGAGGGACAACTCTGGCACTCACCATCATGCAACAGCGTAGTGGAGCTCAGCGGGAGGACAACCCGATGACAGCCACTGACTGGGGCTGGGACCCCCACGACAAGGCAGGCCGGTCAGGTGGTGTGGTAAGAGATATAGCAGCCGTGTCCTCAGCGAGAAGCAAGAAGGCATCTATTGGAAAATCCAAAGACTCTTTTAAGTCAGTAGGAATCTGTCTGGGGGGCTATTTTAATGCTAAGCTATCTTACTCACGGTCAAGCGAATATTCACACAGCAGCAGACAAACATGCAATAGGGGTAGAGAGCTAATGGACCATTTGAACACCCTTAACTTAATTAATGTTATGGAAATTGATGCAACTACAAAAGATAATGCCCCCCTGAACCGCCCTCAGAGGGAGTGGCTGTTCATCTGAAATTGATTATGTTTTTATCTCCCCCGCTTTAGAAGCAAGCTTGTTTAAAGGCGAAATTATGGCCACAATCTTTGGGGACCATAACCCAATACAAATAACGTTACGGATGTCTCCAGTTCCAACGCCTCAGGCAGAATGTGGTGCTCGGGATCTATCACCATCCACAGATAACCTCAGACTGGGCTGGCGAGGCATTAATAATGCAGATCGATTCAGTTCTATGGTTGGGGGAAACATGATTCTCATTAACATCTGTTTAGAGACCCTGTTCCACACCCAGTGGCTATCAGAACCTTTCCCGAACTCAGTGGAGCCATTAAATCCTTGCTGTCTAAACCCATTTCTACAGCACAGCGCAAACCTAGATGGTTCAATCAGGAGTGCTCAATTGCAAACAGGAAACTCCGCAAGGCCCTATCTCAAAACCCTAGGTGTAAAGATGTGGTCAAGTCCTTAAGGTTGACATATAAGCTGGCTATTGCTAATAGGAAGGAACAGTTATTAGGTGAGCACTGGGATGCGCTCATTAATGCTGCCAGCTTAAATAACGGGAATATATTTTGGACTACCATTAAAGAGTTAAGATCAATGGGACAACTGTTCACTCCCATCAGCTGCAACATAATGAGCACTACCAGGGAAAGTCACTTTTCCACTATTTACCAAGAGCCTGCTTTTGAATCCGACCCTTTTATTAACAGGGTGCAACCTGGAGTCTCATTATCAATAAACGAGATTGAGGAGGCTATATGTCAGAGTGCGGGCAATAAAACTCCAGGCTCTGATGGGATGTCCATCGATCTTATTAAATATAAACCAGATTTTTGGGCCCCACTGTTATTAAATATTTTTAATAATCTAACCAATGCCCCACTGCCTAAGACATGGTGTACTAGCACGATCGTTCCCGTTTTTTAAAAAGGGTGATTGCACACAACCTTGTTGCTGTAGACCGATCTCCCTCATAGATAACACCCTTACAATTTTAGGCAGAGTTTTATACACAAAAAAGATAACCTGGACAGAGGACAATCCGATTTTAGAACAATGCCAATTAGGTTTCAGGGGTAAAGTTGGCACGAACAAGCAATGCCTTAATTTTAATTTGATCATAGGGAAGTACACTTTTTCACAGCACTCGCCACTTTACTTCGCTTTTATGGACTTTTCCTCAGCTTTTGCTTTTGTCAATAGGTCCCGTCTATGGTCCATCCTTTTAGAATATGGACTGGATGAGGCCCTTGTTCATTTTTTTGCCTATCTCCATACGGACCTGAAAGCGCGGGTCTGGATTGGTGGTGGGGGAGAAGTTTCCAATGACATCAGTGTAGATAGAGGGGTCAGACAGGGATGTGTTCTGGCCCCCCTCCTATTTATCATATATATAAACAATTTACATAAATCATTGACCACACCAACTAATGATGCTCCCAGAATTTAAGGCAAACCTCTCCCAGTGCTTTTATATGCAGATGATGCAGTTTTAATTGGTCGCACACCAAATGCACTATGCACTTTAGTTTGAGGTTTCACAGATTTTATGTCCAGCCTAGATTTATGCACAAATTTAAAAAAATCTTTTATAATGCCTTGTGGGCCAAGGAAATGTCCTTGCACTGCTACTTTACCTTATCTGGGAATGGTCTTCGCTGCGAAGTGCACCTGGTGGGAACACTTGGCATATTGTAAAAGTAAGTTCTCGAGGGCTTTTAACGCAACCCTCAGTCTTCACCGCTCTAAAAGTTCGGGAACATTTGCAGCCATTTTAAAGATTTTTAAGATCCAGTGTGTACCAATAGCTATCTATGGGGCAGAGGTATGGGGTGTTGCCAAATGCTCTTGCGTCCAATCAGAGGAAAATAGATTTTGTAGAAAACTCTTGGGCGCTCCAATCTCCACCCCTCTGTACATATGTCACGGCAAACTGAAATTAGGATAGATTGAAGACATCATAAGGGCCCGCCCGCACTATTTTGGCTATCCATAATGAAGAATCCCGAGGCTTCTCTCACAAGGGACATAATGGATGATAGTCTTCGCTGTGAGAAAGGGATGGATATTCCATGGCTTGCTGGGGTAGTGAAGAGTTTGGAAAGCGTTAACCTTGGTAGACTGTTTGCCAACTCGAACACAGCTGTAACAACGAACAAAAAAGTTTTAAAGACAGCATTGTACGCACTTTATAGCGCGGAAAGACTAGAAAGGGAATTGAATAAAAAAACTGTCGCAAAATTTATATCCATTGAGTACCCTGAGCATTGTCTACCAAGTGATATCGCACTACCCATGTCCCAATGGGAGAGAGGCCTCCTATTCCGTCTAAGAGCTGGGACAGTCAGATACTTGCTTTGTTTTCCCTTTGGGTATAACGCAAAACTTGACTCCCTGCCATGTCCATGTGATGGTCACAGCGGTCAAACGCTTTTACACTTTTTAGTCTTTAGTAAATACTATATGAAATATGCACAATGGTTGTTAATTCTATATTTTAAAAAATTGTCACATATTAATTTAACAGACACTCTTGACTGCAAATTTAAAGTGGACAATGTTGCATTGAGCTTGCACATTGGCACCATTTTGAGAGTAGCTTCGGCTGCACGGAAATCTATGTGCGATCTATGAAGTCATTCGTATAGTACTATTCACAATATGCACTTCACATAGGTTTACTGTATTTTGCTACATTATGGATTGGACATTGCTATCTATTTATTTTTCTAATGTTTTTTTATCATGTACATGTGTTACTTTTATGGATATGTTGCTATCTGAATAAAGCCTTTTGGATTGGGGTTGGATTGGCTACTTTCAGTCCTCTCACTCTTGAATGGGATTAGAAGTGTTTCTTTAAGTTAGCTGCTGCTTATGTCTTTCCCTGACAGTGGTCTGTGGATAACTCATGTTCCTGCAGCTAGTAGATAATTAATTTCTAAGGTCGAGGGTTCTCTGAGAGGCACAGTGACAAGAGCTGGCTCACAACTTTTTGTGTATTAAGTTTATGTGCAGGTCAGTGGTGTAACAAAACTTACCCCCACCCCCCACTCCCCTCTGCAAAAAACATGGACGCCCTCCTTCCCCTAGACTGTCAGGACCTCTCGGGCCAGAATTAATTAAATGAACGATGTCAAGAATTCATATTGTAACCTCAAACTGCATATAGTTTTGTATTATCATGCTTCACACTCTAATCATGGCAATGTGTAATATTGTTTTAAACCTTCTTTGTCTAAACAATATAGCAATGTAACTTGCTTTTTATGCGCAGACTTTTATTCAATGCTCTGGGTAAAAGCAGCTTGTTCTGCTAATCCTTCCCTAACTTTCCAGAAGTGACAGAGGCAGACAGGCTCGCCGAGTCATTCTTGGTTACTGAGTGAGTCGATTACATTTTTGCAACATTTCTTCCATGAGTCTGTTTAATCTTAAATACATTGTGACAAGAGGCTCAGATACGTTGTTTATGTATTTGTAAGGTGCATAGCTGCCCTTAGGCTTCCCAGCGCTAAGAGAAACATAACTACGGTGGACTAAGTCAAGTTGCCTGAGATCGGGAGTTTTTAGGGAAAGAGCAATGTTTTGAGTCTTTTCCTGAATGCTAATTCGTTGGTTATCATGCGCATGTCCCTGGGTAGTGTGTTGCACATTTTAGGAACCAAGTGCTTGGAGGACCTTCCTCCCCATCTTGCTATTTTTATTCTGCCCTATTGCATAAGAAGATCCTCTGATGACCTTAGGGTCCTACTCGGTGTATAGTGTGTAACCAATTCGGTCCTCTGTCATTCATGGCTCTGTGTGCGATACCCAGTGCCTTGAACGTGATCCACGCCTGGACTGGAAGCCAGTGAAGTGTCCTCAGGGCTGCCCTGGCCGACTGCTGTTTCGGGATTTGTAGCAGGGTTCTTGATGTGGCATTCTGCACCACCTGCAAAAGGTTAATGACATATTTTGGTGCGCCCAGATACAGCAAGTTCCCCTAGTCCAGCTGTGACACGATTAATGCTTAGATCACAATTCTACGAGATTGTTCAGGTAGGATGAGGTGAATTTTACGAAGCATATGGAGTAAGCCGAAATATTTGCCTGAAAGTTTCTTTGCTTGGGACTCCATGCTTAAATGTTTGTCTAGCCAGATTCCCAGGTTTTTGATGGCAGTCTTGGGGGTTGGTGGTTCTCCCAACTGAGTAGGCCAGCTTATAAGATTCTATTTACACATCCATTCAGCTATTCGTGTCATGCACAGCCCTAGGTTGTTGTGTAGGGAGTGGGGGCCATTCGTCACTAATAATACAAGTTGCGTATCGTCCGTGTACAACACTATGGATAGACCAAATTCTTGTACAATCCCTGAAAGAGGTTGCATGTAAATATTAAAAAGTGTGGGGCTCAGTGCAGAGCCCTGTGGGACTCTGCACGGTAGTTGGAGGGTATCGGATAGATAGTCCTCTTCCAGCAACTCTGTCTTTCAGAAATGAAGTGAGCCACTTTATTGCTGTGCCAACTAGACAACGGCGAAACATCAGCTCTCATCCTCCTCTACCTGTCAGCCACCTTCGACAGGGTCTGCCATCGCACTCTAAAGACACGCCTCCTGGAAGCCGGAATTCCAAGAGAAGGCCCTTGACTGGACCACGTCCTTCCTCTCCGGCAGAACCCAGAGTGTCCGCCTCCCACCCTTCCAATCCGAAGCCACCGACATCATCTATGGCGTCCTCCAGGGCTCATCCCTCATCCCGATGCTGTTCAACGTCTACATGGCCCCCCTTGCACACGTGGCCCACCATCACGACATCAACATCATCTCCTACGCCGACGACACCCAGCTCATCCTCTCCCTCACCAAGAACCCACACACCGCTAAAACCAACCTCCACGAGGGAATGAAGGCCGTCGCCGACTGGATGAGGAGCAGCCGTCTGACGTTGAACTCAGACAAGACGGAGGTCCTCATCCTCGGACCCACCCCCTCAGCCTGGGACGACTCTTGGTGGCCGACCACACTGGGAACAGCACCAACACCCACTGACCTTGCACGAAACCTAGGATTCATCCTCGACTCCTCCCTCTCCATGTCTAAGCAGGTCAACTCCATCTCCCCCTCCAGCTACAACACCCTCCGCATGCTCCGCAGGATCTACAAGTGGATCCCGACCGAAACAAGAAGAACGGTGACACAGGCCCTCGACAGCAGCAGACTGGACTACGGCAACGCACTCTATGCAAGAATCCGAGCCAAACACCTACGACAAGTACAACGCATCCAAAACGCCTCCACCCGACTGATCGTCAACATCCCCCAACACAGCCACATCACCCCCCACCTGAGAGACCTACACTGGCTACCCGTCGACAAGAGGATCACCTTCAATCTTCTCACCCATGCACACAAAACACTCCACAACGCCGGACCAGCCTACCTGAACAGCAGACTCAGCTTCCACACCCCCACCCGCCAGCTCCGCTCCGCTAGCTTCGCCCTCGCCGCTGTCCCCTGCATTCAACGAACGACCTCTGGCGGCAGATCCTTCTCCTACCTCGCCGCCAAGACCCGGAAAACCCTCCCTACCCACATACGGCAGACCCAAGACCTACTTGCCTTCAGAAGACTCCTCAAGACCTGGCTCTTCGAGCAGTAGCAGCACCCCCCTCCCCTCAGCGCATTGAGACCCTCATGGGTAAGTAGCGCACTTTACAAGTACTCTGATTGATTGGTTGATTGCCTGTGATACATTCTTCCTTTAGCCTATTGATCAATGTGCAATGGTCCACTGTATCAAATGTGGCGCTCAGATCCAGGAGTAGAATGGCCGCTGTGCACCCCTTGTTTAACACTTTTTTAGTTCCTCAGTTACCACCAACAGAGCTGACTCTGTGCTATGTTGGGGATGGAAACCCATTGGTGTGTTGTGTGCCGTATTATTTTTTCTTCAAAGAATTTGGCCTGTGCTTGGATCATCTCCCTAGGATATTGTCCAATAGCTGCCTTATATTGACTTTTGATGGCGGGATCATAGTTTTTTCTCCACAACCTTTCCATTCTTTTACATGTTTTTTTTGTCAGAATTAATTGCTCATTCTACCATGTGGCTTTAATCCTAACATCAAGTTTACTCTGTCTGGTTTTCTGTGGGTATTTTTGTTATAGATGAAAAAGCACCGCTGCGAAAGTAAGTCTCCACAGTTCATTGGAGATTAGTAAATCGTTGAGCAATTCTCATTATACAGACGCTGAATCGTGAAAAGTGAAATTCAATGTTCTTTTAATAATCCATATAAACACCAGCCAACGCGTTTCGTTCTGTCACCAGAACTTCTTCAGGGCTGTAAATTGCAAAAAAGACATACAAAAACCACTTTAAGTGCCACAAAAGAAACCAACACATACACATACATATATAAATAAGTGTTTAAAAACAATGCTCATCCATATGAAAGTAGCTGTAAATAATACAGCATTGGTTAATGTAAAACATCATGTAACCTCAGTGTTGACAGTTGGTTTGCAAAATTGCTTGCGTATTCCATATCACATATCATTAGACAAACTATCAATCTTGCTACAATTTTGCAATAAATATATCTCAAATTCATTTGGTTTGATTAGGTATAATGTCTCCCAATCATGTTCCTTAAAACAGATTACATTTTTATTTGAGATATATTTATTGCAAAATTGTAGCAAGATTGATAGCCATGCACAATTTGATGCTGTTGTACCAAGGATATTGTGCCGCATAACTAAATACTTATAAGGTTCCAAAAGCGAGACCTATTGGCTATGCCAATGCTTGTTTAGTGTTGCACTGGTGTTTCCTTTGGCACATTGCTATAAACCGTATTTTAGAATAGGGTTAATACAGTTAATCAAATAAACGTTGCCTGTGCAAGATGGTTTCCTACTGTTTTGGTAGTGTTGCTCTGGCATTTCCTTTCTAATTATTCAAACATGTTTTTGTGTCAAGGATCAGAGCGGCAGTTGAAATATACAGTGAATCATGCCCTCTAACAGTCGGTGTAAAAATGGCATCACAGCTGTGCATTGGCATGCTGAAGGCACCATCTATGCATGTTTGTAATTCTGAGGAGATATGATATTATTCTATTCTGGCTCATGTTGCAGGCGAACCCTAGTACGAGTCTATAGTAACTGTTTATTGCTCATTTTAAACTAATAAACAGATTGAATTGGAGGACTCTGAGACTCTTAAAATGCATCTCTACCACGGACGAGACCTCTCTGGTTGTTTACTCGGAAGCAGGAGCAAATCTTGCAACAATACCTGAACTCCCGACAGTCATCTTCAAAAGTCTGAGTATAAAACAAGCTTGCAAAATCTTGCATGCGTATCTGCAGTGGCTGTCCTTAAGTGGCATTTTGTTAACTATTCAAAAGTGCACTCAAAGCGAGCTCTGGCTAATGCTTGCGCATCCACGGAGCCATCGTTGAATGAACAGGTTCTGTTTAAGTAAAGCACATTCAAATATTCTCCCTGTAGATGTGCGTGCATCAGTGGTAGGAGCAATCTTTGATGAGATTTGTTAAAGCAAGTGCCATTTGAAGATGCAAGTAGTGCCTGCATGCACTTGCTGCACGTTAGAATGTCAGCGTGGGTGCGCTCGCAGTCAGCTCTTTTTGGAAGCACACACTCATGCTTGTGGCGAGCCCCTCCTTGCACCAGCAAGGCGGATGCCGCCACAAGCACGAGTATGTGCTTCCAAAAAGAGCAGAACGACGGCTAAAGGTCCTACTATGCAGCGCATGCGCGCTGCTTATGCGAGACCTAAAAATGGCATCCTGTATGGTACCCTTTACATGGGTGCTTGTGTTTATCACTTGTTTCAGTTGCAAGGCCTCCATGTCATAAATTAATCTAACTGCTGTGGTATTAGCTGGTTCATCCAGATGGAAGTTAAAGTCCCCCAATAATGTAATGGAGCTCTTGCTGGCCACCATGTCTGCTATTAAGCTGGGAAATTCCTCTAGGAATGGAGTGGGGGTTCCTGGATGTCTATAGAGCAGTGTGCCTGAAAACGAGTTAGTAGCCGATGTTTTAGGCCGAATTGTACAGTTTCACTGTTGGTGGTGGTAATGGACGATATCATGCTTTCATAGTCGTTTTTGTAAATGATTGCTACCCCGCCTCCCGTTTTCCCATCCTACCTTGTCTTTGGATAATGAAATCTGGGGTTAGTCCTTGGATTATATCAGGGGCGGACCAGTCTTTCAACCACGTTTCAGTAACGAAGAGAATGTCAAGTTCTTCATTCTCTATTAGTATTATGATTTCTGTGCTGTGTGCTGGCAAGGATCTACTGTTAATAAGTCCCATTTCCCATTGCTCATTCCTTGTGGGCCTATCTAGTTGTAGTGGCCCTTCAATCTTGCCTGAGTTAAACTCAGTCCGGCAGAGAGGGCATGACATCTTCTTCCCTATCAAGCTTGTTGGCGCTTGAGTCATCTCACAATGGGCTCTACCCGAGTATCTCAATGAGAGCAATAATGCTCTATCATATGTGATGAGCTTACCGTTTTCTGGGACGAATCCGCATGGTTCCTTGCCCATGACCGTGTCCAGACGCAGACGGGCTTGCCTAAGGCACGACCGCAGCGTACCGCTGCGCGCCGGTGCAGCAGGCACCATAAGTGAAGTGAAGTGAAGTGGAGGGGTTTTGTAGAGCGCGGCTGCTGCCCGAGGGCGTCCAATCGCTGGTAGTGGAAAAGAACAGATTCTGAAGAAGGGCGGGGCAAGGGTGGAATTAGTTTCTGAATAGGAGTGTTTTAAGTTCTTTGCGGAAGTGTAGAAGGGTGGGGGTGGCTCTAAGTGAGAAGGGGAGCGCGTTCCAGAGTTTGGCAGTGTTCAGAGAAAAGGATCTGCCTCCTGCTCTGGCTCTTTTTATTCTTGGAACTACAGCAAGAAGTGGAGCGCAGGATTTTTCCAGGGCAATAGGGGGAGAGAAGGGAATGGTTGATTTCCGGGCTTGCTCTGTGAAATGCTTGATGTGATATGCAGAGCGCCTTGAACTTTATTCTCTCTCTGACTGGGAGCCAGTGAAGAGATCTAATCCCTGCCTTGGCTGACTCTCTACGAGGGATCTGTAGAAGAGTGCGGGCGGCGCAGTTCTGAGTTCTTTGCAGTTTTTCCAACACATACTCTGGGGCTCCTAAGTATAGAGCATTGTTGAAGTCCAGCCTGGATTGTACTAGGCCCTGAATGACCACTTGCCTGGCTTCGAAGGGTAGTAGTGGTAGGATTTTCTTCAGCATTCGGACAATCCCGAAACAGGTTGCAGCTGTTTTGGTTGCTTGAGTGTTTAGTGTGAGTTGGTTATCTAGCCAGACTCCTAGGCTCTTTATGTTTTCCTTGGGAATTGGCATTGGTCCCAAGCTTAAGGGCCACAGCTGGTGATAGGTGGTAGGAGGAGAGGGGCCGAGGATCATAATTTCGGTCTTATCACCATTGAGTTTTAAGGATGACATTGTCATCCAACGTTTGACTTCCTCCATGCATGCTGCCAGATTGGGTTGGGGGAGCATGCCGCCTTTCTGTGTCAGGGAGACCACCAGCTGGGTGTCGTCTGCGTACGATATGATTTTGATCCCGTATTTCTGGACGACACCCGCCAGTGGCCTCATGTACACGTTAAACAGCGTGGGGCTCAGAGAGGAGCCCTGAGGCACCCCGCAGTCTAAGGGTAGGTTTTTGGAGTGAGAATCGCCATCAAAGACCTGGAACGATCTGTTGCTGAGAAACGAGCTCAGCCAGTCTAGGGCGATTCCTGATATGCCGAGATCTAAGAGTCGAGCTAGTAAGGTTTTGTGGCATACCGTGTCGAATGCTGCGCTTAGATCGAGGGGGACCACTGCCACTGTCCCTCCTCGATCCAAGATCTTCCTGACTTCCTCTGTGACGGCCAGCAGCGCCGTCTCGGTGCCATGTCTGGGGCGGAACCCTGTTTGGGAGACGTCCAATAGGAGGTTTTGCTTAACTACTAGAGCGCTGACCTGTCCCCACGAACGCGAGTCCTCTCAACTGTGCTCACTGGTCCTGCCCCGCCCAACTCCCGTTCTACTGTTCGACATTTGTTTCAAAAACCTTTACATTTAAAATGTGATTGTCTTAGAAGCGTTCAGAGTAACTTTAAGAGCGTTACATTCATCATTCAAAATACTCTGGATTAAAAAGACTGTGCAAACAAGCAAGTTCTCAGTTAGTACTCTCTGGTACCGTGTGTCTGACCTGTGTCTGTTTCTCTGATTCTTCCTGTTTCTCTTGTTCAGCCATGGCAGCTTCTTGAGCTGTGCAGGGTGTGAGCATCTTGAAGGGCAGCCCCAGCTCTACCCCGCCCACTCCCCCCAATGAACGCGCTATGGCTTAGCAAGAGAAACAGGAAGAATCTGATCTGAGCCTCTTGTCACTATACATTGGGAATAAACAGACTCGCTGAAGAAATGTTGCAAAAATGTAACAGACTCGCTCAGTAACCAAGAATGACTCGGCGAGCCTGTCTGCTCTGACACTTCTGGAAAGTTAGGGAAGGATTAGCAGAATGAGCAGCTTTTACTCCCATGGGACCACCGAGAGCAAAGGAGATACAGCGGCCCCGGCTCAACCCCGACCCCTTTTTGAAGAACATGGAAATACACATGTAGCTAGGGCGGTTGCAAGGGAGGATCTAGATCAGTCATACTCAAAGTACGGCCCAGCAGCCGCATAAGGCCCTCCAGGTCTTTACATGCAGACACCCCGGCAGCAGCAGCACTCGACTAAGAACTAACATGAAAAAGAAACGTACATATACAGCAAACACTTATTTAAAGGTTAATTGCAGTTAGGAAAAGGAAGTAACTAGGCCTTTAACTTTAGGAACACCTTCATTCTTAAAGGCAGCCACTAGATATACATGCTTTGTTTCCCTACCCCGGCTTTACACCCTGCTGGCATCAGTCCATCCTCGGTCACACCATAGACCAAACTTTGCGGCCTCCGGGAAAATGTTTGTGAGTACCTGTGACCAAGATCAACAAAAGGCGGAAGTAGTTAGACTCGAGGACAAAACAGAAGCATGCATCTCTAAAAGGTACAAACAGGAACCAATGAAAACAAGCATTGGCATAGCCAATAGGCCTTGCCTTTGGGACCTTATAAGTGCTTAGCCATACAACAGTTGATGCTGTTGCACCAAGGATATTGTGCTGCATAACTAAATACTTGTAAGGTCCCAAAAGCGAGACCTACTGGCTATGCCAATGCTTGTTGTTCATGTTTAGCTACACAATAATTTTCTGGCACCCTTGGCTGGCCCTGCTGAGCACTCTATGGCCTTTTCGTAACACCAGGACTGAACTAAAGAGGGCCTGTGGGTGACAACTGCGCATGCCCTGAGGACAGACACAGCCTACCAGGGCAGAGCGCGGGTTAAAGAGGGCCTGTGGATGAACAACTGTGCATGTGCTGAGGAAAGACACAGCCTCCTGCCGCCGAGCGCTGGTTCAGGAAGGTCTTGAATTAACACAGCCTACCGCGGATTAAAGAGGGCCTGTGGATCACAACTGCAGCAGAGCACGGGTTACAGAGGCCTTGGGTGAACAACTGCACATGCGCGGAGGACAGACACTACCTCCCGCCGCCGAGCGTTGGTTCAGGAAAATCTTGAATTAAGAATCTGGAACTCACTTCCTCCAAACATTAGAAAAATTCCAAACACGGCAACATTCAAGAGGGAAGCGAAGATCTTCCTAATGAACAAGTTCCTCCCTTAGGCAAGACTTTCCATCAGTACTACTCTGCAATCCTGATGTAGAACTTAACGGCAATACACATCGGGATCATTCGGAGATGATTAGAGGTACACCTTTGTACACTAAACAGATCCTAAATGTGTTATTGTTGAAACTGCTAAGAAAGACATATACCGGACTCTAATATATATTAACACTACTATACCGTTGTACTCTAACTGTAACACATGCAACTGTGAAACGCTCTGGTACCCTTGGGTCACGTTCGCGCTATACAAAACTCTATAAATAAAAATAAATAAATAAAATATGTTGTGTGTTTTGTTTCATTAATTTTCCTGACCATATATTGATCTGCATACCTTGGTGATGTATTCTAGAACTGTCTTTTCATTCAAACAATTGTGACACCTAACTGAACACATTGTAGCCAATATCATTAGATACCCAGGTTCTGAGGGACATGTGGCAACCCCATTAATTTTTATGGTAACATTCTAAAAGTCAAATAATTGAAGAATAAAAGTGTCATTTTCAGAATTGTAATTTAAAATTCAACTTCAACATGAGTTAGGATTTTAAATTAGGATTCCAGAGACACCAAACTTGAACCAAACATCTCTTCCCATTGGGAAATTACACTTCTAAAATGTAACACAGCAACTCCAATGTTATCCTAGGAGAGAGAGATAGGCTGCGCTGTAGTAAAAAACAAACGTAAGAGCTTTTCACTGCCAGGACATGTAAAACGTAAAAGCACATGCCCAACTTTTTAAATACTGCACCCTGCTCTTAGGGCTACCCAGGGCCTACCATAGGGGTAACCTGCATGTATTAACAAGCAATGGCATAGCCAATAGGTATCACCTTTGGGACCTTATAAGTGTTTAATCAGAGCTTTTGATTTTGGCGATGTTTTTAAGCTATGTTACCCAAGTAGACAGATATGCCTAAGTAGAAAAGAGAGAGTTTGATGTACCCAACAATTGAAGATCTTGTTAGTGTGGATTAAAACGATACACAAACCCTAATGCACAAGAAGATGTTAAAAGTGCTTGTGCCTGAAGCAGAGGGACCTTGAAGTTTGCAAACTTAGTTTGGTGTGGGTGCAAATCCCGCATTGTCTATTTCTGACGAGTTGCCCTACCACTGCTGAAACAAGGCCAATGGAGGCACCAATGGGTGAGGTGGACTGGCCTCAAGGGTTATGTGACCTCAGTGCCAAAGTCACTGTCGCTATAGGGTGTGCTGCTTCATAGGCCTGCCTGCAAGACTGGAGGTGAACTTCGGCATGGATTGTGGTAACCTTTAAGGTTAACCCATACCTGCCACTGCTAGGACTTCTAAGGTCCAGTGGGGCCTTTTAAGGTCTAGCATGGGAATATGCTCCCTCAGGAGAATGGTCTGGTAATGAATGCTGAACCTGGTTCACCAGTTCCAAATTCGGCATCTCTGGCCATAGAGCCAAATTCTCACCCCCACTGAACACCATACTGCCCCACCGAGAAAAAGGAGTCCCATCACGTGGAATTTTGTGAATAAAGTAAAGCACCATCTGAATATCTTTTAAGGTGTTATTCCTCTGGCGCAGTAGGGACTACTTTATAGAGTATTGCTCTGATTTAAGAGTATACAAACTGTTTGTTTTGTTCTGAGTAGGGGAACCAATCATTGATTTATTGTTTTTTTTATTTTTGATATATGTATGTGTTTGATATATGTTGTATATATGTAGTGTATTATATATATGAGTGTGATTTAATTGTTTGTGTAAAGATGTGTACAGTGTGTATATATGAAAACTGTATATGTACTAGTTTGTTGTGACTATACTGTGTTTCTTTTCCCGTCACTTGAAACGTACACAAGCTGTAGTAGCAGAAATGAATTTGTCCTTAATAAGAATAGAGATTAGCAGGGTAATTAATTGTACTCTGGCTGGAAATAAATGTTTTTGATTGATCCCTCCATACCATTCTTTTGTGATTTTACATCACTGATGTTATTGCCCTGGTATTTGAGAGTAATTTGGGCATGACCCCTATTATGTATATACGTGTCCACTGAGAAAAACTTGCACTACCTTTAGCTGCAACCCAATTGTGCCCCGCTATAAACACCTGGATGCGACTCATTTCAAATTATGCACTCGACAAGAGCAATATGCTGCCTGAAAAAAAAAAGTAATAACCTCCTGGAAAAGCAAACACTTATAGGGAATGCAAGATTAAGTAAAGCATGTGTAATACTACCTGGAACAACATGGTTACCTTAACACTTGTACACTCAATATTTAGAAATCAAAGAGTGTTTTTGCCTGAAAAGTAAAGGACATGACTACAGGAATAGGAAGGGACCCGTTTCAATGCCCATTGCTTATATCCTTACAAAACGTAAGCAGTATGATTGAAAAAGATCACATCCCTGAACACAGAGAGCCGTGGTACACATTTTATAATCTATAATAAGGAAAACAGCCGATAAGGATTGCATTAAACGTTTTCCACTCCACGCACCAACAGAAAGACGAGGAAACGAAAGTACTGTTTCACTGGCAAACTCCGTGAAGTGGCGCTAATGTGTTTAGGTGTGAATAAAACCAATCTGGCCTCTTTGCGACCCCTCTGTTTTGCTTTACTTTGTATTTTTCTTATTTTGAACCTTTTTTTCTCTTCATCCCGAGGCTGCACTTTGGAATAGAAAAATTTGAGAAAAAGACGACATTTCCAGCAAAAGTGTTTCTTTCTCTTTTGGATCCATTTCACAGGGGAACAAATGAAGGAAACGAGAGGAAAGAGAGGGTAATAGCCGTTTCTTGAAGTCACGCTTTCATTCAGCAAGTGAGGAAGTGCGAGACAGAGAGCGGGAAGAAGAGGAAGAAAGGAGGGGGCTGCTGACCGCGGCAAAGCAGAAGTGGACACTCTCCCAGTCAGAGTAGAAGGCGGAAGTGCCTCTTTCTGGCCAGACACACCCAGGAGCGGCCTGTGCGTCGATGGGTGCGTGAGTCCAACCTCCCATGGTATAAAAAATTCAGCAACAATGAGAATGTAAATTTCCCTCAAATGTGCAGGTAAAGAAGTGTGGTGGCAAAGATTCCTCACAGTGCAGTATAAAGCAGTGCAGCGATAAGCATCTCTCCAAGTGCAGTAAACATCAGTGCAGGGTACACATTTTCACTGTGAATGCCCCCCTGTAGTGCAGTACAAAGCAGTCCATTGTGAACATAGTCCTCATAGTGTAGTAAAACGTAGTACAGTGTGCAAAGATTTCTCATAGTGTGGTAAAAAGCAGTACATTGCACAGAGATTTCTTATAGTGTGGTAAAAGCAGTGCCCTGTGCACAGATTACCTCTTTAAGCTATAAATATCTCTCACAGTGCCATGAAAAGCAATGCAATGTGCACATATTTCTTATAATTAAGTAATAAACACGTACAATGTGCACAGATTTCACACAGGATTGTAAAAAGCAGTCCAGTGTGCAAAGATGTCTCATACAGTATTACAAGTAATGCAGTGTGCACAAATGTAAAGATTAAGCTGTAAATACCTCCGTGTGCAGTGAAATGCAAAGTAACATGCAGGATTTCCCAGAGAGCAGTAAAAAGCAGCACAGTGTGCACAGATTTTTATATAGTAGGCTCTCTCCACCTCCTGGAGGGGGGTGGGGGCAGGTTTGGAGTCTGAGGGGGTGGGGGCAGATCTGGGGGGGGGGGGGTCGGTGAGGGTCTGTAGATGAAGATAGCTGCACAGACTCCCGAGAGGGGGTCCTTCCGCCTCTGCAGTCAGCTGAACACAGAAAGAAGCCGGAAGGAATCGGCATCTGATGCTTGTGCTGACTCTGTCGCCCCTGACCCGGAACACAAGTTTCACCATGATTGGGCCATACTCAACAATTGGCCGGTGTACTATCAATAGACCCTCCCCATCTGTCTTTACACCCCCCCGCGTTTGCACGCATGCGCATAATTATGCGCGACGGGGGTGCGAATTTAGTTAGAACACCGGCCAATTGTTGAGTATGGCCCAAGCATGGGGAAACTTGTGTTCCGGGTCAGGGGCCACAGAGTCAGCACAAGCATCAGAGGCTGATACCTTCCGGCTTCTTTCTGTGTTCAGCTGACTGCAGAGGCGGAAGGACCCCCTCTCGGGAGTCTGTGCAGCTATCTTCATCTACAGACCCTCACCGACCCCCCCAGATCTGCCCCCACCCCCTCAGACTCCAAACCTGCCCCCCCCCTCCAGGAGGTGGAGAGAGTCTACTATATAAAAATCTGTGATACTGTGCTGCTTTTTACTGATCGCTGGGAAATCCTGCAAGTTACTTTGCATTTCACTGCACACGGAGGTATTTACAGCTTAATCTTTACATTTGTGCACACTGCATTACTTGTAATACTGTATGAGACATCTTTGCACACTGGACTGCTTTTTACAATACTATGTGAAATCTGTGCACATTGTACGTGTTTATTACTTAACTATAAGAAATATGTGCACACTGCATTGCTTTTCAGGGCACTGTAAGGGATATTTACAGCTTAAAGAGGTAATCTGTGCACAGGGCACTGCTTTTACCACACTATAAGAAATCTCTGTGCAATGTACTGCTTTTTGCAATGTACTGCTTTTTACCACACTATAAGAAATCTCTGTGCAATGTACTGCTTTTTACCACACTATAAGAAATCGCTGTGCAATGTACTGCTTTTTACCACACTATGAGAAATCTTTGCACACTGTACTGCTTTTTACTACACTATGAGGACTATGTTCACAATGGACTGCTTTGTACTGCACTACAGGGGGGCATGCACAGTGAAAATGTGTACACTGCACTGATGTTTACTGCACTAGGAGAGATGCATTATCGCTGCACTGCTTTATACTGCATTGTGAGGAATCTTTGCCACCACACTTCTTTACCTACACATTTGAGGGAAATTTACATTCTCATTGTTGCTGATTTTTTTTATACCATGGGAGGTTGGACTCACGCACCCATCGACGCGCAGGCCGCTCCTGGGTGTGTCTGGCCAGAAAGAGGCACTTCCGCCTTCTACTCTGACAAGGAGAGAGTCCACTTCTGCTCTGCCGCGGTCAGCAGCCCCCTCCTTTCTTCCTCTTCTTCCCTCTCTCTGTCTCTGTCTCGCACTTCCTCACTTGCTGAATGAAAGCGTGACTTCAAGAAACGGCTATTACCCTCTCTTTCCTCTCGTTTCCTTCATTTGTTCCCCTGTGAAATGGATCCAAAAGAGAAAGAAACACTTTTGCTGGAAATGTCGTCTTTTTCTCAAATTTTTCTATTCCAAAGTGCAGCCTTAGGGATGAAGAGAAAACAAGCATTAGAAATGCAATAGGTCTCGCAGCATTAGAGTTAGTGCTTTTAGAATTGTTTATGGGTTTTTTTGTAAATCTTTAGCATGAGGTTGAGGGTGAGTGAGGGTGAGGGGTTGAGGGTGAGTGAGGGTGAGGCTGAGGTGTTGAGGGTGAGTGAGGGGTTGAGGGTGAGGGGTTGAGGGTGAGGGGTTGAGGGTGAGTGAGAGTGAGGGTGAGTGAGGGGTTGAGGGTGAGTGAGGGTGAGGGTGAGGGATTGAGGGTGAGTGAGGGTGAGGGGTTGAGGGTGAGTGAGGGTGAGGGTGAGTGAGGGTGAGGGTGAGTGAGTGAGGGTGAGGGTGAGTGAGGGTGAGGGTGAGTGAGGGTGAGTGAGGGTGATGGGTTGAGGGTGAGTGAGGGTGAGTGAGGGTGAGGGTGAGTGAGGGTGAGTGAGGGTGAGGGTGAGTGAGGGTGAGTGGTTGAGGGTGAGTGAGGGTGAGGGTGAGGGTGAGTGAGAGTGAGGGTGAGGGGTTGAGGGTGAGTGAGGGGTTGAGGGTGAGTGAGGGTGAGGGGGAGTGAGGGTGAGGGGTTGAGGGTGAGGGGTTGAGGGTGAGTGAGGGACCGCAAAGCTATGGGGGGCAGAAATACCACAGGAGGGGGCTATAGCATAAATACCACTGGGAGTTGATAGAGCGGGAAAACGGCCAGAGATTTGCAGGGCAGAGAGAGCACCACAGCGAGACAGCAAGGTGCGAACTCTGTGAGATATTGTGACCGGCGCACGGTGGGGCATTCCCAGGGTAGAAACGCACTGGGACAGTGGCAGGACAGAGAACCCGCGCGTAATCTCAAATGACGGGATTACGTCCAAGTCTTTAAACTTTGAATAAGCAGTGTGCCATGAAAATACGTTTCAGGAAAGAAGAATGTATGTTTCTTGACTTAGATTTCTTCTAAGAGCCAGCGGCTGTTTTTTTTTATGTTCTCGACGGGCCTGACAATGTCTTCTAAAGCACGAATTCACTTTTAAATTGTAAAATTATATAATACGGCCAATTTTTTTCATTTCTTGGTACAAAACCATGAGAAATACAATAGCTTTCTGGGGGCATTAACGTGTGTGCATGCCTACAGTAGTAAAGGGGAGCGACGAGGGAGGAACAGGGGGAGAGAGTAGACCGAAGGACCCCCTGATGAAATAAAAAGTTAATGGGTGAGAGGGCAGCCGTGAATCGTGATGAAAGGAGACGTGAATCGTGATGAAAGGGGAGGGCAGGAGTGACAGGAGGCATGTGATGATATAATGCGAGGAGTATGGAGATAAAGGGAGCCTTAAATGAAAGAAAATACAGGGGAGGAGAAGAGAAGCACCGTTGTGATGGAAACGAAAGCATAGAAAGTAAAGAAGAACAAGTCGATGGTTTTCATTACGTTGTTTTTAAGGAGGGAAGAGAGGGGAGGGGGGAGGAGAAATGCGAGACGGCGGGAAGGGGGCAGACATGGCGGGGAGGGGGCGGAGCGGGGGAGAGGGTGTGTGTGTGTTGTTAATTTTTTTCATTTCTTGGTACAAAACCATGAGAAATACAATAGCTTTCTGGGGGCATTAACGTGTGTGCATGCCTGCAGTAGTAAAGGGGAGCGACGAGGGAGGAACAGGGGGAGAGAGTAGACCGAAGGACCCCCTGATGAAATAAAAAGTTAATGGGTGAGAGGGCAGCCGTGAATCGTGATGAAAGGAGACGTGAATCGTGATGAAAGGGGAGGGCAGGAGTGACAGGAGGCATGTGATGATATAATGCGAGGAGTATGGAGATAAAGGGAGCCTTAAATGAAAGAAAATACAGGGGAGGAGAAGAGAAGCACCGTTGTGATGGAAACGAAAGCATAGAAAGTAAAGAAGAACAAGTCGATGGTTTTCATTACGTTGTTTTTAAGGAGGGAAGAGAGGGGAGGGGGGAGGAGAAATGCGAGACGGCGGGAAGGGGGCAGACATGGCGGGGAGGGGGCGGAGCGGAGGAGAGGGTGTGTGTGTTGTTAGGAGACGGACGTGCACGCGCACGCGCTTTTAAGGTCAATGCGCATGCGCATAAGCTCAATGCGCATGCGCATTGACCTTAAAAGTCACGGGCACTGCAAGGAATCGCCACGATTCCTTGCAGTGTGGATAAAGAGTGGATAACTCGCAATAGTCTCGCTTGCTCGATGCGCATGCGCATCGGCAGGCGAGACCTAAAAAGGTTAAAAATAAGAAAAATACGAAGTAAAGCAAAACAGAGGGGTCGCAAAGAGGCCAGATTGGTTTTATTCACACCTAAACACATTAGCGCCACTTCACGGAGTTTGCCAGTGAAACAGTACTTTCGTTTTCTTGTCTTTCTGTTTGTGCGTGGAGTGGAAAACGTTTAATGCAATCCTTATCGGCTGTTTTCCTTATTATAGTTTATAAAATGTGTACCACGGCTCTGTGTTCAGGGATGTGGTCTTTTTAAATCATACTGCTTACGTTTTGTAAGGATATAAGCAATGGGCATTGAAACGGGTCCCTTCCTATTCCTGTAGTCATGTCCTTTACTTTTCAGGCAAAAACACTCTTTGATTTCTAAATATTGAGTGTAAAAGTGTTAAGGTAACCATGTTGTTCCAGGTAATATTACATATGTTTTACTTAATCTTGCATTCCCTATAAGTGTTTGCTTTTCCAGGAGGTTATTACTTTTTTTTTTCAGGCAGCATATTGCTCTTGTCGAGTGCATAGTTTGAAATGAGTCGCATCCAGGTGTTTATAGCGGGGCACAATTGGGTTGTAGCTAAAGGCAGTGCAAGTTTTTCTCAGTGGACACGTATATACATAATAGGGGTCGGCCCAAATTACTCTCAATTACCAGGGCAATAACATTAATGATGTAAAGTCACAAAAGAATGGTATGGAGGGATCAATCAAAAACATTTATTTCCAGCCAGAGTACAATTAATTATCCTGCTAATCTCTATTCTTATTAAGGACAAATTAATTTCTGCTATTACAGCTTGTGTACGTTTCAAGTGATGGGAAAAGAAACACAGTATAGTCACAACAAACTAGTACGTATACAGTTTTCATTAATACACAATGTACACATCTTTACACAAACAATTAAATCACACTCATATATATGATACACTACATATATACAATATATACAACATATACAACATATATCAAACACATACATATATCAAAAATAAAAAAAACAATAAATCAATGATTGGTTCCCCCACTGAGAACAAAACAAACAGCTTGTATACTCTTAAATCAGAGCAATACACTATAAAGTAGTCCCTACTGCGCCAGAGGAATAACACCTCAAAAGATATTCAGGTGGTGCTTTACTTTATTCACAAATTTCTACGTGATGGGGCTCTTTTTTCTCAGTGGGGCAGTATGGTGTTCAGTGGGGGTGAGAATTTGGCTCTATGGCCAGAGATGCCGACTTTGGTACTGGTGAACCAGGTTCAGCATTCATTACCAGACCATTCTCCTGAGGGAGCATATTCCCATGCTAGACCTTAGAAGGCCCCACTGGACCTTAGAAGCCCTAGTGTCTTAGCACTAGCAGCTGGACCCTAGCAGTGGCAGGTATGGGTTAACCTTAGACCACAATCCATACCGAAGTTCACCTCCAGTCTTGCAGGCAGGCCAATGAAGCAGCACACGCTATAGCGACAGTGACTTTGGCACTGAGGTCACATAACCCTTGAGGCCAGTCCACCTCACCCATTGGTGCCTCCATTGGCCTTGTTTCAGCAGTGGTAGGGCAACTCGTCAGAAATAGACAATGCAGGAATTGCACCCACACCAACCTAAGTTTGCAAACTTCACGGTCCCTCTGCTTCAGGCACAAGCACTTTTATTATCTGCTTGTGCATTAGGGTTTGTGTATCGTTTTAATCCACACTAACAAGATATTCAATTGTTGGGTACATCAAACTCTCTCTTTTCTACTTAGGCATATCTGTCTACTTGGGTAACATAGCTTAAAAACATTGCCAAAATCAAAAGCTCTGATTAAACACTGATAAGGTCCCAAAGGTGAGACCTATTGGCTATGCCATTGCTTGTTAATACATGTAAGTTACCCCTATGGTAGGCCCTGGTTAGCCCTAAGAGCAGGGTGTAGTATTTAAAAAGTTGGGCATGTGCTTTTACGTTTTACATGTCATGGCAGTGAAAAGCTCTTACGTTTGTTTTTTACTACATCGCAGCCTATCTCTCTCGTAGGATAACATTGGAGTTGCTGTGTTACATTTTAGAGGTGTATTTTCCCAATGGGAAGAGATGTTTGGTTCAAGTTTGGTGTCTTATTTAAAATCCTAACTCATGTTGAAGTTGAATTTTAAATTACAATTCTGAAAATGACACTTTTAGAATGTTACCATAAACATTAATAGGGTTGCCCCATGTCCATCAGAACCTGGGTATCTAATGATATTGGCTACAACGTGTTCAGTTAGGTGTCGCAATTGTTTGAATGAAAAGACAGTTCTAGAATACATCACCAAGGTATGCAGTTCAATATATGGTCTGGAAAATTAATGAAACAAAACACACAACATATTTTATTTATTTATTTTTATTTATAGAGTTTTGTATAGCGCGAACGTGACCCAAGGGTATCAGAGCGTTTCACAGTTACATGTGTTACAGTTAGAGTACAACGGTATAGTAGTGTTAATATATATTAGAGTCCGGTATATGTCTTTCTTAGCAGTTTCAACAATAACACATTTAGGATCTGTTTAGTGTACAGAGGTGTACCTCTGATCCTCTCCGAATGATCCCGATGTGTATTGCCATTAAGTTCTACATCAAGATTCCAGTGTAGTACTGATGGAAAGTCTTGCCTAAGGGAGGAACTTGTTCATTAGGAAGATCTTCGCTTCCCTCTTGAATGTTGCAGTGTTTGGAATTTTTCTAATGTTTGGTGGAAGTGAGTTCCAGATTCTTAATTCAAGACCTTCCTGAATCAACGCTCGGCGGCGGGAGGTAGTGTGTGTCCTCCGCGCATGTGCAGGCGTTCACCCAAGACCTCTGTAACCCATGCTCCGCCGCAGGTGTGATCCACAGGCCATCTTTAATCCGCGGTAGGCTGTGTTAATTCAAGACCTTCCTGAACCATCGCTCGGCGGCAGGAGGCTGTGTCTGTCCTCAGCGCATGCACAGTTGTTCATCCACAGGCCCTCTTTAACCCGCGCTCCGCCCTGGTAGGCTGTGTCTGTCCTCAGCGCATGCGCAGTTGTCATCCACAGGCCCTCTTTAGTTCAGTCCTGGTGTTACGAAAAGGCCTTAGAAAGCTCAGCAGGGCCAGCCAAGGATGCCAGACCCACAACAGGGACCACAGCACCCATATTAAACCCCAGGTGCGGTCATGAGATGGAAAGATTGAATACCTAATTATTGTATAGCTAAACATAAACAACAAGCATTGGCATAGCCAGTAGGTCTCGCTTTTGGGACCTTACAAGTATTTAGTTATGCAGCACAATATCCTTGATGCAACAGCATCAACTGTTGTATGGCTAAACACTTATAAGGTCCCAAAGGCAAGGCTTGTTTTCATTGGTTCCTGTTTGTGCCTTTTAGAGATGCATGCTTCTGTTTCGTCCTCGAGTCTAACTACTGCCACCTTTTGTTGATCTAGGTCACAGGTACTCACAAACATTTTCCCGGGGGCCGCAAAGTTTGGTTTATGGTGTGACAGAGGGATGCACTGATGCCAGCAGGGTGTAAAGTCGGGGTAGGGAAACAAAGCATGTATATCTAGTGGCTGCCTTTAAGAATGAAGGTGTTCCTAAAGTTAAGAGCCTAGTTACTTCCTTTTCCTAACTGCAATTAACCTTTAAATAAGTGTTTGCTGTATATGTACGTTTCTTTTTCATGTTACTTCTGAGTCGAGTGCTGCTGATGCCGGGGTGTCTGCATGTAAAGACCTGGAGGGCCTTATGCGGCCCCCGGGCCGTACTTTGAGTATCACTGATATCTATCCTCCCGGCGACCGCCCCAGCTACATGTGTATTTCCATGTTCTTCAAAAAGGGATCGCATTTGAGCCGGGCCGCTGTATCTCCTTTGTTCTCGGTGGTCCCATGGGAGTAATAGCTGCTCATTCTGCTAATCCTTCCCTAACTTTCCAGATGTGTCAGAGCGATGGTGGTATGATGGACCTGGTGGTGGTGGATGCGGTGGTGGATGTGGTGGACATAGTGGTGGTGGACATAGTGGTGGTGGATGTGGTGGTGGTGAAGGTGGTGTTGGAGGTGGTGGTGGAGGTGGTGGTTGTGGACGTGGTGATGGTGGTGGACATGGTGGTGGACGTGGTGGTGTATGTGGTGGACATGGTGGTTCTGGATGTGGTGGTGGTGGACATGGTGGTGGTGGGTGTGGTGGTGGACCTGGTGGTGGTGGACATGATGGTGGACGTAGTGGTGGTGGACATCGTTGTGGTGGACATAGTGGTGGTGGATGTGGAGTTGATGGACGTGGTGGTGGTGGTCATGGTGGTGGTGGACATGATAGTGGTGGACGTGGTGGTGGACGTGGTTGGTGGTTGACATGGTAGTAGTGGACGTGGTGGTGGATGTTGTGGTGATGGAAGTGGTGTTGGATGTGGTGGTGGTGGGTGTGGGGGTGGTGTACGTGGTGGTGGTGGACATGGTGGTGGGGAATGTGGTGGATGTGGTGGTGGTGTACGTGGTGGTGGTTGTGGACATGGTGGTGGTGGACGTGGTGGGGTGGACATGGTGGTGGACGTGGTGGTGGACGCGGTGGTGGTGGACATGGTGGTGGTGGACTGGTTGGTGGTTAACATGTTAGTGGTGGACGTGGTGGTGGTGGTGGTGGTGGACATGGTGGTGGTGGAGGTGGGTGTGGTGGTGGACGTGGTGGTGGTGGACATGGTGGTGGACGTAGTGGTGGTGGACATGGTTGTGGTGAAAGTAGTGGTGGTGGATGTGGTGTTGATGGACGTGGTGGTGGTGGTCTTGGACTTGGTGGTGGTGGACATGGTGGTGGTGGATATGGTGGATGTGGTCGTGGTGGTGGATGTGGTGGTGGTAGTGGATGTGGTGGTGTTGGACATGGTAGTGGTGGATGTGGTGGTGGTGGACATGGTAGTGGTGGATGTGGACATGGTGGTGGTGGTGGACGTGGTGATGGTGGTGGGCATGGTGGTGGTGGACATGGTGGTGGTGGATGTGGTTGTGGTGGATGTGGTGGTGGACGTGGTGGTGATGGACGTGGTGGACATGGTGGTGGTGGACATGTAGCACAGAATTCCCGGGAGCTATAAATACACGCTGAAGTCAAAATCTTTGCTTTATATCGATTTTACTCGTGGACGATCCCGTCCCACGCGGTGCTAACTCCGTGCGCAGCCAGTATTTTGTGTGGGACAGGCCATTCAGTGTTACTTGCATCTCGGAGTGTGCCAGATGTTTACTACCAGATTTAAGTTTTATGGACGTCACAAATATTGGCCTTTTCATAGATCAGGTTTTTCCCAAATGTACAACTTGAACACAGCAATCCGCCACAAACAAACAATATTTCCTCGAAAAAAAGCTACTTTCTCACAAGTTCCCTTTAAAAATGCTTTCCTTCCCCTTATCAAAGCCGGTGCAGGTTAAGGATCTTTTCATATCGGAACAAATTAAAAGGTGCAGCATTTAAAATGCTAACATAATAACTGTTAGAATTGGGGGTCTCTGGTTGGCGCAAGTTTTCCCTTGTGACAAGCAGGGACCCTCTCCTCTAAGTCAGGGCAAAGGATGACCCCTTAGAATTACCCTTGCTCACCCTCTAGGTGCGTGGCGTGAGCAGTCAAGGCTATTCTTCAGGCGTTTCTGAGTTAAGCATTTGTAATAACACACACAGTAAAATGTACCAATCCCCCTACAAATGGACACCAGGCTGTGGTTATATAAAAATACGTCTTCTTTATGTAAAAATATAGATATGCAGGCAAGTATTTATCACAAGACCATAGGTAACGCTTTTCCTAGCCACAAGGTTGAAAATAGGCAGTGTTCTCCTTGTTGCAGTTTAAATGTTTAGTTCAGTTCCTTGAGTCCTCTCAGGACTCACTAGCTGCTTTGTTGCGCTTCTGTGTGCCTCTTCCGGTGTAAACAGCGAAACCCTACCGCGTCTCATGCATCTGGCGTGAGCACGGGTTCGACTCGTACCGCTCCCAGCAACGAGGCATTCGGGGCAGTCCGATCAAGGGGTACGCTTCTTGCGGCGCACGGAGGGTGAGCGCTGAAGGTTGAAGGGCAGCTCAGGTGGGGAGATCAGTGTACAAAGGCAACCGCCGCGCACAGTGCTCTCGAGGGGAAAGAAGAACGTGTGCGCCGGTGTGCGGCATCTCTTGGGGGTTTCCGTGAAGGCTGTTGCGGGGCACACGGTGGCTCTCAGCAGAGCGAGGCTGGCACCCGAGGCTCCCGAAGCTTCAGCCGTCTGTCCTCTGTGTCTGTAGGGACCAGTGGGGACGTCAGGCGGGAGCGTGGGGGGGTGCACCAGCGGGCCTCCAACGGCGGTGATACAGCGACTTCCCTCAGCGTGGGCAGAGCGGCTCGATGGAGCGGGCTCTCTCTCGGTGGGGACGGGGAAGCACAGTTCGATCACTGCCTCTAGGAGGGGCTGGGGGGCACCACAAAGGTCACGGCAGCGAGCCTCCAAGGCGAGGTGACACAGCGATTTCCCTCAGCGGGGGGAGAGCAGCTCGACGGAGCGGGGCTCTTCCTCGGCGGGGACGGGGAAACACGGTTTGGTCACGGCCTCAAGGAGGGGCTGGGGGCACCACAGGTCAAGTCTCCGGCGGGGCTGAAGTCCTTGAAATTACCGGCAGACGAGCAGAGAGCAGGTTGAGCCAGATGGTCCTGTGGCTCAGGTTAGGGGGCAAGCTCAGACAAGACCATAATTCCAGCAGCCCATCTGGCCTAAGAGAACAAGTAGCCTTACAATAGTGAAAAACGAATTTGGCTGTAATTTGGCTGTAATTCACTATTAGGACATGCCACGCACATCAGAGCATTCCTACCTTACACTTACAATGCACCCTGCCCTAGGGCCTACCATAGGGGTGACTAATATGAAGTTAAGGGAAGGTTTAGGGGCTGGCAAGTGTGTGCACTTGCCCAGCCAGCATGACAGTACCAGACTGCACGGAGGTTCTGCAATGGCAGACCCTAGACACATTTTAAAAGGCTGCTTTTGTGGGTGGCGCAACCAGCGCTGCCGGCCCACTAGCAGTATTGGCATTTACAAGCCCTGGCACTCCTGGTGCACTTTACTGGGGACTGACAGTAAATCCAATAAACCAATCAGGAATATCAATCACAGTTATACTTTACATAGGGAGCACTTGCACTGCCGCACGGAATGGCCTTGGCGCAGTGCCCTGAGCAGCGGACCCCAGCAAAAACATCTGAGGCACATCAGCAAAAAGTGGAAATGAAACTCACGCCAAGGTGCCAGGTCTAACAATAACCAACAAGCAGATATCTTGGCAGACTAGGTTCCTTAAGTGCAGTATTGGCGAAAATTACTGAAAATCTGTGAGGGAACTCAGACATTGACATTTTACTCTTGGGCAATCCCCACACACGCACGTCATCACGCACACACGCACTATTCTCTGTTCTTGATCACAGAGCTGTCTTTGGGACTTGTCAAATTAAAGTGGTATTCATCATGTGCGGCCTGCTGTGTTTTTCTGAGTGATTACACCCCTGTGCGTGTGGATTTCCCATACCTTTGAATACTCATGAGCGGTAGGAGTAAACAGCTGCGGAATAACTGCCCCCTGCTGACTCATGGCTTGCAATCCTACTCGGAGCCTCGTATACCACACATGTACTAATATAGAACAGAACACCCTTTTCGAGTGGATGACAGTGTAGGCCACATAACTTTCAAGCCAGCAACCCCCCCATGCACGCACTCACCCTGCAAACACTTTCCTTAAAGCGACTTCCTAGCTGGTGCCCCTCATGCATGCCTTCACCCTGCACACACTTTTGTCGCAAAAACTTCCTAACCAGTGACCCCCCATGCACGCACTTACCTTGCACACACTTTCCTTGCGGTGACTTCCTAGCTGGTATTCACCATGCACGCACTCACCCTGCAAGCACTCTCCCTGCAGTGGCTAGGGGCTACCTAGCTGGTGACCCCCCTATGCACACACTTTTCTTGCAGTGACTTCCTAATCAGCTGTAGTGACTTCCTAGCTGGTGACCCCCATACACGCACTCCTCCTGCACACTCTTTGTTGTAGTGACTTTCTGCAAGAAGCCTCTCTATGCACAATCTCACTGACACACTCCCTCTGATATAATGTCTGCACAATGGTTCCCGGTGCACACATTTCTCTGAAGACACGCGCCTTACATGCACTTTCCATGAGGGGCGTCACTGCGATTTATGTACCGCCAGCGCGTTTTCAGGGCACCGGTGACGTATCACGCACTGCTGGCAGACAGTTGTTCTCAGAAACTACCTGCACTCACAGTCCCCTCACAATCACGCTGCACACACCTTCAACGAGCAGCCCCTTATCGCTGCACACAGCCCGCCAGCAGACAGTCATTACACACACTGGTTCACCCTCTCCTTGCTTCCTCACCACCTGCATGGATGCAACCTTCACACGGTAATTCCATACACTCACTATCACCTGTGCACACATCCACTCTCTCCACAGTGACTTCTTGCAGTGTGCGTCCTATTCACACCTCAACCACACGCGTGCACAAACAGTCCCGATAGACAGGGACTTCCCCCACCATACAAACTCACTCCTTTCAAGATCTCCCTGTGACGGCTCACTACCAGACGCGCACCTCGGATCACTCCCCGAGTTACACCTTCAACCAGTGACGCGCCGCCAGGCCTCCCTCCATGGGGAATCCAATCTCACACCAGAGGAGCGCCCGTTTACACACTTATCACACTATCTGCTCCATCCTTTTGTTGTTGTTAGCCACTGCCATGGCACTCCTCACTGTGGTAGTGCCCCCAGCCTCCCCTCTTCAATGCCCTCAATGAAGTCTACAGTGCTCCCCTCTCGTGCACAGCTCCCAGGCACACGTCAGTGCCCTTCTCCCACCAGCAATGTCCCCTCTCCCCCCTTGCAGGGCATCCCTTGCCCCCTGCAGCCCCCGTCACTGAACCCTGTGTTACCCTTCTAACCCCCGAAGTACTGCTTGTCTACTACAGTGCCCTTTCGCTCCCTCTTCAGCATATCTGTTACCCCCACCAGGCCCTCTCTCGCTCAAGCAGTGCAGCTTTCACACCATCTGAAGTTCTTTCTCACCTCTAGCAGAGCCCCTCTCACCCTTAGCACCGCCACTCTCATCCCCAGCAGCACCCCTCACGGCGTCCTTTCACCACCCCACAGCGCCTCTCACATCCTCGCAGCGCCCATCACACCCTCGCAGCGCCCATTACACCCTCACAGCATCCTCTCACCACCCCACAGTGCCCCTCACATCCTCGCAGCTCCCATCACACCCTCGCAGCACCCATCACACCCTCGCAGCGCCGCTCTCACACCAGCTACAGTTCTCATACCTCTCGCAGCCCCCTCTCACCCTTAGCAGCCCCCCCTCAAGCTTTGAAACCATCGCTGTTGCATATTTATCTTATGCAACTAACAAACATTGACAAAGCCAATAGTCCTGGCTTGAGGTAGATGTAATGTTACTTGTTGTCTATGGATGGAATGGCGAAGCAGCAAAATACCAGTGGGGCGACACACTATGCCGAGCATAGATTTTCAGTTTGGGTTTTTAAGCCACGCCCTTCATTACATCGACCACGTCCCTCTGGGAGCCATCACAAGGTTTTTCATTCCACTTAAAGCCCTTCCTCCGGTATAGTGACTTCATGCTGAATAGGGAGAACAAGTTCAGTCAGACTTGGCAGTCAGCTCCAGAGAGACTAATCCATGCCCGGGCCCCTCATCCATTGGCACCTTGTGATTCTTACAGCGTTACAGTTCATATCTCATTCCCCTTATTGGATTTTGTCATTTTAGTGTCATTTTGTTCAATATATTTTACTTTTTTTTCTATTTTGGTTTGGGTTTTTTATTGTTTTGAATTTTGACTTTTACTTTTTGGGTTTCTGCATAAATATTTGACATATTACCTTAAGTCAGAGGTCTTCAAACTTCTGGATGCCGAGACCCCCCTGTCAACATTTTCAAGCGTAAGGACCCCCTCCTGACAAAAATTTCTAAACCTCTAGGTTATGAGGACGGTGAGGACCAAATTATGCGACAGGCTTGACTAAATTGTGTGAGTAGAAAATGTAAATAATGTTCTGTGATGTTGCGTATTTTGAGGTAGCATTGCTTTATTATTTAGAATTTTTTTAAACACAGTAATACTGAGGAAAGATTTCACCCCATCAGTACCAGTTTATAACCAAAATACAGCAATTAACATCAGAAAGATGTCTAGTCAACCTCTGTGAAGGGCCTTCCAATCCGCTGGAATACAGGCTGCCACATTAGAAGCTCACCTGGCCATTGCCGGGAGCAGCAAGGGTGAGTGCATGGTGATCGGTGTGAGTGCATGGTGATCGGTGTGAGTGCATGGTGATTGGTGTGAGTGCATGGTGATTGGTGTGAGTGCATGGTGATTGGTGTTAGTGCATGGTGATCGGTGTGAGTGCACGGTGATCGGTGTGAGTGCATGGTGATCAGTGTGAGTGCATGGTGATCAGTGTAAGTGCATGGTGATCAGTGTGAGTGCATGGTGATCAGTGTGAGTACAGGGTGAGCGGGTGAATAGTGTGAGTGCAGGGTGAGCGGGTGAATAGTGTGAGTGCAGGGTGATTGCTGTGAGTGCATGGTGATTGCTGTGAGTGCATGGTGATTGCTGTGAGTGCATGGTGATCAGTGTGAGTGCATGGTGATCAGTGTGAGTGCATGGTGATCAGTGTGAGTGCATGGTGATCAGTGTGAGTGCATGGTGGTCAGTGTGAGTGCAGGGGGGTCAGTGTGAGTGCAGGGTGAGCGGTGAATAGTGTGAGTGCAAGGTGAGCGGGTGAATAGTGTGAGTGCAGGGTGAGCGGGTGAATAGTGTGAGTGCATGGTGATTGCTGTGAGTGCATGGTGATCAGTATGAGTGCATGGTGATCAGTGTGAGTGCATTGTGATCGCTGGGAGTGCAGGGTGAACGTGAAAGTGAAGGCGAGAATGAGAAGTGAGTGGTCTGAAAGCATGGTGCATTCCCAAAAACTTGAAGCGTAGGGTTTCAGATATAAGTTAAATTATTGCTATAATGGCATTAATCAGGGTTCAAGGGTGGAGGAAATAAATAATGTGCTGATCCTGCAACAAACTTCCAGTCTAATGATTAGGGTTACCAGCTCATTATTTTGATGGCCCAGAAATAAGCAATCACCTACAGCTGTATTTTTTGCACTTATCTGTGAATACTTAGAACAGCAAATATAAATAGAAAACACGTTTAATTGTGTTCTAGGGATGCCTTAATGATCCATGACTAATAATTAAAGAGAATAAAGACAGAAAAGTCACATACCTAATTAATACATACTTTTTTATGTATAACTCAATTTAGTGTCAAGAGCAGGCCTCTGCAGGATCTTTAAACAACACATAGCAGGCATGTTTCTTTTGGCAACCCAACTTTATATTTATTTTCATTAAATGCATTCTCACACTACAGCAGTAAGTGTAAATATACAAGTGTAAGAAATAGGCAGGGTGGGGGCCCAGGGGGTACTGGAACCATAAAAAAACGAATCTTAGGTAATCCGTTAACAAAGGCATGTAAATATGCTAATGGTCTTTAAAGACCTGTGAAAACTCGGCCGGAGATAAGACTCCAGACACTGCTCAGCTGAGGCCCCAGGAGCACGCGAGCTGCACTGCAGCAGCCGGGCTGAGAGACAGGATGGGGGAGGAGGGGGGCTGAAGCCCTGGAGGCAGAAGTGACACTGTGAAGGCGAGACCCCCTTTGCATCGGTCCACGGCCCCCCTAGGGGTCGCGCCCCACAGTTTGAAGACCCCTGCCTTAAGTTAAGCCTGCCTGTTCCGTGCTTAGGTATCAGGGGGTTGATCCTAGGTTAGTTGAATGGCTTTGAAAGTACATTCTGACAACGGTTGTGATTGTTCCTCATCTACCGTAAATAATAATTCAGTTTCTTACAGAAACGATCTGAAATTATCTGCAAAACACGCAGGTGATAACCTACCAGGCTTGAAGCACCCTGTGGACAAACTGGAATATGGGAATAGTATTGTGTGGCAATAGAACCTCTAAAAAAATTCAGCTTGGAGATGAACCAAGCATCACGCTTGAATGTCACAACTTTTTAAAACAAGGTAGTCAGGAAAGTGTGACGAATATATTGCAGCTCTTTGCATTTTGACAGCCCCAAGCAAATTTGAAAACAGAGTGGATGTATGTAGCAGAGATGAGTCTGTTCACCCAATGTGAGTGGTGAGATCCTCATTGCTGGTCTGCCTGAAGTTGTGATGCTGCTGACAGTGGCCTGTCTGTTAATAGCGATTGCGTAACTGGTGGATCTATGAAGCCAAATGAGAGAATGTTATCTTCCGACACAGCAGTCTTTGTGACTGAGACTAGTAATACTGAAGACTCTGAGACTCACAGCAGTAATTTCTCCTTTCAGAGCGTTATTGCTGCAGATGGAGTGAAGCCGAGAAGGAAGCACATTACTAAGGTACCAACAAAGTTTAATATTTTTCAATCATATTAACTGTTTCTCTTTTGCAGCTTTTGGAAATGCATTTTCTAGTTTTGTTGCTTTTTGGTTCGTTTTTTATTGTAGGCTGTTATCTTCGGTTTAAAGGGAAAGATGTTGTAGTGTGTGACTGTGGCGTGGGATCAAGAAGAGACCTAAGACCAGTTCGGGGTAGGTAAGGTTTTATTTTGGAAAACGTCTTTTTATGGCGGGTTGTCAAGGTGTCTCTCTGACAAGCTCTGGGGTCCGTGATGGCGTCTGGTTATGGTCTTGTTTCCAGATGGTTAAGAAGCAGACTTCAGGGGATGTTCCATTCTTCCTAACTCCTCGTTGGACTCCGCCAGGGAAAATAAACAGGTACAGATCGTCAGGATATGTACTCTATCTGGACTCTCCCACAGGGAACCGGGCAAGTGCAGGGGACACCGGTGTTAAGGTGCTAAACACTTTATTAAACGTTCGAGGGTGCAGAGGCGTGATTACTGGTGAGGAGGGGTATATTTACACGGTGAGGACAAAGAAAGATTGGGCAGATATTCTGGCACACACGCGGCTACGGTTTAGAAGAACCCCGTCTTCCTACCCAGCCCGCCAAACGCTGCCGTACCTGTTGTAGCCACACTCCTCCCTCAGGAGTGTGGCACGGCGATTCACGAATCCGGTGGCCTCCTGGCTTACTCCTGTCGTCCCCGGGTTCACTTCCAAAAGCTCCGTTCTCTGCTCCTCCGGGCCGCTCTCCCACTCTCGATCCTCGGTAGGTGACGTCACACGCCAGGACATCTTCTTCCGTGTTTTTACCCACTAGGAATCACACGTTGTCACCATCGTCAAACAGCACGGACTCAGTATAGTATCCTACGCCCACGACACCCAGATCATCCTCTCTCTCACCAAGGACACTACACAATCGGACAACAGTACATCTACTTCACCAGTTGGGTTTTACAATAATTGCACAAAAATCTCACCTGTGTCCGGCACAAGTGCAATCTTATCTGGAAGCCTCCATCAACACTCTCAAAGCTCTAGCCACTCCCAATATAGCCAGGATTCACAATATCCAGGCCACACTATTACAATTTCAACCCAACCAATCATTACCAGTCAGAGTCTTCATGCATCTGCTGGGAATGATGGCATCCTGCGTTGCAATCGTACCTCATGCAAGGCTTCACATGCGTCCTCTGCCACAATGTCTAGCAAGTTAGTGGAATCAATCACAGGGGGCCAGATGTACGACGTTATTTTGCATGCGCAAACGGGTTTGCGAACCTGTTTGCACATGCAAAATCACTGTTGGCCATGTACAATTCCAAAGTAGCGAGTCGCAGTTTATTTGCGACTCTCTATTTAAGAATTGTAAGTCGCAATTAGGAAGGGGCATTACCTTCCTAATTGCGTCCGCAATGCTATGTGTGAATGTTTTAAGACCACAATTGCAGTCGAAAAACACTTGCAAATGACCACCCTCTTCAAGAGGATGGTAATGCAGTCGCAATTTCGAAGGGGTCCCCAGGGTACCTCTTCCACTTTGTGACTGTGTCTAAAAATATTTTTTAAGGGCCGGCAGTGGTCCCAGGACCACTGCCAGTCCTTAAAGAATGAAACAAAAAGTTTCATTTTTTTTTTATGCATCCCGTTTTCCTTTAAGAAAAACGGGCTGCATTTAAAAAAAAAAAAGGAAAAAAAAGCTGCTTTATTAAAAAGCAGTCCCAGTCATGGTGGTCTGCTGAGCCCAGCAGGCCACCATCCCTGGTAGGGCTGGCATTCCCAATGGGCTCGCAAATTGCGGGATTCTCATTAATATTAATGAGCCTCGCAATTTGCGACCCCGACCTAGTGTTTGTAGCCAGCGGAAACCATCGCTCGCTGCAGTGGTGGAACCTTCAAAATTTAGCAGAAGGACAGCTTTTCATAGACCCGATTCCACAGACACATCGTTAACCGGTTGGGGTGCCCATCTTCAACATTACAAAGTCCAGGGGCTGTGGTCAGACAAACACAAACGTCTTTACATCAACTACCTGGAACTTCTAGCAGTGTTCCTAGCACTCAGCTTTTCTCACCCAACTTGTAGGCAAGACTGTCTTAGTTCGCACAGACAACATGACAGCAATGTACTACCTACAGAAATAGGGAGGGACTCCCTCTCTCCAGCTGTCGTGCCTTGTACAAAGCATTTGGGATTGGGCGATTCGCCAGAAAATCTATCTCCTAGCAGAACACCTCCCAGGAGTAGACCATCAGATTGCAGACCTGCTCAGCAGACACAGGTAGCAAGTCCACAAGTGGGAACTTTATCCCCAAGTTCTTCTTCCCTACGTTCAAAACTGAGGTTTTCCACAGATAGATCTGTTTGCCACAGTGCGCAACGCAAAATGCCCAAACTCTGCATCCAGGTTCCCACACCCAGCATCCAAGGGCAATGCCTATGGACGATTTGGTCAGGGATATTTGCTTACGCTTTTCCGCCTCTCCTGCTAATTCCATTAATAGTTCGGAAGCTCAGACAAATGTTCCTCACTGATCTTAATAGCCCCCACATGTTCTCGTCAACCTTGGTACTCTCATCCTTAGAACTCTCAGTGGTTCCACATCAAAAGCCACATCTCACACCTTGTCTCCTCACTCCGAGCCATTGAGAAATCAGACATCCAATTCCCAGAGAACTCAACCTAGCGATTTGGCTCCTGAAGTCATAGAGTTTGGTTATTTACAACTACCACCAGACTGTATAAATATTCTCAAGGAAGCTTGGAAGCCGACTACTAGAGCATGTTATGCAGCAAATGGAAACGTTTTGTTGCCTATTGTAACAACAACAATATCAATCATCTTGATGCGTTTGTGCAGAACATCATTTGTTATCTGTTGCATTTACAGCAATGAGGATTAACTTACACATCCATTTGTTTACACCTGGGAGTCATAGCTGCACACTTGCAAAATAGACAGCACCTATCTCTCTTCAGAGTACCAGTGATTAAAGCCTTCATGGAAGGATTAAACAGGGTTATACCGCCAAGTATTCCCCCTGCTCCAGAGTGGAACTTAAACATAGTCCTTACAAGGCTAATGGGCCGGCCTTTTGAACCAATGCACAAATGTCAGTTACAATTCCTATCATGGAAAGTTGCTTTCCTCATAACAATAAACTCACTAAGGAGAGTTGAGGAACTTCAGGCATTAACTATACTAGAGCCTTTCTTTCAACTTCACAAAGATAGAGTGTTTCTACGTACCAATCCTAAATTTCTCCTTGAAGGAGTTTCTGCTTAGGGATAATTCATGTGTAATATCAAATTAAAATAACATATCATTAGCATTTTCATTATTAATTTAACCATCGTAATTCTTGTATAGAATTTATGTGCTGCAATGATAATAGAGCAAAAGACACACAATTGATGGACGGAATGCAGAACAAATCAAAACATTCACCCCCAGTCAAGAGACCTGGGTTAAATCCATCATTATTTTGCTCACCATGCCACCCCAGTTCAGACATGTCCATATGCAAATCAGTCTTGACCCTGCGCCTCATGGGAACAGTCCAGCCCAAACGGCAGTGATAATAAAAGCAGATAAAAGTAATTAGCAAAATAAGCACATTGAACAGAATCAATAGTTCCACCATCTTTCTAAAACAATGTACATATGCAAGCATATGATAACTGTACATAGCGCTTTCCTACTATGCTTTCCCGTGTGTGTGTGTGTCTGTTGGTCTCTGTGTGTCTGTCTCCCATTCCCTGTGGGGAAAGTATGTAGCCCCTCGTGGAGAAGATTCGGGCAAGAAGGAGCACACTGCATTGAATAATTTCTTGGTATGCACTTTTTATTAGTATTACAGGAAATCACAATGATTGATTGTCTCTTTTATATTCTTCTTTCCCACAGGGTCTTCCTCTTCAGTCCCTTAGGTGAGCATCGGCCGCCGTCGTCCCTCAGACAGAAGGAAAAGACTCAGGTAAGTGTTTTTGCTTTATGGTTTAGTCAAGGGAGGATGTGAGGGATAAATAATAGCTATGCATAAATATGAAGGGAGGGGGTAGAGGTTGGAGCAACCAAAAGAAAAAGAGTAGCCGATGATTTCTGCTCTTCTCTTTGTTTCCGTCTCACTTATTTCCTTTTCCCTGGGTTCCTTTCACCCCTCAGCCTCCCCTCCCATCCCTCTCTTACTCAGCCCCTTTCCAAAAACCCCGTAGACGCCCACGCACCTGGAAGAGTCATGACCCTCCGGTGCCATGGCGTGGTGACTCTGCGTCCTTCAGTGAGGTCTGGTCTTCTGGTTCGGCTTTCCCTCCTCCGCCAGGTTCGTGTGTTCTGCTCACCGACAAGCTGTGACCTCCCCTGGGCTCCGGTTCTCTCTCTCGTAAGGCTGTTAGTCCTTCTCTGTCTTTCCGGTCTTCCCCCACTGGTTTATCCGCCTCGCGTTCCCATTCCACGTGTATCTGGACCAACTACTGACCAACCTGCCGCGCTCTCCGCCCCCGCCTTCTTCAAGTGTGTATCCTCTGATGTCCGTCCTCATCTCCGGCTTAAAGGAGCCGCCTGCCGATTCCCCTCTCTCCACTTCTTGATGACAGCAAAGCGGACATCTGGTAAAAGGGGACTGTGAATATAGGAGGGGAGAAATATATGAAGGGATGGCATGGCACTCCTTAACCTCTATCCCATCGTCTACCACAGTGGCTACCTGACACACCCCACCCCCAGACACACCCAAAAATAGCTTATCCTAAAAACCCACCTCCCAAAAACAAGATACCAAACAAAAGGAGAATCTTATGAGCTTCAGGTGATGTCCCTAGTGTCTGATTACTGGTGTTTGTTTAGGTTGACAGGAGTCCAGAGGTTACATAGCAAACCTTGTCTATGCATGCTGTGTATTTTTCATTCATTATTGTAGTATTTATGAAATCCACTCACCGCGTGCCAGAAGGGAGATGTATTTGGCTACAGTTGTTTATATAGCGCCAGACTAGATCAGGTCTGTGTCTCCTGCTCCACAGCTTGTACCCGTAAAAGTGCATCAATGTCTCCTTCCCTTGGAAGCAAATCCACTTGTATTCCAGTTGAAGCATATTTATTCTCATAGAATCAGTTTCAAAATCCACTGTTCCGCAAGTAAATTTAAATTCAGTCTGCCCAATTCATTTTGGGGGATTCTCCCTTCACGAGGGTATGCATGTGAGGAATCTATGTTGTATGTTGTGTGCGGAAAATAGTGACATAAGAATTAACTTGCAATGCAATCTAATCCTACATATACATTAATGAATAGTTTGCTACATGTCCTGGTAGAGCCTAACCGTATGTCTGCGTTTGTGTTAAACGAGGGTCTCCACCTTTTCGATAGTGAGAGCTACTTCTGATCGAAGAGAATCATCCTGATCGACTGCCTTTATCACGTGGCTTAGCTAAAGGTAGATAAATGCCAAGCAACTTAATTGCTGCCCTAGAGCGCCCAGTCCTGCTGCAGTGAGCACATAGCATTTGTAGCACTGGGTTAGGAAAGGTTTACCTGTAGGCCCCCTAAGCCTTTGTAGCACTGTTAGGTTTACCTGCGGGACCCCAAGCATTTATAGTACTGGTAGGAACGGTGTATCTGTGGGGTCCCCAGGGACGCGTTATGTTCATTTTATTCTTATTAACGAATCACATATGAGAGGTGAGTGTTTCACTGAGGGTTGTGTTCTCTTTGTCATGCAATACATGGGATGGCATTGTTCTCTCTAAGTGCGTGAGAAGACAGAAGACTTCTATTATCTGGTGAGTTGTTCTCCTATTCATTGGCTCCTGTCCAGATCCGGGCCCTGCTTTAACAATTCAAGATTAATGTTCAGTAGTGGCAGTCACAGTATAAGGACTGTGAGCAAGACCTGCTGTAGAGTTTCCGCTGTCCTAGGAAATATGTCTCAATGTAGGAAAGGGCCTGTTTTGGACATGGTTAGCCTTCACTTTTTATCTGGAAAATGATATAGTATTTACTGGAAGTGAACAGGGTCCCTGCCAACCAGGTCCCCTGAGCCCGATCTCCTTCCCTTAAGTGTACCAGTCGTTTCCACGGTTGTCACCCCATTAGCTCACATATAAGTCCCTTGTAAAAGATACCTCTGGTACTAAGGGCCTTGTTGTTAAAGAGGGTCTCTAAAGGCTGCAGCACAAATTACGCCACGCTAAGGGACCCCTCACCAAGCACATACATACATACACACTTACATTCATACTGCCACTGCAGCTGTGTGTCTTGGTGCAGACAAAACTGAAGAGACGACATGGCACACATCCCTGTATGCGATGCCTACAGGGACTGTCTGAGAGATAGGTAAGACGCCCCTCTAGCAGGCCTTATAGTGCATGCTGCTTTAGGGATATCTCCTGTGAGGGCGTATCTGCATGAGCAGATATGCCCCTGCAATATCTTTGTCGATTCATGGATATTGCAAGTGACCAGGCAAGCTCTATAGTAAGCACATTGGCTGGACACTTGTCATTACGAGTTCCACAGCTCCATGAAGGTTTCACTGAAATATGGGATATTTGATACCAAACATCTCAGCATAATAAACCTATGCCGATTGCAGTGTCCGATTTATTAAAAATTCCACACAGAGGGCCCCTAGAGGGGTCCCCTAAGATCTACCAATCCTTAGTGTGATCATCAACTGACCGGAGCCAGCCTGCTACCACCAGAGTGTGTTCTGTCCTCATGGGGAGAGTGCCTGTGCACTCTGAGGTCGAGAACAATGCCTTTCCTGGGTGGAGGTATTCACACCTCCCCCTGGTCAGGCAGAGCCATCTGTGGCAGGGATTTTCAAAGGACTTGCCGCCTTTGTAATGTGACCCCAGCCTCTCCTGTTAGAGGGAGCAAGCGATCTTCCTGTCCTCACCCCCTTTTTGGCGCAAGGACAGGTGGGAAACCTTAGATATAATAGGCCAAGATTTCCAGAGATCAGTGGACTTGTTCTCAAAGCAACCCTCTTCAAAGTAAAGACTCCGTGACCTGAAGAACTGCGCAGCCTGCCCCCCGGTTTTACCTCTGCACCCGATGCCACCAGCCCGAGTTCAAGGGGCCCACCAGTTCAGCAAGGTTCCCCTGCTCTCAAGAGCCCAACTCCACCATGAGCTGACCTCTCCTGGACTCCTAGAAGTTGCCTGCAGCTTCTGCAAGAAGTCCCCTCAACCGCGACGTGCACTGGTTAGCCATTTCTGACACCAAAAGACACCCCTTCACCCGTCCATCCTGGGCCTTGCTGAAGAGGACAAAAGGTGTTCCTACGTCCCTGAGCATCATAACTTACCTCAATGGCTGTTGGTTTCCTTCGATCGGCCTCCTGGCTGGAGCCTGCAGCCCTTTTCAGATTTGGCCTGCCTCCATTGCTTTTCATTCGGAATCTGATGCTAAGTTGGCACCCTGCATCCAGCCGCCCCTGTGCCGCTAGTGTTGTAGTGTTGGTGCTGCCTTGGCCCCTGCTCAGTGTTAGCCTCAGCCCGGAGACTGGTCCTCCAAGCTACAGCTTCTTACCTGCATTTTAAAAACAGAAACAATGGTTCATGTGGGAAGATATATCTAGATGTGATACTAATATGCGTAATCACAATGCAGGTAAGGGTTACGTCGTTCTCCAAAGGAGAAAAACCATATACAACTCAATATTTGGTAATACCAATAGTTATTTATATACATCTAAATAAAAAAAATTCAGACAACAGTGCAATGTGTGCCCTGGTTCGGTCCCCTTGAGTACAGCTGTTTCAAAAGTTAAACTCTTGCTGTAGTTAGGAAACCAGTATTAGGGATTTTTTCTTTCCAAAAAGGTTCCCAACTTTGTAAAGACAATGAGTGCTAGAAGTAGTCACTCAGAAGAGCTGATACAGGTGAAGGGAATCGACCTCACACCTTATGTCTTTAAATATAAAATAGCTCAGAGGCATGGGTAAAACCTATAGGCTCAGGACTGGGTCAAACCCGACCAAAGCAAAGCTCCAGGATCTTTTGGCAGAATATGACAAAGAGCATCAGAGGATGACTCTGATCTTACAGATCAAAATACTGACCGTAAGAGTGACCGTGTGACACCCCAAGACAAAGAAGCCTCTTCAGACGAAGAGCTTGCTCTGCTAAGACTAGCCAGGAGGGCAGCTCTAGAAGCCCAACTCCTAGCTACAGAAGAGAGAGAAAGGAGTTTGGCCGAGGACCCATCTTTGGTGGCATCGCAATCATAAATAAGGAGAAAGTAGATTCCTTTGACCCTAAAACCCCAAAGGGATTATTTATGTGATGATATCACCAAGTAGTTCATTGTTTTTGAGCGGGCTTGTCGTAGCAGGCAGGTCCACAGGAAGCCGTGGAGTGCTATCCTGTGGGAAATGTTCTCAGAAAAGTGCAGGGATAGACTCCTGACACTCAGTGAGAAAGAGGCTGAATCCTATGACCTCATGAAGGGTCCCCTAAGTGAGGGCGTTGGATTCAGTACGGAGTATAGAACCAGTTTCAGGGAGGCTCGAAAAACCCATAGCCAGGCCTGGGTAGATTTTGTAGACTATTCACTGAAATCAATAGGAGGTTGGTTAGTAGGTAAGAATGTGCATGCCTTTGAAGGGCTTTATCATTTGATAATGAAGTAGCATATTTTAAGTAATTGTTACCAAGGGAAGCTACATCAATTCCTGGTGGACCTTGGTCCACTTTCTCCTCAAGAGTTGGGGAAGAAGGCAGACCACTGGGTCAAAACAAGGGTGACCAAGACTCCTGCTGGTGGGGAGACCAAAAGAAAGAGGTCAGAAAGCGACCCTAGGGAAATGGGGTAACCCGAAAAAGAAAGATTCTACTTCAGGCCCCCAAAAACCTGTTCAAGAGAGTGGGTCCAGAGACTCTTGACAGCCAAAGGGTGGGTTCCAGGGTAAGAACTGGGATCCTAAGATGGGCTTGGTGCCATGGCTGTAGGTCACTTGGACACTTTCCTTGAGACTCTGGATGTAAAAACAAGAAATATACCCCTGGTCCACCTGCAGTACCTGCAGCTGCCAATCTCCAGATGGGATCTCAGGAGAGCAATGGCCAGGCCAAGGAGCTTACTGAGGCGACTCGAGTAGGGATGTGGCCTTAGCCACCTTAGCTGCCTGGCCCACTAACATGCACATGGGGTTAGGGTGGAGGCCTTGAGAGACACTGGTGCCAGCATCACCATGGTGACTGAGCAGATAGTTTCCTTAGAACAGCATCTGCCTGGAAGGACCTTTCCAGTCATCAATGCTGAAAATGTGACCAAAACCCATCCCGCAGGCGAGGGTGACTTTTGATTTAGGAGGAGTTGCTGGCAACAAAGAGGTAGCAGTGTCTTCATCCATACTAGTTGATTGTTTTCTTGGCAATGATTTGGAACCCTTAGCCTGGGCTGAGGCAGAACTGAGGGTCCATGCAGAAATGCTTGGAACCTCACATTGGGTGTGTGTGTGAAAACCATAGCACAGAGCAGAGCCCGGGTGTAAAAGAGGTGCTGAAGTCTGGAATAATGCCCCAGTCCTCCAAGAGAAAAGGCAGGAAAACTGGAGAACCAGCTTCTAGTCAGACACCAGACCGTTCTCCTCTTGAGGAAGAAGGGTCAGCCCCAGAGACAACTGAGCCTCAGGAGCTGAAGTTTTACCAGGATGAGCTTTTGGCCCTGGGGCGACCCTCTAAGGAAGATCTGTGCCAGGGACAGAAAACCTGTCCCACTCTTGAAAACCTGTGACTGCAAGCTGCAGCACAGGAAGGAGGTGATGGCAGTGGTGCCCACGGGGCGTATTGGGAGGAGGAAATCCTTTACACTGAGGCCAAAGACCCCAAACCTTGTGCCACTAGGAGAGTGGTAGGGCCTCTGGCGTTTGGGGGAGTTCCCGCGCCTCCATTTGTGCATTATAAGCAGCCACATATACAACTTATTCTGTCCAGACTCTTTGAGATTATCAAAGAACGGACTGTTCTTCTCTGCTTTCCATGACAGAACTTCGGGTCAGAGTTGTATATGACGTATTGTTTGGCGTCTGTGCATCCACATCTTCTTTAAGATCAGTGAAAGCAACCACGAAGCATATCTGGATGAGAGTCTTGAAGGTAAGTAACTCTCAGAAGCTCCTGTTAAGCTATCTTCCCTTCAGTGGGGCAAACTTGTTTGTATCTTTCATAGAGGACCTGGTTGTGAGTGGCTGGCAGAGATTTCCAATTCCAAGTCCTTCCATCTGGCCTTCGCTCCGCACCCGAATGTTCACTAAAGTCTTGGCCCCGGTGGCAGCATATCTTGGTCAAGCTGATGTCCAAATATTTCGCTACCTCGACGACTGCCTTATAAAGGCCTAGTCGTTCACAGTCACAAGCAGACACACTCAATCATGCCTGTCTCTGTGTCTTTCCATCACTCTGGAGAAGTCTCAGTTTACCCCCTCTCAAGTGAGGACCTTCTTGGGGGCCATCATAGACACACAGCAAACAAGGGCTTTTGTCTCAAACGAAAGACAACAGCGGATTTCCAAACTGGCAACTCTCCTGCGCACATAAAAGTATGTTTTTGTTCGACAGTTCAAATCGCTTCTGGGGATGCTGTCTTCCGGTATTCCCCTAATTCCCAACTGTCGCCTCAAAATAGGACCCCGACTGGAGAACTCGACAACCAATTGCAACAAGTCTCGGGGTCCTTCGACAATGTCATCAACATCACGTCTCAGATATGAAGAGCATTGCTATGGTGGACTCGCATACCAAACATCTCTGCAGTTCGTTTGTAGTGGACACTCCAAGTTTCATCCTCACGACAGATGCCTCCCTCGAATGGTGGGAAAGTCATCTTCAAGCCCTCACAGTCAAGGGGAAATGGGACACCCACCTATGAACTTGGCACATAAACCTTTTGGAGTTACTGGCAATATTTCCGTCTCTGAAGTCCTTTTGCACCCTCATTCAAGGAGCTTCAGTGTTGATCCCAATGGACAACACAACAACCTGACCCCAGGCCACCCCCCACGCCGCTCGGCTCCTCCGCTGTGACAGAGTTTCTGCCCCCGGCGCCGCAGGTTCGCCCCTGACCTCGGTGTCCCCCTGCTGCTACCTTCTCCTTTCTGCTGCTGCCCTCACTTGTGAATTGTGCTTTTTTTTCAGGACTTCTGCCTTTTTCTGTATTTTTCGTAGTTGCTATTGTATCCCTGTCCTCTGTGTGTGCCCCCCGCTTCCTGCCGCAGCTCCCCCGCGGCCCGCCCCTTTTCCTTTATACCCCCTGCCCATTGGCCGCCCGCTCCCGCCTCCCAGCTGCTCCTCCCTCCCACTTCGTCTCATATGGAGGCCTCAAGGTGGCCGCGCGCAGAAGGCACGCCAAAGGCAAGCCCGTCTGCGCCTGGACCACGCCCAGCGCCAGGACCCCTGGCCCTCAACGATGCCTGCCCACCCGACTGACTTACGCCGCCGCCACCATCCACACATTCAACGCCGGCCGGAACCCCGCCTGCTACCGAGCCATCCCGAAACGCACCCAAGGACCCTTCACCTGCCAAGCCTGCAAATTCACCTGCCTCCAAACTTGCACCGCACCCGCCAAGTCAGCTACCAGCAACAATCACCTCAAGTGCATCCTGCTCAACACCCGCTCCGTCCACAGGCACACAGTCGAACTCTGGAACTCTGGAACCTCCTGGACACATCACCAGACGTCACCTTCCTCACAGAAACCTGGATGAACGCCTTCTCAGGCCCCGACATCGCCATAGCCATCCCGGATGGCTACAAAATCACCCGGAGGGACCGCGTCAACCAAACCAGAGGAGGCATCGCCATCGTCCACAGAAACACCATCCAAATCACGACCAACTCCGACGACACCCTCACTGCCGCCGAGCACCTTCACTTCCAGATACACACAGACCCCAAGACCAACCTCAGGGGCACTCTCATCTACAGACCCCCGGGACCACGCAAACAATTCAGCGAAGCCATCGCAGACTTCGTCAGCCCGCACGCCCTAACCTCCTCAGACTACATCCTCCTAGGGAACCTCAACTTCCACCTGGAGAACAACAATGACAGCAACACCGCCGCCCTGCTGGCCAACCTCGGACTCAAGCAACTGGTGAACACCCCCACCCACTACGCCGGCCACACGCTTGACCCCATCTTCTCCTCCAGCAAGCACATCTCCTTCAGCCACTCCACCGGACTACACTGGACAGATCACATCTGCGTCCACTTCAACTTCAGGAGAACCACGACCCACCACCACCCGCAATAGGTTCCTCGCAGAAGCTGGCGCAAGATCACCACCGACCAGCTCACCACCTCCCTCAGCCAGAACTCTCCCACCAACACGGCGGACCCCAACGAAGCAGCCCGCACCCTCGCACAGTGGCTTACCAACTGCGCCGATGAACTCGCACTATTGAAGAACCCTCCCAGCAGACCCGGCAGCAAGAAAGCCTCGTGGTTTACCAACGACCTCAAAAACTCCAAGAAAACCTCCCGCAACCTCGAGAAAGCCTGGCGCCACAACCAGACAACAGAAAACATGACAGCCCTCAAGTACACCACCCGCAAACACCACCAGCTGATCCGCACCACCAAAAGGACAACATTCAAAGAACGACTGGACAACAACACCCACAACAGCAAGGAACTCTTCAGAATCGTTAAAGAGCTCTCCAACCCCAGCACCTGCAACAACAACATTAAACCATCGCAAGACCTCTGCGACTCACTCGCCTCGTTCTTTCACCGCAAGATCGCCGACATACACAACAGCTTCGGCGCACAGACCACGCACCCTACCACCGAACCATCTCCCCCGCCACCAGCACCCTATGCACATGGACCTCGGTTAGCACCGAAGATACCACCCGAACGATTAACACCATCCACTCCGGCTCCACAACCGACCCCTGGCCACACCACATCTTCAACAAAGCGGACTCCATCTTCGCACCCCAACTCCGGGACATCATCAACAGCTCCTTCGCATCCGCCACCTTCCAGGAGAGCTGGAAACATGCCGAGCTCAGCGCCCTCCTGAAGAAACCCACCGCGGACCCCACGGAACTCAAGAACTTTCGCCCCATCTTGCTCCTCCCGTTTCCGGCCAAAGTCATCGAGAAGATCGTCAACAAACAACTCTCCGCCTTCCTCGAGACAAACGGATCCCTCGACCTCTCGCAGTCCGGTTTCCGAGCAAACCACAGCACCGAGACCGCCCTCATCGCAGCTACCGACAACATCAGGTCCTTGCTCGACAATGGGGAAACAGCTGCCCTCATCCTCCTGGACCTCTCAGCAGCCTTCGACACTGTGTGCCACCGCACCCTAATACAGCGCCTCAGCAACACCGGAATCCAAGGAAAAGCCTTGGAGTGGATCATCTCGTTCATCGCCGGAAGAACCCAGAGAGTCCGCCTCCCCCCGTTCCGATCCGCGTCCACCGAAGTCATCTGCGGCATACCGCAAGGATCCTCGCTCAGCCCCACCCTCTTCAACGTCTACATGAGCCCCCTCGCAGCCATCGCACACCAACACAACCTAAACATCATCTACGCTGACGACACCCAGCTGATCCTCTCACTCACCAACGACCCCGCCACCGCCAGAGCCAGCCTCCAGGAAGGAATGAAAGACGTCGCGGAATGGATGAAGCTCAGCCGTCTGAAACTGAACTCAGACAAGACGGAAGTCCTCATCCTGGGACCATCCCCCTCTGCCTGGGACGATTCCTGGTGGCCCCCTGCCCTGGCACCGCCCCCACGCCAAAGGACCATGCACGCAACCTGGGCTTCTTCTTGGACTCCTCCCTCAAGATGACCAAGCAAGTCAACGCCGTCTCGTCATCCTGTTGCAACACCTTGCGCATGCTTCGAAAAATCTTCCGGTGGATCCCCACCGAAACCAGGAAGACGGTCACCCAGGCCCTCGTCACCAGCCGACTGGACTACGGGAACACCCTCTATGCTGGAACCACAGCCAAACTCCAGAAAAGACTCCAGCGCATACAGAACGCCTCTGCACGACTCATCCTGGACATCCCCCATCACAGCCACATCTCTCCACATCTGAAAGACCTGCACTGGCTCCCCGTCAACAAGAGGATCACGTTTAGACTCCTCACCCATGCACACAAGGCTCTCCACGACATGGGCCCCAAATACCTCAACAGCCGCCTCACATTCTACACACCCACCCGCCAGCTCCGATCCGCCAGCCTCGCCCTCGCCACCATCTCATGCATTCGCAAAGCCCCCGCCGGAGGAAGATCCTTCTCCAACCTGACGTCCAAGACATGGAACTCCCTCCCCACCCACCTACGGCTGACCCAGGACCATCTCTCCTTCAGGAAACAACTCAAGACCTGGCTCTTCGAGCGGTAGCGACTACCCCACCCCCTCCTCCCAGCGCCTGAGACCCTTACGGGTGAGTAGCACGCTTTACAAATCTGTTGATTGATTGATTGAACAAGAATGCATTATGTGACCAAACAAGGGGGCACGAGATACACTTTGCTATCCCTACAAGCTCAGCAAATTTGGGTTTGGGCGATTCAACATCAGATCACAGCAGTCCATGTTCTGAGGGTGTCCAACCTTCTAGCGGACTCCCTGAGCAGGTCGGTCTCATCAAACCACTAGTGGGAACTTCATCAGCTGACGCTGGACCGCATCTTTCAGCTTTGGGGACACCCCAATCTGGATTTATTCGTGACCAACCTGAACCGCAAATGCCCATTCTATGCAAGTTGGCTTCCCAACTCAGAATCGTGCAGAAATGCGTTTTTGATGAACTGGTCAAAAATATATGCTCACGCTTTTCCACTGATTCCTCTAGTCGCAATGGTACTTTGGAAAATGCAGAAAGAACCCTGCGGCATTCTTCTCATAGCCCCCAGATGGCCTCGCCAGTTCTGGTTTACGGAGCTCCTCCTTCTGTCGGAGTGCAATCCAATTTGGCTGCGCCCAATTTCGAATCTTCTTACTATGAACCATGGCCTGATCTGCCATCCGAATCCTACTGGTGCCTGAGCACTATGAGTTTGCTAAATTGATTATTCCTCCGGACTGCAGGGAGGTCCTCACTAACGCTAGAGCACCTTCCTCTATCAAAACCTACAAACTCAAGTGGAAGTGGTTCTAACTTTGGTGTGAAGCTTCAAATTTTTCAGTTTAACTCTGAGAAGACAGAGATTCTACACTGTGCAGTAGATAGAATCCCTCCTAAACTTACGCTTGAGTTTTGGCCAACATCCCCTGCTACTCCATTGGCTCCCAGTAGCGTGGTACATAACCTGGGAGTCATGGTTGACAACAAATTGACATTAGAAAACTGTCAACAAAACAGCTGGAAGTGGTTTTACTCTGATCAGAGCATTTCGGAAAATCCTTCCGATGTTCTCTTACAGAACAGAGCGATGATAGTCCGGAGCACCATCCTCAGTAAGCTGGACTATTGTGATGCCCTGTTACAAGAATCCCCGCAATATCTGATTGAGAGATTGCAGAGAGTACAGACCATGGTGGCCAAAATGGTACTAGTGCAACCACGCCACTCCTCCGCCTCCCGGGCACTCTCAGATTTACACTGGCTGCCAGTCTCGCAGAGGATACGATTTAAGGCACTATGTATAGTATTTAAGGCTCCACATGGTCAAGGGCCCAAATCTCCGCAGGAGAAACTGACATGGTATGTCCCTCCATGAGCACTGCGCTCCTCATCGGCTAATCTGGTGAGGGTGCCTAGAGTTAGGAAAGTTAAATCAGGAGGTAGGGCCTTCAGTGTGGCAGCGTCCCGCCTTTGGAATACTCTTCCATTTGATACGAGACAAATAGACAAAATCCTGCAGTTTAGAAAAAGGTTAAAAACCTGGCTCTACCCTCGGGTATGCTCCTTGGCATCCTGCTAACTTCTTCCAGGCTGGGGACACTGTCTCTCGGCCCTAAGCTAGTCGCCTGTATCACAGCGCCAGGTTACCCGTAGGGTGTCAGTTGCTAACTTAAATAAATAAATAAATGTTCACCCTGTTCACTCTACGCCAGAGCAGCTTCTGTCTTTTTTCGTACATTTAGCAAAATCCGGCCACTCTCACTCTACCCTGAAGGTTTTTCTGGATGCAGTTCCAGATTCCAGCGCGATGGCTCCAATTCTCTTTATTCTTCAAGAATTATTCAACAATTTTTCAAAGGCTTATTTCAGATGTTCCCTCCAATTCGACGCCCGCCTCATCCTTGGCATCTGAACATTGTGTTGGCACAACTCATGAAGTCCCCATTTGAGCCCATTCGTAGGGCTGATCTTAAATTCATCTCCTGGAAGACATCGCTGCTTTTAGCTCTTACTTCGAGTCAGCGAGATACAAGCTTTTACTATCAAACCACCTTTTCTTCAATTCACCAAAGACGCTGTGGTGCTCCGCACTAATCCGGCCTTAATTCCTAAAGTTCCATCTGATTTCCACCTGAATGAGCCTGTCATCTTTAAGACTTTTTTCCCTAATACACAGTTGCCAGCAGGAAAGACTTTACATTCTCTAGATGTTAAGAGATGTTTGACATTTTATTTGCAAAGAACAACCAGTATCCGTAAAACTGATCAGCTCTTCATAGCCCACGGCAGGATGCGTAAAGAACCTCCAGTTGCAAAACAGACTATTGCACGTTGGATATCTAGAGCAATTTCCTTTTGCAATCAGCAAGCAGGCAAGACACTTCAAGCAACGATTAAAGCGCCCTCTACCAGAGCAGTCTCCTCTTCTACTTCTCTCTTTGCTGGTGTGCCTCTTCATCAGATTTGCAGAGCTGCGACCAAGCACTACTGTCTGGAAGCTGCCAACAATGCTGACACAGCTGTTGGGCAAGCGGTGCTACGTAATCTTTTTAAGTAAGGTGAGCCTATATTTCTGCTTTTTGCAGATGTGCCCTTGTTTACTGCTATACTGTAATATACGTATATGTATTCTCTCGTACTCTGTTTACAATGTACCTATGGCTTACTATGCACAGTTCTCGAATTACTCCTATCTACTCTGATTCAAGCATGTGAATCTATGAAAGATACCCCAATACTGGAGAAAAACATAAGTTACTTACCTGTAAACTGCTTCTCCAGTATTGATATCTTTCATAGATTCACAAGTGACTCACCCACCTCCCCTCAGAGGCTCCCCTCTTCTCCTTGGCTCTTATGCCACACTTGTGCTAAAAAAATTGGAGAGTCTGAGCCTCTGAGGTGAAGGTTCCAGAGGGTGCTGTCGCCTGATTGGCTGGAGTTTGGACCATATCTAATGACTTTGACATGACTGTCGCCCTCACTCTGTCTGTCGCCCTCCCTCTGTCTGTCTGTCGCATCACCACAGCATCACTCAGGGGCACCACAACATCACTATGCGCTACCACAGCATCACTGAACGCGACAGCATCACTCAGCGCCACCAAAACATCCTTCAGCGCCACCACAGCAGCAATCTGTGCAACAATTCAACAACTAGTTCAAATATGTTCTCTCAATGTTTCAAGCTTTATTACAAATGTCACAAAAAGATGTTAATATTTCACTTCTGTTCTTGGATTTTCGTCACAATACAATACACTGAACATAATCTTCACAAAAGTTATTTACAAACGTTTAAGCAATTGCCATTATAAATTACAATAACTTTTACTCAAGTATTAATTATTTAAAAAAAATTAAAAGCCATTGTTATTTGTAACATCAATAATCTAAGTCACGTAAATACAACACATATTGCATTACAAATGCTATAGGTGTCACATTTGCGAAAGTTAAAACTATTGGCATTGTAAATGACAAAGCTATTAATTTCGCTATTTTCAAAACCAACACATAAATAAAAAATGTGTCATTTACAATAACAATAGCTCAAACTTTCCTAATGCAAGACCTATTGCATTGCAAATGCTTGTTATAATTACAAGGGTGTGACAACACCACATAACACCGCATAAGCAACAAGTGCAGATTAAACCACAGGGTTAAAAAAAAGAACCACACACACCGTAAGCTTAAACCTGTACTAAACACACACGCTGCAATAACAGGTACATCATAGAAAGACTGATGGACATAATGAAGCGGACCTAGAGATACATGCGTAGCAGTTTAGGACACCCCCCGCGCCGCACGGCCACCAGCTGCTGCGTGTGCCCCCCGACTGCCTGCCTCTGTGCTCCGGCTGCCGCCGCGTGACCACGCCCCCTGCCTCGAGCAGCGTGGTCTCTGCTCGCTTTCCTGCCTTGCGCCACTGTTTATGTTGAACTGTGTTTCTGAATTGTACTTGTTGTAAATTGTATATTGTATCTTTTCCCCCCTTTTTGCCTGCTTGCCTGTTTTCCTTGTTCGCCCCGTCTCATCCTCCCCGCTCCCCGCTTCCCGCCACCGCCGCTAAACCCCGCCCCTTTCTTCATTCTATACCCTCCCCGCTCCCGCTTCCCAGCTGCTCCGCCCCCCCTCGCACTTCGCCATATATGGCGACCGTGCGAACGCGCAGCGGTCACGCGCAGCGGGCGCGCCGATTGTGCGCCGAAGGCGCGCCAAAGGTAAGCCCGTCTGCGCCCGTCCGCGCCTGGACCGCGCCCAGTGCCAGGACCCCTGGCCCACGAAGAACCCTGCCCACCCGCCTGACGTACACCGCCGACACCCTCATCGCACTTAACACCGGCCGAATCCTAGGATGCTACCGAGCCACTCCGAAGCACACCCACGGACCCTTCAGCTGTCACGCCTGCAAGTTCACCTGCATCCGGACCTGCCCTACACCAGCACCCGCCAAGCCGAACACCAGCAGCAACCACCTCAAGTGCATCCTGCTCAACACCGGCTCCGTCCACAGACACGCCATCGAACTCTGGAACCTCCTCGACACCACAGCCACTGACGTTGCCTTCCTCACGGAGACCTGGATGAACGCCTCTTCTGCGCCCGACATCGCCATCGCCATCCCAGAGGGATACAAGATCACCCGGAGGGACCGCTCCGCCAACCAGATGGGAGGAGGCATCGCCATCATCCACAGGAACACCATCCGCATCACGACCGACACCGACGACACCCTGACAACCGCCGAACACCTGCACTTCCAGATCCACACCGACCCGAAGACCACCCTCAGAGGCACCCTGATCTTCCGACCCCCGGGACCACGCACACAATTCAGCGAGGACATCGCCTACTTCATCAGCCAGCATGCCCTCCCCTCCACTGACTACATCCTCCTGGGGGACCTCAACTTCCACCTGGAGAACAGCAGCGACCGCAACACCATCACCCTGCTCGACAACCTCGCCAACCTCGGACTCAAGCAGCTGGTGTCCACCCCCACCCACCTCGCCGGACACACACTCGACGCCGTCTTCTCATCCAGCAAAGACATCACCTTCAGCCACGCCACAGGACTCCACTGGACGGACCACAGCTGCGTCCACTTCACCTTCAAAAGAATGACGTCCCACCACCACCAGCAACAGGTTGCCCGAAGAAGCTGGAACAAGATCACAGCCGACCAGCTCGCTGCTTCCCTGAGCCAGCACCCTCCTGCCAGCTCAGCGAACCCCAGCCAGGCCGCCGACAACCTCACGAAGTGGATCAGCAACTGCGCGGACGAACTCGCCCCACTGAGGACCCCGCCCAGCAGACCCGGCAGCAAGAAGGCCCCATGGTTCACCGACGAACTCAAGAGCTCCAAGACGAACTGCCGAGCCCTCGAGAAAGCCTGGAGAAGGGAACCAACACCGGACAACATGACCACTCTCAAGCTTGCCACCCGGAAGCACCACCAACTGATCTGCGCCGCCAAGAAAACTGCATTCAAGGAATGGCTGGACAACAACGCACACAACTGCAAGGAACTCTTCAACATCGTGAAAGAGCTCTCCAACCCCAACGCCGGAAACAACGACATCACCCCATCGCAAGACCTCTGCAACTCCCTCGCCTCCTACTTCCACAACAAGATCGCGGACATACACAACAGCTTCAGCATTCAACCGACGAACGCCACGACCACAGCAACGCCGCCCACCACCACCCTCCGCGCCTGGACTCCGATCAGCACCGAAGACACCGTCCGCATGATGAACTCCGTCCACTCCGGATCTCCGACCGACCCCTGCCCTCACCACGTCTTCAACAAGGCCGACGCTGTCATCGCACCCCACCTGCGGGACATTATCAACACCTCCTTCAACACCGCCACCTTCCCTGAGAGCTGGAAGCACGCCGAACTCAGCGCTCTACTCAAGAAACCTACAGCGGACCCCACCGAACTCAAGAACTACCGCCCCATCTCGCTCCTCCCGTTTCCAGCCAAAGTCATCGAGAAGACCGTCAACAAGCAGCTGGCCGCCTTCCTCGAGACAAATGGATCCCTCGACCCCTCACAGTCTGGCTTCCGAGCCAACCACAGGACCGAGACCGCCCTCATCGCCGCCACCGACGACATCCGAGCCCTGATGGACAACGGAGAAACAGCGGCCCTCATCCTCCTAGATCTCTCCGCGGCATTCGACACTGTCTGCCACCGCACCCTAGTGCAGCGCCTCAGCAATGTCGGAATCCAGGAGAAGGCACTGGAATGGATCGTCTCCTTCCTCGACGGAAGAACACAGAGAGTCCGCCTACCACCGTACAAGTCAGAGGCCACCGAAGTCATCTGCGGCATCCCTCAAGGATCCTCGCTGAGCCCCACCCTCTTCAACGTCTAGATGAGCCCCCTCGCGGCCATCGCACGCCAACACAACCTCAACATAATCTCCTACGCCGACGACACCCAGCTGATCCTCTCCCTGACCAACGACCCCGCCGCCGCCAGAGCCAACCTGCACGAAGGGATGAAAGATGTAGCCGAGTGGATGACGACCAGCCGCCTGAAACTGAACTCAGACAAGACGGAGGTCCTCATCCTGGGCCCCTCGCCCTCCGCCTGGGACGACTCCTGGTGGCCCCCCGCCCTGGGCACCGCACCCAAACCGACGGACCACGCACGCAACTTGGGCTTCATCCTGGACTCTTCCCTCTCCATGACCAGACAAGTCAACGCCGTCTCCTCGTCGTGCTTCAACATCCTGCGCATGCTACGGAAGATCTTCAGTTAGTAAAAAAACAGCATAAGTCTTGGCTGCTTCTGCTGCACCCAGAGTCTTGTGGGTCTTTTCAGTCTAATTTTTCTGTCTGGAAAAAAATGTTGTCCTGTTTTTCTGCACAAAAGCCTAACAACTGATAATCAGGTGGAATAAAATGAACAAATGAAAGTACTCCTTAATTTCATTGCCCTTGATTCATACTCTGGACCATAGTTGAGGGATAGGTCTAGGCATAGTCCTCGCAACACACAATAGATTTGCGTGCGGCTGAGGCCAGAGCTCAAAAGTCAGGTTACCAGATACAAGTAGGTGGTAACTCAGGGCAGTGCGAAATGCCTGTTGTCCGTGGAGGGGAAATTCCCATCCTAGAAATATACATTAAAATTAATTAATAGTATTCTATTTTAAATATCTTTTTGGTGCCAGTCCATATGACTTTAATGTCTGCTTTTGGGATTCCATGTTACAAGTCCATAGGGTACATGTATCCTTTCTGAGCTTAATAAAATGTTGGAAATTCTACAAATCCTCACTCCTAGATCCAAGTACTCTCAGGCTACCATTCTACACTCTGCTCTGTCTGAAGAACGGCTCAACACTTTCAAAATTCTGCAATTCTGCATTGATATGGCTTGTAAATTATTTTTGGGGATATTTACATGTATTAACTATTTAATTTTAATACTATAGGTGATTGCAATTACGGACGAAGAAAGCAAGATTTAGCACCAGCCAACTGAATGTTAGTGCCATAAGAAGGATTATTTTGAAAAACCGAAGGACATCCAGCATTCTAAGTTTAAAAAATTTCCAAAATCTAGGTGTGGCGAGGAAGTGGGAGCTGAGGAAAGTACTATACCTGTAAGTGAAGTCTCTAATTTTGCATTTCGTTAACCCAGAGCAAAGTCATATCTGTCCACACAGCATCAGAAATAGTGCCAGAAAGACCAATCACAACATCCTCATCTGAAATATTATCAGAAAGACAAATTGTCTCAGCATGACAGAATAACGTTCATCTAAAGGACGCATGATCTAAAGCATCATGTAATTCCAGAGAGGAAGCACACACTGCATAAAAGAAAGATATAACAAAAGGTTTCTTCTGCAAACCATCAAAGAAAAGACACTGATATAAGACTCCGAAGCTGACACGCTAACAACCAAAAGATTGGAAAATCACCTTTGTTCAACAACCGTTTTTAACCAGGTATGCAAGTTTGAGACTATCTGCCTCGGGATAGAACACCTCGACCCACTCTGCTCACTCTGGCGAAAACCTTAAAAATTCACCACTTTATTGTGTTGTTCATGACCATCTCAGATTGTTTCCTTTTTTATTGTGTACTGTTCTGTAATTCTATGTAAATCGCCTCAACCTTATCTGTTGTGCAGGAATGATATGTAAAACTGTTAAATATCAAAATGGATTAAATGAGCACCGTTGCGCTATAGCTAATGTAAATAAATCCTCGTCTTCAGAACTACAATCTTTAACCTTACACCAAACACAGAACGGGTAAAAGGAACTGATGTTCTGTGACTGATGAGCCACAATATTACTGTGCATGTTCTAATGTTCTCAGTTACTGCCATTGCGCCAGTGCAAAAAGGTACTTCTCAGTTTAATCACTAAATATCAGACTAACTCCTTATCACTGCGTTGCTAAGAACCTATACAAATAGATTTGAGAAAAACTTCAGTCACAAAATAAGTTGCTGCCGGAGAGGCTATAACCAAAAGACTATTATCTGCTACAAACATTTCGACAGGTGTTACAGGGCTGCATCCAGACATATTTTGCTCTATGCAAGTGTTAAGAAGATTACACACAATATCTTTTAGAGATAAATGCTGAACATTATCTAAACAAGCCCGACTCTAAAATCGGGTTCACTCTTACCGTGGCATATAAGCAAGAGAAAACTAAATGTAGAGATATTAACTCTAGGAATACAACTTTTAAAAACACGGGCTGTTAGAACAATTTCAGTGTTCAAACTGCCTCAATCAAAGCAAAATAACCCAAGTTGGGGAAAAAGTTACCTGAGCCAAAAAAGATTAAGCCATAAATCTCATCTCACTGAATTTGAGAGAATGCACACTGGGAAAATCCTCTCTCAGTGCTCTGAATGCCAAAAAAGTTTCAGCAGTAAATCTTATCTCACTGAGCATATGAGAATCCACACTGGGGAAAAACCTTATCAGTGCTCTGAATGCCAGAAAAGGTTTAGCTTAAAAGCGAGTCTGTATCGACATGTGAGATTCAGCCATAAATCACATCTCACTGAATTTGAGAGAATGCACCCTGGGAAAAACCTCTCTCAGTGCTCTGAATGCCAAAAAAGTTTCAGAGATAAATCTTATCTCACTGAGCATATGAGAATCCACACTGGGGAAAAACCTTATCAGTGCTCTGAATGCCAGAAAAGGTTTTGTAACAAACAAAGTCTTTCTCAACATGTATTAACCCACACTGGGGAAAAACCTTATCAGTGCTCTGAATGCCAGAAAAGGTTTTGTAACAAACAAAGTCTTTCTCGACATGTATTAACCCACTCTGTAGAAAAACCTTACCAGTGCTCTGAATGCCAGAAATGTTTCAGTTTAAAAAGTAGGCTCACACATCACATACGAATCCACACTGGGGAAAACCCTTATCAGTGCTCTGAATGCCAGAAAAGGTTTAGTTTCAAACCGCAACTTTATCGACATGCATTAACCCACTCTGTGGAAAACCCTTATCAGTGCTCTGAATGCCAAAAAAGTTTCAGCAGTAATTCTTATCTCACTGAACATATAAGAATCCACACTGGGGACAAACCTTATCAGTGCTCTGAATGCCAGGAAAGGTTTTATAACAAAAAAAGTCTTTCTCGACATGTAATAACCCACTCTGGCAAAAAACCTTACCAGTGCTCTAAATGCCAGAAAAGGTTTAGTTTCAAAGATAGTCTAAATCGACATCTATTAACCCACTCTGTGGAAAAACCTTACCAGTGCTCTGAATGCCAGAAATATTTCAGTGAAAAAAGAGACCTTACAGTACATACAAGGACCCACACTGGGGAAAAACCTTATCAGTGCTCTGAATGCCAGAAAAGGTTTTGTAAAAAACAAAGTCTTTCTCAACATGTATTAACCCACACTGGGGAAAAACTTTACCAGTGCTCTGAATGCCACAAATGTTTCAGTACAAAAAACAATCTCATTCATCATATAAGAACCCACACTGGGGAAAAACCTTATCATTGCACGGATTGCCAGAAATGTTTCATTAGCCAAACCCAGCTCACTCTGCATAGAAGAACCCACACTGGAGAGAAACCTTATCAGTGCCCGGAATGCCAGAAATGTTTCATTGACAAAAACAGTCTCACTCATCATATAAGAACCCACACTGGGGAGAAACCTTTTCAGTGCTCTGAATGCCAGAAATGTTTCCGTGTAAAATTCAGACTCACTGAACATACAAGAATCCACACTGGGGAAAAACCATATCAGTGCTCTGAATGCCAGAAAAGGTTTTGTAAAAAACAAAGTCTTTCTCAACATGTATTAACCCACACTGGGGAAAAACCTTATCCGTGCTCTGAATGCCAGAAAGGTTTCAGTTTAAAAAGTAGTCTCATAAAGCACATAAGAATCCACACTGGGGAAAAACCTTATCAGTGCTCTGAATGCCAGAAATGTTTCAAAAACAAACTCGGTCTCACCCAGCATATACAGACCCACACTGGGGAAAAACCTTATCAGTGCCCTGAAAGCCAGGAAAGGTTTTGTAACCAACAAAGTCTTGCTCAACATGCAATGACCCATTCTGTGGAACATCCTTATCAGTGCTCTGAATGCCAGAAATGTTTCAGTGTAAAAAATAGTCTCACACAGCACATAAGAATCCACACTGGGGAAAAACCTTATCAGTGCATTGAATGCCATAAATGTTTCAGTGAAAAAAGAATACTCACTCGGCATACAAGAATACACACTGGGGAAAAACCTTATCAGTGCATTGAATGCCACAAATGTTTCAGTGAAAAAATCAATCTCACTCACCATATAAGAACCCACACTGGTGAAAAACCTTATCAGTGCTCCGAATGCCAAAAATGTTTCAGCCGTAAATCTGATCTCACTGCACATGTGAGAATCCACACTGGGGGAAAAACATTATCAGCGCTCTAAATGTCAGAAAAGATTCAGAGGTAGTGATGGTTACATGCACCATAAGAAAACACACCATCAAAAATACTTCAGTGCTCCAAGTGCCAGAAAAGCGTCAATTTTAAATGCAATCTCACTGTACATGAGCAGACGCACACAGGGAAAAAATATTACCAATGCTGTGAATGCTAGAAATTCCTATTTTTTGATAGGCACAGCCTCACTAACCATAATCAACTCCATACTGATGAAAACCTTATGAGTGCTCTGAATGCCAGAAAAGCTACAGAGAAAAACGCTATCTCACCATGAGAAACTCCACACTAGAGAAAATCCTTATGCCATAAAAGCTTGAATCTGAAAGACAGAGTTATGCTTCATGAGAGATCCCACTCTGGGGAAAAACCTTATGTGTGCTCGAAATGCAAGCAAAGTTTTGGTCACAAATTACTTCTCACTTGACATGAGTAAACTCACAAGGGAGAAAAAAGCCTTATGTGTGTTGGGAATGTCAGATAAGGTTTATTCACGAATACAATGTAATTTCACATGAGAGAATTCACACTTGACTAAAGCCTTATACAGGAGGGGAAAGCCAGAAACGTTATACTCAGAAAGGAGATCTCACTTAACATGAGAAATGCACCCACATCAGGTGAAAAGTAAGGCGTATCTTGAGTTGCAGAAAAGCTTCTAATAGCCTGACTTTACATGAGAGAGCACATATTGTAGTTGCAATAGGATTCAGCAAGAAATTCTTGCCGGATAACTTAGGCTGGCCGCATGCAACCTCCAAAGAAATTTCAGGCCTTGAAAATGTTTTAATTGCAACAAAATGCACAATTTGAGTATCTGAAAGTTACAAAACTCTCAAGGTCTTTACTTGACACAGAGAAGTGTTCGTACTTGCAAACATCAACTAATTAACAAAAAATTCACAATATTAATGTCTTTAATTTTCTCCACCCAAAAGGTTTCTGCTCACACTTGTTTCTTAACATATGACTGAAATCTAAATTTTCATGATAAGATTAGGCCTAGGCGGTGTTCCGCAATGAAGAACTCCGCAAAGTGTCAAAAAAACTCAACCGCTCAACGCAGAGTTCTGCGAGCAGCGGAGTGCGTTAGGGTCAATTTGAAGCGCTTTTTCGGTGAGTAGCACGCTACTCCAGGATCCAAAAATTATTAATGGTGAATTAGTGTAGGGAAATATAAAATGTTTTTGAGAGCTGGACTTGTTGGTCTGTTAGTTGGGTTGAAGAAGAGAGTGGAGGGATGTAAGAGGGAAGGTTTTGCATTTATAGAGCGCTTGCTACCCCTGATGAAGTGTTGAAGCGCTTTTCAGCGAGTAGCATGCTACTCCAGAACCCAAAAAGATGAATAGATAGATCAATTATTGTGGGTAGGTTGTTTTATTATATAAATACAACTGTATGAAAATTCATAAAATTCTGTTGTAAAGTTGTATCCAAGAGGCAAGTATAGTCTCTGATAATAATGTATACAAAGTTGGCTTGCCATCAAGACTGATGCCCCGTAATGTTGATGCAAAGTCAGTTGTGCTGGAGTATCCTAGACTCTTGTTGAATTGTAACATCCACCTTGTAGGTACTGCTATTTGTATCAGGTCCACGTTCTAGGCAGACACAAACGCCGAAATTGTGCACTATTTACATTAAGCATAATGTAGGTGAACAGATTACAGTAACCACTGTACAAGCTGTAGTAGGTGCTTAGAAGTAGAGTGACATAGAGGGCAAAAAACACTCCACTAACTCTGTCACTCGCTTAGTACAGACGAACGCCAAAGGTCCTCGTACATGATGAAGCATCAGAGTGCACCCTCTTTCTGCGTCCCATGGGCATTTTGGCTTTTGTTCTACAGAAGAGGCTGCAGGCACTTCCATAGCCCTTTATGTAGTGTGGATCACGTTGGAGAGATTCTCAGCGGGCATGCTTTCCGTTGTATTGGGCATGGCCACATTCAAATGTGGGAAAACCTTTTGTCTTGCGACTGCACTGTATTATTGACATGGGCAAAAGGGCAAACAAGCAGTTAAGAGGCGCACTGATTGTATACCCCCCACCTGACAGGATGGTGACAGACCCCAACCACCTGCAGGGGAAACGGGCCAGCTCGTTTAATAGCTCCCAGACACTTTACTTTGTAAGCAGACTGTTGGTTTACAACTGTACCTACGTTGGGGCACCACATGCTTTTTCCAGCATAATCTGGTGTACTCCCCCTGTGTGGGATGATAGCACCCACTAAAGACTGCATCGTTGTGTAGTCTGGGATAGTGCACCTTCCATGTAATTCTGAACTGGGCCTTTAAATACGGTATTATTTTGTGTTTTAATTCAGGTATACAAAGAATGTGGTACTACTTGTATACTAGGGTAGGACAAGGAAGATTGAATTTCTACGGTGGCAGCAATGTTTTTGTCAAAGCGCTTTATGCCCTCAACACCCTCCCGTACCCTGAACATAATGGGATTACGTAGATTACACCTCTACGTGCCTAATGCTGCCATTTGCATTTCAAGACAGTGATTAATATGGCTTTATCAAGTTCAAAGCCATTAGGCTTTCCCGACCTGTCTGATACTTGCATATGGAAAATATGGGTCATTTGGAACCTAAAGATAGATAAACATATTCATAGGTCACAATTTAAGTCTGCATCTAAAATAAAACTGTAAATTAGGAGAGGTGAGAAGTGAAAAGTTAAAAGGCAGCCGTTAATCGAGCTGCATTTGTACATAGGCCTTCCTATATTATGAGATCTATTCCTGCTTCAGTCTTTAATTGCAATGAATACTTTAATACCCAGGCATGAAGTCATCATCAAGCTGTTTAAATAATCCACCTGTCTCCCACCTCTTCCCCAATGCATCCTTAACCAGTGGCCTAGCCAGTGTGCCCTGGGCCCCAAGACAAGAAAGGAAATGTGACCCCTGCCCTCTGTTTGGACTGTGGAAAACAGCAATAATCATTGTTCTGTGGGCCCCTTAGGCCTCTGTTTGAACTGTGACAAACAACAGTTATCAGGGTTCAGTGGGCCTTTAAGGCATCTGGGAGCTGGTGCCACTGCACCTGCTGCACCAATGGGAAGCTAATACCCTGCCCTTAACAGCTTCTATTCTAGCCCCACTGGAGAACCGAAACAGCCAAGTACTTATCTGGCCATATATGCAGGCATGCAGCCGCCTCTTCCACTGAAGGGATTTAAGTCGCATGAAAGCAGCATGCGGGAAACAACCATTTTCTGAGGTAAAGTCAACCAACACCTCGTCTGTTCCAACCTGAACCATTTAAAACCAGGGACAAAAACAGGTTCATCGTCATCCCTCGCTTATCAGAAGAGTAAAATAGATTCATCTAACATTACAGTTTACCACATAAAAAATGGTGGTTCTGTGTACAAATTAAAACTGGCATGCATATAGAAAGGGGAGCCTTTGGCCAAAATAGCCATTTTCCCTTCTTTGAATTTGAATGAATTATAGATAATCTCCTGTAATGTTCTCTGGGACATAGTTAAACCTGCCTGGCTCTGTAGGAACCACGTTTTTACCCTTCACAGGGCCTACTACTCCCCCTAGAGACTGTCTAACTTTTCAACAGGGGAACCGGTGGCATGTGCCCGGTGTGGTTTAGTGGCAGCCTCAGACGCACACATGTTTTATGAGTGTCCATACTTGACGTCTTATTGGGATTCAATCGGCAACAAACTAACAGCTTCAATAGGATCCACAGTGGCTATAGATCTTCGGCTGGTAATCTTTGGTGTAGTGGATCAAAAGCGATGTCCTGCTAATAACCTTTTGTATTATTTTATCTTGGTGGCCCGTAGAGAAATCTGCAAGCGGTGGAAAGAAGCTTCTCCTCTGTCGTTACATGACTGGTGTTCCTCTTTGTTACAAATATCTAAAATCGATCTCGCCAGGGCCAGGAAACCAGATAAAAGAGCCTTTTGGCATATACTCGATTGGTCCCATTAGTCCGATCTGTTTTTTTTTTTTTGTTTTTTTTTTTCCCTAGGTCCGATGATTACGAAGCCATGATATACTTTCCCTGCCAAAACATCTCCGCCCTTTTTTTTCGCCGAAATGGTGTTAACGGTAATGGTGGTAACTGGCTAATGGTAAAAATCTGAACTACTGGCGTAAGGATTGGCTGGGTGAATGACATAGCTATAGGGTTTTGGCAGATCGGTACACCATGTATACCCTTACCAGTCTTTGACTGAGACAGCCTGTCAACTCCCCAATATGCCATTCCTCCCTGTCCATAGAGATGAGGACAAAAAAAAAAACATTACAGTTTACCAGATAAAAAATTGTGATTCTGTTTACAAATTAAAACTGGCATGCATATAGAAAGGAAAATAGCCATTTTCCCTACCCATACTTTTAAAACATCTTATACAAAAAATGCTAACTACATTGTCATCCGGAAATAGTCATTAGCGCCTACTCATAACCAAATGCCACTTAGAATTGTCTTTTACTTCAAGCTTTTAAAAGTAAATTGATATAAAGGCAGTATTGAATTTTTTGACAATGTGTACTCTTACCAAAATTTAGAGCATCATTTTTATGACACACAATAGAAAGAAGGAGTTGTTTATATATACTAAACCTCCAGAAACGTTTGATTAACCAGTTATAAAGTCACGTCTAGCTTTTTATAGTCTTCTTTTTTTAATAGAAATTATTTCACATTGTTACTTGATCTGCATGGCTAAACACTTAGCCAGTTTTAACTTTCCCTCTGCTGCCCCCACTACCCTGAGCTCATTATTGTGGTATTTAGTTATACCTTTCTCTATAACAAAATATGCCTGAACTCCTTCCTCTCAGTGAGGGGGTTGTATCACGGTGCAAGGAGATTCCCAATAAAAAAATGGTGATGGATCAAGCCCTGATCTTTGGACTGGGTAGGAGTGGTCTGCTTAATTCAGATACTCTGTCCATCACCACCCCCCTTTTCTGAATCCCAATAAGGAAGCATGCCAACTATGGTGGGTGAGGGAAATCTTCCCTTTAAAGGGATATTTCATCTTAGCTAGGTCTTCATTTGCAACAGTAATCCTCATAGACCCAAGGGTTTCTTGTTTGTGATAGAAATACATTTGTACCCCTTCATTGTACGTTCAAGCACAGACCATTGCATGAAATGTTGTGATCTATGTAGGGAAAATACTCTGTGCACTGAGAAAATGTGTTAAAATAACGGAAAGTTGATAATCGCATTTAATAACTTCTCATACCTGGATTTAACTAGAAGAGAAGTCTGTTAATTCTAGCTGATTTTTGATACCACAAGGTATAAGAAATTAGGGGATCTTTATCTGATATATTTATCAGTAAATTATCTGAAATTATTGAACATAAACCTTTGCAATTATTATTTTTAAATGTAAAGTAAGTTCTATATTGGTCTTTTCTAAACTAACCCCAGTGCGTATGACTACAATAACCACCGCTCTCAAATCAATATTGTGCTTGTTTAGTGAGAAAGCTAAATGATCTAGGAGAAACCAGGAACTGGCGTCAGTATTTTTCTTAGGAAGCTTCAAGTTAGAGAATGAAAACACTTTTTAGAATGCCCCAAAAATTGTGATAAAGATATTTCAATATGTTTGACAAAAAGAATAGGTACATTTCATGACAATATTGAAATAACAGAAACACATATTTACACAACATTACAAAAATATTAGAGACTACATTTCAGCAATATAGGAAATACTGAGGTTCATGTACTAATAATCCATTTAGTAAAAAGTGGTTGCTTGTGAACTCAGCACACTACTGTGTCTGTGATTGCTTTTGAATAATGGAATTTTTTAATGCACCTCATTTTACTTTCAGATTTACAAATGTCCCCTTGGGTTACTACCTCCTGTTACTGTTTTTCAGCCCACATATGGTTTCAAAGCTTAATACATACCTTAAGGATGTATTTAATATTAAGAAGATAAACTATTAACATCCCCCTTCCAAATTCTGAATTGTTAAATGGGCTTAGTACATTTCTAAAAGGGGTATAGCATTTGCAAACTCTGTGAAATACCAAACCAGTGGATTTTTTAAATAAAACCCTTGGTACATGAGGCCATTTTTCTCAATTCCCTCCAAATTAAGTTTGATAATAATGTTAGTTGAATGATAACCTGTGCATGTACCTATTTAGTGTTAGTGTTGCTTCAGATCAAATAAAAACCATCACACGTAACTCTTACACAATACTTAAAGACAGAATTTCTGACATCCAGCTTTAATGTTTTGTTAAATATATTTGCAAATGTTGTAACTTAAACAGGAAAGCAGTCTCTGGACATAAAATAGGATGTAATCATAATCTTTAGATACATTTTCTGAGTTTCAGGAACAATGTGTGTCTTCTGGGTTTACTCTAAACCACTATAATAAACATATTCAATCCTTTTAGATTTGATTTGTTTGTACTGGTGTCTATTGCAGACAATAATCTAGATTTAGACCAAGGATCAATTCCACCCATGGCTTTTAAAATCTATTTATCAATGATCTCTATTAGTGTTATTGCAACTAAAACTGTAAAAGAACTGATCTGACAGATGGACCTTCAAGTATTATGCTCAGTCAATTTATTGAACAAACTATGGAGTTAAAATCTGAATAGATTATATCCACAAGCATTGCCTGAACACTGTATTTTTCACCAATAGATTACTTATCAGCACATTTTCACTCATCTTCTATTTTTCGCGGAGTTCGTGCTGGGTCTGTTTGAATTCTTTTGAAATATGACATTTAAATGTCCAAAAGTTCAGGAATTCTAGTTTCAAGCCTGGTCAAACCTTAATGAATGCTACACCAAAAGATGCCATTCTGTTCCTACATTTTATTGTGCACCATGATTCAGAAATGGTATGTTTTTGCTTTCGGAGGTAAAATTCTAAACATATTTATTGTTGTTGCCATCCGAAAAATTATCACTAATTAGGAAGATAACAGTGATCCTGTGATGCGTGCTGGAAGTGTTTGATTAGAAGGTGGATTGAATTAAAGTTTAGGTGACAATTTCACAAAAATATCTGGATTTTGTATATATTTAAAATTGTTGATCTCCAAAAAGGCCTAAATCAATAAATTGAATTGAAATTCAAGTTTATCATTTGAATCCTATTGTTGGAAAAGATGAGATTTTGAACCCCATGAGGTGGTTCCTTTCCAGAAAGCATTCAGGTTGTAATCATGAGTCAAATAAGGCTGAGGAGGTTAAAATATTCAAATTGAATTCTATTTCCATATGAAATGTTCATTGTTCAGTATATTTCTCTTAGTACTTTAGTGTGCAGACTTTATTGCTTAAGGAAAATAATGAGTATTTCCTGTTCTTTATGAACGTTTCTATTGTTGAATTTTAAATATTGCCCGAAATTAAGAATTGTGCTCTACATAACTTTGCTGTGTTACAGTATTTTGATTTTTATGTACACATTTTGTCTCTTATGTGCATAGCAACTGATGTTTTGTTTTGCTTTAATAATCAGCTTATGTTTATTAGGTTTTGTTATTCAATAAAATGTTTCAAACACAGCAAATGGTAGTTTATATGTATTTACAACTGCAGCATTTTTATTGTATGGGAACTTTCAAAGGGGCCAAAAATATGGTCTGAGGGATGACGGAGGACCACATTGGCATCATCAGGGGGAGGTTTGGGCAGGTGATTGGGGGTATATGTAAGGTTGGAAGTAGGGGGAACAAAGCATGTACATTGTGTGGACTGTGACTCCTGGAGTTATTGTGAGGGATACCATGCTACCCTGAAAATGAATCCCCTAGTGATTATTATCAACCTACCGTATTCGGTTTTATAAAAGAAAACGATAAAAGTCATATATAAAATGATAAAACATCTTCCAAGTTACAGATTGACAAATATAATATGTCTAAGTTCATCAAAACACAAGATAAAAATTCATGAATTACAGTACAGAAGTTAGTCTCAGCTTGACCTGAGTCTAACAGCAACCAGTAAAAAGTTGTAAAAAGATAAGAGCTGGTCTCACCCGCCTAAAACCCGCTTTTTTGAGAATGGGAATAATCAATAACTTTCTAGGGACAGCATAAAAACTACAAAACATTACAAAGTGCATCATGTCCTGAGGAGACTCACTGTTGTAGCCACAGGGCATGAGGCACTGGCCTCTGTGGAAGCTGCAAGGGTGTGCCAAGAGGTAATGGAAGAGGTTGACCTGAAACCGGGTCACTAGAAAATGATCATGGATGCTTTTAAACCCTAGAAGATAAGGTTCATTGGTTGGTACAGTTTTTGACACGATGTACTTACGCACACTAGGCTAACACAGCTCATTTCCCTCTCTATCACAGCGGCTCATTCTTAAAAAACACTCTTTGACCAGAGAAAGGTCCCTCTTACATATGCGCTCAGGGTTAGCGAATAGTTCCCACCTACCCTGGTAAGGCCAACTCTTATATACAGGAGCCATCGGATGCTTGAGACATGGTCAAGTGAAAGGCATTCCCATAGGACGTCTTTGCGAATTGTATTTTCTTACCTAGCCCAAATATTAAGCCACAAAGCTAGGGGACGGAAAGTCAGTACATCTTAGAGGAAAGGCATCCCCAACTCTTCATGCACGACATAAAATGGGGTGCTTTGTGGGACTGAAAGGCCCATCGCAGGAAAGAGTTTTCAGCACTTTGTACTGCCCCTACCCCAATGTGGCCCAATATCTCACTCCCATAACTAACCTTTGAGATATATTTAGCTTCATATATCTTCAAAAGAGGCCCTATTGGCTTCCCTCCCACTCTGCTAGCAAAGTTAAGAACAGCTGCAAAAGCTTTCACTAGATCGCCTTTCTTCCAAGTAAGCAAAGGGCACCAACTCAAGGAATCGTCAAACACTACTCCCAAATAAGAGAAAACATTGGTCTTCGGTATTGATGAAAGTCCGAGTTTAAAAGTGAACTGTTTAGCTTTACGAGAAGTTGTAGGCCCTTAGCTGTCATCGCCAAGAGGACTGCGTCATCCGCGTATAGAAGGACTGGTAGACTACGCTTGCCTACCTGGGGACAATCCGCATTTGTGGCCAAAAGGGACTTGGCTAAGGAATTAATATATAGGTTAAAAAGAACGGGTGCTAAAATGCACCCATGACACATCCCTCTCTTTATGTCAAGCTGACTGGACACTTTCAGGTCCTTTGAATAGCGGACAACCGCGGTTGAATCACGGTGAAGATCCCTCAGAAATAAAATGATGTTACTGTCAATGCCAATGGAGGACATCAACTGCCACTGCTTGGACCTATTGACCCAGTGGAATAATGAGGACAGGTCCATGAGGGCTAGGTATATGGGGCTGGAACGAGCCACAGTGTATGTGTTCAGAACCATGTACAGGTTTAAACACTGTTCCACAGTGGAACGACCTGGGCGAAAGCCGTTTTGGATATCGGATAAAAAGTTGTTTTCATCAACCCAGGATACAAGTGTGTCAAGTACCATGCGGCCCACCACCTTCACCACAGAGAAATGAGCCTAAAACAATAGGTACTGTACCGATCTCCCTTTTTAAATGCCGGGACTATATAAAGCCCAAGAATCTGAGCGGCCAACCTGGACTGCAGCATTGATAACAGTTGTGAGGACAGGCACCCAGGTTTCCATGTGGGCGATGTAGAGATCTGGCGGGATTCCATCTGGCACGTGGGCCTTGTTTTTAGACAGACCCAGAATACCGCCTCTCACCTCTTTCATGGTGAAAATAAGTTCTGACTTACCTTCCACCCTTTCCTGCCCCTCAATTGGAGGGATATCCGACTGGAAGATACTCTCGAAATTATGTACCCAATCATCCTCTTTGACATGGGCATCTAGTAATTCTAGTAATTAGCATTATTTCAAGATAGAAATGGGCTGTTAATAATGCCCCAGAACTTTGAGCTATTACGCAGTGTACTAGCCTCCACTAAATCGATCCAGGCCTCCTCCTTCAGGGCAGGCTTGCAAGTTGCTAGAGCAGCCTTATATGCTCTTCTTAGTCCTTTGACCCCCACCCGGTCTTGGTGCTTAACACCCAAGGCCAGTCTCAGGTTCCTGGAAGCGTGGGAGCACGTGAGTCAAACCATCGTGGACCTGGTTGCTTACGGCCCCCACCCGGGGCTTGTAGTAACTTCCGTATGACAGTAGACATGGATCCAAATGCACCCATGATTTTCGGAGCACTTGCATCATCATCAAAACAGGTGGCAAACTCACTGCGAGACTGAGTTAAAAGGGACTAATGGAGTAGCTCTGGGACAATTCAACCCCATGTTACGCTCCTTCCTGCTTCCACCACTTTAAGGGAGACACCAGCCCCCCAGCCCACCTTGGTGTGTCCGAGTGTTCGGGTCTAGCCTGTTAAGACACAAATGGGGTTGTGGACACTACATTCACTCGCCTGCACATAAAAATCAGTAACCAGTGAGTAAAAGGGGGTATATACAATAAAGGTCTCACACCCTCTCCCAAAAAGGTGGAAGTAGTGTCTTTTTTCCCTGGAGGCAGCTTATTCATTACAGATGTCAGATCAAATTCAAGCAAGATGGAGTTAAGCTCAATACCCTGGGGAGTATGTTCCGTGTGTAAGCCTGCTTGTCGTACACAACCCATAGCTTCCACTCCTCCTTGCCTGATGTCCCCACACATGAGTGTTAAAATCCCCTGTTAGAAAAATGTAGTGATAACTCTGACCTTTCAAGATGCTATCCTGAAGTACAGACCCCAGCAGAGTTATATTGCCCTCATCCGGGTGTGTAACTCCCCCGTTGTAATAGTTTACCCAGAAGTAGCTTGCTTTTTCCACTGGATAACAACATCACATGTGAATTGGGAAAGACATACAGTGAGGTATTGTAAGAAACTGGCTCTGTATACTGCACCAAAGTGAGGTACAGTGTGTGTATAGAGTCCAAGGGTCTCCAGAGGTCGGCAGAGGTTAAAGTTAGATAGAACCTTACTCTCTAAAGTGGTAGCTTGGTCGAGCAGTAAGGCAGTATCAGAGGACAGTGTTAAGCATTTGATGTACACACTCAGCAAATGAATCCACATACTCAAGAACTAAACGCTAGGCCAATTGTTTTTGTATAAAAAAAATACTGTTGTTTTATTTCTAGAACCAAGCAAGCCTGGCACAGGTAAGCATAAAAATACTTTGCAGTAATCATTTACTTGTATGAACACAGTTCAAGTAGGCAGTAGAAATTGTACTTTGTTTGAATTACAGGGGAGCAGTAGTATCTAACACTTAGCAAATAAAGTACATTGAAATGAATAGGCTTTTTCAGTAAATACTTAAAAAGTAAATTGTAAATTTACTTTTTACGTTACTTTTCTAACTCAGTGCTGGATACCTAGATTCAGAACAGGGACATTTCCTAGAAACGGGTAAGTAATTACGTTTTGGTTATTCACATGATTTTTAAAGAATATTTTCAGTTTTCAAAACACCACACTTGGAAACTTTTTGGAGCAGCACATTGAAATGAATGGGCTTCTACAATAAATTGCAGATAAGTTGCTTGTTGCAGTACTTTTCTAACTCAATACTGGATACTGGAGAAAAAGTGTCCATGTTATCCTATGGAGGGAAAACAGAATAACGGTTCTCAGGTAAGTAATTGACAGTGAGTGTTCAGGTTCTGGGGTTAGACTCAGGGGTGACCCAGGGTCAGTGAGGCACTGTTGTTACACCTTCAGCGGCACTAGGACAGCGGGGTGCAGAATGTTGAGGCTCAATGTTATCCTATGGAGGATAGGGGAGCACTGGTTTGTCGCGGTTGGCAAGCAGGCCACGGGATTGTGGGAGCAAAGCTCTTAGGGTTTAGCTTAGGGCAAGTTGGGGACTAAAGGTGCACCCTCAGCGGCACTAGGGCGGCCGGGCACAGAGGGCTGTTTTGAGGTCGGGTGCCCTGTTGATTTCAATGGAAATTCTCGGGACAAACAAAACACTGCAGGCTCGGGGACGAGGATCTTCGAGGATCTTCGAGGAGCGACCACCACTTCGAGGGGTAAGTTGGGATGTTGAGGGTTGGTTAGGCACCGCTGGGTTGGGCACACAAGGCCGTGGGGCGTGGAGTGCAGGGGGCCCTTTCAACATCAGTTTTTCTTACCCGCTCTGGTCGCGGTAGGGGGCACCTCTGGATTGAGGCTGCAGGCGTCGTCTGGAGGCTTGAGACAGGTCAGGGGTCGCTGGATCTCTAGTCAGGATTGCCGGGGGGACCTCCTCGTGGTGTTGTTTCACTCAAGCTCGTGTCAGGTTCGGCAGGTGCACAGTGGGCTGGGTTCGCGGTTTCTGGCTGGCACCAGAAGCTGCAGTTTAAACATGTCCGGTGTTCACAAGAGAAACAGTCTTGAAAGGGAAGGCAGGTCCTCCGGGGTTTGTGAGGTAGCTGGCTACTGGGCACGCCGGGGTTTCGCAGGAGCAGGTTCTAGGGGAGACAGGCCTGTAGAGCTTGGGCCAAGTCAGTGGGCGTCATCCTCTTATTAGCTCTTTGCAGGAATCGTCCTTCTTCTCTTCTTTTCTTGTTGTTGCTGGATCTGAGGAAGGAAGGTTCAGGGTGCCCCTAAATACGAAATTTAGGGGCATTAAAGGTAGGTAAAGGGCAGGGACTAATGGGTCCATTCCCCTGGGGTGGGTACACCCCCTATTCTGCCACTCTCCAGTGGGAGTGGGGCTGAAGCCTGTCCCTGGTTGGCTGGGTCCCCCCATCCTCAAGATGGCAGGGACTCGTGGTAGTGCTTCACCTCGCCTCCCCCACCTTAGGGGTGGAGGTGGCAGAGGTGGCACGCCTCTCTTCCTCACTTGTTTTTCCTGCGGGTTCTCCCGCCCAAAGTGGGGGGTAGAACCAGTGGGGAACAGTTGCTGAAAGTGGCAAATGGTCTGGAGAGGCTCACAAAGGCGGCATGGCATGCCTTTGAAGCTTCCCCTTCATGAACCCTGCCCATCCTGGGGGTGGAGGCATGGCACCTCGTCCCAGGATGTGCATTGTTTCAGGTCCCCGAGAGCATCAAGCTCTCGACCCAGGGGTCCAGAAACATGTCTGGCGGTGGCAGCCTAAGCAGCCACTCAGTCAGGTCACTAGGAGTTGGTCGAGTTCCAAGGGGCATCTCTAAGATGCCCTCTGTTGTGCATTTTACATTAAATCCCAGACTGGCATCAGTGTGGGTTTAATGTGCTGAGAAGTTTGATACCAAACTTCCCAGTCTTCAGTGTAGCCATTATGGTGCTGTGGAGTTCGTAATGACAAATTCCCAGCACCATATACTCTTAATGGCAGCACTGCACTTAAAGTGCCCGGGAATAGACTTGGGCACTGTAGGGGTACAGGGCTCATGCACCTGTACCCTCACCACTGGCATAGGGCACCCAGTTAGATGGGTGACTGATGTATGCCAGGGCAGTGGTTTGTGGGCATGGCACACAAGGATTGGTGCCATGTGGACTCTTCACTTTGTTCTGCATCATGACACGCAGCCTGCAAAGGCAGTGTGTGAGTGTCAGGGTACAGGGCCTCTAAGGGTGGCACAATAAGTGCTGCAGCCATTAGAGGCGTTCTCTGTCACAGTGCCCTGGGGACCTGCGGTACCATTTACCAGGGGCTGAACTATGGCCAGAGATGCCAATTGGGTTAGTTTTGGGGCAAGAACACAGATCCTGGGAACCTAATTGGCAGGGACCCAGGGTACACCAAGAAAAAGTGCATCAGTAGTCTGGCAGAAAGTGGGGTGTTACTGCAACAGAAATCCACTTTCCTACAGGTAGCGGAGCTGCCAAGGACAGCTAGAGAAACAAAGGTGATAAGCCCCTCTTGGCTCTCCCTGACCTGGACGGGGTAGCTGGAATGAAGAGGGTTTAATACCCATCCTGGTGATAATTATTGTCTACAGCCCGCGATATTCCAAGAAAGAAATGTATACCCTCCATTCACACTCGATACCTGTTCTGGGGGCGATACATTACCCTCGGATGCAGGTGCCACAGGGTCCGAGGGACCCACCCATCGTCAATCGCAATCTTCCTATGAGCTCAGAGTTTAGTTTAGTTTATTTGTTGTGCTTACTCCTGTAATCCCCTCTGCACGACCCCTATGGCCCACATCTTGGAGCCGCTCACGCTGGGACCACAGTTGGTAATACTTGGGTCTGTAGAAGTGTCAAGATTGCTCAGTTTCAACACCTGTAGTTAGACTGGGCAACCGTGCTTAAGATGCGGCTTACCATAACTGGATTGTTAAAATTGATGATAATACAGTCCCCCAGCCAGGATTTCTTGGCTCTACCAACCCACTGTGTCCAGCGCACCATGAGAATTTGGTTTTCCACCCTAAGCCCAGGGTCAGTGTTGGAATTGAGCCAGTGCACCACCTTATTGTTCAGCTGGTAAAAGTCTTCCTTGCTCCCGGGGTTGAGGCACGTTACTCCAGTTAACACTACAACAAGCGGAGTGGACTCAGGTAGGAGATGAAGAGAGCCCAAACTAGGAGAATAGTTATTCTAGTCCCCGGGGGCATGGCTTCCAGCCCTTCCCACCTATCATCAAACTGTACAATCCGCCCACTTTGAAACCCTGAGATTGCAGATACTGAAAATATACTGAGGTCTAGGTGACCCCCGCCCCCCTCTGGTTGGCTGTCCGGTCTTTAGGGTCAGTCCTGGGCATAATAGGTGGCGTTGTATCTCCTACCATGTGACTAGGCTGCTTCGTGATAGACACTGCTCTGTCTCCTGCCCCCGTGCCACCACCACTGGGATTGGAAATGGTGGTTGAGATCATAGGCCTTGTAGGAGGGATACTTGTGGAGAGAAGGACATGGTCCCCTTGCAAGGATGCGATCAGTGCAGACAGGTTGCTTTCCAGTGCAGAAAGTTGTAGTAGGATGTGGTCCAATTTAGTTCCAAGTGCTGACAGCAAGGCTGCTATGAGCATGTCTAACTGAATAGCCTCCAGGTTAGGCACTACTGGGTGGACTGCTGAAGATGACTGTGATCCAATGTTCTTTCTGCGTTTACAAGGGCCCCCAACCGGGGAACGCTTCCTTTTAGCGCCTCCTGGGCCCAACCCATTGCCAGGGGTCATGTCAGGGGCTGACCTAAAAATTGGCGACTGGGCACCGACCCGCGTGACAACAACTGGTGCAAGGAGGGTTAATACCCACAGCCTGGTTTTGAGGCATATCTTGAGGTATGTCCACCAAGCCTACTTGAGGGCACTGAGGCTGAGAATGGGAACCGGCATATGGAGCAACAGAAAAAACCACTAGGGAAGGGTGGGAAGGTGAGCAAGATAATCGTCTAATAGCCAATTCCATCTCCTTGTTCAGAACCCTAGCAGCCTGCTGCAAAAAAACTTCATATGCATGACTTCTATGGTTTTTTTGTTTTATAAAACCGGATACATTTTGTTGAATCCCCTAATGTTTAGAAGAAACATAGATTAGACAGTAATGGATCTTAAAGTAGGCCTTTTCTGCCTGCTATTGCTGCATTTGGGGAGCCAAGTTTACACAGGCTGTAACTTTATTGGTATGAAATATATTCTTAGGCATCACTATCTCCTTATTCCTTTAGTCTATTATCTGTAAACACTTTGAGTGTTTGGTAACGGGCTCTGTTAAAGTACAGAGTGCTTTAAAAAATCCTTGTGATCCCTGCAACAAGGTGTTTAGTTCACAGAGTTGGGCAGCCACAAACCTCATCCATTTATTCCTGGCTTGACCTCTTTGCCAAAATATTATGGTTGTGCACTCTCTATTAAAGGTCTGGGCAGCTCGCACTCAGTGGCATTTCCTTGATAAGAACAGTCCCGGTCAAACCATCACAGACCGTGACATCCACGTTGTGTAACAAACAAGATGGAATCTAGAAAACCAGGAGATTTGTTTTTCAGCCTCCCCTTGTGACAAATTGTGTTCTCAAGATCTATCTCTTTGTTTTTAACAGTTACAGGAATAACTTAAATCAAACTAAACATTTGAAGTAAGTTTGTGATTGAAAAACAGGACTATAACATTGGGTAGTCTTAGATGCATACTTCGTATCATCCCCCTTGTACCATACAGCAAGCAGCAGCTAAACCGCCACCCAACTGATTGGCCATCTTTAAACACTGTAAAAACGTGCATGTACACGCTGGGGCTGCCAGCTGCATCCCGCTTATGTTGTAGGTATTCTCTGCTGTGTTTCGTTAACCAGAAGCGCAGAGAGAAGCCACAATAATTTTTTTCGTTCTTCAGAAATCGAACATGGAGTTTTGAAACTTTTAATGAATATATGAATCTTTTACTTATACTTTAAGTTATTAGACTCTAAGGGCCAGATGTAGGTAAATAGTATTTACCGATTCAAAAATACCGAATTTTACCGATTCGGTATTTTAGAATCGGTAAATGCTATGTAGGTAAATATTCGGTAAAAATTACAGAATCGTTAAGATTCGGTATTTACCGAATCGGTATTTAAAGATTCGGTAATTGCCATTCCTTCCTATGGGCCTGGAGGCCCATAGGAATGAATGCCAATTACCGAATCGGTAAATACCGATGCGGTAAAATAGGGAAACATTCAAGGGTGGCAGGGTGTCACATTGACACCCTGTTGCACCCCTGAATAGTGCTTGTGTGCACATGTGGCACACATACATGCCCTAAGGGCATGTATGTCTGCCACATGGCACTGGTGTAAATGCACAGATTTGCATTTACAGAGGTATTCATATTTACCACCAACTAATAGTTGGTGGTAAATAACGAATCCTTAAAGCACTGAAGCACTCTTCAAAGTGCTTCCTACATATCATTTACCGATTCGGTAAATACCTAATCGGTAAATGATGATTCGGTAAATACTGAATCGGTAAATACCGATTCGGTATTTATCGAATCTCCCCCACATGTCAAATGGCTCAATACTGGTCGGTAAACCTGAAATTTACCGAATTTCGGTTTTACCGACCGGTAATGGGCCACCTACATCTGGCCCTATGTTCCCTGACTGATTGTAACAAAATGTAAATTTTAGCAAGGACAAGTGGATACTGTCCTTATAGAATCCCTTTGGGATCGTAAAGTAGTGCCACACTCAGCGCAACTCCCGGCAAATTCGTTTTTCTACTGTCCTGCACTGTAAAGCTAGGAAAGATTGCATCAAAGATGGCATTATGAACTTTGGCACTATATCTTGTATAGCGATCCTAATTTAATTCATTTTCCCAATTAGGTTACCTTGCCCCATGGACAAAACATTGATCTACAGTTTTCATCTCATCCCGGCTGGGAAGTGAGTCTTAACATTACTTTCTACATTTGACTAGCCTCTAGATTTAGATAACATTAGGCTACCAATGGCTTTCATTCCTATTCAAGGGCCGTATTAGGTCTCGCCTGGGTAGCGCTTGTGCTATCCCTTTGAGACATGCTGTATTCAGGATATGGGGGTGTAGCTCCTCCCACTTTCTTCCCATCTTTTTAATTGTCTCCTGTTACTGTCAATTGTAAATGGTGGCTTTTCATTGGTCAGTAGAATGCACCCTGTATATGGAATGCACTCCCTAGAGACCTCCAATGCCACTGCTCCTTCTCCTGCTTCAAAGGGAACCTGAAACTCCTCCTCAACAAATACCTTACCACACACGCCAACTGAACTAGGCTCCAATAGCTCATTCTCTCCATTACGCGACAGTTTGGGATAGTTAGTTATTTGATTGTTTCAGTGATAAAGTATGTCATTCACTTCTATAATTTATGCTGTTCTAATTAGTCCGCTCACGGTAAACACACCTTTTTTTGCCTTATTCTCTTTATCTCAATTCATCCTTGCTCGTTAATCTAAGTGTATGGCATCCTACGCAGGAGTACGTTATTTTATTTCTCATTTTATGCATCCTATGTAAAGCTGCAATCTGCCATTTCTTTTCATGTAAAGCGCTCTGATACCTTTTCGTCTAGCTTACGCTATAAAAAATTTATAAATAATAGGATTAGTACTCCCATAGAGCCACCTTTTCTCATGTTGTAACCTCCCATTGTGACTGCCCCCTTACATGTGTTGCTGCACTGTATGTTTTATTTACAATCTGGAGCACTATTTCCCTAAAAGACTTTCCCCAACCTGTTGTAGTAGGCACAACACGCTCATCCGCAATGTAATGACTTTTTGCAATGCAGCATACTCTGCGTGGACTTTAATAATGGTGGCCGCTCGACTTTTCTTTTGTTGCGTGTGTCTCACCCAACTTCATTTTTGAAACATTGTACGATTTGTTTCTCCCAGCATGGCATGATGCTAATGGAGCCCATGTGTCTTCTTTTCAAAATGTGCGGCTTTACTGACTTGTCCCTCACATGAAACTTGATACTTTACCAAAAAGTAAATATATATATATATATTTTCACACGTACAATCCAGCGCAATCCTTTCAAGATTGGACAAAAAGGAATCACACAGGAGCCGTGGCCTCTATTCAAGTGCAGGTTTATTGCAGACACAACGTCCTACGCGTTTCGGAGTGGAACACTCCTTCGTCACGGGCAAACTTTGTGAATTTCATCTTTGTTAATAAAGTAAATCAACATGTCACGTGATACAATCAACATAAACAAAATACTATTTCATATTATAATTCATATGAGTATTTCAGTTTTTAAAAAAAGGTTTTGTAAAGGGAAGGTGAATGACTAGCATATCTTGAACATTGTTTTATAGTTCCCACATGTAAAAAAGATGTCATTTCATTGTTTACGAGTAGCGCGTTCGAGTAAAACACATTAACTTGCAACAGATAAAGGTCACCTCTCATTCTTATAATCCATGTATTAAATCCAAATTAAATTGATAATGTTCATAATTCTGGACGACACAGAAATGGTAAAATAAATTACCGCATTTATGAATATGTGTCCGCCGTCCTGAGATTTGAACCCGTCATTTTCAAAAGTAATACTTTGGTGTCTTAACCAATAGTGCTACGTGCGTTTCTTATCATTCCACCCCGAAAGATGCAGTTTGTGTTGGGCTAGCTTTGTCAGTGCTACAATATAATAGTTTAGACAACATGTGTAATCAAACTGGATTCGTACTTCAAAAACATAAACGCCCAAGTGGGCAAAATTCAAAAAATAATGCTCTCGTTTTAAGGCAATACAATTGTATATAACCGTTAAGTCACAGTTTAGGAGTTATTGCAAGTAACCAGTAGATTCAAACAAGACAGGACTTAATACGTAAATAGTACTGATAATTCCTGCAATTAAAAGCAAAACTTTATCAAACATAATCAGTCATTGTTTGATACGAACCCTTCAATTCTGAAGAAAAGCCCATGCGTATGTTTGTTAAGGCACTGAGGCTACGCGCTCTCTACATCATTATGGCAGAATCTATCAAACATGGAGTATTTATGGAACATGAGGGTCCGAGGAGGACTCATACACGCTGGTCAGCACAGTTCAGTAACGCCCTAGTGGGCTAGATCATGGTTGGGAGAATTTGCTGAAGTGCTGCCCATGTGGGCAAAATGTTCAAAGGGTAGCCAATTCGTCACCTCTTCCCCGAGCATCTGTTACCTTAAGGAAAGACAGAATGTCTATTAAAATCTTCATACCGCAACAGAGGTTACTGAAGAAGGCACACAAAATTCTAAAAAACAGCAAGCAGAAAAGACAGCAGTTTGCATGGACAATTTGAATCAAACATGCATTTTAGTATAAGTGTACTGATAACTCCTCATCCATATTCAACCCATGGGGCACCAAGGTGTTAAATCTAATAATGAATTTGGATTCCAATTTCCTGAGTTCTAACAATCTGTTGCCACCTCTTACATTAGGAGAAACACAATCAATGGCAGCAAATTTAATGAGATTGGCATTACTGTTATGATTCTCTTGAAAATGCCGGGCTACTGGATATGTTTTGTCATTTTTATTAATAGCCCTCAAATGCTCTAACACTCTTTTCTTCCCTGGATGGATGGTGCTCCCTATATAGTACTTAGAACATGGACACTTGAGAATATACACCACATAGTCCGTATTACAATTCAGATGTTTTTGTATAACCCATGGAGCTTCATTGTTGTTAAGTTTCACTGATTTAATGCTGTTACTGAACTTACAGGCCTTACATTGGTTACATGTAAAAAAGCCTTTAACTGCATTCTCTTTTCTTGGATTGGGGATCATATTGTTGCACAATTGGTCTCTAAATGACTTGGGTTTTCGAAAGGTAAGTGATGGATAATCTCCTATACACTCCTTCAAGTCTTTGTCAGTTTTGAGCACTTCCCAAAACTTTTTCAGGCTCCTCCTGACTTCCCATGCATGTATACTGTATGTGGTGATAAACCTAACAGTTTCCTTGGGCTTGACGGTTAGTTCAGTTTCCGTAGGAAACAGAAGTTCTTGACGATTTAGAGCTTCTACTTTGTTAATGGCCTTTTTCACAGTTTTAGCACTGTAGCCACGTGCTAAGAAACGCTCTTGCATGATTGTTTTTTCAGTTTCAAATTTACTGGTTGTGCTACAATTTCTGCGAGCCCGTAACAGCTCCCCAAATGGTATGCTTTGTATAAGGTTATGTGGATGGCAACTGTCGGCATGAAGTAGACTGTTGCCAGCCGTGGATTTTCTGAATAGGGAACTCTCTATGGTGTTATTTTTAGTCTCAAGTTTAAGATCCAAAAATTCCATGGTATCTTTGCTAATTTGGTGTGTGAATTGGAGATTCATTTGGTTAGTGTTTAGTGTCTCTACAAATTCAATGGTTTGTGTCTCAGTGCCACTCCACACACAAAAGATATCATCTATATAGCGTAACCAGAGGACGGCATGGTTCTTGAATAGCTCGATCTTGTGGACCACCTGCTCCTCCCACCAGCCCAGGTAAAGACCTGCAAAGCTGGGGGCGAAGCAGGTTCCCATTGCCGTCCCCTGGATCTGCCTGTAGATGTTCTTATCGAAAAGGAAAAAATTATTGCTCAAACACATCTCAATCATTTTGAGCAACATCTCCGTATGTTGTAGAAAGCTTGCTGGTCTGCTATGGAGAAAGTGTTTACACGTTTCTAGGCCTAAAGTTTGCGGAATGCTTGTGTAAAGACTGCAAACATCTAGTCCTAACATGAGATACTCTGAGGACCATTCCATGCCAGATATATGCTTTAAGAAGTCACTAGTGTCACGGACATAAGATGGGAGGGATTGTACCAGGGGTTGGAGAAAATAATCTACATATTTTGAAGTGTTCTCCAAAGCACTCCCACATGAAGAAACAATGGGCCTCCCTGGTGGCCGTTGGGCATTTTTGTGCAATTTTGGAAGCAGATATAGTACAGGTAGCTTAGGGTATTTGCATGCTAAATAGGAAAATTCATCTAAGCTTATTATGCATTCATCCTTCCACTCAGTAATCTGTTTAGCCACCATAGACATTGCTTGATTATAAATTAATCTAGTGGTTTGGCAGTACCTACTGGTGTCGGATAGTTGTGAAAGTCCCTCTTGTCTATACATGTCAACAGGCCAGATAACCACATTTCCCCCTTTATCACTCTGATTGATAACAAAATCATGGTTGTATTCCAATATATTCAAAGCTTTGAGTTGATTAGGATTTAAGTTAGTTCTTTGGTGTATCTTGTGGTTTTTCAGTTTTTTTAGTTCATTGACCATCCTTTTCTCAAAACAATTTATTGCCTCACAGTTAATTTGAGGTAAAAACACCGATTTAGGTTTGAAAGGAGTTTCAGCCGTCAGATCTACAGGAAAATCTGTATTGACTATTCCTGCCAATTCCTGAGCCACTTGAAAAGTCTCAATGTCCTTTATTTGAAGATCCAATAGATCACTAGATCGTTCAATGTCCTGTTTTTTGGGCTTATTAGAAAACCATTTCTTCAGTTTCAACTTTCTTATATAATGGAATAAATCAATCCTACTTTCTGTATAGTTAAATCTAGATGTAGGGCAAAATGATAAGCCTAACATTAAAACATCTAATTCAACATTGCTTAGTTTGTAATTAGAAAGATTTACCACGGTTCGCGTCTTCATGTTTTCTTGGCAAACCTGCCCCTTGTTCTTGTTCCCACCGGGCTGTCTGATTGTATGGAATAATTTGGCTTTCTGCCTCCTCTTCCTCCTCTTCCACGACCTATTGCCGGGCTGTCGCTGGTGGTCATTGTATTTGACTTGTCAGTCAAAATATCTTTATTCGGCTCTTTAAAAGCCATACAAAGAAACGAACGATAAAATACATTACATACAAGATTTACCAAAAAATGCACATGATACAAAAGTCAAATACAGTTTTAAAAATTATTAAAAAGACAATTTAAGAGAAAAATGTAATTAACATTAATAATTATTCTTGGCTAGGGGCTTTCGCCCTGGAGGCGGCTGTCAGGAATTTGGCAACGCAATAGGTAATATGAGGGTTAGGTAGTAGTTGTAAGTAGAGCAAAGCCGGTCTCACCTGTGTGAAGCCGGCCTCCTTAAGAATTGGTAACAGGAATTTTTTCCTAGGCTCTAAATACAAACTACAAAACATAACAAAATGCATTGTGTCCTGTGGTGAAAACTGGTCACAGCAACAGGGCGGAGCTAAATCTGGTTTCTGCCAACTGGTAAAAGAACCTAAATAGTAGTGCAGCAGGTTAAATCTAAATTTAGTTAAAAGAAACCTATGGAAAGGATGTGTAACATAACTAAGGTAAGGTGCAAGTGAAGGTGAAGTAAGCAGCAGGCAATGATCCCTCACTGCCGGCTTTGCTAGTTCACACTCTTCACGGTGCATTTCTTTCATTCCCATAAAAGACTTTCTAACTAGATCAATGTCCTGATGGACTCCGGGGAGGTAAAGAGCTCCGGGCGACCTAGATCAGAGAAAACTTTTGCTAGATAGGCCAGCCAAGGAATTTTGTTGGATTTATCTAAGGCCAAGACATCGGTCAAGATCTTGTGATTTAATGGAAGTTCATCGTTCATCCATATTTTTAGCCAGAGAATCAAAGGGGCCAGGCTTAACTTATCTGAAAGAAATTCAAGACCAACTTCTTTATGTACGGAGTACGTTGGGGTGGACTGAGGTACAGAGAGCAGGGCTCTGATAAATCCATTCTCCGCTCTCTGAATAGGCTCCACATTTGCGTATCCCCACAGTGCTGAGCCATATAATGCAATGGCCACAGATTTACTATTATAAATTTTTAGGATGGCTTCCATAGGCCTAGCTCCTAGCCTACCAGCAAAGCTCAATATTGCTGAGGCTGATCGTGTGACCGCCAATCTCTTGGCTCTAACCTGTGGGCCCCATGTCCCTTTCTGGTCGAACAAGATACCTAAATAGGGAAATGTGGGTACCCTACTAACCAAATCCCCCCTACAGGTGAATGTTTTAGTTCTCTTCCTGCGGCACTCTGTGCCCACCACCATGGTGTGTGACTTGGCGACGTTTATTCTAAGATCTAGATGGTCCATAAACGTGCCAAAAGCGTTCAATAGGCGCTGAAGGCCAACTCCCGTGCGGGCGATCAGCACGGCGTCGTCAGCGTATAGGAGTGCCGGTATCTTGGTTACTCCTACACACGGGACGTCGGCATCCTGCCCCTCAAGGTGCGCACCCAGGCCATTGATATAGATGGTGAACAGTAAGGGGGCCAAAATGCAGCCCTGCCGCACCCCCCTTAGGGATCTAAAGAGAGCAGTGCACCTGCCCTCGTTGGTCACGCGTATGCTAGAGAAGAGTTCCTGATGCAGGGAGGACATAAAGGTAACTAATGCTTCATCTATGCCAATCTCCAACAGAATGGACCACAATTTAGTCCTATTGACTAAGTCGAAAGCGGAGGAGAGGTCCATGAATGCAAGATACAAGGACCCCTCCTTAGCTACAGTATATTTGGAGATGAGCAGATGTAGATTAATGCATTGTTCAATAGTGCCTTTTTTTCCCTAAATCCATATTGGATATCAGATAGTCCACCACAACCCTCAACATTCTCCCTTAACCTAGATAAAAGAACTCTCCCTAAGATTTTTACCGAGGAATCTAAGAGGGATATGGGCCTATAGCAGTCTGGGTCATCCCGCTGGCCTTTTTTAAAAATGGGAACAATGGTGGAAATATTCCATGATGCAGGTGCAGGGTTATCATTCACTGCGTTAAACACATTTGTCAGGACTTCGGCCCACAATTTTGGGGAATACATGAAGAAATCAGCAGGCACCCCGTCCGGACCAGGAGCCTTGTGCTTGGTAGTGGACATAATGGCTTTCTCCACCTCTACTTGGTTAAAGATAATGGGGCAGGTGGCTGGTCTTATCAACGGGGCGTCTGTGGTTGCGTCAGCAGAGTCCCCATAGACATTTTTAAAATGGCATAACCATTTATCATCAGGAATAACGCAGTCCATGATATCATTATCATTATCTGAGAAGAGGGGCTGTTTAATAATCTCCCAGATTTTTTTGCTGTTCTTCAGGACTGCTGCCGAAAGGAGGTCTTCCCAGGCTTCTTGTTTAATGGTGTCCTTTCGTTTTTTAACTGCTAATTTATAAATTTTCCTGAGTTTTGAAATCTCAACGTTTACCCTAGGAACACTTTTGAGAGCTGCCAGTAATGATCTATGGGCTTTAGAGCAAGCTGAATCAAACCAGCGCTTGTTTCCTGGGGTTACGTTTTTAGTTTTTGCCAAAAGGTCCTGTGACACCTGCTCACATATGGCCTCAAACGCCTCTACAGTTTCTTTGCCCTGTGCGCTAAGGTTTTTACAGACCTCAACCTGCCCCTTAATCCTTGGGAAGTTCTCTGCATAAAATTTATCTGGGACCACCTTAGCCCATTTCAAGCGTCTTCCTTGGCCAGTTGTCTTTAATGGGTAGGTGGTTACTTTCAGCGGGGAAGGTCCTATATTGTCTCCCCAAGCCACTTCTAGCTCAACAGGGTTATGGTCACTTGAGTGAAATTGTGTGGTGCGATATATATTAACCCGTATAAGAATGCTTGGGGATACAAATATATAATCAATAATAGTGCCATATGAATTACCAGTGAAAGTTGGCTGTCTAGTGTCACCATCTGGTTCATAAAGGTCGAAACTGACAAGAAAGTCCTCCAATTCTTCCCCCTCAGGGGAGTGTTCGAAGTGGGGTCCCTCAGGCCCATCATCCCCGTCAGGACTGCTTCCCCTGCAATTTAGGTTGCACGGATGGATGTTAAAATCACCTAATAAAATATAATCTATGTCGAGCGTATTATTTTGACTGACCTTATTTAAAATCTTATCCAAATTAATAATATTGCGGCCTCTGTGGTCACTGTTCCCCGAATTATAGAAATTTACAAAAATCGTCCTTCTGGTGTTTTTAGTCACTCTTTCGACCACCAGGATGTTGGGGGAGTCAGTGTCGATCTGCCTAAAACTACCTTTTAAATCTAAAGAAAGCAGAAATAGAAGGCCTCCCTTGGCCCTCCCCATGCGGCTATGAACAGCGGCTTTGGTAAAACTAATGAACCCATCCCACCATAGATTGTCGGAAGTATCCCACGTTTCCTGGAGGGCAATAATGTGGTGGCCTAGGACGAAGCTTGACCAGGATTTATCCTCACGTTTACCATTTAACCCCGCAACATTCCAACTCATTATCCTGCAGGAGTCCCTGGAAGTCTCAGTTAATAGGGCCGGAGCTGATGCCACGTCCAGTTGTTGGACCGTGGTATCTGTTCCCTGGTTCGTGGCCTCTGTAAGTCAATCACAGTCATTTAGACCGGACAGAACCCCATATCTGTTCCCCATTCCCGCTCCCCAGTCAAATGGATTGGGTACCTGGCCCCAACCATTTGCTGCTAGATTCCACGTTGGCTGCGGGGTATTTGGTCGCATTGGAAAATGTTCGTTCCCTTGCCTGAACATAGGCCCATTGCCCTGGCCCCTATAGTCATAACATGGAGTTTGTGGGCCCCACCTATTTATGTTGGGCCAAAGTGGCCCTGGTGTTCTGGCCGTTGGCCCATATGGGAAGTTATGTTGCCCTAGCCCTCGGCTACTCATGAGGCGAGGATGGTTGTTGTTGAATCCGGATCTAGTTTCCCCACCCCAATGAGCAGTTCTATCATTTCTTCTGAACCTTGGAATTTTGGAGGAAGTCTCCATCTGGCTCTCAGTGTAAAAGAATTTCAGGGTAAGGGGAATTATAGATCCAGTTCTACGTTGCGGTGGGAGGATATTAGCTAGGATGTTAGGGAGTACTTCTGCGTTAACAAAATTTAATATGACACAGTCTCCATTAAATTTCTTGGTCTTATTGCCAATCCAAGATACCCTTCTTGCCCTGACAATTTCCCCAGCTAACTGATCAGCTCCCTGATCTGCCATGCGCATGTTGTTGGTAAGCCAATATAAGGCTTTATCCTTAAGGCCTTGGGCAGATTCTTTTTGCTCCTGAGATAAAGCGGGGACATTCGCCAGCACCAGGACTAAAGGAGCAGCTTCCTGAAGAAATTGTGGGGGGTCATCCACTGGGGGCAATGGGGTTGGAGCCAAAGGTTGTGACGTGGGGGCCTCTCTAGTAACATTGTCGTTAGTGGGCACAGATGGTAGCAGTTGGCCATCCAAGATGGGCTGTTGTACGATATCCGTAGTGCCTAAAACTGCACCCAGATCTTCCTCCAGGGCGACTACAGGTTTACGGACTTCGTTGCCTAAATTCTCCAAGTCATCCGCCAACTTGCTTTGAAGCCCTCCCAACTTTTTTATTTCAGATGTTAATTTGTCAATTTTCCCGATGAGGGGCTTGATGATGGTTTTAATTTTGATGTCTATCATGTCAGAAATCCTATTAAATAGGTCATCATCAATAATTTGTTTAAGCTCGTCCACATCTACACGCTCCACATTTTTCCCTTTATGTCTAGGGGGTGAGTTGATTTTTTTCTTTCCTAGCTGTTTTCCCCCCCTTTTGGCTTGAGCTTTTCTACAGTTTCTCATAGGGCGCGTAACCGGGGAAGAAGATGAAGGAGAAGGAAACTCCTCAACAATATTTTGCTGCTGCTCAGAATCAGACGCAACATTTACTGACTGATCAGCTAACGAGTCAGTGTTTCCGTCATCTACCTCCAAATTAATTAAATTAGTTAGGTTATCGTCGGGTATGAGATTTGAAGGGTCTGGCAATGGAGTGTCGGGGATTTGTATGCTAGGGTCTGGGCTCAGTGGTGGCAAGATCGGCGATTGACTCAAGCCCAGAGATTCCCTTCTGTCATTATTTATCTTTTTAACCACTTGTACTAGAAAGGAGTCAAGAGTTTTAAGTGGGGCTGGGGTGGCGGAGGCCGATTTTTTAGACATATTTACAGGTGGATGGGGATAGATTCAAAGGTCACAAGCTACACAGGTGAAAGCTGTAGGCGAACAAAAACAGGTTATTTGGTATCAACTCTGGAACGAGTTACTGGGTCCAGTTGTACCTCCTTATTGATTAAGTCGACATGTTTCTGCTCCCTATGCCAGAAGGTCTACGGAGCATTCGTCAGGACAAAACATACATACATTTACTCACACGACTTGTGCGGTATAGGTCAATATATTCACAGCCTTTAACACTCTCGTTGACCTTGTGCGAGAATGTACTTTACTTCATCGGGCGTTCGGCTACCTTGTAGCTTGGAGCTGCACTTAGAAGGACTTCCTCCGGTGGTGCTCGCTCTGACCCGGATACCTTGGGGCATGTATATTTTGCCTCTATAAGGCCGTCCCGATATTTTTCAGAAAGACACACATTCACTGGATGGTGTCATCAGTGATGTCATGAGTGATGTCACTGACCATGTCATGAGTGATGTAATATGTGACGTCATCAGCAGTGCATTGCAGGCGCGCAAGTTATAGTGAGTCCAACTAACTATAACGTGGGAATTTCAATGGTTTTATGTCAGTAAAATTTCCAGCTAACTATAACTGGTGTGAAACCTATGGTTTTGTCAGTGAATTTAATAGGTTTTTTAAATGCTAATTCCTAACTATAACTGGTGTGAAACCTATGGTTTTTTCAGTGAATTTCAAAGGTTTTTTAAATGCTAATTCCTAACTATAACTGGTGTGAAACCTATGGTTTTTTCAGTGAATTTCAAAGGTTTTTTTAATGCTAATTCCTAACTATATAAGACCTGAAAGCCCACCAGGAATCTCCAGTATGCGCCAGGGGACTGCATTGCAGAGAGGTGTAATGAAGCCACAACCCTTTTTACACCTCTCTGCAACGCAGCCCCGTGCATGTTTGAAGAGGGGGAACTAATTCCCCTTTCATACTGGGGGCCCATGGGGGCCAATTAGCCCACCTGGAACCTCCAGTATGCGCCAGGGGCTGCATTGCAGAGGTGTAATGAGACTATGCCACTTGTTACACCTCTCTGCAACGCAGCCCACTGCCGCGTTTGCAGAGGGGGAACTAATTCCCCTTGCATACTGGGGGTCCCTGGGGTCAACTAGTCCACCAGGAGCCTACAGTATGCGCGAGGGAGCTGCATTGCAGAGAAGTGTAATGAGGCCACACCCTTGTTACACCTCTCTGCAATGCAGGCCACTGGCACGTTTGCAGAGGGGGGACTAATTTCCCTTGCATACTGGGGGTCCCTGGATCATATCTGCCCAAACACCGATATTCCGAGCGATTGTAAATGACTTTTCTTGAGAAACATTTGGATTTGGATTATCATGCCCTATACTTTTGAATTTTTGAAAGACAGACTTTGAGGATGCTATAAATTACTCGTCTGCCCGAATTGTGTGGGTAAAATTGATACCTAGTCACTTTGAATAAGAATATACTTATGTCTCGTCTAACATTTGGAAGAAATATCTAGTTATATGACAACTGGATACCGACATAACTTGAAGGAAATAAGAACGCCCTGAAGAAGTTCTGTTGTACAGAACGAAACGTTTCGGCTGGCTGTGGTACATAAACTTAAGGAAAATAAAAGCATTTGAATATACCCCAAGATTCAGCGCTTCAATAAGGACTCTAAGTGATATGATTTGATTGGACTCATTGTGAAAGTGGTGCTGTGCCAAACTTTGGAATATTCTCCACTACTCTCTACTACTTACTCTCTCCTACTCCACTACTCTCAAATACTCACTGTCTACTACTCATTCTCTACTACTCTACTACTCTCTACTACTCTCTCTCTACTACTCACTCCCTACTACTCGCTACTCACTACTCCCTACTACTCACTATCTACTACTCTCTACTACTCACTCTACTACTCTCTCTCTACTACTCACTCTTTACTACTCACTACTACTCTCTACTACTCACTCTCTACCTCTCACTCTCTACTACTCTCTACTACTTACTCTCTACTACTCTCTCTCTACTAGTCTCTACTACTCACTCTACTACTCACTCTCTACTACTCACTACTATTCTCTCTGCTACTCATTCTCTGCTACTCTCTACTACTCACTCTCTACTACTCACTCTTTACTACTCTCTACTACTCACGTTCTACTGCTCTCTACTAGTCACTCTACTACTTACTCTCTACTACTCTCTACTACTCACTCTCTACTACTCACTCTCTACTACTCTCTACGACTCACTCTACTATTCACTGTACTACTCTCTACTACTCACTCTCTGCTACTCTCTCTACTGCTCTCTACTACTCTCTACTACTCACTCTCTACTCTCTATTACTCACTCTCTACCTCTCTACCTCTCTCTTCTTCTCTCTCTACTAATCTCTACCTCTCTACCGCTACCTCTCTACCTCTACACCTCTACCTCTCTACCTCTCTCTACACGCACACATATACACATATATGCATATATATATGCATATGCATTTATATATATGTATGTGTATGTATAAAAAAACAACAAAACATTTTTCTTTTTTAAACAGCTACTTTTTAAAACTGTCATTCTTTTTCCCCATGGTACACTCCCCGGTACGCGCACCGGTGCGCGTACCGGTGCGCGTACCGGGCGCTCACCCCGCGAAAATCAAAAAAAAAATTATTTTTTTTTTTGCCCCGCGGGGCCCTTTTATGGCCCCCACATCAAACCTAGGGGGTCAAGGGGGGTCTACTCTGCCCCCTTATGGTCATTTCCCTCTTTGTTTTGGCCACCTCCCGTGTCTCGATCCTACCGAGACACAAGATGGCGGCCGCTCCGGACTGTTTAGAATGTTTACAGACACCCCAGAACCAATCAGCTTTCTGCGCGCAAGTCGCGGTAAGCGCCCGGTGCGCGTACCGGTGCGCGTACCGGAGCGCGGCTATAGATATATATTTTTTTTTGAACCTTAATTACTCAAAATCCACTGGAGGACATATCTTGAGACATAGCAAAGGCACATCGGGCTACCAGTCCCTACAATTTTGCCAAGTTTGGTGGAAATCCATTCAGCCGTTCGGGCTAAAAGTGAAATCGACCGCCCTATGGAAATTAACATGGGGAAAACGCGTTTTGGGACCCCCCTTTTATCTCAGCCCCCGCTTGACGAATCCCCCCCAAACTTTCAGGGAAGGACCGGAACGCCGCGAGGCCATTTTCAGGAAATTTTGAGGCAGATTCGTCAACCGGCGCCAAAGTTATTCCAAATAGAATTTTGAGATTTAACATTGAAAAAAATCCTAACTATAACTACCTACTGGCGACCGCCAGTAGGTAATATATATATATATATATATATATATATACATTTTTTTTTCACGTTTTGCTCAATTTCGTGGCTTGGCGCTGCTTATTTTTTTTTTTTTTTTTTATATATATGCTTCTATAGCGCCTGAATAGATCCCCGAAGGGATATCTCCACGCTCATGCTGGAAGGGAAGATAAGACCTGTACCTGAACACTACAGAGATGAGAATCATAAACTGAAATTAATTAGTGGTGAATAAATGGGTCTTAAGTGTTTTGCGAAAGGATAAGTGGTTGGTAATGAGTTTAAGTTTAAGGGGAAGGGAGTTCCAGAGAGCGGGACCTGTATGTGCAAGAGCACGACCACCCAGGCGAGATTTTTTTATTTTGGGGACCTGAAGTAAATGAAGGTTACTCGATCGAAGTGATCGACCTGGCACATAGGGTTGATATGGCTGAGATACCCGCCACCCCCTCTCAACACAATCCCCGAAGGAAGGGAAACCGGAAACAGTTCTGAAGTTTTTGGAAAAGGGAGGGAGTGACCCTCCCGGCCGTATTTATTAAAATATGAAACAAAATTAAAACATTAAATCAACAGTTTCATAATAATGTACAATTTCATTACCACATTGCGATGTTTGGCTAACCTTAACAGATTCTCTAATACAAAGGTTCTCCTAGCCGAACTAACATCCTACAAAACATTTACTTGAAATCTTGAAATTGTACATCCTAACGTTTAAGGGCCAACGGCAAGGTCGTAACCGGTGTCAAGATCCCTAACCCAGAAATATCCCCCTCACTTGTGAGGGGCGACAGCACAGAGGCGTACCTCAAGTGCAACTACCAATTTCCCTTGACTTGACGGGGGCCCCAATAAAACTCGCCGCCACTTAAAGGTCGTCCGAGGACTCGTGTGAGGTATCTAGAAGGTAGCGTAGACCCCCCCCCAAACCCCACACAACTTACCACATCTGCCGTCGCAGACGTCCTGGCCCCGGGAAATTCCCCAGGAGGGGGCTGTAACCCCTCCTACCCAGGAAGGGGCCTTGACCGCCTTTCCTTTTCTTTCGGCGACCCATCCTTAGAAGGGACCGCCTCCCCGTTGAGGGGCCAATGGCCACCTCCCCCGAGCGCTCCCATCCGTGTTGGGTGACGCCCACTCATAGGGATCTTCCAATTAGTGCTCACCGATCATGACCTTACCGCCCGACCAAAATAAATACGACAATGCTAACTAACTTACTAAACTACAAAGACATTGGCTACTACAACTGTATTAAAAGCATGCTTACCAATGAACACTAAACAGAATTTCTTTATTCGCGAAAGATAACCCAAATAGACCATTCTTTATTACATACTCAAAATCATCACAACCACACCACGACCTGTAAACGAAAATCAGAGTTAACCATCAACTTTTATTCAAAAACAACTGGCTGTCCTCAGGGGCTGGTGGGTGGGTCAAAATTGGCTCTTCGTTCCGTCTCGAGCTCACGTGCAGCGAGGAGGTGCAGCTTCAGAGCACAGGAACAAGAGGATGCCTTCTGGTCTTGCGTCTCCTTTTATCCGTCTTCAGGGCGGGCGTAAACCCGCCCCTGCCTGCCCTAAGGGCGTGGCCAGCCGCGACAGTGTCTAGGCCAGCCCCCTCTAGGGCGGGAAAAAGCGCGCCCCGGCTACGCCGCTTCGGGCATACCAGCCGAGACTCGCTTCCCGCCCAAGATGGCTTCCCGGGGGGATCGTGGTACTCCGCCATACGTTCGGGGGGACCGAGTGGTCGCCCCTTTCCATATGGCTGAGATACCCGCCACCCCCTCTCAACACAATCCCCGAAGGAAGGGAAACCGGAAACAGTTCTGAAGTTTTTGGAAAAGGGAGGGAGTGACCCTCCCGGCCGTATTTATTAAAATATGAAACAAAATTAAAACATTAAATCAACAGTTTCATATTAATGTACAATTTCATTACCACATTGCGATGTTTGGCTAACCTTAACAGATTCTCTAATACAAAGGTTCTCCTAGCCGAACTAACATCCTACAAAACATTTACTTGAAATCTTGAAATTGTACATCCTAACGTTTAAGGGCCAACGGCAAGGTCGTAACCGGTGTCAAGATCCCTAACCCAGAAATATCCCCCTCACTTGTGAGGGGCGACAGCACAGAGGCGTACCTCAAGTGCAACTACCAATTTCCCTTGACTTGACGGGGGCCCCAATAAAACTCGCCGCCACTTAAAGGTCGTCCGAGGACTCGTGTGAGGTATCTAGAAGGTAGCGTAGACCCCCCCCCAAACCCCACACAACTTACCACATCTGCCGTCGCAGACGTCCTGGCCCCGGGAAATTCCCCAGGAGGGGGCTGTAACCCCTCCTACCCAGGAAGGGGCCTTGACCGCCTTTCCTTTTCTTTCGGCGACCCATCCTTAGAAGGGACCGCCTCCCCGTTGAGGGGCCAATGGCCACCTCCCCCGAGCGCTCCCATCCGTGTTGGGTGACGCCCACTCATAGGGATCTTCCAATTAGTGCTCACCGATCATGACCTTACCGCCACAGGCCGGATAGTTGACCGGCTATCCGGACCCCCCACAAAACTCCTACCTAAAGGTCATATTATAGCGTTTTTAGCCATGCTAAGAAGTCTCCTATGAGTAACTCATTCACCACCCGAAACAAATGCACACCATCCCCCAAATACATACTGTCATCATTAATACACCCATGCGAAATATAATGCAGTGTTTTGGAACGGAACAACCTACTCATTTTGTTATTAAGTTTTCTAACAGAATGATTCAAAGCGGGAATGGAAATAGCCCCCCGCCACACCTTTCGTGGTATCATATGGGACCACGCAATCGTGCACCCTGGAACCCTCCTCGCCAACCAACTTACAGTGGAAAGCATCGCCTCAAGGAGAAGTCGTCTACCAGTGGTGACCAAATCATTGCCCCCAAGATGTACTATGACTACAGACGGCGGTGACCTCGTCCGCCCTAACAAACCCTCGAAAAATGATTGAAACTGGTCAATACAGAGACCGCCTCTTCCGTAGAAGGACACCCTGTACCCGTATTCCCCAGCTACGTGAATCATGTCACCTGCCTTGAATACGTCCGCGGCACGCCTCACGTATGAGTGGCCCACGACCCACACCTCCTTTTTCACAGCCGGTGATGTCTGACCGCTGGCCCGGTGTTGGGTCGACTGCATAGTCCGCCCCGCCTCGTAGGCTTGCGCAACTGAAAACCAAACAAAAACAAGAAGCGTGAGTACATCATTACAGCTTCACAACATGTGCAACCGCACATACCTTTTATAACAATTGGAGGCCCAACGCCCCACCCGTTTCACTTGTTCCACATTCAGACCCCTGGCTGTAGCTTCTGTAGCAGCCCCTATCCGAAAGGAATGGGTCCCAAACTCGCCCGGGTTCAAGCCCGCAGCGGCAATCGACATCGCAAGCACCCGTTGAAACTGAAATTTTGTCAGTGGGGTGGCGTCCGCGTGTCTCAACAAGGTCCCGCCCCCATGATGCCACCCTTCGTGCTAGGTAATCTTCTAAACACTTTACCGGACACATGGAGGACCCGGGAATCCTGCGTATGATTATGCAGTCACCCATCCCACCTTGGTCGGTCTTGGACCTGACAAATGAGACAGTCATTGTCTCCCCCCTGATCTGGACGTACTCCCGGCACAAACCTCCTGTCACGTCCTGTTTGTTCCTCGCCACTAGTTCGCTTACCCGCATCGCCCCGTGAAATGCCAGCGTAAAAGCGGCTCGGAACAACACTGTCTCAAACTGAGATGAACATGTGGTAGGGAGTGTGGATAACAACTGGGCCAACCTATCCAAACCTATCGGGCGCCTCTCATCTACTCTGCGACCCTCAAGGCGTTGCCACCCACGTAGCGCTTTCTGTACCACGAAAGACGCTGTCGGGTCCTGGATCCCATGGGCCCTGGCAAAAAAGGAAATGGCAGCCCGATGCCTCTGAGCCGTAGCCACCGATTTCCCAGCCAGATGTAAAGACATCAGAAAATTCACCACCCATTCCTCGTGGCCCCAAAGCCCCTCCCTATCAGTCCCCAAAAAGGCTAAATAGGACCGGAACGCCCCTTCATATGCCTTCCTCGTCCTGGGTGCTAAACTCTCTCCCACGAGGTGACGAAGTTCGGGGCACCGAGAGACCAGAGAGCTTCGGGGAAGGGTGCCGGCTCTGGGTCCGCTGTGGGAAGAAAACCCAAGAAAGCCTGTATATGAAAACGAGACAGTGCATCAGCTGCTTGGTTCATTACCCCCGGGACATGTCTTGCTCTGAATAGCACATTCAATTGCATACACAGTAAAACAATTTCTTTGAGCAGTCTCAAAATCATTTTGCATCGTGCCGCCTGGCTATTGATACACTCGACCACGGTCATATTGTCAGACCAAAATACCACAGAGTGATCTTTGAACCCTTCGGGCCAAGTTCTCAGGGCCACCAAAATGGGGAAAAGTTCCAGGAAAGCGATGTTACTTGTCAGTCCATTGTCATGCCACCATGCCGGCCACTTTTGCGCCGACCATCTTGTGCCAAAAATGGCACCAAAACCTATGCTCCCTGCCGAATCTGTCCATAGCCCCAGCTCCTCAGAGGACACGGCCGGTTTGTTCCAGACAACTCGACCATTGAAATCCGCCAGAAATGCCAACCAAATGCGCATGTCCTGGCGGACCTCAGCCGAGAGCCTTGTGCGATGATGGCCCTCCTTCAGGCCGACCATGGCTTGGGCAATCGAACGGGAGAAGGGGCGGGCCATTGGTATAACCCTCAGGGCAAAATTCAACTGTCCGACTAACTGCTGCAATTGATGCAGCTTAACCTTAGATCCACCTATACACATTTGCAGGGCTGCCCTGAACTTTAACACCTTGTCAGCTGGTAAACGAAAACAACCTTCTCTGGAGTCTAACTCGATCCCCAGAAACTCGAGGCAAGTCGAAGGACCCACCGTCTTACCTGGTGCCAATGGCACACCAAACTGATTCATTAAGACACAAAATTCGGCCAAGGCCTGACTACATTCTGGATCCCCGGCTGCCCCCAGGAACAAAAAATCATCGAGGTAATGCATTACATGTTGGAAACCCGTCTTCTTTGTGAAGACCCATTGTAGAAAACTACTGAATTTTTCGAAATAGGCACAAGATATAGAGCACCCCATCGGCATACACCTATCCATGTAATAATGACCCTGAAACATGAAACCCAGGAGACGCTGATCGTCTGGATGTACCGGGAGCAACCGGAACGCTGACTCGATATCCGATTTTGCCATCAGCGCCCCGGGCCCCAGGCGATTCAAAATGGCTACGGCCTCATCGAAGGATGCGTACCGCACCGAACACACTTCCGGGTCTAACGCTTCGTTTACAGAAAGACCACGTGGAGCTGATAAATTATGTATCAGTCGGAACTCACCCGGGTCCTTCTTGGGGACCACTCCTAAAGGAGAACAAACAAAATTATGCACTGGGGGTACACTAAACGGGCCGGCGACCCGACCTCGAGCAACCTCCTTCCGGATCTTATCCTGTACCACGGTCGTATGCTGCAGGACCGAAAGTTGATTTTTACATTTCTCCACACCCTGAAAGTCCCCTACTGGGATGCGGAAACCATAAGAAAACCCGTTCCGCAACACCCCAGCAGAAGTACGATCCGGGTATTCACTGAGCCAGGGAATCATTGCCAAGGTATCAATCGGGGTAGGTAAAGGCGCCCCTCGGACTATGTTAGACCTGTTTGGCGCCCCCTCTACCCCTGTTATCACCCGTTTTGGCTCTGCACGTGGACTCAGGATGGGATGACCCGCACCCACTACATTCGTGTTTAAATTTGCACGATCCCTGGGGCCTAGTACATTTACCCCTGTTGAAATTCCAACAAAACCCCCTTTTCCCTGTATTGCCGGCAGGCCTCGAGTAATTGTCGGTCCCCGCACCTGATCGAAAGGGCGTCCCCGCATACTGGCGGGAGGATTCGCCAACGTTACTCCCCACTAATGGCACTTTCAACATACCCGTCTCCTTCATTTTATCCCATGACACAGAATCATAACAATCCCAAGTTAAGCTTTTATCATGCTCTTTAGCCTTTCTAAAAAGATTATCATAGCAGAACCAATGGTTACCCTCGTGTGATGTCGAGTACCCCATGATTCGTGACTGATAAGTCGGCAATTCGGGTAGCAACTCGGGCCTTCGTTCCCCCAAGATCGACGTAAAAACCCCCCATGCTTTGCCCCAATTGCCAATGTTTTCATTTACTTTAAAGGCGGCCATTTTTGCGCGCCAAACACTCGGATGCATGAGGTCCTTCTGGCCCTTAACATGCTCCACCTCATAGTGATCAGTAAGCAACGAGAAGATGTTCACATACTCCCCTGCCCAAATCTTCTCTTTAATAGCCAAAGGCACATGTTGACCCAACTTTTCCCTACGAGAGGGTGCTGACTCGTCCCTCGCAATCGGCAATGGCCGCTTACCTGCACCGGACGCTGCCTCTGCGGTCGAATTCGTCCCTTGTGGCTTGTCTACTACTGCAGCCGGCGCGGACACCTTGGCTGCCTCCCGTTTCTCACGCAGTTGCTTCATCAGCGCCTGCGCGTCGACAGCCGTGGCGCCCTCGCTACCTTCGCCCAACCACGCTGCTAGTTGTGCTGCCAGCTCGGGCGGCATATCTTCCTTGGACACGGGGGTGACCACAACGGGAATCGGATTCCCCTCTACCGGCACTGGAGTTGGCGCTTCGAGCGGGGTACAGGGAACCGGGACGTCTCCCCCAGCTGCTCCCCTCCTAGGCCTCTTGGCTTTTCCTCCCGGAGCTGCTCCGGCCAAGGGACGTTTCGGTCCCCCTTCCCCCTCTCTCTCCGCCACCCGCTTCTTCAGCTCGGTCATCTCCTTCATGAGTACCCGCAGCATCTGCTCAGTCGACATTCTCTTCCCGCCTTTCTTGGGCATTTCTCCGACAGAGTATCTGCAAGACAAAAAGAAAGATTACCACGCTCAAAATTGGCTCTTTGTTCCGTCTCGAGCTCACGTGCAGCGAGGAGGTGCAGCTTCAGAGCACAGGAACAAGAGGATGCCTTCTGGTCTTGCGTCTCCTTTTATCCGTCTTCAGGGCGGGCGTAAACCCGCCCCTGCCTGCCCTAAGGGCGTGGCCAGCCGCGACAGTGTCTAGGCCAGCCCCCTCTAGGGCGGGAAAAAGCGCGCCCCGGCTACGCCGCTTCGGGCATACCAGCCGAGACTCGCTTCCCGCCCAAGATGGCTTCCCGGGGGGATCGTGGTACTCCGCCATACGTTCGGGGGGACCGAGTGGTCGCCCCTTTCCAAAAGCTTTGGTCAGATATTTGGGGCCCTTTCCTGTCAGGCATCTATGAATGGTACAGAGAATTTTGAACTTCGTGCGTTGCCGCACTGGCAACCAATGGAGCTTAGCTAGTAGAGGACGGGAGGGAGTTCTCGATGGAACATTGAGAACTAGCCTTGCCGCCGTATTCTGGACTACTTGTAATTTGTTTCGTTGGCCTTCATTAGTTGACAATAGAAGGCCATTACAGTAGTCCAGTCTACTGATCACAAGTGCCTGGACTAGGGTTTTCCTGTGACTATCAGGAATATAAGGGAACACCCTTTTCAATAGTCCGATGGCCCTAAAGCATGTGCCTGCAACTTGCCTATTGGGTTCCATGTGAATAGACAGAGAGAAGGGACTAATCTCCGGGGAGAGGCAGCAGGTTTTGTTACAGTGCGGGAGCTGCCTCGCGCGCCTTTTGAGCGCCGTCAGAACCTCGAGTCTGTCAGGAAGACGGACATCTCAAGGACTGAAGCGATGTCTCATCCACTGTAGCTTTTATGTTACAGCCGTGCGGTGTCCCGCGGGTGAGCAACCTGCTCTATATTCTCCACACTTTCCTGATGAAAAGCAACGGATCGCACCACAGCAAACTTCTTGATAAATCTCAGATTTTATTAGGTTTTTCCGTAACAAACAAACACCAACGCGTTTCGTTCTAACCTAGATCTTTATCACAGTGCCGCCCCCAAAGTACTTCCTGTATTTAAACCAATCATTACTTCATGTTAGTCACATGATTTAGTTCCTGGGGCATTGTGGTTCATATAGTTTATCTTTTTATGTTTACAATTCATTACTACAATTTTGAACCGATACGTCTGCAGCTGAGGGATGTGCTCCAGCCAAGGTGACTTGCCACATCCCTCAGCTGCAGACAGGCCCCCCCTCGTGTGTGGTTGCCTGGGCTGAGACAGCTTCCCGGGCACACACAGAGCCGCACCCGAGTACTTCACAGGTCTTTTAAAGACCTCTAGCTTGTTAATGAGGCTTTGTTGTTTTGTCACTACATCTAGAGCCTTTGTATCTCCAATCTAACTATTGCTGGGAGACCCAAAATGTTTTTCCAGCCCCCCACCCCCACTAAATGTGGCTCTAGTTGCGCCGCTGGCTTCAGGGCTTATGATTTGCTCCTGCCCCTCCCCTCCCATCACCATAAATGCACTGGTGTAATGAAAATTGAGGGGGCCTCCCTGCACGGCATGCAGAGGGGCCCCCTCCAGGCTCAATCAGGAGCTCTCTGGGCATAGTGCAGTGCCGAGGGGGCCCTCTGGAGCTTAGGGCCCCCCCCCCCACTGCGGGGGCTGCAGGGTCCTGTGTTACGCCCCTGCGTAAATGAGGTGTGAAAGGCCTGCTGGAAATGCACCAAGCAGAGGTCACATTTCCAGGCTACCTTCACAGACTGGTGAATAACAATTAGAGCAGCCCCTCCGATCTGCTGAAGGACCTGCGCCCCCTAGACTGGTAGCGGGAGGGGGAGGGTTTAAAGACACCATGCCTCCTGCCATACTCACGTTTCGCCGTAGTTCAACGAGAGCACTAGGATGAACCCAAACTGCATCTCCCAGAAAGCATTTGGCAACTATTCTTAACATGTAGTTTCTTTATAGGGCAAACCTGGCCCACAGGTATACGACAGCTTTACAAAAGAACCAGACTATGTCACTTTTTTGTCACAAGGAGATTAAATGATTTGCCCACAATCACATGATGTTGGGTCAAGGCCGAGATTTGAACATACTTTCCCATGGTCCAATGCCATCATTTTTCGTCTTTAGACCAAACTTCTCCTTCCCCAGGCAAACAGCAGCTTAAAGATTTTTTCTTTTGCAGCAACCTAAAATTGCTCCCTTTTCAAGGCTGTTCCGTCGCACTGACAACTATAAAAACCTTGTTGCAATATACAAAAATTGGTACAGCGGCATAATGATGGCTTTCTTTCAAGACTAAGGACTATTAAATCTCACCTCGACACTCTCCCTTCTCGCATAGGCTGATATCAGACCCGCCAGGTAGAGCTAAATTGCAAATGCCCTTTAGATCAATTGTTTCTCAGCGATTTCCATGGTGACTGCCTTTGTGGTTTTGATATTCTAATAGCGAGACCCGCAACACAAATAATTTTTCTTCAGAATCAGTTTGTCTTTCAATCTTTGAAACAGTTTGATAGAAAACACCATTTATTTATGTTTGCTCTGGGGCATGTCTGCGTTCAGGTTTTTTGGGGGAAAACATTGTTATTTGATGAACACAATTGTCATGCTGCATAGAGAATTGGCACACCAGCCTAATGGCGCTTTATTATTTGAAATTATCCTTCATACATTCAATAGGCTGGGAGGCATAGCGTTTACAGTTGGCTCTGTCTATAGCCCAAATGACCACCAGGAACGCTTCTTGGACTCAGCACTGGTGGATGTTACTGCCTCTCCCGACTGACATGTTATCTCAGGGGGGGATCTTAACATCGTCTTTGATTCCGTATTGGACAGGTCGGCGCAGCGGTCTCCGCAGACTGGAGAACTCTCCCAGGCTGTGAAGGCCCGGATTGTGGACATGGACTTACACGACCTTTGGCGCTCCATGCACCCCACAGATAGGGACTACTCCTACTTTTCGCATGCGCACCGTACCTACGCGCGGTTGGACTACCTCCTGGTTAGTGGGCCGATGCGCGCCGCCGCTACGGAGGCGGACATTGGGGTCCTGACTCTGTCTGACCATGCGCCGGTTACTGGCGCGTTTGCATGGCCGGCGGCCTCCCCCTCTCGGGGGATGTGGCGCCTCAGAGACACCCTTTTACACAAGAAGACGGTGGTGAAACGCATTGAAGAGGTCATACGGGATTATCAGACTCACAATAGTAATGCCGACACTTCACTGGCGACACAGTGGGCTGCATTGAAGGCGGTTCTTCGGGGGGAGTTCATCTCCATCTCCTCGGCCGAAAATAGGGAGCGGCAGCGGAAGAGGGATGAACTGACTGTTCAGGTTTGAGAGCTTGAGCAGGTCCACCGCCGCACGGGTGCTCCGAGGGTCTGGAGGCAGCTGAAAGCGGCAAGGAAGCTCCTGTCGGCGCTGGACCTGGACAGAGCAGAGTACGCTGCTTTGCGCTTGAAGCATGCCTATTACACTGGGGGGGACAGGTGCGGCAAACTCCTGGCACATCGGCTCCGGGTCGCGCAACAGCGGAACGTGGTGAAGGAACTTGTGAGTACAGACGGGGTGGTCGTCTCCGGAGATGAGGAAGTGGCAGAAGCCTTCTGCAGTTTTTATGAGGCGCTGTACGCTGAGGAACCTTCCTCTCAGCGGGACGCCGAGGAATACTTGGAGTCGGTGCCCCTTCCGGTGCTGGATCCCGCTCAGGCGGAATATCTGGAGCGGGATATTCACGTTGAGGAAGTGATCTCCGCTATTGCTCGGCTGAAGCACGGGAAGGCCCCGGGCCCGGACGGATACACGTCCCTGTTCTATAAGACTTTTTGCCCGGCTGTGGCCCCTGTCTTGACTCGGCTATTTAATTCCTTCTCCGACCCGGGAGCCATCCCACAGGATCTCCTGAGTGCGACAGTCTCGGTGATCCCGAAACCCGGGAAGGACAGAACGTTATGCGGCTCGTATAGACCCATCTCGCTCTTAAATGTCGACCTCAAGCTATACACGGGGATTCTGGCGTCCAGACTGGCCCTACACCTCCCCGGTTTGGTTGAGGCGGACCAGGCTGGCTTTGTGCCCGGCAGGCAGACGGTCGACAATACCAAGCGGGTGACGCACGTTTTAGAGAAGGCCTCGCGGGTCCCGGGAGAGCGGATGTTGCTGGCAGTTGATGCGGAGAAGGCCTTTGATAGAGTGCATTGGCCATATCTCGAGCTAGTTCTCAGGAAACTGGGAATTGGTGACAAATTCCGCACCATGGTCTTCAACTGTTATAAGTATCCCTCGGCGTCTGTGCGTGTCAACGGATGCAGCTCCCGTGGTTTTGCAATCGAGCGCGGCACGAGGCAGGGCTGCCCCCTTTCTCCACTCCTGTTTGCTCTCTACATGGAGCCGTTCGCTCAAAGGATCCGCCACAATCCGGACGCTATTGGGATCAGGATGGGCCAGTATGTCCACACGATCAGCCTCTATGCGGACGGCGTCCTGCTGACCCTGGACGACCCTAGGAGGTCCTTACCCGCCTGCATCCAAGAGTTGGATGCCTTCGCACGGGTAGCCGGCTTCAAAATGAACATGAGTAAGTCGGTGGCTTTAGATGTGTCTCTGGCTGCGGACACTAAGAGGGACCTCCAGAGACTCTTCCCTATGCAGTGGTCTTCATCCCTTGTATCATACTTAGGGATCCTACTAGCACCCACGCTGCCAGCGATGGTGACGGCCAATTACACTGCTCTCAGTAAAAAGATCAGGGAGGAGCTTGGCCGCTGGAGTAACGGCCTGTTGTCCTGGCTGGGCAGGATCGCGGCGGTTAAGATGACTGTACTGCCCCAGATATTATACCTTTTTCGTGCCCTGCCTCTCCAGCCTCCAGTGGGCTGGATCCGGCAAACGCAGGCCGACATCTCCCGCTTTGTCTGGCAGGGTCGCAAGCCGCGTATGAAGAGGGTGCTCTCCACGCTTGCCCCGGAGGCGGGGGGCCTTGGTATTCCGGACCTCCGTAAGTACTTTCAGGTGGCGCAGCTACGAAACCTGGTGGAGTGGAGCAGGTGGGAGTCCGACAAACACTGGCTTTTTCAAGACCAGGCGGTGGCAGGCCGAACCCTACAGGAGGTTCCATTTTTGCGCCGTGCCCATCGCCCCCTAACCTCTACGCTTCTTTTGTTACGCGGGTCCCCTTGAGGGTGTGGGATGCGGTCTGCGAGGCTCGGGGCCTTACCACCTTCCCTTCACCGTTTACGCCCATAGTGGATAATCCTGACTTCTCCCCGGGGACAGAACCGGGCGCTTTTTCCCATTGGAGGACGGCGGGTTGCAGGGCGCTCTTCCAGGTCTATGGGCCGGAAGGCGTGGTTCCCTTTTAGCAGCTTCGGCAAGACTTCGGCCTGACGGAGCGGGACAGACCACGTTACATGCAGGTCCGGCACTGGGCCCTCCAGCCTCAGGTGCGGGACACCGCCGATCGTCAAATTACACCGTATGAGCAGTGGCTTGTGACCCGAACCTCTGACGCTAAATTGATCACGGATCTTTACAAGCATCTACAACCCCCGCCGTTCCACTATTATAACCCAGGGAGGGAACGCTGGCACAGGGAACTGTGTAGGACTCTCAGCCACAAGGAATGGGACCAGATCGCACACCGGGCACGACACTCTGCTTACCATACCGGCCTTACGGAGACATTTACCAAGGTGTCCACGTACTGGTACTACACCCCAGAGAGACTGTATGAGATGCATAGGCACACTGACAGGGGGTGCTGGAGAGGTTGCGGACAGGTGGGGACCCTCTCGCATATTCTTTGGGATTGTCCCTTGCTGTCCGCCTATTGGAAGGAGGTTCTGGATGAGGTGGATAAGCACTTTGAAATCGAGCTCCCGCGCTTTCCGGCGTATGTCTTACTAGGCCTTCCTAATGGCTTAATGTATCCACTGAAGTCCCGCAGGGGCAGGCAGATCGCAATTGCGCTGGGGTCTGCGGTCCAGAATATCCTTATCCATTGGCGCACCACCACTGTCCCCTCCATTACGGGTTGGTTGCATAGGCTCTGGCACGTGTTGGGAATGGAGAAGCTGTCACTGACGGTGGCGGGGGAGGTAGACCAATTTGATGAGCTGTGGCAACCCTTCCTTGCGCTGCTAACCACCGAATTCAGGGAGCTCACCTGCCCGAGGTACCTCAGGCTCTTGAGGATGACGCCGCCGGTGACCCCAGCAGAATAGGATGAGTGGGAGGCGGGTTCTGGGGTGGGTGGGGGGCGCTACTTGTGGGCGGGTAGTATTAGTAATGGGCTTTCGGACGGGGTGGTTGGGGGGAGTTGGGGAGTTGTTTCCTTTTTCTTGGGGGGGGGTTCCGGGAGGGGACGGGTTGTTCTTTCTGGGTTACTCTCATTGCTCTCCCTGCTTAGCCTTGGGGTGATGGATATATGCAGAGTGGAGTTATAAGTTGCATTTTGTATTTTCATCTACCGATGCTTCTCCTCTGGACTGTCGAACTGTTCCTTGAATTCGCTCCTGACATTGCGCCTTTCTTTTTCTTTATTGTACTGTATGTAACCCTAACCTCCTGCTCCCTCCCCCCGTATTCTTTTGTCTTAATAAAAATGCTTTAAACCCAAAAGCTGAGACACCAAACGATTTTATAAGCTGTACCAAGGGGCGGAGGTACAGATTAAAAAGTATACGGCTGATGGCCGAGCCCTGTGGAACCCCCTGACCTACTTTCCTTGGTTCAGAGCAAAATGGAGGAAGCGAGACCAATTGTTGCCGGCTGCCAAGATTAGTCCTCACTGTTTGCACTGCAAACCATCACATGCACAGACCAAGGTCTGAGCGCTTCATGTGGGAGGGTGCAGGACACGGGGGGGTAGGGGACAGAGTGGGGTGGAGGGGGTGGGAGGGGAGGTAATGGGGGAGAGGGAGGTGGGGGGAGGTAAGGCAGAACATTTTTAAAATTAGAAATTCTGGTGCTATGCAGTTTTGTTTTGTCTTTTGCTCGGTCTGGGTAATGGTATAGTTAAGGTTCTAATACAAATGCTTCAAAAGAGTGAAGGTGTTAATTTAGAACAACTGAATGTTGAACATTAGAATCTGTACATTTAATGTTGGGGGTTGAATGACTGGAGGAAGCGTCAAAGGTTAGCTCATTTTGTTAAATATAATGGAATTGATGTACTTTGTCTCCAGGAGACCCATCTACCCTGGACAAAGAGGAATCTGATGAATATCAGAGGTTTTGAGATGTTGGATTGTTCGTCGTAAACCTACTCAGTCAGGGGAGTTGCAATCTTAGCAAGATCCTCCTTGTGGGGGGCAAGCGGTGTAAAGCAGATACCCTAGGGAGATGGGCAGTAGCTGAGCTATGTATGGGTTACACACTTTGTGTAATCTATGGGTCTAATCAAGATGATCCCGAGGTTTACGATGCTTTGGAAGGAGACTTGGTCAGCTGGCCCACCCCAATTATAGTTTGTGGTGATCTAAACATTTCTGTTGATTGGTATAATCAGTCTTCATTTGCAGGACGGAAACCTAGAGTGTTCCGGCTATTAGCTGCCCTCATAAGCTCGAATGGGCTGAAGGATGTTTGGGGGGATAAGGAGCCGAACAACCCAGGTTTTACATATTTTTCGAACCCTTTCCAGAAATATACCAAGTTAGATTATTTTTTAATTTCCTCTTCCGAAATAAAGAAGGACAGTATTAGGAAACTTCTGAAAGTAATCTCGGATCATAACCCATTGATACTGTCCGATGAGCTGGATAAGGTAGCAAGGAAAAAAACTAGTTGGACATTCCAAAGAAGGCTATTAGCGGACAACAGATTTGTAGAACATTTTAGGAAATGGACAGTGGAATTTTTTGACGCAAACCGGTATAGTACATCGCGAAATGGCATATGGGACGCATTTAAAGCTGTTCTAAGGGGGAAAACCATAAGCTGTTCAGCACGGCTAAGGAGAGAAGATAGAAGAGAGGTAGAGAGACTTACGGGGGAATTAGCTGAAGCAGAAGAACAGCATGTCAGAGATATTGGACTCGGAGAGGAAGGTGTAGAGAGCCAACTTAAATTGATGATCGTAAAAGCAGAACTTCAGAAAATGGTAACTCAGAAGGCACCTAGCGACTATCAAACCTCAAGGGCCAAGCGTTATTAAACAGGGGAGCAAGCGGGTAGGGCACTGGGGTTACAAATTAGACAAGATAAGGTCAAGAATATGATCTCTAGTATACAGGAGGAGGGTAGGGATTATACAGAACCAGAGGATAAATTACGGGTCTTTAAGAACTTTTATCAATGATTGTATAATGAGGAGGTGTATTCTAGCTGCCCTAGTGAGGAGAGTGCTGATGAAGGGCCGGTACTGGATGAACGGGGGAGAGAAGAGCTGGATAAGGATTTAACGATGAATGAGATTAGGGCGGCTCTATAGAAGCTAGCCGCCGGCAAAGCTGCAGGTCCCGATGGCATTCCTCTGGAGGTATACAAAAGCATTGAAACAGAGATTGCCCACTGCTGCTGGACCTCTTTAATGGTATATTGTGTTCAGGTATAATTCCAGATTCCTGGAAAGAAACAAACATAATCGTATTTCACAAGAAGGGGATACCAAAAGAAAACCCTGGGTCATATCGCCCAATCTCACTCATTAATGCCGATACAAAGTTGTATTCAAAAGTTTGGTCCGAGAGATTGGGAAGGATCATTGGCGGTCTTGTCTCTCTGTGGCAGCATGGGTTTGTTCCTGGACGAGGTACGACTGATCACACTAGACGAGCTATAGCACTGTTTGATGCCCATGATGCCGCGGGGGGGAGGATGGCCATGATCCTCCTCAATGCGGAAAAAGCCTTTGACCGTGTGGTATGGAAATACCTATGGGGTATATTGGCTGGCAGAGGTTTTGGATCTAAGGTTATGAGAGCTCTAAGAGCAATGTATCAAGATCCTGTAGCCCGAGTTCAAGTAATGGGGGAGAGCTCTGACAAGATTTTAATTAAGAGGGGGACACGTCAAGGGTGTCCCTGCTCTCCGATTCTCTTTTCATTATATATTGATCCTCTGATTCAGAGGATTTTAGGTTGTCCGCAGATCGGCCCAATTGTGCTCAATGGCTATACAAATAAAGTGCTGCCTTATGCCGACGATCTGGCAGTAATAACCTCTGATCCCGAGCAGGCGATGCCAATTTTGGCTCAACTTGCAAAGGATTTTGGCAGCCGGTCAGGGTACCTACTGAATGAGGGAAAAACGCAAATGATCTGCACTAAAAACATCATTAAGGCAGATGCTAGATATGTGGATTCGGCTGTATATCTTGTTTATAAGCAAAATACCTAGGCGGTAATTGCTTCCGGGTGGGTATGGCTACGTGACTAGGCAATCCCTTAGGGCTTATAAACAACAAACCGATCCCACCTCTACATCGTCGGGGTCCGGCTCGAGGGCGACGTAGGCATACTGAGGGTGCTAAGCGTCGAGGGCGTAAGTGGATTCCACCTACCAACCTAAAGCTAAGTAGTGATTACACTCCAAAGTACCGAAGGGTATTATATTGATTTTGCCTTTTTTTCCCCATTTGTTTTACCATGTTACAGGGTGTGCCGAATACGCTTCCACCCCCCTCCTGAGACCCATGGTGTTTATTCCCAACACCAATTAAGTGAGACATTTTTAATTTTAAAGCGATCCTACTAGAACACTTACTTTGATCGCTTAGCTGACAATCTTCTATGAAGATTCTCACCTTTTTAACCCATAGTCACAACTAGCCCTTGTCACGAATAGCACACCGCACTTTTCCTAGTTCATCTGAACCCAGGGCTAAGAGGTGGTGTTAAACATAGCGCTATTCAACCACGGCCAGTACGACTATCACGTCTGGAGCACGTATTTTACAGTATACAACAACCAGGTTAAAATACTAACTGTTTGTTTCATCCTACTTGTTTGTCTCTGTCTTTTATTTTCAGGTGCAGAAACGATAAGTAGAAGCCTCCTAAACCAGGAGTAATTAGGAATATTTTATTCATTCCTAATTTTAATTTTTTTGCACTTTTTCACTTAATTTCTTATTTTTCACTCTCACGCCCCTAGGTAAGGGTGGGCCTTAGCGTGCCCATACCGCCAGGGTTTTACCACACGCAGTCCTGATGAATTGATTAACACCGTTTCGATGGCAAGAAACATGTTGACTCACTCTTAGGAACCCCCACTCAATTAAAGTGGACTGTTTCCTCACATATTTTAATTCCTGAGTCTTTAGTGGTCACTTAATAAAGTTTTTTGATACACTACTGACTATTTTAAATACCCCCAACACTCACTAAATCCCAATTACATTCAACACGCCCTTATCTCACGATCCAGCTCCGCAGTAATCCTGGCGTTGCAGCACACCAAAGAGACACAATGATGAAGCATGTCACCACCAGGTGGTGAGTGAGGGCTTTCTTCAACAACTCAGTGTGGTTGTGTTTGTGCTCCCTAGAATGGCCTAGCCTGTCGGATAGGCAGATAAAAGATACACAGACAAGCTGCAGAATTCACTGTATCTGGAAATAACACTTGCTTGTCAATATTCAATTCACTACAAAATGCAGGAAAATGTGAAGATGGAAATGACTAAATAATATGCTTCTGGGCCCTAATAGAATCATGTAACTTTGGAGGCATAGTAGGGCGAACAGACACATCAAATTAATATAACAATATTGTAATTTGGTAATGCAATATATCAATGCACGTTGTGGCAATCATGTGTAACCAATTATCGGTATTAAAGAAACCAGTATATCCAGTTATGCTTTCTCAATTCCTTCTTCCTAGAGGCCACCACTGCTGCTATCCAGCCGTATTCAGCAGTGCCTCCTGTGACCTGGAATCCTGCATTTAATCAATACCAAATGTCGTCAATGCTTCTAGCCAACTCCGGTCACTGGTGCCACTCGCACCCCCACCACCCTTGGGCCTGTTATTCTTTTAGCCGGCTCCAGTCAGTAGTGGCCCCTTGGACCTGTATGTAAGCCTACTAGCCAGCACCTGTTAGTACTGCCCCCTGGGACCTGTTATCATTCTAGCCAACTTGAGTAATTAGTAGCACCTTGGGACTAGTGATCATACTAACCAGCTTCAGTCAGTATTGGCCCCCTGAGACCTATTATCCTACTAAGTAACTCCAGTCAGTAGTGACCCCTGTACCTTAAATCCTGCAAATATTCAAAACCAGAGGTCAACTCTACTGCCAACCAGTTCCAGTCAATATTGACATGTATTGTTACCCTGCTGTAATGAATACCAGAGGCCAGCGTTGTTGCTAGCCAGCTCCAGTCACCAGTGCCCATCACATATTATCCTCAATAGGACCAACGCCCAAGGCCTGTGCAGCTGCTAACCTGCTCTAGTCAGTAGTGACCTCCCACACTTGTTATTCTGTATATAATCAGCAAGGCTTCGGCCATAATAACACTCCCCCCACATCCTTATGGTATATTAGCAATGTAATTTATTTACATCATACGGTAGGTACCGCACTATTTAACACGATCTCAAAAACAAAGAAAATCAAAACTTGCCTAACTGTTCAGCACTCCACCGTGTCAAAAATGACCAAATCACACCAAGCACTATAGCCTGCCACATCACATGGCACACTCAGCCACAACATGATAAGATACCACGGGCAGGGATTTGGGGCCATTAATCCTCTGTTCGGGGCATGTGTGCTGTAGATGCACATGCTTTTCATACTCCTGCCATCTTGTGTTGGGTCCGGATGTTTGCAGGTTGTTTTTCTTTGAAGATGTCTTTCCAATCACGAGGTAAGGTGACTCCACCTTTCGGTGATAGTGCGCATGGGCATCGACTCCATTGTTAGATTGTTTTTTACCCCAAACGGGTTCGGATGTGTATTGCTGCACTCCAAAACCGCTCTTTGGGTTCCCCGCAGTCCACTCTACCCTCAACGGTATTGTTTCAGTACCTGTTTCCCTGTTCTCCGCGTTTCAAATAGATCGACAAACTCTACATTTTCGATAGAAAACCTTGTGGGCAACCGTCGGGCCTTGCTGCGTAGGGCCAGCCATCTGCAAATGGAACGGCCTCCATTCCATTTCTGTCCTGGGTGCCACACCAAGTACCCTCGCACCGACCTACATCAAGTTTGTAACTTGTGCCTCTCTCCGGAGCACAAGAAGGAAGACTGTGATGCTTGTAAGTCGTTTCGGTCCAAAAGGACTCTACCCGATCATCAGGCTCGATGACGAGAGAGGCAGCGCCAAAGCATTCAACACACTCTGGATATCTTCTGGGAAGAATCTGACCAAGACGAGATAGAAGCGGCCGCCGAAGAAGAAGAGGCCCATCTCTATGCCAGAGCGCAATCGTTGGGGCATGCTGGGGCAGCCATGTGATTGCAATTCTACCTCATGCCAGTTCGAAAGGCGACTGACCAAATGCATAGGTTATCTAGCGCACTTCTGGTATCTAAAGAGGCCTAATAAACAGCATTTGGGTGTCAGCTCAATACTTAGTTGTGTGACATGAACCATTTCTTCGACAGCTAGTTGCCAGAAGGAGTGTATTTCATCGCAGGACCATGGTTAATGTAACATATCAGACCCCAAAGTGTTGCAGCGCAAGCATATATCTCGGCAAGACCTTCGATGAAGGTGTTGTGGCGTTAAGTAGGTTCTTTGCAGAAAATAATAATGTATCAGTCAGAAATGGGCATTAGTAGAAACCATGCGTATTAGTTCATAGGCCCACTGCCAGTCTTGATCTTCCATCGGAATGTCAAAGTCTAAATTCCAGGCCTCTCTGGCCCCTTGTGTAGTGCCTACTGTATCTGACCGCATTGTTCTGTAAAGATGCATAATTAGGTGTCTACACGCTCCATACGTTATCAGTATCTCAAGGGTTCAGTATGCGGCAGAGCTGTCGGATAGCATGGCCAGGTGTGCTTAGTTGTGGCTGCCAAGCCTGCATGTTGTAAAAATTGCCCCTGGCTTAGACCAAACTCTTTGCGGGCATGTTTAAAAGGGATAAGTGTAATCTGGGTACAATTCACCCTATTGCTCGCATCCCTCTCCCTCCATTCCTGGAAGGACATACTTAGTGCCATCTGCCTGATTGGTTTTAATATCCAGATTGGGAGCTCCCTATGGAATGGTGTGCGCTTAAGTACTCTCACTTCAAACCATTGCCATACTCTGGCCGTCTGTCGCACAATATATGGAGTATCTCTCGGTGTTCTCGATTCCTCCATTAACAGCTCTGGAAGACAACCAGCGTCCACCATTCCCGCCAAGAGCCGCATTTCCCAACTAGGGTCTGTGTTGAGCCATCGAGCTGCGTGTTGCCATTGAACGGCATAATATTCGGGGTCCAAATGTGGGACCTCCAATCCCCCGCTGCATAAGTCCTGGTCAGTGTGGCCAAAGCCACTCTGCTATGTGTAATGGCCTTGTTGAAAGATTTAACAAGACCATGAAGGGCATGATCGGTGGACTCCATGAACAATTCCAAAGAAGATGGGATGTCTTACTTCCATGCCCGCTTTTTGCCTATTGGGAAGGGCCATAGAAGGGAAAAGGGGTCCTCCTTATTTTAGCTTCTGTTTGGGTTTCCTGTCGGAATCACTGTGCCTTGTGAAGCAGGGATTGGAGAAACCTCTTGTTGAACCTTAGCAGATATAGTGGACTATGTGCTTGGCTTTTGCTCCAGGATGTATGAGGATGAATGAGTACGTGGAAAAAGCAAGCAAAAACGTTGCAGCCAGCCTAGAGCTCCAGAAGCTCTGGTAATGCCAAAAGGCTGCTATGGTTGAGTTCCAGCCAGGGCACATGGTGTGGGTTTTGGGTCCTGTGGCTCCTAGGACTCTGAAAGGTAAGTGGAGTGGACCCTACCCTATCCTGGAAAGAAAAGGGGCGGTCACCTACCTGGTAGACCATGGCTCTGACAGGAATCATAAGAGGGTTGTCCACGTCAACCGCTTTACATCCTACTATGACAAGGCAGATGTGACCATGCTCATGGTTCCAGATGAGGATCAGGAAGCAAAGAGTGAACCTGTCCCTGACCTGTCCAACAATCCAAAAGATGGGTCAGTGGAAGGTGTAGTCTTGTCAGACACTCTACCTGCACATCAGGAGACTGATTGCAGGCAAGTCCTAAATCAGTTTGCTGAGCTCTTCTTTTTGATATCTAGCCAGACTAGCTGGTGTATCCATGATGTAGACGCTGATGAAAGACTACCTTTCGAGAATAAAACATACAAGTCAACTGAACATGTGAAAGAGAGCATCAAAGCTGAAGTAGGCATGATGCTGGAATTGGGAGTTCTAAAGCCTTCTGAGAGCCCCTGGACCTGCCCAGTTGGCTTAATCCCCAAGCCTCATAACCAGGATGGTCAGAAAGAAATTAGGTTTTGTGTGGACTATTGGGGCATAAATGCTGTGACCAAAAGCAATGCATACCAAATTCCATGGGCAGATGAACGTATTGACAGGTTGGGAATAGCCAAGTATCTGAATATGTTTGATCTCACATCAGAGTACTGGCTGATAGGTCTGACGACTGCAGGAGCAAAATAAATATCTGTATTTTCAACCCCAGATGGGTATTGTCAGTTCACTGTAATGCCCTTTGGATTGAAAAATGCTCCTGCCACTTGATTGGAATCCTTGTGGGCAGCATATCTACACAACATTTCTGTCTTTAGCTCCACCTGGCAGGATCACCTGATCCACCTTAGGAAAGTACTGGAGGCTCTGAGAAGTGCAGGCCTCATTATCAAGGCATGCAAGTGACAGATAGGGCAAGGAAATCCCCAGGGAGCAGCATTGAACTGCCATTGAGATGGACCCCTTTGCTGTGGTTTGGTCCCTTGAGAAGTTTAGGTCAAACCTGTTTGGCTCTCACTTCCTAGTTCAAACCTACCACAGGCCTCTCCGATGGTTAATGCAAATGAAAGGTGGAAATCCCAAACGGCTAAAGTAGTCCATCTCCCTACAGGGAATAGACTTTGAAGTGAAACAGAGACCTGGGACTGCCAATGCAGATGGACTTTCCAGATTGTCCCATTTAGACGGTATTAAATGTTATGCTATGTTAAAAATACTTATAAAGCGCGCGCACACCACAAGGTTTCATGGCGCTGCGGACAAGGGAGTCCTGCCGCTAAGTGATTAATTCATTAGCCTGGCAAAAGAGCCAGGTTTTTAAGAGTTTCGAAAATTGAGGATATGATATCATCGATCTAATGTCCTGAGGGAGAGAATTCCAAAATTGAGGGGCCAGGACCGCAAATCTTAGTCCCCTCAATTTCAGCGTTTAAAGGACGAAGTAGCTAGGGGATTCAAATGGGAAGACCTAAGATCCCGAGTGTGGATATATCTCTGGACCCGAGTAGATGCAGACAATGGGTAGTTGCCACTTTAATAACTTGTTCAAGTCATTAGATATGGTACAAACTCCAGCCAATCAGGCGACAGCACCCTCTGGAACCTTCTCCTCAGAGGCTCAGGCTCTCAGATTTTCTACTGCACGTCATGTGAAGGGAGTCTCCCTGAGCTCTGCTCAGTATTTCTACCTTTTCCCTTCAGAAACTTTTCAGAATATCTTCACTGCTTTGTCTGCTACAAAGAGGTCACTCATCAGACACTGTGAGTCTTGTGGGAAATTCCGGCGTCATTCCGAAGACCCCCACAAAAAGTGTATCTACTGCCTCCACCCTGAACTTCAGGTGAGAGATTGTAAAATCTGCAGGACTTTTCCTCAAAAGACTTTAAGAGACAGAGAGGGACGTCTACTTCTATGGTTACAGAAACTCAAGACCAAGGATAATCCCTTATCAGATGTTGAGAGTGATTCCCCTCTCAGGACTGTCATCCCTAAGAAGAGGGCTTGTGAGGCGGAGATGGTATCTGCTAAGGCTAAGGTGCTCAAGAAACACCACACCTCTACTCATGTAGGCCTGACTTCCTCCTCTAAAAGGGCTCCTGCTCCTTCTAAGGGACCACTCGTGCCCTCTACGCCTCCGAGATCTGCCTCTAAGTCTCAGGCGTCTTAGTCTATTCCTGCAACAAATTTGCCTAAAAAATGGGTTCCTCGTTGACGATGACTTCCGTCGCCTCTGCTACAACGACAACTTCCACCTTCTCTTCTCCTCAACCTACAATGATTATGTCGTCAGTGTCCTCTCCGTCGACGTTTGTCATGATGTCGGTGAAGCCTCACTCGTCTGCCACCTGAAGTACCGAAATTTTCACTTACCCCTAAAAGAATTATACTTACAATTACCAAATATCATTCATCAATATTCAGTCGATTGGCAGTGTAGAAAGTTCAAGCGTTTATTAAACAAATAATACTCTGCCAGAGGAGCTCCCAACGACCTCACACCCCGAGGTCTGCCGAGAGACTTCTGGCACATTGTCAGGTCAATACATATATACTATCACAATTTGCAACCGTTGCCTAAGATGGAAAAGTACAAGTTGGTACAGGAGGTGGCAAGAGATATGCCCATATATGGCATACCCAGCTTCCACCTAAGCTCAGTATAGCAAGGTCACGCTGGTCGACTCCCTTCTGGTAGTTTCGGTGAGAGTCCGCACAGCGCTTGCAAGAATGTGCTTATCTGGCCGGCTCCCTCCTACAACCTTGATGGGCCCAAAAGCAGAAGCAGCTGCTTGCTACATGTTAAGCTATTTCTCATGAGAACGGGGAGACGTGAAAATGCAGCCCCATGGAGGTTTGAGAAAACCGTATTACGGGTTGGCTAGTACAAAATGGCGTCGGTCCTGTTTGAGTGAAGCTAACCTATTCACAAGGAGGAACTAGAGTACGATTTTCATAAAAAGAGGACAGAGTATAACTAAACGAGGGTCTGGTGCCATAGAAACGTACATAACATGTTAATTAGCTACGTCACGCTGAGTACTGACTAAGAAACTACAATCTATGTCCCCGTATAAGGCCTAATTGAATTCCTATTCCTCAAACCCTACTTTTAGCGTGATGAAGCTAATAACAGAGGACACTAATCGTCGTAGAGATCTTCGTCGATTGCCATAAGTTCCTGGACCTCCTACTGGAGCATCTGAGCTTTGGTGGGGGTCACAGAAGGGGTGACAGCCACTGTTAGTCTAGAGGCACAATAAGAGCAGCACGCAGGACCGCACTGTAGACAGAGACAGCAGACTAAAAGGACACCTGCCGCTCCTCCCAAAATCAGTAATACCTTCCAACCCCAAGTACATAGTAGACCCCAAAACCACCCTGACAGGGGCCAGGACCCATTTTCCACATGCATCTCTGCTGCTATGCGATGGAGCTTCTGAATGGCCAAATGAACCTTAGGGGCGGAGTCTGGAATGTAAACGCAGCAAGAGCTGCTGATCACCCGGCATGCACCACCGCGATCAGCTAAGATAACGTCCAAAACCATATGGTTTTGGAGCGCAACGAGTCTGGTCGCCTGAAGCTCAACTGTAACATTGGTCATAATATAAGTAGTGATGTTAATGACATTTTCTACTATTCTAGACAACCTTCTTATTTCTCTGCTATTAAAGATCGGTCCCCAGAATGGGACCAAGCCTTTGCTGAAATCCGTGAACTGCTGCAAGGAGGTGTCGGTCTGATCAACTTCTGTTGCTATGAGCTGCCTACGTTGCCTATTGGGTACTGCTCTCGTTGAGTGTAACTGATGTGTTCTATGATAGTAGGATGGTGCTATGTATACAGGCGGGTACAAGAAAGACAGATAGCAGTGCCCAGCCCAACCACGGGGTAACCAAGTATAAGCATTTTCTCCGCATACGAAATACCCATTGGGTGGCGTCAACAAAGGAGGACTGCTAAGGATTTTCATACGATAGGTATAATTACAAACACTGTCACCAACCTGTACATGCCCCATCCCCTGTACACAGAAATCAGAGGAAGTATTTAAAATAGGAATAGGTACAATGCGTTCGCTTGTAACATTTCGATCAACAAAGAGCTGGAAATACTGAGAAGAATTAAATTGGTTAAAATCATAGAGTTCATCCTGTAACCAAGTACTATTCCAAATCCACATATACCTGTTCATACAAGCCTGAGGATCTAAAGATCCCCGTCCCCCATTACCTTGTGGGTTAAAACCCTGATGTTCCTCAATGTATGCCAAAATCATATTATAGTCTTTCTCAGTATAAGTGTACTGCCTGTGGTTTTCTATATAATGATTGTACATGGCAGAAAACAATTTGAACCAGGCTTCACAGCTCCCTAAATAGGAGAGAGGTAGTGAGAGGAACAGATCATGATTGTGCACCACAGAAGGCAGAAGTCCACAAACCCAGCAGTCAGTGGTGTTGGTGGAGCTGTGTGTTTGGTGAAGCATTTCTACAAATACATTTTTCGCATAGGTCTGGCGATGTCGTTCTTTGTGGGATGCTAAGGTATACATAAAATGCTCAGGGGGAGCAACAGTCAACATCATCATTGATTGCATCGGGTGCCTAAGTATATGAAAACACCCATAAAAATTGCTAAAATAACTGCTATTGTAACTACGAAAGCTATTTTCACACGCATGGTCCAAGTAGAAAACATTGGTTCGTAAAAAGGCAAATATCTAGGAGCAAAAGGGAGTTCCTCCTCAAGTACAATACAACCAAAAGGGTACATTCCTTGCTAAAAGTCCAAAAGAGCTAAGCTCGGCCAAAACAACCTTCCTGCAGAGGGTTCTTCTCCCTGTGTCCGTCAAAGCCTCACAGGCAGACTTATATGCACATCCAACGACGTCCCACGATGCAGATCCTCCGAAAGAAATTTTTACTCAAACAACCTGGCCAGTTGACAAGAACAGAGTCTTTCTTTCTGAACAGAGCACAATATCAATGTTCTAGCTCTCAACGAGTTCAATCTAGTGTCCCGCTCAGTACCATAGATTAGAATCTAGCAAGCCCTACTTTTATCCAATTCTTTCCTTATCTCCTAACAGTGTCATCTGAGGTACTGTGAGGTTTTCTTGGCCGCAGGTTGTATCGGACATGACCGGGCACTTCCTGATCAGAGAATAACAAAGGGGAAGGTGCAATACCTTCATCAGAACCGCTGCCAACCAGATCAACACGGACAGGGCCAGGGGCGATTGCTGATTCTCCAGGGACTGCCCCGTCCGGCTCTATCCCTCCTTCAGCTCCAATTTCACGAGCATCAGAGAACGGTATCAAGGCAACAGCTCTCTCACCCTCTTCGGTCAGGATTCCATCAGGGTGTCGCCGGTCGTTTGGAAGTGGAAAAGGAATTCTTTTTAGGTGCGACACATGGATCCAGTGTCGTTTTCCGTCCACCTTCACTGCCGTCCGTGTGGCCAAGAGTATCTAATGTGGCTCAGACCATCTCGGAGCCAGGCTGGAATCCCAATCGCATATCTTGACCAACACCCACTGGCCGGGTTCCAAGTGATGTCCGGGGCCCTCTGGCAGGGGTTGCAGCACAGACGCTACCTGCTGATGAACAGAACGAAGGTCTTTAGTCAGAGTGTACAGGTAATCAATCAACATAGGATATTCAACATCAGTAAATGATCTTGGTCTAGGCATGCCCCAACATTAACGGGTCGCCCAAACACTATCTCATAGGGAGACAAGCCAGAGCGTGAATGAGGGGTAACCCGTAGGGACATAAGAGCTAATGGGAGGGTGTCATGCCATTTTAAACCAGTGCTCTCTTGTATTTTTGCCATCTTTAATTTTAGTATTCCGTTATATTTCTCAACTAATCCTGCTGACTGGGGGTGCCTAGCCCCACTGAAACTTTTGTTTTATCTGGAGCCCTTTGCATATACATTGCACAAGGGCCCCATGGAAATGCCCGCCGTTATGAGACCAGATCAAGCGAGGCAATCCGAAGCGTGGGATACACTCCTTTATAAGGCCTTTTGCGGTGGCTAGGGCAGTATTTTCTTTCGTAGGGTACGCCTCAACCCATTTGCTAAAGGCGCATACCACCACCAATACATATTTCAAGTTATTGACGCGCTCCATATGGATGTAGTCCATCTGGAGTACCTCAAAGGGCAATGTCAGGGGTGTAATATTCCCACTTAAAACAGGTTCTCCTTTACCCAGGATATGTTGCAGACAAATCATGCAATATTGAACAAGACGTATAGCTGTTCTCTGTATATTGGGGTTATTCCAAACTGGATCCAACATGGCTCAAATGCCCTTAGCTCCAACGTGAGCTGGTCCATGGGCCATAGTAACGACAGCCTGTACCATAGCATTGGGCAGCAACCATCGCTGCTTATCTGTCAGATCCACCCAACAGTTATGTTCATCCAATCTTCCTACTTCCTGCTCCCATCTGTCTAACTCCACTGAAGTTGCTTCTTTCTGAATTTCTCGCACACTTTCAATAGTATTATCAAACAGGTCGGACTCCTCCACCCACCTTGCAGAGGAGCTCACATACATGGAAGACACCATGGATTGGGCTGTTTGTTTAGCTACCTGGTCTGCAAAAGCATTGCCCTCTCCCACTTCATCCACCACTGCCTTATGTGCACTACATTTTACAATTGCTACTTTCTTAGGAAGAGTCAAGTCTGCAAGTAATCGTAACACCCAGGGTCCATTCTGTATCTTCTGACCATGTGAGGTGAGAAATCCCCGTTCCCTCCATAACCTCCCAAAACTATGGGCCACGCCAAAGGCATACTGGCTGTCCGTGAATATGTTGACCTCTAATCCCTCACTCAACTCGCAGGCTCGTAGTAAAGCCATCAACTCAGCAGCTTGGGCTGATCGATGGGGTATTCGGAATGTTTCAACTACTGTTTTTAGAGTTGTAATTCCGTATGCAGCTGTCGTTGTGCCATCTGCTAATTTGAAACAAGAACCGTCCACATACAATTCCCCTTGGGGGTCAGATAAGGGAACGTCTGTGAGATCGATTCTTCCCTTCGTTTCCTCTTCTGTCCTGAAAATACAATCTTGGACATCATTCACCTGTTCCCCCGAAGGGAGGGGTAACAGTGTAGCCGGATTCAATGTGGCACAACGCTTAATGGTCTCATGTGGAGCAAACAAAGTCAATTCATAATCCGTGAGGCGCGCGCTTGTCAGATGCTGTGTCCTGGTTTTATTTAGTAATGCATCCACAGCATGCGGCACCATCACGGTCAAATTAGAATTTAGAACAAGCCCTTCTGATTGCCTGATGGCCGCCGCCACAGCCGCCATGGCCCTCAGGCAACTGGGAAGTGCTCTAGCCACGTTGTCCAATGTGGCCGAAAAATAAGCACACAGTCTTTGCTTACCACCAAAACCCTGTGTCAACATTGAAAGCGAACAACCGTCGACCTCGTGCACATATAGTACAAAAGGTTTACGGTAGTCAGGAGTGCCAAGGACAGGAGCAGAACATAGAGCAGATTTCAGAGAATCAAAAGCAGACGGACATTCATCGGTCCAAGGGAGGGGTTCATGCACATCTTTAGTGGTTAAGTGTAGCAAAGGTTTAGCAAGAAGAGAAAAATTAGGGATCTATTGACGACAAAAAGAGGTAATGCCAAGAAAAGCACGGACTTCACGTTGCGTACAAGGTACAGGCATGTTAGAAATGGTAGTAATTCGCTCAGGTGATAGACGCCTACCCTCCTTCGATAGTAAGTGGCCTAGGTAGATCACTTCCTGCCGAAAATATTGGAACTTTGACAAGGAAACTTTATTACCTCTGTCTGCCAGATGGTGCAACAATTTAACCGTCGCTTCTTTACAACCCTCTTCAGTGTCAGACGCTATCAATAAATCATAAACGTATTGCAAGAGCACGCTACCATCTGGCAATGACAGGTCATCCAAGACCACCTTAAGGGCTTGGCTATAGATGCTAGGACTTTCGGTATAACCTTGATCAGCGCAACGAAATCTAAAGTTTCGGCCAGATAATGAGAAACCGAAGATCTACCTGCTATCTGGATGGATAGGGATACTAAAGAAAGCGTTCTTCAAATCTATTACAGAGAAATACTTAGCTGTGGGAGGTATCATAGTAAGGATGGTAGTGATGTCAGACACCACTGGGAATTGGGGCACCACTATCTTATTAACTTCTCGTAAGTCAATCACAAAACGATATACATCAACACGTTCAGATGTCCCTGTCTCAGGAGCTTTTTTCAAAATAGGCAGGATAGGGCTATTACAAATGTTCAATGCAGTTTCTTCTACCACCCCTTTATCAATTAAATCCTGTATTGTAGAAAGCAAAGCTCGCTCTCCCGCTGGGGAGATCTTGTATTGGGGTATGCGAGGCAACTTAGCACCGGGCTTTAATGTAATGCGGACAGGAGGGATATCCAATCTACCAACATCCGCATCTCCTGTCGCCCACAAGCTGGGCGATATGCCTGCAAATTCAGGCGGCAATGGGTCATTCTTAGCAAAACACTGCCTCCCGCTTACATCAGGATCTTGAATAGTCAAATAAACACCATCTGGAGAGCAATGTATTTTTGCGTTCAGTCTTTTTAGCATATCCAAGCCCAAAAGATTCTCTCCACAACTGGAAGTTAAAAGGAAAGGAGAGTCCATGGTGAACGGGCCAATCGCAAAGGGGAGAGGCTGAGAGATGGGGCTTATGACAGGAACTCCTGAAAATCCCACTGAAACGTTATTCTGCCCAGACAGAGCGGCCCCTGGGACCAACGAGCGAGCAACCGAACTATTCATTGCTCCTGTGTCAATTAAGAACTTATCAGTGGTCCCCATCAACTCCCCCGTCACATAGGGTCCTTGTTGATTGACCGGTATCGACACTTGGCCTCCACTCTGTCCTTGGCTGTCCTATACATCTCCGAATCTATCCTGATCTTCGTACCCATAATCTTCATTGTAGTATTGCCTACCTTGGGGTTTATCGAAATAATTTCGCCCATGATCTCCATGTACTGCTTCTTCTCTGTGCATATCGCTACGGTCCGGGCCGCCTCGTCCTCGACCCCTTCCTCGGACAGCTCCGTTCTGTGCTAACAGCAACGGACACTGCTCTCTCCAATGGCCCTCCTGTCGGCAATATGTGCACTGATTGGGTCCCCATCGGGAGGTCTGACCCCCTCCTCCTCCTCCTCTGGAGACCGGCCCGCTGGACACGGGCCCTCTGGCTCCTCTCCCTGTTCCTCGATCCCTCATGACTTGCTTTAACAGTACTCTAGTTTTAAGGTCCTTAGCTTTCTTTTCAACTTTATCCTTACTCTCGTTTTCCCTGTGTTCGTAATTCTGAGCCATGCTTAATATGATAGAAGGGGAGGACGTAGTCCACGTACTTTCAGCAGCTTGTAGTCGGGCTGAAATCTCAGGCATCAGATTTGTTACAAATCTATTCACGAACAATCGTATTCCCCCCTCCCTAGCGAGGTCCTGACCACTAAAATCGATGAAAGTTCCCTCGAATCTGTTAAAGAAATCGGAGACACTTTCATCTTTCTTTTGCCTGCAAGCAGTCAGTTTATCCCAATCCACCTTCTGCGGAGGAATCAAGGTATGCATTTGGGCTATAATCTTTGCCGGCAACGCAATTATTTCAGCCTTCGGCTTATTCCCCGGCTTATGGTCTTGATCCCACGCCTTAAGCTCCTCCCAGGTACCCCCCAACTCGGCCGCATGGGGAGTATCATGGACCTGCCGCCATATATCTACGGGAACCAACAATCCGAAAAACAACTCAATATCTGCTAGAGTCATGACAGCGGAAGACGCTGCTTCAGTTAGTTCCTTATAGTAGGCGGTGGGATTCTTACGGGGGTCTGGAAGTTGGGCTTTTAAAGCCAACACTTCACTTTGTTTCCATGGCGTATACACCCATGTTATGTTATGTTATTCGGAATTTATCAAGCGCACGGTCACCCAGGGGTTTCATGGCGCTAAAGTGAGACATATGGTAAACAATACCCTAACCGTGCGCTTGCTTGAGTAACCAGGTCTTCAGAGCACCCCTGAACTCCGCCAGCTTAGTACAGTTCCGGAGTGACAGGGGGGAGGAGTTCCATGTTTTTGGGGCAAGGTAAGCGAATCGGGATCCACCACGTTGTTTCTTTTTGAACATAGGCAACGTGAGGAGGGACAAGTGGGCAGAACGAAGGTTACGGGTCGGTTCGTATTTGTTTATCAGATGATTGACGAACCTAGGGCTTTTGCCATGGAGGGCCTTGAAAATTATGCAGCCTACTTTGAAGGTAATCCGGTGGGCTATAGGAAGCCAATGAAGGGAGGCCAACAGAGGTTTCGCCGTATTCCTGCGATTGCTTTTAAATATTAATCTAGCAGCTTGATTTTGAACAATCTGCAGGCGTTTAGAAAGAGCAAGGGGGAAGCCCAAATAAATGGAGTTGGAAAAGTCTAGTCGGGAAAGGACCAAGGCGATTACCACCTGAATAAGAGCAGATTGTGTAAGCAGGTGGGCAATGTTGGACAGGCCACGTGAAGGGCTTGCTCCCTCCCCGCATGACAGGGCCCGAGCCCGGCCCTCCAGGTGTTACCCACAGAAGCCACCCGCTCCCCGTCTCATACGGGACTCCTGCCCCCGGACATCTCTGCATCATGGGGCCGAATCACTACCGGCCCCCTCGCCCGGCCTGGCCGCCATCTTGGACACTGCACCACGAGGCCGCGTGGCCTCAGATCGACCCTAACCCTGGGCCTGGCCAGGCCCCGACATCCCGGCACCACCATCCACCCAGGAGGTGAACGGACCACTTGGCAGGTCAATGGGAGAAAGAAGTGTCGATGGCTCTCCCCCGCCAGGTGCCGATCGCCCCCAGCTCCCCCAGGCGCTGGCTCCACCCCCCTGCTGGGTGTCTGGACTCCCTCATCCTGGACCTCCCGACCTCCAAGTGCGAGGGTCCGGACATCAAAGGGCGCCAGACCTATAACTGGGGCAGCTCCAGAGCAGGAAGGCAGTTGTATCCTGGAGTCGAGAGACGCAGTGAAGAACTCATCCTTGACGGACTACTGGCGCTGCCGTAGCCCTGCCTTGCGAACTATTGTCTTGCCTGCTGGCGCTGCTGCAACCTTCTGAAACCTTCATCCTCGTCGGGACCTGCTGGCGTGGCCGCGGACCGTTTGTAACTACCACCTTCACCGGGACCTGCTGGCTCCGCCGCGGACCGTCGCTATCATCGATCATCTCGGGACCTGCTGGCTCCGCCGCGGCCCGATCATCTAGAACGCCGAGCTCGAGGATTGTGAGCTATCCATCTTATCATCGCATCTACCAGATTGGTAACAAGACTGTCCCGCTACCCCTTTTCCCAACCAAGAGACTAGAATCGAGGGGACCCCTGAGTCCAGACCTCCTTGTACCATTCCACCGTACTTAAAGATTGCTTATAAAGAACGTTAAACCTTATCTTTGTGTGGTGTACATCTGTGGGGGGGAAGTTACTCGTCTGTACGATCGCTGGAGACGGCTCTCCCCTTGTCCTCGGCCGAACCTCCCGGTCCGTCTAACATTGGTGGCCAGTGGCGCGATCCGAATCAACGCGTAATCGTACAGAGAGTAGCTCACCCCACGACGAAACCACAATGTCAACCAAAGAAAGCGGATCCACCGAGAAATTCTAGATGGAGAAATTGGAAGAATACAGCCATCGTGAGTTGAAACAATTCTGCATTGAACTAGGTATCGCTACCACCGGTCTGAGTACTAAAGACGATTTCAAGCACGCCATTGAGTCATGGGCAGAAACCGGGGCCGTCAGACCCCCGGACCAAAATGTTGCAGCATCAGAGAGGAACACCACGGCTCCCGAGGAACGAAGAACGGGTCTCTCGCAGGAAGAGATCCAAGAGCGAGAAAGAAGCAGACTACATGAATTAGAAATGGCCCGGCTCAAAATGGACGGCGAACTCAAATTAGCCGAACAAAAACTGAACCTAGAACATCTGCGGCTCCGAGAAGAACGGGAAGAAAAACAGAGACAAAGAGAACTCGAAGAAAAGAGACTAGCGTATGAACACGAGTGCAAGCTAGCAGAAATAGACTTACGTAAGCAGAACAAAGAATTAGGGGTGCCCGAGCAACCGCGCACCCCGGGAGCGACAGAAAAGAAAGTACACATCCCCAAGGATGTCGTTCGAGAGTATTTCCGAGATGACGACATACAACAGTGGTTCAAGGCCTACGAGATCGCCATGACCTCCCACCGGATCGATCGAAGTGACTGGGGAGCCGGTCTATGGGGGAGGTTCGTCAATGAGGGCCCCGATGCCCTGTTACAGCTCCCAGACCACCTGATGACCTCCTATGACCACATGAAGGCTACCCTCCTCACCCGCTATGGGCTCACACCCGAAATGTACCGCCAGAGGTTCCGAGACTGCACCCGGATCCCGGGTACAACTTGGGTGGAGTATGTGAACTATTTCAGCCGAGCCTTCGAGGGTTGGAACAAGGGAAGCAATGTAACGACCTACGAGCAACTCTTTAATCTCATGGTGTGGGAGCACCTCTCTAACAACTGCTTCGTCGAGCTCAGGCAGCACCTCCTCGACAGTAAATTGACTGATCCACGGCAGCTCGCCGCCGAGGCTGACCGGTGGGAAATTACCCGAGTAGGCCGGAATGGGCCACTTGAACAGAACCGGAACAACCAAGGTCAGCACCGTCCCCGAGGAGGAGGAGGCCAGGGACGAGGAAGAGACACCGCCCCGGCCGCTCCCGCTGCCAGCACACCACCCCCGGCCAACCGGGGCAACCCCCCGGCGCGCCCGGGGTACAGAGCCAATGTCGCGTGTCACCGATGCCAGCGAGTCGGCCACTACGCAAATGACCCGAATTGTCCACAGAACCAGACTCCGAGACCCCGCCAGATGGCTCCCGCCGCCCTGGGGGAAGAACAAATCTCCGAAGAACAAGAGGAGTGCGAGCAAGAACACCAGGAGTGGGAACCAGCCGCCATGGTTCTAGCGTGCCTAGGGGGAAGAGACATGGTCCTGCGGGCCCCCCTACCCGCCAACACCAGGAAGTACAGTCAGTGGGTGAACATTAATGGGCGCAGGGCCGAAGCCCTACGTGACACAGGGGCCAGTGTGACAGCCCTCCGCTGTCACCTGGTGACCCCAGAACAGATCCTGCCGAACATTCTCTGCCCTGTCCGTTCAGCCGACAATTCGGAGAGTCTATGCCGGATGGCCTGCGTCCCCTTCGAGTGGGGAGGAGTCTCCGGCATGTTGAAGGTAACGGTCCGAGATGATGCCCCCGTGGACTGTCTCCTGGGGAATGATCTTGAGAGTTCCCTGTGGGCCGCCGTAGAGAGAAGAGAGCACCTGGGGATGTTGGGCCTCCCGGACTGGGCGTGCGTAACCACCCGGCCCATGGCTGCCCATACCATCCCCTGACCCGAAGAACCTGAATGGCCGGCACGTCCTCCCCCGGTCGCTCCAGTAGAAGACGCCGACCGTGCCGACCCTCCAGAGCAAACCCCCGAAGGGCTCGCTCAGCCCCAGGACCTTCCCGACCTGGCTCAGTGGCGTCAGGAAGGGGGGCCCACCCCGGAACAGTTCCGTCAAGAGCAGAAGACCTGTCCCTCACTCGAGGGACTCCGCCAGCAAGCCCTCGCCCAGAGCGCAGGGGATACCTCCGGAGCCCATTGGATCTATTGGGACAACGACCTGTTGTACAGTGAACAGAGAATCGCGGAGTTAGGGGGCAGTCGAGTGCTATTGGTGCCCCTCCGCTTTAGAGACTTCTTGCTAAACCTGGCCCACGATGTCCCCCTGGCTGGTCACCTGGGTCAGGACAAAACCTACAGTCGCCTGGTGACCCACTTTTTCTGGCCCAAGATGAGAAACGACGTACTCAATCACTGCCGGTCTTGCCCCACGTGCCAGGCCAGCGGGAAGAGCGGCCGCAAACTTAAAGCACCTCTGCAACCTTTCCCAGTTGTCACCACCCCGTTCGAGAGGGTGGGAATAGACATTGTGGGGCCCCTGGACCCCCGTACAGCACAAGGACATCGGTTCATCCTGGTACTGGTGGACCACGCCACCCGCTACCCCGAGGCTGTTCCCCTGCGAACTGTGATAGCCCCGGTAGTCGGCCGGGCCTTGATGGGGATCTTCTCCCGGGTGGGCTTTCCCCGAGAAGTCGTCAGCGACCGAGGCACAAACTTTATTTCAAAATACATGAAGTCCCTCTGGCAACAGTGCGGGGTCACCTACCGATTCACGACCCCCTATCACCCTCAAGGAAACGGACTAGTCGAGCGGTTCAACCGCACGCTCAAAGGGATGATTGGGGGGTTGGGAGAGCCCCTCCGTCGCCAGTGGGATGTGCTACTGCCGTGCCTCCTCTTTGCATATCGAGAAGTCCCCCAGAAGTCCCTCGGTTTCAGCCCGTTCGAACTCTTATACGGACACCCTGTGCGTGGGCCACTCAGCCTAGTCAAAGAAGGTTGGGAGATGCCACCCCTAAAGAACCCTCCAGATGTCTTCAAGTACCTCCTGACCCTACGCAATCAGACCAGGCGATTCAGGGAAATGGCAAAAGCGAACCTTGAGGCATGAAAAGGTGGTACGATCAAAATGCCTCCTCCATCGAATTCGAACCCGGCCAACAAGTGTGGGTGATGTCCCCCACCGAACCATGCGCCTTGCAGGACAAGTGGACAGGGCCCTTCAAAGTGGTCGAGCGCAAGAGCCCTGTCACCTATCTCATCGATATGGAATCTTCACGGAATCCCCTCCGGGTCCTCCACGCCAATAGACTAAAACCCCACTTTGTGCGTTCGGAGCTCAGCCTCCTGATGGCTACAGACAGCGGAGCCGAAGAGGACTCCGAACCACTCCCTGATCTCCTACGGACTCGGGAGAAGGATGGTTCCGTGGACGGGGTCCGACTCTCAGAGGCCCTCACCCCGGAACAGCGCCAAGGCTGCCGAGACCTCCTACTGCAGTTCGCAACCCTGTTTTCCCTCACCCCAGGGGTCACCCCCTGGTGCTTGCACGACGTGGACACTGGAGACAGTCCCCCTATCCGACATCGGGCCTACTTCGTACCAGATCGGGTACGGGCCTGCATCCAAGAGGAGGTGTCCAAAATGCTCACGCTCGGGGTCATCGAGCCCTCAGACAGCCCCTGGGCCAGCCCAGTGGTACTGGTCCCCAAAGCTGCCGCCCCCGGCACCACTCCTGAGCTCCGATTCTGCGTCGACTACCGGGGCTTGAACGCTGTCACCAGAACCGACGCACATCCCATCCCCAGAGCGGATGAACTAATCGACCGCATGGGAGCTGCCCGCTACCTCAGCATCTTCGACCTGACAGCGGGCTACTGGCAGATCGGTCTCACACCCCGGGCCCAAGAACAATCCGCCTTCTCCACCCCTGATGGCCACTACCACTTCAAGGTCATGCCATTCGGCATGAAGAATGCCCCAGCAACTTTTCAGCGGCTAGTGAACCAGGTCCTGGCGGGACTCGAGGAATTCAGCGCCGCCTACCTGGACGGAATCGCTGTGTACAGCCGCCACTGGTCCGACCACCTCCACCACCTCCGAGAGGTCCTGCAGGCCCTCCAACGAGCCGGCCTCACAATCAAGGCCAGCAAATGCCAAATTGGCCAAGGGTCTGTGACCTATCTCGGACACCAGGTGGGAAGCGGTCTGGTGGCCCCTCTTCAACTCAAGATCGCTGCCATCCAGTCTTGGCAGCCCCCCATCATCCAGACCGAGGTCCGCGCCTTCTTGGGACTCACAGGCTACTACCGGCGGTTCGTGAGGGACTATGGCAGCATTGTGGGGCCCCTCACGGAACTCACATCCAAAAACCACCCAAAGAAGGTCAACTGGACCCCAGACTGTCAAGCGGCCTTCGAGAAGCTGAAGGCCGCCATGTGCTCCGCCCCTGTGCTCCAGGCCCCCGACTACAGTCGGGAATTCATCGTCCAAACGGATGCCTCCGACCATGGCATTGGGGCAGTCCTTTCCCAGTTGAACCCCGAAGGACTTGACCAACCAGTGGCTTTCATCAGCAGACGTCTCCTGGCCCGAGAGCAACGCTGGAGCACCATCGAGAGGGAGGCCTTCGCAGTGGTGTGGGCCCTCAAAAAGCTCCGGCCTTATCTCTTCGGTACCCACTTCCGGGTGCAGACAGATCATCGGCCCCTGCAGTGGCTAATGCAGATGCGGGGGGAAAACCCAAAACTATTGCGTTGGTCCATCTCCCTGCAGGGGATGGACTTCACTGTGGAACATCGACCTGGGCAAGACCACGCCAACGCGGATGGCCTGTCACGCTTTTTCCGCCTCGACGAGGAGAGTCCCCAAGAGGATGGGTGACTCTCCCCGCCTTCAGCTGGGGGGGACGCATGTTGGACAGGCCAGGTGAAGGGCTTGCTCCCTCCCCGCATGACAGGGCCCGAGCCCGGCCCTCCAGGTGTTACCCACAGAAGCCACCCGCTCCCCGTCTCATACGGGACTCCTGCCCCCGGACATCTCTGCATCATGGGGCCGAATCACTACCGGCCCCCTCGCCCGGCCTGGCCGCCATCTTGGACACTGCACCACGAGGCCGCGTGGCCTCAGATCGACCCTAACCCTGGGCCTGGCCAGGCCCCGACATCCCGGCACCACCATCCACCCAGGAGGTGAACGGACCACTTGGCAGGTCAATGGGAGAAAGAAGTGTCGATGGCTCTCCCCCGCCAGGTGCCGATCGCCCCCAGCTCCCCCAGGCGCTGGCTCCAACCCCCTGCTGGGTGTCTGGACTCCCTCATCCTGGACCTCCCGACCTCCAAGTGCGAGGGTCCGGACATCAAAGGGTGCCAGACCTATAACTGGGGCAGCTCCAGAGCAGGAAGGCAGTTGTATCCTGGAGTCGAGAGACGCAGTGAAGAACTCATCCTTGACGGACTACTGGCGCTGCCGTAGCCCTGCCTTGCGAACTATTGTCTTGCCTGCTGGCGCTGCCGCAACCTTCTGAAACCTTCATCCTCGTCGGGACCTGCTGGCGTGGCCGCGGACCGTTTGTAACTACCACCTTCACCGGGACCTGCTGGCTCCGCCGCGGACCGTCGCTATCATCGATCATCTCGGGACCTGCTGGCTCCGCCGCGGCCCGATCATCTAGAACGCCGAGCTCGAGGATTGTGAGCTATCCATCTTATCATCGCATCTACCAGATTGGTAACAAGACTGTCCCGCTACCCCTTTTCCCAACCAAGAGACTAGAATCGAGGGGACCCCTGAGTCCAGACCTCCTTGTACCATTCCACCGTACTTAAAGATTGCTTATAAAGAACGTTAAACCTTATCTTTGTGTGGTGTACATCTGTGGGGGGGAAGTTACTCGTCTGTACGATCGCTGGAGACGGCTCTCCCCGGAGACCTCTCCCCTTGTCCTCGGCCGACCCTCCCGGTCCGTCTAACAGGCAATTTTCTTGATCTTTCGTAACTGGAAAAAGCTGGAAGAGATCACCGTTCCGACCTGACTTTTCAGTGAAAGGTCGGAGTTAAGAGTGACCCCAAGGCTCTTCACGGACTGAGAAGGAGATGGAGGAGAACCCATCGAGGACGGCCAAAAATGAGGGCCCCAACTCAATGCACTGTTACCTGGGAGTACCAGCTCGGTCTTTCCAGGATTGAGCTTTAGATGGTTCTGATCCATCCAGCCCTGAATGTGCAGCATAGTAGTCTGGAATTCCTCAACAGAGTCCGTTTCAGAGACCCATTGTTCCTGAAACCTGGCTTCTACTCTGTCCCGTGTTACTACATTCTGATCATTGCGCAGCTCAGTTATCTCGGGGTGATAAATGGGGTGCACCTCCCTCATGGGGTGCTGAGAACCCAACTCAGGGAAACGCGAAAATAGTCTGCCTCGATAACCCACCAGAGTGTCAACATTCTTATACACCTCTTCTGGGCTTAATTCAAATCTATGGGCATGGTCCTTAATGTCATACAGAATCCTCGGGCCAATCCTTTTTCCCCAAAACACTGTTCCCAGATCTCAATAAGTAATCGGGACATGCTTTGCAGGGCAGTCTGTTGCATCACTGGCTGAAAATCTTTCATAGTACTCCATATATCAGTCAAAGTATATATATCCCTGGACATCCATCTAACTGCTTGGTCGGCTATGGCTTCCTTTTCTCCATAGCCCACAGACCCTCTCGTAAATAGTCGCCTAATGTGTGAGCCTTCTGAATCTCCAATCTGAGCTCGATTCCTACTTTCGGGGGTCGCGCTGGCTGACTGGGAAGTCCCTATGGGGCTAGGCATTGTTAATACCATTGGGGAGCCGCCCGCCGTCCCAAGGGACTGGCGTGTGTCGGGGATCAGAGTGGCTAAGTTCCTAGCAGAGGAAGCAATGGTGCTCGGTACCTCTGTGGGAGCCCGGGGCCGGGCTCCTCCCTGTGCCGGCACTACAGGTGCTGTGGGTGCTAAGAGAGGCATCGCTGGATATATACGCTGTGGGGCATATGGCGGAGGAGGGCGAACGTCCAACAGATCTTCTATCTCATCTTCGGCTTCCTTACGTGCAACATAACTCTTATCTACCTCCAACTGAAATTGTCTATCCAGGTACTCAATGTTCTGCTCGGTCTGGTTTTTGTCATGCTCAATTACTTTCTGAGTAATGATATGTCCTTGCTTTATTTTTACTAATTTCTCAGCTCTCATTCTTCTACGGGTGGCCTCTTTCTGCCATGTCCTCAGGGTATCGAACATGGACTGTCTGCTGCGTTTCGCGAAAAACGTTCCTGCAAATAATTGATCTTTTTCTCGTCGAAAGACCCTATTCATGGCCACTGCAATTCTACATTACCCTTGGTGTATTTGCGCCATAGACGATTGATCACCAAAGGTCCAATCCCGTGCTTCCAGTATAAGTCATGACTGGGAGCTCCCTCCGGAGGGGCTGGCTGACTTTTATCTAATCTAGTACTATTTCGGCTGGTACAGCCAAAACATAGTTTACTGAAGCACGGCATTGTTTTTCTACGTTCTAATTGTAGCTGTAGAAGGAATTAGATAAGTTATTGTTTACAATATTCTCACACACACACACACATGGCCATGTTCAATTATTCACTCAATCACTTATTCATACCCCAAAAGACATATGACAATCCTGAACGCAAGTAAACGAAAACAGAACACAGACAAAATACATACAAAACGAACCAATATGAACCAATGCTAGCCCAAATCAAAAACGGAGCCCGTCGACTCTCGTCTGTGGAGAACCGGTATATTCCAAAGTCAGAGAACCAAAGATCAAAACAGCCTCACCATAAGGGCTGCCTAGAGATAGCCACACAGGTTTTTCACAACCACAGACCGACCTACCGACCATCCAATGGCCTTCTTGGTTCACCTCCCGGACTATGCTGGCTTAGCCCGCTTTTTCAAGCACCGCTCCAGATCTGTCCGAGTGCTACCCAAGCATGACCATCAGCATTTCAGAGGGCGATCCGGCCAGGTGTGAACTTTTCACAGGTCACACGGAGGCGTGGTAGTCATATCTCTATCAAATACAAAAATAGGGGCGTCCGCCCGTGCAGTCTCACTACTGCCCCGTCAGACCCCCTTCCAAAATACAGAGATCTCCATGGTCTATGACCACCAAATTCCAAAACCAAATGCAGAACAATATCCTACACAAAACCAGACGAAACACTCACCTGGTGCACTCAGGTTCGATTGCAAATTTCTCCACTGCCAATCGATCTGTTCTTCCGGGTTTCCGGCGAGGGGCCACTAGCAGCCGAGGCTTCTCCCGATCGGAAAAGCGGAGCAACTGTTTTTCTTTCTTTGGTCAGTCCACCCCCCGACCGAGAACACCCCTCTTAATGTCCCGTTATTTTCCAGATACGGAGGGAGACCCCAACGCAGAGTCCCGGCGGAGTCGCCAACTGAAGTACCGAAATTTTCACTTACCCCTAAAAGAATTATACTTACAATTACCAAATATCATTCATCAATAATCAGTCGATTGGCAGTGTAGAAAGTTCAGGCGTTTATTAAACAAATAATACTCTGCCAGAGGAGCTCCCAACGACCTCACACCCTGAGGTCCACCGAGAGACTGCTTGCACATTGTCAGGTCAATACATATATACTATCACAATTTGCAACCGTTGCCTAAGAAATGAAATGAAATGAAATGAAATAAAAACAGATTTATATAGTGCTACTTAGCCCGATGGGCGTCAAGGCGCCTAACCAAAAGAAACTAGCTATTACAAATATACTCTCACTGTGGGTAGGCCTTGATAAAGCACTAGATTTTGAGCGCTTTTTTAAAAAGGGAAAAAAGAAGGTTGGATCTTGATCTCCAAAGGGAGAGAGTTCCACAGTCTAGGGGCAACAATGGAAAATGCTCTACTACCCCAGCGTACCTTTCTAGCACGAGGGACCACAAGCAGATTCATCTCCGATGATCTGAGGGATCTACTAGGCATGTAGCGAGTTAGAAGGGCACCTAGGGGGTCCAAAGGACCATCTGCAAGAGCTCTGTAGGCCAAGCATAAGATCTTAAAAGAGATCCTCAGTTGTATGGGGAGCCAATGCAGGCTCCTTCTGGCCATTGTGGCAGAGGATGCATTAGGAAGAGCCAGAACAAATCGAGCAGCCGCATTCTGTACGACCTGAAGGCGTTGAATGAGTCCCTTGTTGGAGTCTGCATAAAGTGCGTTGCAGTAGTCCAACCTGGAACCCACTAATGCAACCACCGTCTGCTTGCGTGCTATAGGAGAGAGATAGTGAAGAATTCTTTTGAGGATTTTAATGACCCCCCCAACAAGTGGCCACTGTTCGATTGACCTGTAGAGTCATGGACAATGATGTGTCGAATATTACGCCGAGGTTTCTGGCTGACTGGGAAGGAGATGGACAAGTTCCCAAAGCTGAGGGCCGCCACTCACTGGACCAAACATCCTGGTCTTTGCCAAAGACCAGAATCTCAGTAAGTAAGTAAGATGGAAAAGTACAAGTTGGTACAGGAGGTGGCAAGAGATATGCCCATATATGGCATACCCAGCTTCCACCTAAGCTCAGTATAGCAAGGTCACGCTGGTCGACTCCCTTGTGGTAGTTTCGGTGAGAGTCCGCACAGCGCTTGCAAGAATGTGCTTATCTGGCCGGCCCCCTCCTACAACCTTGACGGGCCCAAAAGCAGAAGCAGATGCTTTCTACATGTTAAGCTATTTCTCATGAGAACGGGAAGACGTGAAAATGCAGCGCCATGGAGGTTTGAGAAAACCGTATTACGGGTTGGCTAGTACAAAATGGCGTCGGTCCTGTTTGAGTGAAGCTAACCGATTCACAAGGAGGAACTAGAGTACGATTTTCATAAAAGAGGACAGAGTGTAACTAAAAGAGGGTCTGGTGCCATAGAAACGTACATAACATGTTAATTAGCTACATCACGGTGAGTACTGACTAAGAAACTACAATCTATGTCCCCGTATAAGGCCTAATTGAATTCCTATTCCTCAACCACCCTCACTTCGTCGTCGACAAAAAAGAGGTCTGTCTCCGGTCAGTAGTAGACGGATGCCTCCTCGCTGACGAGACGGTCGCTGGCTCTAAAGGCTCCACCTGCTTCGTCGACGGTTGCCTCATCGACGGTTGCCTCGTCAACAGCACAGACGCCTTTCCTTACGGAACTTCAACCATGCTCTTCGGCGTCGACCGCTGAGTCGGCAGCAGCATCGTTGGTTCCACCTTCAGCTTTGATGTGTCTAGTCCCCTTGAAATCTTCAGCAACACTTTTGCCGCCTACAGGAATGACGGATGTTTCCCTACTTCAATGTCAACGTAGGAACTCTTCTTTGGATCTATTGCCAATTCAACCATCTCCAAATCTTTCTGTGGAGCTTTTTGACTATGGGGCTAATGAGGAGGTTTCGATAGAAGATAACCGGTTCCGTGCTGCTCGTACTCCTTCCGAGCTTCTCAGCAAATGACAAGATATTGATGATGACCAAGGATATGATTATTACCCTGAGCCTAATACTCAACCACTACTTGAGAATCCAACTGTGCAGATGCCCATGTCTCTCATCACTAACTTGCAACATGTGCTTGATTACTACTACTGCCGATTTCCTCCCTCGGAGTCGGCCTCATCTGTCCCACAGATGCCTCTTCCTCTGCCTTCATCGATCATCAGGCCGCCCCCTCCGGTGGCATCGATGTCTCATCACCCGGAGGACGCACACACATTTGACAACAACAGAGAAGAAGGGGAGTGGGTGATAGATCCCTCCTTACTGAGTGGGACAATTATTAAATTCAGACTCCGTCACCTACTGACAAAACTGAAGAGCCGACCTGGCACCTATCCCTGTGTGCTATTCCCATGAACACTGCTAGAGGGATGTCTTACACATATCTCAGGCAGTGAGTTAAAGTTCGCAGATTTATATATTGCAGCTCATCAACTGTGAGGGTTTACAGACGTTGTCTATGGGCACCGGAAGATACAGTGATTTTCCCAGAATCACAGGATGTCGCGCTGAAGCAGAGACTTGAACTCGGATCCCCAGTTCCCAAGTCGGCAGCTCTGGCTGCTGCACCACATCCTCTCCCCCCTGTGAGGGCATATCTGGATGAAATCTCCCTGATGCCCCTGCAATATCCTAGTCGATTCCTGGATATTGTAAGTGACCAGGGAAGTCATAGTAAGTACATAGGCTGGACACTCGTCATTATGAGTTCGCCAGCTCCATGATGGCTTCACTGAAATATGTGATGTTTGGCACCAAGCATCTCAACATAATAAACTTGCACTGATTCCAGTGTAGATTTTATTAAAAATTGCACACAGAGGGCCCCTTAGAGGGGCCCCCTGAAACCTACCAATCCTTAGTGTGGTCATTGACTGGCCCGAGCCAGGCTGCTACCACCAGAGTGTGTTCTGACCTCAGGGGAGAGTGCCTGCGCACTCTAAGGCTGAGAACTATGCCTTTCCGGGGTGAAGGTGTTCACGTCTTCCCTGGACAGGAAGAGCCATCCGTGGTTGGGAGCTTCAGAGGTCTTGCCTCCTTTGTAATGCAACCCCAGCCTCTCCTGTTCGAAGGAGCTGGCCTCCATCCTGTCCTCACCCCCTTTTTGGCGGCAGGACAGGTGGGAAACCTTTGATAGAAGAGCAGATGTGCCCACCTCTGCCAACTCCACCCCTCGGAGCTGGAGGCTAGGTCAAGTACAGTTTTCAGTGCCCACCATCTTGAAGATGATGGGACTTATCCAGTTAGGGCTAGGACTGTGTCCTCCTCTCACAGAAGGTGGGCATTTTAGAGGGCGTAGACACCCCAGGCAAAGGGCCCATTGGACACTACCTGTCACTCCCTTGTAACGCCCTTAAATCTAGTTTTCAGGTGTCATCCCCAGTCTCTAAACTTCAGTTCCTGATGACCTAAGAAGAGCTGGGCACTACTGATGTGCACCAGCAGAGAAGATTGCAGAGAACTACTGTACACAGGTGTTCCGGGACCTTTCGTCTAAAATCTGGATCCCCTACGGACCCCTGCTCATCACACGTCCTAAAAGAAGCCTTCACCGGCCTCCTGGGTCCAGCCCGCTCTCTTCTGAATGAGTCCCTAGTCCAGGTTGTGTCCCTAAGGCCTTTAAAGAGGCAATTGTGGTTCCCCTTCTGAAGAAATAAGGGGCAGACCCCCAGAACCTGTTGAATTACCGCCCAATCTCTTTGCTCCCACACCTGGCAAGGGTACTGGAGGCTCATGTGGTGAAGTGCCTGCCCAATTTTATTGAACAATCCAACTATCTCGACTCACACCAAGCTGGGTTTCGGCCTGCCCACTCAACGGAGACCATAATACTACTCCCTGTGAGAGAGGGCTGACAGGGGTACTCCCCAGGCCCTGGTGCTAATGGATCTCTCAGTCGCCTTTGACACTGTCGACCATGGTATCTTGGTGGGCCATGGTGTAGATATCTTCCTAGACAGTCAAGGTTGCTAAACGTCTATGATTCATTTGTCATTCCACGGGCTTAATAAATTCCATGAATCAAATAATGTGAGAATAGTCAATACTGGCGTTCCTGATGTAAGGATGTAAGTACGCCTAATCTCCGGACAAAAGTTCTGTTCCTGGCTGCAGCCAGGAACAGAACTTTTGTCCGGAGATTAGGCGTACTTAATTGATTCATGGAATTTATTAAGACATAAAAGGAATACCCTGTAGTGAATCAACTTATTTATCACATAAGAGTTATCAAGGCCTTCTTCTCCGTGAAGTGTTCCTGCATTACTAAATTATAGCATCAGAGACCCTCATCGAAAGGATGTATATATCAAGAATATTGAAATCATATCGAAACGTACAATATAAAATCCTCTAAATCACAAGTATTGAAAAGATTTCCATATAAAAAAGAAGTACCAGCTCTACAACACGTAGACCGCCGGTCCTTATAAATACAGGAATCTGTGGCTCGATTCCCAGAAGAAGGCGCTGCTAAAGCGCCGAAACGCACGTCGGAATTAACCCCAATCAATCTCGCCATATTACTGTTTATTGGATTAGATAAAGACATCCCCTTATTTTTAACTGTGATTTTGATTGATTGTATACTTTGTGTCAAAAATTAATTGTGAATTTACTGTGTTTTTACTCTCCTATTTTTTAATAAACATAGATCTTTTTATATATAAACCCTACTTGCTTGACATTGCATTTTCTCTCCTTTGGAATGACAAATTAATCATAGACGTTTAGCAACCTTGTCTGTCTAGGAAGATATCTACACCGTGCTTTACCCTGTCCTATGATTTCCTTACTTTGTCAGGGGGTCCTTGTTATCTCATACATCTTGGTGGACCATGTCAAGGAGGCTGGCATTCAGGGCTCAGCCCTTAGTTAGATTAGCTCCTTTCTAGGGGATCGCTCCCAGTCAGTCTAGAGCGAGCGTCCACCATGAGCGGACCTCGTCTGGACTCCTCGACGTTACCAGCAGCCTCTGCAAGGAGACTCCTCAACCTTGATGTGCTCTGGTATGCCTTTTCTGACACCAAAAGGCACCCCTGCATCCACACGTCCTGGGCTTTGGTGAAGAGGACAAATGGTGTCGCTATGTCCCAGAGAATCAAAACTTACCATGACAGCTTTTGGTTTCCTTCGACCGGCCTCCTGGCCTGAGCCTGCAGACCTTTTCCAACTTGGCCTGTCTTTGATGCTGTGTTGGCATCTTGCACCCGGGCGTCCCCGTACCGCTGGTGGTGTGGTTTTGTCATGGTGCTGCATTGGGCCATGTCCAGTGTTGGCCTCAACCCCCAGAGACTAGTTCCCCCAAGCCGCTGTTACTTACCTGTAAGCAGCCTCTGTCCGATTGCCCCAGTTCCTCTTAATTTGTATTGGGTTTATAACCTTGAACTTGCACTTGCACCTAAGCTCCCCGTGACGCTAGTAGTGCACTGTAGGTTCTGAACTGACCTTGTCCAATACTAACCTTAACTTCCGAAGAATGGTCTTGTAAGGAGATGTTCCCTGTATGTATGTTGAAGGTTTTCTTCACCCCGTAGGTTAACATTGCAAAGTCCGGAAATTGCACTAATTGTCCACTTTTTATATTGAACAGAATTTCTATTGCACAACATATTTATTCAAGATGAAATTCTGTGGTTCCGCAAAATAAATCTAACCAAGTGTCATTCTATAAGTTGGTCCCAGATTTATTCATTGAGTGTGTGTCATTTATTGCCACTATGTGTACACCAAATGCTTAAAACTAGGCTTGTTTTTGTCTAACTGCTCCCCCACACTACCACAAAAGAGCATTAGTATTATCTACTTTAGCCTCTGTAAAATCTCTGGAGATACACTGGACTCTCTGCACACTATACCTCTTTTTGGTATAGTATAGTGAGAGCCGACTCCACACGCTCAAGTACTCACACACACTCAGACTTAGACAGACAGACACACATACTCTCTCTCTGTCTCTCTCTCACACACACATTCTCACACATACCCACTCTACCTCACATCAGACACATGTATTTAACTTCTAAATGACACCTTCAACTAGGACCATTAGTAAAAAGGTTCATGCAGAATTCATAAGAACCTACTTATAAGGATATCTGTGCAGTCATCCCCATGACAGGAAAAAAGAAATTCAAATGAATGAATGAAATGCTTTAGGAGGCTGAGCACTCTTAATTTGAGAAATGAAAGAAAGATAAACCAGGAATAGAGAGAAACAGAAAAAGGAGTAAGAAAGAGAACAAAAAGAGTAAAATAAAGATAATAAAAACAAAAGAAAGAAACAAGGCTCCCCTTTATTATATTCAGTAGTTCTTGTAATACGGCGGCCAGGATATCCGTCACGTTTGTGTCTGAATAACCTGGCCAGCGAACTGTAAATCAGGCTCTTGACACTTTCGAATGTTGCTGCTGTTTACTGTGAACCATTACTTTCTCAGAAGTCACGGGCAAGAGACACCTAGTAGCATACCTTTTATAATTACAAGGATGTGACAACACCACATAAACAACAAGTGCAGATTAAACCACAAGGTTCAAATAAACCCACACACACACCGTAAGATTAAACCTGTACTAGGCACACAAGCCTCAGTATTGGATAGAGACTACTTGCCGCAGATTCCTTAACGTAGAATTACGTTGTCGTGCCAACAGTTGAAGCCAAAGTCGCGACGGGAGCGCTGGAAGAAACTACTCTCGGCGCGTCTCTCAAGATCGGCTTCACCTCCTCGATCAGCCTCCGCAGATGGATCAGAAGCGGCCGTCCTCATCCCTCTCCGATGTCGCACGAGCGTCGCTCCCCAGTGGGTAAGTGTTGCAGCTTGTCCCCGGGGTCTGGTGTTCAGCCTGCCGGGGCATGGGCTCTCCGCGGGTAATGCAGCCCTGTGTCGTCCTCCTATCCACCGTTTAACTGTGAGGGAGCGTCGAGAGCCCAGATGGAGACATATGTGGCGGCTTTGCAGGCCTCGCTGGCGTCTCCTTCTCCTTCCCCTCCTAGGACGCCAGTGGATCCCTTGCATTGTGCGAGGCCCTCCGTGACACCTTGGCACCGCCTGGCACATCTCCAGGCTTGGAGGATGTGGTGCTGTTGGGGTTTGGCCCTTTGGGTTTCCCTTCTTCGGACCACGGCGCCTCTGCCTCACCGTAAACTCCTGCGGGAGTCCCCGTGGTGTCGCGGGAGGTCAGCGGGGCTCGGGTCACATCCTTGAGCCCTGTTCGGCCCTCTAGACAGGCAACAGCCTTGCCCATGGCTGAGCTGACGCCACTACGGCGCCGGTGCCTGTTGGCCCAGGCGGCGCCACAGGGGTCGGTAGACCTCCTCGTCCTGCTCTGGGTCGAGGCTGGACGGGGACCCTTCGTCCCCCTCCGGGCTCCTCTCGGCCCTCCATGCAGGTGGCTGTCGGAGGTCGAGTTGGCGGTTTAATCGACCCTGGTGGCGCCGTATGGGTCAGCAGACCACCTACGTCCCATTCTGGGTCGAGGCTGGTGGAGGGTTTCTTGTCACTCCCCTGGTCCCTCTCGTCCCTCCACGCAGGCGGCTGCCTCGTCAGAGGTCGAGTTGGTGCCGTTCTGGCACCGCCCCTTAGCCACTTTGGCTCCGGTCCCCGGCGCTGCGTGACTTGGAGGAACCCTGTCCGGCGTCTCCTTTGGTGCCGATGGTGATGACATCCTGCCTTAGGCGGCGGACTCTACGGTGCCGGACAGGCGTCGAATCGCTGATTCGTCTTCGGACGCTCCCTCTTCTCCGAAGGTTGGTGGCCTCTCTCCACACCCTTACCACTGTTTGGCTACGAGTAGGTAGGGTGCCCTCAAGCTTTCTTCGATACAACACCGGGGTGGGGTAACCTCTCTTGCCCATGGCCAATCTATCTACCCGGTAAGCAGGTTCCTCACAGTCCTCAAAAACCCAGTTGTTGACTGCCACCAGCTGCGTGGGCCAGTAATACTTGAGAATGCTCCGGACCGCCAGCCCACCTTAATAAACTCCCCTCTGCACCTTACTCAGCGTGACGTGTCACCATCCCACAACAGGAGCAAAAGTTCTCAGCCTATCTTTAGAAAGAAAATGTCTGGTGGGATCTTAAAGGACTTTTTTTTGTACAGGAGGCCCTGGAGGGTCATCACTTTAAATAGGGCCACCCGTCCCAATAAGGAGAGCTGGAGCGCCCGCAATTGTGGGGCATCCCTGCGAAGCCAGTCTAATTTCGGGAGTATGTTCCTGCCTGTGGTTCTCTTGCAATGAACACAACCAAATATTTAAAGCCATGTAGTGCCACCGAACTGTGCACCTAGAGTGCAGCCGCAGGGTCCCTGCCTCCAGCAGGAATATTAAGGACTTCTTCCAATTGATCTTATATCCTGCATATTCTCCAAATATGTGAAAAATGTGTAGGGTTTGTTCACTCGAGAAGGCTGATTACGTGTCCTACAGCAAAACGTCAGCATAGAGGGAGATTCTCTCATCCCACTCCTGTTCAACTGGAATACCCCTTATGAGAGGTCCTGGCGAACCTACGCACGTGTGAAGAGCATAGGAGACAAGGAACATCCCTGTTGGACGGCAAAGACTCGGGTGACTGTGTTATTGGCGTGCATGCACACTAGAGGGCCACATACAAGAGCAAAGGAATCCCCTGTTGCATGTGGTACTCCATTAAGGTGTAGGAGATTTAAGCGCGTTCCCTGGTGTGGTATAAAGCTACTGTCCGCAGGCAGATCGCCAGGGCCTACGCAAGGACCTTAGTCTCAAAATTAAGCAGAGTGATAGGTCTATGAGACCCAAACTCAGTTGCTGGTTCTTCCTTTTTTGGGATGACCACCACCTCAGACATTCTTTGGGCCTCTGGGAGACACCCTTATTTTCAGGCAGTCTGAAATCTACGCTGGAGTCACTCCCTGATTTTATCCATCATGCTTTTATATAATTCTAAGGGGAGCTCATTAGGCCCCGTCGCTTGCCCTGTTTGCAAGGTTCTTATTGTCTTATTTATTTAGTCTACTGTCGGGTCTTGCTCTAGTGCGTCTCGGTCCTCATTCGTTAGCATTGGCAGGGTCAGGTCTTTCAGGAAGTCTCTCCCAGTATTTCCGTCCCCTTGTTGTCAGTGTCCTCAAGGATCACTTGCTTGAATTCATCCTACAGCACGCAAGCTGATTCAGCAGGCAGCCTGTTCTCCTTAAAATAGAAGTCTGCTCCATCTCTCATACGAGCTTTGAACGTCTTGTCTTATAAACATCATGGATCAACACTTGGGGGTAGCATGAAGTCCACAACCGGACCATCGAGTTGCACCTCCACCAGCGAATGGTCTGTGATCACACTGCTATATGCGTAGCAGCTCTAAAATAATCTTTATGGACAGTCTGGGTGAAAAGATAGTGCAGGCATGCCAGACTACCATGTGCTGCAGACAGGTGCGTCCGGTTCTGATCACCTCTTCCCCTCTAGGGGCATTTAGGAGTATCATGAATATAGTATAGGTGCAGTTCTGTCACTCCAGTCACCCCAATGCGTATATGCTCTGTCGTAAGCGTCTTACCCTTTCACAGGATGAGTCAGTCTTGTATGGGTTTCTTTCCTGTTTCCCGACACTTGAATGGCATGCCCGAAGACTCGAGGGAGCAGTGACCCGCCAGCAGGCTTTTGTGGAGTGCTTTTGTCCTGGGTGTAGGGCTGCATTCAGTAGGGAACCAACTCTGTCTTTTCTTTGCAGTTGCCTGAAGATCAGCAGTCCCAAGGTAGCAGTCACAGCTGGCCTGTCTGTAAGTGCAGCCCCCTCTGGAGGCCTGACCATCAGCTATTGAGCCCACATTGTGGCCGGTTGGACCACAGGCGTAAGCTCAGACAGGGTGTTCGACACTGGAGTAGTTGTAGTCCCTCATGGACCTCTGACACAGAGTAGTCAGAAATTCAGCAGCTAAAAGCCCAACACAGGCTCTCCAGGAAGTCAGTAGATTCAGACTCTGTTATGTTATGTTATGTTATTTATTTTTTGTATAGCGCACGGATGCCGCAGCCAAGATGCGTCCCGGCGCTTGGAGAATTGGATAACACAACACATCTGAGAAGGCGAAGGCAAGAAGACAAGACTAAACTGTGGAGAAGAGGAAGGTATTCAAAGCCTTCCTAAAAAGAAGCAAGTCAGGGATTGAACGGAGTGGAGCTGGCAGAGAGTTCCAGAGGGCAGCCGCCAGCACTGAGAACGAGCGTCCACCCATTCTAGCTCGTTTGAAACGCGGCACCATGGCAAGGTTCAATCCAGCAGAGCGAAGAGCTCTAGCAGGGACATAGTGCAGGATAGTCTGTGAAAGAATAGGAGGGGAAGCTAGTTTAAGAATTTTAAAAGTTAAGCAGAGGGCTTTAAACTTAACTCTTTGCTCAATCGGTAGCCAGTGGAGATTCTGGATAGTTCGGCGAGCTGAGACAAATTTCGGGAGGCCGACAAGCATCCTAGCTGCCGCATTTTGGACCCTCTGAAGGCGGATAGTTCGGCCTGATTTAAACCCAAAAACAGAGAGTTGGCGTAGTCCAATCTGGTAAGAACCAGAGCTTGGACTATAATCTGTCTTGTCTCAGCATCAAAAAATTTAAAAATAGGTCTCAGACATTGCAGAGTACCTAGACATACGCCAGCCACGCGTTTAGTATGGGAGGTAAAAGAAAGCTTATCATCAAACCACACCCCGAGGTTTCTGACTTCGCTCACGGGGGTGGGAGCAGGGCCAAGATCAGTAGGCCACCATTGATCTCCCCATAGCCCACTTTCCTTGCCAAAAATAATGACCTCGGTCTTAGAGGCATTAAGTTGAAGTCGGTTGTTCGCCATCCAGCCAGAGACAGCTTTTAACGCTGACTGGAAGGTGGGGGAGTCCATGTTGGAGTCACCATTGAGTGCCACCGCCAGCTGCGTGTCATCGGCGTACGACACTAAGGAAAGACCAAAACTATGGGCTACCTCCGCCAAAGGCTGAACATATAAATTAAATAAAGTGGGGCTAAGCGCCGAACCTTGGGGAACGCCCTGAATAGGGCTTGAAGCAGAGACAAAAGGAGGTGTAGACACTTTGAAACCTCGATCCTTAAGAAAAGAGCGGAACCACTCAAGTGCCATCTCTCCAACTCCAGCCTCCATCAGACGATGTAAGAGAATCTGATGGGACACCGTATCAAAGGCGGCACTAAGATCCAAAAGGATCAGTGCCGCCGTCTGACCCTGATCCAACATCTTCCTGATGTGCTCCACCACAGCCAGAAGAGCAGTTTCGGTGCTATGACCTGCACGGAATCCGTTCTGGGAATTATCCAGTAGATTCGTTTCTTGCAGGTGAGCTGATAGAATGCGGTTAGCATGCGCTTCCGCTAGTTTGGCTGGCCAAGGAAGAAGGGAAATGGGCCGATAGTGTTCTGGCTTAGTCGGATCGAGGGCAGGTTTTTTAAGGATCGGAATGACCATCGCCTGTTTCCAAGCCTTGGGAACGCTGCCCGTACTGAAGGACAGATTGATAAGATCGTGCAGGGCAGGATAACAGCATTCGGCAAATTCCCGGAATTGAGCGGGTCGCATGGGGTCGTCCGGAGAGCCGGATTTGACTTTTGTCGTCAGAGCTAAAAACTCATCCCGGGTCGGACTAGGAATAGTTAGCAGTGGTTTGAGAGCCAAAGATGTAGACATCTTCTCCCTGATGGGAAGCTGAGAAAATGATCTATAAATGGCCTCCACCTTTTCTACAAAAAACGAGGCTAGATCCTCGCAGTGTGCCATGGAGGGTTCAATAGTAGCAATGTCTGTCCTCTTGCTTGTAAGGTCCTTGCACACCCTGAAGATGACCTTAGAGGGGTTTGTACTATTCTTAATCTCCTGAGCGTAAAAAGCAGCCCTAGCTGCACATATGGCCCGATGATACACTCTAGTGCAGGCCCTGTAGGCCGCCTTGAGGTCAGTATCATAAGTTTTACGCCATGCGCGTTCTGCTTTTTTACAGGAGGCTTTAAGTGTTTTGAGAGATTCATCATACCAAGGGCTAGAAGGACTGGATCTAGTCTTACTCCACTTGGCCGGAATGAGCATATCTAGTGACTGATTGAGCCATTCACAGAAACTATCATAGCCACGGGAGACTTCAGTAGGAGGAGAAGGATGGTATTTCATCAATAGCTGGTGGAAATGCTCTAAATTCAAATTTCTCCAGGGGCGTCTGAAACTGGCTGGGGTGTTGTTTCTCGGGGGAGGTAAAGTAGTGACGATACGGATATCAATCAAATGGTGATCAGTCCAGGCCATAGGTCTGGGAGGCAGCACTGAAATATTAGTCGCAAGATTCGTCAAGACGGGATCTAATATGTGGCCACCAGTATGGGTCGGTAGTTGTACCATTTGGGTCAATTGAAGCGCTTCAAGATCAGCTAAGAAGCTATGGACCGAGTTGGAGAGTGGAACGTCCATATGCAGGTTAAGGTCGCCTAAGATAGTAAAATTAGCAGTTTTTAAAACTAGGGAGGAAATCACCTCCGGAAGGCTTTGGCGAAACGCGCCATCAGGACCAGGGGGCCTGTAAATTAGGAGTCCCGTAAAAGTGAACTGGGGATTCACTGAGATATTAAAAAGGGCACTCTCACATCCTGCTATGGTGATAGGTTTCCAAATGCAGGGGTAACATGATTTTACCGCAACTGCTATACCTCCACCTCTAGCATTGCGGGGAAGGGAATGCATGGTGTATCCCACGGGCAGGGCTAGATTCATGACCGCCATAGACTGATCATGCAGCCAAGTTTCCGTGAAGAAAAAGATATCCGGATCATCGTCAGTTATCAAGGAGAAAACTTCTTGAGAGTGGCAGGACAATGATCTGACATTCAGATGTAAGACTTTAAGAGTAGATTGGGTGGGAGAGTCTACAGCATTATCTTGTTCGCTGTCAACTGGAGGCCTAGATTGAAGACCCTTGATAGGCAGAGGCAAAGGTAATTTAAAAGAACAGGTGGGGCACTGAAACGGCCCACTAAGAGGATCCAGAGCGCCATGTTGGCAATCTCATACCTGGTGACGCAGCAAGCGAAGATTCTCCGCAGATATGATCATGAGTAGGTCAGAGTCCCCTGCCCTAGCCCTGCCTTAGCGCTGACGGGCGCAGACCGTTAGGTTAGGAATTTGGCAAATGCAACCTTGAATGGGCCTGTTGGCAGCACACAATCGTCCTACTGGGCCTCAACAATCACGTTGTCGTAAAGTTTTATTTTCTGCCTTGAACTGTTGGGAGAGTATTGGCGGGGGGAGGGCTTTCCGGCCCGCCTTACAGATAATGGGGAGTTGTTGGACCTTGCTTCTTCCAGGACAGCCTTGTCCTCCTGCTGGATAGTCAAACTCCCTTCCCTTTCTCACCAGACAGGCATGCTTCGAGGCAGAGTTCTAGGCTCTGCAGGACAGGTACACAGCGTCTCCATTAAGTAATTCAGCCTGCAGGTGATGTCCCTTCAACTTAGATAGACTGTCAGGCTGACACCATCCCTGGTGGCACAGCAGGCACCTGAGTACTATGTAGAGCACATTTTTCCTTGGTAACAGAGGACTTTGAACTAGAGTATAAAAGAGGGATAGATGGTCCCACTTGCATACACAGCTGGCAGGCAGGAGATGCAGTTTACTCTGTTGCACTCTCACATTGCATTTATGCTACCCACACCAACACCCTAAACACGCCCTTGATGTTAGCACAAAGTCTGTGCACAGGCATAGAAATGGAGCATTACATAAGTGTGTCAGTAGAAAGCCACTCCAATGACCATGATGCAAAGATCTCATCAGGCTATTGATCCTTACAACAGGGTGCATTGCCACCACCGCTCTATCTGTTAAACCCATGACAGTCCTCTGCCTTAAATAAGGGCACACTTGGTGTGACCCTCCAGGTCACAGGACCGGTCCAAGACCTCTCATAGTCCCTTGTTAGAAGTTGCACAGTACTGGGGTGGCTGAAAAGTCTCATGTAATTGTTTTGTGGTACATTTTCCCTAGTTACGAGCAGTAACTAGTTTGGCGCTATGGACTGGGGAGTTGCCACGAGGAACAGATTCTCCTGCCTGTCATACCACATGCCATTCACTATTTCATAGTGTTTTTCTGCTTTTATTTACCACTTGTTTTAAGCAGGTGGTATATATATATATATGCATGTGGTTGGTTGGGGGGATATGGGTGAAGCAGGGGAGGGAAGAGGAAAGTATTTTCTAACAGGGGGAAGAATTGTGTGTTTCCCCCAGTTAGTAAAAAAACAGCATACGTCTTGGCTGCTTCTGCTGCACCCAGAGTCTTGTGCGTCTTTTCAGTCTAATTTTTCTGTCTGGAAAAAAATGGTGTCCTGTTTTTCTGCACCCGGTACATCCAGGTGCAGAAAAACCTAACAACTGATAATCAGGTGGAATAAAATGAACACATGACAGTACGCCTTAATTTCTTTGCCCTAGATTCATACTCTGGGCCATAGTTGAGGGATAGGTCTAGGCATGGTCCTTGCAACACACAATAGATTTGCGTGCGGCAGAGGCCAGAGCTCAAAAGTCAAGATACCAGATACAAGTAGGTGGTAACTCAGGGCAGGGGAAAACACCTGTTGTCCGTGGAGGGGAAATTCCCATCTCAAAAATCTACATTAAAAATTAATAGTATTCATTTTTAAATATCTGTTTGGTGCCACTCCATATTACTTTAATTTCTGCTTTGGGATTCTATGTTACAAGTCCCTAGGGTACATGTATCCTTTCTGCGCTTAATAAAATGTTGGAAATTCAACAAATCCTCACTCCTACATCCAAGTACTCTCAGGCTACCATTCTACACTCTGCTCTGTCTGAAGTACAGCTCAACGTTTTCAAAATTCTGCAATTCTGCATTGATATGGCTTGTAAATTATTTTTCGGGAAATTTACATGTATTAACTATTTAATTTTAATACTATAGGTGATTGAAATTACGGACGAAGAAAGCAAGATTTAGCATCAGGCAACTGAACGTTAGTGATATAAGAAGGATTATTTTGAAAAACTGAAGGACATCCAGCATCCTAAGTTTAAACAATTTCCAAAATCTAGGTGTGGCGAGGAAGTGGGAGCTGAGGAAAGTGCTATACCTGTAAGTGAAGTCTCAAATTTAGCATTTCATTAACCCAGAGGAAAGCCATATCTGTGCACACAGCATCAGAAATAATCCCAGAAAGACCAATCACAGCATGCTCCTCTGAACTATTATCAGAAAGACAAATTGCCTCAGCATGACAGAATAACGTTCATCTAAAGCATCATGTTATTTCAGAGAGGAAGCACACACTGCATAAAAAAAGATACAACAAAAGGTTTCTTCTGCAAACCATCTAAGAAAAGTCTCTGAAAGAAGACTCCGAAGCTGACACGTTAACAACCAAAAGATTGGAAAATCGCCTTTGTTCAACAACCGTTTTTAACCAGTTGCACAAGTTTGAGACTATCTGCCTCGGGATATAACACCTCGACCCACTCTGCTCACTCTGGCGAAAACCTTAAAAATCCACCACTTTGTTGTTTTCATGACCATCTTAGATTGTTTCCTTTTTATTGTGTACTGTTCTGTAATTCTATGTAAATCGCCTCAACATTATCTGTTGTGCAGGAGTGATTTGTAAAAACTGATTAAATGAGCACCGTTGCGCTATAGCTAATGTAAATAAATCCTCGTCTTCAGAACTACACCTTACACCAAACATAGAAATGGTAAAATTAACTGATGTTCTGTGACTGGTGAGCCACAATAGTACTGTGCATGTTCTAATGTTCTCAGTTACTGCCATTACGTCAGTGCAAAAGGTACTTCTCAGTTTAATCATTAAATATCAGACTAACACCTTATCACTGCATTGGTAAGAACCCATACAAATAGATTTGAGAAAAACTTCAGTCACAAAATAAGTTGCTGCCGGAGAGGCTATAACCAAAAGACTATTATCTGCGAGAAACATTTCGACAGGTGTTACAGGGCTGCATCCAGACATATTTTTCTCAATTCAAGTGTTAAGAAGATTACACACAATTTCTTTTAGAGATAAATACTGAACATTATCTAAACAAGCCCAACTCTAAAATCGGGTTCACTCGTACCGTAGCATATAAGCAAGAGAAAACTAAATGTAACTCTAGGAATACACCTTATAAAAACACGGGCTGTGAGAACAAATTCAGTGTTCAAACCCGTACTCAATCAAAGCAAAATAACCCAAGTTGGGGAAATAAGTTATCTGTGCCAAAAAAGATTCTGCCATCAATCTCATCCCACTGAATTTGAGAGTATGCACACTGGGAAAAACCTCTCTCAGTGCTCTGAATGCCAAAAAAGTTTCAGCAATAAATATTATCTCACTGAGCATATAAGAACCCACACTGGGGAAAAACCTTATCAGTGCTCTGAATGCCAAAAATGTTTCAGCCTTAAATCTAGTCTCACTGCACATGTGAGAATCCACACTGGGGAAACGCATCAGTGCTCTGAATGCCCAAAAAGTTTCAGCTGTAAATCTCATCTCACTGTACATATGAGAATCCACACTGGGGAAAAACCTTATCAGTGCTCTGAATGCCAGAAAAGGTTTAGTATCAAAGCACTTTTTTATCGACATGCATTAACCCACTCTGTGGAAAAACCTTTCCAGTGCTCAGTGTGCCCAAAAAGTTTCAGCAGTAAATCTTATCTCACTGAACATATGAGAATCCACACTGGGGAAAAACCGTACCAGTGCTCTGAATGCCCAAAAAGTTTCAGCAGCAAATCTTATCTCACTGAACATATGAGAATCCACACTGGGGAAAAACCTTATCAGTGCTCTGAATGCCAGGAAAGGTTTAGTTTCAAAGCGAGTCTGTATCGACATGCATTAACCCACTCTGTGGAAAATCCTTATCAGTGCTCTGAATGCCCAAAACATTTCAAACGTAAATCACTTTTAACTGCACATTTGAGATTCCACACTGGGGAAAAACCTTATCAGTGCTCTGAATGCCAGAAATGTTTCATTGACAAAAACAGGCTGACAGTGCATACAAGAACCCACACTGGGGAAAAACCTTATCAGTGCTCTGAATGCCAGAAATGTTTCTATTTCAAAAGATGTCTCATTCTGCATATAAGAACCCACACTGGGGAAAAACCGTATCAGTGCATTGAATGCAACAAATGTTTCAGTGATAAAAGCCGTCTCACTCGTCATATAAGAAACCACACTGGGGAAAAACCTTATCAGTGCTCTGAATGCCAGAAATGTTTCTATGACAAAAGAAGTATCACTAAACATACTTGGACCCACACTGGGGAAAATCCCTATCAGTGCATTGAATGCGACAAATGTTTCAGTGAAAAACGCAATCTCACTCAGCATATAAGAACCCACACTGGAGAAAAACCTTATCAGTGCATTGAATGCCAAAAATGTTTCAGTTTAAAAAGATGTCTCATTCTGCATATAAGAACCCACACTGGGGAAAAACCTTCCCATCAAATGCATTGATACACAAACTTCAAGGCAGACACAAGACTGCCTCTGCGGTCTTGGCGTGTCTCCCCCTAGTGTTCAACACCATTATGCTGCCAACTTGTCTCGATAGACCTTAGTGACATCTCAATAAATGCTTGGGGAACCTATTAGGAACCTATTGTGGTTTGCTGTCTTACTGCTGGCCTACTTCACAGCCATACGAAAAGACCTCAATCACTATTGCAGAAACCGCCTATAAGTATTTGGACGGTTTTTAATCTACATGGGCACACTTTATCTTTACACTTGTTTGTGAAATGCCTAGAACTGTTACAGCCTTCCAGAAGACTTATTTTCTTACCATGCTCACCGTCCTATAAATATTTTATAGGGCGGAGAGTCACCCTAAGCTGCATGCCACGGTGAGTTGAGGAACATTTCCCGACATCAGCGGATTAACCCTTCTACAGTATATTGTTATTGTAGTGAATCTTGTCTAAAATTATTTTATTTTTCTCCTATACTAAGAATAACAGACATTGACTATACAGTATATGGTTGTGTCCCATTCAGACGGTTTTGTATGTTCTGGACTGAATAGCTTTGAAATGTAACGCTAGCACAGTTGTTCAAATGTCTGTATTGATACAATGCTTATTTATTCCTTTACATTTACTTTCCAGTTTTCCCAGTAACATTTTCTTTTTGGGAGGAGGTATGTTTTTGATAATTCAAATGTAACTCCTGTAAAGGCGCACATTTCCACAGAGGATATTGCATTCACAGTGTATCCTTCCTGCTATATGGGAGATGGGTGTGGCCGAAACGTTTTTCAAACTCATCCAATTTACTTTTGTATATTTAGAAAGCTTTTTTCCTATCCTTGTGCTTGCAAACATGAATTGTATTAAAAATAGAAGCCTTGACTGAGCCAATAGACTCTTTAATAAATATTGTATGCTGTGTTTTTACCTGCCAGGCGCACCACATATAGACTGATCTCACACTTTCTGTAGTATGCTTAGTTCTGGGCAGATAAACTCTAATCCCCACTCTACTTCTATCCTCGCGTTAGTGCAGCCCGATGTAAACTGTAATTGTAATGTATTTAGATTTACATAACGCTTACTACCCCTGACGAACTATGAAACGCTTTTTCGGCGAGTAGCAAGCTACTCCAGGATCCAAAAATGAGTAGTGGTGGATTAGTATAGGGAAATATAAAATGTATTTGAGAGCTAGACATGTTGGTCTGTTAGTTGGGTTAAAAAAGATAGTGGAGGGATAGAAGAGGGAAGGTTTTGCATTTATATAGCGCTTGCTACCCCTGATGAGGTGTTGAAGTGCTTTTCGGCGAGTAGCATGCTACTCCAGAACCTAAAAAGATGAATAGACAGATCAATTATGGTGGGTAGGTTGTTTTATTATGATCACACAACTGTAGGAAAATGTATAAAATTCTGTTGTAAAGTTGTATCCAAGAGGCAAGTATAGTCTCTGATAATAATGTATACTTTTAAAAATATATTTTTTTATTTGCATTTATAATCAACATAAACACAGTTGGCAAGTCACAGTTAGTTATCCACACTCCCAGGCGTCCCCCGCTCCTCCACCCACCATCCGTAGTGACAACGTCATGAACAGCAAGTCAACAAGATCCAGCCCTCTCCCACAATACATACTTCTGCCACACTCCGTCATCCCCCAAGAATGCTCCATAGGTATAGGTCCCACAGCCCGCCTTCCAGCAATATGAAATTTAGCTTCAAGCAGCAGGACTCTCAGTGCGTCAATCTGGTCCCAGACCCCCATCGAAACAATGCTACTTTCTCCATTTTTCCCATACTCTGCGGAATTTCCGGGGAGAACCCATGGCTTTGTAGGTGACCCTTTCAGCCGCCATGTACATATCCATCCCCCTCCTCAGTCTCCCACTAGTGGAGGTGATGGTGCCCCCCACGCTCGTGCTAGCTCCCTTTTTGCCACCACCAGGGTCAGCATCGCAAAGATCAGATGTGGGCGGCTCAAATCCACATCAGTAGTTATCCCAAATAAAACAAATTTTGGGTCCACTGCGAGCGTTGCCTCAAAAAAACCTTCTCAGTTCTCCCAGTATCTGTGTCCAATAAGTGTGAAAAATGGGGCAGTCCCAGATGATATGATACAAGGTCCCCTGTAGGTGTCCACATCCGAGACAACAGGGGTCACTGGCTCTGCCCATGCGATGCAACCTGGTCCTGTCGTAGGAGACCCTGTGGAGTATCTTATATTGGATGAGGCGCAGCAGGAATTTAATCCCGACTTCTCTATGGTGCATCAGTCCAATCTATTGTGTCCATATCGCCCATGTCCTGTTCCCATACTGCTCTCAGTTTCCCTAATCTATCTGGCTTGTTATTATTCAGGGTCTTATATGTCAAAGATACTAATTTATTAGGTACCTGTTCTTGTAACAAACGGCCCTCTAACGGGGCATATTCTGGCAATGGGGAGGTGAGCGATGCCTCAGCCTTCCGGGGCATGGCGCAGCTACGTATATTTGAGGAACTGCGCAGGACATAGTCCATACTTCACCGCCAGGGTCCCGTATGTTTTAAGCTCTCCCCTTGCCTCCAGGTCCCCCAACGTTGAGATCCCCATAGCATCCCACCCTCTAAAACCCGTGAGTTTGTGGAGTTCCTTCAACCACGTGCAGGTCTATATTGGCGTCTGCTTGGTCGGCTTATGCGACCACCCCATCATCCTAGTCACCCTATCCCAGACCTCTAGAGTTGTCGGCGTGGCTGGGAGTAACCTTCTCTTTCCGACCCCCCATATAAATAGTGTAGGCTGGTACGGTGTGTCATGGTGGGCCTTTCCAGTCTATACGTCCGGTGATCCGCAGGTGCATGGAGCCACTCCTTTATCGGCGCCAAGTGTTCAGCCCAATAATATGCTTCAACATCCGGGAGGGAGGTCCCTCCATTGTATTGATATCTCTCAAGCGTATCCAGAGCTATTCTTGGTTGTTTCCCTAACCACAGCAAAGCGCGTAGTTCTGCATTGATCACCTTAAACGTCTGTCTGGGAAGGGGGAAGTATTCATTCTGTAGGGCATACAGGAAGCAGGGAAATGTGATCATCCTAAACATTGCGGCTCGGCCTAATATCGTGAGAGGGAGGGTCTTCCATCTAAGGGCATCATCTATAAAATTCCCTAGCACTCGTTGGATGTTTGTTAGATAGGAAATGTGTTTGTCTGTAGTCAGGTAGATTCCCAGGTATGCGAACCCCGTCTGAGTGACCTGGAGGGCGCCCGGTAGAGGGGGCCATTCCTCCTCCCGACGTGGGCTATATACGACCGATTTATGCCAGTTGTTCATGTATCCCGAGAAGGAGCCATACCTGTCCAGGAGTTTGAAGAGTGCAGAGACTGTAGTGGCTGGTTGGGCCACATACAGCAGGATATCATCTGCATAGAGCAACATTTTCTCCTCCTGCAAGTCGGCCTCTGATATATGAAATCCCCGTATCTCGTCTGTCTGGCGGACCTCACAAGCCACAATTTCAATAGTGACGGCAAATAGCAGTGGGAACAGGGGGCATCTCTGCCGGGTCCCCCTCCTCATGGGAAAGTCTTCAGATAGTATCCCGTTCACCTTAACCTGGGCTCCGCATATAGAAGTCCCACCCATTTCCTAAAGTTGGGGCCGACACCGTATTTAATCAGGGCCGCCTCCAGAAAGGGCCAGTGGACCGCGTCAAACGCTTTTTCAGCAGATCCTCCCGTCCCTGCACCTCCATGAGCCAGTTATGTGTCCGTCTTAGATTTTGCCTAGTCATCCTGTCTGGCAGGAAACCCATCTGGTCCTGGTGTACCAGGCCTGAAATCATCTGGCGCAGGCGAAGAGCCAAGATCGTCGCCAGAAGCTTAGCCTCCAGATCAGGAAGGAGATCGGTCTGTAAGATGCGCAGTCCTCAGGGGCCCTGCCCTGTCTATATATAGGCACGATCGTGGGCATACGCAAGTCAGATGGGAGGATACCATCTTGGGCAGCGTCCTTAAAGAGCGCCAGGAGGCGGGCCGTCAACAGATCAGCACCTTTTTTTAAAAATTCAGCCGAGAGTCCATTTGGACCCGGGGACTTCCCTGGCCAGAGCCTGGTTATCGCCCATCTAATTTCCGTGACCGATATGTCAGCCTCAAGGGTCTCCTTGTCTTCGTACGTTAAGGTCGGAGTGTGAACATTAGACAAGTAGGTGGCAATTTCGGCCGAGCCGCCCAGTTCCCTGGCTTTATAGAATTCCTGGAAGTAGGAAGCAAACACCTGGACGATCTGGAGGTCCCCCCTCTGCAACCGTCCTTGTCCATCAACCACACCTTCAACCCATCTGTCGTCCCTTTCCTTTCGGCTCAGCCATGCCAAGAGCTTTCCGGACTTGTCCCCATCATCATACAACCTACGCAGGGTCGCAAGTGCCTATGCTTTTGCTTTGTTCGTCACTAAGGCTTTATACTGCTGTTAAATATCAGTCAGGCGCCATAGCACCTGTGGGTCCCTTCCTGAGAGATACCATTGTTCTAGGTCTATTATTTGGGTTTCCAGGTCATGAAGTTCCTCTTGGGCTTTCCGTTTCCCCGAGGATATCCGGTTTTGAGCCCTATCTCGGAGCACTGTCTTGTATGCTTCCCACACAACTCCTGACTGCACTGGGCCTATATTTTCTGCAAAGTATACTTTTGTGTCTGCTCTTAAGCCCCGCATTATTTTATTATTTGAACAGATGACAGTAACCACTGTACAAGCTGTATTAGGTGCTTAGAAGTAAAGTGACATAGAGGGCAATAAACACTCCACTAACTCCGTCACTCGCTTAGTACAGATGAACGCCAAAGGCTTCGTACATGATGAAGCATCAGAGTGCAAGTAGCAAAATTAATGGGACCCCCTCAAAACTACAGCAGGTCAGGGAAAGAGGGGAGTGAAGAAACACAAGAAAAACACATGTCCCTCATTGACCACAATGATTTAGCAAAGATATAATTCTCATTTACTTTATAACATTCATTTGAACAGAACATGGGTGACAAACACACAATATTCCCTTATCCTTTTTATAAACTTTTATTAATTTTTTCTTTCACAAGATGTTCTCTTTTATTTCTTTTCATATATCATTTATTCTTCTTTCTTTTTTCATAGAGGTTTATACCACCTTGTGTCTATGTTCATAAATAATTCATATATATTGAACATAAAATTTCATTACAGATTCAAAGATAAGCATTTAAATATACACATAATGAAAAACACACCAATGTACAAAAAAGATTACATATCATCAAACAATTTCACCCCTGGATAACACCACTCAGCATCATTCAATCTCACACAATCATACCCTCACTACACACATACAAACAAAATCCGTACAAGGGCTGGATCTAGTTGGCAAAGAAATCTCTGCCAGTAGATAAATCTCAAACCACAGTATGAGATTCCGCACTTGGTCGACGTGCGTTTCGGTGGTAAAAGCCACCTTCTTCAGGACCTCTTCCAGATTACACAAACACACTTGCCCAGGGGACAAAAAATAAAGAGCCACTATTCTTGTCCAATATCAGTAAATTCAGCAGTTGGACCCCGCTACAGTACACAATCTATAGGCCTATAGAGTGTAGAGAGAGCTACCCTAAATAAAGCGGTATGGCCCACTTTTTATGTCACAAAATCAGTGCAGGCTCGGGGTACAAACATATGTCTCATTAGCTTTTATCTCCCATTCGTTTTGATATCCTATATCTGTCCATATGGCCCAATGATGTGTTGCTCCTAAATATAATGCCAGAAGCGTGGCTATCGTCCCAACCTTTATGCCACCTGATCAAAGATTGTAGCGGCCGTCATGTCTGACAACTTCATGACATTTATCGAAGCATCAGAGTGCATCCTCTTTCTGCGTCCCATGGTCATTTTGGCTTTTGTTCTACAGTAGAGGCTGCAGACACTTCCATAGCCCTTTATGTAGTGAGGATCACGTTGGAGAGATTCTCAGCCGGCATGCTTTCCTTTGTATTGGGCATGGCCACATTCAAATGTGGGAAAACCTTTAGTCTTGCGACTGCACTGTATTATTTACACGGGTGAAAGGGCAAACAAGCAGTCAGGAGGCGCCCCCCACCTGACAGGATGGTGACAGACCCCAACCACCTGCAGGGGAAACGTGCCACCTTGTTTAATAGCTGCCAGCCGCTTTACTTTGTAAGCAGACTGGTGGTTTACAACTATACCTACGTTGGGGCACCACATGCTTCTTCCAGCATAATCTGGTGTACTCCCCCTGTGTGGCATGACAGCACCCGCTGAAGACTTCACCATTGTGTAGTCTGGGACAGTGCACCTTCCCTGTAATTCTGAACTGGGCCTTTAAATACGGTACTATATTGTGTGCCTATTTAATTAAGGTACACAATGAATGTGGTACTACTTGCATACTAAGGTAGGGCAAGGAAGCTTGAATTTCAACGGTGGCGGCAATGTTTTTGTCACAGTGCTTTATGCCCTCAACACTCTCCTGTACCCTGAACATAATGGGATTATGTAGATTACATATTTAACAAGGTGGGAGAGTTAAGGGATTATATCCACTGTTGTGGATGGAAGGGTACTCCCAGTCCCCTAGACAGGTAGCTATATAACAATACGAAGGAGTACCACCAAAGATAAGGCTGAAACAGCCAGTATTGGTGGGATGAGACACTAGTGTAAAAGAAGAAGTCCTCCTTTGTTTTTAAGGAACCCCTCACTCACCGACCTGGTCGGTGACATGCTTCATCATCGGGGCCACCTCGACAGCCGAGTGCCGCCAAGGTGTGCTACAACACCTGAATACAGTGGAGCGGGTATGTGAGTGATGAATGTGAAAAAAGTCAGTGAGTTAAAAATTGTCCTGGTATAACTTTCACCAAATATAATTTATTCTAAAGCTACTGGACAATATTAAAAACAGTGATGATACAATAAAGGCTTTAATGAGACCTAGTGTATCTGTGATATGTGCTGGGTCTACATGTTTCAAACCATATGGGATTTACCGGTTTTTCATCAGGACCAAAAATGATGTAAAGGAGTTGGGTGGTCAGGGTACACTAACACCCTGCCATACCTGCAACCCTTTCAAACCCAGAGATAGCGATTTGCTAAATGGGTAAAAATAATGGTAACCCAGAAGTGGTTACACAAAAAAGAACAAACTCCTCAATGGAGGAAGGTTTGCCTCACAGGGATTTGAGGGGAAGTTACAGAGTTCAAAAACGTATTAGTTCCTCTGGTCGGAAATTGGCCGATAACCTACTTCTCTCCCTCCGTGCACCCGCACCTTTATGCCCTCAACACTCTCCCGTACCCTGAACATAATGGGATTATGTAGATTACACCTCTGCGTGCCTAATGCGGGAAACAGCCTTAATAACAAAGTTTTTAAAATGACTAACCTGAACAACTAATCCTAAAGACAACGAAATCCTTAACAACGACATCCCTAACCACGATTTACTCAAACCACGACTATTCTAAACCACGAAAAAATACCTTCTGACTGGCCAATAGATGGCACTATTGTATTTACAATGACAAGCCTTTCCAGATTTTGATGAACACCCAATGCGTGCACATATATGGTAGGGGTCAAGCAATGGCCCATGACAGCAAAGGAGGTTTGTGTAGTTTGTTATTTTTATCTTTCCAACATGGAACCTTTCAAGGAGCAAATTTAAAGTAGAATTGTACATAGATGTTACAGTTAATGATCGGTCATTTGAAACTTAATTTTCTCCACCACCTGCATCACTTCTTGTTATTAACGTTTTTTAAGACAATTGTGCTGAAAAATGCACACTGGACACCATGTTCTCAAGGATATCTTAAGCTGATCAAAACTTTTGGGGTATGACATGAGAATACTGAAACATTCCACTTTATCTGAGAATTGCGCCGTCAAATTATTTTTTTCTTAAATGTTCTTGGGTGAAATCACATGTTTACTAGAATCACCTTGGAATGATTCCATTTGTGACCAACAACAAAAATGTTTGGGACACAGTAAGAATTTTCTATTTTATCGCGGCCCCAGCGGCACAGTGAAGGAAAGGTTGGTGGACGGTTACCGAGCACTCAGAGCAGAAACAGTGACGACCTATAGGTGCAGAGAACCGATCGCCGCGCCCGGCTCGGGGTACGCATATTTAGTTATATTTCGGCACTGTGAAGGTTCAACCCTCTTGATAAGGAAATGATACCACAGTCTGTCCTGGTCACTGAAATATACTGGTGTAGGAAGGGTCTGTGTTGAATAGAAAGTACCTGTATATCTCAGCTCTGGTCTAATAAATGTACTGGAGGGCACCGGTACTTCTCAATAACAAACAGATATTTTGAGGTTATTGCGGACATTTTTAGAGAATGCTTTTTGTTTTTTTGGTAGAGTATTTTCGTGGTTTAGGAACTCCCAGTTGACAATGTAGTGGTTTGGCATTGCTCGTGGTTTAGCCTTCGTGGTTAAGTAAGTTGTTGTTTAAGCAGTAGTTGTTTAATCATATATCCTCCTGATGCTGCCATTTGCATTTCAAGACCAGTGGTGTGATTAATGTGGCTTTATGAAGTTGAGAGCCATTGGGTGTTCCCGATCTGTCTGATACTTGCATATGGAAAGATGGGCCATTTGAAACCTAAAGATAGAGAAACATATTCTTAGGTCACATTTAAGTCTGCATCTAAAATACAACTGTAAATTAGGAGAGGTGATAAGTGAGATGTTAAAAAGCAGCCGCTTATCTAGCTGCATTTGTAAGTAGGCCTCCCTATATTATGAGATCTATTCCTGCTTCAGTCCTTAATTGCAATTAATACTTAATATATATTAATACCCAGGCATGAAGTCATCGTCAAGCTATTTAAATAATCCACCTGTCTCCCCAGCTCTTCCCCACTGCATCCTTAACCAGTGGCCTAGCCAGTGTGCCCTGGGCCCTAAGGCAAGAAAGGAAATATGACACCTGCCCTCTGTTTGGACTGTGGAAAACAGCAATAATCATTGTTCTGTGGGCCCCTCAGGCCTTTGTTTTAACTGTGACAAACAGCAGATATCAGAGTTCAGTGGGCCTTTAAGGCATTTAGGACCTGGTGCCATTGCACCTGCTGCACCAATGGGAAGCTAAGCCCCTGCCCTTAACAGCTTCTATTCTAGCCCCACTGGTGAACTGAACCAGCCAAGTACTGATCTGGCCATATCTGCAGGCATGCAGCCGCCTCTTCGACTGAAGGGATTTAAGTCGCATGAAAGCAGCATGTGAGAAACAACTATTTTCTGAGGTAAAGTCAACCAACACCTTGTCTGTTCCAACCTGAATCCATTTAAAACCAGGGACGAAAAAATGGTTCATCGTCACCTGTTGCTTATCAAAAGGGTAAAACAGATTCATCTAACATTACAGTGTACCACATAAAAAAATTGTGATTCTGTGTACAAATTAAAACTAGCATGCATAAAAAAGGGGAGCCTTTGGCCAAAATAGCCATTTTCCCTACCCATACTTCTAACACATCTTTTACAAAAAATTGCTAACTACATTGTCATCTGGAAATAGTCATTAGCACCTACTCATAAGCAAATTACATTTAGAATTTTCTTTCACTTCAAGCTTTCAAAATTAAATTGATATAAAAGCAGTATTGCATTTTTTGACATTGTGTACTCTTTCCAAAATTTAGAGCATCAATTTTATATGACACACCATAGAAAAAGGAGTTCTTTATATATACTAAACCTCCAGAAATTTAATTTAATTTAATTTAATTTAATTATGGGTTTATATAGCGCTAGAATCGACTCCGGGAGGAGTATCTCCGCGCTTGGACTGCTGGGGAATACATCCTGGCTCACCCTGAGAGATGGTCCCTAATGGGTATCTCTAAGGTGCAACCAAGCATCCCCGGCGGTCTGGGGGGGCCGTTGTGAAGATGAGGCAAGCTAATGCCCAGAGTTGCCGAGTGTGGTCCCTGACTGGAGTAGGCACCGAGGCGAGAATTATCAAGCCCGCTGACCCTGGTCCACGACCCTGCCGCGCTGGGAAACGAGCCCTGGTCCCGGGCCGTCCTCTGCTTATGGGTCTGCCCATTTGATTTGATTAACCAGTTATAAAGTCACGTCTAGCTTAGTTAGTTTATATTCTTCTTTTTTAAGGGAAATTATTTCACATTGTTACTGGATCAGCATGGCTAAACACTTATAAGGTCCCAAAGGCGAGACCTATTGGCTATGCCAATGCTTGTTATTATTGTATGAGTGCAATGAGCAGCAGCACTTTTTATTAGGTCCTGAAGAAAGCCGCAAAAACCTCTTTGGAGGGTTAATAGGCTGAAACATGTTGACCTCTTATTAACTTTCACCCTGCTGCCCCTACTACCCTGAGCAAATGTTTGTGGTATTTCGTATACCATTCGTACATACATGCCTGAACTCCTCCCTCTCAGTGAGGGGGCTGTACCCTATACTGTAACTAGGTATAACGGTGGGAGGAGATTCCGAATGAGGAAGCATGCCAACTATGGTGGATGAGGGAAATCTTCCCTTTAAAGGGATATTTCATCTTAGCTAGGTCTTCATTTGCAACAGTAATCCTCATAGACCCAAGGATTTCTTGATTGTGGTAGAAATACATTTTTACCCCTTCATTGTACGTTTAAGCACAGGCCATTGCTTGAAATGTTGTGATCAATGTAGGAAAAATACTCTGTGCACTGAGAAAATGTGTTAAAATAACAGAAAGTTGATAATTGCATTTAATAACTTCTATACCTGGATTTATCTAGAAGAGACGTCTGTTAATTCTAGCAGATTTTTGATACCACAAGGTATAAGAAATTAGGGGATCTTTATCTGATATCTTTATCAGTAAATTATCTAAAATTATTGGACATAAACTTTTGCAAGTATTATTTCTAAAGATAAAGGAAGATCTATATTTGTCTTTTCTAAACTAACCCCAGTGCGTATGACTACAATAACCACCTCTCTCAAATCAATATTGTGCTTGGTTTAGTGAGAAAGCTAAATGATCTAGGAGAAACCAGGACTACGCATCTGTATTTTTCTTAGGAAGCTTTAAGTTAGAGAGTGAAAACACTTTTTAGAATGCCCCAAAAATTGTGATAAAGATATTTCAGTATGTTTGACAAAAAGAATAGGTACATTTCATGACAATATTGAAATGGAAAATAAAATAATAGAAACAAATATTTACACCACATGACAAAAATTAGGAGAGACTACATTTCAGCAATATATAGGAAATACTGAGGTTTATGTATTAATAATCCATTTGGTAAAAGTGGTTGCTTGTGGAGTCGGCACACTACTGTGTCTGTGATGGCTTTTAAATAAAGGCATTTTTAATGCACCCCATTTTACTTTCAGATTCACAAATGTCCCCTTGGGTTACTACCTCCTGTTACTGTTTTTCAGCCCACTGTGTTTCAAAGCTTAATACATACCTCAAGAATGTATTACGTATTTAGAAGGTACACTATTAACATTCCCCTTCCAAATGCTTAATTGTTAAATGGGCTTAGTACATTTCAAAAAGGGGTTAAGCATTTGCAAACTCTGTGAATTACCAAACCAGTGCATTTTTGAACAATAAATCCCTTGGTGCATGAGTCAAATTTTCTCAATTCCTTCCAAATTAGGTTTGTTAATAATGTTAGTTGAATGATAACCGGTGCTCGTACCTATTTTAGTGTTAGTGTTGCTTCCGATCAAATAAAAACCATCACACATAACTCTTACAAAATGCTTAAAGGCTGAATTTCTGAGATCCAGCTTTAATGTTTTGTTAAATATATTTGCAAATGTTGTCACTTAAACAGGAAAGCATCTAATCCGGTCTCTGGACATAAAATAGGTTGTAATCATAATCTTTCGTTACATTTTCTGAGTTTCAGGAACAATGTGTGTCATCTGTGTTTACTCTAAACCTCTATAATAAAATGTTCGATGCGTTTAGATTTGATCTGTTTGTACTGGTTTCTATTGCAGACAATAATCTAGATTTAGACCAAGGATCAATTCCACCCATGGCTTTTAAAACCTATTTATCATTGATCTCTTTTAGTGTTATCACAAATAAAACTGTGATAGAACTGATCTGAGAGATGGACCTTCAAGTATTATGCTCAGTCAATTTATTGAACAAACTATGGAGTTAAAATCTGAATAGATTAGATCCACAAGCATTGCCGGACCACTATTTTACATCAATAGATTACTAATCCGCACATGTTGTCTAAGTACAATTCACTCATCTTCAATTTTTCACCGAGCTCATGCTGGGTCTGTGTGAATTGTTTTAAAATATGACATTTAAATGTCAAAAAGTTCAGGAATTCTAGTTTCAAGCCTGGTCAAACCTTAATGAATGCTATACCTAAAGATGCCCTTCTGTTCCTACATTTTATTGTGCACCATGATTCAGAAATGGCATGTTTTTGCTATCGGAAGTAACATTCTAAACATATTTATTGTTGTTGCCATCTGAAATATTATCACTAATCAGGAAGATAACAACAAGTGGTCCTGTGATGCTTGCTGGAATGGGAAGTGTTTATTCAAAAGGTGGATTGAATTCAAGTTTATGTGATAATTTTACAAAAGTGTATGGATTTTGTATATATTTAAAATTGTTGATCTCCAAAAGGCCTAAATCAATAAATCAAATTGAAATTCAAGTTTATCATTTTAATCCTTTTGTTGGAAAAGATGTGATTTTGAACCCCATGAGGCGGTTCCTTTCCAGAAAGCATTCAGGTTGTAATCATGAGTCAAATAATGCTGAGAAGGTTAAAATATTCAAATTGAATTTTAATTACACTTGAAATGTTCATTGTTCAATATATTTCTTTTAGTATTTTAATGTGAGGACTTTATTGCTTAAGGAAAATAATTAGTATTTGTTTTTCTATATGTAGGAAGCATTGCATTAATGAAACCACTGTATCCCACCTTCTTTCTTTCCTTTCCTGTTCTTTATGAATTTTTCTATTGTTGAACTTTAAAGACTGCCCAAAATTAAGAATTGTGCTCTACATAACTTTGCTAAGTTACAGTTTGTTGATTTTTATGTACAACTTTCGTCTCTTATGTGTATGGCAACTGATGTTCTGTTTTGCTTTAATAATCAGCTTATGTTTATTAGGTTTTATTATTCAATAAAATGTTTCAAACACAACAAATGGTAGTTGATATGTATTTACAACTGCAGCATTTTTATTGTATGGGCACTTTCAAAGGGACCAAAAATATGGTCTGCGGGTTGACGGAGGACCACATTGGCATCAGCAGGGAGAGGTTTGGGCAGGTGATTGGGGATACATGTAAAGTTGGAAGTAGGGAGAACAATGCATATACATTGTGTGGACTGTGACTCCTAGAGTTATTGTGAGGGATACCATGCTACCCTGTAAATGAATCCCCTATTGATTATTAGCAACAAACTTTATTTGGTTTTATTAAAGAAAACCATAAAAGTCATACATAAAATGATAAAACATTTTCCAAGTTACAGATTGACAAATATAATATGTAAAAGTTAATCAAAAGACAAGATAAAAATTCATAAATTACAGTACAGATGTTAATCACAGCTTGACCTGAGTCTAACAGCGAACCATACAAAAGTAAAGCATATGCAAAACAGTGTCTTTAGAGAGGAGTTGTAAAAAGATAAGAGCTGGTCTCACCCTCCTAAAACCTGTTTTTTTAGAATGGGAATAATAAATAACTTTCTAGGGACAGCATAATAACTACAAAACATTATACATTATAAAGTGCATCATGTCCTGACGAGACTTACTGTTGCAGCTACAGGGCATGAGGTACTGGCCTCTGTGGAAGCCGTGAGGGTGTGCCATGAGGTAATGGAAAAGGTTGAGCCGAAACCGGGTCATTGAAAATGATTATGGATGTTTTTAAGCCCTAGAAGATAAGGTTCGCTGTTCCCTCTCTATCACAGTGGCTCATTCCTAAAAACACTCTTTGACCAGAAAAAAGTCACTCTTACATCTGCCCTCAGGGTTAGTGAATAGTTCCTACATACCATGGAGAGGCCAACTCTTATACACTGGAGCCATGGAATGGGTGACACACGGTCAAGTGAAAGACATTCCCGTAGGATGTCTTTGCTAAGTGTATTTTCTTGCTTACCCCAAATATTAAGCCTTAAAGCCAGGGGGCGGAAATCCAGTACATTTTAGAGGAAAGGTATTCCCAACTCTTTGTGCACGACATAAAACAAAGTGCTTTGTGGGACAGAAAGGGCCCTTCGGAGAAAAGAGTTTTCAGTACTTTGCACTACTCCTACCCCAATGTGGCCCAAAATCTCACTCCCATAACTAACCTTTGAGATATATTTTTCTTCATATGTCTTTAAAAGAGCCCCTATTGGCTTCCCTCCCCCTCTGCTGGCAAAATTAAAAACAGCTGCAAAAGCTTTCACTAGATCCCCTTTCTTCCAAGTAAGCAAAGGGCACCAACTCAAGGAATCGTCAAACACAACTCCCAAATAGGAGAAAACATTGGTCTTCGGTATTGATGAAAGTCAGAGTTTAAAAGTGAAATGCTTAGCTTTACGAGGTCCCACCTGCATAATGAACGACTTGGCATGATGAAACAACAGGTCCAAGTCCTCCATAAAAAGGGCAAAAGAATTCAGAAGAAGTTGTAGGCCCCTAGCTGTCCTCGCCAAGAGGACCCCTGATGCACCCCTCTCTTGATGTCAAGCCGCGCCGGGAATCGAACCCTGGTCCCGGGCCGTCCTCTGCTTATGGGTCTGCCCATTTGATTTGATTAACCAGTTATAAAGTCACGTCTAGCTTAGTTAGTTTATAGTCTTCTTTTTTAAGAGAAATTATTTCACATTGTTACTGGATCAGCATGGCTAAACACTTATAAGGTCCCAAAGGTGAGACCTATTGGCAATGCCAATGCTTGTTATTGATTGAGTACAATGAGCAGCAGCACTTTTTATTAGGTCCTGAAGAAAGCCGCAAAAACCTCTTTGGAGGGTTAATAGGCTGAAACATGTTGACCTCTTATTAACTTTCACTCTGCTGCCCCTACTACCCTGAGCAAATGTTTGTGGTATTTCGTATACCATTCGTACATACATGCCTGAACTCCTCCCTCTCAGTGAGGGGGCTGTACCCTGTACTGTAACTAGGTATAACGGTGGGAGGAGATTCCGAATGAGGAAGCATGCCAACTATGGTGGGTGAGGGAAATCTTCCCTTTAAAGGGATATTTCATCTTAGCAAGGTCTTCATTTGCAACAGTAATCCTCATAGACCCAAGGATTTCATGATTGTGGTAGAAATACATTTTTACCCCTTCATTGTACGTTTAAGCACAGGTCATTGCTTGAAATGTTGTGATCTATGTAGGAAAAATACTCTGTGCACTGAGAAAATGTGTTAAAATAACAGAAAGTTGATAATTGCATTTAATACCTTCTATACCTGGATTTATCTAGAAGAGAAGTCTGTTAATTCTAGCAGATTTTTGATACCACAAGGTATAAGAAATTAGGGGATCTTTATCTGATATCTTTATCAGTAAATTATCTGAAATTATTGGACATAAACTTTTGCAAGTATTATTTCTAAAGATAAAGGAAGTTCTATATTTGTCTTTTCTAAACTAACCCCAGTGCGTATGACTACAACAACCACCGCTCTCAAATCAATATTGTGGGGACACACCTGGACGCTGTGGAGGTTGCTGCTAGACCCTGTGCTCTTGGGCCCGTCTCTCTTCCTGGGCTCTCCCGTGTTGCCCGTGTTGCCGCTGCCTCTCGCCGCACCCGCTCCGCGGGTGCCGCTTCGCGGCTTGGAGGAGGAGGGAGAAGCGAGGACTAAGTGCTGGTTGCTGGGAGGCGCCTGGAAGGACCAGCGGGTCGGCGCTGAGCAGGGACTCGGAAGACCAGGAGTCCCTGCTTCCCCAGCTGCACAGGCGGACGCGCCCACCTTCAGACACGCCCCCGCCTGCAACGCCCCTTACTTACTTATAGATCAGCTCGAGGCTTGGCGGGACGCCGAGCGAAGCCCGAGCAAAGGGCGGGCAGTCTGTGGCAGTCAGGGGCTGTCAAGGCTGGGCTGGGCCACGTCCCTTTCCTTTCCTTTCCACCAGCAGTGAGTACATACGCCCGGTGTGAGTTCCCGTGCTGCTCCCCACAATCATGTCTACCCTCTCTGGAAAGCTTCTTAGGAGTGAAGGCGAAAGGGGGTCCAATGCCGCGAGCCCTGTTATAGGAACTATGGACCGCTTTATCACCAGGGTGGCGGCGGTGATTGAAAAGGAGATTGCTATGTCTGAACGGCGTCTATCCGAGGTCTACCTCCCCTCAAGACGCTCATCCTTGGGGGCTGCTGCCCAGTCGCTTACACCGGCCAGTGTCCGGGTTCACTCTGTTACCCCACCTAGTGTCCCTGGTGTTTCCACAGACCCCCCCCATTTGGCTGGTATAGAGCAAACTATAGATAGGCTGGAAAATCTGGCCGCACTTCTCCCTATAGTTACTGTGGAAGATGGTGGCCTTAGTAAACTGTCTTCACCATTATCACCTAATCTCCCAAATGAAGCTACCAGCGATCCTCTGCCTCCAAAACCGCTCACCCCCTCCTTAGTTATACCAGAAGGGGAGTCAGATAGGGTTTCCCTCATCATCCAAACTCCCGAAACTAGGCAGGAGAATAGGCCCTTAAGTAAAAAGCCAAGAAAACGCAAAAAGGGTAGGCTAGTGAGACAGGCCGCTCTTTATCAAAGAGTAAGAAAGCCCTCTGGATCTGGTATGAGAAACACAAGGGGTAGGTCTATAGTGAATGAAGTTGACATAGAAGGGGATGTGCTGATCTCTCCCAAGGGGCTACACTCAGAAGCTAACACTCCCAAGGTCTCTAAGCTAACTGATTCAGTAACAGTTGAAAATATCTTCGAGAAGGTATATAGTCTCTTGAAACCGCTATTAACACAGGTCAAGGGTCTAGGGGAGAGGATAGATAAATTAGAGCAATCAACCCTTGACGGGTTCCACTCACTCAAAACCACATTTAAACAAATAACTAGAGTGAGTGAAAACAAGGACACGGGCACAAAGGGGAAAGAACCACCATCCCAGAGAGACCCTAAGCCCCCAATATGTCTAAATAAAGTTGTTTCTAATAGTCCATTAATCCCTGCTCCTAAATCTCCTCCCCGTCTCAAAGCAGGCCCAAAACATAAGGGGCTACCAACACACTTAGAGCCTGACACAAATAAGCCTAAGTCTCTTCCACAAAAGCAGCCACAGATAGCAAGTGGCAAAATGGAAGACTCCCAAAATTTAGGCACACGCAATAAATCTAACGGTCTAACGATAGGGAAAGCCCCTAGATCTGTATCCCAACCTACTGCCCCATCTACCACCTTACCGGCCCCTAGTAATCCAGCACGAAGGATCCCTCCAGTAAACCTTCCACCAGACTGTCAGCCTTTTGTTGCTGTTATGGTTAACGTGCCCCCTTTAAAGGAAGGCCAGTTGGAAAACCACCAATCACTCAAGAACAAGTGTATCCATTGGCTGAAGGCAAACAAGCCAATCCCGCTGGGTGTGGATGGTATCATTCTAAGTGTCCGTAGAGTGGGGTGGGTAGGGCAGGGGAAAAAAACTCAGGAGGGCGATTGTATAATTATAAATTTCCAAGACCCTAGAGTAGTGCCCTCGATTTGCACTCCTATTAAAAGTATGGGGGCCCCGGGGGTTTAAGTGGTTGATCTTTCTTATTTTTACCCCAGGCAAATTGTTAGCCCAACTAGAGGAAGCTTAAATTCCCCTGTTTTCAGTCAAAACTGGGCTGGGGCTACGGGGGTACAAGGGAGAACCAATTGTGGGCACCAGGGCCTTGCTGACTGGAAATCGGGAGTAGAGTAGAGTCAGCAGGAGTACCACCCACCCAAACAAATCTTGCAAGTGGGATAGTAGCCTCTATAGCCACCCCCCAAGATCCCTTCTCCCCTCAGATACCTTCGAGGAGGACCACAGACAGGGGCATTCTGGCGCCCAGCGACACTCCAGCTGTGACGGACCTAGCCTTTAAGGTTTTCAGCTGGAATGTCGCAGGGATTGCAAGAAAACTGGCTCTACCGGATTTCACTGCTTGGGTTGATGAGCACTCCCTGTGCCTTTTCCAAGAGACATGGAGCTTGGTGCCGGTTCATAGGGTGGGATTTTCTTCCTATTCCTCCCCTGCGCAAGTCTCGGAAACAGGGAGGGGGCGACCTTCGGGTGGCCTTCTCATTTGGGTCGCAGCCTCTCTAGATTGCAGAGTAGTGGAGCTCCCCACAGGTTGCCCGGACATACAAAACATCACCCTAATAGATCAAAGGGGTAGAATTGTCTTAAATGTTTATAATGTTTATGCCCGGGGAACCAAGGGCGGGAGAAAGTCTCCTGTAATATCTCTCCTCGAGACCTTGTTAAATAACACCCCATATAAGACGCGTACTTTGGTTGCGGGCGACATGAACTGTACGTTCGAGCCCTTGGGCTCGGACGTCTCCCTCGACCAAGACGAGGAGGACGCCAGGTTGGGGATCCCGGTACTGGAAATCCCACCGATTAGAAGGTGGACAGAAGTGGCGCTCCAGATATATTCCCTGAGCCTCGAATTTAACTTAAGGGCAGCTAATGGGAGGACACCCTCGGATAGGGGGGGTGCCCACACGTTCAACAGACCAGGACACACTTCTAGGTTAGATTATTTCCTAATAGACGTATACCTATGGTCTTATGTAAGGGACATGCAGGTGGTCCCCACGACTGAAAGTGACCACAACTCACTCTCTTTAAGTATGGACCAGTGGTGGCGTCCTTTAAGGAAGGACAACACTAACCCGGCAGCCGCACCCCCGGATGAGTCTGAAGTCTCCCCCTGTGGCAGACGTATAAAATGGGCGAAATTGGTACTCTCCGAGGCAAAGGTAGGGGAAATTCAAACCCTCTTAAATCATGCGGTAACAACCCTCGGAACATCCCTAGAAGGGGCGGGTAGTGTCAGTGGGCTATTTGTCTCCTTGGTAGAAGCCTTAACTAACGTGTTTACCTCACACCCTAACAAGTCGGGAAACAAAGATTTTAAAAAACCAGTTGTTGGTTGGTACACCCAAACATGTAGGGTTCATAAGGCAAAGTTAGTTGAGGCAGTTAAGCACAAATCCCGAAGTGTGATACAAGAAGCAAGGAAGGCCTATAATAAGTCCCTCAAAGTTGCTAGGAGGGAGTGGGAAGACAAATTCTGGGAAGACCTTCTCCAGGCTAGTAAAAGTAGGGACTCAAGGGCCTTTTGGAATCTCATAGGCACACGGAATAAACCCGATGCATCTATGAGACCCTGCAACATCCCGCCTCAAAACTGGGTAAAACATTTCGGGACCTTATACCTCCCTCCAGATGGGGAACTGAATGTTGGGATGGACCCTACGCTAGTAATTGAACCTCACGCCTATGATCTCTTCACTCCCTTAGAGATTGAGGGGGTTATAGGGTGGGTAGCGCCCCGCAAGGCAGCGGGCCCAGACGGCCTTCCAGGGGACCTTATGAGGGCATACCCAGCGGAATGGGGAAGGGTCATTGCCGCTCTCCTAAACGACATCATGATAGGAGGGGCAGTGCCAGAATCCTGGAAAGGGGCGACGGTGGTTCCGATTTACAAAAAAGGGTGTAGGGAAACCCCGGGGAACTACCGCCCCATAAGTCTGATAGACTCCACCCAAAAGATAGCTGGTATAGCTATCCTTGGAAGGATTCTACATTGGGTGGAGGAAAATAAAATCCTATCAGACTTTCAGGCAGGTTTTCGGGCGGGAATGGGGACAATAGAGCAGGTGTTTAGGTTGTCACTACTGGGGTGGAAGGTGGTGGAACTGGGCAAGGGTAGTCTTTACTTGGCCTTTATAGACCTGAAGACTGCCTTTGACCTAGTCCCCCGGGAAGAGCTTTGGAGGGTGCTCTATGAGTTGGGATTACCCCCTTACATCTTGTCCCTCCTCATTAGCCTCCATGCCCATACCTTTGCACAGGTCCGTTGGGGTAAAAACGGAGAGCCCATTGAAAAGATACCAGTGTCCAGGGGCGTAAGACAGGGCTGCGTCTTGGCGCCCACCCTATTTTCACTATATGTGAACGGGGTGGTAAAACATCTTCAACAAGAACCAGCTGACGCCCCCTGTCTCGGAGGAGTCCGTATCCCCACCCTGCTTTTTGCGGACGACACGCTTCTGATCTCGAAGACCCCCCAAGGCCTACAGAAATTGCTAACGCGTTTCCAGGAGTTTTGTGCTGCTAAAGGTTTAATAATAAATGTGGACAAAACAAAATACCTAGTCCTAAACCCACCTAGGAAACTGGGCCGCCCACCTACACTTAACTCGGTCCCCCTAGAGAAAGTGGCCGAATTCGATTACCTCGGTATTCGGATTACGGATAGGATGTCTTGGGCAAATCACATCGATAAAATGGTCCTCAACCATAGGAGAGTAGGAGGAGCTCTCATGAGGGAGTTCCGGGCCTCACCTAGGAGATCACTTACCCCAGTAATCGACATCTACAAGGCCAAAGTAGTGACATCAGCCTTGTATGGGGCAGAACTGTGGGGCCACTGCCGTTTGGATGCCCTAGCGATAGCGGAGAGTAAGCTGCTAAAATCCTTTATCTCTATCCCACTGAGCACACCATCTGTACCAGTGTTGTTGGATACGGGCTGTAAAAACATCAAAGACCAAGCCCAGCTTCGCCCGCTCCTGCTATGGACACGAATCTGGAGGGGTGAAGAGCTAAAATCCTACGCTGACGGCCTGGGGGAAATAATGAGTCTGGGGGCTTGGGCCAAGATAAGATGGTTAAGAGAAACTAAAAAGCTTTTGGAAAAGATCGGATTAGGGGACTGTTGGTCATCACGCTCAGCCCCTCCAAAAGAAGTTGTCAAGGCGCTTTTCTGGAAATGGACTGCGGAGCGTCTAATTACAAACTCGAACCACTGCAAGTCCACTGTCGCCTTCTTACAAATCAAAGATATTGTGGCCTTTGAACCCTACCTAGACCTGATCACCCTCCCCTTTGACCGAGCCCTTTATTTTAAATTTAGAGTTGGATCCCTCCCGCTGGGTGCTGTGGTATCAAAATGGACATCAGCGGCCCGTACTTCCCCCAATTGTGCATGTTGCCCGAGTAGGGTTGAGTCCATCACGCATGTCCTATTTGAATGCCCGTATTATGCAAGGCCTAGGAGTTTTTGGTTGAAACCTCTTTGCCGAAATATGGGTACACGTAGCCACCTAGAAGCCTTGCATATCCTATCTACGGACACTTCCCCTTCTATTGTGTGCGGAACAGCAAAATTTTTAAAACAGTTCTGGCTTATTCGTTGTAAGAGATTGTCAGTAGCGGTTTAATCCCTTTTTTAGCTAAATTATTAACGGGCATTTCATGTCCTTTTATCTTTTTTAATGAGTTCTTATACTGACTTCTTATAGCTATGTTTTTTTTTGTATACTGTAATGATTGTATTGTAAATGTGCTTATAAGATATCTTGCATATCGAATAAAAGCTTATGACTGACTGACTGACTGATTTGTACATGCAAAATAGTTTGCTTCAGTGCTTGTGGTGTTTTGCAGATTACTGTGAGGTCGTCCATGTAAGCAACGCATTTGGCCTCCAGCCCTTTGGCTCCTGTAGTGTCCCTCTGATGATTTTGTCTTTTCTTATTTGTATCAGTAAAGGTTCCAGGGCACATATGAAGAGGGCTGGGGATAGGGGGCAGACTTGACGTACACCTGCTGGATGCAAAAGAGTTTAGACAGTGATCCATTTATATTTACACAGCTAGTTACGTTTGTATATAGCATTTCAAGTTATAAGGTTGTCCCTGATTTGACTGCCTGGGACTGCGCAGGTTTGGTCTTCGTGTATTATGGTTTGTAATACTTTCTTCATCCTGTTGGCTAGAACCTTTGTGAAAAGCTTGTAGTCCACGTTTAAAAGGGAGATTGGTCTCCAGTTACCAATGTTTTTTTCTGGTCCTTTTTTGTGTATCAGAGATATTATCCCATGACAAAAACCGTCTGGGATGGAGTTGTTCCTTACACATTTATAAAACATTTCTATTACATCGGTGGCTATGGTAGGCCAGCAAACCCCATGGGAGCCCATCCACCCCCGGCTAGATAGCTTGTTACATTTCTGTAGAGCTTGCAAGGACTCTTCCCCTGTGAGCTCTTTCTTCATAAAATCACTTTCATTAGATGACAAACAGTTTTCAATTAGGTCAACATGTTGTGAAATTAAATCCTGGCTTTCATTTCCTCTTTGGTACAGTTTTTCATAAAACATTCTTGCCACTTGTCTGCATTTTTCTGTCCCTTCCTGACTTTCCCCTTCCTCGTCTATCAGCTCCTGAATTTCTTTGTGAACTTGTGTTTTTTTCCTAAAGAAAAAGGAGGTGCATTTTTCTCCCTCTTCATAGTGTTTTACTCTGGCGTTGAAGATAGTCTTCTTCCCTTTTTCTTCTAAACATGTGGTAATTTCTTGTTGTTCTTTCACCTCTAGGTTATCTAACTTGTGAAGGAGGGCTATTCTATCTTGCAGGATGTCAAATTGTTCTGCCTTTTGTGCGCTTCTTTCTCTCCCTATGGTTTTGAAATGGGCGGCTATGTGTTGTTTTGTTTGCACCCACCAGTCTGCCATGGATGTGTGATGTGGTTTGTTGTCTCTTAGGTCTTTGTATATTGCCTCAAAATCCTTCAGTGCGCCTTCTTCTTGGAGGAGGGCAACATTCAGTTTCCAATACCCTTTCCCTCTTTTCTTGTTTGCTTGTATCTGGTAGGTGGCGGTTATCAAGGAGTGGTCTGAGAAGGATGTGGTATTGTGTGGCGTTGATGTTTTTGTTGCAGAAGATGAAATCAATACGTGATTTAGAGGTGCCTCTGTCTGAGTGCCATGTAAAATGTGAGCCAGGCTTGTGTTTGTATCTGTATGTGTCTTTTAGGTGATGTCTTTGAGGAGAGCGTACAGTGTTTTTGCTGATATGTTTTAGTTGTAGTTGGTTGCTTTCCCTATCCTGTCTTTTTCTTTCAAAATGCAATTAAAATCATCCACTACTAGGAAGGTAGGGTGTGAACCGGTGAGGAAAAATGTGATTATGTTAAACAATTCTTCCCTTTCTTTTTTGTCTGGTGATGCATAAACATTAAATATTTGGAAAGTTTCGGCATACAAGTTAATTGTGGTTAGCATTGCCCATCCTGCACTTATAATAGTTTCCTTGGTTATTTGTGTATTACAGTTTTTGCAGAGGATCGCTATGCCGCCATTTCTGTTCCCTCCCCCTGACCATGCAGTTGGAACTAGTGTCCGCCAGTTTTTTTCCTCTGCATAGTTTTTTAGGTCTAAAGAACATTCTTGCAAGCATATGATATCCGCATCAACATTTTTACAGTATTCCATTACTGTCAGTTTCTTTGAGTGTTGCCCGAATCCTCTAATGTTTAAAGTAGCGAGTGTGACCGCCATTAGTATTATTTGTGTACTCATCATGATATGTGTTTTTTTATTATGGTGACCATGGTGAATCCATATTATCTGACATCCCACCATTCACTATGGGGGTTAGTGGACCATGGGGCATATTATCAAGGGGGTTTATCTCCGCTTATTTGGCTTTAGCAGCCAAGAAAGCGGAGATAAAATTATCTCCCTATTACCAAGCTGTTGCTAACACCAGTTAGTGACAGCTAATAGGAGATAGCGACCATCTTGGGCCCCGCTTTGCATGTCAGTGATATTTATCACTAATGACATGCAAAGTGGGCGTGCCAAGATGTTAGCGACTGGAAACAGTCCCTAACATCGCTATCTCCTATTACCAACTTTTGGAGATATTCGCGCTAAGCGCGAATATCTCCAAAAGCTAACACCTGCCCTGAGCAGTTCTTAGCCATGTTATCCAATGGGAGGTGGATAACATGGCTAAGAGCATTTGCTCGATAATGCTTGAATATCGCTGACTTTTCAGCGATATTCATGCATTGCGGCCGTTTTTTTCGCATTTGCGATAAACCTTGCTAACAGCAAGGTTTATCTGCGATAAAAATATAACAAGTTAGAGACAAAAATTATAGCTAGTTGTTGGTAATATGCCCCCATATTCCTCTGTTATCCCCAATAATGGAGAAAAGATGGTGTTGTTTGCCTCTTGTGGTTTGGCTGGTAGTTGAGATTCCTGGGTTTCTGGGATCTCAGTTTCCTCCTGAACCTCCTCTTCATCAGACAGGTTTTGTAGCACGCTGAACTTCCCCTTTACTACTATCTCTTTTGCTTTGGGGAATTGTTTTTTTGGGGCATGGTTTGGAGTTTTCCTTTTATGGTTTCTGTGGCCTTTCTCTTGTGGCCTTTTGGGAGTTGCCACCCTTCATCGCCCATGCCGTTTTGAGCATTAAGCTCTGTTTTCTCTTCTTTACCTCGTGCTATTTTGTCTATGACTGACTCCATCTGTTGAACTGCTAGCACAATTTGGGAGTCAGAGGGTGTGTTGTTTCCCTGTGGTTCTTGGATTGTGTTGTTTGTTTTGGTCTCTTGCCTTTATGAGTTATTTTCTTGTTGCTTTTCTGAGTTATTGCTTTCACTGTTCGTGGGATCTCCTTGTTGGTTTTGTTCTGTGTCTTTCATGATTTCTTCTCTGAGTTTCTCAAGAGCTTCCAGATGGTCAGAATCTATGTCTATTTCTTGATATTGTTTGGACCCTTCTGTTTGATCTAATAGATTGAACAGGCAGTTGTTTTTGCTTATTGATGCACTCTCTCCTTTGTCTTTTGTTACCTGGGTGTAGGAGTTTTTCCTCATGGGGCATAGGTTGAAAAGGTGTTTGTCGCTCCCACACATATTGCATCTCTTAGGTTTAGGGCATTCAAAGGTTTTGTGCCCGGTTTCATTGCAGTTCTTGCATACTTCTTTGTTGCAATTTTCTTTGGTGTGTCCAAATGTTTTGCGAGATCTACAGAAGGTGGGTTGGTTGGGATAGTTGAGAAACCCTTTGTTTGCCCCTATAGAGAAGGTAGCGGGTGGGTGTCTGAGGTTCCCCATGCCTGTTTCATCTTGTTTAAGTGTGCATAGGTACCTCCTTTTCCCATTCCAGACTCCCAAGGAATTTTTCAGGTACCACCCCCCTCTTTTTCGCAGTATTTACATAAGAACAGCTCAACATCTTGATCAGGGACATATGGGTTATACATGTGGATTGTTATTGGGATTTCCTTTATCACAGTTGCATTGGTCATGGTTATTCCCTTCGTGGCCTCTTCATTTTTTTAAAAAAATTGTGCCATACATTATGTTGCTTACTGTTGCTTCATTAGTGAAATTAAATTCATACACTCCCTTACTGGGATATATCTCAATACATCTTAATTGATCTATTCCCATTCTAATTTTTTTTTCGAGTATTTCAAAAACAATGTATTGTACACCTTTCACATTTCTTTCCTCTTTATTGACTTCAGTTTTAATTGTGTTGTGCCCTTGCTTTGGCACATTTTTATGATAGTGCGAGCCTGAGCCCATTGCGCTCTGTTAGAACTGGGGTCACCAATTCCACCACGTTAGCTTGGTGCGAGGCAGGTAGGCACCCGAAGGCAATGTGTAAAGCAGACTTGCAGCACACACTCGCACTGAGACAGGGAGGCACCCAAAGGCAATGTGTAAAGCAGACGTGCAGCACACACTCGCACTGAGACAGGGAGGCACACGCAATAAAATGACACCACACCAGGTTGCTGTTTCACACAAGACTCTTTATCTAGACTTCTTCAGTGCAGGTAGGTAACTCACTGTTATTTATGCAAATATCACTTTTCAGGCATTGGCAATTGGGGTCAACATCTCTCTGGTATTACTTCATGGACCATAGTGCTCTGCTCAGGGCAGCCGAGGCAATAACATTTCTGATAAACAGATCCATTAACTGTAACATTTTACAAGTTTGGTCCCAATACTAGAACATCTCTGGTGCAAGGGGTTCTTTAAAACAGCTCAACAGAGGCCTAAATGGTGTACCAGTAACATAACCAGCATTTCATGCTCATGGGCAGGCTGAAAGAACATTCCCCTAGCAAGGGGTTAACTTAGGCACAGTATATTAACAATGATGGGAGTCTGGTGCCCAGTTCCGGGGCCCTAAGCCACTTTCCTCTTCGCTCTAATTTAATTTAATTTAAATGTGGGTTTCTAAAGCGCTAGAATCAACTCCCGAAGGAGTATCTCTGCGCTGTAGACTGCTGGGGAACCCGTCCTGGCTTTCCCTGTGAGATGGTCCCTACTGGGTATCTCCAAGGTGAAACCAGGCATCCCCGGTGTATGTGGGGGGCCGTTGTGGAGATGAGGCAAGCTAATGCCCAGAGTTGCAGAGTGTGATCCCTAGTTAGAGTAGGCACTGAGGCGAGAATTATCGAATCCGTTGACCATGGTCCAAGACCCTGCCGCGTTGGGAATCAAACCCTGGTCCCGGGCCGTCCTCTGCTCCCGGGTCTGCCGCCTCTAACCAGTGAGCCACACCCCTCCACTAGACCTTAGTAAGGTTAACCAGGGCCAACGGAGCCTGACTACAGTCTCCTGAGGGGAGGAGTGGTTGCGGGGCTGAATCTCTGTTCTCTCGAGACTCCTCGGTAGCCTCCGCTGTCACCACAGTCTCCAGGGGTGTTACCTGTGTTTAACCTCTTCCGTGCTCATGACGGAACCGTTCCGTCACGAGCCTCTTGGGCTGTACTGGTGACGGAACGGTTCTGTCAAGGCCCGCTCGCCGCGCCTGTGCGGCGCGAATTCCACGCCTGCGCTGACGTTTTAATGGGCGGGCGGGTCCATGACGGAGCGGTTCCGTCACAAGCACGGAACCGCCGCGCGGCCGCCCCACCCCCTTAGCGCTGCGGCATAATAGCCGCCGCAGCAAAGGGGTAAATAGCCTCCGGGAGGCCCGTGCTGCATGGTCCAGGCCTGGGCAGGTCGGGGGGCTCGCACTCTCCTGTGAGCTCCCTCGCCGGTGTTCCTGGCGGTCCCGGGCCTTCTGGTGTTTCCTCGTGCCCGGGGACCAATAGGGATGCGGCCTGAGCGAGGCGTGCCAGCCTCAGCCAATGTTTTTATTGCCTCATCTTGCTGGATATTTTAGCGGAGATAACATGCTGTTAGCAACGTTTATCTCCTCTGTGATAAAATATCCAGCGATAGCGGCGAAATGCTTGAACATCGCTGAAAATCCGGCGATATTCACGCGTTAACGCCATGGTGGACTTGGCCTGACAATCCACCTCCCATTGTAGGAACAGGTAAGTCATGTTTTCAGAAGGTGTTAAATACTAGCGAAAATCACGCTTAGCGCAACTTTTTTTATTGATTCGCTTGCGTTGCTAATAGGGGGTAGTTGTGTTTGCGACTTTTTTCAGTCGCTTTTAGTTGGGAACACCTACCTTGCATGTCAATAGCGATAATTATTGCTGGCATGCAAGGCGATGGGAAAACCGCCTGCTATCGCCAGAAAGCTGTCGCTAACGCCAGTTAGCGTCAGCTTGCTGATAGGCCGATAAAAGAATTGCTGCTTTAGCGGCAAAAAGTGCAGCTAAAGCAGCGATGAAGCCCTTGCTAATATGCCCCAATATTATGTGCGACGTCACCGCGCCTATACTCTCGGGGAGAAACACATGAAGGCCAGCTACAATAATGGAAAAAAACAGATGAACACACAGTAGAAAATATATTCCTAGGCAACTAACATATATTGAAACATAACAACGTGATAGATAGAACAATAATAATAAACTCAGTGTAAAAGATCGAAATGCACAGATATATTAAAATTAAATTATTTAATTTCCAACTCCCAAATTCAATGTTGATATGAGAACATCCATTATTTTAAAATACAGATTTAGTGACATTAAAAACCATATTGTAATAATCATTCAATACATAATTGATATTCATGAAATTACAATAAAACCCCCAAAAGTGGCAGAGAGTAAGTCTTCAAATATAATGGAATATAAAAGACTATTTTATGAAATAGGAAATTATCCTGACGGACTATCCTTCCTAATGACCAAGTGACAGCTCCACATATGCAAAGCTGCACTGTCACGTGTTATATGTGCTGACTTGGCCCTGGGTCTGGCGTGCTCTCATGAAGTAAAGAGCCTTGCAGGGTGTTTTAAAAAAGCGCACGCTGTGATGAGCTTTCCTGTGTCCTGCAAGCTCCTCTTGCTGGACAATCAGTGATAATGGGCTTTTATTCATGGCAGACTGCCCCAGTAGGATGTATGTCACCACAACGCATGCTTGTACTACGCATGCCTTTACAACGCAGGATTTACAACGCAAGTCCTTACAACGACTTGCGTTGGGGGGTGCTGGACAGTGGAATAGTTTAATTTACTATTCCAACTCCAGTCCCCGTGGATAGTAGGGAAGGTTTTGGATAGTAAATTAAACTATTCCCTATCCTACAGCGCCCCCCAGCGCAAGTCGTTGTAATGACTTGCGTTGTAAATCCTGCGTTGTAATGGTAGTGCGTAGTAAAAGTTGCGTTGTAATGGATGTCTCCCGCCCCAGTAAATTTCCCCTCCCCCGTTCTGAACTGACCAAAATTGTCAGGAGTTTTAAAGACGTTAGATTCCAGCGTTATTGGGGGCTTAGCATGATTTTTTAATTACCGCTACGTCGATCTGGGGCATCGTGGTAAACATTGCGAAGCTGTGTTAGCGATGTATTCCCATGAAGTTATGTGAGGAGCGTCTACTTTGCACCTCATCAGCGTTGCAAGGCGTTAGTAAAACGGGTGCTAGCACAAGGAAACACACGCTAAAGCCTGATAGCGTGCCCTTGATAATACTGCGATTAAATTATCGCCGCTTTTCGGCCGAAAACGGCCGCTAAAGCTGAGATAATGGGCTTGATAATATGCCCCACAGCCTTTCAAAAGGGCAGAGAAGCTCCACATGACATCTGAAAACTTGCGTTATAATATAACATCATGAAAATGAAACTATAATTGACGCCAAGAATAACAAGTATTGGCAATGCCAATTGGTCTCGGCATATTAATGAATTTAGTGGTATAGTTGCTATTATAAATATATTAATATACTGTGTTTAGTATCAGATGAATAAGTTAGAAGTTTAGCAATGACTTCAGAAGTAGCAAAATAGTAATACAGCAGTTTCAGTAGCAAAGCAGTTACAGAAGGAGCAATAGAGTAATACAGCAGTTTCAGTAGTAAAGCAGTTACAGAAGGAGCAATAGAGTAATGCAGCAGTTTCAGTAGTAAAGCAGTTACAGAAGGAGCAATCGAGTAATACAGCAGTTTCAGTAGTAAAGCAGTTACAGAAGGAGCAATAGAGTAATACAGCAGTTTCAGTAGTAAAGCAGTTACAGAAGGAGCAATAGAGTAATACAGCAGTTTCAGCAGTAAAGCAGTTACAGAAGGAGCAATAGAGTAATACAGCAGTTTCAGTAGTAAAGCAGTTACAGAAGGAGCAATAGAGTAATGCAGCAGTTTCAGTAGTAAAGCAGTTACAGAAGGAGCAATAGAGTAATACAGCAGTTTCAGTAGTAAAGCAGTTACAGAAGAAGCAATAGAGTAATACAGCAGTTTCAGCAGTAAAGCAGTTACAGAAGGAGCAATAGAGTAATGCAGCAGTTTCAGTAGTAAAGCAGTTACAGAAGGAGCAATAGAGTAATACAGCAGTTTCAGTAGTAAAGCAGTTACAGAAGAAGCAATAGAGTAATACAGCAGTTTCAGTAGTAAAGCAGTTACAGAAGGAGCAATAGAGTAATGCAGCAGTTTCAGTAGTAAAGCAGTTACAGAAGGAGCAATAGAGTAATGCAGCAGTTTCAGTAGTAAAGCAGTTACAGAAGGAGCAATAGAGTAATACAGCAGTTTCAGTAGTAAAGCAGTTACAGAAGGAGCAATAGAGTAATGCAGCAGTTTCAGTAGTAAAGCAGTTACAGAAGGAGCAATAGAGTAATACAGCAGTTTCAGTAGTAAAGCAGTTACAGAAGGAGCAATAGAGTAATACAGCAGTTTCAGTAGTAAAGCAGTTACAGAAGAAGCAATAGAGTAATACAGCAGTTTCAGCAGTAAAGCAGTTACAGAAGGAGCAATAGAGTAGTGCAGCAGTTTCAGTAGTAAAGCAGTTACAGAAGGAGCAATAGAGTAATACAGCAGTTTCAGTAGTAAAGCAGTTACAGAAGAAGCAATAGAGTAATACAGCAGTTTCAGTAGTAAAGCAGTTACAGAAGGAGCAATAGAGTAATGCAGCAGTTTCAGTAGTAAAGCAGTTACAGAAGGAGCAATAGAGTAATACAGCAGTTTCAGTAGTAAAGCAGTTACAGAAGGAGCAATAGAGTAATGCAGCAGTTTCAGTAGTAAAGCAGTTACAGAAGGAGCAATAGAGTAATACAGCAGTTTCAGTAGTAAAGCAGTTACAGAAGGAGCAATAGAGTAATACAGCAGTTTCAGTAGTAAAGCAGTTACAGAAGAAGCAATAGAGTAATACAGCAGTTTCAGCAGTAAAGCAGTTACAGAAGGAGCAATAGAGTAATGCAGCAGTTTCAGTAGTAAAGCAGTTACAGAAGGAGCAATAGAGTAATACAGCAGTTTCAGTAGTAAAGCAGTTACAGAAGAAGCAATAGAGTAATACAGCAGTTTCAGTAGTAAAGCAGTTACAGAAGGAGCAATAGAGTAATGCAGCAGTTTCAGTAGTAAAGCAGTTACAGAAGGAGCAATAGAGTAATACAGCAGTTTCAGTAGTAAAGCAGTTACAGAAGGAGCAATAGAGTAATACAGCAGTTTCAGCAGTAAAGCAGTTACAGAAGGAGCAATAGAGTAATACAGCAGTTTCAGCAGTAAAGCAGTTACAGAAGGAGCAATAGAGTAATACAGCAGTTTCAGTAGTAAAGCAGTTACAGAAGGAGCAATAGAGTAATACAGCAGTTTCAGTAGTAAAGCAGTTACAGAAGAAGCAATAGAGTAATACAGCAGTTTCAGCAGTAAAGCAGTTACAGAAGGAGCAATAGAGTAATGCAGCAGTTTCAGTAGTAAAGCAGTTACAGAAGGAGCAATAGAGTAATACAGCAGTTTCAGTAGTAAAGCAGTTACAGAAGAAGCAATAGAGTAATACAGCAGTTTCAGTAGTAAAGCAGTTACAGAAGGAGCAATAGAGTAATGCAGCAGTTTCAGTAGTAAAGCAGTTACAGAAGGAGCAATAGAGTAATACAGCAGTTTCAGTAGTAAAGCAGTTACAGAAGGAGCAATAGAGTAATGCAGCAGTTTCAGTAGTAAAGCAGTTACAGAAGGAGCAATAGAGTAATGCAGCAGTTTCAGTAGCAAAGCAGTTACAGAAGGAGCAATAGAGTAATGCAGCAGTTTCAGTAGTAAAGCAGTTACAGAAGGAGCAATAGAGTAATGCAGCAGTTTCAGTAGTAAAGCAGTTACAGAAGGAGCAATCGAGTGGTGATAGCAATTAACATTAGAGCATTGCTAGTAGTGTTAGCAGAACAGCCGTATGAGCAAAGTTAGGGGCGTATTATAAACGGTCAGAGATAATTATCGCTGGCTGTAGATAGCAATAGAAATATTATCGCTGGCTATCGCTGAATATTATCGCCATGATAACGCTATATTTACAATGCATGGCGCTATGGCGGTAATATTTCAGATATAGCTGTATTTTAAATGGAACATCGCTGGTTTTTCAGCGATGTTCCATTGAAAACAGCTATAACATTTCTGATACGACCCTGTGGTCGTATCCGCATAATCCATCTGCCATTAAAAGTAAGCCTTACTCAGTAATTTAACAGACGTTAAATTCCTGAGTTAAGGCTGAGGTAGCGCGATTTCTTTTCGCTGCACCTCCTTGTTAATATTGCAAAGCTGCCTTCACGATATGAACATGTGTTGTTTTCACAGCCATGCCTTCTTTACATCTCATTAGCGATGCGAGGCGAGGCTGTGAAAGAACGGGCTCTACATCAAAGAAACACGCGCTAGCGTGTCCTTGATGATATTGTATTATAATTATCGCCGCTTTTTGCCCCACAACGGCCGCTAAAGCGGCGATAATTCTATCGGCAGCCCTTGCTAATATGCCCCTTAGTACGATAGCAGTGTCCGCAGAGTGAGCACTTTAGCAATAAGAGGAATATAAGGAGAACAAATACCATTTCACCAGGAGAATAGTAATGGGAGTATGATCACAGAAGTCAAAGTGGGACAGTATTGTGGGCAGCATTATTAGATTAGAACAGCACTAACAGGAGAACAAGAATAAAAGAGTTAGGAGAGACACTAGTCCTGGCTTGTTGTGGGTGTAATGTTACTTGTATCACATATGTGGATGCTATGACAGAAGCAGCAAGATACCAGTAGTGTGGCACACGATGCTAAGCACAGATGTTTAGCTTACGTGTTTTAAGCCACGCCCTTTATTCGGTTGGCCATGCCACTTTGAGAGATCTCCCCACCCCCCAGATTCTTCATTTTACTACCTAGAAGTGGGCAGAGCATCTGAGCAGGAGGGAACAGTGCCCAACTCAAAAACGCAGCACAGAAGTGGGAAGAACAGGGCAGCACAGAACAATGCAAAATAGAGCATGGCAGCACAGAACAGTGCACAGCAGAACAGGGTGGAAGGGAACAGGGCAGGAGGGAACAGGGCAGGGGGGAACAGGTCAGAAGGGAACAGGGCAGAGGGGAACAGGGAAGAGCAGAACAGGGCAGGAGGGAACAGGGCAGGAGGGAACAGGGAAGAGCAGAACAGGGAAGAGGGGAACAGGGCAGAAGGGAACAGGGCAGGAGGGAACAGGGCAGCACAGAACAGTGCACAGCAGAACAGGGCACAGGGGAACAGGGCAGGAGGGAACAGGGCAGAAGGGAACAGGGCAGAAGGGAACAGGGCAGAAGGGAACAGGGCAGGAGGGAACAGGGCAGAAGGGAACAGGGCAGGAGGGAACAGGGCAGAAGGGAACAGGGCAGGAGGGAACAGGGCAGAACGGAACAGGGCAGGAGGGAACAGGGCAGGAGGGAACAGTGCAGGAGGGAACAGGGCAGAAGGGAACAGGGCAGAGGGGAACAGGGCAGGAGGGAACAGGGCAGGAGGGAACAGGGCAGGAGGGAACAGGGCAGAAGGGAACAGGGCAGAAGGGAACAGGGCAGGAGGGAACAGGGCAGAAGGGAACAGGGCAGAAGGGAACAGGGCAGGAGGGAACAGGGCAGAAGGGAACAGGGCAGAAGGGAACAGGGCAGGAGGGAACAGGGCAGAAGGGAACAGGGCAGGAGGGAACAGGGCAGGAGGGAACAGGGCAGAGGGGAACAGGGCAGGAGGGAACAGGGAGGAGCAGAACAGGGAAGTACAGTCAAGACCAGCAGGGAGCAGAGCGGAATAGAACAACCAAAAAACAGCAAAGCTAGCATTGGGAACAGAAAGGAGGAGACGCTGTGCGTGAAGAAAGAAATGAAAAAGCGGAAAGGGAAAGTGAAGGACAGAGATGGGACAACAAAGAAGGGAGAGGAAGTGAAGGGGCAAGGGGGAAGGCAATGTATGCCGTAGAAAGGCAGAAGAGACTGGGTGGTGAAAGGGAAGGGCGTGTTCTAAAGAGAGGGGCACAAAGAGGGATCTGGAAGAGAATGGAAGAGGGGGCAAGTGGGTGTGGCTCTGCGCCTTAGAGAGCCCTGGTCTGATAAGGCCATGTATGTTTTTGTGGCCTAATGTGTAAATGCCCCCAGGTGGCTCCGGATCTCTGGAGGCAACGACAGTCAACGGTGGCCTCCGGTTGTGTGGCCTCCGTGTGTTTTTTTCTCATAAGAACAGAACAGTCTCTGCGGCCCATGGCTACGTGCGGGAGGGGGCCACAGGCCTCACAATGCCACGGCAGACTCAGTGGTTGCAGACAGAGTGCACACCCAATGCCACCAAAGCTTGGCTTACCCTGCCAACTTAAGGCGACAGCGGCCCTGAACCTGATGACGCTCTTCAGAGCTCTCCCTAACATGAACTTCTCAGAATCAGAGGATATATCTGCAATCGCCTTCAATGTCCCAGAATTGGAAGAAAAGAATGTGTTCATGGAGGTGACTTTTATCGGAAGACCGATAAAGGGCAACAAAGAGCAACTACGGAGTTGGGACAGAGTAACCGCTCCCTAAATGGAAAGATAGCGCGCATGTTGGGAGCCAACTCCCGCCAAAATAAGCAACCCCTACAACCTGCCTTAACGGAGCAACTTAATGGACAAAAGAAAGTAGCTCTCTTTTAAGTGGTGTGAAGGGCGCGGAAAGTCAGTTTAACCTAAACGACCTCCAGTTTACAGGAGAAAGTAACACTGATAACAAAGGCATCATTGCAAAAGAAAAGGCGAAGCAGGTGAGGACAGGTCATGGCATTCTACCGCCTTAAATCAGCACTCCTGAAGAAGCCCTAGTAACAACAATGTTAGGGGCAAAGCAACAACGATTAGAGATAAACATCGCGAAGCGCGTTTAGCGATGTTTATCCTATCGCTGGATTTCATCGCTGTGATAGCGCTGTATCAACAACGCTTTCACAACGGTGATAAGAAATCCAGCGATAGCGGGGAAATCGCCGTTTTGCAGGGAACATCGCTGGTTTTCCAGCAATGTTCCCTGCAAAACGGCGATAACCTTGCTGACACGGCCTTGTGGCCGTATCAGCATGATCCACACCCTATGTTAAACATAGGTAAGTCAGGATTTTAGCAGACATTCGTTTTTGGTGAAAACCGCTGTTTTCGCCGAAATCTAATCTGTGCTAAAATCCTGTGGGCTGCCTTGTAAATATCGCGATGTGCACATCAGCGATATTTTACAAGGTAGTACATCAGGGGGACGCCCAGTGATGCCCACTTTGCATCTCATTAGAGATGCAAAGGGAGGCGTCAGGAAAAAGGGTGCTAATATGCGATTATGCATGTTAGCACCCTCTTGTAAATAGGGCAAGCGTTTTATCTCTGCTTTTTTGTCTTTTAAAGCCAAAAAAGCGGAGATAAAGCCCTTGTTAATATTCCCCATACTCCTTAACACCCTGCTCCTGGAACAAAGAAGGCTTTTAGACATTCACCAGGAACCCGAAAACACATGGAAACATATGTAAGAATCTGCCGGGCTGCCACCTGGTCGGCATGACTGACATTTTAAAGGCCCAGCCAGTATTAGAAATAAAAAAATACATTACATTTATTGAACTTTATTTCGGCTATTACAGCCATAAAAGCACATAAAAACAGAAAAAACAAGCTACTGAGAAAATCAGAGGAATAGTCCATTCACAAATGCAAAAATACATAGCACTTAAGCAAGTGTGGGCTCACTTTTAGGGAATTCGGCCAGTAAAATACTTCAAAATGGGAAGTATAAAAATATCTAAAAGTATAAGGTATTATCAAAAGTTTAAAACAGATAAAAATTACATATTCAGAAGTGACTAACAGTCTTCCTCAACTATCAGTCATATAGTTTGTTTCAATTCTTATGGTATAGCAAGTGTATAGGCATCTATAATTAGTCTCACATAATTCTTGCACAGCATAAACAAACTAGTGTCCAGAGCTCACATTGCAGCTGTCAAGAAGATACCTACGCTTTGACCACATTGCAAATAAAAATTTTGAGATCATAACAGCAAAAACCGGGTCAGTGTCTGTTTTTAAAATCCTGTAAATTTCTTTATAGTTTCTAATGCCCAGGTTCCTGCAAAGTTGGATCACCCACTTAGTTCCGGGACTTTTGTATGCCGGTCAGAAGAAAACCACGTGAATCACGGTTTCTTCCTCCATTAGACACCCTGGGCAAGGACGACCTAAAGTGCTTCCCCACTTATTTGTTCGGGCGTTAAACGGCAAGGTCCCATGTCCAAATTGGAAATACAGGTTTTTTGCTAAGACAGGTTGCATAGTGTCTATCTCTTGCTTAAACTTATAATAACACTTAAAATCGCGGAACCCGTAAGTTGAACTAGAGGGATCCACAGTCTGTACAGTGTGTGTCAACTTATATACATGCTTAGGACTTTTTTCAAATTTCCACACATGAAATTTCAGGTTTAGTCCATAAATCTTCCCTACCCATTGCTCTAAATGTGTCTCTTATTAAAAACAGCCAGGGGATCCTACCCGCCCCCAACATTGACAGGACACATCCTTTACAACACAACTTTTACAACGCAGTGCCTTTACGACGCAACTATTACAACGAAAACCCATTACAACGCATTGCGCTGGGGGGCGCTCTAGGATAGGGAATAGATTTAATTTACTATCCAACACCTTCCCTAGTGTCCACGGGGACTGGAGTTGGAATAGTAAATTAAACTATTCACTATCCAGCACCCCTAAGCGCTATGCGTTGTAATGGTTTGCGTTGTAAAAGTTGTGTCGTAAAGGCATGAGTGGTAAAAGCATGCGTTGTAACGACGTACATACCAGGCATCACCCAGCACACAATACAGTCTATGATGGGCTACTTTTATTTCCTGACACATTTATGGAGATAGTCTTTTAACTGGCAGAAGAAAAACACTGGCCATACATTTTCCTGGGTGTGTCTTTAAAATGATGTACACATTAGGAATGGCATTTCGTTCTGCTGGAATAATAACCCAAGTTATCTTGCGCTCTATGTTGTTGCATGGATTTTTGGCTGCAATGCATTCCATGTTTCATTCACACGTGCTTTCTACAGGGCGCATACATGATTTGCTGCTGTAGAGAAATAATGCTCCTGTGTACTGTGGCAGACTCAGAAATATTGAAAAACTTCATGATTTCTCTTTCAGAACTCCGTGTAAAGCCTTTCATTTTTTGACTCATACATTTGGCAGAAACATAACTTAGTACCATTAAAACAGTTGTGATGGGGAACATTCATGTGGGGTTAGGACTGGCTCGACCAGAGTGCTTGCTGACTTGGAGGAGTATGAAGTTGACCACTGTGCCTGGTCCCGTGTGGAATCACACACTCACCCCCAATCAACTGATCTGGGTTTAATCCATCATTATTCTTTAGCTCACTCCGCCACCCCAGTTCAGAGATGGCCATATGCAAATCAGTCTGACCCTGTGCCTCATGGGAACAGTCCAGCCCAAACTGCAAAGCCATGTCGTCCCTGGACCGGAAACAAGCATCCTGGGACCGGTTTCTGGCTAATCAGCCGTCATCAGCCAGGCTTGTTTGAATCCAGTGGCAAAGTGAGCAACTGACCCACGTCTGGGCATACCCTGCCAAATTAGGGCGAACAAAGCATAACCAAAGGGGATGATTGATGGAGTGTTGAACAATGCAAGCACTCCCCCATACACTCGGTCCTTGGATTCTTGATTCCGGTCTGGGAAAGATATGGCTTGGTAGTTCGGACTGGACTGTTCCCATGAGGCACAGGGTCAGAGCTGATTTGCATATAGCCAGTGTCTAACCCAGGGTGGTGTGGAGTGCAAAAAAACGATGGATTTAGGCCCAGATCCTTGCACTGGGGTGAATGTATGACATTGTTCTACATTCTGTCCATCAACTGTGTTTTTTGCAATTTTCACCCCGAGTGTGCTGGGTATACTCAGACGTGAGCCCCAGGCTCTCCACACCACTGGAGTCAAGCTATCCAGGCTGATGAAGGCTGATAGCCAGAAACCGGTCCTTGGATGCTTGATTCCGGTGTGGGAAAGACATGGCTTGGTAGTTCGGACTGGACTGTTCCCATGAGGCACAGGGTCAGAGCTGATTTGCATATAGCCAGTGTCTAACCCAGGGTGGTGTGGAGTGCAAAAAAACGATGGATTTAGGCCCAGATCCTTGCACTGGGTTGAATGTATGACATTGTTCTACATTCTGTCCATCAACTGTGTTTTTTGCAATTTTCACCCCGAGTGTGCTGGGTATACTCAGACGTGAGTCCCAGGCTCTCCACACCACTGGAGTCAAGCTATCCAGGCTGAAGAAGGCTGATAGCCAGAAACCGGTCCTTGGATGCTTAATTCCGGTCTGGGAAAAACATGGCTTGGTAGTTTGGACTGGACAGTTCCCATGAGGCACAGGGTCAGAGCTGATTTGCATATAGCCAGTGTCTAACCCAGGGTGGTGTGGAGTGCAAAAAAACGATGGATTTAGGCCCAGATCCTTGCACTGGGTTGAATGTATGACATTGTTCTACATTCTGTCCATCAACTGTGTTTTTTGCAATTTTCACCCCGAGTGTGTTGGGTATGCTCAGACGTGAGTCCCAAGCTCTCCACACCACTGGAGTCAAGCTATCCAGGCTGAAGAAGGCTGATAGCCAGAAACCGGTCCTTGGATGCTTGATTCCGGTCTGGGAAAAACATGGCTTGGTAGTTCGGACTGGAATGTTCCCATGAGGCACAGGGTCAGAGCTGATTTGCATATAGCCAGTGTCTAACCCAGGGTGGTGTGGAGTGCAAAAAAACGATGGATTTAGGCCCAGATCCTTGTACTGGGTTGAAGGTATGACATTGTTCTACATTCTGTCCATCAATTGTGTTTTTTGCAAACTTCTGTACAGCACAGCTTAAAGAACATAGGAAAAGTCAATATCTCTGGCTAAACACTTATAAGTTCCCAAAGGCGAGACCTATTTGCTATGCCAATGCTTGTTTAGTGGTGCTCCACAGATAAAATTGCAGCGCAGTTTCGCCATTCATTGTAGATTTGCATACTTTAATAGTAGACGGGGTTTGGGGCGGGATGCTACACTGCAGGTGGCGCTTACAACTCTGAGCCGGTGCATAGAGTCTGCCAAGCGCATTCACTTGCTGTAAGCTACACAAGAGGGTCTCGGATATTAGGTTGAACCAAAAAAAAAAGCGGTTTGTTTAAAATTTACTCCCAATCTCTGCGAGGCTGATCGAATATCTCATGGGAGAATAGGGTGCAACAAGACATTCAGTGTACTCATCTGACGTTCGCGCTCTCTTAAAACTGGAAAATGTATTTTAAATAAAGGAAAGGGTTGGGATGCCGCGAAGGATATCCAAATTCTCAGCTGAGGAGCGCTGTGATTCTGTGTGTTCGCTTGTTCAAACTCTCTATTCTTCTTTCAGTGTCCTCCAACCCTGCCACACTCCGACTTCCACTATAGCAATGCTTTGTTAACGTCACATTGGATCATTCTCCAGTAAGACGGCATTACCCAACATTTCTACCTCTTTGTAAATATGATATACCCTTATGTTTGTCCCGAGTTGATAGTCTTTTCTCTTTTTTTAAATGAATATTTTTATTTTGGTAAGTGCAAAGTACAATAAGAAAGTAAGAATACAAGGAACGGAAGAGCGGCAAAGCAAAACATAAATCAGGGCTAAGAGGACAAAAAGATGGCAAGCAATGCAGCAAGACTGCCAGCAATTACAAATTATAATACAGCGGGTATACAGTTCAATAAGACATAGTTGCAAGGGGACACTAGGTTCAGAGGATTATGTGGCTCTGTGGCCAGCAGGGGGTAGGTCAGCTCTAGGGGGCGCCCTGGCTAGGAGGCTGGAGACCAGCTGTCTGAAGGTGGTCTCATACTCAGGCGAGACCCCTCACGTGAATGAGGCCAGGGGTATTTTGAATACCAGTTGAGTCCATGTGAGAGGTAAGATAAGAGATGAAGGGGCAAGATATCCACCGGCCAGGATCCCTGGCAGGGGCGGCGCTAGGCGTGGGTAGTGTGGGCAGCTGCCCAGGGCACCGCGGCCTTCTAACTACGACTGGCCCCCCAGGAGGCCATCATCCTTTTGAAAATGTGCCATTGTACCACTTACAGGTGGGAAACGCACTCCCTCGGGGTGTGCAACCGGGGTGCAGCTCAAGTCCAGAGGCCGGGCCGTGGGCTGAAGGGGAAATATGACCAACGTATCCCTTTCAGTTGCGGCAGACTGGGCAGCGCAGGGTTTGTGGCCGTGATCAGCTTTCCTTTGCTGGCAACTCTTTCCCTTATCCTAATCACCCCATCTGCACGATAATTGCAGATGCTTGAACTGGTGTGAGGTGTGAAGTGAGCCCTGCCCCTGCATGGATGAAACGCGGAGCATCCAGCAGGGCTCACAACAAACAAGCATTTTCTATGCAAGGGGTCTCGCATTTACGCGAGGTTGAGCAATTGGCATTGTAAATGACAATTGCTTTAATTTATGTTTTTGTTTTTAAAACGTAAATGAAAGGCCTTGTCATTTACAGTGCCAATAGCTCTAAATCTCGCAATCGCGAGACCTATTGCATTGCAAATAAAGGCTTGTTATTGTCCAGAAGAGGTCTGGGGTCATTCATCTTTTAAAGTTCACAGAACACAGCCCTTTGCTTTGAAACATTAATGATAATGGTGTCAGAAAGGCCTCTGTAATGTTGCTACGGGTGTTTTTAAAGTTACAACTTTGGCAAATTAGTGCACAGAGACAGAAACTACTGGGATGGCTGCTTATCTAGAAAGCCACTTTTGGGTAGTTTGGGTGACGAGGATTTGGATGTTGATGAATGTTTGTGGCAGCGGTGTTAGATGCTGTCCATGATGCTGCTTGTGCTGACCCAGGAGTGGTGCAAGTTAACAAGGACTTCACAGATGGTCTCTCCTGGGACTAGTGTGTAAGTGCTGAGGTGTTTGGGTGTGCTCAAGTGGCGGCAGAGCTAACTGTGACTCTGGGTATGGTTGTGAGACCCGATTATTTTGTTCTACTTGGGAAGCTGAGACCGTACTTGTTGAATATTCTACTAGTGTGAGTGGTGATATCCGCATTGCTGGTCTGCCTGAAGTTATGATGCTGCCGACAGTAGCGTGTCTGCTAAAAGCGATTGCGCGACTGATGGATCTATAAAGCCAAATAAAAGAAAGTTATCTTCCGACACCACAGTCGTCATGACTGAGACCAGTAACACTGAAGACTCTGAGACTCACAGCAGTAATTTCTCCTTTCAGAGCGTTATTGCTGCAGATGGAGTGAAGCCCAGAAGTAAGCACATTACTAAGGTACGAACAAAGATTAATATTGTTCATTTGTATTAACTGTTTCTCTTTTGCAGCATTTGGAAATGCATTTTCTAGTTTTGTTGCTTTTTATTTAGTTTTTTCTTGTAGGCTGTTACCTTTGGTTTAAAGGGAAAGATGTTGTAGTGTGTGACCTTAATGCTGCCATTTGCATTTCATTAACATCATTTTCCTATCCTGGAGAATCTCCAGGGTGGAGGAGGTTTGCCGTTCAAGAGTTCTTTCTTCAGCTTCTGGGCAGTTGTTGCTCTGTGGTGATCTGTGGTCCTGTTTATCTGCTCTTCTCATAGTAGCTCCTATCAGAGCTTCATCCTCCCGCCAACGATAATAAGATGCCAGGCACCACCCAGCACACAACACAGCCTATGATGGGCTACGTCTATCTGCTCGGCGCAGTTAGAGCGCGGATAAAGTTCTCTGGACCAATCAGGCTGTGAATGTAACCTAAGGGCTTAAGATGAAATGAAGATCTTACCTCCTTCCTGAGTGGCTCCAGACTGCTGTGTGCAGACCTGATAGCTGGCAGCACCCTGGAGTATGTATGTATAAATCAGATTATGTTGGAAGTAACCTTCAATATATTGGCAGTACTGCCAACAAATAGGATTTCTCATAGTATTTTTATTTCCTGACACATTTATGGAGATAGACTTTTAACTGGCAGAAGAACAACACTGACCATACATTTCCTGGCACTGTCTTTAAAATGACGTTCACATTAGGAATGGCATTTGTTTCTGCTGGAATAATAACACAAGTTATCTTGCACTCTGCTATGATGTTACATAGATTGTTGGCTGCAATGCATTCCATGTTTCATTCAAACATGCTTTCTACAGGGCGCATGCATGATTTTTTGTTGTAGAGAAATAATGCTCCTGTGTACTGTGGCAGACTCAGAAATATTGAAAAACTTCATGATTTCTCTTTCAGAACTCCATGTAAACCCTTTCATTTTTTGACTCAATCATTTGGCAGGAACATAACTTAGTACCATTAAAACAGTTGTGATGGGGAACATTCATGTGGGGTTAGGACTGGCTCGACTAGAGTGCTTGCTGACTTGGAGGAGTATGGAGTTGACCACCTTGCCTGGTCCGGTGTGGAACCAAGCCAGCGATGCTTTGCTGCAGGCTCATTTGCCCTGCTAGCTGGTCAACAGTTTGAGGAGGAGGAGGAGGTGAAGAGCTGGCTAAGTGTGCCATGAGGCTGGGACAACATCCGATTCAGCACATCCATACAATATTGAATTTATAACCTTTGATTTTTATGGTCATGAGTCACCAGAATACTAAAAACGTGTCTTTTATTTTCAAGGTCAATTAAGTAATGGTCACCAGTTTGGAAGCTATGTGAATTATTCAGTATTTGTCATTGATCTCCATGTGTGGCTGGTTTGGGTCTGCCCCTGCATCGTTCCCGATAACTCACACAGGTAAGGACCTTATAGCAGCAACATGATAACCCCATACTCTTCTGTAAGACGTGCGCTCCGAGGCAGGTATCCGTTCATTTTTGTGAAACTCCAAAAGTACGTTTTTTATTATCAGGGATGGGTTTGGTAATTTGCTCAGAGAGTATTTCCTCCTGCTCTTCTCCAAATTCACTCTTGGTTGAGCTGGATGGGGATTCTGAGGGAGATGTTCCCGGCTCCTCCTCGGTTTTGATGGTGTCTTCCCGGAGGCTTATAGCAGAGGAGAGAAAAGAGAGCCGTCAATCACTCTATTTAGGCAGGTATTATGGTTCTACCAGTCACCACACCTTGGAGTGCTTAGAGGTCTGGTTCAAGGGTTTCCTCAGATTCAGTCTTACTAAGGAAAAGTGCTTTAAACAACAGGGAATATCGTGCAGTAACGGTCCTTAGTTGGAAACGTGCCGAGAAAGGGACAAGAAGGTGAAAACAATGCTCATTGCCCACACCTATAAAGTGTTGATTCTGCAGGGAATGTAAGTGATGTGCCACACACGAGTACTTCTGAGGCTGTGTCCTCAATTTCACTACCCATGCCCTCTATCATGTACGCCTCCCTCCACCCGCTCCCCCTCACCTTTGTTCCCCGAGACGCTAGCACACACCGGCTCTGCCGCAACTCTCCTGAGTTGCGGCCGCTCTCCAGCCTCCTCTGGTGAGCACCACCACTCCTCGCTCCACCGTTCGTCAGGATCCTCCTCTCCTCCACTGGTGTCCTCGTCCTCCATGTCGTCCTCGCAGGGTCCTCCGCAGTCTCCGCCTTCACTCTCGCTTCCTCTCCACAATTGGTCGAATATGCCTCCTTCTTATCTCACCCTCCTTTCATTGGAGCGGGGAAACAACTTCCGGGTTCGACACAGCCCACTTCCGGCCTCGTTTCCTAGTCCCTCTGTGAAGAGACAGTATACGGGGATGGTTGTTGGCTGTTCAAGTTCGCCTTCAGGTTCCGAAATGCACTTCACTGATTTTGGATGTCAGAATGTTCTTTCCATGGTGACCCGAAGGTGACCCCTGCGTTCTCTTGCTCACACCCCAGCAGTAGTCTACCTTGGTCTACCTTGGGTGTGCTGTATAGTCCTGTTAGCCTGGGCGAGGGTCTTTGCACAACACCAGCAGCTCCCCAGTGGCCTTTAGTGAATCTCCGCTCTCACTCGCTGCTGACCGGCATTTTGTCTCTACCTCGCCCAGCGGACAGTTTTATCGCCCTGCTGAGTTCTGGGTAGCGCGTACCCAGGCAGAGTGGGCCATTCAATCCAGCCAGCGATTGACTCCAATAGGTCGGGGGTCACTCCCTGTCTTCAAATCATTCCGATATTCCCAGCACCAACCAGCACTCCGTTCGAGTTCACTTCGCCGGCTCGCTGCTTTCAAGAGCAGCGGCGCAGGATTGCCAAAAATCTGTGTCCAGATCCTCCATGTCAGAGCTGCCAGTGCCTCAGGTGTGCCGCTGCACCATGCTTTGATTTGTGACTCCAATAGTTCCGTTCTTACAGGATTCTTGGCAAAGTGTCGGGGCTCGGCACGGAGCTCTTTCAGCTCACGTCCTCCATGCCTGGCAGTTGGCCACGCCCCGTGCTACTCCACCATAATCTTCGACTGTTGCAAACCCCTCAGGCCCTTTGACGTATGCACACAGAATTGGAATAAAACAACTGAAGACAACACATATGGTGCCAATATCTGAGCCAGTACTTGGAGGAGAACGCTGGGTCCATCTCCTATGCACAGGTGCTGTGAGAGGGCAGGAAGGCCTTCAAGAGGTAATTCAATGAACGATTTGGCTGCCTATAAGTGCCGCTGTGAGGCATAACAGTGTTGGTTGACTGACTTCCTGTTTCACCTGGCTCAGACGTATAACGCATTGCAGATCCCTGCTCTTCTCAAGGAGCTGCTTGGGGCCAAGTATGATCTGAACTCCCATTACACAGTGGAGGACCAGAGGGATACGCTCTGTGGACGATATAGTAGAGGACGGTGAGTTGGCCCCCTTTGCTACTCTCATGCTTGATTATGGGCTGCCACAATCGCATCACTGACAGTATCGACAGCTCCTGCATAGCCTGCGAAACATGCTGGGTGCTCCCCCTTATGATCTTGAGACTGTCCCAATGTTGCATTATATCCTGATGTGGAAAGGATACAAGGACACTATGGTGGGATTGTATGTTACCACTATGGACAGCCTTTGTTCGAGCACCACTGCCCACACTTTATGCTGTTTCTGGGAGCAGAGGCTGTGCCTCTCACTCTCTGAGCAGGACGGACACGACCTTTGGAAAGACCACGGCAGTTTCCTCCAGGAGGTCAGGTTGAAATTCAGTTATTTCAAGTTCCTACACCACTGGCACTGAACGTTGGAGTGTGTCTATAAAGCACATACAGCAGAGGATTCCACTTGCTGGAGGTGCTGACTGTGTGGCACAGTCGCCTGTGACATTTTGCATTTCCTGCGGACTGTACAGTACTTTGTGCTGCTGGGGCTCCATTTGGGATACCCTGATGAACAACCTAGGGGTGGCACCGCAATTAATGGCCCGTCTGACCTTGCTTCACAATATGTCAATGTTCCAGGATTTAACACACCATGGTAAGAGTTTTCTGGCTACGGCCTTCTTAGTGGGAGTTGGCTTTTTGGGGGGTGACCATGGTGCCTGGCACCCTGACTTTTCTCTCCTGTTCCCACATCCCTTCCCCTCGTGTTCCCCTTTGTCCTCCTTCCCTGATAATTTGCAGGATCTTCTGGGCCACATCACCTCTATCTGGACGAGTTATCTTATTTATTGTTTTTCCTGTTATCAATGTCGTCTCACAACTTCTAGTTTACACAGTATCTTGGACTCTGCTGAATCGATAAACTTCCATCCCTGTTTTATGCTCATTGTATATGAAAAATCAATAGAGAAATGAGGTATTAAACAAAGACACAGGGAGTGGAGTCACTTAACATTTGACTTTGACAATTCCAAAGGAAGAGACATTACTGAATTTATAGACATGATCAGAACAAATGTAAAGTGATAAGATTGACAACCAAGTCTCACTAAAATAGACATTCAATTTAACATTCTACTGAACTGTGTGCAGTACTCATGTTGAAATATGAGAAAAGTTTTGCACCAAAATGTGGGACAGAGGGTCTGCTCTGTGCCGAATAGTCAAGTGTGCAGTTCTAGTTAATCCCCATAGTTTTGAAATATGGGCCAGGTTTGTGTGAGACCTCAGCACGACCTCCAAATGTGTTAGTGTCACTCGTGATGAGTGAGGTTTGAGGGCTCTGATGTATGCACGTCCAAACTAATGTTACTGTTGAGGCACTCAAGGCTGCTTGTATGACAATGCTACAAAGAGTTGACGCACTCACTAATCAATGGTGTATTGATGACGAGCGTTCTATGATATAGGGGCCTATGTGAAGGAGTAGAATATTTTAGAGCAATGAAATGCCCCTCCCCTGTTCTTCAGACCAGTAACACCCACTCATTTTTATGAAACAATGCGAACTGTGTGAGAAATTTCTGGTTCATACTTGATATCACTATCTTAGGAATTAATTGTAACGAAGATCAATTGCTTTATTTTTTGTCAGTGAATTTTTGTTGAGAGAGGGAGGGGGTTACTGTTAACAAAACAACAAAGCCTGGAAGAGGCCACTATCTTAATATTTTAGGATACAGTTGTGCTCTTAAATAAGAAACTCAAAACCTAATTAGGGTCTAAATTTCAGTCTTCTTCGAGGATATAAAACTGTATCAAATATAAGGAATAAGCCACAGACGCAGGAAAATTAGAAATAAGCGGTTCCTTTAATTGTCGCTTTGCCACATGATCTATGACACATTCTATTTGATCCGGTGTTTAAAACTCCATGGTATTTTCTTCTGTTTACTTTCCTGTGTGCCATACTGTGGATTTGAAAAACCTGCAAATAAATGATTATAAAAAATAAATAAGCTGCCCAGTTTAATTGCATAACTGACCGAAATACTCATATATTCATTGAAATCCAGATATATTCATTGAAATACAGACTGTCACTTCCAGTTATCACCTTTCTGTAAATACTTTTTAGTCCAGCCAAGTGTGAGGCCCTGTACTTGAACTATCTGACCCTTAAAACATTTATGTCTGTAACATCTGAAATCCCAGGTCTTTACAGGTATAAGTGCTTGTTTGTGTGAAATGTATTCACTGCTGGAGCCTGGAGTCGGCGGTTCTGTCAGCGGCCACCAGAGGGCGCTCCTCGCCTGCTGATGAAACCCACTGAGCTGCTCAACTGATGAAAGTAAGAAGGGTTTCCTCTCCGGATCAGCGGTGGCAGAGACAGCACCAGCAGCGGTGCTGACATCACTTCCTCAATCTGCTCTGTATCCAGCCTGCTGCAGAGGAGGAAGGAGCCCTGTCTGGTGTGCAGTTACCTTCATCTTCAGATCCACACAGACCTCAGATCTGCGACCCACAGGAGGAGGAGAGAGCCTGGACAGGTTTCTGCTCAGGTAGGAGAGCTGCTAACTCACTTGCCTGCAATTTATGAATCCATGGATCAGATTCCCCACCCCCCTTGCCCCAACCCCCCCCCCCCCCCCCCCCACCCCCATTCATGGTGAGGTCAGGAGAGCTCAGCTCTTCCTGCTGATGAGCCTGAGTGAGGAGAGGAGGAGGTGAGGCCTGTCCAGGGGTGCAAAGGAGGTGAGGCCTGTCCAGGGGTGCAGAGGAGGAGAGGCCTGTACAGGGGTACAGAGGAGGTGAGGCCTGTCCAGGGGTGCAGAGGAGGGGAGGCCTGTCCAGGGGTGCAGAGGAGAGGAGGCCTGTCCAAGGGTGCAGAGGAGGTGAGGCCTGTCCAGGGGTGCAGAGGAGGTGAGGCCCGTCCAGGGGCAGAGGAGGTGAGGCCTGTCCAGGGGTGCAGAGGAGGAGAGGCTTGCCCAGGGGTGCAGAGGAGGAGAGCCCTGTCCAGGGGACACAGAGGAGGTGAGGCCTGTCCAGGGGTGCAGAGGAGGAGAGCCCTGTCCAGGGGACACAGAGGAGTGAAGGCCTGTCCAGAGGTGCAGAGGAGGTGAGGCCTGTCCAGAGGGGTGCTGAAGAGGCAAGGCCTGTTCAAGGGTGTACAGAGGAGGTGAGGCCTGTCCAGGGGTGCAGAGGAGGTGTGGCCTGTCCAGGGGTGCAGAGGAGGTGAGGCCTGTCCCGGAGTGCAGAGGAGGAGAGGCCTGTCCAGAGGTGCAGAGTAGTTGAAGCCTGTCCAGGGGTGCAGAGGAGGAGAGGTCTGTCCAGGGAGCAGAGGAGGTGAGGCCCGTCCAGCTGTGCAGAGGAGGAGAGGCCTGTCCAGGGGCAGAGGAGGAGAGGCCTGTCCAGGGAGCAGAGGAGGTGAGGAATTTCCAGGGGGCAGAGGAGGAGAGGCCTGTTCAGGGGACAGAGGAGGTGAGGCATGTCCAGGGGGCAGAGGAGGTGAGGCCTTTTCAGGGGGCAGAGGAGCAGAGGCCTGTCCTGGGGGGCAGAGGAGAGGAGGCCTGTCCAGGGACAGAGGCAGTGAGGCTTGTCCAGGGGGTGCAGAGGTGAGGCCTGTCTAGGGGTGCAGAGGAGGGGAGGCCTGTCCAGGGGTGCAGAGGAGGTGAGGCCTGTCCAGGGGGCAGAGGAGGTGAAGCATGTCCAGGGATGCAGAGGAGGTGAGTGTGAGAAGTTAGCCTGGCATATGCTGTCCACTAGTTATAGTGGGAACCATGCACTAGTCCAAACAACCCTTATTGATGATAGATTAAAGAAAACCTTTATTGAAAACTGTCCTAGTGGTAGCTATGGAAAGCAGCCTTCAGACTAAGTCTTGAAGGAATTTAATGTTAAAAGGAACAAGGGAACCCAAAAGTAGCAATCGGTCTGGGACCTTTGGGAGTGTATAATGTTTCTAAAGACAATGGTCCCAAACATTAGCAAAAATAGGAGAAACCAAATGAATATAGACCAAGATTGAAATCTATATTTGCTGTCCAGCCGGACAGATTTTAATAGCATAAATAGTTATATGTATCCAAGTTGTTAAGCAATTACCAAGCGAGACACAACCTGTGTCCAACTATCACATATGTGAAAACATATGACATACATATAAGTGAAAGGCAAGGGAGGGCAGTCTGTGAGTACTTCAAAATTACAACAGGCAATTAGTATGAAAATACCCTTTTTGTGATTTTTGCAATACAGTATATAAATCATCAAGTGTATACTGTCGACGATGTTTCGATCCCTATTTAATATGGGATCATCATCAGGACTTATAAATACATGCCTCGATGTTAAGCAAGAAGACAAGGTTGTCTAAGAGTACATGGCACAGAAGCTTTTTCATATAAAGACCACTAAAGCGTTACGAAGATAAGGAACACATCAAGAGCAGTCCCGCATTCCGGTCTGTGGCCGGTCGGGGTAACTGATGTTTAAGGAAAGTTTACCGTCTGCCCTCACGGAATGAGTATTGACTCGCCCGTCGTTGCAGACTCCCATTGCGGTGGACTTCTGTTGTACTGCCTGTACCATCAGTAGAAGCTAACGGCGCTTGCGGCTGTGTTCCCACACTGCACGCGTCCCCTGTGTCACTACCTTGGATGGTTCCGAAGGGGCCCAGTGATTCTACAGGCACTAGGCCTTGCGTCTAGTCAAGTTGTGGTTCTTATATCACTTTTTTAGAATATGGTTTGGTCCCTCCCTGGGGCCTATTGTGCTATTTACTGTAGTATTTGACGTGTAACTTGTGTACTTCGACTTCTAGCCTCATAAAGAGACTAGGGGGTGTGTTTTAGAATAAATACATATATTTTATATATATATACCTGGTGTGGTTCTCCTTTGATTTGGTCATTCATGAGATTATAGACTGGTAAAAAGAAGCTGCTTTACATTCCTTCAAGACTTAGCCTGAAGGCTGCTTTCCACAGCTACCACTAGGATAGCTTTTAATAAAGGATTTCTTTAATCTATCATTAATAAGGGTTGTTTGGACTGGTACAAGGTGCCCATTATAACTAGTGGACAGCATATACCAGACCAACTTCTCAATTTGCCCATGTGGGGGCAAACGAGATGAGGCATGTCCTGCAAGGGTTGGGGGTGCAGAGGAGATGAGGTCTGTCCTGAGGGGGTGCAGAGGAGGGAGGCCTGTCCAGGGGTGCAGAGGAGGTGAGGCCTGTTCAGGTGTGCAGAGGAGGTGAAGCCTGTTCAGGGGGCAGAGGAGGAGAGGCCTGTCCAGGGGTGCAGAGGAGGTGAGGCCTGTCCATGGGTGCAGAGGAGGTGATGCTTTTCTGGCGGGGGGGTTGCAGAAGAGGCCTGTTCTGTGGTGTGGTACCGTGCCGAGGAGGTGAGGCCTGTCAGGGAAGGGGGTTGCTGCAGGCAAGGCCTGTCCAAGGTAGTGCAGAGGAGGTGAGGCCTGTCCAGAGCTGGGGGGTGCAGAGGAAGTGAGGCCTGTCTAGTGGGGTGCAGAGGAGGTTAGGAATGTGCAAGGGGTGCAAAGGAGGTGAGGTCTGTCCCAGGGTGCAGTGGAGGGGAGGCCTGTCCAGGGGGGTGCAGTGGAGGGGATATCTGTCCAGGGGTGCAGAGGAGGTGAGGCCTGTCCAGGGGTGCAGAGGAGGGGAGGACTGTCCATGGGATGTAGAGGAGGGTGAGGCCTGTTTGGAGGTAGGTGCAGAGGAGGCGAGACTTGTCGGGGGGATGTAGAGGAAGCAAGGCCTGTCCAGGGTGGTCAGAGGTGGTGAATGAGGCCTGTCCAGGGGGGTCTAGAGGAGGTGAGGCCTGTCCTGTGTTTGGGTGGTTCAAAGGAGGTGGGGCCTCTCCAGGAGGGATGCATTGGAGATGAGGCCTGTTCGTCCAGACAGGGTGGTTAAGAGCTGAGTTTAAGTTTGTTAATTGTTGTCCCAAGAGATTTGTGGAATGAGTGTAAGTTGCTTGTAAACTGGCCAATTGAAGAGCCACGTAGTGAAGCGCCTCAAAATATTTTATTTTATAGTACAAGAGATTAATGCAGAGTAACAGACAATATTGCAAAGGCAAAGACCGGGTAAAAGAGGGCGCATCTTTTAGCGTTGTATCCAGAGGTTAGTTCACATATCCAGCAAAATGTGAGGGGCTGCAGACTACCATTCCGGAAGAGATTTTGTTTTACGCAAAGTTCTGTAGTGAGAATTTTGTTACTAAGCAGACAAATATCAAAAAATGAGCGCTCAGACAAAAATGTTCCAAACGGATGACAAAAGTGGTTCTCATGGATTGTATTCTCGTTTTGATTCTGGGTTTGTTGCTGGTGTGAATTTGGATAGTCACGGCGTTGGTGTGCAGAGTAATGATGTTCAGTATGAGCAAGGAGGAAATGTTGTTCCTCTGGGTCAGGGCCGGACTGGGAACCCAAACCAGGCCTGACAATTTTGACGGACCAGCCCCCTGCCTCTTTTGTTGCTGGGGGTGATATAGCAGCACCAGAGCAAAACCAGCCCCCAGTAACAAATATGTTTCCCAGCACTGAAGAATCAGCCCCCACTCTTCCAGCCCCCCTGGGGAAACACCCGAAGCCCGTTACGGCCAGTCCGGCCCTGCTCAGGGTGTAGGTTTTACTGACAGTGGCAATTTAAATACCTCAAACACTAATAGTGTGCAGAATAAGACTCGCTCCTTGCGATGTTTGCAGGAACCTGGGAAATTGGAACATGAATCAGATGGCCAGAATGGGAAGTCACAGTCAATGGTCCCAGCCCAACTAGCCTCTGTGCCGAGCATGCAGAATCAAAGGCAAATATATTGGAACATGCCTTCAGTCCCGATGGTCCCACAGCCCAGTGCAAAATAGAACGCCAAATTCTCAACAAATTCAGTATTTCAACAAAATCCTTCAGTGATTAATAAGGATTTTCCACAACTTCCTCTTGCACTAGGAGTTTATACTGGACTGAATCATACACAATGACTGTGCCTGAGATGGGAGAAGGGTTGCATGCTAGGTGCAGTCCTATAGGTCACCCAGAGCGGCCCTTTTGTAGAAGAAGTAAATGGGAATCCAGCATCTCTTTTAATCAATACATGTGCCTCCCGTTCCACAGTCAGACTGACGGGTGCGCCCAACCCACCCCTCTTGGGAAAGGAGTCCAAGTTGTAGGCATTTCTAAAAAACAACGAGTGAGCTGTCAGCAAATGTTCCTGTACAAATTGGGCCATAAATGAATGGCCAGAAACTCACACTGGGATTAAGATCCAGTTATTATGTTAGGGACATACCTTGGAAAATGACTTGTGGCTGTTAGGTGAAGAGTCACAATTAATTATTAATTTTGTAAGTGTGGTTTATTAAATTACATTTTGTTGTGCCTGTTTTCATGAACATTTATTGATTGCTGTCATTTTTATCTCATCATGAACCATGTCAATAAGGTGGTCTCTCTGTCTGAAAACTTATAAAATGTACTGTTTTGGGATATTTGCTGGAATTGTTTTATTTTACACATTTCCTAAAGGCAGACTGCATGTGAGTCATCTTGCTGATTTTGTACATAAGAACTTTTCCTTGATTTTTAATTAAGCAGATTCTATGTCAGTTTGCTATTTGATAATATAGAGAAAAAAACGTATTTCTTGGCACACATTTTTTGTGGTGGATTTATTTCTGATTCTGGCTTTTGATATACTTTAGAGGTTACCTTTATGTGATCCTCCTGCAAATATTATAATATTTTTTCTCTGACTTAGTAACCATATTTATGTCTTCAGTAATTATTTGAAACCTTTAATATAGCTTTGATGCTTCTTGTAGCTCCAAAGGCAAGGGCCTTTACCAAGGGAGCGGTCTTTTAATGGGCAGTATTTACTGCTATGGCTGACTATAAGGTCATTACACTGTTTGCCCCGTGAGGCCAGCATAAGTTAATTGATATAACAACAGTGTCCCAGAGACCGAGGGAGGTTGAAACACCTCCGGTACTCCGAAATCTTTGTTTCACAGATTTTGCTGTGAATGTTCAACAGTTAACAGTAGCATGCAGGACCATGGTGGTTAATTGTTGAACATTCTCAGCAATAGCGGTTAAAGGAGGCTGAAGTCAGCCCTTGGCTCTCCCTGGGCTTGGCTAAACTGCTTTTCATCATTCAGGTGAGCCGAGGAGATGCAGGAGATAAGCAGAACCCCCCCTCCTTCCGAGACGCCTGTGACACTGCGAGCTATGGGAGGAGGAAGGGGGGGCGGCGCCTGTGTGCCATGCTGCAGGCTCTATCCTTTGCTTTCTCCTGCACAAATCCATATATTTTTGAGAGGCAGAGGCTGTGTATTAGGACATTGTAATGTTGAGAGCAGCGGGCCTATATCAGGTTGTATAGGCTGCTGCTGCTCCGTTGTCTTCAATGGATCTCAACATTTCAATGTTCTAATCTTTGTCTCGTGAAGGATTTATTCCAAATTCTAGCCCTTGGGTCACCATCCTATATGGCTCATAAGACACGGACCCTCCACATCATCCCTTTAGATAATTTATCGATAAAAAGCACCAACACATTGATGCTTTGTTGCTTCCATTGCTCAGCATTCAAATTCTGCATCAACTTGAGCTTGAATTGCTGTTGTTCAGAGAGCATGGTTTGTATTAATCTAAGAGTCTGGTTGACTGATTTATGAAGTTTGGGCAGAATTATGTACAAGGACATTAACATACCTTTGCAAACCAGATTGTTTTAATTTGCAAGTTTCATGGTCTGTAAATGGAAAGATGGGGGTTATGAATAAGTGGACTGGGTTGTTAGGGTTATATTCACAGAGACCTTTTCCAGCAAGGGATCATGGTTCTTGGTGAACCAAAAAAGTATTTATCCATACCCATATTTGCTTCACAATGGCCTCTAGAGAAAAAGAGATTCTTTTGTTTTGTTATTTCATGTCTTTTTTTATAAAATGTGATGAAGTGTGATAGTCGTCTGATGCAAAACCATTTCTTTACTTCCTTTCAAGATATTCTGGGATGACCAGGCAGTGCAGCGTGGCTGCCACCATTGGAGGAACAAAATATAATATAACTGTCAGGTAAAGATTCCTATAACTCTTAAGTTTCCTTTTCCCCTGTTTCTTCTTTCTCTATTCCCTTTCTTGATCTCTGTTTTGTTTTTGTCTCTTTAGCTCCAACATTTGACTCCCACTGTGCACTATTCGTGTTGTTATCAAACTTCTGATAATAATATGATGGAGCCTCATTCCTCCTGGAAATGTTGGGGGTGTAGTGCAGGTCCAGTTCCTTTTTAGGTCAGTTTTGCCCAGCAGTTCCTTAACTATTATCATATGTGTCTCCTCCTCTACACCACATGATACTATCCTCCCTCTGTCCGTTCTTTCGGCATCTTTTCTCTTGGATCTGACTTCCATCTCTTTATGTCCTCCTAAACAATCCTTTTCTGTTTTATCTACTACAAGCAAAATACACAGTATATGTGTGTGGACATACACGCACACAAGGCTTGCTTTAGGGTGGTGCAACTGGTGGAGCCGCACCTGGTGCTGACCTTGGGGGCACTGTGTTTAGAAGTAACTTATGGGTTCACACACATCTGCCTCAGAGTTTCCTGTGCTGGAACATGTGGTGAGAGTGGAAGATAGCCTTTTTTCTCTTTCTTCTGTTTTGTGTTTTTCTTTTCTAGACCCTTTTTTTTCCTTTACTGTTGTGCTGTTTTTGTATCTTTTTCAGGTGTTGCAGTGCCTGGGTCCTGTCGGAGGAGTGTGATGAGTTCTGGGCCACCAAGTAAGTCCTTATCATCCGCACAATTTAAAATAGTGAATTTCACTGAGCTAACTGGGCACAGCGTCAGTCTACAGTGGAATTTAAAGCACTGAGTGCAACAAGGCAAATTCCTTCGTTCAATAAAATGTCCTTTCCTAGATCACTGGAAACAGGAATAGATTAACAGTCTAGGTGGGCAGGGGAGTAAATAACATCTGATAATTCATTAAAAGTATTACAAATATATCATTGTGATGCCAGCCTTTGCCACAGATATTGAAAATTGATAGTGTTGGCTGCTTCTGAGAATCTGTGTCGCAATATATGTGCAACTTGTGTTTCTTTCTTAAATATTAATTAAGTTTTCTCTCACATCCATGAGCTCCAGTAATCCGAAGCTCCCGATCTACAGTGTCCCGAGCTGTTTCACCACTATCAGAAAAAATGATACTCAACTGATTTCCTAGCTTGTTTTTGTCCATACTTTCTTTGTGCAAAGTATAAGGTCACAAATATATTTTCTTTGTGTTCATTTCAAATTTTTGACTCCATTTCTACAGGTGACTGAAGCATGAACAGAAAAAAGAAGGTTTAAATTTAGTGAAACAGAACGAAAAGGATTATTTCAAGGAAAGTTAAAACATTCTCGAGCTCTAGAGAAGAAACACATTCTATGTGCCAGGAATGGTAAGGATGTTGGTGCGGAAGAAACTGGTGAATGTGAAAGTTGTCAAATCCCTAAAGAAAAATGGCCATAAATGTTTACCAAGTGTTAGTAACTGAAATTGAGGAGAACATTGGCCACAATTGATGCCCACGCAGTGCACTTGAGAAAACTCAGTGCTGTAAATTCTGTTTGATGGTTTATGAAAAATGCTTTGGAGACCCAAACCCTCCCCAACAAATCAGTATACGTGTTGTGATGTGACAGAACTGTCAAGAAGACTAATACCCTTGGTGTACAAGTGCAAGCTTTTGTCTCCTGGAGATGAGAGGAGAGAAAAGGTTGTTTAAAAGAAACTCATTGTAAATACTCTGTCTCAGAAGTCGTTACAGCAAAGATGCTGGATTAACATTTCCAATGTAGGAAGATTTTCCCCCACCAGCTCTGTCTCTTGGGTGTATTCGAGTGGTTTCAAAGTGTCCTGTAACCTCCAAAGTGTATCATGTACTTGTCTTAGCCACTGAGCAAAAAAGCATAGACTGCTACAGAAAGTATAAAAGGGCCAGTGTTACGCTATTGATAATTCATAAACCACCCTGGCATGCCCTAATCATCTGTCATTACTTGTATGAACAAACATACCTAACAGGCAAACACTAAATGTGATAAACTAGAATCACTAAATGAGACTAATTAAACTTTAGAGAATTCACCCGGGCATAACTTGGAGAAAAGGAATCCATGAGAGGCCTCTTAATAAATACAAGGGGCTCCTCAGTGAAAGTTAATAAGACAAGTTAGATAGGTGCCTTGAAAGGTAGGGACATCATTTTCAGGTAAAAACTATCATTAGTTAAATATATATTTTAAGAAGAGCATCTGAAATGTATTTTAAAAGTTAATGTTGAGTGTAACATAAACAAGTACACAATCAGAAATCAAATTTAGTCCTATGATGACAGGTATCCAGGAACAAACCCAACTTGGAGAAACAAACAACTCAAATAAGCGCAATGAATGCGAGAACAGATTTAGTCATGAATCCTACCTCACTAAACATGAGAAAACTAGCGCTGGACGAAAACCGTATCAGTGTCCTGAATGCCAGAAAGGCTTCAATCACAAATCCAATCTCACTTTACATGAAAGAACCCACACTGGGCAAAAACCTTATCAGTGCTCTGAATGCTGTAAAAGCTTCAGTCATAAATCCAACCTTACTGTGCATGAAAGAAACCACACTGGGCATAAACCGTATCAGTGTTCTGAATGCCAAAAAGGTTTCAATCACAAATTCGGTTTAACTCTACATGAGAGAATCCATACTGGGCTCAAACCCTATCAGTGCTCTGAATGCCAGAAAAGCTTCAGACTGAAAAACACTCTCACTTGCCATGAGAGAACTCACACGGGGCAAAAACCTTATCAGTGCTCTGAATGCTGTAAAAGCTTCAGTCATAAATCCAGCCTTACTGCACATGAAAGGACCCACACTGGACAAAAACCTTATCAGTGCTCAGAATGCTGTAAAAGCTTCAGCCAGAAATACAACCTTACTGTGCATGAAAGAACCCACACTGGGCATGACTGGTATCAGTGTTCTGAATGCCAAAAAGGTTTCTATCACAAATCCGGTTTAACTCTACATGAGAGAATCCATACTGGGCTCAAACAGTATCAGTGTTCTGAATGCCAAAAAAGCTTCAGTCAGAAAATAAATCTCATTACACATGAGAGAACTCACACTGGGCAAAAACCTTACCAGTGCTCTGAGTGCCGGAAAGGATTCAGTCACGGATCCAGTTTAATTGAACACGAGAGAACTCACACTGGACAAAAACCTTATCAGTGCTCTGAATGCTGTAAAAGCTTCAGTCAGAAATCCAGCCTCACTGTACATGAAAGAACCCACACTGGGCATAAACCGTATCAGTGCTCTGAATGCCAGAAAAGCTTTGGATGTAAACAAACTCTCACCAGTCATGAAAGAACTCACACTGGGCTCAACCCGTATCAGTGCTCTGAATGCCACAAAAGCTTCAGATTGAAAAAGACTCTCATTCAACATGAGAGAACTCACACTGGGGAACAAACTTCTTAGCTCTCTGAATGCTGGAAAAGTTTCAGTCGGAAATCTGGTCTCACTCAACCTGCGAGAACTTACCCGGAAGAAACCTCGTCATTGTTCTAAATGCCACGGAAGTGCCTGCTGGTGATTCAGTTTCATTCAACAAGAGAGAACCCACAACGTGAAAGAAAATGACCCGTGCTCTCAATGTCCCGAAAACTTCAGTTGTAAATGTAACCTTTCTACATAAGCAAGACAATGTGGGAGAATAAAATGTGCTCACTGTCAACCCTGAGGAGGAGCTTTCAGCATCACAAAACATTTATATGAAGCAGCCACAAAGACACCACTGTATTGACTGTCCAACAAACTGTCTATGGAGAAAAGCAAACAGTGTGGGATGGAAATGCTTGAATTAACCTCATTCTTTTGTAACTATTTGTGGCCTCATTCCATTCAGTGTGTTGTGTTCGCTGAGTGTTTATAAGCTGTGGCTATGACCCACAAAGTCCATTTGATCCTGAACTTTGAGGCCACACCCCCAAGGATCTGGAATGCGTGTAAACTCGAACTGTTTCCAGCCTTAATGAGCCTCCCCAGGGGCTGCAGCAGGAGTCCCTTTGTCATAGCTCTCTATGGAACCAACATGTGTTCATGACTGTACCACGTAGGGCTGATCATTGAGAAAAACTAAAGGTGATGGATGGACTGGTAGTTAATCTCAGCACCATCCCGCCACATCATTCTCTAGTCTTTGTGTAAATACAGACGTGGCCAGCCATATGCAAACCATTCTTGACCCCATCCTAAATAGTCCTAATGACTTCTGTTCCAAAAGGACACAGCCTCGTATTACAAAGATCCACACGAGTGGCCTCTTTCCATCTTTTTGTTTCAAATGGAACCTGCTATCCCCTTAACCATGCCTCAGGCCTGCCACGTTCCATGCTTTGGCTCTTATCATCAACCTTGAACCATCTCCATAACTTGGAAGCTCCGAAGACTTTGCAGCTGTTGTAATTGCTTGAAGTTTCACACATTTTGATGGCCGTGGATTCAGGTTCAACTTGATGACCTAACTCTACTCTGTGGGAATTTTGCACTTCAAGCCACTTCTGTGCAGCTCGTCACCTTCTGAGACTGATTCAGCCAAAAACCTTGCATCAAATTCCAGTTTAATCATCACCAGAGTCTAAACTTATCTTTGTCCTCTCGAGCATAGCTACCAAAGTCAGCTACAGTTTTGTAGGTGACTTCCTGATTGATTCAGTGGAACTGCTTGTTTTTTATTCATTTACCTTTTTGTTTGGCTTTGACAGTTGTTTTTGCTAATTAATAATCCTTAAATCACAGCCCACCTTTAGATTTTGCTTCTGAATAATTATTAAATATTTTTTTGGGATCTAAACTTGGTTTGAATCTTAAAGTTCCTTGTCTATTTTGAATAAACTGTATTGAAATGTGTGACTTCCACTGTTTTGCTTTACCTTCGAGCGCGCCTTAGGCCATACTGCTCAAGCCACGTTACCAAAAGTGAGCTAAGAATACTTTAGTAGAAGACACATTTACCTTTGCTGACCAAAGTTTTGGAGAAGAGAAGCAGGCTGACTCCAGAAAGCACATTCCCTAGCTGGAAAGGTTACTCTCTTAGGTGGCATCTGCACCACCTTTAGATGCAAAAATCAAAGATTGAGGGAAGCTGTTGGTATCTGTGCCCCCAGAATTTTAGACTGCCACCCTCTCTCAAACAGTTGATAGAGCTAAAGATGCACCCATCAGAGATTCATGTCTCAGCAACTAAGACTGCTTGCTCCTGTCATACACTACTCACACTGTTACCTGAATCACACTCCCTGTGCAATGTACGTACTTTTTTATAAACAAATTGTGTTGTGCATAATGAACAGGCTTTCACTCCCCTTTATATGTAAATGAGATTCTGTGATCAGACACCCCAGGCCCCCATTTCTTCTAGTGCGGGTGATAATGTGAGAACTGTAACAAGATCACAAACAAGGGCTGTATTGAGAAATAATCGTCTTCTGAGTCACACAGTAGTTTGTAATTCTTTATTAGTCTTTTAAATGTACATCCCCCATCCCGTTCCAAGGTATAGTATGGACCACTCCCCAGATTAAGTCCATAAGAACAGAAACAGAGTCCAATTTTCTGAAGAAGCGCAGAGGCAGGTAAACGAGAGGGGTTGAGAAGCAGTATAAATGTATTAACAGCATTTTTGCAACTTACACTCTACCCATGGGTTGATAGTTGCAGAGAGCCCCAAAGCAACAGGGAACTGCAAACCTTGGACATCACCTAAGTTGCCCTCTATACGTTCTTTGTCGGTGTGGTAAGTTCATCGCTTAATACCTAAAGATATCAGGGTGCCACCCCGGTGCTAATTGGGGCAGCACTTCCTGTTCTAAGTAGTGAGTTGGCGCATGGGATATAAGCTGGATTTTGTCCAATTTAGCCTTAGTCTAGAAGCCCTACCAAAATCGTCTAGAACATCCATCACCTGTGGTAGATATGAATGCACGCTCCTGAGGTACAAAAATGCATCATCAGCATACAATGATATGGCCTCTCAATTTGGCTCACTCGGTATACTGATTGCTGGGTCCTGTGAACGAAACAGGGCAGCGAACAGATCCATGGCTAGGGCAACAGTAATCGACAGCGGGCATCTTTGCTGCATTCAAAAGAAACTGAGATCTCTGCCTGTCCGGATGCTGGCCAGGGGGGTTAGTGTAGAGGAGATTTATCCAGTGCAGTATTTCTGCACCTAGTTTCATGCACATCAGCACTTTCGTTAAGTAAAACTACACAAGGGTGTCGAAGGCCTTCTCTATATCTAGTGAGAGGGCTGTTTATGGAGGCAATTCTTGAAGATTCTTCTCTATCAGCTGTAGAGGCGTCATAGGTTTAGACACGTTTTTCTCCCAGGTACGAAACCATTCTGGCCTTGGTGCCAATGTAGAGAGACAGAGGAGCAACCTGTTTGCAAGGACCTTCCTGCAAATCTTGTGGTCGGTGTACAGTGGCCAGTAGGAGCGTAGCTCCAGGGGGTCCCTGTTGGGCTTAGGCAGGACCAATATCATAGCTACTGTTAGAAGGCGGTTCTGACACTTTGGGCCGCCCGGATTTTTCGCTTTTTTAGCACCTATTTGTAGAGCTTTTACTGTGGGAGAGCCTCATAAGTTGGGACTCACCCACAGTGAACTCATGATGAAAGAAACTGCATGTGGGTTTTACTGGTGTCTCCCTAGCTTGGCCAGGCCGCTGTGCAGCAGCGGGAGTAAGGAGCACCAGGCTGATTACATGCAGACACAAGTGTACTTGCTTGTGCACACGTTTACGGGCTGCGCAGGGGAGATACCTGGCATGCGCAGCCCAGGAGCAGCTACAATGTGAATGGTGTGGCAGGACTTATGCAGAATTGGGTGGTGACATGGACTAGGCTTTATACTCTGGGAAGAAACATGCCAGGGAAAGTCAGTGTGTTTTACTGTTTTCACTTCATTACTCTGCTATGGGAATGTGGAGCCCATGGGCTAGTGACACTTTCCTAAGGCCTACAAATTCCAGACACACACTAAAGTCCACTGTAACTTGTGTGAGAAGTATAGTATTCTGCAGAGTCCAAGTCATATTTGTACTGCTTCTGGGTCATCCAGAAATGTTATATTTCTCTGAGTCAGCTCATAACCAGGGCCTGGCTAGGGGCTAACTCTGCCAGACTGATTTAATGACCTTCCTCTTCAAGCCGTGGCCTCAGAGGCCCAGTCCAGCAAAAGCATTCCAAGGGCGAGGGCCTCCACCCCAAGAAAAGAAGATGGCTGGAGCTGCAGGTTCCTCCATCAATAGTTGACACCTGGTGCCAGGCACCAGGCCCCTCCGGAGGGAAGGCAGCCTGGGGGGAAGGGGCGCTCAGAGACCAAGTGGCAGGAGACACTGGACAACGCCATTTTGAACAAACTCCGAGACCTGGGCAGGAAGGAGGGAGCAGGGGCAGAGAAGTGATTTGTTGCTGTGTGATAAGGCAAACAGAGACTTCCTGCCAGCCCCCTCCACAATTCTTTAAAAGTGTTTGCACAGGAAGAGAAGCTCTCTCTGGGGTGTGGTCTGCTGAGGCAGAGGGTGCTGTAGCCAGGCACAATGAGCAGTTGGAAGAAGGAACCCCATGACTGTCCCAGGATCCTGAACAGTGCCAGGAGAAGAGACCAGGACAAATGCGCAGAAGCAGATGCCTCTGCGCATTGAGAAGAGAGGCCTAGGAGGAGAGCCAGGCAAAAGGCTGGAGCAGGGGGCCAGAGAAGACAGCTCCCTGTTGAATCCATCCTCTTGGAGACCAGCATGGTGAAGGAAAGTGCTCCCAGTGGCTGGGGTGAGCCACCAGGAGCAAGAAGAGACCAAGATTACCAAGATCTCGCGAACAACAACGACACCAACTCCACCACCCTGATCGCCAACCTCTCCAACCTCTGACTCACACAGCTCGTCACAACGCCCACCCACTCCGCCGGCCACACGCTCAACCCCATCTTCACCACAAGCTCCCAAGTCACCTTCAGCCACACCACCGAACTCCCCTGGACCGACCATCGCTGCATCCACTTCACCTTCAGGAAACCCACCATGCACCACCGCACTCAGCAGATCCCCTGTCGCTGAAGATCAGCTAAACACCACCCTCGTCCGAAACCCACCCGCTGACCCCACCGACACGGCCGTCCGCAACCTCAGGAGATGGATCGACTACTGCGCCAACACTCTCACCCGATCAAGAAACCCTCCAGCAGACGCACCAACAAGAAAGCCAGCTGGTTCTCCGCGGACCTCCAGGTCTCCAAGACAACCCTGTCAAAAACTAGAGAAGAAATGGCACAGCAAACAGACACCGGACAGCTACATGGCCCACAAGAACGCCATCCGCAGACACCATCACCTCATCAGATCCGCCAAAGGGCCTCCTTCAAGGACCACCCGACAACAATGTGCACAACAGAAAAGAGCTCTTCAACATCATGAATGAACTCTCCAACCCCAGCTCCAATACCAATGACATCCCACCATCGCAAGACCTGTGCAACTCCCTTTCCACCTTCTTCCATCGCAAGATCACAGACATCCACGACAGCTTCAACAACCTGACTGCCCTGACAGCCGCCGACACCTCAGACCCCATGGCCACCACCCACATCGATTCCCTGCTCACTTGGACCAACATAAACAACGACAACACCATCAAAATCATGAACACCATCCACTCCAGCTCTCTGTCAGACCCATGCCCACACCACATCTTCAATAAAGCTAGCGCCACCATCGTACCCCATCTCCGCAAGGCCATTAACATCTCCTTCAAGACTGCGACTTTCCTGGAGAGCCTGGAAGCACGCCGAGATCAACGCCTTACTTAAGAAACCCAAGGCGGATCCGAAGGGGTCTCAAGAACTTTTGGCCCATCTCCCTGCTCCCGTTTCCAGCGAAGGTCATCGAGTAGACTGTCAACAGACAACTGACCCACTACCTCAAGGAGAACAACATCTTGAACCCATCCCAGTCCGGGTTCCGCAGCAACCACAGTACCGAAACGGCCCTCATCGCCGCCACCAATGACATCAGGGTCTTGCTGGACAACCCTGAAACTGTGGCCCTCATCCTCCTGGACCTATCAGCCACCTTTGACACTGTCTGTCACCGCACCCTATGCACAAGCCCCCACAACGCAGGGATCCGAGACAAGGCTCTAGAATGGACCACCTCCTTCCTCTCCGGCAGAATCCAGAGCGTCTGCCTTCCCCCTTTCCGTTCAGGTGCCTCCAACATCCTCTGCGGCGTACCCCAAGGATCATCCCTCAGCCCAACATTGTTCAACATCTACTTGTCACCGCTCGCCCACGTCGCCCAACTGCACGACCTCAACATCATCTCTTATGCCGACGACACCCAGTTGATCGTCTCCCTCACCAAGGACCCACTCACCGCCAAAACCAACCTCCCTGAAGGAATGAAGGCCGTCGCTGAGTGGATGAAGAACAGCCGTATGAACCTGAACTCGGACAAGACGGAGGTCCTCATCCTCGGACCCACCCCCTCCGCCTGGGACGACTCATGGTGGCCGACTGCACAGGGAGCAGCCCACGCACGCAACCTGGGGTTTATCCTCGACTCAACACTCTCCATGACCAAGCACATCAACGGCGTCTCGGCCTCCTGCTTCAACACCCTCCGCATGCTCTACTAGATCTACAGGTGGATTCCCACCAAAACAAGAAGAAGGGTCACCCAGGCCCTCATCAGCAGCAGGCTGGACTACGGAAACGCCCTCTACACTGGAGCCTTGGCCAAACTCCTGAAACGACTACAACGCATATAAAACACCTCTGCACGCCTGATCCTCAACATCCCTCGCCACAGCCACATCACACCCCACCTGAGAGACCTGCACTGGCTTCCTGTCAACAGGAGGATCACCTTCAGGCTCCTCACCCATGCACTCAAGGCACTCCACAACACCAGACCGGCATACTTAAACAGACGACTCACCTTCTACACCCCGAACCGCCAGCTCCGCTCTGCCGACCTCACCCTAGCCACCATCTCCCGCATCTGAAGAGCGACCACCCGCGGTAGATCATTCTCTCACCTCGCCGCCAAGACCTGGAACACCCTCCCCATCCTCCTACAGCAGACCCAGGACCTACTAACCTTCAGGAGGCTACTCAAGACCTGGCTATTCGAGCAGTAGCAGCACCCCTCCCCCCCACCACCTTTCGACCCTCACGGGTGAGTAGTGCACTCTACAAATGTTCTGATTGATTTATTGATTGACGATCGGACCCCTGGTTGCTGAGATATGCCCCCCAGAAGGTAGGCGACCTTTGACCTCTGCCATGAGTGATGACGAAGCGTGTGGGGCTCCGCCGCCTGTCCAGAAGATGCCCCAGGGAGGGTCAGTTCCTGTGGGCTGCCCCCCAAAGAAGTGAAGTCAGGGTGAGCCGTCGCACACCCCGTGAAGGTACCCCCACAGGGTGCCAGGTGCCCATCATGGCCCCCGCCAAATGTGAAGCCGGGAAGCGCTATTGCACTCCCCCTGAAGATGTGTGAGGGGGAGGGGCACGGGATCCCAACTACGGATCCCATGTGTGGAGGATTAGGCGGGGGAGCGCCGTCTCACAAAAATCAAAGTCAGGGAACGCCGTCACACTTCCCATGAAAATGTGCCCAGGGGCCTGGGACCCCATCCCCGGACCCCGGAGAGAAGGAAGTGGTGCTCGCGGGGTGCCAGGAGCCCCCTGGCGCCCACAGAAGAGGCAAGTTGGGGAGCGCCGGCGCACTCCCCGTAAAGCTGGTTTGGGGCCCTGAAGCAAAGCAGGGGTGCCATTGCGCCCCCGTGAAGATGGCCCAGGGGCCCGGGACCCTATCCCCGAGCCCAGGAGAGAAGGAGGAGGCCGGGGAGGGCAGCCGCACTCCCCAAGGACTGACCAGGCCAGCGCGAGTCTTCGGGTCTGCCCGCCGGAGCGGGCATACGAGAAATGTGGTGCCGGCTCCCACGGCAGCACGTGAGGGTTCTGGCCATGCGGGGGGCGGTGGGGGCAGCCGGGGGTGGGCTCCCCGGGCTGCCCTCAAACATGAAAGCATGCAGGGGTCCTAGCTGGAACCGGGACTCCGAACGGAGTAAGAGGTGTGCAAGCAGCCCGGGTGCGACCGGGCCCCCCAAAATGCGCAGAACGCCCGGGAGTGGCTACCCGAGCAGTAACACTCACCTGGGGGTCTGGGTGGGACCGGACCCTCCAAACTAGCACGGAAGCGGCCAGAGGCCCATATCACGGCTCTCCCCAGAGCAGCTGGAGAGCCGCTACTATGATATTCAAGAGTGCCCATAATGCCTTGCAGGCCAGGACAAGCCTGCAAGGGCAAACCGCGTTTCCTCTACTTGTGGTGGCCCCAGAAAGACGGGGTCATTACCTGTGCGCTAAGGTGCAGGGGGAGCTGCTGGAGAAGCGCAGTTTCCCTCCAGGACGAAGAGACGTCCCACCCTAAGTCTCATGGGATTAAGAAGAATAACCCCTCAAGGGCTCAGCAAGGAGTCATCTGAATCCCCATGGCTGGAACTTTTGTTCTTCAGCTGAGGGAGCTTTAGGGACTGCCTCAAGGAGTGAAATGCTGAGTGGGGGGATATTGGAGAAGGGCATCCTCTGGAGGTGAAGAGGTGTAATTGCACCTGTAGTACATTTACTAACGTTAGTTATTTCTTTCAGAGGGACCGCAGGTCACATGTATAATGTCAAGTACCTGTGTAAGGTGATGTCATAAGCAAAGTGGGGTTATGTTGCCAGGCATTCCTGTTAGGGTGTCTGGCTGTATATGCTTAAACCTGTGATTTCATCTGTGATGTCTTTAGGGGCTGTAATTGCAACACATTCTAACGTCCAACAAATGTGATGAGTACTGTCATTCTAAAGTGATGCTTAAACATGTGTTCTTGCTGCTATGCTTAGGTGAAGAACCCAGACATTTAGCCCTTAAGATGTAGAGGTGCATACTTCATGGTCAGTTGGAAATGCTCGTCAGGGTTGTGTGTTTCACCAGGGCAGGTGTACCTATTTTAAATGCTTTTTGAGCTAACAGGGTGGGTCTCCGCTGGGATGATACCAGTGCGCAGGGCCCTCGCTCCAGGTTAAGTGCAACTAACTGCATTTGGGGGCAAGTTGATGTGTATACATGGGAGTGGTGGTACTATACCCCACCCCCTTGCGAGAGTAGACCCCACCCCCTTGCGAGAGGGGTGGAGATGTTACGCTATGTCACAAAGACATTTCAACAGCTTATGTATATTTGTAAATTGGTGCATAGTATTGAGTAGTGTGTGTGTTTAGTAAATGTTCTCTTAATTTTATAAAGAAAAGTACAGACTGGACAATCTATTATTGACTTATTTCTGCGCACTTGCCAATGGTGATTACTAGCCCACACCACCTCCCTTGAGTAAGCCTCAGACTGCTCTGCAACGCGACCCTCTGAGAGTCAGGCGCTACAATTGGGTGTTTGGTTCCCAGTGAAGGACAAATGTAGTTATGTTATTTGTGCAGGCCTCACAGATACTGCCTTGTTTTTCAACAGCCTTTCATAGGGATCCCAGCAATGTGCCCTCCTGTCGGGAGTGTTGGTACATTTGGAGTAGTTTTGGAGTGAGGGTTGCTCTGTAGGTGAAGTAAAAGTCTACCGGGAACCCGTCCATCCAAGGAGTTTTGTTGCGTGCGATCCAGTCAATCATGAAGCCAATTCCCTCAGTGGTCAGGGTTTCATCTGGTGTATGTCCCTCAAGGGGGTTAAGTCTGGGAATTAACAGTCTATTCAAATACTCATCTAATTGGGGAGCTCCCACTCCTTCCTCGGCCCGGTAGACAGATGTGCGGTACTACAGGAAAGCCTGGTTTATATCTGCTTGTACATTCAATATCTCTCCCACCGGGGATCTACTGCCATTTCTGGGGGTCTTTGGGGTCAACGACCTTAGTAGCTATGCTACTATCTGATAGTGAAGTGTTCCTAGTCTGACCGCCGCCTCTCTTTACTCCTTTCGGAGAGGGGTGATTGTGTTCTCGTTTCATGCAGCTACCCCAAATATATTTCTGCTGTTCGTATCTTTTGTTCAAGGGAGAGATTCTGGGTTTGTAAGGCATGTTTTACACTGTGCTACATCTTGATGCACAGGCCTTATGTGACTTTCTTGAAAAACGTTTTGCACCAGGCATAGTGCCAAATATACAATTTGTAGTGCTTACACCATGAATCTAATTTTTTGTTTACATAACACAAACTTCATGTTTTTTATTAAGAAACTATATATCTTTTTATTTCATTATTACTTTTCAATTTTATATTATTTTATATGATGATTATTGCACATTTATTATCAAAGTTCTTTTACATTATAAAAACAACAAACAAACATATTCATTACAATTATTTCTGTCTCTCTATCTTTCCCTGTCTCTTTTAGAAAACCACAGTTCTTAGATGGTATGTAGTAGCCTAAGGAACTAGAAAACTTCTTTTATGGATGAAGATAGTGTAAAAAATTTGTGTTAGATTAAGGATCAACAAGGCCTTTCATGCTGTTATTTTGTATACATTTGAACAGACCAAATTGTTGGTTACTTTTTCACCGAATATAAATCCAGTTAAGTCAAAATACTGATTTTTGAAGATGTTGAATTGCACCAACGCGTTTCGACGACAGCCTTCCTCAGGGTATTCACACCAAAGTTTGGCTAAAAATAAGGGAAAAAGTTAACATTAGGACAATATATTTAATCAGACTAATGGTGTAAGACTAACTTATACACTATTGGCTCTAAATGGTCACAAAAAGACTCCTACTATATGATATAATTGTTTTTTTTAAGTTGGGGCAATTTATTTCAAAAGCACTGTTGCTTATATATTCAGAATCAATAAAAACATTGTGTGGGCACAACCAGCAACAACTGTACATGGCAAATGAGGAAGATGTCTAAACTATAGTTTCTCAGTAATACCTGGCTTATTAATAACTTTCTGTATTTGACTATATTTATAATTCGATTCTCATATAGGAAACAATTGATGATTGTTATCAGACGGTGCTTAACAGCAAGAACCATTCTATGAGAATTAGCGATAAAGAAAAACTGAAGTTATACTAATGTTTAGATTCTATGGAGTAACTAGAGTATATTTACTTATTGCTTACCTCAGCTATTCTATGGCTCTATGTAGGTATATAAACTCTTCTTAGGTTGACGATAAATCGTTCACATATATTTCTCAGGTCTGAATAAGCTGAAAAAATTATGAACACATGCACCTTATTATATCTTTATATGCAAAAGAGTGATGACAAACCTAACCTATCATTTCTCCTCGAGCGGGGTTTGTTAGATGCATTAGTGTCTCGCTTACCAAGCTTGTCTTAGGAAAGTTCATAAGTCAATGCAATAATCAGCTGAGGTCCTATGGGTTTCTTAGAGGGTATAAAAATGTCGATCTGTAATCACTTCTTAAGGTTCTGGTAGTTTTAGAGATAATTCTGTAAAAATAGATGTAATTACATTAGTTATAAAGATCAAAATTACAGTCCATTGATATCAGTTAACTATGTGTCATAAGGTGCTACATTTATTCTTATTTGAAGATGCCTCTAAATAGCATATCGTTACCCTATGTATTTGTTCTTATTTTAGGATACAGGTTGAATACTGACCTTTTGATATTCTCGAAGTATCTTGCTTATTTTTACTTGCCCTTTTAGTCTTTGCAGTTATTTGGGCCTTTGGTGAGGGCAAATGAAGATGACATCCTGGGGCCCAAATAAATGAGAGCAGATGGAGGGAGGAAAAAAGAATGTTAATATAAGGATCAATGGTGCTTGTTTCTGATAGATTATATAAACAGGCTCTATTTTTCCCAAACTTAGTGTCTTTTAATACTCTTCAGTTTGCATGTGGAATATATTCATGAAGATATTTTGATTAAAAGATAGGAAACCAATCAAACTATATATATATATATATATATATATATGTGACCCATCCATATTTATTATTAATATCTTGTCTGCCTAAAGAACTACTTGATGTCAAGGATTGTATGGCCTAGATCTAAACGGAGCAAGGGAACTTATAGTTTTATCTTTCCCACAAGAGTGGCCATTTCTTTAATTGGTCACATCTAGTCCAAACATGTAAATTATATTTATGTTTTACATGTTCCTGGATATATACATTAAGATTATCCTGTTATTATCTTGCCTATTAACAATAATACAGGCTGTCTAAAGATCTATCCATTGTAGCACATAAACTGGCCACAAGAGTCATAACCATTTCTTTAGTTGGTTACTTTTAGTCAAATCATGTGAGTTGTATTACTATTGTACAAGTTCCTATGTACATATATTTGTAGGTTAACCGGTTAATATCTTGCCCATTTACAATGCCGTTTGTCTTAAGATCTACCCATTATGGCACAAAAACTAACTTTTTTTGTTCTGAAGCACTTACCTTTTAAATGGACAAAAGACTTGCGGCGCTCTGTGGACCCTATACGAAACGCGGAACGTATTTTGCTCGGCTTTTAAAGCATGTTACTAATGATTACGCACGCCGCGTGAATGCAGATTACATAACCAAGTTCCTTCTTCCGCCAGAAACTCATGTTTCTGATGTTTAAGAGGCGGCCATCTTAAAACATGCAATTTGCATGTATATCCACTTTAATTGTTAAGCATTAAGTTGAAAGATGGAACACATGTATTAAACCTTCTATATGTTATGTTTACGTTTACAATTGTCCAACTTGTTAGGATTACGGACAACTCATGCTTTTTAATATGGACGGCTCTACCCGTACATTTTTTATGTTTATACGGCGGTCATCTTAGATTCAGTTATTTTTATTTATTTATTTATTTATTTATTTATTTTTTTGTCCTCATTTGCCTTACCCCCTGCTTAGGAAATGCCAACCACCTTACGTGTCCCCGACCAAGAGAGGGAACCAAGAATGTGATACCCATCTCTGGAACTGGACTCCGAGATATTTTACTGGTGGCAGAGAAGTCCCAAGAAGAAGGGGATTTTAAGTTCTTACGCTGACTCCATCTAGGTATGTCTCAACCTGCAGGACCAAAAAACCGTATCGAGGCCAGACCCGGTCCAAGGAGTGTTGGTGGCATAATCATAGGACCCGGGGGAAAAAAAAAAAAAAAAAAAAACCCGGAACACTATCTCCACTGTATCAACAGATCCCAAAAGGCCAAATTACGGTTATTGCAAGCTCTAGCCATATCCACCTTTGATGTTTCATATAAAGACGTGAGCCAGTCCGAATATATTGGAGCAGTTTTTTCCACCCACCGTATGCAAATCTGCCTTCTAGCCAACAGAATGGCATAAAACAGAGCCCCTTCGGCTAGGCTGCTGATTAATGAGATTTTGACAGAACCCTTTAAGATTACTAGAGGTACGAGGCAGGGTTGTCCGCTCTCTCCCCTCCTTTTTAATTTATACATTGAGCCGTTTGCCCAGGCTTTGCGAGCAGACGATAATATACCATCATTCAAGTTTAAGGAGTGGGAGAGGCGGACGGCATTATATGCCGATGATATCTTAATCTTTACCTCGGATCCGGTGTTGTCCTTCCCTGCCGTGATTCAGAAGGCCGTAGAGTTCGGCAAGATCTCGGGCTACAATATCAATTCAAGTAAGACCGAGGTCATGGTGTGGAATATTCCGGACCCACGGTTAGGCATAAACATCACCACCTCTATGCGCTATCTCGGGATCCGAATCACCCAAGACATCGGAACCATTGCCCAAACTAACTTACATCTTAGATTCAGTTATACATGTGTAGACACTACTCACTTGAATATTGGTAAAGATAAGGTGCTTTACATGATTTTCAGCAACTACAATTGCTATATGATTCAAAGTTCTGTCGACTTCTATGTTTAAATAAGAGATCAATAAGGGTGACCCAAACTTGTAGTGAGGGTATATGCCGGTTATCGTGGTCAAAATGACATGCATATGAACACTAACTTGTGGACATATTCAAAGACATAAAAAAGATATCAATGTGTTATAGATTAACATACATTCTTTCGGAATTTTATCGATATTTATTTTTGCTTTCTGGGCTACTTATTATAGGCCAGCATGATGTAGCCCTAAATTACAATTATGTTTCAACTATTGGGGTATTCATGCATTTATGGTAAGTAATATGTATGCGGTATCTTAGAGTCTGAATCTTGGTATTTTACATCAAAGCGCCCTACTTCCCCCTGAATATAAAGAAACCCATTTACTAGGTATATTGATGGCTTGTATGATGGTACTCTTACTGCAATAATAATGACAATTAATTAGTCAAATCAATCTTTGATGTCTGTTGTGTCTAGTGTACTTAAATTAGGTTAAGTTGTTGTTAACACTCTAAAATCAAAAACATGCGTCTAGGTACATTGATGGCTTATGAGAATGCACTCTCACTGCAATACTATAATGCTACTATATTAATTTATTCTCTCCTTGAAATATGTCAGGCCTAATGTACTTTGGTTTAGTTTAATTACTATGTATACTTTAAACTCACCCTTTGAGGACGGAGGCGCCGGGATACGTGGCTTCTCAGCGCACGTGGACACTGTAAGCAGACCAGAAGGCTTCAAGGCTTCAACCCCTCGCCGCACCCGCTCCGCGGGTGCCGCTTCGCTGCTGGGTGTCAGCACCAGCAGCTTGTTGGGAGGAGACGCGAGGGAGTGCTAGCAGCAAGGCGGTAAGGGGCGCGAGGCATCAGCAGGGCTGCGAGCGTGCAGGGACTTCATTTCCCAGAAGTCCCTGCAAGACCAAGGAAGAGCTTCCGGTCCGCTCTCCCTGCTGGCCCGCCCCCCGCCCACCCAGGGTCCTGAAAAACGCTGGGATCCTGACCATCTGCGGGACACTCACCCTTTGAGGACGGAGGCGCCGGGATACGTGGCTTCTCAGCGCACTTGGACACTGTAAGCAGACCAGAAGGCTTCAAGGCTTCAACCCCTCGCCGCACCCGCTCCGCGGGTGCCGCTTCGCTGCTGGGTGTCAGCGCCAGCAGCTTGTTGGGAGGAGACGCGAGGGAGTGCTAGCAGCAAGGCGGTAAGGGGCGCAAGGCATCAGCAGGGCTGCGAGCGTGCAGGGACTTCATTTCCCAGAAGTCCCTGCAAGACCAAGGAAGAGCTTCCGGTCCGCTCTCCCTGCTGGCCCGCCCCCCGCCCACCCAGGGTCCTGAAAAACGCTGGGATCCTGACCATCTGCGGGACACTCACCCTTTGAGGACGGAGGCGCCGGGATACATGGCTTCTCAGCGCACGTGGACACTGTAAGCAGACCAGAAGGCTTCAAGGCTTCAACCCCTCGCCGCACCCGCTCCGCGGGTGCCGCTTCGCTGCTGGGTGTCAGCGCCAGCAGCTTGTTGGGAGGAGACGCGAGGGAGTGCTAGCAGCAAGGCGGTAAGGGGCGCGAGGCATCAGCAGGGCTGCGAGCGTGCAGGGACTTCATTTCCCAGAAGTCCCTGCAAGACCAAGGAAGAGCTTCCGGTCCGCTCTCCCTGCTGGCCCGCACCCCGCTCCTTTAGCCCCTCCTATAAAAAGCCATCTAACTCCCGCAGCGCGGGACGCAGCCCGGGCTAAGACCGGGCAAAGAGCGGGCCGTTTGAGGCCGTTCGAGGACGGCAGAGGAAGGCCCTGGCCCACTCCCCTTATTGCTGTTATCCTGCATATTAGTGTATCTCCGTGCTGCGACAGGTTAGTTGAAACTGAAGACCCCTATTCAGTGAGTCAAGTGGCGTTCCAAATAACATTGTATCCACAATGAGTACTAGGATGACACGTAGCAAAGCTTCCAAAGGTGGCTCACAAATCAGTGGTCCTATAGACGACTTTATCACCCACACAAACATAGCCATAGATGAGGAAATATCCAAACTCCAATCCCGGGTATCCCTAGAATTGGCAGCAGCTCGCAGGCTGTCTGAGGTAATTGCCCTTTCCAAAAAATCTTCCCTTGGACAAATAGCCTCTGCTGTCACGCCAGTACGCCCCGCTCGTCCAATAAGTATTACTACCCAGGCGGATCTACACCAGCCCCCGATCGCAACCAACCTCACTCCGCCTTTAGAACAATCACGTACTACAGAAGAGCTAAGTCTCCCTGTACCTCCCCACGCACAGACCCCCATCCCTAATCCCCCTTCCCAAGTATTCCCAAATTCCTCCTGTGTTAGTGGTGCACAACCCAAAAGAAAACGACAATCACACTCAGCTTACTCGCGCAAAAAGGCAAAGGTGGCAGCCTCCCACCAGTTTTCATTGTCTAACGCCCAGGCTTGTAATGTTTTACCTGAGGGTTCCCCTCGCACACAGTTAATATGCCAAAGTATGGGAGAGGGCCCAGCCATCATATCTCCAGTAAACAAGGGGGGGGCACAGATACAGGACCAGGGAAGGAATGACAAGGAATTCATAGACCAAGTCTGGGAAACACTAAAAAAACTTCTCTCACCACTCGACTTAAGATTGTCTAGGATTGAAAACAATCTACTCGAGATGGAGAAGAGCATTATTGCTCTGGCCACTCTTGGCCTGAGAAATCTCGAAAACCAGGGCGTGTCCTTATCGGATCCACATTCACCATCAACTGTTTCGCAAACCGAACAGTATCCCCCACCACTACCTGCTGCTGAAAGGCCTGTGCCTAAGCCGAGGACGGTGGCTGTGGACCAAGTTTCCGTATCCGCCAATCCTCAGGCCACCAAACCACAGATCCCTCCACGGAACTCTAAGCCTGTAAAACCAAATTCAAACCCGGTAGCTCCCCCCAGACCCCTCTTTACCGAAACACAGGGTTCTCGCCCAAAAGAAAATTTTAGAGGTGGTTATATAGATCTTCCTCCAGAGGCCAATGACTACGTGGTTGTGTTGACAGGAGTCCCTGAGATCGGCACTGACCAACATGAAAACCACTGGTCATTGAAAAATAAAACTATGCACTGGCTTAACGTTAACAGGCCGATTCCGAATGGCAACAGAAGTCGAGTGATGATGGTCCGTAGAATACCCTGGGTGGGCCCAACCAAGAAATCTAAGCAAGGGGACTGCGTAGTTGTAACTTTCGAAGACCCACTCACGGCCCACCATATCTGTTCCTGGCCAACTAGTGAAGATTCCTTAGTTATTCCAAGGCCGCTATCCTTCTTTTACCCCCCACGCCAAGTACACACCCAAGTGGATAATTGGTCCTTGGTGCAGCACAATCCGTGGAACGCCCATCCCACGAGGCAAAAGAATAATCTTCTACACTGGAATGGCCTTTCAACCTACAATAGATACGGAGGCTTGGTGGAGGTCGATTGACTTTCTATGTTCCCAGAATGCCCACAACTAGCAAAAGTTCTGTCCCCTCAGGCTACAGTCACAGCTGGAAACCCATCCAACGGCCCCTCAACATCCCAAGCTGGACTTTTGCCTGCTCTGCCCCGGGCCATGGAACCATCTAAATTGGCTCTTCTAGATCACAAAAAAGTGGAAATGAGGCCAGTTAGCCCCTGTTTGATCTCCTCTCTTCCTGTACAACCCAATCCCATGGAGCCCGACCTGCTTGGTAGTGTTGCCTCTCCAGGCGATTCTTCACTGAAGGTCCTATGTTGGAACGTGGCAGGCCTTGCACGCAACTTTGATAACCCGGATTGGCATACTTTCCTGGCACCCTATGACATTTGTTTGTTACAGGAAACATGGTGCCAGGAACCTAGACACAGAGTGGGGTTTTCGACCTTCTACGTACCGGCTGTGTGCCACCAAGGTTCTAAAGGACGTCCATCAGGGGGTCTCCTCATTTGGATCAACATTGCACTAGACCTCAGCGTTTCACAAAGGCCCACTGAAACACCTGACCTTCAATGGCTATCACTGCACTATAAAGGAGGAAGGAAATTAGAACTATTTAATCTCTATCTAAGGGGCACCAGGAACAAAGGGTCTCTAAACTCCCTAGGCCTAAGTAACATCCTGTCTGCCTGCGACGCCAACTCTCTCGTCCTGCTGGCAGCCTGGCAGGCGATTTTAACTGCTGCTTTGAGCCCTTGGCAAAAGATGACATTCTGGACACCAATGAGGAGGACAACAGGAGGGGCATCCCTACCTTGAACCTTGATCCGATCCCTAAATGGACACAAATGGCGATCGACATAAATGCCCTTTGTATGGAGTATAATCTGAGAGCAACGAACGGGCGTTCCAAATCAGATCTTATGGGCGCCCATACATACAATAGGACGGGCCACTCATCCAGAATTGACTTTGTTATGCTCAACTATAACCTCTGGCCATATCATCAAGACATGGAGGTTATAGAGACCTGTGACAGTGACCACAACCCTCTTGCTTTAACCATCACTGCCCCCTGGCAAACCGGGTCCCATGAAACAACCAATCAGTTGTGGAAAGCTACACATGAGGTTCTTCCATCAAACTGTGGCAGACGTCTCAAATGCGCAACAGTCTCTGCGGACGAGGCCAGGATGTCTCATGCCGAAACTATCTTATTAGAGGCTGAATCTAGGCTTGCCCGTACTTCCAGCGATAGTAAGATGTTTTTATTATTATTTACTGAAACTATTACGGCATTAAGTGGGCTGTTCATTGTTCCCAAACCCAGCTCCAGATCTGCTTCAAAGGGGACCTTGAGATCAAGTGAAAAGTGGTTCACACCAAATTGTCGACTTGCCAAAGGTAATCTTGTGGCGGCAGTAAAAGGAAAAGACCAAGCTACCATCAGGTCCGCAAGGCAATTCTATAGGAAAACTGTGAATGAGGCTAAGCGGTCACATGATTATAACTTTTGGCGGGACCTAACGGAGGCGAGCACAAGGAAAGATGCCAAGGGGTTCTGGGACTTGCTAAGATCGAGAGACAAGCCCACTGATCTGCAACTGACTTGTAACATCCCTGGTGCTGCATGGTTTGCCCACTTTTCGAAACTGTATTCGGCTCATGCAGGGCCCTTGAAACCGGACCTGATCCTAAGGCCCAGCTCCACAGATCTCCTTCCAAACGAAATCCCATTTACCACCTTAGAAGTAGAGAAGGCAATCAGGTGTACTGTTTCCAACAAAGCGGCAGGCCCGGACGGGATCCCGGGCGACCTGGTAAAAAATAATCCCCCATTTTGGAGCAGACTACTTGCCGCCCTTCTTAATGAGGTTGTGATGGGGGGTCTTTCCCTGACTCTTGGAGGGGGGCTGAAGTAGTCCCCATTTTCAAGAAAGGTAGCAGGGAAGACCCAGCTAATTATCGTCCCATCAGTTTGCTGGATTCAACGCAAAAGATAGCGGGGAAAGTGGTATTGGGCAGGATCCTGGAGTGGGTGGAAGAAAATCAGATATTGTCTGATTTCCAAGCGGGTTTTAGATCAGGGACAGGCACTGTCGAGCAGACATTCCGCCTGTTGATGCTCTATTGGAAGGTAGTGGTGCTAGAAGGGGGCAGTTTATATTTAGTCTTTATCGACTTGAAAACTGCCTTCGACCTGGTTCCAAGAGCGTTACTGTGGAAGGTCCTCGACGAGCTAGGTCTGTTGGCCCTGGTGATAAAATTTCATGAAAACAACTTTGCCCAAATCAGATGGGGTGCCCAGGGCGAAAAAACCCTGTGTATTCCAGTAGACAGGGGCGTCCGCCAGGGGTGTGTGCTTGCCCCCACTCTGTTTTCGCTTTACGTTAATGGAGTGGTGGAGCACCTTCTTCAACATCCTGCAGATGCACCATCCCTGGCTGGAAGGAAAATCCCGACGCTCCTGTTTGCGGACGACACCCTTCTGATTTCGAAATCACCCGCAGGCATACAGTCTCTACTTTCCAGTTTTAAGGCCTTTTGCGACACCAAAGGACTGGCCATAAACATTAGCAAGGCCAAATTCCTTGTCCTCAACCCGCCTAAAAAATCTGTTAAACCACCCACTCTTGACTCTGTCACATTAGAACGGGTCAACGAATTCGACTATCTAGGCATACGTCTCTGTGATAGTATGAGCTGGAAGGCCCATCACCAAAAAGTGTTCCTAACCCATAAGAGGGTTGTTGGCGCTTTACTTAAAGAGCAGCGTGCTTCCTCTGTAAAACCCATTGGGGCTCTTCTTGACATCTACAGGGGTAGGGTTGTGAGCGCAGCACTATATGGCGCAGAACTTTGGGGTACCCAGAGAGTGGATACGTTGGCCCACCTAGAAAATAAATTTCACAAAGATCTGATGAGGCTACCCCAGAGCACCCCCACAATCCCTATCTTCCTTGACGCAGGTACTCGACCAATCTGCGAGCAAGCTAAATTACGCCCCTTGCTGCTCTGGTCTAGAATTTGGAACGTCCCCGAGCTCCACAGTTATGCAGACGCCTTAAAAGATGTACTGTCCTTACCTGGCTGGCATAAGATCGCCTGGCTTCGAGAGGTTAAGAGGGCATTGTACAAGCTTGGTCTAGGAGCTGCATGGGAAAATAAAACAGCACCTCCCAAACAAGATCTGAAGAAGGCATACTGGTCTTGGGTGGATAACGAGAGATCTGCTAAATCAAATCACCCAAAATCTGTTGCAAATTTTTTAATGGTTAAAGACATCCCCTTCAGAGAACCTTACTTGGATTTGATCCACAGCTCACATGACAGGGCATTATATTTTAAATTCAGGGTTGGGGTCCTACCTCTATGTCAGTTTACCTCTACCTGGAAACCTCCACTTCAAACTGTACCGCATTGTCCATTTTGCGAGTTAAAAACTGAATCTGTTGCACACTTCTTATTTGAGTGTCAAGTTTATATGGCCCCCAGACGGAGGTGGTTAAAGCCTCTTTGTAGGAGCCTGGGAACTCGCTCACATCTGGAAGCTATAAGAATACTGCTCTCAGATACAAGACCCTTTTTCGCTATCTGTCTGGCAAAGTTCCTAGGCTGGGCTTGGCGCATAAGATCTGCTAAACAACGGATGTTACAGTAGAGTGTCCCTTTTTAATTTTTGTATAAATCTTATGCATCTCCTCTGTAAATAGGAATGTTTTAAATGATAGTATGAATTGTAAAATGCTTTGTTTCAAGTATTGTTTTTATGTTGTCATGTCTTGCTTTTATGATATGTTTCTATATCGAAATAAAGCTTTACTACTACTACTTTAAACTCAAACAGCCCTAAATTCTAGGTAATCAATTATATAAACATTAGTGATTTGGAAGTAAATCTTGTGGTCAATCAATTTGGCGATTTGTACAGAATTACTTTTATTGGTGGAAAGAGCCATATTGACCAATCTGTATACTATTGATGATAAGAGTATATGTCAAACCTTTCTATTGGATCGCTTGATCCCATGGTATTTCTTGATTGAGACCATTCTGTACTGTATTAAGGATAAAAATCCGATAGACCTCTCTTACTTTTCGGATAGCCTCCATAGATATTCCTTCCTTGTGTAAAATTCGCTCTAGTATGAACCAGTGCATTTCTTCAGGTTTGTGATTTTTTTCTAGGTAATGGTTCACAATGGGTGCTGACGTTTTTTTTGTCCTTATGGCGGACCTATGTTCAGTTAGTCTTACATTGAGGGCCCTTCCTGTTTCCCTCACATAGCCTAAACCACATGGGCAAATTATTAAATAAACAACATTTGTTGTCTTGCAGTTGTTTAAGTCACTGGCTATTATTGTTTGGCCATTGAATTGTAAAGTAGACGACCTAATTGCTGCCTCACAGGACTTGCAGTTCGTGCATTTAAAATTGCCTGTCACTGGTTGCATGCCTGTGATACTCATTTGTTTAAACGTGCTTCCCAAGTTCATGCGCGAGTGTACTACATGGTCTTTGATGTTTTTATTGCGTTTATACGCAAACGTGGGCTTGACTAGTGTGTCTTTAGAAGGTGCATCTGCATTTAGAATCTGCCAGGTGGAATATACTGATTGTTTAATTCGTTCATTTAACATTGAATGACGCATATTGAAAATCAAAGCAGGGTCTTTTTTGATGTAATTTTGATGTAGAAGATGTTGTCGATCGTAAAATCAGGCCTTATGTGACACCCTTAAAGGTATCCCACTCTGTACAAGAAAGAACCCACACTGGATATAAACTGTATTAGTGTTCTGAATGCCAAAAAAGTTTCTATCACAAATCCGGTTTAACTCTACATCAGGGAATCTATACTGGACAAAAATCTCATCAGTGCTCTGAATGTCGGAAAAGCTTCAGTCATAAATCCAGGTTTACTGTACATGAACGGACCCACACGGGGGTCAAACCGTATCAGTGTTCTAAATGCCAGAAAAGCTTCAGTCAGAAACTAACTCTCACTAGACATGAGAGAATTCACACTAGGCAAAAACCTTATTAGCTCTATGAATTCTGGAAAAGTTTCAGCTTGAAATAATTTCATTCCTCGGTAACTATTTGTGGCCTCATTCCATTCAGTGTGTTTTCTTTCCCCTGAGTGTTTATAAGCAGTGGCTCCAACCCACAAAGTCCATTTGATCCTGAACTTGAGCCACGCCCCTAGGATCTAGATTCCAGGTAACTTCAAACTGTTTCCATCCTTAATGAGCCTCCCCAGGGGGCTGCAGCAGGAGTCCCTTTGTCATAGGTCTCTATGAGACCAACGTCTGTTCATGTCTGTGCCAGGTAGAGTCGATCATTGAGAAAAACTAAAGGTGATGGATGGACTGGTAGTTGATCTCAGTAACATCCCACCGCATCTTTCTCTAGTCTTTGAACCACTACAAACAAGGCCAACCATATGGAAACCATTTTTGGCTCCACCCTAGATATTCCTAATGACTTCTGTTACGAGGGGACACAGCCTCGTATTACAAATATCCACACGATTGACCTCTTTCCATGTACTTTTTGCTACAAATGGAACCTGCTTCTCATCTGCTGAGGACAGTTTCACCAGCTTTACAATCTCATCAGATACACCCAAGAGAGTCGCACAGACAAACTTGTGTTCTAAATTCGCTGACGCCTTCATACGGCCCTTAATACAAGGCACCAGTACATATCTGCAGGACATGAAAGCAGTCCTCTTTCTTCTCCAAGACTTACTTTTTGACCCCACAACCGATATCCTAATAGGCTTAGACGTGGAAAGCCTTTATAATAGTCTACCGCATATAGAACCATTTGAGATTCTTGAGGAAATACTATTCCAAGAACCATGGAAGTACTACACACCAAAACATGTAGTTCTCGAATGCTGCCGCTGGCTCTAACTGAGAATTACTTTAAGTTTGAAAATACACTGTTCCGCCAAAAACAGACACACGTGCTATTGATCTGGAAAGGGAATGAGTCAGAAGCTACAGCCTTCATCAACTGGTTGAACCTCCAAGACCCATTCCTGAAATTTACCTTCACTATGAGTAGATCTCAACTGGTCTTCCTGGATTTGAATGTTGAGTGTTTGAGGGGTACCGAGAACCAAAGTTAAATTAGTATGGCCTCATTCAACCCTCATATGTGGTTGAATGAGGCCATACTAATTTAACTTTGGTTTAACTTAGTAAACTAACCAACCTTTTTTAATACACCTTGCTCACTACTTCACTTTCCCAGGTCCCTCACACGCTCTCAAACCACGGCAAGGAACAAAAGATCTCCACAAAAGTGTAACACCCGCTGTTACCCGTCAGGCATTGCAGCGCCAGCTTGACGTTGGAGCAGGAAGCCGATGATGAGACAAGACAACCATAGGGCTGAATGAAACAAGTCATCCAGCTTATTAGTTGTGTGAGGTTTCTTAGTTCCGACAAGGGACCGGACTGTCGATTTCACAAGTCAATTCAGAGAGAGAGACTCCGTTACAAAACAGTTGCCACGAGGAACAGATCCTTCTGCCTGTCAAACCACATGCCATTCACTATTTCATAGTGTTTTTCTGCTTTTATTTACCACGTTTTTTTAAGCAGGTGGTAGATATATGCATGTGGTTGGTTGGGGGGGAGATAGGTGAAGCAGGGGAGGGAAGGGGAAAGCATTTTCTAACAGAGGGAGTAAGGTAAATTTTATTTGCATGATTAACAAAAATCTTACGATTACTGCATTCTTAAAGGAAACACACCAATTTAAATACAGACCAACAATTTTAAAATTTCAAAAAATCCAAATTAGTTTTCTTAAATAACATAAACACAATTTATAGACATTACATTAGACCGTCATCTTTCCAGGACTTAATATCATTTGTGTCAATTAATATTTCTGTAATTTTTGTGTGATGTCATAAAAATAGTCCTAAATATTGTCCTTAATTATCTTAGACTTCCAGATTTCCTGTGGGCAACTCACAAGTATTCAGCTTCTTTTTAACAAGTATTAAAAATGTTGTAAAATTGGCGTTCAGTTTAATACCCGTTGGTCTAAAACAAGCTACCATGGCATGTCTGCAGGTACGAACAACTCTGCCAATGAAGCAGTTTTTCAAATATCGTTTTCTTTTTTGCCATCATTACTACACATATACAACAAAATGCAAAATACTTTCGTCCCATAGGTTGCATAGGCTGCACATAGTCGGCTTAGATGTTCTCAACCAGGGCACTAAATGTTTTAAGCCAGGTAAGTTGCCGAATCGTGCGTTCATAAAGGTGTTTTTGGTTTGTAGAGACCATGGTATTTCTAAATATGGTTGGACCTTAAGACTTGTATATTCCTGGACCAACATCCATGCGTGGGATCTCTTAATAAACAGTTCTTTGTCTTTTAAAAGTGAAATTTTTTTTATTTTTTTTATTTTCAAAAACCTTTATTAAGGAATATCAACATGGCAGACACAATACACCGTGCAGAACCACCGCGCGCGGTAGCAAGATAAATTACAATACAGACATTGAGTTGCAATTGGGTTACGTTTACAGCAATTCAGTAAAACCAGGAATGTTAAAGTCACAGAACCACAGTCCAGGGCTACAGCCTCCCAAGGGGAAGCACGCATAGAAGCACAATAACAGATGAAAGTCTAAAGCAGCAGGGGTGCTGATGGGAAGTAGGGGAGGTGGGAGCATTCACTAACCAACACCGGCGGCCGCCGCGGACCCAGGGCCGGCGGGGAGCACGGTAGAGGTAGCGCCGCTGGGGTGGGAGCGGGAAAGGAGATAGGCGACCAGGGGTGCCCAAATGTCGACAGGGCGGGACCTGGCAGGAATAAAAATCCCAAAACTCAGAGAGGAGTCTGGCATCGAGAGGCATCCTCCAACCAACTCTCGACCCTAGGAGCAGGCCGCTGACCCCAACACATGGCCACCCTGCGTCTGGCGAGGACCAAAAGCATCGAAATCAGGTGGCGGGAAGCATCAGGGCAAAACTTAACAAAGCCAAGAAGGCACAGGGGAGGGTCTGGGCGCACTGCAGCACCGGTGATGTCAGAGACGGTGGAGCACACCGCCTGCCAGAACTCAGAGACCTTGGGGCAGAGCCAAGCTAAATGGGCAAAGTCTGCGGTGGGAGCAACACATACAAGTATCTCCAGGGGTGAGCCCGAACCTGTAGAGCAGCACTGGGGTGCGGTGCAGTCTGTGCAAGTACTTGAAGTGGATCAGGCGGACCCGGTAATTCAAGGACAAAGTTTTGGTTTGATTACAGCAATACAACCAGTCGGCCTCCGAAATGTCAATTCCAAGGTCTGCGCTCAACGCCCCCGTGCGCGATCCGATGAGATGGGGGCTGACCCCAAGGAGATAAGGCGTAGATCCGAAAGTCAGGCGCACCCATCCCACCGGCAGACATAGGGAGGGTGAGGATATCGTAGGCCACCCTGGGTTGTTCACCTGCCCATATAAGCGAAATGACTAGAGAGCGAAGTTTGCGAAAGAAATGAGAGGTGAGGGGATAGGTATGTTCAAGAAGAGATAGAGGAATTTAGGCAGGACCACCATGTTTGCTATGGCGATACGGCCAGCCAAGGATAGCGGCAGTCGGCTCCACAAAGGGATTCTGTATTCAAGCCAATCAACAGCCCGCCCTAAGTTCGACCTCCACAATTCATCCAAATCCCTACTTAACCAGATGCCCAAATAGCGTGTGGGACTGGATGCCCACACGAATGGAAAGTCCGGTGTGAAGGGGTCAGGGAAAATAGGACCGACTTACTCCAGTTCATCTGGATGCCCGAAAGCCCGCCAAAATGTATGATTTCCCTAACCAAGGGGCTAAGGTTTTTCTGGGGGTCGCAGACATATAGGGTGACGTCATCCGCATACATTGAGACCAGGAGAGAGCGGGAAGAGAAACCAATGCCCCTGTGTGTATGGTGCTGTCAGAGCCTGGCAGCCAGGGGCTACATGGCGATGGCAAAAAGCATGGGCGATAAAGATCACCCCTAGCGAGTGCCACGGGCAGTGTTGATCCGGTCGGATACCTGACCATTAATGTTGAGACGTGTGGAGGGACTGGTGTAAAGGAGTTTGATTTTACGCTGAAACCCATACGCGGTACAATGTTGAACAGAAACGGCCACTCCAACGTATCGAACACATTGGTGGCGTCGAGTAGTGCGGCCACGGCCGGCAAGTTAGGGTTAGTTTGATGCAGGACAGAGAAAATGGTACGAAGATTATGTGAGGTTGCTCTGCCAGGTAGGAAGCCAGATTGATCAGGGAGATTTGGCGAAGATTTTATTATCTATGTTTATTAGGGAAAGAGGTAGGAGTCACGATGGTCGGCATGCTTGTCAGGTTTAAGGAGCAAATTTATCAATGCTTCGCTCAGGGACTGCAGGAATAGCCTGGCGTCGAAAGACTCATTATACATGGCCGCCAGATGCTGTTCCAGAATGTCAGCGACCGATTTGTAGAATGAGGCAGGCAGGCTATCCAGGCCAGGGGCCTTGTCGCTAGGTAAGCTGTTGATGGCTGCCAATATTTCTTCCCTGGAGAATGGCTCATCAAGAAATGTTCGATGGTAGTCTTCGAGCCTGACGAGGGCGAAGGACTCAAAATATTGGTCGAACTCCTCCCGTGGCAAGGGAGTGCCGCACAATAGAGGTGAGACTAAAAGTAGAGAAAACAGGATTTAATATCTTCCGGAGAGGTGGTCCATTCCAGGCTCCATCACTGAGAGCAGGTATATAGGAGGCAGCGTGCGGTGGAAGTAGGAGGTTAGCAAGGTTATGTCCCGGGCGGTCCCCCTCACCAAAGCGGCACGCTCGACCCTTTCTACCAAGGAAGGACAGTTCACGGCCGGCTTCATCCGAGAATTCAGTATAATTTTGACAAAGCAGTGCCAGCGTCTCAGGGCTGGGGCACGCCGCCTGGGGGGCATCAAGCCACGAGTATTTCACTTCCATATAAGGCTCGGGAGCAATTTTGCTTTTATTATTTTTATTAATGGGGTATAAGTTGGGCCTCCCAAGGAGCTATAAAGTAGGTGAAAAGTCCCTTGTAGACTTTTGGCTCTTTTCTTCATCTCCATTTTGTGGTATGAAAAAGATCCTTTCTCGTCATACAGTATCCCAAGATATTTATAACATTGAACTTTTTCTAGCTCTCGCTTTTGGTGGTGCCATTTGTATTGACTGCCCTTCCAATTCTTGATACTGACTTCCATTACTTTTGTTTTTGTTTCGTTTATTGTCATTTTGTTCTCAATTGAATACATTGATGTTTTGTTTATTAATTGCTGCAGTCCTACCCTTGTTTGGCTTAGCAGGACGACATCATCAGCGTATAATAAGTTCGATATTTGCTTCTCAGCCTGCTTTGGTGAGTCTGCTAACTCATTGTTCATCGCAAGGGTAAAGTCTGATGAAAATAGATTAAATAAATATGGAGCTAAAACACACTCTTGCTTTAGGCCTTGAGTTTTAAAAATTTTCCTCGAAAGCTTTGAGCCATTCCCTAGCCGGACTCTTGTCCAGGTATCAGTATATAACAATTGTATTGCATTTAAAAGGCTGGAGCTAATACCATAACGATCCAGTTTCCTCCATAAAATCTGCATATTTACGCAGTCTAAGGCAGCTTTAAAATCATCGAAACGTAAATATAATGGATGTTTTTTTGTTTTATATTGTTCCATTAAAATTCCCAGTGTTAACACATTTGTTGTTGTACCTTGACCGTGCACAAATCCTGATTGGTTCGGTGGAATTAAATGGTTTTCATTAGCCCAATCAATTAACTCCTTAAGTAGAACCGATGCAACTAATTTAGCTTCGATATCTTGGAGCGTAATTAATCTGTAATTGGATGGGAGGGACCTGTACCGACTTTTATATATAGGAGTAATTATAAATCCCTTCCATTCCTCGGGTACTGTTCCTGATTGGAGAGCATGGTTAAATACTGGTGTTAGATAGATCGACCAACATGAGGCTTTCTCCTTATACAACACAGTGGGAATCCCATTTGGGCCTGGGACACCATTGGATCTCTGATTCTTTATTAATTTACATACTTGGTTTTCTGTTATCTCTATTGAGTTATTATTCTTTTCTCCCCCTATTCTATTTATAGCCCAATCAGTAGAATTCACAGCCATGTTAGGAGTAGGATTCAAATTCATATCTATGAACGATACCCATTCAGATTCAGTTACTGTTGATGAAGTAGATTTCCTACTAGATCTACTCAGTTTGTTTACTCGAATCCAGAAGCCTCTTGACTTACTCCTTTTGCAAGCATATAGAGATTTTGCCCACAACTATTGCTTTTCTTGCATTTTGTCCTTCCAGACCATTTTCCTTACTCCTGTATTTATCTTTTTAAGTTTTACTCTGTAAATTAAAATAACTTCGAACTTTTTTTACCAATTTCAGGATTCTGTTACGTCCTTTTTAGGTCTCGCCTGTCGATGCGCATGCGCATCGAGCAAGCGAGACTATGGGGGCTTATCGACTCTTTATCTAACTTGCAAGGAATCGTGGCGATTCCTTGCAGTGCCCGTGACTTTTAAGCTCAATGCGCATGCGCATTGAGCTTAAAAGCGCGTGCACGTCCGTCTTTGTTTACCCGCTCCGCTCCGCCCCCTCCCCTTCCCGCCGTGTCGCATTTCTCCTCCCCCCTCCCCTCTCTTCCCTCCGTCTTGTTTATTTTACCCGCTCCGCCCCCTCCCCTTCCCGCCGTGTCGCATTTCTCCTCCCCCCTCCCCTCCGTCTTGTTTAATTTGCTGTAGTGTTTGTATCTCTTCTGTATCAATGTGTGTTAAAATGCAAACACAACGAGATAATACCGTGGAATGGGCCATATAATGAGTCCTTCCTCACCGCACACTTTAGTCATTATTGCCGCATAATTTCAGTGGCTCTGTAATGAGCAGATTGGCCTGACTTCTCGCACTACTATACACCTCTCATAAAAGATGGCGTACGTTATTGTCAGGAGGCGCTTTAAGCAGGAAATGCTTACAAAGACTGCAAGGCATGCACAGAATTGCTTTCACCATGTACATTGTTCGTTGCCGGGCCGCAATAAACTTCCCGCAGGGCCCGGGCACACCGAGATTGGCCAGCACGTTACCTAGTTAAAGCAACTGACCCAACAACCTCCTGTACGTAGGACGGATGTATCACCAAGAGCGGACGGAAACGTGGCTGATGCACAGGACAAAGGCCGAAGGCGTTCCCATTCTTTGTAGCTCACAGCTATCAGTCGGCTGAGCACAGCCAATTCAGCTTTCGTCCTTAGCAGCTCAGGGCAATTAAATGTGCCCCTTTGAACTGGCAAACAATCCCAATGTTATCGAAACGTGTATCAGTGGTGGCGTCATGTAAATAAATGGTCAATGAAGAGTGAAGACGTCCAACCCTCAGAGCTTTCAACAAACCCCATGGTGAAATTATTCTGTTCCATATGCCCTTTCCCTCATTCCCTTTCTCTCGTGTCACCTGTCCCTGCATCACTCGTCACTTCCGTTCCACCCGGCCTCACTACTCCTGAACTGCAGAACATACCTTAGGTCATGGCCTAACGTGTTTTACACAAACAGGACCTAGTGCCACTCACTCAGCATAGGGGTCTCATTGAACGTCGATGTCTAGTTACAAGTAAAGGGCCTCAGTGTTACACTGCCTCAGTGTTACACTGCATGCAGAGACCACCAGCTTTAAAAAAAATATCAAGACCGGTTACCGGAAGCACATTCCTCTTCTCTGCCGGCGTGCCAAACCAGAATACGTGGGACCAATTGTAGCTTCCCCACCCAATCAAATCCTAGACAAATGTTTTATTTTTTTAGAGCCTCCTTTTTCTGGGTTATCACATATGACAGCGCTTTTCAATACATGAGTTCAGCACGTACACGCTACAAAAAGTATCTGATGTGTTACGGTGTAGCGCTTCAGCATATTAAAGAAATATATTTTTTATTTTAAAGAGTGAGACAATTTTACATGATCTTTGTTGCATAATTCAGAAGCCAGGTCTTTTCAGGATTTGGATCCTGCAAGGGCAGAGACCAGCCAGACACTTGGCTTTCTCTCCCGATTAATTTGTTTTTCTTGCTCCCTGTACTCACACCTTCACATCCACGTGAAAACTGCTTCCTACGACTTTGTATACCCTGAATAGTACTTTCTTCAGTTCCCACCCAACCCTCTCTGGAAATCCTGACATTCATTACTGTAAGCTTCACTCTGACTAGAACCTCACACTGTCTACGGGTAGCTCACTTCGGCCTGAACCTTTTCTTCGGGTGTACTCACCTCTTTGGTACGTCACAGCGGCTCATCCAGGCCAAGCACTGCCCCTCCCAACCACTTGCCACGGCCGGCAAGTTAGGGTTAGTTTGATGCAGGACAGAGAAAATGGTACGAAGATTATGTGAGGTTGCTCTGCCAGGTAGGAAGCCAGATTGATCAGGGAGATTTGGCGAAGATTTTATTATCTATGTTTATTAGGGAAAGAGGTAGGAGTCACGATGGTCGGCATGCTTGTCAGGTTTAAGGAGCAAATTTATCAATGCTTCGCTCAGGGACTGCAGGAATAGCCTGGCGTCGAAAGACTCATTATACATGGCCGCCAGATGCTGTTCCAGAATGCCAGCGACCGATTTGTAGAATGAGGCAGGCAGGCTATCCAGGCCAGGGGCCTTGTCGCTAGGTAAGCTGTTGATGGCTGCCAATATTTCTTCCCTGGAGAATGGCTCATCAAGAAATGTTCGATGGTAGTCTTCGAGCCTGACGAGGGCGAAGGACTCAAAATATTGGTCGAACTCCTCCCGTGGCAAGGGAGTGCCGCACAATAGAGGTGAGACTAAAAGTAGAGAAAACAGGATTTAATATCTTCCGGAGAGGTGGTCCTTTCCAGGCTCCATCACTGAGAGCAGGTATATAGGAGGCAGCGTGCGGTGGAAGTAGGAGGTTAGCAAGGTTATGTCCCGGGCGGTCCCCCTCACCAAAGCGGCACGCTCGACCCTTTCTACCAAGGAAGGACAGTTCACGGCCGGCTTCATCCGAGAATTCAGTATAATTTTGACAAAGCAGTGCCAGCGTCTCAGGGCTGGGGCACGCCGCCTGGGGGGCATCAAGCCACGAGTATTTCACTTCCATATAAGGCTCGGGAGCAATTTTGCTTTTATTATTTTTATTAATGGGGTATAAGTTGGGCCTCCCAAGGAGCTATAAAGTAGGTGAAAAGTCCCTTGTAGACTTTTGGCTCTTTTCTTCATCTCCATTTTGTGGTATGAAAAAGATCCTTTCTCGTCATACAGTATCCCAAGATATTTATAACATTGAACTTTTTCTAGCTCTCGCTTTTGGTGGTGCCATTTGTATTGACTGCCCTTCCAATTCTTGATACTGACTTCCATTACTTTTGTTTTTGTTTCGTTTATTGTCATTTTGTTCTCAATTGAATACATTGATGTTTTGTTTATTAATTGCTGCAGTCCTACCCTTGTTTGGCTTAGCAGGACGACATCATCAGCGTATAATAAGTTCGATATTTGCTTCTCAGCCTGCTTTGGTGAGTCTGCTAACTCATTGTTCATCGCAAGGGTAAAGTCTGATGAAAATAGATTAAATAAATATGGAGCTAAAACACACTCTTGCTTTAGGCCTTGAGTTTTAAAAAATTTCCTCGAAAGCTTTGAGCCATTCCCTAGCCGGACTCTTGTCCAGGTATCAGTATATAACAATTGTATTGCATTTAAAAGGCTGGAGCTAATACCATAACGATCCAGTTTCCTCCATAAAATCTGCATATTTACGCAGTCTAAGGCAGCTTTAAAATCATCGAAACGTAAATATAATGGATGTTTTTTTGTTTTATATTGTTCCATTAAAATTCCCAGTGTTAACACATTTGTTGTTGTACCTTGACCGTGCACAAATCCTGATTGGTTCGGTGGAATTAAATGGTTTTCATTAGCCCAATCAATTAACTCCTTAAGTAGAACCGATGCAACTAATTTAGCTTCGATATCTTGGAGCGTAATTAATCTGTAATTGGATGGGAGGGACCTGTACCGACTTTTATATATAGGAGTAATTATAAATCCCTTCCATTCCTCGGGTACTGTTCCTGATTGGAGAGCATGGTTAAATACTGGTGTTAGATAGATCGACCAACTTGAGGCTTTCTCCTTATACAACACAGTGGGAATCCCATTTGGGCCTGGGACACCATTGGATCTCTGATTCTTTATTAATTTACATACTTGGTTTTCTGTTATCTCTATTGAGTTATTATTCTTTTCTCCCCCTATTCTATTTATAGCCCAATCAGTAGAATTCACAGCCATGTTAGGAGTAGGATTCAAATTCATATCTATGAACGATACCCATTCAGATTCAGTTACTGTTGATGAAGTAGATTTCCTACTAGATCTACTCAGTTTGTTTACTCGAATCCAGAAGCCTCTTGACTTACTCCTTTTGCAAGCATATAGAGATTTTGCCCACAACTATTGCTTTTCTTGCATTTTGTCCTTCCAGACCATTTTCCTTACTCCTGTATTTATCTTTTTAAGTTTTACTCTGTAAATTAAAATAACTTCGAACTTTTTTTACCAATTTCAGGATTCTGTTACGTCCTTTTTAGGTCTCGCCTGTCGATGTGCATGCGCATCGAGCAAGCGAGACTATGGGGGCTTATCGACTCTTTATCTAACTTGCAAGGAATCGTGGCGATTCCTTGCAGTGCCCGTGACTTTTAAGCTCAATGCGCATGCGCATTGAGCTTAAAAGCGCGTGCACGTCCGTCTTTGTTTACCCGCTCCGCTCCGCCCCCTCCCCTTCCCGCCGTGTCGCATTTCTCCTCCCCCCTCCCCTCTCTTCCCTCCGTCTTGTTTATTTTACCCGCTCCGCCCCCTCCCCTTCCCGCCGTGTCGCATTTCTCCTCCCCCCTCCCCTCCGTCTTGTTTAATTTGCTGTAGTGTTTGTATCTCTTCTGTATCAATGTGTGTTAAAATGCAAACACAACGAGATAATACCGTGGAATGGGCCATATAATGAGTCCTTCCTCACCGCACACTTTAGTCATTATTGCCGCATAATTTCAGTGGCTCTGTAATGAGCAGATTGGCCTGACTTCTCGCACTACTATACACCTCTCATAAAAGATGGCGTACGTTATTGTCAGGAGGCGCTTTAAGCAGGAAATGCTTACAAAGACTGCAAGGCATGCACAGAATTGCTTTCACCATGTACATTGTTCGTTGCCGGGCCGCAATAAACTTCCCGCAGGGCCCGGGCACACCGAGATTGGCCAGCACGTTACCTAGTTAAAGCAACTGACCCAACAACCTCCTGTACGTAGGACGGATGTATCACCAAGAGCGGACGGAAACGTGGCTGATGCACAGGACAAAGGCCGAAGGCGTTCCCATTCTTTGTAGCTCACAGCTATCAGTCGGCTGAGCACAGCCAATTCAGCTTTCGTCCTTAGCAGCTCAGGGCAATTAAATGTGCCCCTTTGAACTGGCAAACAATCCCAATGTTATCGAAACGTGTATCAGTGGTGGCGTCATGTAAATAAATGGTCAATGAAGAGTGAAGACGTCCAACCCTCAGAGCTTTCAACAAACCCCATGGTGAAATTATTCTGTTCCATATGCCCTTTCCCTCATTCCCTTTCTCTCGTGTCACCTGTCCCTGCATCACTCGTCACTTCCGTTCCACCCGGCCTCACTACTCCTGAACTGCAGAACATACCTTAGGTCACGGCCTAACGTGTTTTACACAAACAGGACCTAGTGCCACTCACTCAGCATAGGGGTCTCATTGAACGTCGATGTCTAGTTACAAGTAAAGGGCCTCAGTGTTACACTGCCTCAGTGTTACACTGCATGCAGAGACCACCAGCTTTAAAAAAAATATCAAGACCGGTTACCGGAAGCACATTCCTCTTCTCTGCCGGCGTGCCAAACCAGAATACGTGGGACCAATTGTAGCTTCCCCACCCAATCAAATCCTAGACAAATGTTTTATTTTTTTAGAGCCTCCTTTTTCTGGGTTATCACATATGACAGCGCTTTTCAATACATGAGTTCAGCACGTACACGCTACAAAAAGTATCTGATGTGTTACGGTGTAGCGCTTCAGCATATTAAAGAAATATATTTTTTTATTTTAAAGAGTGAGACAATTTTACATGATCTTTGTTGCATAATTCAGAAGCCAGGTCTTTTCAGGATTTGGATCCTGCAAGGGCAGAGACCAGCCAGACACTTGGCTTTCTCTCCCGATTAATTTGTTTTTCTTGCTCCCTGTACTCACACCTTCACATCCACGTGAAAACTGCTTCCTACGACTTTGTATACCCTGAATAGTACTTTCTTCAGTTCCCACCCAACCCTCTCTGGAAATCCTGACATTCATTACTGTAAGCTTCACTCTGACTAGAACCTCACACTGTCTACGGGTAGCTCACTTCGGCCTGAACCTTTTCTTCGGGTGTACTCACCTCTTTGGTACGTCACAGCGGCTCATCCAGGCCAAGCACTGCCCCTCCCAACCACTCTTGGTCTTTCCGTGGCGGATGACATCCTCAAAGAGACAGAGCAGAGTGCGAGGGAAGTAAGTAGTGCAGACTAGCAGGAAAGCCACGGCCAGAGCCAGCCAGAGGCAGGCCACAAAGTTCGGCTTAGTGGCCGTCCCCAGCATTGCCCAAACAGCTGGTTCACACAGTAGAGAATATGTGTGGTCAAGCGTGCCTCACTGTTTCATTTGTCCTATGGAAAGTATCAGAGTGAAAACCTTTACTTGTCGCGGGGTTGTGACGAGAGAACGGTGGGCGGGACTGCGGTTACCATGTTTGCGGAGCCTGCAGTCTGTGATGCTTTTAAATACAAGCGGCTTTATTTCATTCTGTGTTCTTAACAAGTTAACAGCAATTAAATTGAAATAGAATAGACTATGAGTTCTTTTCGAAGAGTTACACACTTGCTATGCAGTCATAAAAGGAAGAGATCCTAGGAATGAGATCTGAGAGAATACAAAAAAAACAAGCAGCCGTGAAAGTGAAAGCGATCGCGAAAACAAAGGTACTCTCTGCAGTCATAAAACAAAGAGAGAGAGAACACGGTCACAATATATTAAGCGCATTCGGAAAAAAGTGGCCATAGTTTGCTACCAACTTTTGCAACTGGGCTTTGCTGATGAAGGGTTAGCAAAAGTCCCTCCCTCACACTCTGTTTTCTCAGTGTTTGATGTGAATTTTGTGCCGATTTTTAAATGGGCTGTGTTATTGGCTTCTCTTTCCTTTATCTTCATCAATTCCCAAATCGGGTTCGCCCAGCATGTGACTGATTCGGCCCCAGCCGTGTCAGTCACGCATGGAACTAAGCCGTCGAGAAGTCTCCCGCATTCTCTGCTAGTCTGCTCACTGCTCTACGAAAATACAATACAATCATCTAAGTCACGTAAAGACAACACACATTGCATTACAAATGCTATAGGTATCACATTTGCGAAAGTTAAAACTATTGACATTGTAACTGACAAAGCTATTACTTTTGCTATTTTCAAAAACAACACATAAATAAAAAAAGTGCCATTTACAATACCAATTGCTCAAACTTTCCTAATGCGAGACCTATTGCATTTCCAATGCTTGTTTTAATTGATGGCTTTCAAACGAAATTTTCACCAATGAACCTGCTGGTTTTTTCCTCCACTGACCTTTATTAGCATATTATTGAGATTGTCGTCATTAATTGCTTCGTGAAGAGTGACCATTTTTCAACAGATTTCGAATAATCTCCTTCGAAGTGAAAATCCACAATTGCCTGCGCAGTGTTTGTAATAGAATCTTTGGTGTTATCTGACCAATAAAGTTTCTTATAATTTACTGCCGTTATTTCTCCCGGAAGTGTTGTATAGTTTTCAAATCTTAGGCTATTTAGGTTTAACTCAATTATGTGTTGATCGTGGTCGTTTATATATATTCCCTCTATCCGATAAGACAACCTTTCATGAAATAGATTCAACGATGCTATGGTATGATCTATTCTAGCACTATGATCCCCTGCTTCAAAAGTTCATGCTGGTGGCGAATCTTGAGGGAATCGCCAATTTAGCACTCTTAGACCTATAGTTTCTAATTCTTATACAAGAGTCTTGCCGATGTTTTCATTCTTTTGTTCCCTCATACCCATTGTTGATGAAAAACTTGGAATTGACCATGAGTTATTTTGCCATTGTATTTCAACATATCTATCGTAGGACCATAGCATATTCATGTTATAATCACCGGTAATAATAATCTCAGGTTGGATGTCATTGTCCGGTTGCTGCACTATCATAATTATCAAATTGGTCGCCATTGTTCTTCGTAATTATATATGTTGATTACTATAAGAGATTTAAGTATATTTTGTTCCTTGTATATTATTTTGACAATTTAGATAATCCTTTTGACTTGGGACGTCCATTTCACTTTCCATTTTCAGCTCAGTTGATATAAAAATAGCCAAACCCCCACAAGGCCTGCCATAGTTACTTGTTCTCTTAGCTCATGAGTAATAACTCTATACCCTTGCAATGTAAAAAGAACTAAAGCCCAAGTCTCTTGTAAACAAATGATTTGAAAACAGCACAAAGCAGCTAGTTGGGTATTCTGAATCTTTGCTTGAACCCCATTTATATTCTAAGAACATAATCTGATCCTTTCATTCATAATTGTTGGCCCCCTTAAAGAAACTTCAGATTGTAGATGTCAATCCTGCCTGACATTATGGAGGGCTGCTGACAGCCAACCTAATTTGACAGTGTCAAATAGGTCTCCTATTTTTTCCTCTAATGATTTTAAAAGATGCCCGTTGGTCATACCTATGGGGTTTTTGAATATTGAGTATTTCTTATTATTCTCGGTTCTTATTTGGCTAAGATTTTGTAATTTTGTTGAAACAAAAGGGCTGGGGTAGGAAGGTTGCAGGGGAGTTGTTATTTTTATTATCTAGTATTAGGGGTATCTTTCATAGATTCACATGCCTGAATCATTCCCCGTCGTCGGGGTGGGACTCCCCGGTACATAAAAAGAGTAATGTCATATAGACATACACATAGTAATAGGCCAGAGGCCTCTCATTAGTAACATAACCATGTCCTTTTGTAAAAAGGACCAAATTTTGGCCAAGAGCCAATAAGATCTCACCACCCTCTAGAACCTTCCTGGAAGGAGCCCTAGTCCCTCAGATTTTCTACTGCACGTCGTGCTAAGGGAGTCTCCTCTGAGCTCTGCTCAGTTTTCTGCTATTTCTGGATTTATTCCATACTTTTTCAATATTTTTCTCTCAGGATTTGTTCTCTGTGGGGAGGTCTTCAGTCTACTATGGCTGACACTCCTAAAAAAGGACTATTTAGATCCTGTGCCTCTTGTGGGAAAAAGAGGTTTCATGTTGATGACAGGCATGAAGACTCCCTTTACTGTCTTTATCCTGACCACTCTGCAAAAGACTGTAAGGTTTGCCGCACTTTTTCAGTCACAACTCTGAAAGACAGAGAGGGACGCCTGCTGCTTTGGCTCCAGAGACTTAAGGACAGAGACCGCGTTGTCTCTTCAGGGGAGAGTGAGTGTTCCATTAAAAGTACTCATTCCTCCCCCAAAAGGCCTAGAATGTCATCTCCACGACCATCTTCGGAGCCACCTCAAAAGAAGACGCCCAAGTCTTTAGAGGTTAGTTCAAAGGCCATGGCTGAGAAGGTTTCTCTTCAGGATGCTACCTTCAAAAAGCCCCTCATGACGTCCTTAGTTATGGCTGTGACAACGTTGACGACAACAATCTCCACATCAATGGCATAGTCCTTCTCCTCCTTGACTATAATTAAAAAATCGTCGACGAAGCCACCGTCGACGAGCACTTCCTCGTCGACGAAGTCGAAGTCATTGTCGATGGCAAAAGCTCCATCGACGTCGAAGACACCTTCTTCATCGTTGACGAGACACTCATCGACGACAGTGAAGACTCCTTCGACAGTTCCATCGTCGCCGAAGTCGTCGACGAGACCATCAACGTCGACACTAGGGTCGACGAGGCCTTCGACGACAACACCAGCGGCGACGAGCCTGTCGACGGGGCCATCGTCGACGCCTCCAGCGTTGACGAAGTCGTTGACGAACAAAACACCGTCGACGACGCTGCCGTCGACAGTACCATCGTCGACGAAGACGAAGCCGACGACATCTGCTATGACCATCGACGTTCCTCCGTCGACGATCACTCCGTCGACGGGTTCCTCAGCGACAGAGTCACCTCCATTGAAGTATTCTTACACACACTTCAGAATAACTAAACGTACTCTAACGCCGGAATTGACTTCTCCAAGCAGAGTCCAGCCACTGCCACCAGCTCATCTGTTGGTGACGGAGGACTCTGATGATGGCTCAATGTCTCAATCTGCAAGCAACCCATCAGAACTTTGCATTAAAATCCAGGAATGTTCTGACGGAGAAGACCTAGGTCAAGAAGAAATGGATTTCCAGGAGGAATATCAGCCTCCTCCTCCTCCTCGACTTTCACAACCTATGGTGTGTCTCTCGGTATCCATAGTAACGGACCTGCAATTTCTCATAGCTTATTATTAACAACGGTTTCCACCCACTCCGCCCCCTCCAGTAGTGCCACCACCACCACTTGTGACGCCTACCCCTCCTCCTCGCCCTAAGCCACCTCCGCTGGTCCTCCAACAGGAACCTGCCTATATACCTCCTTTACCGTCTTCTGATGCAGAAGACGAAGGAGCACAAGAAGTGGAGGAACAACAAGAGGAAGGAGAACTACAGGACGACGAATGGAATGATTACGTTTTTCCAAGTCCGGCTTTCCCTGACCAAACGCAGGCAGACTTGCCTCCAGAAGACATTGGAGTGTTCCATAACATCTTGGAGAGGGCTGCGTCCAGCTTCAAGATCCAAATGACTACACAACCTCAGGATTGCTTCCTATATGACTTTAAAGAGCCTTTTAAAAAGACTGTTGGATTCATCCCCATTATTGATTATATTTGGGATCAGGGAGTGAAAATAATGAAGAATCCTTCATCCTTACCTCCAGTTCGACCCAGGCTCGAAAAAAAGTATAAGGCTCCAGACACAGCTCCAACATGCCTTACAGGTCACACAAAACCAGACTCTGTCATTACCCAGGCGGAGCAACGTAAAACTAATAATCCATCGGCTGCGTTGTCTGCGCCACCGGATAAGGAGGGTCGTAAACTGGATAATATTGGAAAGAGGTTTTTCAACCATGTCAGCCCTATCAGTACGAACAGCTAATTCTTTAGCCCTGTTAGGGCACTACAACCGCCAGATGTGGGCCGATATTACCCCATATTTGGGTACTATCTCAGAAGACCAAATAGAAGAGGCAAAAAAGATTCTCCTCGAAGGTGAACGTTCGGCCTCAGAGATAATCGACGTGGCAATGGATATCGCCTCCACAGGATTCCGACAATTGGCAGGGGCTGCGGTCCTGCGGTGCCAAGCATAGCTTAAGGCCACATCTTTCCGGCCAGAAGTGCAGGCCAAGATATTAGACATGCCGTTTGATGGCCAGCTACTGTTTGGGGAGCATATAGATGAAATGCTGCAAGGTATCAAAAAAGATACGGATACCGCGAAGGCCCTTGGTACTCTTCAGTTCAGGAATACTTCCTTTCGGGGCTCCAGGGGAAGAGGACAACCTTCGAGAGGTAGCTATCAGGGGTACAAGTCATCGTACAGCTCGAACCAACAGTAAAAAACCCCAGTACCAACAAAGGCAACAGCCACAAAATCAGTCATCATACAACAAATCTTCCTTTCGTGGACGAGGAGGGAAGAAAGACACAACCAGAAGACAATGACCTCTTTCTCCCACAGGCCTCCACTTCTTTTCCACCTTACGCAGTTGGAGGGAAAGTCTCATCCTTCCTCCACAATTGGCAGCGAGTTACAACAGATCGCTGGTTCCTTCAGCTGGTCCAGTTCGGACATTCTTTGGAGTTTGTGGAAACGCCTCCTCCGAAGCCTCCAGGTCCGATGAATCACAAAAATCTACATCTCCACCAAAAGGAACTTTTTCTAATGCTCCAAAAAAGAGCTATAGAACCTGTCCCCAGGGATCAGAAGGGCAGAGGATTCTATTCCCGATTCTTTCTCATAAGGAAGAAGGAGAAAAAGTGGAGACCTATATTGGATTCAAGAGACCTCAATGGATACCTCAAAAAACAGTCGTTTCGCATGGTGTCCATACAGGAAGTTCTGCAACTCCTCAATACGAAGGACTTCATGGTGTCTTTAGACCTCCAAGACGCCTATTTCCACATACCGATCCGCAAGAACCACAGGCAATTCCTCAGGTTTGCTCTGGCGGGCAAACACTACCAATTCCGAGTGCTGCCCTTTGGGCTGAAATCAGCTCCACGCATTTTTACAAAATGCCTGGCTCCGGTGGCAGCATACCTTCGCCAACACCATCACCAAGTCTTCCCGTACTTGGACGACTGGCTCGTCAAGGCACCTGCTTTCGCAGGCGTGAGCAGGTCCTCTCCATTTGCCACCTGTGGGAGCTGGATCAACATCTTCTCGACAGCGTATTCTCTCATTGGGGCAGACCTCGCCTGGACCTGTTTGCGACACAACTCAACGCAAAATGCCAAAACTACGCAAGCAGGCATCCCCAGAGAGGGTCTCTCAGGAATGCATTTTCGATCGCATGATGCAACTTCTTTGCGTACGCATTTCCTCCATTTCCCCTGATTCCCAGGGTTCTCCAGAAAATGAAGGCAGACCATTGCACCCTAATCCTGTTATAGGCGTTCTTCGTCTGCTACTTCTCTCTGGTCCAATAGACTGGTCAGGCAGTTTCTGAAGGGTTTGTTCAGGACATTTCCTCCAGTGAGGGCTTTGCCTCATACCTGGCAGCTCAACATTGTACTTGCTCAGTTAATGAAACACCCCTTTGAGCGGATACACAAAGCCGACATCAAGTACCTGTCATGGAAGACAGCTCTCTTATTGGCGCTCACGTCAGCAAGGAGAGTGAGTGAGCTCCAAGCCTTCTCCATTCAAGACCCTTTCTTACAGTTCAAACAGGACAGAGTTATCCTACGGCCAAATCCTAAATTCATACCAAAGGTTCCGTCAAACTTTCATCTAAATGAACCTATAGTTCTGCGGTCTTTCTTCCCGAATCCAATCACCGCAGCAGAAAGGTCTCTCCATTCCTTAGACCTAAAAAGATGTCTGAAGTTCTACATCCATAGAACAGAACAGTTTCGGAAATCCAACCAACTATTTATTGCCTTTAGCAAACCCAGGAAAGGTCTTCCATTAACAAACCTGACCATTTCAAGGTGGATCTCTGCAGCCATTTCTTTCCGCCACCAACAGGCGGGACATCCTCTGCACTCTAAAGTCCGGGCTCACTCCACTAGAGTGGTCTCCACCTCAATGGCGCTCTTTGCTGGAGTACCCATCATCGACATATGCAGAGCGGCGACATGGAAGACACCTCATACGTTCACCAAGCACTACTGCTTGGATTCTGAACCGATGAAGGATGCAGCGGTGGGACAAGCGGTGCTCCGACATCTATTTCACTAGAGGTGAGCCTTCTTCCTTTCATCCGTCCGTCCTATTACCTTCTTGCACATTTCTCTATCTTACCAGTATCTTATTACTCGTTGTATTGCACAATTTATATGCTATTATCAAGTGACTTTACAGGTTGTATTATTCGAAATTTGCTGGTAATTGCTTGCTACTCTGATTCAGGCATGTGAATCTATGAAAGATACCACTAATACTGGATAAGAAATGCGTTACTTACCTATTGGTATCTTTCATAGATTCACATGCAACCCACCCACCTCCCCTGGAAGGGCTCACCTTGGTTCTCTCAGTAGGTACTACTTATCACTGTGCTTACGAAAATCTGAGGGACTAGGACTCCTTCCAGGAAGGTTCCAGAGGGTGCTGAGATCTGATTGGCTCTTGGCCAAAATGTGGTTCTTTTTACAAAAGGACATGGATATGTTACTAATGAGAGGCCTCTGGCCTATTACTATGTGTATGTCTATATGACATTACTCTTTTTATGTACCGGGGACTCCCACCCCGCCGACGGGGAAGTATTCAGGCATGTGAATCTATGAAAGATACCAATACTGGATAACTGCAGTTACAGGTAAGTTACAGGTGAGTAACCCATTTCTTCCCCAGTCCTGAAAGAGATTATGTTCTTGCATAATAAGGCTGGCGGCAGTAAAAGATGTCCAAATTACTAATGTCGATTCGCGATTATTATTCTTGATGTGTCTAATTCAATTGATTCTATATCGGTACATTTAATTTTCTTTAATGAGGGTACTGCATTACACAATTCTAATATGTTCCCACGAGTCAAGATATCATTATTATCCCTAGATTTATATTCCGGCGTAAAAATTACCTGCACCACTCCTTTTTTAACTGTGTTATTTAATTTAATTTGTTTCAGGTTATTTTCACCTTGAGCATGCTCAATTAACCTTCCATTATGATTATTAACAGTTTGAGACCATGATTTTCGATGTTTATGTAACTGCTTCGTTTCGGTTCCCAGATCCTGTGGTAATTTAATATCCTTCCAGGTTTTTAACAAATCTCTATTCGTTTCATCCCCTCTGATACTCTCCCTCTTTGCTCTATTTGTTTCCAATTGTGACTGCTTATTCTCCACCTGTTTATTACGCTCCTCCACTTGCAGCATTTCTAAGGACTGAATTTTCCTATTCTCTATCATTTTTATACTTTCAGCTTGCTTGTTTAGGCATTTATTTTTCTTAACTGCTTGTACCTCCGATAGATCCTTATTAAATAGAGGGTAAAAGGGTTTTGTTGGAGACCTTTGTTTACCCTCACCTTCACAATATGATATTTGGTCATTGTTGTTTCCAGTGTTCAATCTCACAATATCTGATGCATTTGTATTTTTTTTATACTTTTAGAAACTTTATTTCTTGCTTTCCATTGTTTTTTCCTCTGTCTTTTTGATAGTTAAACTTCCGGAGCTGCGTCTGTCATTGTTGATTGTGTCGAGCATAGGTTTATAATTTTTTTTTTTAAAGACCTTTAATCACATATGTTGCATGTACACAGCTTTCGCGCCTACAACCCGGAGGTCGGCAGCATACTTATCGAGGCAGTTAAGTGTATAACACAGCCAGTGACAGACAACCTCCCGGTCCGGTGGCGTTTGGGAATGAATAGCGAGTTAGTACAGTGTACCGCACAATAGCATGGATGTTCAATGAATCGGCTAGTCTAACCAAGTCCTTGTTTTATTTTTAAACTCTCAACGTTTAATTAGGCACTTTTTTGGTTTTTCAACAAGTTATGAAAGATATGCAGTATTTAGGTTACCATACGTACATACAGAGTATATTTTCTTCCATTTACACAAGTCAGTAACATACATAGTAGGTAGCGTCCGTCATTCATAGTACATCCGATTTGTACGTTGCAGATGATTGGCTCAGTGGACGTGCTGCCCCCATCGGTGTTCCCTAGATTATACATGACCTGAACATCCCCCCCGCAACCATAGACAGCAAAATACAGTAATATTCCTCCCTCTCCATCCTTTATACCCTAACACACAACTACTACATCTTCAACATTTAAAGTTCTTCCCATTATGGGCTTGCATCAGGTTCAGATGCATCTTGTGGAGGCTCACATATATTTCCTTGATAGTCGTTCCATTTCCCCCAGATCTTGGACCACTTTTTGGGGCAACACCTATGTATATATACAGCCCTTTCTTGCCACCATCGCTGCGTCCATATCATTTCCCCATTGTGTGTTTGTGGGTATCAGACTGGAACCCCGCTTTCTAGCAATGTTCAGCTTTGCAATGGCCATGCCCAGTGTAGCCCAGGTCTGCAGCCCCGGATTTAGATCCGTGGGCGACCAAATATTTAACAGACAACACCTGGGTTCCGGCCGCAGATCAACCCCACTTGCTTCAGAAATTTCCGACAGTACATTCACCCAAAACGTTTGAATTCTTGGACAATCCCATAGTATATGAAAGTACGTTCCCGGTAACCCTCAGCCCCGCAGGCAGTTAGGCTCTGTGATGCGACCTAGCTTATGTAGTAGCGTGCGGGAATAGTATATTCTATGCAATACCTTCAACTGTATGAGTTTTAGTCGTGACGGTATGGAGGCCTCCCTCGCCGATGCTAGGGCGTACAGACAGTCTTTGTCATCTCTGTCTCTTAGTTCCACCTCCCACTTGCTACGAAGAACCACTGTGGGGTCTGGGAGGTTGTTTATCAACTTACGGTATGTGAGTGAGATCGCTGTCTTGTCAAGGTGGTCCGTGAGAAGTCCATCCTCCAGGGGGGAGGATTCTACCAGTTTCGTACCCGGTGAGATGGCCCCCTGCAGAGCATGTTTGATTTGGGCGTATCGATACTGCTCAGTATCTGCCATTCCATACTTCTCCTGCAGAGCTGTGAATTGGATGATCTCCCCCCGTATCCACAAGTCTCCTATTCTGGAGATACCAATGAGGTCCCACTGCCTGAATCCCTTAGTATTTGCCAAGGTATCAAGGCGACGTGTATCCCAGAGCGGTGTGGCCAGTGTGAGCACTCCCTCCCATCCCAGGGCTCTCTGTGCCGTATGCCAAATCTTGGCTGAGTGGGCCGTAGGGCCTGTGAGTGCATGTCATAAAGAGCTCTCATCAGTCGGTCTGGGGGAAGTAAAGTCCTATCAAGGCTGTAGGCCGGGTTGTGTTGTGGAGCATGTTACCATTGGTTAACTACCATTAGTTGTGCAGCCGAGTAATACAGTTTAACACTTGGCAGGGCGATCCCCCCCGTCGTACCAACTGCGGATTAGTTTAGAGTGCGCTATGCGGGCCTGTTTTCCGTCCCATAATAATGAGGAGATTTCTGCGTCTATTGATTTGAAATACGTGAGAGGGACCGGAAATGGGGTGTTTTGCAACACATAAAGGAACCTTGGGAATGAAAGCATCTTAAATAGTGCTGCCCTTCCCAACAGTGTCAGTGGGAGGGTGCGCCAGTGGGTCACATCAGATTTGAGCCGCTGCAAAGGTTTTAGTAAGTTTTCTTCCATAAATATGGCTTCCTGTGGGGTGACATATATTCCAAGGTATTTAAATCCTCTGGTCACCGTTTGTAAGTCGCATGCCGGAGGTAACGCAGGTGTGTGTGTCCATGCAAGACATAGAGAAGCGATTTGGCCCAGTTAATCGTGTATCCTGAAACTTCACCATAGGTCTTGAGTATGTCCATCAGGGCTGCCAGAGACGAGGTAGGGGACATTAAATATATCAATACGTCGTTGGCATAGAGGGAGATGCGATCTTCCCAGCCCGCCTCCCATGGGATCCCACGGATCATAGGTGCCGAACGAATTATCACCGCCAGAGTTTCTAGTATGAGCGCGAATAGGGGTGGGCATAGTGGGCACGCCTGCCTCGTACCGCGTCCCAATGCGGATGTACGTGATATGTGTCCATTGGCAACTACTTGTGCCATGGGAGCTGTATAGAGTAGTCTAATCCATCCGCAGAATTTGGGGCCAAAGCCCATCTTTCTAAGTACTGCGAAAAGGAATGGACATTCCACCAGGTCGAACGCCATTGTCGCGTCTAAGGAGAGAATGGCCGCGTCTTCACGCAACATTGGAATGCGGTGCAGTACCCCATGTAGGCGACGCAGGTTAAGGGAAGTGTTTCGCCCAGGCATAAAGCCCGACTGGTCCGGGTGCACCAGTGTTGTGGGGTGCGGCTGCAGTCTTTGTGCCATTAGTTTCGCTAATATTTTTGCTTCCGCGTTCATTAGCGAGATCGGCCGATATGAGGCCGTTTGATCGGGCGGTTTGCCCGGTTTGTGAATCGTGACGATGGTGGCCAACCGTTGGTCAGCCGTAAGAGTGCCCTGAGCTAGACATTCATTATACATGGGAAGCATATACGGGATGATCTGCTGCGCCATAGTTTTGTATAGTTCCACAAGTAAGCCATTTGGTCCCATTGCCTTGCCGGTGTGTAAGGCTGCTAGGGCCTTCCCTAGTTTGTCACCTGTTAAGTCACCCTCAAGAGCCTGTGCATCCTCCTGCGATAGAGTAGTAAGGGGTACGTCTTGGAGGAAATTCATACCATCTTCTTCTGTAACCCCGCCTCGAGTAGTGTAGACAGTTTCGTAATAGGTGGCCAGTTCCTCCACGATCCTTGAGGGTGAAGTCGTATGTGAGCCATCCGGGAGTGTTAATTTGGCTATCCATCTATCTGCTCTGTCCTTCCTTTCAAGCCATGCAAGCATTTTCCCTGTCTTATCTCCTAATTCGTAGACCCAATGTAGTGTGTGAGTGAGCCTAGTTTTTACCATTTCCTCCGCATAGGCCCTATATTCTTGGGATGCCAGGATTAGTGTTTGTGCCGTGTCCTCTGAGGGTTCCGAGGCATGAGCCAATTCAGCAGTCTGAACTGCTGTTTGCAGTGACTCAATGGTTGCCCTCTGGTTTTTCTTGTGTCTAGAGATAGTAGAGACAGCCTGCCCCCTAATCACGGTCTTGTACGCCTCCCAGAGGATGGACGGTGAGTCCACAGATGTTACGTTTTCGTCAAAGTATTGTGTAGTGGAGGTTTTCAATGCTTTTGTTATTGCGTGATTTCTCAAATACCCCGGATAGACCGGGTATACTCATTGTCATCTAGTGGGTTGTACTGTATAAGTGAGGTAGACTGGGGAGTGGTCTGAAATCCCCCTCGGCAGGTTCTCCAAGGCCGTTATCTTCTCGGGAGGGATCGCTAGCGTCAACATATAGTCTATCCGGGAGAGACTATTATGGGCTCCCGAGTGAAATGTGTACTGGCGGTCATTTGGATGTTTAAGTCTCCACATATCTACCAGTCCAAGAGCGTCCAAAATTCCTTAAATAGTTGGTTAGGCTGGGTAGCCTCTCGAGGAGGTTGCCGATCTATTGACGTATTCAGTACTGCATTGAAGTCGCCCCCATGATTATTTTCCCCTCCGGGAGCTTGAGTAGTAGCCTCCCCAGGTCTTGGAAAGTCCCTTGGTGCAGTGCAGGGGGGAATGTAAACCGATAGTATATTGTAGGTCCTCCCCTCCCATTGACAAGTGACCGCAGCAAAGCGACCTTGGTCATCAGTCCATGTGCGTGTGAGTATCAGTGGGGCGTTTATTTTAACAAGGATGCTTACCCCGCGGGAGCCGGATGAGAAATCCGCGTGTGCGATCATTTTAAAACCCCAACGGTTCAAAGCTTTACAAGCTGTTCCCACCAGGTGAGTTTCTTGTAATAGAACTAATGTGGGTGCTTTTCTCTTTTTTTTTTGTAAAATTTTTTATTTTGCAGACATAGAAAAATGAACAGTAAACAAAAGGTACCACATATGGCGCACAGATGGTCCCACACAGTGGAAAAGCATTAAAGTAAGATGAGGCAATGTTGCAAAACAGAAAGCCAGCGGATTAAAGTCTTCGTCTGATGAAAGTGTCGGCAGTCCCGTTCCTATCCCCCAACAGGGGGTCGCTCAGTTAGTGCAGCCGACAAGGAGTCCAGAATTGCCCCGTCCTCTAGGTGAGCCTCATCTCATCGATATAACTGTCCCAAAGTAGCACCCAACCCCATTCCCCCAAAACTGCCCCCCCCCTCCCGTGACGGCGCCGCTCACATTCCCCATTCATCCAACAGGCATACTCTAGAGCTGAAATAGATGTAAATTCCTCAGTGATGTCGGGCAAACTGCCGAAGGCAAACCAGCAGAGAGAAAGGACACCAAGGGGCCCCACACGTGTTTGAAATGTTTGTAGTTGCCTAAATATATGTCCGCCATTCTCTCGAGACTCAGGAGCCTCCACAATCTAGCATGCTAAAGGGAGATCGCCGGGGCCTCCCTCCGCTTCCAGGCCGAAGCCAACGTGAGTTTGGCCGCGCCGAGACACAGCCAAAGGATCTTTTTGTCAGCTCGCGTCTGGTGTTCAAGGCCAGGGTCTCTCAAACCCAGTAGCACGAACTCCGGGGAGTCGTCGACAGGGTACTGCAGGATGTCTTTAATATGGGACAAGATCTCGACCCAGAAGGGTTTAATGATCGGGCAGTCCCACCAAATGTGGCGGAAGTCCCCCAGGAGGCCGCAGCCCCTCCAGCACCTGTCCGTGACCGCTGGGTAAATGCGATGAAGTCGGGCCGGGACCATGTACCACTGCGTAAGAGTTTTGAAATGCGCCTCCCTCAGGAGTATGGAGTGATTAAATTGCGTCATGTCCTTCCAAAGTGCTGACCATTCTCCGTCAGTGATATCCCTCCCCACCATCTCCTCCCATTGCTCCATGTAGCGCGGTCTGGGGGAAAAGGCCGAGCGGAGCAGCAGCTGGTAGAGAAAGGAGATGGCCCCCTTCATGGCGGATGTCTTCAGGAGAAAGGCCTCAAAGTCGGACAGAGGTCTCGTCGCAGCCTCCCGCACACCCGGCGACGTGGCCCAGTGGAGCAATTGTAGATGCCTGTATCGCTCCACCGGCTGCACTTGGTAGTCCCGCATGCAGTTCCCAAACGTCAGGGGATCGGGGCCGTGGAATAGGTGAAGTAGGTGGAAACTCCGGATTGAAATGCAATGGAGTGAATGGGGATGGAAAGGTCGTCCACCTCTCATCGCCCGCCAGTGTATCCCAGACTTTCAGCGTAGTCCCCGTGGGGGTACTAATATACGCGTTTGCCGGGCGGTCCCGCTTCGGCTTCCATGCCAGATCCCAGATGGACCGGCCTGCCACACTCCGGTCCATATGCAGCCAGTGTTTGTCGGAAAACTGCTGTGACCATTCCACCATGACTCTGAGTTGGGCCGCTTTGTAATAGAGGTGAAAATCCGGAAGGCCGACCCCCCCGTCATTCCGCAGGCGTCGCAGACAAATTTCAACATCATCGATTTAAGGTGGCTGAAAAAAGTGGAGGGCAATGAGATCGGTAGGGCCTGGAACAGGTACAGATACTTGGGGAGAAGGACCATTTTGATAGCATGCACCCGTCCTAGCCAGGATAGGAATTTTGGTTTCCATTTCTCCAGTTCCGCCCGCGACTTGGCCAAGAGGGGCGGGAAGTTGGCTGCGAATAGGCCGCCCACCGTAGGGGTGAGATGAACTCCCAGGTATAGAATGGAGCCCGAGGCCCAGGCCAGAGGTGTCGTCGCTCTCACCTGTGCCACCTCGGCCTGAGATAGGGTCAGGTTCAAGACATACGATTTTGCCATAATTAACTTTGAAGCCGGCCACCGCTTCAAAATCCAGCAATATATCTCGCACACATGGAAGAGAGTTAGCGGGGTCGTCCACTGACAGCAGGACATCATCTGCAAAAAGGGTGATTTTGTGCTGTTCCCCCGTGAATGGGATGCCCTTCACCCCCTCGTGCTCCCGGACGGCCAGCGCCAGGGGCTCGATGCTGAGCGCAAACAACAAGGGTGAGAGGGGACACCCCTGCCTGGTGCCTCGTGAGTGCCGGAAGAAGGCCGACAGGTGGCCGTTCACCGCCACCCTCGAGCGCGGGCTGCAAAAGTTGGCTCTCACCATAGCGATGAATCGATCGGAGAAACCAAACGCCTGTAACGTGTGGAATAAGAAGCCCCAGTCTACTCGGTCGAAGGCCTTCTCTGCGTCCAGCCCCACCAAGACCGCCGGGATGCGGAACTTGTCCGCCTTCTCAATAAGGTGGATTACCCTCCTAGTATTATCGTGCGTCTGGCGGCCTTTAATGAAGCCGGATTGGTCCGCGTGGATAATCGTCGGCAGCAGGTCCTGTAGGCGACTTGCTAAAATAGCCGAGTAAAGCTTCGCGTCGATATTGAGTAAGGCTATGGGGCGGTACGAGGCACACTGCTCCGGGTCCTTCCCCGGCTTCGGCAGGACCGTGATCACTGCCTCCGCAAGGGTCCCAGAATTCACCCCAGGGCCAACCATATCGTTAAAGAGGGCGACCAGGAAGTCACACACCTCAGTCGCATAGGTCTGATAGAAAACTGCGGTGAACCCATCGGGTCCGGGGGCTTTGTGCAATTTCAAGTTTTTGATGGCAGAGAGGACCTCCTCCCTCGTGATCGGAGCATCGAGTAAGTCGTTCCAAGCCCCTGAGACCTGCGGAAGCGATAAGCGCTGCAGGAACTCCCGTTGTTTAGCAGTATCTAGCTCTCCCCCCTTGTACAAAGCGGCGTAGAAGTGGCCAAAGACGTCCGCCTTCGCCCCGTCACAGTGATGGAGCGCTCCCGCGGTATCTCTAATCCCACCTACGTATTCACGCTCCCTCTTGTCCTTCAGTTGTCGGGCCAAGTGCCTGCCAATCTTGTTACCACTGGAGTAGGAGTGCCGTCCCAGCCTCAGGAGGGTGAGCTCGGCCCTATTCGTATAGTGTGCCTTCAGCTTGCCCCTAACCGCCGTCAGGGGACGCAGAGTTATTCTCGAGGGATTAGCTTTGTGCTCCCTCTCAAGCGTGAGCACCTCGGCCTCTAGCGCCTCCCTCTCCTTCCTACGTAGAGCGTTCAATTGCGAGTTGAGGCCCAGGCATGTCCCCCTGATCGTTGCCTTGAAGGCGTCCCATGTGGTCATCAGGGATGTGTCCGACGGGGGATTGCAAACAAAAAAGTCACGAATGGCCAAACGTAAGGCTTGATGGGACACCTCGTCCCTGACTACCGAAGCCGGGAAGTACCACTTCCGGTTCGCGGTGTCAGGAGGCGACCAACGAAGCGTGAGCACCATGAGACTGTGGTCCGACACAGATATCGGGAGAATGGCGGCATCTAAAATGTTCCCCCTAAGGGATTGACTAAGGAAGACGTAATCCAGACGGGAGTAGGAGTGGTGCACATGGGAAAAGAACGTATAGTCCTTCATATCAGGGTGAAAAAACCTCCAGCCATCAACTAGACCCATCTCCTCCACCCCTCGTTGCGTAGCCCCAGAAAAGACCCCTGTGTCCGCCCGCCGCCCCCCCGAGCTATCCATCACTCCGTCCCACACCAAATTATAATCACCCAGCATGAACACAAGACCTTCTGCAAAGTCCCCCACCTTCACCAGTAACTCCTGCAAGTACTTATTCTGACCTGCATTGGGCAGGTAGAGCACAACAAACGTACATAGCCTACCCTGAATGTGCCCTTTGACCATCAGCCACCGCCCCTCCCTATCGCTGCGGACCCCCATAGGTTGAAAATGCAACGCTGCCTTAAACATTAAAGCTACCCCCCGATGCTTCGTGACAGCTGAAGACCTGTACACAATGGGGTACGCCCTGTGGCGGAGCCGCAGTTCATCCTTTCGCGCCAAGTGAGTTTCCTGCAACCCTACAACATCAAGGTGATGGTCTACAACATATTTCAGGACCTTCTGTCTCTTCTGAGGGGAGTTCAAGCCCTTGACGTTCCATGTGCCTATACTAATTGGCATGGTAGACACAAAACACAGACCCCGCTGTCAGTAATACAATTGGCGCCCATTCCGCATTCCTCCCCTCCCCCCGGCAACGTGCTCCCAAACGTTTCCAGAATAGTCGCTGGATCACCCCCACTACAGCACGGCACGCACTCAACCACACACACTCCGCATTCATCCCCAAAGGCCTCCCGTCACGGGTCCCCCCCCCCCAACCCCAAGATCCCCCAACCAAACCCCCCCCATAACAATACAGAACATTGTACAGAATCAGAAAAAAAAGTGCAATAACTATACTCATCGAGATCAGTAGGCCGAAGTCCGTAGGAGGCCCCCAATCAAGAGACAGGCCGGAGGAATGAAACCACTATTCCCCTTGGCCTCAATCGAGGTCGTCTCCCACCAGAGTACTTACAAAACCCTCGATCAGAAGGCCCGAGCCTCTCCGGCGCCGATCCGCCATTCCTCGGGGATTACGCCGCCCCAGAGCTATGCTGCGAGTCGGCCAACGTGGCCGAGGCCACCGAAGCGACTACTGCTCCCCGTTCCTGCAGGCTGGCAGAAAGGTCCGGACGCTGTCTGGCAGGGGAACTGACGGGGGAACGCCCCACCCTGTGCCATGAGTTCGAACGGCGGCGCCGTCGAGACGGGGAGGCCGCCGCGGCCTGCGAGGACGGCACATCTTCCATTCCCAAAAGCTCTTTTGCCGCCTGAAGCGTGCGGATTTGGGCCAGGCGGTTCTGCCACCTGAAGATGATCCTGAAAGGGTGCCCCCAGGAATAGGCGATGCCCCTCTCTCTCAGAAACGATGTGACAGGTCGGAATTCCCTCCGCTTTTGCAAGGTGGATGCAGCCAAGTCCTGATATAGTTGTGGCCGATGACCCCGGAATTGCAGCGACTCGATGGTCCGGGCTTTCCGAAGAATCCTCTCCTTAAGCTGAAAATCGTGGACACACACCAAGATGTCAGGGGGGGGTCCCCCCCGCGCCGTGGCAATCCCACCCGGTGCACTCTGTCCATCTGTATCTCCTTCGTGTCTGCCTCATCAAGGACCTGGAGAAACAGCTCCTGGACGTACCCCCGGAGATCCCCCGCCTCACCGTCCCACAGCACCGCCCGTATTCGTATGTTGTTTCTACGGGAGCGGTTTTCAAGGTCTTCCGTATGTAGTTGTAGGTCCAAATTCTGCTCGGTGAGGCGGATTATGTCTTGCTGGAGCATATGAACATCAGTGGCCACACTCAAATCCCTGTCTTCCAGGGTCGCCACCCTCTCGCCTATGCCGTCCACGTCCCTCCGCACCTCCCGCAAGTCGGAGGCGAGTTGCGCCCTGAGTTCGGATATGTCCTCCTTGATTGAGGCAAACAAGTCTGACATGAAGGCCTTCGTCGCTGGGGCGTCTTCATCCGAGTGCTTCGCCGACCCACTCGCCCCAGGGGAGGCCGGTTGTTGGGAGGATTTCGAGGCGTTGTCCTTCCCCTGGTTCCGTTTGCGCGGCATAGTAGACATGGCGACTCACCGCGCCCTGTGCCGGCTCCACGTGGCTGTGGAAAGTAGCGGGGCCTGCAGGCGGACCAAGTGCTCGGTGCCCACCGTCGCCACCAAGAATGTCCAGTCCCCCGCACACAGGCACTCGATCCGTGGAAGTCTCCAGTGCCCAAGGCGGGAACCCCCGAGAGCCGGTGTCCGCCTGCCCTGGCCCTCCGGGCCTCCGCCCAGCACGTGTCGCACCACCAGCTAGCGGGAGAGTCACTCCTTTGCCCCGTCGCAGTCACGGCTTTGCACAGCACCCAGGCCCCGGGCCTCGAGAGTTCAATCAGGCCGCTGGCGCCAACCGCGAGGGGAGGGATGGACGGCGTAGATAGTAGAGTGCTGCTGGTCGTCCGAGCGCCACTGCAGTGCCAGGGGCCGGCGCTCCACCTCCCCCAGGTGTGGTGGGGTATGATCTGGGTCCCGTCGTCAGGACCTCCATCGCCCAAGCGCAGTTCCGAACAGCCTTCCGTCTACTCCAATGCCTGCAGGCGGATCTAGGGCCCGCCCTTCGACCGCGCCGGGCCTCGATGTCCGGAAAGCCCGGGGTCTCACAGGCCGCGGGTTACGTTCGATCTCTGAGGCGCTCCCGAGGTCACACCGCCTCGGCGACCCCACCAAAGTCTGCCGCTCCGCCAGGCGGTCTTCCCCGCCGCTGTAGGGGCGCGTGGGCACCCCCAAGATCGTGCTTTTAGATGCTTTGCTGGATCAGCGCCGGAGCGGCACGGAAAGGCGTCCTACTCCGCCGCCATCTTGGCCACGCCCCGGTGCTTTTCTCTTTAAAGATTGGAGGACCAATCCCCGTTTAATTGTATGCCCTAGCCTGTTTACATTCCATGATATAATAGTCAGTGGAGGGGAGAGCAATGGTTGCGACTGGGGGTCAGGTGCAGAGTGGTTGTGATGCGCCATAGTATCTGACGTGTAGGTGTATCATTATTACCGAGAGTTGAACCCGGGTAGAGGCCCGGTATATGCTAACGTCTGGAGTGTACTTCAGTGCGTTTACCAATCACCCCTTAGGGTGAGCGCAGAGTATGACCGAGGGTAACATGCGTCTCGTTAAGACCCGCCTACTTCGAGGCGATCTGCCTGCTTGTGTTAATAGGAACCAGAGTGTGTGGTGTTCGTACATGTGAAAAACCAACCAAGTTAGAAACAGATAACAATAACAAAAACTAAACAAACTTAAAACGTGTAATTCCTCTACCCCCCACCCTGCCTCCCTGCCCGGCGTATATAAACCTTTCCACCTCCCCAACTGAGCAGAGTGCTTACAGTCCCAACTCATGAATATTGTTCGTGGGGGTGAGACTTCTGTGTCCTCTGGTGAACCCCCCCTCTGGTAATGTCCATGCAGTGCTATTTATGATCAATTGTCCTAACTGCAGGAGTTCCTTCTCGCGTTACCGGATTCTTACCACTTTCAGCCATCCACGACAGTCGGACAGCAGTCTTCGCTTTCCCCCATGTGCCTGATGCATCTTAGCTTCTTGACATGGAAGAAGTAGACGTCGCAGCCGAAGAACCTAACACCAATGTGAAGGGCACAAGTCTCAGTGTCCATAGTGTGATGGCCCGTGTCTATTCGGCCTCGTTGGTGTCGTTGGTTTACTGAGGGCTCCTATTTCTGTTGCTCCGTTGTTGGTCACGATTCCTGGGTCCTCTCGCCAGTCTCCATCCTTCTAGCCATTCCTGGGCTTCTCGCGGTGACTCGAAGAACCATGTTTTTCCTTCCGATTCGACTCGGAGCCTCGCCGGGTAAATCATAGAGTACTTGAGCTCCCAGAGCTCACAGTTCCTTTTTGACATCCGTGAAGCCCCTTCGTTGCTGAGCCACAGCTGCTGTATAATCTGGATATAGATTGATTTCAGAGTTATCGATTTTTAGCGGCGGGCGTGTGCGCGCTGCTTGTAAAATAGCGTCCCGGTCTCTGAAGTTAAAGATTCGGGCTAAGATGAGCCGTGGCGGAGCTCCTGGTTTCGGCTTCCCTCCGGGCACCCGGTGGGCCCTTTCCACCGAGAAATATTTCGACAGCCCTTTGGGTTTGAGTTGGGTCTGTATGAGGTCCTCAACGTATAAGTCTAGGGCCGGGCCCCCTTCAGACTCCGGCACACCGATCAGGCGTACATTATTACGTCGCGAGCGACCCTCCTGATCGTCCAGCTTAGCCCTTAGCGTGGCATTGTCGTCTTCTAGCCGTTGGACTCTACGCTGCAGGTCTGATGTGTCTCCTACCAGTTCATTAGTTGTCTTCTCCACCTCCACGAGACGGTCCGACTTTTTTGCAAAGTCCGCTCTAATCAGTGAGACATCTGTGGATATAGTGCCCATGGAGGATTGCATCGCTTTTAGCGTTGCCATTACGTCATGGAGGGTGATCCTTTCGGCGTTACTAGTATCACCCATGGGCTGGGGCGGTGTTCGCAATGTTTCCCTTCTTCCAGTGTCCGGAGGGTCTTTGTGAAAAACAAACTTTTCCAACTTTGAGGCCTGGTGGCCTCTCGGCCCTCTGCCACTCATTGTGAAACCCGCAGGGAAGATTGCGTATCCTGGCGTTTGAATTTGCGCAGAGTATCTGTAACAAACGCTATATCAAAGCGTTAGTCCCTCCAGGTACCAGGTTTGCACAGAGTATCCTTAACAAAAACGCTATATCACAGCGTTAGCCCCTCCAAGCACGGGGATTCAGGTCGGAGTTTGCGTGCTCTGTGTATGAGAGTGGCTTCCCCCCTCCTACTGGTGAATTTAGGGCCGCTTCAGTAATGATCCAGTGCTCGGCAGAAGATGCAATCACATTTCACATGTATATGCACTTTAGAAGTCCCCCAGTTCAGAGTCTGTGCGTCCCAATATTAAGGGAGGAAGGCGTCACCACGGCTCTATCATGGGCTGGATCATAATTGCTCATGCGGGGAGTACGCTTTCCTCTCTCACCTCAGCAGTGTCTTCAGGTGTCCTCCGGTCCTCCGGTGCGTTGTCCGCCACAATCCTTCCCTGTATGAAATGCTGAACAGGGTTCAGCTGGACGCTAGTCTATGCGTGCAGGCGTTCATTGGGCATTGCCGACGCTCATCTCAAGAGGCCCCTCGCGTGCTGGAGTTGGCTTCCGTTGCGGTGCTGGAGTCCCGCGGGCTCGGCCACCTATGAGAGTCCCCGGCTTCTGGCGCCAAAACAGGCCGCAATCAGTGCAACCGCGTAGCTTCTCAGTCCGGCCACGTACAGAGACACGGGTGGGGGCGTCGTGCATCGGAAGGGTTGCCGCTTCTATTTCAGCAGTTTAGCAACTGCGGTGATGTCGGATTGATGATCGGATCAGTGGAGGAGTGCTCGTTAGTCACAGAGCTCTCTCAGACTGCGGCCATCTTGGCTGGTTGCTAGCCACGCCCCCCCCAGGTTTATCACTTCTTGATCTTTTGTTTTATCATCTATTTTTTCTTTAACAACAACAGTATTGTCTTTACATTTTATTGGATCTTTAGAGGGGCAGTCGGTCTTGATGGGTTGAATTCCCACATTTGGAAAATTCCCTTTTACATCGTCAATTATTGTTTAAAAAATATCCAGAATTGTAGCCAGTTTGTTAATTAGTGGGGCACAACTACACTCTGCATGCATAGATATTGGCTGAGATTGTGCCCTTACTATTAGATTATTTTGTGTTGTTATCTTCTGCTCCGTTCCGGCAACAGAGGATGCCTTAGCGCTCAAGAGATCTATTTGGATCTCCTTTTTGTTGGACTTATATGTTAAAGCTTCCAGAGTTAATTGCGAGGTTTTGAATAATAAATCCCAAATTGCTCCCGCGTTCCCACTTCCTGGTACCGGAGTACCTAGGCTATGGTGTTGCCCATTTATGAATGATAGCTCCTTATGCTCCTCTTTTTCTGGTCCTTGAAAATCATGTCCCTCGTCACAAGAATTAATGAATTGTGGACTACGATTCAAAACGTCTTTTTGATACGGAGTACTCCAACGCTCACATCATCAGATCACATGGGTTACTTAGCAATGTTAGCATAGCACCAGTTGGATCTTTCATAAAATGAAACTTTGACGGAGACTTTCCCAGTTTCCCAAATGTATGGACCTTAGATGATTTAAAGGACTATATGTCACCTGCCTATTTTTATTTTAAAAGTATCTAGTATTAGTGTTTGTTGTATTTTTCTTTTCCTTTTGATAGGTGGGAAAGGTGGTCACTCCTTTCCTGACCTAATAATACACCCTCTAAGGTGAAGAAGTCTTGCTTCTTTCAGAGAATCAAATGGGCCAGTGACAAAAGCAAAGGGTGCTTTGTGTCCTTGTTTTCTCCTCCCAGTAAGTCCAGGTGCAGGAAAACGTAGCAAAGGATAATCAGGTGGAATAAAATGAACACATGAAAGTACGCCTTAATTTCATTGCCCTTGATTCATACTCTGGACCATAGTTGAGGGATTGGTCTAGGCATAGTCCTCGCAGCAAACAATAGGTTTGCTTGAGGCAGAGGCCAAGACTCAAGTCAGGATACCAGATACAAGTAGGTAGTAACTTAGGGCAGAGGAAAACACCTGTTGTCCGTGAACGAGTAATTCCTGTCCCAGAAATCTACATTACAAATTAATTAATAGTATATATTTTTGTAATATCTGTTTGGTGCCAGTCCATATGACTTTAATATCTGCCTTTGGGATTCTATGTTACAACTCCATAGGGTGCATGTATCCTTTGTGAGCTTAATAAAATGTTGAAAATTCGTCAAATCCTCACTCCTACATCCAAGTACTCCCATGCTACCATTCTACACTCTGCTCTGTCTGAAAAACAGCTCAACATTTTCAAATTTCTGCATTGATTTGGCTTGTAAATTATATTTTTGGAAATGTACATGTATTAACTATTTAATTTTAATACTATAGGTGATTGAAATTACGGACGAAGAAAGCAAGATTTAGCACTATGCAACTGAATGTCAGGGCCATAACAAGGATTATTTTGAAAAACTGAAGGACATCCAGCATTCTCCGTTTAAACAATTTCCCAAAATCTAGGTGTGGCGAGGAAAGTACTGTACCTGTAAGTGAAGTCTCTAATTTTGCATTTGATTAACCCAGAGCAAAGCCATATCTGTGCACACAGCATCAGAAATAATGTAGAAAGACCACTTCAGCATCCTCATCTGAAATATTATCAGAAAGACAAATTGCCTCAGAATGACAGAATAACGTTCATCTAAAGAATCATGTAATTCCAGAGAGGAAGCACACACTGCATAAAAGAAAGTTATAACAAAAGGTATCTTCTGCATACCATCAAAGAAAAGATGCTGAAAGAAGACTCCGAAGCTGACACGTTAACAAGCAAAAGATTGGAAAATCACCTTTGTTCAACAACCATTTTTAACCAGTTACGCAGGTTTGAGACTATCTGCCTCTGGATAGAACACCACGACCCACTCTGCTCACTTGTGGTAAACCTTAAAAATTCACCACCTTATTGTGTTCATGACCATCTCAGATTGTTTCCTTTTTATTGTGTACTGTTCTGTAATTCTATGTAAATCGCCTCAACATTATCTGCTGTGCATGAGTGATATGTAAAATTGTTAAATATAAAAATGGATTAGATGAGCATCGTTGAGCTATAGGTAATGTAAATAAATCCTCGTCTTCACAACTACAAACCTTAACCTTACACCAAACATAGAAAGGCTAAAAGGAACTGATGTTCTGCGACTGGTGATCCACAATAGTACTGTGCATATTCTAACGCCCCTAGTTACTGCCATTATGTCAGTGCAAAAAGGTACATATCAGTTTAATCATTAAATATCAGACTAACACCTTATTACTGCATTGCTAAGAACCTATACAAATAGATTGGAGAAAAACTTCAGTCACAAAATAATTTGCTGCCGGAGAGGCTATAACCTAAAGACTATTATCTGCTAGAAATATTTCGGCAGGTGTACAGGGCTGCTTCCAGACATATTTTGCTCAATTCAAGTGTTAAGAAGATTACACACAATTTCTTTTAGAGATAAATGCTGAACATTATCTAAACAAGCCTGACTCTAAAATCAGGTTCACTCTTACCGTGGCATATAAGCAAGAGAAAACTAAACGTAGAGAAATTAACTCTAGGAATACACCTTATAAAAACACGGATTCAGTGTTCCAACCCGCCTCAATCGAGGCAAAATAACCGAAGTTGGGGAAAAAAGTTACTCTGCCGAAAAAGATTCAGCTATAAATCTTATCTCACGGAATTTGACAGAATGCACACTGGGGGAAACCACTATCAGTGCAAAGTATGCCAAAAAAGTTTCAGGCGTAAATCTTATCTCACTGAGCATATGAGAATCCACACTGGGAGAAACCACTCTCCGTGCAAAATATGCCGAAAAAGTTTCAGGCGTAAATCTTATCTCACTGAGCATATGAGAATCCACACAGGGGAAAAACCTTATCAGTGCTCTGAGTGCCAGAAAAGGTTTAGTATCAAACCGAGTCTATATCGACATGCATTAACCCACTCTGTGGAAAAACTTTACCAGTGCGCTGAATGCCAAAAAAGTTTCAACCGTAAATCTTATTTCACTGAACATATGAGAATCCACTCTGGGGAAAAACCTTATCAGTGCTCTGAATGCCAGAAATGTTTCAGTGACAAAAACAATCTCACTCGGCATATAAGAACCCACACTGGGGATAAACCTTACCAGTGCTCTGAATGCCAGAAATCTTTCATTTTCAAAAGCAATCTAACTATACATAGAAGAACCCACACTGGGGAGAAACCGTATCAGTGCTCTGAATGCCAGGAAAGGTTTTGTAACAAACAAAGTCTTTCTCGACATGCAATAACCCATTCTGTGGAACAACCTTATCAGTGCTCTGAATGCCAGAAATGTTTCAGTGAAAAAAGCAGTCTCACTGAGCATATAAAAACCCACACTGGGGAAAAACCTTATCAGTGCTCTGAATGCCAAAAATGTTTCAGTGAAAAAAACCATCTCACGCAGCATATAAAAACCCACACTGGGGAAAACCCTTATCGGTGCTCTGAATGCCAGAAATGTTTCAGTGGCAAAAGAAGTCTTTCTCGACATGCAATAACCCACACTGGGGAAAAACCTTATCAGTGCTCTGAATGCCAGAAATGTTTCAGTGAAAAAAGGAGTCTCATGCTGCATATAAGAACCCACACTGGGGAAAAACCTTATCAGTGCTCCGAATGCCAGAGATGTTTCATTGACAAAAGGAGACTCAATATACATACAAAGACCCACACTTGGTTTAAACTTTATCAGTGCACTGAATGCGACAAATGTTTCAGTGACAAAATAATTCTCACTCAGCATATAAGAACCCACACCGGGGAAAAACCTTATCAGTGCTCTGAATGCCACAAATGTTTCAGTCAAAAAAGCAGTCTCACGGAGCATATAAAAACCCACACCGGGGAAAAACCTTATAAGTGCTCTGAATGCCACAAATGTTTCATTAACAAAACAAGGCTCACTCAGCATATAAGAACCCACACTGGGGATAAACCTTATAAGTGCTCTGAATGCCAGAGATGTTTCATTAAAAAATCATGTCTCACGCAGCATATAAGAACCCACACTGGGGAAAAACCTTATCAGTGCTCAGAATGCCAGAAATCTTTCAGTCACAAAATCAGTCTCACTCATCATATAAGAACCCACACTGGGGAAAAATCTTATCAGTGCTCTGAATGCCAAAAATGTTTCACCATTAAATCTCATCTCACTGAACATGTGAGAATCCACACTGGAGAAAAAAAATTATCAGTGCTCTAAATGTCAGAAAAGATTCAGAGGTAGAGATGGTTACAAGCGCCATAAAAAAATACACCATCAAGTTTTCTCAACGCGAGTGGTTGTGACCTGCCGCGACCACTCGCATTGAGAAATCCGACGACCCGCTTTGAGAAATCGCCCCAGGAGGTTGATTTTGCTCGCCAACTAGACTATGGCGAGCGCGAGCACGGACAATCTCATTAGGAGGTGGATTTTCCCCGCTCCGGCACATGGCGTTGAAGAGCGCAAGCGTAGAAATAAACCTCACTATGCTCCAAGGAGCAGAGTTTTTAGGAACTATGCGAGCTCAGCGGAGTACGGAAAACTCCGCAAGCAGAGTTCACCACCCAGAATGAGATAATATACGACAGCAGGAAAACATAACAAACCAGTTACTTGCCTTCGATAACGCTCTTTCTGGTGGATACTCCTTTACCTGCAGATTCCTTACCGTGTGAATATTCCCCACACGCCAGACTGAATCCTCAAACTTTAAAGCAGTCCTGCTGCACGCAGTAGGAGACATGATGCAGCTCAGTGTCGACCTCCTTCTGCTCCAGAAGTAACAAGCGTAGACGCATAGAAGCACTTCCCGTGCACACTGTGAACAACTACAGAGGTCTATGAGTTAATTATCTCACTGGTCTGTATCCCATATGCAGGCCCTGGTCAGATATTAATTCACCATTTTTATCATGATTAGAATTCAGATGAGGCCTTTTCATTTCCCAAAATTTTAATTGTATTCTCTGCAGCAAGGGTATATATAAATCATTGAGTGATGACTGTGCAGTGCTCAAGATGAAAGTGATATGATGATAAAACAGTCCGATCCACATTTTGTTCACAAAAACAGGGCTGTAAATTGCTTTTGTACAATACAAGTTAAGCAAAGGTGATTCTTAGAAGACATAATTTATATGAAATAGTCCCTGTTTAGTCAATGTTTCAACCATTCCAGTTAATTACCGTGGACTCATCAGGACGGTAGATCACTGATCCATATGCTTCTCACACTACATTCAATACAACCCAGTAAGGATTCTTCTGTATCTCGGGGCAGCGTACCTGGGAGCCAGTGAATCATCGGCTCGCTGTCAAACACGTTTGTGTGACATTTCCTGATGAGACCACTGCCATTGACTGCCTTGTTCTGAGTACACTTTTCTTTTGTATATTTAGAAAGCTTTTTTCCTATCCTTGTGCTTACAAACATGAATTGTATTAAAAATACAAGACTTGACTGAGCCAATAGACTCTTCGATAGATATTTTTTATGTGTTTTTCTCTGCCAGGCCCATAACATATAGACTGTTCACAGACTTTCTGTAGTATGCTTCATTCTGGGCAGATCAACTCTAAGCCCCACTCTACTTCTATCCTCGTGATAGTGCAGCCCGATGTAAACAGTAATTGTAATGTATTTGCATTTATATAATGCTTACTACCCCTGACGAACATTGAGGGGCTTTTTCGGCGAGTAGTACGCTACTCCAGGATCCAAAAATGGTTAGTGATGAATTAGTATAGGGAAATATAAAATTAATTTGAGAGCTGGACATGTTGGTCTGTTAGTTCGGTTGAAAAAAGATGGTGGAGGGATAGAAGAGGGAAGGGTTTCCATTTATATAGCGCTTGCTACCCCTGATGAAGTGTTGAAGCGTTTTTCGGCAAGTAGCATGCTACTCCATAACCCAAAAAGATGAATAGATAGATCAATTATGGTGAGTAGGTTGTTTTATAGTTTACACACAACTGTACGAAAATTAATAAAATTCCATTGTAAAGTTGTATCCAAGAGGCAAGTATAGTCTCTGATAATAATGTATACAATACTGCTAAGTTTTAAGTTGGCTTGCCATCAAGACTGATGCACCGTAATGTTGAAGTCATCTGTGCTGGAGTATCTTAGACTCTTGTTGAATTGTAACATCCACCTTGTAGGTACTTCTATTTGTATCAGGTCCACGTTGTAGGCAGACACAAACGCCTAAATTGTGCACTATTTACATTAAGCATAATGTAGGTGAGCAGATGACAGTAACCAATGTACACGCTGTATTAGGTGCTTAGAAGTACAGTGACATAGGGGCAATAAACACTCCACTAAATCTTTTTTTGTTATTAACGGTGCTCATAAGACCATACAATGCAATACCATGTACAAATAGCCCATTGGGGTACAGTTCAGGCGTCATCTGGGGATTACACATCCGAGAAACACAAGTGTCTTTCATGAATACAAATTGACTACTCCTCCAAGGACTCCACTGTATTATTGACACGGGCGAAAAGGCAAACAAGCAGTCAGGAGGCCCATTGATTGTATACCCCCACCTGACAGGATGGTGACAGCCCCAACCACCTACAGGGGAAACGTGCCACCTCATTTAATAGCTGCCAGATGCTTTACTATGTTAACAGACTGGTGGTTTACAACTGCGCCTACGTTGGGGCACCACATGTTTTTTCCAGCATAGTCTGGTGTACTCCCCCTGTGTGAGATGATAGCACCCACTGAAAACTGCACCGTTGTGTAGTCTGGGACAGTGCACCTTCCAAGTAATTCTGAACTGGGCCTTTACATATGGTACTATTTTGTGTGCCTATTTAATTCAGCTATACAAAGAATGTGGTACTACTTGTATACTAGGGTAGGACAAGGAAGATTGAATTTCTAATGTTGCAGAAATGTTTTTGTCAAAGTGCTTTATGCCCTAAACACTCTCCCATACCCTGAACATAATGAGATTACGTAGAATACACCTCTGCGTGCCTAATGCTGCAATTTGCATTTCAAGACCAGTGATTAATGTGGCTTTATCAAGTTCAAAGCCATTAGGCGTTCCCGACTTGTCTGATACTTGCATATGGAAAAGATGGGTCATTTGAACCTAAAGATAGATAAACATATTCATAGGTCACAATTTATGTCTGCATCTAAAATAAAACTGTAAATTAGGAGAGGTAATAAGTGAGAAGTTAAAGGCAGCCGCTAATCGAGCTGCATTTGTACGTAGGCCTTCCTATATTATGAGATCTATTCCTGCTTCAGTCTTTAATTGCAATGAATACTTTAATACCCAGTCATGAAGTCTTCGTCGAGCTGTTTAGATAATCCACCTGTCTCGCCACCTCTTCCCCACTGCATCTTTAACCAGTGGCCTAGCCAGTGTGCCCTGGGCCCCAAGGCAAGACAGGAAATGTGACCTCTGCCCTTTATTTGGACTGTGGAAAACAGCAATAATCATTGTGCTGTGGGTCCCTCAGGCTTCTGTTTGAACTTTGACAAACAGCCTTTATCAGGGTTCAGTGGGCGTTTAAGGCATCTGGGGCCTGGTGCCACTGCACCTGCTGCACCAATGGGAAGCTAAGCCACTGCCCTTAACAGCTTCTATTCTAGCCCCACTGGAGAACCGAAACAGCCAAGTACTGATCTGGCCATATATGCAGGCATGCAGCCGCCTCTTCCACTGAAGAGATTTAAGTCGAATGAAAGCCGCATGCGGGAAACAACCATTTTCTGAGGTAAAGTCAACCAACACCTCGTCTGTTCCAACCTGAATCCATTTAAAACCAGGGACGAAAAAACTGTTCATCGTCATCCCTTGCTTATCAGAAGGGTAAAACAGATTCATCTAACATTACAGTGTACCACATAACAAATTGTGATTCTGTTTACAAATTAAAACTCGCATGCATATAGAAAGGGGAGCCTTTGGCCAAAATAGCCATTTTCCCTACTCATACTTTTAACACATCTTATACATAAAATGGTATTTACATTGTCATCCGGAAATAGTCATTAGCGCCTACTCCTAACCAAATACCACTTAGAATTGTCTTTCACTTCAAGCTTTCAAAGGTATATTAATATAAAAGCAGTATTGAATTTTTTGCCGTTGTGTACTCTTACCAAAATTTAGAGCATCAATTTTATATGACACACCATAGAAACAAGGAGTTGTTTATATATACTAAACCTCCAGAAACGTTTGATTAAACAGTTATAAAGTCACGTCTAGCTTAGTTTATAGTCTTCTTTTTTTTAATAGTCATTATTTCAAATTGTTACTGAATATGCATGGCTAAACACTTATAAGGTCCCAAAGGCGAGACCTATTGGCTATGACAATGCTTGTTATTGATTGAGTACATTGAGCGGCAGAACTTTTGATTAAGTCCTCAAGAATGCCGCAAACACCTCTTTGGAGGGTTAATAGGCTGAAACATGTTGACCTCTTATTGACACTAACTGTGCATATATATTTCTCCCACGGTGTCCTGTTTTTAATCCTGGCCCAGGGGCATACAAATAATGGAAACCACATACCCTTTAAGTTTTAACTTTTACTCTGCTGCCCCCACTACCCTGAGCTCATTATTATGATATTTAGTATACCTTTCTCTATAGCAAAATATGCCTGAACTCCCCCTCTCAGTAAGGGGGTTGTTTCATGGTGCAAGGAGATTCCCAATAGGGATGCATGCCAACTATGGTGGGTGAGAGAAATCGTCCTTTTTTTAAGGGATATTTCATCTTAGCTAGGTCTTCATTTGCAACAGTAATCCTCAGAGACCCAAGGGTATCTTAATTGTGGTAGAAATGCATTTTTACCCCTTAATTGTACATTCAAGCACAGACCATTGCATGAAATGTTGTGATCTATGTAGGGAAAATACTCTGTGCACTGAGAAAATGTGTTAAAATAACAGAAAGTTGATAATCGCATTTAATAACTTCTCATACCTGGATTTATCTAGAAGAGAAGTCTGTTCATTCTAGCAGATTTTTGATACCACGAGGTATAAGAAATTAGGGTATCTTTATCTGATATCTTTATCAGTAAATTATCTGAAATTATTGAACATAAACTTTTCCAAGTATTATTTCTAAAGATAAAGGAAGTTCTATATTGGTCTTTTCTAAACTAACCCCAGTGCGTATGACTACAATAACCACCTCTCTCAAATCAATATTGTGCTTGTTTTAGTGAGAAAGCTAAATTATCTAGGAGAAACCTGGACCTGGCATCAGTATTTTTCTTAGGAAGCTTCAAGTTAGAGAGTGAAAACACTTTTGAGAATGCCCCAAAAATTGTGATAAAGATATTTCAAAATGTTTGACAAAAAGAATAGGTACATTTCATGACAATATTAAAATGGGAACTAACAGGAACAAATATTTACACGACATTACAAGAATATTAGAGACTACATTTCAGCAATATGGGAAATACTGAGGTTCATGTACTAATAATCCATTTGGTAAAAAGTGGTTGCTTGTAGAGTCAGCACACTACTTTGTCTGTGATAGCTTTTAAATAAAGTAGAACAGCTAACAATATCCCAACAGGTAATATTTGGTAGACTATTACATATGTATGTATAAAACATTACAAGAGCTAGAACAAAGGAGACTGGTATTCAATTGGTCTTGTGTAGTTAATCCTATTATATTTGGAAGGTTATCATCATATTCATACAGTTAAAGCAGCACTGTATTAAGACAATGTTAGTGACAACCATATACATACTTGGTGCTCATAAGTGTGTGAGTGAACAGTGGCGACGCAAGTGGTGGGGTAGACAGCGTGAGCAGCGCAATCTTTCTCTCTGGCGAGCTGGGGATCTTGACCTGTCCCTCTGGCGAGCTGGGGATTGTGACCTTTCCCTCTGACGAGCCGGGGATCGTGATCTTTCCCTTTGACGAACCGGAGTGCGAGATTTTTCTCCGGAGCACTGGGGAGCGTGATCTTTCCCTGCGGTGAACTGGGCTCAAAGGCGATCATGAGCGTTCTCTAGTCCTAGAGATCAGTCGCTGCATCCGATATTCCGCCTCCTTGTCCTTAGCCCAGAGATGAAGTGGTCTGCACCATCTCGCAGACAGCCTGACAGCAGGTAACCTTGGAGTGGAATCCTTCACTGGGGGATGACTCAGAGGAGGTGCTTTACTCCGCAAACGCCTAGATCCTTCACTGCCCGATGTATAGATAATGATATCCAGGCCAGATTCTGAATCTGAGCTTGCTGCAGATCTGGAGACAGAGTCTCTCTGCTCTTGAGAGCCTTGATCATCTTCCGCCACTGCAGCAGACCCCGAAGACCTCTGAGACTGCTGCGCCGCTGGAGTTCCATGCCTCGACGTCGACTTCGTAGGAGTTGAAGTCGATAAAGGCTTCTCCAACATTGCACGTTGTACATCTGAATGCCTCGACGTCGAGCGTCGATGTTGTGACGTCGACGGAGGAAGATTCGATGTTGAACTACCATGGTCCCTCGACGTCGAGCGCTTCTTCGATGTCGATCGCCGATGTCCTGGCAACATCGATCGCCTCTTCGACGTCGATCGACGATGCTCTTTCGACGTCGATCGATGATGCTCTGGCGACGCCGATCGCCTCTTCGACGTTGATCGACAATGCTCTGGCGACGTCGAACGTCTCTTCGACGTCGATCGCCGATGTTCTGGCAACGTCGATCGCCTCTTCGACGTCGATCGCCTTGGACCTGACAACGACGGAAGATGTCTCAACGTCGAACGTCGATCAACAGACGCCGACGGAGACTGCCTCGACACCGAGCACCTCTGAACAGACGACGGCGGAGGATTCGACGTCGAAGACTGTACCTGAGTCTTCGACAACGGAGGTCTCGACATTGAGCCGCCCTGCTTCAACGGCGACCTCTCTCTCGACGCTGAACGTCGCCCGGTTGACGTCAGCGGAGTGTTCTTGACTCTCGACGCTGAAGACTTCATCTTCTTCGTCGCTGGAGACTTTGACGCCGATCCCGATGCCGAAGGAGAGCAGGTCGTGACTTTCGTCGACGTTGACCGCTTCTGAAGTCTCTTTGGAGACCTACCTCTCGCAGCAAGTCCATAGATTCTGCTTCTTTCTCTGTCCTTCAGAGTTCTGGATGACAGGAACTGGCAATGGACACAAGTTGCTAACTCATGATAGTCAAGTAGACAGCGAATACACACTGGATGTGTTTCTGACCAAGCCTTCTTATGCCCACAGGAAGGGCAGGTGTCAAAAAGAGCCTTAGGCATTTTGACTAAAAATTCACCTTTTTTGAGCCCAAAAAAGGTTGAAGTATCTCTCTAGGGTATAAACCCGTCGAGTGAAGTCAAAAAATTGGAGAGAAAGATCACGCTCTCCAGTTTGCAAGAGGGGAAGGTCACGTTCCCCAGTTCATCAGAGAGAAAGATCGCGCTCCCCAGTTCGCCAGGGGGAAAGATCACGCTCTAGGGTGTGAACCAGCAGGGATAGATCGTGATCAAGAAGCAAAAGGAGAGAGCGAAGAACCCCTCCTACGTCTTCCTCCTCTTCCCGCTCTCACAGAGACTATTCTCCTACCTTAACGGAGTCACCTCGATCGAGGATATCCCCAATTGACGATATCTTCACTTTTCAGGACATACTGGGTAGGGGAGCTCTTAAACTGGGAATTCCCTTGAAGCCTCCGCAGGTCAAAACCTCATTGATTTTTGAAACGCTGCAGAACAGATCTGCACCCAAACCGGTTCTACCTCTGGAATAGGCATACCCTATGCACACACGTTTTTAAGTATTGAACAAAAGACAGTGTTGGTCAAAGTTTGTATAGTCAAAATAAAGTAAGCAGAAGAACAGTAGTAATGAAGTCGAGTATGTAGTCCCAATGATGACAAGGCTTGTTCCTTTTTGGTGAGCTTAATGTCACCCCTGAGGCATGATGGGAAGCCTGGGGTCAGGGCTGCCTTAAAGTCACCGTGCCAGTTTTTGTTATTGCTTTTCAATCCAGCCTGAGACTAACAATGTCTTTTTATGAGAAATTTTCAGGAGTTATGAGTGGTTTTACTCATTAAAACACAAAATTCAAAGTATATTTGATATAATGTGTTTTTTGTTTCCTTTATAATTGCATTATATGTACAAGGTTTTACATTGTGTTAGCCTCTTTTTGGGGCTGCATTGGTGTGAGAAGTTGGCCTGGTATATGATGTTCACTTAATTAAAAGTGACCACCTTGTACCATGCCAAGCAACCCTTATGGTGTGGTTGTAAGTCAACCTTTGGACTAGCTGCCCTAGTGGTAGCGTAGGCTAAGCAGTCTTTAGGCTAAACTCATTAAGGCGTGTTAAGCAAGCTGTATTACCACACATATAATCCCCCTTTATACCAATGAAAGGACACCAAACAGATATATATTGAAAATATATATTTATTTATTAATCAAAGAATCCCCTAAACTCTTTATGAGCACAAGGGCACAATTCGTTAAACAAGAAAAGCTTTTAAATACACAAAAGTTGCCCTTTATATGGATAGGCCAGGTGGCCCCTAAAACCATATACTAAAATAGTGGTATCAGGACCACTACTTGAGAAAGGAAAAGGCCTAGGGCCTCTAGAATCGCTGGGCCTACAAGGAGCTAACAAAGGCTAGGGGCCAGGAGGATCACCGGCCGCGTGTGCAGTGCTGGAAATGCGGGCGGCTTCCCATAGACTTATAATGAGTGCGTAAAGTTTACAAAGTTACTAAAAAGAGGAACTTCTGGATGACCTACGAACTTAGAATTTTAGAACTAGACACTTGAGATGTACATCTACAGTTGTGCACAGTTGTGCCAATGTTACCTCACCCACAGGAAGCGGGTGCACAGGGTTCAAAGTGTGTCGGGTTTCGCGTATCAGTTCAATGGAGCCTGGACACGAAGATGCTGCAGGCGGTCGAGCCAGAAGAGTTCCGGTGGATCCAAGGGTGGATCTGAAGAGTAGAGGACCTGAAAGCAGAGGGGACAATGTTCAAAGTCACTAGCCAGTGACCGGCGAGGCACCAGGTAGGTACCAGGCGTTGTCGGGTGCAATCAGGTGAAGAGAGGTAGCTTGTCTCCGCTGCCACGTAGTCCCTGAAGATCGAAGACGTCCAGGAGTCGGTTCACGATCTGTCCCACGCAGGCTCTCGCTGTCGGCAGTGTCTGAGACTTCGTAGATGCAAACAAGCCTTGGAAAAAGCAGGAAGTGCAGAACTTGGAGAAAGCTTGTAGCTCTGACCAGCAAGGTCAGAGGGGATGCTCCTTTGGAGGGGAGCGAGGGCCAGTCTGGAGCAACCAGACCAGTGGTGAAATTCTTGTTGTTTGTCGCCAAGATGGCCACTAGCCAACGGACTAGTAACCGGTTTGGCGCGTCGAGTGGAAAACTGCAGAAGGGCCCCACGCAGATCGTAGAGATGCTGGGGGGCTCACTTTTGGTGCAAATGCTGCTCGGGGTTGGGGCTTCTCAAGACCCCAAGCACAACTCGGAGGGAGCCTCGGTTGTCGTGCTGGTCAGCTTGTCGTGCGGCTTTCAAGATGGCTGGCTCCACGTGACTCGATGCCTCCACGGGCCCCTTCTTCGCAGGGACTGTGGATCAGGCTGTGAGAGGTCTGGAGGTCCAGGTCTTGTCGGGCTCTGGGCTCAGTCTCCGGCGGGAGGCGGCGACAAAGCAGACGTTGATTCGCTGGGTGGTGCTTGCTTGTGCAAGATGGTCACTCCCTGACCATAGGGTAGATTTTCCTTCCGTCTTCTGTGCAGCAGAACGTCGAAGTATCCGTCTTCTTCTTGGCTTCAAGTTGTTTCAGGATGTCTGAAGTCCTAAGGACACAGCTCCTACCTTTAAGCTAATCTAAGGGGCTGGACTACCTGCTAGGTCCCTCCTATGGGTGGGATCAGGAAGGGGGGTGGCTACACCCCCTTTCCTTTGTCCAGTTTCGCGCTAGGACTGGGGCTGGCAGGCCCCAGCTCTGGTTTGAACTGACATATGCAGGGGACACCTTGTGTGCCCCAAGCTTGTCTGTTTCCTTTCAAGCATTGCCTGACCAATACACAAAATCCTGTCTGGGGTGGTGCTAGCACATCCCCTGACAGGAAACCCTTTGTCCATGTCTCCCAAGCTGGAAGGACTCCCAGCAGCAGGAGGGCAGACTTGTGTCACGGTGGCAGCGTCCATTTTGTGAACACTGAGGCTGTGTTTAAGTTTAACCGGGGTTCAGGTTATGTACATGCCGTGTCCCTCTAGAAGGGTGGAATGCTAACCCCATCGCCAGAATTGGCGAGGGGTTAGTATTCCAATTCGTATGACACCTTACTCGACATGTTTTGGTAAAGCCAAACCAGACTTCACATTTAACTGAGAGGTTCATAATGCACATAAGAGTATATGGTATGGCTATACTTAGAAACAGCTAAAGGAAATGGTTCCGAAAGCTGCAGACAGGCTCAGCTCATGCCAGAGCACCATCTCACATAAAACCAAGCACTCTGCCTTCAGGATTGTTAAGGCCTGCCATAGGAGTGACTTATAGGTTTACATATGTTCTATTTAAGGTTAGGTATAGGTATACTACACCTAAGTAAGAGGTGGTTACACCAACTTACCCCAGCTGAGTGATCAGGCAGTTGTGTCAAGTCGATAGGCCAGTCCAGGGGTGGCATAATACATGCTGCAGCCTCTGGTAGGCCTCAGATACACCTATGCCCTGGGTACCAATGGTACACTGACACAGGGGCTCACATAGTGATCCAATTCCAATTGGTACTGCACCTAAAGTGCAGTGGTATAATTTAGTAGAGAGAACAGCAGGCTGGGGGTCTGATTAGCAGGCCCACAGCCTCAATATGTCAAAAACCAGTGAAGCAAAAAGCAAAAATTTGGGGTTACCATAGGTTAGCAGACCCTACTCTCCTACAAAATGTATTTTCAAAATTGTCGAAGTCATGTCAGCAAATGTTAAATCTGTACATTTCTGGTGAATGGACCACTCGTGGAGAGCGGCGGCATCCACACAGTCATCAAGTTGGTATTTTTCAGTAATCAGTCTACAGGGAAGCATTGCTACTTGTTATCTGCTGTTCCCCCAGGTTCCTGGTCTATCAGTTTGGTCATACCTTTGTTCTCTTTATAGCATCACTTCGTTGCGGCACATGAGTGAGTTACAGGCACTGAGCGTGCGGCCGCCCTTCACATGCTTCTTCACGGAGGAATTATTCCTCAGAACTACATTGCCTCTCCTTCCCAAGGGATGACCTCTTTCCATCTGAGGCAATCTTTCACCCTTCCCACCCTCTACCTCCAAAGGAGGCGAGAGCAGATCAGAATGCGCTTTATTCGATTTAAGAAGATGTTAAACCATAAACGCACAATACATAATAAAAAACTTGCATTTCATGTATATATACCAAATAAAAATTCAAACGATATTTTAAGAAGGAGTGGGACAATCCATTGTCAGCCGTTGTCTAACCACCCCTTTCAAGGATTTAACAATGTGATCAGTCACAGATCTGTTATTCAAATATTGCAGCTTTAGAAGGGCGGGCGGCATTGTCTCAAGCCATAACTCATTAAAATTGGTAAAATCCATTTTTTCCTGGGCATAGCATAAAACTTGCAAAAAAACATAATATGAATTGTCGACTGAGCAGAAATGTTATCACACAGGCACAAACATAGGGTGCGGGACCAGTCATTCGTTTTTGGGAAGATAACCCGAGTGTTAAAGCTGCCAAGGCGTAGGCGGGTCAATAACAATCTGTCATAGGCTCCTGCAGTGTTCAATAAGTATGGTTGTATTCCTGGTTGAGTCAAGAGTAGTTGGTGTGTTCTCACTGACGGTTTTACAATGTTGCTAGATAGATTAATGGACTCCAAATAGTCCAGACATAGTGATTTTAAATTATTTCTAGTAACATTGTTCAAGCTGTCAGGGTTAGAGAAATATTCAGGATGGCCTAGACTCTCTAAACAAGCATTTACAATGCAACGGTCTCGCCTTTGCCAAAGTTAGAGCTATTGGCATTGTAAATGACAACATTTTTATTTATGTGTTGGTTTTGAAAACAGATAAATAAATGGCATTGTCATTTACAATGTCAATAGCCATACAACTTGTAATTACATTACACACACAGAGGGTCACACGCACATATACAATCTTACTACCACACACAATTTCTCTCTCACACACAGTCTTCTCTCTCCCACACAATCTGTCTGTCTCTATCGTGCACACACACTTACAATCTCACACAAACGCTCACACATAATCTCTCGACCACACACACAATAATTATCACTCTCACATACACACTCACACACAATCTTTCTGACGCAAACACTTGCAATTATTTCCACACACACAAATGATCTCTCTCACGCACACATAATCTGTCTATCTTTTACACACACAATCCCTCTCACAATTTGCCCCCCTCTCTCATACACACACACACACACACACGCAGTACGGAGGTGACAATCAGATGCACCCCTGAGAAGCCTGCCTCAGGAGACAGGCGTCCGTGGAGACACAACTAGGATGAGACAAGCACACACTCTCTCAGGAGCCGTCACGGGTGGAGCGAGCCTATCGGCACCAGCTGCGCGTCACCAGAGAGGCCTTAATTCGGGGTTATTCACACATTCACGGAAAGGTGAAATGAGGAGCGGGGTGCAGACTGCAGGCATGAGCAGAAATGTGCACAAACGCGTCTGCACGTATATGATTACACACTGAACATACGTGTGTGTGTGTAAATAATATCCAATGTATCGCTATATTAAACTGCCTCACTACAACCACATATAAATGTTATTATATACATATCTATATGAGCATAGATTATGCAGCCCTATATCACGGAAATAAACGCCCCCTTCATCGCCGTTCCTGCCCGGATCTCACTGTCCTCAAGAGCAGGTTCAAGCCTCGGTTGTTTTAAATGTCTATGCTTCTCAGAAGTAGCGCCCAGATGCCCCACCCGGGCATTATAGAGTAGGGATCAGATTTAGATAAAATAAAGTCTTAAAAAAACAAACGCGTGCCTTTCATTGCTATCCATGTAGACTCCAAACGGACTGTCATGAAAAAACACATTAGGTACAAGCCGACCAGGCAATCCGAGCAGAGTGAAGCTGAACCGCCCGTAAACTGCTGAGCTACCGGTAAATTATTATAATGCAGCTACAATCTATTGCCGGAACCTTCAGAAGACTAGAATATCATAAGAAGCGGCTGCGTTTTACTATCATATGGCACCTTACCTAATTGAAAACACTGCCCCATCTTTAAAAAAGTACACTTAAAAGCCAGCGCTGTCACAATATTAAATCAAAGCCATCAACAAAATCAAGTAATAGCCGCTCTAATGACTTACCACCGCTGAACCGTAATTACAATGTTTTCCATTGTTTACCAGCTCCGACAGCGGAAGCGAAACCTTCCTTGGGGCGGGACTTCCGTCTTTGGAAGCCCGCGCACGCGCCCACGGAGAAGCAGTGCTGGTGACGCGGGGCTCATGCCCGAGGGAGGGCTCATGCCCGAGGGAGAGCCCCGCGGAGGCTGCAACACTTTAGAATGACGGTAAGTGGGGGGGGGCGCTTGCATGTATGCGGGGGAGGGCGCTTGCATGTATGCGGCGGGCGGGGGTGGGGGCGGCACTTGCATGTATACGGCGTGGGGCGCTTCTATGTATGCGGCGGCTGCCAGGGGGAGGGGGGCCCGCCTCTATGTATGCGGCGCCGGGGGGAGGGGTCCTTCTATGTATGCGGCGGCGGGGGAGGTGGGGGGGGGGCTTCTATGTATGCGGCGGGGGCCTTCTATGTATGCGGCGGCGGGCGGGGGGAGAGGGGGCTTCTATGTATGCAGCGTCGGTGGGGGAGAGGGGGGCCTCTGTATGTGTGTAGGTGCGTTCCTGTGTGTGTGTGCCTTCCTGCCTGCATGTGTGTGTTCAGTGTGGCTTTCCTTGCGCATGGGATTATGAGGCACGGCGACGTGCGTGCTCACGAGGTACAATCTCCGGCAGGAGAAGCTCGTGACAGTCTGCTGTCCACATTCCCCCAAAAGTGATTGCATAAGTTGTCTCGCCCTAGATGCAAAAGCTTCGCTTTTGCTTCGTCTAGGCGAGACCTAAAAATATTTGACATAGGTCAATCAGGAAATTCAATCAGCACCATCAAGGGACAGACAATCAGTGGTCAGGTCCCTGTTCAAGCCAGTAGAAGTGCCATGCCACAACAAGATTGGCTGCAGTTTAATCAAGTCTAGGAGATAAGGCAACCCCAGCTCAGCGTGGCATACGAATGTGGCTGTGCTACTGGGTACAGCTAAAAGATATCTCAGGAACCTATTTTCAACTATTTCCAGGCACTCGGCATTGGCAAGACTCCAGATGCCTGCTCCATACATGGCAACAGGAATGCATTTGGCTTTATAGATTGTTATTAAATCTGCAACTGGGCGCCTCCCCAATTTCCTGGCAGAATTAATTATGGCACCAGTGGCTTTACAAAATAATAACTTCCTGGATTCAAAAGCTAGAGCCCGTAGACCCCTTTTTTCAAATACAATGCCCAAGTAGGAAAAATGAGCTGTGAATTCGAGTTTCCTGTCTTCAATAAAGAATTCACAGGCACTTAGTACTGGGCTTACAGCATTTCATTGTAAACGTTTTATTTATATTGACACGAAGGTCAAGATCTAGCATATAGGCAGAAAAGCTGGTAATTACATTTTGTAGGCCAATGGGGGTATGAGCCAATAGGACGGCATCATCTGCATATAATAAAGCTCCTATTGGCCGTCCGTTTATGCATGGCAAGTCCTGACAATCATTACCTAATTTTGCTCTCAAGCTATTAATATAAAGAGTGAACAGGAGGGGTGCCGACACGCACCCCTGCCTCACCCCCTTCTTTACCGATAGGGTCTTACTGAGTTCACCACCCATTCCATAGCGCACCCGGGCCCTAGCATCTAAATAAGACTGTTTTAAAAAGTTAAGAATGGGATGAACAACCCCCATGGTGTCTAAAATGCTCCATAGCTTCTGATGGTTAACACAGTCAAAGGCTGAACTCAAATCAACAAAGCATAAAAATAAATTCCCCCTTTTAGCCTTTAAATACTTTCCAACCAGTAAGTTCAGATGTGAGCATTGTTCGATGGTTCCCACACCTTGGCGGAAGGAATACTGTAATTCAGAAATTATACAGTTTTCCTCTGCCCATAACCGTAGGCGGTTTAAAACAACACGCCCAGCCACCTTTGCACAAGAATCTAGTAATGAAATTGGTCTATAGCAGGACGGATCGTCACAATTGCCCTTCTTATAAATAGGGACCAGTATCGATTTCGTCCAAGTGGCAGTAAATCCCAGGGTGAAACAAGCTTTTAAGATCAGGGCTAACAGGGGTCCCCATTGCAGTGGATCTGATTTAAATAATTCCATGGGTATGCAATTGGGGCCTGGGGCTTTGCCCTCCATACTTTCGTTAATGGCCAAGATCACATCCTGGGCATCAAAGTTGATTTCAATAGGAAGATGGTTTGGAGGGATTAAATGTATGGCCGCCTCGTTTTGGGGATCCACGTGATTGTTATAAAGGCCAGAAAAATGGGACACACATTTATCCTCCTCTATTTCGATACTAGGCAGGTTACCCGAGGCAAGGAAAGGGGCATTCACTGCCTTCCAGAAACCTTTCGTATCTTTCAAGGCTTATGCTCGTTTTAGATCTTGCCATAATTCGGACTTTACGTTCACCTTGCGTTCCTTAAGAGACGTCTTATAGGCTAATCTTGCCCTTTTTATATCTGCTCGATCTTTAATGGGTTTATGTAAGGAGGTTATCAAGGCTGCATGGGTGTGGGAACATTTGGCACCAAAACAACTGCTTCTCTTGTCAGCCCATTTCTTACTTTTTGCCCGTAGTCCATTTTGTATAGTCTGAATTATTTTCCCAAAAGAACTAAGAATATCTGTTTTGTTAGTGTTTTCATCGAGACAGGCTGTAAAATAATCTTTACAGATGGTTAAGAGGTGCTTACGAAGTTCAGATTGATTTAGACCCGCCCATTTGACTGTGTAACCATTTTGTCTATTAATAGCAACATCCCCTGCCAGTGTGTTGCCAGTGTTGTACTTGTTAATGCTTTGGCCCCTGACCTACGCTCCCTGCCCAGGGCCACCATGAACCTAGAGCTGCCCCTGATTTGCCAATATTATTGTATACGGTGTGGCTTCTGGAGGTAGATTTAAGGTCAGGCCTTCTTCATTTACCCTGTCCCTTACCGTATATGTGATCTCGGGGTTGGCAGTCTTTGATTAATAATGAGTGCTATATCAGATGGCACTTTATTATAATCTAAATTAAGATGACTCTATGTCCAACACCCCTCCCAGATTGTACGGCTGGTTGTGAGATGTCCGCCATATGAGGGTTGGCTATATTTCCACCATTTAAGCAACTGGGTGGTATGTTATTTGTGCCTACACCCTGTATTTTGCTCAACAGTTCCTCGATCGCCAGGGTCATTGCCAGCAGTTTCTCTGATGTGGCCGAAGCTGATAGTGAAAGTTGATGGTATGGGGCATTGTCAGAGCTCTGCCCCTCACTGGGCACCAAAGAGTTCACGGAAATGGAACACGACTTCAGGCGCCCAGACGAATCAGTCAATTAACCTTCCAGAAGCTTTAAACGGCCGTCCAATGAAGCAACATTTTTGTCTATAGATTCCTGATCCGACCAAGGGCAGTGTCCAAAACTGTCATATTAATGGCATTAATGGCTGTGCCGTCCTCCTTGGGGCAGAATTGCGTAGACAATGAAACATCCATGGTCTGAGTACCTGCAGAGAAACTCTTTACCGCTTTATTGGTCTGGGAGTCACACTCGGATTCCTTTTGAAGTTTTAGTTTTGATGGACCCATATCCTTCTTACGGTTCATGGATGCCTTTGCCTTCGGCTTAGCCTTTGTGCCCCCAATAGAAGATTTGGAAGTCCAGGTTCTAGAGGCTATGCGTGGCCCGTTAGAGATATCCATTTGTAGTGCTGGGGGCTCATCATGTAGAAGGGCCAACACATCCGAGACCACTGGTACTGTCCCCAAGTTATAAGGTGATGAGCAGGATTGGATTGAGTTTTGGGAGATACCTGCTGGATTATGTAATCCTAATGAGGTTCGCCTTGAATGAGATAGGGGGTCTAGAGACAGCCGCCTCTCTTTTAGTTCTATCTCATGGCATAGTAATGATTCTGCCCTCGTTATAAATGCATCAGATAGTCACTCCACCACGACGTGAAGTACCAATCCCGCTTCACACGAATCAATAGCGCAGAAAGCTATAATTAAAATCTGTACCTGAAGGTCGTTATAGAGGTGGTATGATGTAGGGCCACTTGTTAGAGTGTGGCCCAGCCCAACCTCCTCCGGGCTTCGACGGGCAAGGATCCCCCAGAGAGTTTTATGGACCCGGTGGCTGGCTGGCACTGCTTCTCACACGAGGCCGCACGGCTCTCTGGGAGATGGAGCCCAGGCAGTCCGTGGTCCGCGTTCGGGAGCAGAGAAGAAATATTATGGAGTCCTGTGGTGGTGCCACAATATCCCAACAAGGGCCCAGGCAGCAGCACAAACAGCAGAGCAGCAATGCGGGCAAGGAAGGGCGTGATCATATCAGTAAGAGCCCCAAAAGAAAGTCTATTTTTATATTGACCCTAGGTGCGGACTGTAGAGGCTTCAAGAAGGGCACCTCTGCCCAGAAGAGGACCTTATCTCACTGCATCAGTCCCCGAGAGCAGAGTCCCCCGCATCAGCACTTGTCAGAGGTGTTCCTGTGGCTGAGATTTACTGTGCAGTGACATGGGCTTCCCTCCTCCACACCTTCACTAAGCGGTATTGCATGGATTCAGATGAGAGGAGGGATGGCCAGTTCAGACGTTCAGTGCTTCAGGGTCCTTAACAGCGTTATTTAACACCATAATGACTCTTGGTGTGGTTCCAGAATCATGGAAGTCTTCCATAACTGTGGTGATTCACAAGAAAGGGGGGGAGAGATGACCCCTTCAACTATTGGCTAATTTCCAATCAGGCAACATCAGGAAAATCTTTGGGAAACTCTTACAGTCACGACTCAAGACCTGGACAGAGGAGAACAATATTGCCTTTAACCCTCAGGCTGAATCCTGAAAAGGCCAATGTAGTATCGAACAGGCTCTGAGGTTGTACATGATCTGTATGAAGTTTGTGTCCCTGAAAATTCCCTGCTCTTCTTGGTCTTTGGAAACCTAAAAACAGGATTCTACTCCGTCGCCGCTCCGTCCTTCGGAGTCTTCTGGAGGAAGGAGGTTCCCAAGCAACTATTTGAGTATCCGAAAGATCTGCCGCAGCAATCATTCCAGAGTAAGATTTGGTATAAAAGAAGAATGCACAGAGAAGTTTGAAATAAACATCGGCGTTGGGCAGGGTTGTGTACTTGCCCCAGCTTTATTCAACATTCACATCAGTGGAACTGATTCTCTCTGGAATCTTCATCTTGATGTTCCGATCCGGCTGGTTGCAGATGATGCAGTAATATTAGCGCGTACTGAAAAATCAATGCTTCAACTTTTGGAAGGCTTAGAGCTATTCTGTAAGGTACAGAAGTTAATAATCAATAAAGAGAAAAATATATGATAATTATTCCTAAATCAAAGGTATTGTTGACATTCAGGATTAATGGTAAACCAACTAAGCGACTTAAAACATGACTACCTCTGCATACGAATGGATGACCATTTATATTGGAAAGCTCATGTGGCGAAGGCGGAAACAAACTTGACGCCACTATTCTACATTTTGCTAACTCAAGCAGCAAGAGACCAATAAAACTAGCACTATTGCATTCAAGACAAATGCACGTGTGGCCTGCCCTTATAGTGCTGAACTGAGGGATTTTACGAAAGTTCAGGCTCTTCTTGTGACATGTACTAAACCTGGGTCCTGGAACCCCAATAACAGTATTAAGAGCTGAGCTGGGGTTCACCGGAGGATCTCAACCCGCAAGATAATGGATGCGAGTGTGGTCAAATCTATCCTTTGCATCATATAGTATCGTTCCGCAGGAACTGCGACGATGCAGGATTACAAAGGTTTTCCCCGGTTCGAGTACGCTGAGAACATTCCAACATACACTAGTTGAGTAGAGCAATAGAATCATCTGGAACTGATGAATAAGGCAACACTAGAACGGGTTAAAAAGAAATATTGGGCATTCATGTGGAGCAAGCAAGAAGCCAGGAAAGGCATCCTTCCGACTAATTACCAGACAGTAAAATGTGAACCTCGCCTGGAGCAGTTCTTGGACTTGCTGTTCCCTGCTGAGAAAATGGTTTTATATCTCATGTTCAGATTAGGAACTCTTCAGGTGTGGGCCTTTACTAAGTCATAGATAAAGCCCCTGGAGGCAGATCTGACACATGTCCCCGTTCATAACAGGGCCCTGAGTCATTTATGCGTGTTATGCTGCTGTGTGATATGTTGCTTAAAATCCGAAGGTACTACCTACGTCCATTTTTTCTAACACGTAATCTGAAAAGCTGCAGTGCAGCACTTTTCTTATGTTATAGAACTGATCGTATGGAGATTTACCAGGCAGTTGCTTTGAATATGCAGACCTGCTATAGACAGCAGTGAAGGAAGTGGGTTCAAACCATAATCCAACTGTAGTGATGGATTTGAAATTTTCCGTTTATCTCTGTGGGCTGTGCTCGGCTCGTCCTTTGACATGTTTGCCCTCATAAACTGGAGCGTAGCTTGACTCCAACATGAAAGGCACTGGAGAACCTTATGGACTGGACAGAGCATCGAGAGGTATTGTTGCACATTTCTACTTGAACCTGCACTTTAGAAAATGCTCGCTTAGGTGTTGGACGTCTATTGGCCCATATCTGAGGGTTTAATTTCCATCGGGCTGTCAGCAAAAGTGTAATTATCTGGTCAATCCTCGATTTTTTACCACACTAGGTAATGTCTGCACAGCAGGCTTGTGCTCTTCTTTTATTTCTGATGTTTATAAGACCGCTGTCAGGCTTCCTCGCAGGTTTACTTGCTCTGAGTGGGCAACAAGCAGACGGAGATACCGGTATCTGCACCTATGTACGTGCTTGTTAGCTGGTACGCTTTGTAAGATCTAATGACCGCTCTATCTAATTGATTTGTGTTAATAGTGATGTACGTCATCCATTTGCACTAGCATTTTACGCCAGATCATGGATTATGCGCAAAGTGTAGTATTTGTATGAACTGTGCTTAAGTCGTTTTAAATCAACAAGAATTGTGATTGTTTTATTATGTGCTGTAAAAAACGCTGACAATAAACCTTTGCCATCAAGTACCACACCTGCAGGAATGCTCAGTGGGTTGTGCGCAGCTAGATTTAACATGGACGTCTGTGGAAGTGTGTCCCTCCAGAAAGCAGAGTAGAACATACGGTGGGGGTCAAGAAAGGTTTATTTAAGTATCACAGATGCAGAGACCCCATCCATCATCAAGCTAAGACCAACGGAGCTCACGGCCTAGCAACCATCCCCACATTCCAGAATATCATGACACAGGACGTCACACCTTCTCCCTCTGTGACTCTGGTGGTGCCTGATAACTGAAAGGCACACATTTGTTTACATACAACTTCAAATATGTCTGATTTATTATTCCTATTACCGCGCTTTCAACCTGAGAAGGCCTGTCCTAGACCAGTGTGTGGACAAAACACATGCCAACAAATCGAGGACAAAGGCATTGGGACATGGTCTAGGGACACTGACAACAAATCCTACATCAAACCTCACGTTTAACTGATGGAGCGCAAAGAGCGATAGAAAGCATAATACTGAGAAAAAGTAACCTTGAGATTTGCTGCAAACTAAAGTAAATTACAAAAACTAATAAAAGAACTACATATCCACAGCTGTGAGACCTGGAAGCCGATTATTTCTCAATATAGCCCTAGTTTATGATTACCTTACAGCGCTCACATTATCATCCGTGCTAGAAGAGATGGGAGCCTGGGGTGTCTGGTCACAGAAGCTCATTTACATACAAAGGGGGTGACAACTTGTTCACAACGTACAGCACCGCTTGTACACAGAAAAGGGTAAAGTCTTGTGTCTCTTTTTTTCATTTTCTTTAATATATCCTGCACCTCGCTCTCTTTTTCTCTTTCTCTCATTTCAATTAATAATAAATTACTCAAATTCGCTATTGCTTTATCAGCACGGCACAAGTCGGGGGTAGCCACAGTTTGAAGGGGTCCCCACCACTATTATCTAGAAACTTGACTCAGTTTCATCTAGCTCCTTAGCCTACAACTGATAATTTTAACTTTGTGCCCCAGCACTGCAGCCACAGGCCTCTGGGTGTTTGTTTGTATGAGTGGCGCAAGAGAGTAACAGAGAACTTGACAAAATTAGCCCTTCTTTTGCTTAATACACTGTAAATGTGAAACACTTTGGGGCTTATGGGCTGGATAAAGAATAACGTCAGGAAACAAACGCAAATTAAAAGCACATTTTATTTATTCGCTGAAAACTGTTTAAAAATTGAATTTCCAAGTTCCACATATCTGTTTAAAAATATTTACACTTTCAGTCATTTCCGAGTTTAGTTACAAACTAATAGTGGGAAAAACACATGATGTATAAAAACTGAAACCAAAAACTTATTTTTACATTATTTTATGTTTCTTGTTTTGTGTTTTTTAACAGGCCGTCAACCTTTTCTGTGAAAATTATTATAAGGGCCTGACATCACTTCTTGTGATGTCACTACATGTGATGTCACTGTAATTTGCATATGATAATGGGCTCCTTCACTATTTTCCTTACTTGTGCGCTGTTTATTGGCATGACATGGGTCTATGGGTATTAAAAATAAACATGTAAATTCACAGGTGTTCAGCCCATTTCTCTGGTGATGTCACACATTGACATGTATTTGGCAGCTTCTTCTATTTTTAGGTGAGTACAAATAATGTGCAGTTCCCCCTCCTTTCATTTCTCTCTTTTTCTCATCCTTTTCTTTGTCTCTCTCGCTCTCTTTATCTCTCACCCTCTCTATCTCCCACACACTCCTGTAGCGTTAGCTTCATGAATTTCACTGCCACTTCTGGCATTCATACGACAAATCCTTTAAAACATTTGAGAATGTTGTATATTTATACTTACATAAATATGACTACCTGGTGTCTGTAGTCCTTTCTTAGTGTTCCTACCTTCTCTATCTCCCATGTTACCTATCTGTGTTCTATTTGTGGTGTTGAGGATTCCAGCCCTGGCAGTTGGTCTGGTCAGCTGTGGGGTTTCTCTGCTCTGTGTCTTATCTTATCTAGTAACTTAATAAATACATCTAACTACAAGAAGACGTGTCCTGCTGCCGGCTTAATTCCATTTACAACATTTTGGCGACGTTTGAAGCTGACCAGACCAGAGGCAGACCAAAGGAGAAGACCAGGAAGACCAGAGCAGTACCTCACCAAAAAAGAACCCATCTAATTGCGGCAAGAAGCAAGAGGAAAAGTTGAAACAGGCGTAAGAAAGAAGGTTTGAAGAAATTAACCGCAAGTTACAAGAGAAAATCAACAAAACAAGCCGCAAGTAAATTCTGTGAAACGCTTGAAAATCAGTTAAAGCAACTGTGAGTAAAAGGAAACGAGTGATTTACAAGGAGAATACAGTTTGCTGAAAAGGAAAAAAACGAGTGATTTTCAGGGGGAATACTGTTGTGAACATAATTTCTGGCGAGCGATTTTACTTTGTTTGAACTGTCAACTGCCTTATTTTGTGCATGCAGAGAGATCCTTCTCCTAGGCAGTCATCTTCATTCTTATGACGTCGTAGAATCTCCGTGGGGTGTGATGGAGAAGTAGAATCTTCATTGCGGTATCAAGCGTCATCAAACTTTGAACCGGGAAGGACTCTCAGCGCGTCACTGCGCAATGGCACGTAAGGTGAGCGGCCATTTTTGTATTTAGATTACCAAGGTTACCGGAACAATGCTACGCTGTCGAAGACATGCAGGCTGACCCATGTTTGATGTGATCGGAACAATACAAAGCTACCCAAGTACGGCGAGTAGAGCTGAGGAGAGGTCATTCACGCGCAGTCCGACCGATATTCACACGGTGAGAGAAATGAAAAAGTGTGCTGCGTTTGTTTAATTTTGAAAGATGTGTGCTGGAAATCCTACAAGTGGAAATGTGCCGTACATCATTATTTGTGGCAGTACGCTTACATTAAGATTAAAGCTTAACTTTTGTCAGAAGTCTTGCTGTTCAACAAAACGTGAAGGAACTTCGCACCGAGCGACCTCAAGAAGATAATCCAGTGGATTCGGTGCCCCAGAGGAATTCCATTTGCTCCAATGCACTGTGCTCGGTGTTCTAAGTTATTGGTTCAGATTACAAGTGGATGACAATTTTGAGGTAAGAGTAGTGCCAATGGAATTTATGGGATGCGCTACCAGCCTGTGTCTTTTTGGACAGTTGCAGGGTGAGTAACTTCTTACGGGAATGTCATATTGCTAAATTGTGAAGTGACGGAGGTTTAGAACTTATGACATGACATGTCCTTGAATTTGAAAGCACGAGGCTGACAGGTTTTTTGTTGTTTTCGAGGCGTATTTGTGAAAGGGAAGAACAGTTACTCAGTGAAATCCTTGACAACACTGCCACCTTATGGATTTAGAAATATTTTATGTTTGTTCAATTCTAATTAATGTAGAATTCGATCATCACAACATGAACTGCTACAGTAAATACTTTTGGAATTTCATTAAAAAATGATTTAAAGAAATGCAATGTGATTTGGCGGAATGTAGCAATTGGCAAGTACAGCGTTTAACGGTGAGGAGCCTCTAGACATATGAGGCAGAAGGAAAATAAAATAATCAAACTTAATATCAAAGGAGGAGAAAAGTAAAAGTGAGACTGTTTAGTCCAGTTAGGAGCCAAAGCTACTGCAGAACAAGAACAAGGATGTGTCAAGACTCAATGGGAGGTCAATACAAGGACCGTTAGAACCAGCGGGGGACTAAGTAGGATTCAAGAATCTAACTGGGAGAGGACAAGTAAGTCTCAGGACCGGAGGAGGACAAGGTCCCAGAACCAGGAGGGGACAATGGTCCCGGAAGTGGTCTCATGTGGAAGTGGGCAAACGCCCCAGTGACACAGCAGATCTAGATGGAGACTCCTGTGGTTTAGTGGGACAAAGGTTCTATGAACAAAATAGAGATGAAAACGTGAATTCCAGGACCCACTTAACTGAAGAATGGGTGGGGACAGAAACATTTCTCTGGACTGGTGGAGGAGATAATACATTCCAGAACCTGCTGAAGCAAGGCATTGGTGGGGACAGAAGAATGTCTCTGGACTGGAAGAGGAAAAATAAATTCCAGGACCTGCTGAACCAAGGAATTGGTGGGGACAGAAGAATGTGTCTGGACTGGTAGGTGACTAAGTGAATTCCAGGACCCGCTGAACCAAGAGTTGGGTGGGGACAGAAGATTGTCTCTGGACTGGAAGGGGACAAAAGTTCCAGATTTAGGACCGAAGGAGGAGTGCCGGGAGTGGACAGATGACGTCCCAGGAGCGGTGGAGGACAAAACTCCAACAACCTGTACCGGGAGAGGACGAAGAGATTCCCAGAACCGGCGGGGTTCGCGACTGAGGTTCGTGAAGGACTAGAGCTTCAGTACTGCAACAATGTTGTGATGAGGTGGTTCTTTGAACCGGCATAAATGTTCTGCGTTTTTGTACCAGACTTTTAGCCCATAGTGCTGAGGCAAATTGTCCACAGGAAAAATGAAATTTAAAGAAATTTCGGAAGCCTAATACAACCAGAGGCTCTTAACCTGAGGAAAAGACCCAAAAGACACCTGGTTCAGAACTAGTTTTTGGACTGTAAGAAGTCTAGATCCAACTTTTTTTTTTCTTCGGGAGCATTCTTCCAGAACTGTCATTTATTCAACGTTAGCTCAAGGCTGCGACGGACAAATATGCTTGGAGAAAGTGAACTCTCTATTTCTGTTTTTGGTGGCCACAATGATGGAGTGTAGAGAGTGGACTGGCTCTTTGTTTTTGTCATTTGAAAGGGGGAAGGTGGTCATAGTGATCTTCATCTTATTTCTTGATCCTGATTCTCTTTCTCCCTGTTCTGGAAGTTAATGAGATCTTTGATCTCCTTAGTGTTATATGTGTCTTTCTTCATGCTTTAACTCTTACTGTGTGTTTGAGTCTTTCATTTTGTCTTTTGTTTGTAAGGGTATCTCCCACACACTCCTGTAGCGTTAGCTTCATGAATTTCACTGCCACTTCTGGCATTCATACGACAAATCCTTTAAAACATTTGAGAATGTTGTATATTTATACTTACATAAATATGACTACCTGGTGTCTGTAGTCCTTTCTTAGTGTTCCTACCTTCTCTATCTCCCATGTTACCTATCTGTGTTCTATTTGTGGTGTTGAGGATTCCAGCCCTGGCAGTTGGTCTGGTCAGTTGTGGGGTTTCTCTGCTCTGTGTCTTATCTTATCTAGTAACTTAATAAATACATCTAACTACAAGAAGACGTGTCCTGCTGCCTGATTAATTCCATTTACAACAGAGAACAAGGGACAATCAAGTGTGGAAGACGAGTTGCTGGGAGTGCAACTGATTGTCCTGGCACATATATACTTTTGATGTGGGATTTCGCTTTTTCACCATATTCTTCAAACAGAGTCTGCTGCTTACAATGGCTCAATTCGGGTAAAAAGTAGAGTTTGGCAAGTCACAAAATGAATAGGGAGAGCCATGTCGGAGAGGAGCCACGGGTCACACTTAGTTATGATGGGATATAAAATCCTATATAGATGGTATTGGCGTAATATATCCAATATATGTGTTAGCAATATGTACTCATTAATTTCTTTCTCTGATATATATATTTAGTATTGGCTCAATGTGTCTAACCAATATGAAGTTCCCGCTTGTTTTTCATGTGCTGCAACCCACTGAGCTATCTTTGAAATGTGCAAGCTTTAGGTGTACAGAATTGTTCCTGTAATGTGGAAACTCTTATGATACTCTTGTCCCCTCAGTAAGGGACCTGTTATGCTACATTGCTTTCCTTTTGTTAGGTTCCCAATATGAACATTTCTGTATATTGATAGAGGCTTGTTAATGGCAGGAAAACCTCTGATGCAGACACTTGTTCTGTAACTTCACTCATGGCATAGTCCCCCTCCCTCTTGGAGTTTGAATTACTGAGAGCAGCTTAAAAGTGAACTGTCTCTCCTTTAACTTGAGAATCCAAGGCCATCTGGCTTTGGCTTGCTGAGACACACATTCTTGCAGACTCTGTTCTCGTACTCCCAGGTCCCGAGATAGCTAATGGAGTTCCCTTTCTGACCTGTCTCAGGAATAGTGCAGGCCCTGCTAGCTGTAATCAATTGTGCCCTACATGGACTTACTGTATCATATGCTGACAACTTGTTCTTCCATGAAAGGTGATCTTGCTAGTGACTCAAACTGTATAAATGCATTGTATCAAATGTATGCTGGCAGTCTTCTCCGCGCACCCAGAGGGGTGAGGATGAGAGAGAGGCTCCTCTGGCCAGAGCTCTTTTGAAGAATAAATGATTGATCCTTCTCCACTGCCATCTGATTGATTATTGATAATTGGTAATTGGTAATTGGGAAGGGGCTAATTGGTAAGAATAGCCCCATAGCTTTATGGTAATGTAATAATATTTTGATTCCTTCAGTTGGGGACTCGTCCGGGATTCCGCGTTTAGGGTCACCCCCTCCCATAAGCGGGAGAAGAGGGAAAGGGGGGAGTTCTGGTAAAAGGGGTGGATAAATAAGGATCCTAATTGCAGAGCCAGTTTTTGGTAAAATTCCACTCTTGCGCCCAGAGGCCTCCCCAGCTGCTAAAATGACCCTTCGCCGGAATCCTATAAGGTGTAATCCAGGAGCTGACCGTGTTGGTCTTCAGAGCACTTTGTCAGGAGCTGGCAGTGGAGAATATGCAATCACCTAAGTGCACCGGGTGAGTGAATTGTATTGTTGGTGTCTTTTGGAATAGCACTGTTGAGCGGTGCTTTTTGGTAACAGTTAACTGTTCTTTGAAGGTGACCGGGGAAGCCGGATCACGAAACTTGGTTGGGAATTGGGGATCCGACGTTGTGGCATAGTGGCTGCATGGGCGGACGCCTCGCAGACTCGATTTGAATTCGAATTGTTTAGAGGATCCTGATGCCTTGGTGAACACATGTTTGTTCACACGGGTGAGCCCTATTTTGGATACTCCGGGGATGCCCGGGTAAGCTCAGAGTCTGGTGCCAAAAGCTCAGATAACTGGCCCAACCGGAACAAACCTGCGAGGAAACCAGAGGATGGGTTCAGGGATCCTTTCGGTGGGACAATAGAGAAGAACTAATCTAGAGATGGTTCTTAGCGGCCGTTAGAGGGTTGTCCCAGGATTTTTTTCTTTTTTCTTTGGTAGAGTCGATTCCCTGGACAAGAGTCGAGGGGCTCTGTCTGTATTTGAAAGCATGCTCTTGGAATTTGAAAAAGCATTTTGAAAACTTGTGGCCAGCGGCGCTTTACAGCACTTTGGGTATAAACAAGTGAGAGTGTGTGTGACAGAGTGAATGCTAGAGAGGACACGTCCGGATGAGTGAAGATTGTGTCAAGTGTTGATACAAAGAATTGTGTTTATTTGATAATGCCTTGTTTCAGTAAGTTATGTTTTGAATGTTGCTGGTACTGGAAAAAGCGTGTGATTGAATGACTGTGAATATGTGAAAGACTTCTGAGAAGTGAAATTGTTAAGGAGTGAGTTTAAGTTGGTCTCATCACCGTCAAAATGCGTCAAAAAATCGCCGGCAAAATGCGTCGAAAAATCTCCGTCAAAATGCGTCGGAAAAAAAAAAAGAGCAATTGAGAGGGGTGTAACTAGACCAAAAAGCAAACTCTGTGATTTGATGACACCCTTAATGTACAAAAATACTGATGAAAAGTAATTAGGGGCAGGTTAAAAGTTTAGTATGAGAAAATTATGGGTATTTCAAATGTGTGAATTGTTCCCATGCAGGCTCGTGTTCTTGGTAGTTCAGTGAACAAATGAGCTGGGTCCAGATTAATATCATGGTTGCAGGTTCTGATTCAAACTGGGCCTGCTGAGACTTTCAGCTATTAGAGGTTGATAAAATAAGTACCATTGTGTGGAGTAATAACATATATCTGTTCTATGCAACTATGTTATATATTTTTTTAGTTGCTGTAAATTATTTACAGTTAGCGGTTTACTAATCTGATAATAGTAATAAAATTCTGACCCCCCTGGAAAGAAATTGTATATAAAAATTTAATTTTGAATAGGGCGAATTATTGCAGTTTAGAAAGTATTAGCAAGACTTTTTGTCTTTGACAGCTTCAGAGCAGGGCTGTGCCCGGCAGATTTTAGCCTTAAGGTCTGTAAGGTGGGGGCAGGAGAACAGTTGGCTAGCAGTCCAGGAACAAGCCGCGCTGAGGGGCTATCTTTAGCTTCTCTGATAGAACAGGGCAGCTGAGAAATGAAACTCAAGGAGTCTGCCAAGCGGACTGTGTGCAATCAATGGTTGAAAAATAAATTGTTCCATGGAGCTGCATTTATATTTTTTAAATTGATATATAGGTCCTGGACAAAAAGTAAAATGATGGACCTGTTGTGTTTTACTTGGGGGGCTCATCAGAGTTAAGGGGAAATACTTGCTAGGCACTCTGACACCGCTGACACATTCTACAAGCCTTTTTTCGGCACTGCCGCCTCGCCGATTCTCGAGGACGGCGGGCGCCATCTTGAGGGAGGCAGGGAGAGCGCTCTAGTCGCGCCATACTCCCGCCCCCTTGGAATACTTATTACGCCTCTTTCTCACGCTCGGTGCCCTACAGTAGCTCTCCCCGGTGAGGCAACTGGGGCTGCGAGCTGCGTTGTGACTAGCAGTAACTCGTCAATTTGGAAAAGCGCATTATCTTTTTAAAATTGCACCAGATCGTTTTTATATGTGAATTGATTTTACTGTTGTGTTTTACTTGGGGGGCTCATCAGAGTTAAGGGGAAATACTTGCTAGGCACTCTGACACCGCTGACACATTTTACAAGCCTTTTTTCGGCACTGCCGCCTCGCCGATTCTCGAGGACGGCGGGCGCCATCTTGAGGGAGGCAGGGAGAGCGCTCTAGTCGCGCCATACTCCCGCCCCCTTGGAATACTTATTCCGCCTCTTTCTCACGCTCGGTGCCCTACAGTAGCTCTCCCCGGTGAGGCAACTGGGGCTGCGAGCTGCGTTGTGACTAGCAGTAACTCGTCAATTTGGAAAAGCGCATTATCTTTTTAAAATTGCACCAGATCGTTTTTATATGTGAATTGATTTTACTGTTGTGTTTTACTTGGGGGGCTCATCAGAGTTAAGGGGAAATACTTGCTAGGCACTCTGACACCGCTGACACATTCTACAAGCCTTTTCTCGGCACTGCCGCCTCGCCGATTCTCGAGGACGGCGGGCGCCATCTTGAGGGAGGCAGGGAGAGCGCTCTAGTCGCGCCATACTCCCGCCCCCTTTTCTCCCTATATCATGTGCAGACCAGCCAGACGGCGCAGCGGGCTGGCGCAGCGGGCGCGCCGGTTGCGCGCCGAAGCCGCGCCTAAGCCAAGCCCGTCTGCGCCCGTCCGCGCCAGGATCGCGCTGAGCGCGGGCCATGCTGCTCCCGCACTCCCTGTCCTCAGGTACGACTCGCCTGCATTGCTTTCCATGCGTTCTACCTCATTTAGTCCTTCCTGTCATGTTTTCGCTTTCTCAGACGACCTCAGGAGCCCCTTCTTTTGTCAATCATGTGGTTGGTCATCCTCTTGTTCCGCCAGCCCTGATGTTTCCCTTCCTCCCAAACTTGCCTTAAGACTACCTCTTTCAATAGTGGCCTCATTAACGCCAGATCCTTAGCATGTCACGCACAAGATATCCACGACCTTATCGTATCAGCCGATCTTGATGCCCTATTCATTACCGAATCTTGGCTGCATGATGCCTCCAACCCTGATCTTGTAACCGCCCTTCCTCCTGATTTCACCATCATCAGGCAGGACAGACCCATTGGTCGGGGAGGCGGGCTGGCCATCATTATAAAGAAAACATTCAAGTGCCATACATTCGATCTGGCCGCCTTCAAGGATTGCGAGTCCTTGGGATTTGTTATCCAAATTAGTTCTTCCTCTGCTTTCTCCGGAGGACTTGTCTATCGCCCCCCCCGGAAATGCCACTTCATTCCTGGACTCCCTTGATGAAACCTTGGCAGCCCTCCTCACCCACTACCCCTCCTTCACCCTCCTAGGGGATTTCAATCTTCATTTGGAATCTTGTACTGATTCACACTCTCTTAATTTCCACCACTCCCTCGAGATTTTTGGTCTTTCCCAATCAGTCTCCCTTCCCACTCATTGTGCCGGGCACACCCTGGACGGCATTTGCACAAACTTGACCTTTTTAGAAGTCTCCCCCCCCCTACCACAAATATGGACAGATCACTGTCTCGTTCCTTTCTCCATCCAATCCAAAACTCTGCCTCCTCCCCCCACTAAACACTCCCATACCCCCTTTCCAGTTAATTGGAAAAAGGTAGCTGAGTGCATCAAACTCAACCCCCTACCGACTGTCCCTCCCCCTCCTATAACGGGTGATGCAACAGTAGACTCCATAAATTTTCATCAGTGGATTGACAGAATGGTCTCTGCTAATTCAATACCTGCCACTCAAAAACCAGCTTGTGGTAAGAAGAAGCCTAGCGCCCCTTGGTATACTCCCGCCCTCACTGACTGCCATCTCAAGTGTAGGCTTATGGAGAGAAAATGGAGAAAGACCTATGACCCCACTGCCAGAATCCTATACATCCTTCAGAGAAAACAATACCTTTCCGATATAAAAAGGGCAAAAACTGTATTTTTTACTCAAGAAATAGACTCAGCCAACCAGAAACAGCAAACGATTTTCAACATCGTAAAATCCTTCACTCATCCCAAGGCTTTGGCACGTGAAATTCCCCCCTCACAAATTCTCTGCGATCAAATCGCCGACTTCTTCGAGGAGAAAATTCAGAACATCCATAAGGACTTCCCCTCCCCACCCACTCCAACCCAAGAACCCGACTCAACCACGCCCCTACTTAGTCAATTCACACCAGTCTCCCTACAGCGAACGCAAAAAGCCATTTTGGCTTGTAAATCAGGTGCCCCCACGGACTCTTGCCCTCCAGTCATCCTTCACCACCTCATCGAGACTGTTAATCCTCTTATCAATGCTATTGTGAATCAATCTCTTCACTCCGGTACTGTTCCCTCTGATTGGAAGAAGGCCATAGTCAAGCCCCTTATGAAAAAGCAAAATATATCCCCTACCGATTTGACTAATATGCGCCCAATTTCCCTTCTCCCAGTACTAGGCAAAATCACCGAGCAATTAGTCCATGAGGAACTAAAACACTTTGTGGAAAATTTACATATTTTGCACCCACAGCAATCCGGCTTCCGCCCGGGCCATTCCACAGAAACCGCTCTGATTGAGTTATCTCACACCATCAAGTTCTTGCAAGATGAGGGCAGGCAGGCTGTCCTCATCTTGCTCGACCTAACCGCGGCCTTCGACACCATCTCTCATGCTATTCTTATCAATAGGATGCGTGAGATTGGTGTCTCGGGCTCCGCGCTTGCTTGGATAATTTCATTTCTGTCCAACCGCTCTCAAACGGTTTCCTTAGGCCCTTATCTTTCCGGCGAACGCCCTATTACCTCAGGTGTGCCTCAGGGCTCCATCTTGAGCCCTCTCTTTTTTAATGTATACATGGCCCCCCTCCTTACGTTGATTGAGTCACATGGGATTCTAGTGACATCCTATGCTGACGACACTCAACTCGTCGTCACTATTGACAAAAGAATCCCTGACGCTGCCATCAGACTCCAAAATTGCCTGTCAGAAGTCTTTTCCTGGCTCAACCTGAATCATCTGAAATGCAATAGCGCCAAAACCGAAATAATACCCCTCGGTAAAGGTACACTCTTTTCCCCTAAAGAGTGGTGGCCTCATAACTCCGAAGCACCACCAAGCGCGGTTGTGTCAGCCCGCAATCTGGGAGTTCAATTCGATGCTTCCCTTAGCTTCGATGAACATGTGCGTATCACCGCAGGACGCTGCTTCAGCTTAATCAGGCAACTAAAGAAATTCTTTAATTTCTTGCCCATCTCAGCCAGGAAATCAGTCGCGGTTGCGCTCATCCTTTCCCGGCTGGATTATTGTAATGGCCTCCTAGCAGGCATTAAGAAGTCCTCACTAAAAAAATTACAAACCGTTCAACACGCAGCGGCCAGACTCGTCCTGAAACTCCCCCGTAGGTCTTCGGCCACTGAAGCCCTTAACGCACTCCATTGGCTGCCCCTCCACAAGAGAATCTTGTTCAAGCTTTTAGTCACCATCTTCAAAGCTAACAAGTGTACGGGCCCAGCTTACCTGATCAAGCGCTTTCAGCGTTATACTCCAACTCGCTGCTTGAGGTCATCAGGCGCTAATTTCATCTCTGAACCCCGAATCAAATTAAAAACAAAGGGTGGAAAGACCTTTTCATTCCTTGCTGTTAGGGCATGGAATCGCCTCCCCCCTAATCTTAGGCATGCCCCCTCAGAAAGCCTTTTCAGGAAATCCCTGAAGACATGGATTTACTCTCAATCAGACTCCTCAGTTCTCGCAGCTATCTGATCCATGCTATCCAAGTAGATCTGCTGTGGGCCTAGCGCCAAGATGCTCCCTCCGGAGCGAAAGAAGCGCTTTATAAAAACCAATAAATATCAAATATCTTGCATTAAATTTGATGGGCTACAAGCCTAGCTGAAAATGATTTTCAAATTCAGAATGAATTTTCATAGTGGAAATTGTGGCCCAAAAGGCTAACATGGAGTGTCAGTGAAGCAATTATGCTTTTAGAAAGCTGAAATTAAGATGGCCCTTATTAAGGTGGCCTAGTGTTGCAAGCTGATTAACAAGATGATAACAGTTAAGTAATGGGAATGTATTTTTGTGTTGGAACATGTTTTTTCTGATTAATAGTTATACTTGTTATTTTGTTATGGGAAAATGTCTTTTTCTGTTTCTGCCCACAGGTCATTCATGGATTGACAAGACACGTGAGTTGAAGTGGCAAACAAAATAAAATGTCATGGTTGTGAGAAGAAAAAGTGACTGTCAGCGATGTGTTGAAATGGATGTATTTTTGGCATAATCCCTCTCAAAAGAAATGTTTGTGTGTTTTCATGCTAAGCATTTTGGTGCTGTGTGTCAGATGCGACATAGTAAGTTCAGCTGACAGCTGGTCATCATAAATATGACCTACTGTCAGATGGGGGTTGGAATTGCAAGGAAATTAGTTCTTAATTTTAAGTCTGACAAATTGTTGCACTCTGAGCTGTAGGTTCAGTGATTGTGCATCACTGCTCGTTTATATATGTTATTGTAATTTGTCTATGCTCTCTGTGCTTGGTATACTGATGACTTGGCATATGTAATTTTATTTTATATATGATTTTGTCTCTGTGTTGTTTTGACAATTCTTTTTTTTAGTACAAGTTCTCCTGTGATGTAAGGAGATGCCGTGACGACGTCTGTCTCTGCGCAGCACTTGAGGGGAACTTGCTTGAAATGATTACATTCCACAGATATGGTCTTTTATCATACTGTGATCATAACTGACAAACACATCAGTAGTGTATGTCAAATTGGTATTGGAGAAAACCGAAAATGGTATGTAAAACTAAAATGTGCCACCTACAGTTAAGCCATGACTGTCTCTTCCTTATGAACACGCAGTCTTTGATTAAAATATTTCCTGAATTGGACATAACAGGAAGAATTGTGTTTTGAGGCTCTAGCTAAAAGGTGACTTAACCTCGCACTAGTTAAAATCTGTTCTGCTTCCTAGGTAGTGTATGATACCTTGAAGGAAAACCAGGTTTTCTTGGTCATATTCCTTAAATAGGGATAATAGGCCTTAAAAATAAAAAAATAAACGAAATTTGCCTGTTCTATAATAAAATAAATCATTATAAAAAACTCTCTTTAGATATACTGTATTAGACAAGTAATGGGTAAACACAGCATTTGAATACATTGGATTTTGCTGTATTACACACATTTTAAGACTCGAAATATCTGTTTTAAAGGCTGCTACCACAAGCATGTTGCAACACTGAGAAGAGCATTCACTGCGAGATGAGCAAAACAGCTGTTGTTGTTGTTGTTTTTAGGCCACAAGTAGAACAGGAATGTTTACCCAGCCAAGATTTCCTCAGTTCAGCACGAGTGAAAAGCTCTGCATTTTAGAAATGCTGTTAAGGGATTTCACCAACGAGGTTCAATATTTTGGATAATTGAAAATATTTAAAAGGATTCCCTTTCCTTAAACAGTTGTCGTTTTATAAGCTCATTCTTGTAAATAGTGGCAAAGAAAGTTGCCATGTTTTCAAGTTAGGCTGCTAGGCTTACGCTTATGAATAAAGGCATCTAAAATATGATAGGTGAGGGATGCCGCTTGCTTTAATAAATGAAATTATTAAAAAATGATTGGTTTTATTAAAAGATAAATTATTAATTATGAATTATTAGAATTGAATAGTACTTTTTGAAATTTCGTTTTTTAATATTTAGGAAGCTTAAAAGCCATATTATGACCTCCTACCCTAATTATTTCATTTGGGTGGTGTAGGATTACATGATGAGGATATTTGTATCAAAATTTCACTCGGACAGGTGTAAAAGTTATTTTTTCTAAGGATTTACACGAGATATATCTGATGTCCAATCTTTGCAGTTAGTAGGAAACATTCTGAGGATAGTTAATATGTAGGCAAGGTGTAGGATATTTCTTTTTCAGGGCCCCAAGTAGCAAAGTCGAAATTAGGCAAGAATTCATTAATTTGCAACAACAAATTGTGCATTTAAAACGATTTTAGTCTGCCTTAGGTTTCAGTGAATACATGCATCAGGGTGTAATACAAATAGCTGACGTCTGTATTATGAAACAAATATAATACACACTGCTTCTTATTGTATTTCTGCATTTTGATTAATAGATAGCCTTTGCCATAAATATGAAGCATTAATGCTTATAGGCTGAGGCAATAAACGTTTTTACATTTGCTAAAAGGATTTCTAGCCCTCTCAAAAGTGCTATGGGTCTCCTTTAAATGTTGCTTTAACTTAGTTGCTACACATAGGGATTTATAGTGTTGACAGAATTGAAACCTGTTTTAGATTTCCTCCTGTCAAACTGGGGGAAGGAAGAGGAGGTTAGCTCCCCGTTAGCCCCACGGCCCCCCTTTGCTAGCCCCCTTACAAATTAAGGCTAGGTAATATGTAATGTTGCTCTCCCCTTTTCTCATGTTTTATTTTGATCTTTAGGGGAATGAGTTGGGGGGGGGGGTAGTTTCCTAGGTGACATGGCTAGTTCTTTATTAGCTAGTCTGTGTAAATGAACACACACTCCTTATTAGAAGCTAATGTTGCATAATTTGGAATAGGACAAAGCAGTTTTATATTTTCTTGCAGCCCTTGGTATATTGTTCAAGTATGTATTCCCAGGCTATAGTGATGTATTATGGACCCCCCCCCCCCCATATTATAATTCCCTTTTGTATGACTAGATGGGTTTTCGAGACCTTTTCTTTATGTCCACTTGAACTATAATAGACAAAACATAAAAAACCTTGCGCTTATTTCTGGAACATGGCATAATTACAAATGCCCATGTTAGTTGGTTTTTACCTTTTGTTCATACTGTCTTGAATGTTGGTGGGATCAGATGAGATTTAAATAGTGGTAATACCATCATTAGTCGGTATTGCATTATGCACCTAATACACCATTATTAAAGGGAGGTATTTGTGTGCCTCTGAAAAGCTGTTTCCATATGTTTCTTTTTTTTAATATGTTTTAGATAAGAATTGTAGGAGCACATAGATGTAGTATTTCAAGAGATGTTTACCCCATTATACAATGCCATTGTATGTGAGGACATAGACATAGATAGAATTCCTGTATAGCTGTCTACCCCTAGACGACAGAAGATAATGGAAAATACCCAATTGAAAAGGCAGGAAGCACTGTCTTGGCCTTTGTATCCTATGAAAATAATAATGCATTCTAGAGTAATCCCATGGCGCATGGCCACTCCTTGAAGATTACAGGCCACCTGATTGCAGTCACCTTGTTAAAATTCTGAAACTCAAGATGGCCAAGATCTGTGAAAGCACTGGTCTGAGTTGGCCCGATGCACCCCCCCTGGCATTATTGTCCATGAGAACTACCCCTCATACTAGAACTGGGCTATCACCTTACGAGGTGAATTTTGGTCGTCCTGCAAATGTGTGGGTAGTCCCTAGACCCCGGTCCTTTAGGGACATTGATTACCCTCTGAAGACAGACTACTTGTATGCCTTGACTAAAAATCTTCGTTCTATTCATCAACAGGTATCGGACACACAGCGGACACCGCCGGAGGGCATCGGACATCGTCTGGAACCAGGAGAGTGGGTTTTGGTACGAAACTACGACCGAAGAAACTGTCTGCAGCCAAGGTGGACCGAGCCATTTCAGGTCCTCTTGGCCACGAGAACGGCGGTGAAGGTGCACGGGCGGAAGCATTGGATCCATGCTTCGCACGTGAATCGCCTCCCGCTGCCACTACCTTTTGATGTTAAAAATCACTATGGAATTTTGAGTGAAGAAAACGAGGTCCCTGTGAGTTCTGTGCCTTTTTCGGATGTTCAGGATAAAGGGCAACCAAGTGAAGGGCCACTTTCTGTGAAATCAGCAGCACAGTCTGAGGAAGCAGCTGATCCTCGGGCATTGGAGGAATCAAATGCCCCAAATGTTCTTGCAGAAACGCTGTTCCCCGATCAGGAACGGCCTGGTCATTCGAAATACGACCTCAGGCCCCGAAGGCCACGCAGTACCCCAGCAACTGTTGGAAAGAAATAGGCAAAGACCTGAATCGAGGAGCGTTAGATTTTAGAAACTGGGGTACTGAGCGAGACACTGGACTGAACCTGTTGAGAGCTGGGAACACTTTGTAAAATAGCTCTGTTCAGAAAGAAAGACTGAGTTAAGGGCTGAGGTTGTGTTGGAATTGGAGTAGATTTCTCTTTTTGATCAAAGGAAACAGCCTGCCTGTGAGGCTCTAACGGACACAGGGAGAAGATCCCTCAGGAAGAAAGAAGAACCCTCTGGTGGTCTTCGTGTACTTTTAGAGAGCGGCCGAGTTTATATCTGGACTTTTAGAAAGTATGTTTCCCTTTGCTCGATTTGCCCTGGAGGATGAGAAATCACTTGCTCCCCGGCGGTCTGTTTATTCTACACAGTTCTTTTCCGATGGTCCACCAGAGTGAAGGTGGCCTTCGTTGCTTTTATTATTGTAATTTCAATTATTTTGATGGGCGTGTTCATATATTTGGCTGTTTAATGGAAGTAGTATCAAGTCCATCCTATGATGAAGAGTATCCCCATTTCCCTGGGAGTTTTGATAAGAAACGCCACTATTTCACTTGAGTATGTATATGATTTATTTAATCTCACACAAAGACTGGCACAGATGAAGTATCTATTAGTTGAAGGGCCCATAAAATGCTTTTCACTCTGACTAGTGAAGGACACAAAGATGTCATGAAGTACAGTGTATTGCACTAGAGGTATATCCCGAAAAGACAGTAAAAAGATATCATGCAGCTCAATACCAGCCCAAATGTAATGAAGGAAGCATGAACTTTTCTTGCTAGATAAGAAAATGAAGTGTAGGATTCCAATGGTTCACCAACACTGAGTACACTAGTTCTTTCCCTTGAGCAGGAATGTTTCCCTTGAGCAAGTCAGTACATTTGTGTAATAATATGTGCAGTCAGTAGAATTCATTAGACCTATATAATGTGAACATTTCATTATTAGAAAATGTATCTGAATATCTGTATATAATAATGCAGAACATATCATTTCATATATGTAATCCACTAGTATAAATTGACCTAGGCCTTAGGCCTCAATTTGAATTTTTCTTATGCCATCTCTCTGGCTTTCAGAAACATGATCAATTAAATGAAGGATGGTATAGTGCAAGGTAGTGGTGGTCTCCCCCTCTGCAGATAATGGAATGTCAGGTTCTTAGTTTTAGTGGCACTTTCAAATAAGAGAGTGTTCTAGGATTAGTTTTTGAATATTGGCTACATCACGCCAAAAGGGCGGTCTGATGGGATATAAAATCCTATATATGGTATTGGCGTAATATATCCAATATATGTGTTAGCAATATATACTTATTCATTTCTTTTTCTGATATATATATTTTGTATTGGCTCAATGTGTCTAACCAATATGAAGTTCCCGCTTGTTTTTCATGTGCTGCAACCCACTGAGCTACCTTTGAAATGTGCAAGCTTTAGGTGTACAGAATTGTTCCTGTAATGTGGAAACTCTTATGATACTCTTGTCCCCTCAGTAAGGGACCTGTTATGCTACATTGCTTTCCTTTTGTTAGGTTCCCAATATGAACATTTCTGTATATTGATAGAGGCTTGTTAATGGCAGGAAAACCTCTGATGCAGACACTTGTTCTGTAACTTCACTCATGGCATAGTCCCCCTCCCTCTTGGAGTTTGAATTACTGAGAGCAGCTTAAAAGTGAACTGTCTTTCCTTTAACTTGAGAATCCAAGGCCATCTGGCTTTGGCTTGCTGAGACACACATTCTTGCAGACTCCCGTTCTCGTACTCCCAGGTCCCGAGATAGCTAATGGAGTTCCCTTTCTGACCTGTCTCATGAATAGTGCAGGCCCTGCTAGCTGTAATCAATTGTGCCCTACATGGACTTACTGTATCATATGCTGACAACTTGTTCTTCCATGAAAGGTGATCTTGCTAGTGACTCAAACTGTATAAATGAATTGTATCAACTGTATGCTGGCAGTCTTCTCCGCGAACCCAGAGGGGTGAGGATGAGAGAGAGGCTCCTCTGGCCAGAGCTCTTTTGAAGAATAAATGATTGATCCTTCTCCACTGCCATCTGATTGATTATTGATAATTGGTAATTGGTAAGGGGCTAATTGGTAAGAATAGCCCCATAGCTTTATGGTAATGTAATAATATTTTGATTCCTTCAGTTGGGGACTCATCCGGGATGCCGCATTTAGGGTCACCCCCTCCCATAAGCGGGAGAAGAGGGATAGGGGGGAGTTCTGGTAAAAGGGGTGGATAAATAAGAATCCTAATTGCAGAGCCAGTTTTTGGTAAAATTCCACTCTTGCGCCCAGAGGCCTCCCCAGCTGCTAAAATGACCCTTTGCCGGAATGCTATAAGGTGTAATCCAGGAGCTGACCGTGTTGGTCTTCAGAGCACTTTGTCAGGAGCTGGCAGTGGAGAATATGCAATCACCTAAGTGCACCGGGTGAGTGAATTGTATTGTTGGTGTCTTTTGGAATAGCACTGTTGAGCGGTGCTTTTTGGTAACAGTTAACTGTTCTTTGAAGGTGACCGGGGAAGCCGGATCACGAAACTTGGGTGGGAATTGGGGATCCGACGTTGTGGCATAGTGGCTGCACGGGCGGACGCCTCGCAGACTCAATTTGAATTCGAATTGTTTAGAGGATCCTGATGCCTTGGTGAACACATGTCTGTTCACACGGGTGAGCCCTATTTTGGATACTCCGGGGATGCCCGGGTAAGCTCAGAGTCTGGTGCCAAAAGCTCAGATAACTGGCCCAACCGGAACAAACCTGCGAGGAAACCAGAGGATGGGTTCAGGGATCCTTTCGGTGGGACAATAGAAAAGAACTAATCTAGAGATGGTTCTTAGCGGCCGTTAGAGGGTTGTCCCAGGATTTTTTTCTTTTTTCTTTGGTAGAGTCGATTCCCTGGACAAGAGTCGACGGGCTCTGTCTGTATTTGAAAGCATGCTCTTGGAATTTGAAAAACCATTTTGAAAACTTGTGGCCAGCGGCGCTTTACAGCACTTTGGGTATAAACAAGTGAGAGTGTGTGTGACAGAGTGAATGCTAGAGAGGACACGTCCGGATGAGTGAAGATTGTGTCAAGTGTTGATACAAAGAATTGTGTTTATTTGAAAATGCCTTGTTTCAGTAAGATATGTTTTGAATGTTGCTGGTACTGGAAAAAGCGTGTGATTGAATGACTGTGAATATGTGAAAGACTTCTGAGAAGTGAAATTGTTAAGGAGTGAGTTTAAGTTGGTCTCATCGCCGTCAAAATGCGTCGCAAAATCGCCGTCAAAATGCGTCGAAAAATCGCCGTCAAAATGCGTCCGAAAAAAAAGAAAGAAATTGAGATGGGTGTAACTAGACCAAAAAGCAAACTCTGTGATTTGATGACACCCTTAATGTACAAAAATACTAATGAAAAGTAATTAGGGACAGGTTAAAAGTTTAGTATGAGAAAATTATGGGTATTTCGAATTTGTGAATTGTTCCCATGCAGGCTCGTGTTCTTGGTAGTTCAGTGAACAAATGAGCTGGGTCCATGGTTGCAGGTTCTGATTCAAACTGGGCCTGCTGAGACTTTCAGCTATTAGAGGTTGATAAAATAAGTACCATTGTGTGGAGTAATAACATATATCTGTTCTATGCAACTATGTTATATATTTTTTTTAGGTGCTGTAAATTATTTACAGTAAGCTGTTTACTAATCTGAGAATAGTAATAAAATTCTGACCCCCCTGGAAAGAAATTGTATATAAAAATGTAATTTTGTATAGGGCGAATTATTGCAGTTTAGAAAGTATTACCAAGACTTTTTGTCTTTGACAGCTTCAGAGCAGGGCTGTGCCCGGCAGATTTTAGCCTTAAGGTCTGTAAGGTGGGGGCAGGAGAAGAGTTGGCTAGCAGTCCAGGCACAAGCCGCGCTGAGGGGCTATCTTTAGCTTCTCTGATAGAACAGGGCAGCTGAGAAATGAAACTCAAGGAGTCTGCCAAGCGGACTGTGTGCAATCAATGGTTGAAAAATAAATTGTTCCATGGAGCTGCATTTATTTTTTTTAAATTGATATATAGGTCCTGGACAAAAAGTAAAATGATGATCTTGCATTAAATTTGATGGGCTACAAGCCTAGCTGAAAACGATTTTCAAATTCAGAATTAATTTTCATAGTGGAAATTGTGGCCCAAAAGGCTAACATGGAGTGTCAGTGAAGCAATTATGCTTTTAGAAAGCTGAAATTAAGATGGCCCTTATTAAGGTGGCCTAGTGTCGCAAGCTGATTAACAAGATGATAACAGTTAAGTAATGGAAATGTATTTTTGTGTTGGAACATGTTTTTTCTGATTAATAGTTATACTTGTTATTTTGTTATGGGAAAAAATGTATTTTTCTGTTTCTGCCCACAGGTCATTCATGGATTGACAAGACACGTGAGTTGAATTGGCAAACAAAATAAAATGTCATGGTTGTGGGAAGAAAAAGTGACTGTCAGCGATGTGTTGAAATGGATGTATTTTTGGCATAACCCCTCTCAAAAGAAATGTTTGTGTGTTCTCATGCTAAGCATTTTGGTGCTGTGTGTCAGATGCGACATAGTAAGTTCAGCTGACAGCTGGTCATCATAAAGATGACCTACTGTCAGATGGGGGTTGGAATTGCAAGGAAATTAGTTCTTAATTTTAAGTCTGACAAATTGTTGCACTCTGAGCTGTAGGTTCAGTGATTGTGCATCACTGCTCGTTTAGATATGTTATTGTAATTTGTCTATGCTCTCTGTGCTTGGTATACTGATGGCTTGGCATATGTAATTTTATTTTATATATGATTTTGTCTTTGTGTTGTATTGACAATTCTATTTTTTAGTACAAGTTCTCCTGTGATGTAAGGAGATACCGTGACTACGTCTGTCTCTGCGCAGCACTTGAGGGGAACTTGCTTGAAATGATTACATTCCACAGATATGGTCTTTTATCATACTGTCATCATAACTGACAAACACATCAGTAGTGTATGTCAAATTGGTATTGAAGAAAACCGAAAATGGTATGTAAAACTAAAATGTGTCACCTACAGTTAAGCCATGACTGTCTCTTCCTTATGAACACGCAGTCTTTGATTAAAATATTTCCTGAATTGGACATAACAGGAAGAATTGTGTTTTGAGGCTCTAGCTAAAAGGTGACTTAACCTCGCACTAGTTAAATTCTGTTCTGCTTCCTAGGTAGTGTATGATACCTTGAAGGAAAACCAGGTTTTCTTGGTCATATTCCTTAAATAGGGATAATAGGCCTTAAAAATAAAAAAAATAAAAACGAAATTTGCCTGTTCTATAATAAAATAAACCATTATAAAAAACTCTCTTTAGATATACTGTATTAGACAAGTAATGGATAAACACAGCATTTGAATACATTGGATTTTGCTGTATTACACAGACATTTTAAGACTCGAAATATCTGTTTTAAAGGCTGCTACCACAAGCATGTTGCAACACTGAGAAGAGCATTCACTGCGAGAGGAGCAAAACAGCTGTTGTTGTTGTTGTTTTTAGGCCACGAGTAGAACAGGAATGTTTACCCAGGCAAGATTTCCTCAGTTCAGCACGAGTGAAAAGCTCTGCATTTTAGAAATGCTGTTAAGGGATTTCACCAAGAGGTTCAATATTTTGGATAGTTGAAAATATTTAACAGGATTCCCTTTCCTTAAACAGTTTTCGTTTTATAAGCTCATTCTTGTAAATAGTGGCAAAGAAAGTTGCCATGTTTTCAAGTTAGACTACTAGGCTTACGCTTATGAATAAAGGCATCTAAAATATGATAGGTGAGGGATGCCGCTTGCTTTAATAAATGGAATTATTAAAAAACGATTGGTTTTATTAAAAGATAAATTATTAATTATGAATTATTAGAATTGAATAGTACTTTTTGAAATTTCGTTTTTTAATATTTAGGAAGCTTAAAAGCCATATTATGACCTCCTAGCCTTATTATTTAATTTGGGTGGTGTAGGATTACATGATGAGGATATTTGTATCAAAATTTCACTCGGACAGGTGTAAAAGTAATTTTTTCTAAGGATTTACACGAGATATATCTGATGTCCAATCTTTGCAGTTAGTAGGAAACATTCTGAGGATAGTTAATATGTAGGCAAGGTGTAGGATATTTCTTTTTCAGGGCCCCAAGTAGCAAAGTCGAAATTAGACAAGAATTCATTAATTTGCAACAACAAATTGTGCATTTAAAACGATTTTAGTCTGCCTTAGGTTTCAGTGAATACATGCATCAGGGTGTAATACAAATAGCTGACGTCTGTATTATGAAACAAATATAATACACACTGCTTCTTATTGTATTTCTGCATTTTGATTAATAGATAGCCTTTGCCATAAATATGAAGCATTAATGCTTATAGGCTGAGGCAATAAACGTTTTTACATTTGCTAAAAGGATTTCTAGCCCTCTCAAAAGTGCTATGTGTCTCCTTTAAATTTTGCTTTAACTTAGTTGCTACACATAGGGATTTATAGTGTTGACAGAATTGAAACCTGTTTTAGATTTCCTCCTGTCAAACTGGGGGAAGGAAGAGGAGGTTAGCTCCCCGTTAGCCCCACGGCCCCCCCCTTGCTAGCCCCCTTACAAATTAAGGCTAGGTAATATGTAATGTTGCTCTCCCCTTTTCTCATGTTTTATTTTGATCTTTAGGGGAATGAGTTCGGGGGGGGGGGTAGTTTCCTAGGTGACATGGCTAGTTCTTTATTAGCTAGTCTGTGTAAATGAACACACACTCCTTATTAGAAGCTAATGTTGCATAATTTGGAATAGGACAAAGCAGTTTGATATTTTCTTGCAGCCCTTAGTATATTGTTCAAGTATGTATTCCCAGGCTATAGTGATGTATTATGGACCCCCCCCCCATATTATAATTCCCTTTTGTATGACTAGATGGGTTTTCGAGACCTTTTCTTTATGTCCACTTGAACTATAATAGACAAAACATAAAAAACCTTGCGCTTATTTCTGGAAAATGGCATAATTACAAATGCCCATGTTAGTTGGTTTTTACCTTTTGTTCATACTGTCTTAAATGTTGGTGGGATCAGATGAGATTTAAATAGTGGTAATACCATCATTATTCGGTATTGCATTATGCACCTAATACACAATTATTAAAGGGAGGTATTTGTGTGCCTCTGATAAGCTGTTTCCATATGTTTCTTTTTTATATGTTTTAGATAAGAATTGTAGGAGCACATAGATGTAGTATTTCAAGAGATGTTTACCCCATTATACAATGCCATTGTATGTGAGGACATAGACATAGATAGAATTCCTGTATAGCTGTCTACCCCTAGACGACAGAAGATAATGGAAAATACCCAATTGAAAAGGCAGGAAGCACTGTCTTGGCCTTTGTATCCTATGAAAATAATAATGCATTCTAGAGTAATCCCATGGCGCATGGCCACTCCTTGAAGATTACAGGCCACCTGATTGCAGTCACCTTGTTAAAATTCTGAAACTCAAGATGGCCAAGATCTGTGAAAGCACTGGTCTGAGTTGGCCCGATGCACTCCCCCTGGCATTATTGTCCATGAGAACTACCCCTCATACTAGAACTGGGCTATCACCTTACGAGGTGATTTTTGGTCGTCCTGCAAATGTGTGGGTAGTCCCTAGACCCCGGTCCTTTAGGGACATTGATTACCCTCTGATGACAGACTACTTGTATGCCTTGACTAAAAATTTTCATTCCATTCATTAACAGGTATCGGACACACAGCAGCCACCGCCGGAGGGCATCGGACATCATCTGGAACCAGGAGAGTGGGTTTTGGTACGAAACTATGACCGAAGAAACTGTCTGCAGCCAAGGTGGACGAGCCATTCCAGGTCCTCTTGGCCACGAGAACGGCGGTGAAGGTGCACGGGCGGAAGCATTGGATCCATGCTTCGCACGTGAAGCGCCTCCCGCTGCCACTACCTTTTGATGTTAAAAATCACTATGGAATTTTGAGTGAAGAAAACGAGGTCCCTGTGAGTTCTGTGCCTTTTTCGGATGTTCAGGATAAAGGGCAACCAAGTGAAGGGCCACTTTCTGTGAAATCAGCAGCACAGTCTGAGGAAGCTGCTGATCCTCGGGCATTGGAGGAATCAAATGCCCCAAATGTTCTTGCTGAAACGCTGTTCCCCGATCAGGAACGGCCTGGTCATTCGAAATACGACCTCAGGCCCCGAAGGCCACGCGGTACCCCAGCAACTGTTGGAAAGAAATAGGCAAAGACCTGAATCGAGGACCATTAGATTTTAGAAACTGGGGTACTGAGCGAGACACTGGACTGAACCTGTTGAGAGCTGGGAACACTTTGTAAAATAGCTCTGTTCAGAAAGAAAGACTGAGCTAAGGGCTGAGGTTGTGTTGGAATTGGAGTTGATTTCTCTTTTTGATCAGAGGAAAGAGCCTGCCTGTGAGGCTCTAACGGACACAGGGAGAAGATCCCTCAGGAAGAAGGAAGAACCCTCTGGTGGTCTGCGTGCTGTGTGGATACCCAGTTTAGATTTGTGGACTTTTAGAGAGCGGCCGAGTTTATATCTGGACTTTTAGAAAGTATGTTTCCCTTTGCTCGATTTACCCTGGAGGATGAGAAACCACTTGCTCCCCGGCGGTCTGTTTATTCTACACAGTTCTTTTCCGATGGTCGACCAGAGTGAAGGTGGCCTTTGTTGCTTTTATTATTGTAATTTCAATTATTTTGATAGGCGTGTTCATATATTTGGCTGTTTAATGGAAGTAGTATCAAGTCCATCCTATGATGAAGAGTAGCTCCATTTCCCTGGGAGTTTTGATAACAAACACCACTATTTCACTTGAGTATGGATTTATTTAATCTCACACAAAGACTGGCACAGATGAAGTATCTATTAGTTGAAGGGCCCATGAAATGCTTTTCACTCTGACTAGTGAAGGACACAAAGATGTCATGAAGTACAGTGTATTGCACTAGAGGTATATCCCGAAAAGACAGTAAAAAGATATCATGCAGCTCAATACCAGCCCAAATGTAATGAAGGAAGCATGAACTTTTCTTGCTAGATAAGAAAATGAAGTGTAGGATTCCAATGGTTCACCAACACTGAGTACACTAGTTCTTTCCCTTGAGCAGGAATGTTTCCCTTGAGCAAGTCAGTAAATTTTTGTAATAATATGTGCAGTCAGTAGAATTCATTAGACCTATATAATGTGAAAATTTCATTATTAGAAAATGTATCTGAATATCTGTATATAATAATGCAGAACATATCATTTCATATATGTAATCCACTAGTATAAATTGACCTAGGCCTTAGGCCTCAATTTGAATTTTTCTTATGCCATCTCTCTGGCTTTCAGAAACATGATCAATTAAATGAAGGATGGTATAGTGCAAGGTAGTGGTGGTCTACCCCTCTGCAGGTAATGGAATGTCAGGTTCTTAGTTTTAGTGGCACTTTCAAATAAGAGAGTGTTCTAGGATTAGTTTTTGAATATTGGCTACATCACGCCAAAAGGGCGGTCTGATGGGATATAAAATCCTATATATTGTATTGGCGTAATATATCCAATATATGTGTTAGCAATATGTACTCATTCATTTCTTTTTCTGATATATATATTTTGTATTGGCTCAATGTGTCTAACCAATATGAAGTTCCCGCTTGTTTTTCATGTGCTGCAACCCACTGAGCTATCTTTGAAATGTGCAAGCTTTAGGTGTACAGAATTGTTCCTGTAATGTGGAAACTCTTATGATACTCTTGTCCCCTCAGTAAGGGACCTGTTATGCTACATTGCTTTCCTTTTGTTAGGTTCCCAATATGAACATTTCTGTATATTGATAGAGGCTTGTTAATGGCAGGAAAACCTCTGATGCAGACACTTGTTCTGTAACTTCACTCATGGCATAGTCCCCCTCCCTCTTGGAGTTTGAATTACTGAGAGCAGCTTAAAAGTGAACTGTCTCTCCTTTAACTTGAGAATCCAGGCCATCTGGCTTTGGCTTGCTGAGACAAACATTCTTGCAGACTCTGTTCTCGTACTCCCAGGTCCCGAGATAGCTAATAGAGTTCCCTTTCTGACCTGTCTCAGGAATAGTGCAGGCCCTGCTAGCTGTAATCAATTGTGCCCTACATGGACTCACTGTATCATATGCTGACAACTTGTTCTTCCATGAAAGGTGATCTTGCTAGTGACTCAAACTGTATAAATGAATTGTATCAACTGTATGCTGGCAGTCTTCTCCGCGCACCCAGAGGGGTGAGGATGAGAGAGAGGCTCCTCTGGCCAGAGCTCTTTTGAAGAATAAATGATTGATCCTTCTCCACTGTTTGGTAAAGGTCTATAGTCAAGTGACAACATAAATGTAATAAACCACAAATAATATATTTATCAACATATACTGACAGATAAACTCACCACTCACCAAGTTATAAACCTTCTTTTGTATGTATTTATTTTATCCTAAGAATTTCTATTTTCATTTTTTTGATTTTTTGAAAGAATTCATTGTCTACAAATTTGTCTTTTACATTAAATTACTAATAGTGCATAAACATTAAAAACCATTACAGACAAACATATAACAAGACTAGTAATATATGCAATATGGCAAGGTAGGTCACAACACGCGTTTCGGCTGGCTAGCCTTCTTCAGGTGGCCTTTTATTGCACTGAAATGTTAAAAAGAGTGAGAGTGAGATAGTTATACATATTTTACTTAAGTGACATAAAAACAGATAATATTTCATAAACAAATATAAACAAGACAGTATTTTTTTGTCTACAGTCAGGTTATATAGTGTAGATCATGGTAAGAGACAAATGAGAGACACAGACCTATATGCAAACCCCATAACATCCAGTACCTTGTTGCTGTATGTTCATGACATCCAAAGTACGCATCTATATTAACATAAATTTATTATAAGATAACATAAGTACTCACATTAGTCCTAAACTGCCTATATGTTCTAAATACACATCTATATTTACTTTTCACATTCAGATTGTCAAAGGACGGCATAAGTGCTTATATATTATTAGGTTGCCTGAAAATCACACATACACATCTATATTTACATTTCACTTCTAGATACTCCAATAATAGTGTAACTATTCATGTTCAATCCAAATTACCTGTATAGTTACCTGATGTAGACTTCATAGTATATTTTAAATTGTATAAACACGAAACCGAACAAAGGCAGGTGATATGTCCACTGGCATAGACAGATATCCTATACAGATTACAAGTCTGAGTCAAAGAGAGCTTACCCAAATTGGATTACAGGAAAACCTACACGTCCTTTTGGGCTTGAGTATAAGATAAATGTCTAATATATATAAAAAAAAAAGAGAAGGGGAAGAAATAGAAGACTGGTATAAGTAAATATCCACAGTGTCTTTCTTTTGTAGTCACATCAACTAGCATCCAGGAAAATGTACCTTATAGAGATATTGTTCCGTCCGCACGACTTTACATGATTAATTAAGTTGATAGAATATCCTTGAAGATTATTTTTCTTCTTTTATAAAATTCAAGCTGAAACATGACAGATAGTTTGATATAAAAATAGGGGTTTCACACAGATGCATAAAGATGCTAAATGAGAAAACATGAGACGAATTCTACATATACCTGAATGACAGGCTTTGTTGTCGTCCCGTTTTATAGCGTGTTCACTTTGATAAGTGTTCAAAAAAGGTAATCGCAAAGGGCAGGGTCGGCTGTGTAGCAAGGATGCAAAAACACATTAATACATGTGTGGATGGGTTCCTGAAAAAAATATATAACCAAGCCGTTTTTACATAGGGGAGATATTATTGCAAAAGAGAGGTATTAATGGTTACAAAAGGCGCTTGTCATAGAATCATGGAAAGTGATGTTAAAATAAAGAACTATAAGGGGCTCTTATCATCGGAGTCTGCAGCTTATGCATTGAATAAATGTTGAACAAACAGAAGCCCTCTTGTTAAACAAACAAGCAACGTAGAAAACGGTAACCATAAATTACCTAGTGGGCTCGTGGGTCGTACTTCCGAGAGGCAGAGATCTTTAAACGGTAAATGGGTCTTGTGGTCTGAAAATGATGTGACAGACACAAGAATGAAGTTAGAAAAACGGAGGAAAAGTAACTGCGGTGTCCCTATATTTTCAAACGAAGTCTGATGGGTATCCAGTTAGAAAGGCTTATCGTTCCTTCAGATATATGCGGCTGGCTATGACTCTCGTAGGCGTGGTGGGCGGAGTATCTCTCGCCAAGGGAAGACGTGTGTAATCGATTTCAAATTCTGGCGCGCCTTTTATTTCCAAGTTGAAAGAGCCGCGATCGGCAAAAATAGTAATAGAAATAGGACTATGGGTCATTTAGGTCGGCGCCGGGTTAGTACGTCGGAAACCAAGGAGACCAAAAGATAAACACAGGACTAGTAGAATAATAACGTAGGGCATGATAGTTGAAAACTGAAAGAAAAGAGTAAGGTAAAAAATGAAAAAGAGAAAAAGGGGCTATAAACAAGATGTAAAGTACTAAGCACCTTGCTGTGCATATAAGTAGAATGTTGACTTCTGATTTTCAATAAGAAGTAGATAAAGGGAATTTAAGAATAAAGTTTTAGACAAAAGGAATTATACGTCCAGGTATAATAATTGTCTCCTCCTAAGATGTGTACTATGGACAGGAATCTGAGATGTAATGGGGGGATAGATACTCGGATAAACTAAATAGACGAATTATCGCAGTGCAATCTGTATACAGAATAATATCATTCTGAATGAAGGTAGGATAAAATTGTCAATGCCAGTAACTAAATAATCGTAGTCAACAGCAGTATACACAGGCACTATACAGATAATTTTTACAACATACAAGTGCTATTTACAACATGTAATGATATTATATACAGTGTTCATTTCTTTACAATCGTTATTTCTAGAATTGAGTATTTACAAAGTCAGTTCAGCATTCTAGTGTAAACATGGATCGAATAGTTATACAGATATTCACAATCAAGACCATCTCTGGTAGCGGTATAGAGTATTTATCCATACTAGATCTAATCCCATGTAGAAGACCGTTCAATTTTGAAGCCATTGATTTCAGTGTTGGCTAGGTAGGCCGACTACATGATAGCATCAGACCACTGTATTTCTGAGTTAAGACCATTAGATACAGTATTGAACATGAATATATGATAGACTTCCCGCTTTTTGCGCACTTTGTCACAGCAGAGCCCTGCCGTTGGTATGATTTTTTCCAGTATAAACCACTTAGCATCTTCTGGAGAGTGATTGTGTTCTACAAAATGTGATACCAGTGGCGCTGAAAATTTTTTTGTGCGTATTGCAGATCTATGTTCTGTTAGGCGAGTGTTCAGGGATCTGGAAGTTTCCCCAACGTAGGCTTTCTCGCATGGACATAACAGGAGATATATCAAGTTCTTGGTTTTACAATTGTTTATACCATGGCTTGCCACAGTAATGCCATTGTAAGATATTGAATTGTCCTCTATGCATCGGGCACATGACTTGCATCCGCCACATTTAAAGTTTCCATGTATGGGGCGAGAGTCAAAAATGCCACGTTGTAGTATTGGTTTAGGGGGGGCATCCTCGACCGTACTACAATATCCCTGATGTTCTTGTTCTTTCTATACGCGAACATGGGTTTTTGTATTTTATCTGATTGTGTCCTGTTTATGTTGAGCAGATACCAGTGAGAACTGATAATTTGCCTAATTTGGTCATTGAGGACAGAATGTCTTGTGACAAAAATCAGATTATTTTTCGCAGGTTCAGTTTCCTTTGATAGCAGATATTGGCGATCAAAGAAACGTGCTCTCTTATATGCATCCCGAATGACTCGATGTGGGTAGCCTCGGTTTTTAAATTTGGTTTTCATATCTTCACTACGAGTGTCGTAATCGCTGATTTTAGTGCAATTACGACGAAGTCGTAGGATTTGTCCAAATGGGATTGCATTTTTTTGTTTCAGAGGGTGGAAGCTACTGTGATGTAATATTGTATTTCGCGCTGTGGGCTTAGTATAGAGATCTACATAGAGTGCATAGTTTTCATGTTTCAGTTTGATATCTAGAAATTCAATTTCTACATTGCTGTGGTGTGCAGTAAACACTAGATTCTCATCGCATAGATTGAGCCATTGTGTAAATTCTGATAAGGAATTTTGATCACTGTCCCATATAAAAATAATATCATCTATATAGCGTGACCATTGTATCACTGATTCAAAAAAAGGAGCTTCTTCTTTGAAGATGAATTGGTGTTCTCCACTGCCATCTGATTGATTATTGATAATTGGTAATTGGGAAGGGGCTAATTGGTAAGAATAGCCCCATAGTTTTATGGTAATGTAATAATATTTTGATTCCTTCAGTTATAAGGCCCGTGGCACGAGCTGATCCATCAACCGATACCAGAGTGTTAAAGATGCAGTAAACGATACTCAAAAACAAGGTATATGCTCTTTTATATCTAAAAATAGGTTATTTCTTGAACACTTGTGCTTCGCTTTAGTTCATCACATATACTGCAGCGGCATTTGTTAATAGTAATAACTACATTTTACCAATGAAGTTTCTCATCTCCAGAGCCCTGACAACATGTCAACTCTGGGTGTGTTTGGTTTATAGGTTTTATCATTAATCCGACATGTTAGCTGAAAATATCGTTGTTAGTCCCAGTATTGTTCAGTGTTGCTTTTACAGATAGTGTGATCAGGTGTGATTGAATGGTTTTCTTTGTATCTCTTCTTCACCAAATAAAAATCAACAATTTTTCTTTTCTTTTAGTCCACATTGTACTTGCCTCCCACTGTGTATCCTGGTACATCATGTCGCTTTGCTATGTGTACGGAAGTGAACAATCACTGAAAACAAACACTTTTATACTTCTGCAAATACTGTTATCTGTTTTCCTTCTTTACTGCTAGTCCGTGTTCCATCATCTGGCATTTCAATGTCCCACATAATTTGAATTAAAATCTTTTTCCGTAATTCATTCCTCTCACAATAACTGCACTGTTCTGCTCTTGTCTATGTCCTCAGATAGGTCAATATTATTTTTGATGTTCTTAAGTTCTTTGCGGAGTCTCTGTGTTCGCTGATGTGTTAGGCGGTTTGATAAATGACTAAAGTTCTTCCCACATTCACTGCTGTTGAATAGTTTTTCCCCCATGTGTGTTTGCTGATGACTTTTAAGGTGTGATAACTGACTAAAGCACTTTGTACATTCAAAGCACTTGAATGGTTTTTCTCCTGTGTGTGTTCGCTGATGTCTTTGTAGTCCTGATAACTGACTAAAGCTCTTGACACATTCATTGCACTTGAATGGTTTTTCTCCTGTGTGAGTTTGCTGATGAATCCTTAATGCCGAAGAGCTGCGAAAACTACTGTCACATTCACTACAATGATAGGGTTTTTCCCCTGTGTGTGTTCGCTGATGTGTTTGGAGGCTTGATAAGTGACTAAAGCTCGTCCCACATTCATTGCACTTGAATGGTTTTTCTCCTGTGTGTGTTCGCTGATGTCTTTGTAGTCCTGATAACTGACTAAAGCTCTTGACACATTCATTGCACTTGAATGGTTTTTCTCCTGTGTGAGTTTGCTGATGAATCTTTAATGCCGAAGAGCCGCGAAAACTACTGTCACATTCACTACAATGATAGGGTTTTTCCCCTGTGTGTGTTCGCTGATGTGTTTGGAGGCTTGATAAGTGACTAAAGCTCTTCCCACATTCACTGCAGTTGAATGGTTTTTCCCCTGTGTGTGTTCTCTGATGTCTTTGTAGCCCTGATAATTGACTAAAGCTCTTGGCACATTCATTGCACTTGAATGGTTTTTCTCCTGTGTGAGTTCGCTGATGAATCCTTAATGCTGAAGAGCTGCGAAAACTACTGTCACATTCACTACAAGGATAGGGTTTTTCCCCTGTGTGTGTTCGCTGATGTGTTTGGAGGCTTGATAAGTAACTAAAGCTCTTCCCACATTCACTGCAGTTGAATGGTTTTTCCCCTGTGTGTGTTCTCTGATGACTTTGTAGCACTGATGATTGACTAAAGCTCTTTAAACATTCATTGCACTTGAATGGTTTTTCTCCTGTGTGAGTTCTCTGATGATACCTTAATGCTGAAGAGCTGCTAAAACTACTGTCACATTCACTACAATGATAGGGTTTTTCCCCTGTGTGTGTTCGCTGATGACGTTGTAGATGTGATAACAGACTAAAGCTCTTTAGACATTCATTGCACTTGAATGGTTTTTCCCCTGTGTGTGTTCGCTGATGACTTTGTAGATGTGATAATCGGCTAAGGCTCTTCAGACATTCACTGCACTTTAATGTTTTTTTTCCTGTGTGAGTTCGCTGATGATACCTTAGTGCTGAAGAGCCGTGAAAACTACTGTCACATTCACTACAATGATAGGGATTCTCCCCTGTGTGTGTTCGCTGATGTGTTTGGAGGTTTGATAAGTGACTAAAGCTCTTCCCACATTCATTGCAGTTGAATCGTTTTTCTCCTGTGTGTGTTCGCTGATGTCTTTGTAGCACTGATAATAGACTAAAGCTCTTGACACATTCATTGCACTTGAATGGTTTTTCTCCTGTGTGAGTTCGCTGATGAATCCTTAATGCTGAAGCGCCGCGAAAACTACTGTCACATTCACTACAATGATAGGGTTTTTCCCCTGTGTGTGTTCGTTGATGTGTTTGGAGGTTTGATAAGTGACTAAAGCTCTTCCCACATTCACTGCAGTTGAATGGTTTCTCCCCTGTGTGTGTTCGCTGATGACCTTTTAGCACTGATAATTGACTAAAGCTCTTCCCACATTCACTGCACTTGAATGGTTTTTCCCCTGTGTGTGTTCGCTGATGACTTTTTAGGTCTGATAACTGACTAAAGCACTTTGCACATTCACTGCACTTGAATGGTTTTTGCCCTGTGTGTGTTCGCTGATGGCTGTGTAGCACTGATAATCGACTAAAGCTCTTTAGACATGCATTGCACTTGAATGGTTTTTCTCCTGTGTGAGTTCGCTGATGATACCTTAATGCTGAAGAGCCGTGAAAACTACTGTCACATTCACTACAATGATAGGGTTTTTCCCCTGTGTGTGTTCGCTGATGTGTTTGGAGAGTTGATAAGTGACTAAAGCACTTTGCACAGTCACTGCACTTGAATGGCTTTTCCCCTGTGTGTGTTCGCTGATGAATCCTTAATGTTGAGTAACGAGTAAAAATGCTTTCACATTCATTGCAATGGTATGGTTTTTCCCCTGTGTGTGTTCGCTGATGTGTTTGCAGATTTTCTAATCGATTACAGCTCGTCCCACAATCACTGCACTGGTATGGTTTTTCCTCAGAGTGTGTTCGCTGATGTCTTTGTAGGTGATCTAATCGACTAAAGCTCTTCCCACATTCACTGCATTTAAATGGCTTTTCTCCTGTGTGTGTTCGCAGATGATTTTGTAGGTGTGATGACTTACTGAAGCACTTTGCACATTCACTGCACTTGAATCTTTTTTCTCCTATGTGGTTCCACAGATGGCTTTGTAGGTGTGACGAGAAAGTAAAACACTTTGCACATTCACTGCACTTGAATGGCTTTTCCCTTGTGTGTGTTTGTTGATGTCTTCGTAGGTTTGATAATCGACTAAAGCTCTTCCCACATTTACTGCACTTGAATGGCTTTTCCCTTGTGTGTGTTTGCTGATGTGTTTTGATGTTTGATAACCGACTAAAGCTATTGACACATTCATTGCACTTGAATGGTTTTCCTCCTGTGTGCGTTCGCTGATGAATCCTTAATGCTGAAGAGTAACTAAAACTGCGGTCACATTCACTACAATGATAGGGTTTTTCCCCCGTGTGTGTTCGCTGATGACTTTGTAGCTTTGATATTCGACTAAAGCTCTTCACACATTCACTGCATTTAAATGACTTTTCCCCTGTGTGTGTTTGATTATGTCTTTGAAGGTGTGATAACTGACTAAAGCACTTTACACATTCATTGCACTTGACTGGTTTTTGTCCTGTGTTCGTGTGCTGATGAAGCTTGAGTAGTGATGACAAATTAAAGCTCTTGCTGCATGTGTATGATTCTTCTTTCTTGGTTAGTCTCTGTGGGTTGGGTATATATTTGTCTACATCCCATGACTGTATTTCCTGATGGGCCAACATGGCTGTTAAAGCACTTGTGATTTTCTCACACACTTTATATGTGTGCAGTATTTTGCACGTTTTATTTCTGTTTTAACAATAAAATACAATAGCCACCAAATATTTTCCACACTCCTAATACATAGAATGTGTCTTTGTAGGCGATTGTGCCTTTAGATTGGATTATGGCTATGCACGCTTGCAGGTAAAGATGTATCTTCTTTTGGGCCGGTGCAAATTTGGACAGTATGTTGTAGTGTAGATAGAAGAGCTCCTCTTTCCATTACCCGTCAGTTGTCTGGCTCCGCACTGTTGTGCTTTTCGCTTGTTACTGTGGTTTGGCCAGAAAGAGTTTACAATTCACCTAGAGCACGGAATGATGGCTTGTCTTTATTTTAGAAAATAGAGCACTGCGGTAATCATATCATACCAATCCCATGATCAAAGTTAGTATTTAACACTTGTTTATACAGGAGGCAGGTTGTTATTGTTGTTGCCCTAATTTTCCTAAGGTCATTTATTCGTCTTTTGGCGTGGAGGTGCACAGCTCAGTCTCTTACAATCACTGAACTGCCCTTGATGCTTCATCCGGGATCTGTCAGTTTGTGTGCAGGTTCCTCTGTCGCCGACTGCGCTGATGTTTTCCTGAATACTGTAGCTCAATATTTCTGCTATTATTGAAGATTTACAGCATTCGCTTCATTATTGATGGTCAATTCATACATTCAAGGCTTGTTTTCTGTTGGATGTAAAGATATTTAAAATTACTAAATTGAAACAAAATGGAATGAGAACGTATAATACGTAACTTGTTGTAAAATACATTTCTGGGGAGATTTACCAAATCTCGACGCAATGCAGCACAGGCCTCCCCCTGCGAGGCTGTGCTGCATGACAGGGAGGGAGCAGGAGAGCCCCATATTTTCAAAGATATGGCTCTCTCCTTCCCTTTCCCTTGCGCTGGCACCGATTACAGCAGCCCTGCGCCATGAACACTCCTTAGCACCAGAGCACTAGGGTGTGAGTGTGTGAGTCCAGCATAGGTTTTGTACAGGAAGGACACCCTTCTTGTACAAAATACTATGCCTAGACATGAGGGAAGTAAGTTTATCAAAAGGAGACTAGCTCAAGAGCAGGGGTTAATCTGACATTATTATTAATGTTTTCCTAGCGACTCAGTATGGTTTTGCCGATTGGCAGTGGCACCTGTTGGGTGTCTTTGGAAAGCCCTCACCCACCAACCTAGTTGGTGGCATGCTTCATCATCGGGCCCACCCAGTGACACCTAGCGTGTCCCGGGTGTGCTTCGACGCCTGATTACAGCGGAGCAGGTATGTCACTGTGTGTGCGGTGTGGGGTGTTCAGGTATGTGAAGTTAAAACGGCTTGGCGGATGGTCCCTGAGGTGAGGATACTTTATTAAAAGGGCCTCCGTCAGCGGTTAAAAATAAGGCTGTGGGACGTTAGAGGCGGGTTACGACCTCCTACGTCCTTAGAGTGTCAACATGTTTCAGCCAGTGCCTTATTACTAATCTGGCTTTCATCAGGACTGTAAAATATGTGTGAGTTAAAATAGGGGTTGTGTAGTGTAGTCTATGTGTCTACACGCCCTAAAGTGTATCTAACTGTGAGAGGGGGGATTCCCTTCTCAAGATCACCTGTACATTTAACATTGAGAACAGGTACAAGACAAACATGGGGGAGAAAGAGTCACTAGACAGTATTGAACAAAAAATGTGACAGCCGACTTAATAGCGAATAGGTGCGGGCTATGAGCGGCTCAAGTGTAATGATACTGGTGGTATCATTATTGTGGAATCGCACTAGAACTTCGAGGGTGTAGTGATTTAAAACAGCGGTAAAAATACTGCAGTAAATGGTGAAGAATTTTGGCGCAAGGACATTGTCTTACGCTTTCAATGCTTGTTTTTTGCTCCAAGGTTATTGAAGTGGCAAGGTGTGGCCCTGGTTGGGAGAGAGAGGTAGGACCACTAGGGTTAGGAGACCTGTGGGAGAAAATTAGGGAAGCGCTTACCTATTGTAGAGATGTACAGCATACTCACAGGATTTCTGGCCAGCAGCAGCGTGGGACCTGTTGTGCCTCCTTCGCAGAACCGGTAATGAATGGCTGTAGTTGCCGGTTTTTATACTGTCATTGATTGCATAATTGACGGCACCTGGGGGAAAGCAATGGTAGAGAGACTCGCGAAGCGGGTCTAAATAGCGCTCAGGTGTGGGCAGAGGCTGATCTAGAGAGCCTGCGTGGGCGTGTGATGCTGCCGGGTGCTGGAGCGGTCAGAATCGCGCATGCGCGACCGGGAAGTGGTCCGCGCATGCGCCAGAGTCAGTGTTGCAGCGAAGAGCGCATGCGCGGCCGAGATGTGGTCCGCGCATGCGCCGTAGCGAGTGTTTTGTAGCGCGATTCGGCTGGTGGCACAGCCTGCGCTAGTACTAATTCGCCTGGTGCCCTGGCTACTATAATATGATGGGGCAGTTTGCAAAACTAAATTAAACTAAATGAATAGCGCTTGAGACACATGGTTGTACTCAAGTGCTAGTGTGGGTGAGTGGCACTAAATATGTTACCTAAGGCCCTGATAGGTAACCAGGGGGTTTACATGGCAGGATGAATGGCTCTTGAGACCCAGATAGTTCTCAAGGGTTGGGTGAATCTGCACAGTATGGCCTAACTGGAAGATGGTAAAGACCAGGGGGCATGGTTTATAAAGGGAGGCACTATTGGTCAGACTGGGTACTCAATAGAGATCTGCTGGGTGGCTCGCCAGGTGATGTGATAAACATCATAGGGTCAGGGAGTTCCAGGGGATAGCGTCATTCAGCCCATCCGTGGCTGTAGACAGACGGTATATCCATCTTTGTTCTTTGTTTAAAAGTTTTTTATCGTTGTTAATCGGGCTGACTGGTATTTGCTCAATGACTGTCCACGTGAAGTCATTGGGGGTGTGGCCGTTGGTGATGAAGTGGTTTGTCAATTTGCTTATGTTTTTCTTGCATCTCATTGTGCTGCGGTGCTCCGTGATCCTGGTCCTCACTTTGCGGGTGGTCATGCCCACATATTTGAGTCCACATCTGCAGGTTAGTAAGTAAATCACATTCTGTGAGTTGCAGTTTGTGTGGCTTCTCTGGGACCATACTTTATTGGGTTCCAGGTTGAGAGTTTTGGTGTGGGATGTCAGGTGACAGACACTACAGTCGTTGCATGGGTAGTGTCCGGTTACTTTGGGCATTCCCCACGCATTAAGGATGGTGTTGTCAGGTTTAGGTGGTGGTCTGGGTCTGGTACTGACTAGTTGGTCTCTGAGATTGAGGGAAACCTTTTCTAATTTTGCATGCATCTCTCCTTCCAAGCGCCTAGTTTAAAAGGTTGCCGTTTTCCCACGCTAAATCAAATCTACTGTATTTGATAAATTGGGTTTATCATGAGAAACAATGGGTGGTTGCATGGGAACCCCCAAGCCCCACCATTGGCAGGACCACATGGTGCAAAGTAACGTGAAGCAGTGCCATGCGATGCTTCACATTACTTTTACGTTATTTGCTGGAAAGAAAATTAGGAAAAAAAGATTTTGCACTGTTTTGTGCCACTTTTGTGACGCAAACACGACGCAAAATCTTAGTAAATCGCCCCCTTCTTCTTTACTGCCTTTGTAACGTAGTAGGGAATATTTCATCATACACAGATATTTAACTAAAAGTTCTGGTGATCAGGTGACATCTTATTAATGTCTGAAAATGAGGTGATTTAACAGTGTTCACAGAGTAACTTAGCAAAGTAAGGGCGCTCACGAAGCACCCAAGTGCTTAAGGTTTTGCTTAAGATAGATGCATACAGTCAAGATTTCATTTTTTTTAATATATCTTTTTATTATTAACAAACAAAAGAAAATCGCATTGGGAGTACATGATCATACATTTCACTACAAAGTCTGGGTCGTCTCACATTCAGGATAGAATTACAAAATAAAATAAGTTCTTGGGATCAAGGGGAATAATGAGTGTCCAAGTCTCGCCGTCTGGCCGGGGAAGTACAAATATCATCACGGTAAGCATTCCAGGCCCCCCAGAACTTACCTCACTTTTCGGGGGAACCCCAAGCAATATAAACTGCACGCTCTCGAAACATACACCAGTCCAGATCCTGGGTCCATTTGGTACACTGAGGCGACAGACTGGCTCCCCAAAGTTGTGCAATATTACGCTTCGCAATCATATATGCTAACGAGACCCATTGTTTCAAATATTGATTCAAATCTGTGGGCTCCCAGATGTTTAAAAGGCATCTCCGGGCTTCCGGTTGTATCTCACACCCCAATACTTCCTCCATGACAGTATGTATGGCTCGCCAATACCTCTGGACATTCTCACAGTGCCACAGGATGTGCATAAATGTAGCCACCTCACCACAGCCTCTCTTACAATCACCACTCGATACCCATCCCATGCGTACCAGACCCGGCCCAGTGACATATGACCTGAGAAGAATCTTCAACTGTACCAATCTGAGCCTCATCTGAATCGCCACCACTCTGGGGGAAGACACCGCTTCAATCCAGTCTTCATCATCCATTTCTAGCCCATCTGCTCCCCCCGCTGCTCTAACACTACCCAACGGATCGTCCATGTTGTTGATCAATTTCCTATAAATCAAGGAGATTTTTTTCTCGGGGATGTGGCCGTCTAACACTCGGTCCTCCAGAGGGGAGGCCTCCGGGAGATCTTCATCCTGAGATATATGGGCAAGGAGGGCATGCCTAACCTGCATGTAACGGAAATATTTGTTTTGATGAAGCTGGTATTGTAGTCGGAGGGCCTCGAAGGTCTGTACACCTCCGAGCCCCCAAATATCCTTAATCTGGCTGATCCCCACGAGTTCCCACTTATCGAACCCTTTAGTGGTCCACAAACTCCCCAGTTTCGCTGAGCTAAAAACGGGGGTAGCCAAAGTCAACTTCCCTTCCCAACCTAGGCTCCTAGTGGCAGAATGCTAGACCCGCCCCGCACTTAGCATACAGAGCCCTAAGGATGTCTCCATCCGGCGGCTGGCTGCGATCCGTAGCATACCCCGCATCACTGGGTATGCCGTAGACCATCTGATTGATGGCCGCCAGATGTGAAGCCGAATAATATTTCTTCAGATCTGGGAGCCCAATTCCTCCATCATACCATGAGAGAGTGAGCTTAGTAAACGCTATACGAGGCCTACCATCCCAAAGAAGCAATCTCTGAAGGGCCTCTATCTCTCGGAAATGTTTACTGGGCACTGGGTCCATAGTATTTTGAAGCACATAAAGAAAACGCGGCAAGGCCATCATTTTGAATAAGACTGCACTACCCAGAAGCAACAATGGTAGCATCTTCCATCTTTCCACATCCCTGCGGAGCCGAACTAGTGGTGGAAACAAGTTCTCAGTATAGCGCCTCTTAGGGTCCAATGCAATATAAATACTGAGGTATTTGAATCCTACCATTTCAATCTGTAAGGGACAGGTTTGTGGAATCACTGGTGGATCGCCCGACAACACCAACATCACAGATTTTGCCCAATTAATGGCAAATCCCGAATATTTACCGAACGCCGCCAATATATCCAGAAAGACGATCAAAGAAGCTCTAGGCGTGGTAAGATACAGGAGGATATCGTCTGCATAAAGCGAGATTTTATCCTCCCATTCCGGCGACCACCGCAGTCCACGAATCGATCGGTCCCACCTGACCCAAGCCGCTAAAGGTTCCAAAGCTAACGCAAAGAGGAGAGGGGACAGCGGGCACCCCTGTCTCCTGCCCCTTTCCAGTTCAAAATCCACCGATTTGCAATTGTTAACGACCACTCTGGCCAAAGGGGCCGCATACAACAATCGAACCCACCCAATGAACTCAGGGCTGAAGTCCAACTTCGCCAATACCGACAACAAGTAAGCCCACTCTACCCGATCAAAAGCCATGGTGGCATCTAGGGACACCAACACAGCCGGCTGCAGCAGATCACGGGACCGACCCAGGACTCCGTGAAGTCTCCTAAGATTTAAAGCGGTGTTTCGATGCGGCATGAAGCCCGACTGATCCGGGTGCACCAGCGTAGTGATTACCTTAACAAGTGTAATAGCTAGCACCTTGGCCAGAATCTTAGGTTCGGCATTAAGGAGTTAAATGGGCCTATAGGAGGAGGGAGATGTCCGGGGCTTACCCACTTTGTGTATTACCACGACATTTGCTATCCTCTGGTCGTATGGAAGTTGCCCTATCTTCTTACTCTCCAGGAACATTGCTCGAATTTGCGGGGCGCTTTTCTGGGCATTCAGCTTATACAACTCAATCGGCACCCCGTTAGGACCTGTCGCCTTCCCAGAGTTTATGCTCTTGATTGCCTGCACGATCTCATCATTTGTAATGGGAGAGTCAATATACTGCCGATGCTCATCAGATAATCGGGGCATAACGATATCCCTAATCATGTCCGCATGCTCAGCTTCTGTAAATTCGTTGGTGGAAGAGTAAACACCCTGATAGTATGAAGAAAAAGAGTCTGCAATATCCTGAGGATCAGTAATGCTATCAGGTCCAACACCCTCCAACTCCGGCACCAACCGAGAGGCACGCTCACCGCGCTCCAACCAAGCAATAAGCTTACCAGCCCTGTCTCCATGTTCATATACCCTGCTCTGAACATCATCATGCTGCGTAACCGCACATTCTCTAAAAATGCCGTTATATTCATCCTGCTTAAGTCTCAACTGGTGCCGATCCTCCACTGACGCTGCCTCAGCCACTCGCTTCTCCAAAGCTATAACTTCAGCTTTTACTCTATTAACATCGGCTAGGCGCTGTTTCTTTTTCCCTGCGATTAAAGACAGGACCTCCCCCCGAAGCACCACCTTATAGGCCTCCCATAAAGATTGCGCCAAGTCAACAGTGCCAGCATTATTTTGGAAATACTGCTCCGAGACCTTATGTATCTCTTTCCTAATTACCGGTTCTTTTAAGTGCCAAGCATTAATGGGTGCGACTCTGCCGACAGCAGGCTGCCCCACTTCAACCCGCAACCAGACGGAGGAGTGATCAGAGACGCCCCTTCCCAAGTGCCGAGCCTCCCTAGCAGTGTCCGCCATGGCAGCAGGAAGCAGTGTGTAATCCAACCTGGACATAGTGTTGTGTGCCGCAGAGACATGCGTGAAGTTTTTCAGAGCTTATGGCGTACTCTCCAACAATCTACTAGACCCAATGATTCCATAAAATCATGCAGCCATTTCTGCAGCGGAGGGAGGACCCTTGGGGGAGAGCGATCCATACTACCATCTACCACTGAGTTGAAATCCCCTCCCAACACAAGGAGGCCAAGCGGCAAGGTCAGAAATACAGCAGTCAAATCCTTGAAGGTATCAGATTGGAGGCCCGGGGGCACATATATGGAAAGTAAGGTGACCGCCTTGCCCCCGACTTTCCCGGAGACCCCTACATATCTGCCCCTCTGATCGGACCATGTGGCCTGAATCTCAAGAGGAAAGGAATTCTTCACCAAAATGCCAACCCCCCTAGAGCCTGTTGTAAAACCCACGTGAGCGACCAGTTTATAGCCCCCTCTATGCAGGGCCATGCAACAATTACCCACCAAGTGCGTCTCCTGCAACAGCGCAACATCCTGGAAGTGGCACCTAAACAGCTGGCTAACCATACCCCTCTTCATCTAGTCCCCTAACCCATTGACATTCCAGCTCAGCACTCGTATCCCCGACTCCCGGTCAATGCAAGACATTTACCCCACACCACCACATCGTAATGCAGAATCAATCCCCAATGCGAGTCAAAACAAAACTGAAACTTAACATGCCTAGAAAACAACCCTCCCGGAAATCCCTCCCCTCCACCCTGCACCCCTGCATAAGGACTATGCCCAAACCCAACTCACAGTGTGCCTGTCGCCCCACCCAACAGAGACAGATAAAAGTAGGAAGAGGAGGTGCCCGCCGCCTAGCTGCTCACCCCTCCTCCCAGATGATTCCCACCCGAGAGATATTCAATGTTGGCATTTCTTTCCAAGTACACTTAACAATACCCACCCTCCCAATGTCAAATGATCTGATCAGTCCCTGTTACTAAGGTCTTTTATTCCTGCTCCTGTCGCTCAACTTCTGCCTCCTGGCACCGCTCTTCTTCTCTGTCCACCATTACAGTGTCCAACCAGTCCGACGACACCTCAGGTTTATCATAGAACCAGGCCTTCCCGTACTTTTCAACCCGCAGCTTTGCTGGAAAAAGCATAGAATATCTCAAACCTTTGTCCCTAAGCCTCCTCTTAACCGGGAGAAAGTTCTGTTGTAGTCTCTGCACGGCTTGGGTGAAGTCGGGGAAAAAAGAAAGGGTAGTATTCTCATAGCGAAGCGGGTCAGCCGCCCGTGACGCCTGTAAAATCACATCTCGATCACGGAAGTTCAGCACCCTTGCAATCATCGGCGAAGGGGGCACCCGGCCTCGGCGGGCCTCCTGGCACTCTATGTGCCCGTTCAACAGTAAAAATGTTACTGAGGCCCTTAGGTTTGAGGTGATTCAAGACAATGTCCTCCACAAAAAAGTCAGGTGTACGACCTTCCGCCTTTTCCGGTATTCCAAGAATACGGGCGTTGTTGCCAATTGCGCCCTTCATAGTCATCCAGCCTGCGACGGGTCTCCTCTCGCGCCGCCTGTAAGCCCCGAACTTCCCTTTGCATCTCCGCCATATCATCCACCAGGCTAGACATCTTTATATCGAGCGACTTGACTTTTTCACTTGTTTTGGCATGGTCTGCCCGTAGCAAATTGAACTCAAGCTTCACAGTGTCCAACTTGTTATCCAAAGAGTCCATTTTTGCCACCATCGAGGATTCAACCTTATTTATGGCCGCCATGACGCCTTTCAGTGTGGGTTCTGTCCCCTCACCTGGGAATCGCTTCCGAGCGAAGGGGAGTGTCTCTGTTCCACCGGAGAGCCTTTGGGCTGTGTATACCTGCCCAGCTTATTCGTTTGGACGTTTTTCAGCCCTCTCCCGGTTCTAGAGGGGGCCTTTTCAGTCTCCGCTTTTGACGCCATGAAGGTTGCAATAAATGGCCTCCGCTTCCTTCCCGGTGTCACGAGACTTCGCACCTCGAGCAACACTTCACAACTCTCCCATGCCAATAGGCCTTACTCAGCAATAGTCACACTGAGTAGGTCTTCCCAGCTCACCACAACCCCTCGGCAAGAAACAACTGTTTGTGCCAACTTCCGTGCCATGCTGGAACTTCCGCTCGTCACAGCCGCTGTTGTTGCATTAGCGCACAGGCATCCTCCTCACTGCAAACTTTGGCGAAACACTCGACAACACTTCTACGAGGCAAACTACCAGAGACTGATTTACCCAGAATGCCAGGGGCGAACCTTGCTTGATAGGTGAGCAGTGTGCTCCCAGACCTGCTGTTTCTTCAAATGGACTCCCATGAGTTATGGAGCTGACGAGCTCGTGGTTGATGCCCTGCGCGCCAGTGAGCGGTACCAGACCTGAGACGATTTTGGCAACCTATTCAGCAAACCCCTAAAACTAGTCTGTAATCTCTACTGACGAAGGTTAATGAACCTGAAACACTGGTGTCTAGAGATCAGCACCATCTGCGCCAACTTTGGCGAAACACTCGACAACACTTCTACGAGGCAAACTACCAGAGACTGCATTACTCAGAATGCCAGGGGCGAACCTTGCTTGATAGGTGAGCGGTGTGCTCCCAGACCTGCTGTTTATCCCCCTCACCGCAGCCCGTGGCTCTGACGACATTAAGGTCCAAATCTTCAGATCATGACCAGGGGGGTAGAATTCGCCGTTTCGATCTGAAATTATGCAAGGGAGCAGTTATTTCGTTCCCCTGTAGAAATTCGTTCTCAGGTGTCAGGATAAAGAGCAGGATAGACGAAAGGAGGAGCGGGTCCTACGGAACTACGCGATCACGCGGCCATCTTGGTCCCGTGCTTGGCTCCTCCCCCCAAGATTTCATTTAAACAACAATAGAGTTTAGAAAAAGAGATGGCTCAGGCGGGGCTGCAACATTTCCAGTAACTCTTTACGAAGTATACAACGAAAGTAACTCCATTCACACACTTCTCATTTCTTTCCAATTGACTTAAGGTCATCTCAAATACCAACTCCTGCCTTTACCTCGCTGTTCATAAGTCACCTTTGAAACTTTCAACAGCTCCCTTGGTTCAAGCATTTATGGTTTCGTCTAACCTGGAAGATTGGAACATTATTGTGGTTTGAGGGGCGTTTGCTATCGCCATAACATCTGTCCATCTCCCTGAAACGAGTGCAGCTTATAGCACCCGGTTCTGGCCCTGAAAGACAACTTTAAAAAGCAAGTTATTTGTTTTTTCTAGAGTAGATAAAGTTCTGTAAGATGCAGCTCCTTCAGGGGGTTTTGTGTAAAACAAAGCAAGGGGTTACTGTAAGGCCCATCCTAAACATTATAAGCGCAGATAAGGCAAATAAACATTGATTCATATAATTTAATATTCAACGATATCAGTCATTTAGTACTTATAGAGAATCCATCACAACCACTAATTTACCTGACATAACCCTGCATCAGATGTGTGCATATTACTCTTTTTCTCCCTTTTCCACCATTACATGGCATTTGCCCTTATGTTGTCCGTTTGGGGCCCTGGATGCCACTTTGTGACTGGATGGGCATTTGGCAAAGCGGGAAGAGGTGTCAGTTATCCACAGGTGATGCGACATTTCTACCTTTCCATATTTCTCATATTCAAGTTTACCTAATTTCCTGTCCTTCAGCCCCCCTACTGCCCTCTGGCTGTGCACTCACTCTGTGGGGTTCATCAGAAGTCAGATAATTACCTGATAGTTACAAGGCCATGGATCTCACTTCTTCTAGAACACTTATTGCAGACATAGGGCCTAGTTAGGTGTATGTCCAATGGATTATTGCCTCAAAACTAGGGGTGGGTGACAAATTCCGCTCTGCCGGCAGACCTCGCAAAGTTTTGCCCAATCCGTTCCATAAAACTCCACAAAGTGATGCAGAACAGAGTTTTTTTCTCAAGCGGTTCACCAAAGGTAAGGTGACGAGCGCTTGTGAGAAAATATAACGCGGCAGACCTCCTCCTGGTGAGATTTCTCATTGCGGGAGGTCGTGGCAGGTCGCGACCACTCGAGTGTAGAAATCTGCCATTCTCATTGATGAAGTTGCCACTCGATTAGAATGTCAATTCGAGCGGCAGAAAGCAGCAGCGCCCTCTGGCACGACGCGTAGTGCCGTTCATGCTGATTTTACAGTGTGGGACAAAATCCTGGAGCAAAAAATCAGTAAGAGTGGGGCAACTTAGAAACTCTGCCACTTGCGGAAGTCCCCAGAGTGCAGCGGGGTTTCCCTGTCACTTCGTGGAGTTCAGCTGAGTATAACTCTGCGAACTACTCCAAGGCCTAATCAAAACGTGACAGATATCCTGTCTGCCTTATTATAATTGCCACAGGATGTAATGCATTTTTAATGGGGCGGGCAGGATACCTGTCACATTTGTGATGGAATAAACCATCCGCTGAAATCTAAATAAGGCCTTTGGTGTACATTGTGTCTAGTGTGGCTAGCTGGGCTTGAAGGATCTTGTAGTTTGCTGGATTAGGTACCCCTAGGTGCTTAAAGTGCTTCTGGCTATTTGCGCGCTCTGCTGCAGTTTAGCATTACACTTTGGTGTTTTTTAAAGCTCAATTCCCAATTTTTTGTATCTTGGTTGTAATTTTAGTTATTGACCCCTGATTTTCATTAGTGACAACCCGTGCTCAGTCCTGCCCCAACATCGCTGACTCGCACGATAATACTTGAAACTCACCGCTATTTGAGCGGGTCCCTGGCCGGTGTAGCTGCTGCCTAGCCGCCATCTTGGGGGAAGAAAGTGCCGTTTTTCGGGCGCCATCTTACGAGCGCTCTAGTGCTCCGGCACTCCTTAGATTTGGTGCTTGGCTGACTATCCAGTATTGCACTTTTAAAGTGACAGAGGCAGTTGAACTAGAAATAAGCTTGAGACCGAACTGAAAATGGCATTAGTAAACTGCCGCTCTTTGCCGAAGCATGCCACTGAAATCTCCCTTTTATTGTGCAGTATGGCTATAGACATCCTATTTGTCACTGAAACATGGCTAGGTCCAAACTCTGCTCCCGATATTGTCCATGCCTTACCACCTGGATATTTAATCCAACATAAGGATAGAGTATCCAAAGTCGGAGGAGGGGTCGCCATTCTTTACAAGGATAATATAGGCTGTCGGGTGTCAGATACATCGATCCCAGACTGTGAAAGTGTATGTTTTTCCATCTCGCTAACCCCAGAAACCTCCTTCTCAGGACTTCTGATATATCGCCCTCCTGGCCCTTTGGGTCGGTTTCATGAAAGACTATCCGAAACAGCAATGGATCTGGCCAGTAATGTTTCCAATTTCATGGTGCTGGGGGACATGAATCTTCATTTTAATAGCTTATCAGATTCTACTGCTTTAAATTTGACGAAAGATCTAGGGACCTATGATTTGATTCAGAAAATTCAACTTTCTACCCACTCTAAAGGGAATCTCTTTGATCCCATGTTCTCGAACATCCCAGGCTTAATTACAAACGACCCCTATTCAATCCCGTGGTCGGACCATTTGGTAATTCCTTTTACTTGGAAAGTGCTCTGCCCCAGCCCGACTACTTCTTCCCATAGAGCTTTAGCCAGACGTTGGCCCAAATTGGAGCTCCACGAATGGTCAAAAACTTTGAGGAAGACTGAACCATTTGTAAACGGGGATATAGATACAGCAAACAGGGAGTTCAATCAATGGATAGAACAGTCTTTAGATAGTGTGCTTCCAAAAAAACAAACAGTTAAAAAGAAAGGCTCCCTCAACCAACCTTGGTTTAATTCGGACCTCAGGGCTCTTAAACAAGAGTGTAAACGGGAGAAGAGGCAATGGCGGAGAGACTTTGATCCGGTGAAGAAAAATAAGTATAGAGCTGCAATAAAGAATTATAAATTCACTCTAACTACTGCTAAATCAACTTTCTATGCAAACAAAATTGAGACCGCCGCCAATGCCCAGAGAGAGATGTTCAGAATTGTTAAGTCGCTGCTAAAAGTCCCGGATCCGCCGCCTAGTTCGGATGAACCAGGCACCCACTGTGAAGATCTGGCTAATTGTTTTGCCACTAAAATTCATAACATTCTCACTCTGCTCCCCCCTGCATCCTCTGTTGAACCCCCCTCCCTGTCCTTTTTTCTAACTCAAACCACCCTTCCTCAGCTTTCCTCATTCTCTCCTCTTGAGGAAGAACTTCTGCCCCCTCTTCTGAATGCTATAAAGAGTGGTTCGCCACTTGATCCTGCCCCAATGAACATCCTAAAATTAGTCCTTCCAGTCATCAGTAAATCTATTGTCAACTTGGTGAATTCTTCTATAGAGTCAGGTACGGTCCCGAGAGAGTGGAAAGTGGCTATGGTTAAGGCCTTGATAAAAAAACCTTCCCTTGACCCAGGCGATTTTTCCAACTATCGTCCCATCTCCCAGCTCCCGGGTATCAGTAAATTGACTGAAAAGTTCATCAACCAGCAACTTGCCTCTTTCTTGGAATCGCACAATTTGCTTCATCCTTCTCAAATGGGGTTCAGAAGAGGGCAGGGAACTGAAACAGCTTTGTTGAAGGTGGTCGAGGAATCCAGGAGGATTTTGGACGCAGGTGGCAGTGCGGCCATTATCCTCCTGGACCTCAGTGCTGCCTTTGATACGGTTAATCACCGTATCCTCCTATCTCGCCTTAACAACATTGGAGTCACGGGCAAGGTCTAAGGTGGCTTGAATCCTTCCTCAGAGATAGGTTCTTCAAGGTGTTTGAGGAGAACAGTTGTTCCCATCCGGTACCGTTGCAGTGTGGGGTGCCGCAGGGCTCCTCCCTCAGCCCCACGCTGTTTAATGTGTACATGGCACCTCTGGCGGAGATAGTGGCCCCTTTTGGGATTCAATTGGTAAACTACGCTGACGACACCCAGCTGCTGGTTTCCTTGAATCAGGCAGACTGCCCTTCCACGAACATGTGTAACTATTTAGAAGCGGTCGCAAGTTGGATGGATCAGTCCCATCTTAAATTGAATGGTGGAAAGACAGAGCTGATGTTACTGTGCAGAGGGGGCCACATTTGATAATTCTCTATCCTGGCCTCACTGTATGGGTCCTGGCCCTACTCCAAAATCAGAGATTAAGAGTTTGGGTTTTTGGCTTGATGCGGAACTGTTGTTTAGACCCCAGGCAAGGAGAACAGCGGCCACCTGCTTCGGCCTACTAAAGACTATCCGCAAGATTCTACCTCAATTGCCAGAAACATCTAAAAAAATCTTAATCCAGTCATTAATTTTATCTAGAATAGATTATGGCAACACTATCTATCTAGGAGCACCAGTCTCAGTAATCCAGCAGCTTCGGACTGTTCAGAATTCGGCTGCAAGGCTGCTTACAGGCACCAGCTACCGTTCCTCAGCTAAACCTGCGCTGAACGTACTTCACTAGCTTCCAGTGAAGGAACAGATTAATTTTAAAACACTCTGCATGGCACACAAAACCATCCACGGAAAGGGTCCTCCCAACTTAGAGAATATGGTTAGACCATATAGAGCTCGCAGAAACCTCCGCTCTAATGACCAGAATCTTGCAGAGACCCCTAGAATCAATAGGTCCCGGTCCGGTGGCCGCCTTTTCTCACTTAATGCAGCAAGGTTGTGGAATGCCCTCCCTCCATCTTTCCGCCAGGAGCCCAACCTGCTTGCATTTCGGAAAAGTGTAAAAACCTGGCTTTTTCCTAGGACCTAGAGCCGCTGGCTTTCTGTGCTTTAATCCCCTTCTGGTCCTTTCCTAAGCGCTGGGATGCTTCCGAGTAGCTGTGCGCTATAGAAGAGCCTTTTTCATTTCATTCATTCATTTCATTTGTGGGTCTCTCACTGCTTTGAGGTCACCGCCAGGCAGCGACTTCTGTCAGCAGCGCCTTGTGCAGATCTTCCTTCCAGGCAGGAACTCCATCAGCTGTGCCTTGTGCAGATCTTCCTTTCAGGCTGCGGCTTCTGTCAGCGGTGCCTTGTGCAGATCTTCCTTTCTAGGCAGAACTTCTGTCAACTGCGCGTTGTGCGGATCTTCCATCCAGGTGGGACTTCTGTCAGCTGTGCCCTTTGCAGATCTTCCTTCCAGGCAGGGCTTCTGTCAGCTGTGCCTTGTGCAGATCTCCCATCCAGGCAGGGCTTCTATCAGCTGTGCCCTGTGCAGATCTTCCTTCCATAACTAACAAAAGAGAATTGCCAATACTGATAACAAACGATTCGTGTATTTTTAAGTAAAGTACTTGAAGCAAAATTCAAGACCAATAGCTAATTAATAACTTTTATTATTCTTTAGAGTTTTATCAACACAACAACTCATATATTTAACAATTGCATATTCCAAAAAACACACATAAAACCATATTAAACAGGGGGTCGATATTTAGGAATCATTCAGCATATCACACATATCCCAGTCATACACCGTACAACCATTCAAGGGAGGGAAAAGGGTACAATTGCTAAGAGCAATACAAAAAAAGTTTTTCAATATTTACAAGATAGCACAAGGCGAACACGGAAGGAAATTGAGAAAAGAAGCCAGGGACTGCGAGGCACTTAACAACCTGTTTGCTTAATGATTAATCTAATAAACAGTACATTCCTATGGAAAAAATTATATGTCATAATTCATGACATCAGTGCTTGTCACTATTGCAGACCACTGTATGGCTATGGCAGTGGTCTGCAATAGTGACAAGCACTGATGTAATGAATTATTTTTTTGCTTGTCCCCATTTTCTTGTACATTACCTGTTCTAAATAACATATAATTTTTTCCATAGGAATGTACTGTTTATTAGATTAATCATTAAGCAAACAGGTTGTTAAGTGCCTCGCAGTCCCTGGCTTCTTTTCTCAATTTCCTTCCGTGTTCGCCTTGTGCTATCTTGTAAATATTGAAAAACTTTTTTTGTATTGCTCTTAGCAATTGTACCCTTTTCCCTCCCTTGAATGGTTGTACGGTGTATGACTGGGATATGTGTGATATGCTGAATGATTCCTAAATATCGACCCCCTGTTTAATATGGTTTTATGTGTGTTTTTTGGAATATGCAATTGTTAAATATATGAGTTGTTGTGTTGATAAAACTCTAAAGAATAATAAAAGTTATTAATTAGCTATTGGTCTTGAATTTTGCTTCAAGTACTTTACTTAAAAATACACGAATCGTTTGTTATCAGTATTGGCAATTCTCTTTTGTTAGTTATTGTTATGGCTCAGCCTTGCTGATCAGAGCCAACCCTTAGTTGTTTTTTGGATCTTCCTTCCAGGCAGGGCTTCTGTCAGCTGCGCCTTGTGCGGATCTTCCATCCAGGCAGGGCTTCTGTCAGCTTTGCCTTGTCCAGATCTTCCTTCCAGGTAGGGCTTCTGTCAGCTGCTCCTTGTGCGGATCTTCCTCCCAGGCTGGAATTCTGTCAGCAGCATCTTGTGCAGATCTTCCTTTCGGGGTGAGGGGGGTTTATGACAGTTGTGCCTTGTGCAGATCTTCCTTTCAGGCAGGGCTTCTGACAGCCATGCCTTGTGCAGATCTTGCTTTCAGGCAGCAGTGTATTTATCCATTTTTATTTCTTTGGGTTGTCAGACGGCCTTTTGGCTTCACCATTTCCTTTGTAGTTGCCACTACACGGATGTCGGAGGCCAGCCTGCAATATGTTGAAATATGCTCCTCCACGCTGCTTTCACCAGTCCAGAGTATTAACCTTCTTCCTTTTCGGTCAACCCCCAATCCACCTCTCATCACCCTCACCTTGCCCAGTTCCATGCTCCCGCCGCCACTCTAAATCCTTTTCACTGCGTCACCACCTTGAGGCAAAATCAGGAGCTTATCCCTGTGTCGCCAACTACCATTTTGTGTTTTCTTCTTCCTGTTCCCACGAGTCTCGAGGGATTGTGGTATTTTTTTTTACAATTTCTTTTCTTATTGTCCTGCCCCGTTATAGTATTTTTTTTACTTCAGGGCAGGTTACTAAGTTCCTCACTCCTGCAATGGCTGCCAGCAACATTTTTCTCATGTTTCTGGTAACCAATCATAGTGCTTGCTCTTGCAGGAGTCTGACTCCCTTGGGAGCGAGATAGCCCAAGGAAAAGTTTGTTGGGCCAATCAGAAAGCTTCATTTTTAAATTGCTGCTCCCAACAGTCCAGATATACAATTATTCTACAACCATAATTTCACAAAAACTACTGAACAGATTTATACCAAATCATAAAAAGCACAATTAGCGGACCATGGTCTAGCTTCCTGCCGAACTTGAGGCAATTCCATTCAGCAGTTTATATAGAAGTCTATGGAAAAAGCATGGGGATTTTGCATTTGGGAATCCAGATTGGTCTGGGAAGACGATGTTAGGCATCAGGGGCTGGAGTCTGGTAGCAATCAATTTAGCTAAAATTTTAGTGCCAGTGCTAAGCAGTGATAATGGCCTGTAGGAATCGCAATGGTCTGGGTCCTTATCGGCTTTAACAGAGCAATGATCATAGCTTCTCTTAAGGTAGGGGGCAGTATCTGTTTCTCATGTGCATCGCCATACATCTCAACCATGTGTGGGGCTATTAAATCAACATATGCCTTGTAAAATCCATTGGTGAAGCCTTCTGGGCCCGGAGCTTTGCCATTAGGTAGTGTTTTTATCACGGCCGTTATCTCTTCTACTGTAACTGCTTGTGAAAGGTATTCCCGTTGGGAATCTGAAAGCCAGGCTATGGCCACATCGTCAAGGTATCGTAATATGTGCGGGGATGAAGCTATGTTACGCGTAGTATATTGGTTTCTGTAAGTGTCCATGCAGGCTTGTAAAATACCCGCCGTGTCATAGTGTGTATTATCTAGACGATCTACAATTTTAATCACGGTATGTGTGGTAAGCCCTGTGCAAATTTTATGAGCTAATGTTCTTCCCGGTCTACCCCCTTCTCCATAAGATCGAGCCACGCCACGTTTAGCGACGTATTTAAGTTCTTGTTCAGCAACTCCTGGTACGCAGAGATTACGGTACCAATCTCTCGCAGTATGGCCATGCCTTGGGTAGTCTCAAATCATTGTTCTAGATCTTTAAGTTTTGTTTACCGCTTAGTCGACGTATATCTTTAAGTATTCCCGCAGTCGTGAAATTGTAAATATTAACAAGCATTTGCAATGCAATAGGTCTCACATTTGCACGGGTTTAAGCTATAGGCATTGTAAAAGACAATGCCTTTCATTTATGTTTTCAAAACCAATATGTAAATAAAAGGCATTGTCATTTACAATGCCAAATGGCTCAAATTCTCACAAATGCGAGACCTATTGCATTGGAAATGCTTGTTTTAATTGGCTGGGGGCAATGGAAGGGTATTAGGGGCAAAGGGGGGAGGGGGGAAGAGTTAAGTTTAAAAGGTAAATGGAGCAGGTCGGTTTAAATGAAAAGGGCTGTAGGAATCCTCCCAGATAAATTAAAAATAAAAACTTACTCTCTGCATTTTAAATAACACACGAACAATGGGAGAGACTACGTGAGAGCAAAGCAAATGGGCTGCCTGTGAAGATTTATGCCCCGATGAGGGAGATAAGCTATGCGTGGCGTGAGGTTTTTCTGAGGGCTGGAAGGGAGGGCCCCTGTAGGGAGACTCTGAATGCGAGGCGCAGTATGTTTTAAGTGAATGTGCTTATCCTGTGCTGGCTGGTGCTCAGGGAAACACAAGTGAGGAAAGGGTTAAGGATGGCAGTATGGTGGGAGGGTGACTGAGGGAAACTGAGATAACCCACCCCTAAACAAAGCTGATGCATTTGGAGAGGCAATGTGACATGCAGACACCTCGAGTATTAAAAGCACAGAGTAGGAGCTTAAATAGGTGGCAACAGGTTTTAATAACTTAAATAGCATCTACTTAACAGAGATGACAGCCCCTTGTAGTTTAGTTCATATTTCCCTCATAGGATCCACGCATTGGAATAATATACACTATAGTTTTGGCATAGGACTGAGGTTAGTATGCCTCTATCAAGTACATTAAACTTAATTACTTGTAGTGCCAGCTAACTTAGAGATCACTAGAAACTTCTTAAATGAAGAGAAGGGATTACTTTCTGACATCTAATCTAAATAGTTCTCAAAATCGTGGAAACAATAGATAACAATTTCACTCAGTAAATCGTGCAAGCTTCGTTTCTTCAGAGTTACACAGAAATCGATAGGCGGGCGTTTCAATAAAAGAATTTATTGAACCGTCTTATTTCTCGTGCAAGAGATATGATCTGTCACAATCGTAAGACGGAATGCTAAATATAATACGTACAGCGTGAGCAGTAAGAAGAAATAATACTGCAATAGCATGGTTTTTTAGCTATAACATATATTCTTATAAACATACATAAATAACACAGGCTAAAATGCTTGTCTGGTGCTTCTAAATAGTTCTACCCCATTGTACCTAACCTAAGTGTAGTACGAGGTAAGAAGTAGGTGCTGTTTTATATAGTATAGCTAGCTATAGTTTTGTATTGCCAAGAGTCCCTCTAGGTTCCAGTATGCTCCATACCTTAGAATGAGAGAGGTTGGAATCTCTTTCCGGGTCTCAACCTCTAACACCCCACGAAGGGAGTCAGAAACACTGAAAGCTGGATTCTCTGCGAGCAGGATGACAGCGTCTGGTCAGTGCGTCAGGTGGGGACTCAAATTCCTTCCGAACTTGCCGTGGAGAGCCGTATCGAGCTGTGTAGCCGATCCGTGGTTTGCCAGGGTAAGTGTAGGTATATTTATACCTGAAAGGTGCTTAGGAATCCTAGCAGTGACGTAAAGTCGGGCAGAGGAACATCATGAATGAACCCCTAAGGAATAGTTGTGCTTGCATAATAAACGAGTTCTTGGAGAAATCAGTAATCCAAGCAGGGAAATCTCAATGGCTTAAGAGTCTGGTTTCTAAGAAGTCGTTGTGACGTGGGATGGACGGATGTAGGTGACCATGCCTCTATTTGCTTAGTATGGCTGATGCCTAAATAAGGACTGGGATTTTATGCCTAAATAAGGGAAGTAAGAGTTGTGCCTATATAAGGGCATGATTCGGGAAACCTATGTACGGGCATCTAAATCGAAACACAACAATCTCTGTCAGGACCTGTTGAGGCGGTAAGACTTTTATAGCCCTGCGGGTGTCCACGAGTGCCAGCACTTCATGGTGGAGTGGGGACTGGGAGAACCCTGGGAGCGCAGGGAGGAGGTCGGGCAGGGAAGCAAATGCTTCGAAGGAGGATTAAGCATTGAAGAGGTCGTGTTTGTGCCAAGTTGCGGGAAGGCTCAATGGGAACCGGGATGGGCAAAAAAAGCTTCAAGGATCAGGCTGCAGCGTGCAAAACAAAGGAAAGGGCACTCTCTTTGATGACTGTACTTCTTTTACACCAGCTTTTGCATCTCTCTCCCTAAGGGGGAACACGCCCACTCCTCCACCCGCTCCTTTGGCTGTAGCCATAACTCTATTAGAGAAGTGAAGTCCCATGCAAGTGTCTCAAGCCACTGGACACTCTGATACTGTAAGTTGTTACTTCGATTCTCTTCCTTTTAATCTCAATATTTTAAGATATGTTTCAGGAGTGTACAGTATATAATTTGTAACTGCATGGAAGGCAGGGGGTGCACATAATGGTAACCAGAACCATAGACAAAGAAAATGCCATTGCCAAAAACCTAAAAGAAATTATTTCTGCATTTTTACACACGACAGATGCTAATTAACATTAAACGCGATGTGATAACAAGTAGAGCGCGCGAGAGCCCTTTTATCTACTGAGACTTACCCTTGAGCAATGCGTATGATTTGAGTAAGATAATAATGAAGCAAAAATCAAAAGATTTGATCAACATTTAACGTCAGAAAAAAATTGGTAAAATATGTGTGAAATATTAGCGCCTCGTCAGGGGCAGAAAGCGCTATATAAACTTAAATTCAGTGCATCCTAACTTTTGGTATTATGTAAGAGACATATTTTAAAGCCCACCAATTTTTCCCAAACATACCCTACAGACATATAAATGCCACCGCAATCCATGGACTAGTGCGAATGGCAGAAAGGATGGCGAGAGGTTGGCCCTGAACTCCCTTCTAAGGCGGCCAGCTGTCTTCTGTAAGAATCTCAAGAGGTCATTACGCACAGCCCTGCTTCTCAGCCGCTTTGGCAAAACCTCTTAGTTTGTTTGCAAAGTTAGGAGACACTAGCGCCTGCTTATTTCATGGCAGCCTCTTCACGAGGCGCGTTCAACTCTTTATTCAGAAACATCAGGTATTTAACCCCTTCCATGCTCATGACGAGCTCAGCTCGTCATGAGGCACAGTTGAGCTGTGCTGATGACGAGCTGAGCTCTTCATGAATAATGGAGCTTTCCTTACATCAGCACAGGGGAAAAATAACCACAGCAGCGATGTGGTTAAAAATGGGATTCAGGTGCGTAACCTAGGCCCTGCCATAAACCAAGCCCCTCCACCCTCCCCGCCCCGTCACTCAAGGCAAGTCTATATATTTTATTTATATAGCCCTTACGACCTCTGACGCGGCGTAGTAGTGCTTTCCAGCGAGTCTGAGATTTCCTTTCATTTTTTGCGGTCTTATACTATGACGAACAAGGCACACAGAGATTTTTATAGTATTTAGATGTGAGTTGCACATTTTCAGACGATTCCTTGTTTTACTTTAACCCCTTCCGCGCTGATGACGAGCTGGGCTCGTCATGGCGCACACTGCTCGTGCGCTGATGACGAGCCCAGCTCGTCATGATTAACAGCTTTTCAAAAAAAGCTGCGCACGGCGAAAATCGCCGCCGCACGGAAGCGGTTAAGGGAGATGCCTAAAGTAACTCTGCCCGCTCTGGTAAACACTTGTTGCCATCTAAATGCTGTCCCTACCAGCCCCGGCATCAGCCCAGAGCCTTTTGTTTGCGCACTGCACCCAGGAAGGCAGACCCCGCTCCTAGTCAGTCTCTCACATTGATGCTGTTAATTGGCCACAAGTGTTACCATCGCAGGCTGAGAACTGCAGCCAACCCGACAGTCAAGAAAGGTGGGAGGGGAAGAGGTGCACGAGGAACACCAGAGTATACATGTGAACGGAAAAACCGAGAGGCAGCCGACAATGATACAGCTACCTTCTTCCCCGTGGCGTGAGTGCGCGCCAGCAGGAAGATCACCAGAGACAGACAGACCAACAGAAGAGTGGTGTGTGCACATCACTTCCTGTTTATCATAGTGGGATACTTTTGGCGCATGCGTATAACGTAAGTTAGCGCGCGCATGTTACTGCGCACTATTTTAAAAAAAACAATTAGCGTAACGGGATTGAAGTTAGGCAGTGTTTGCTTCTGTTTTAAACGGAAGTTACGTATCGGATCAAACCTCAATAGTAAGTACACTAACAAAAACAAGCATTTGCAATGCAATAGGTCTCGTAATAATGAAGGTTTGAGCTGTTGGCGTTGCAAATAATAATGAAACACCAATAACTCAAACTTTCAGTTATGGGAGACCTGTTGCAAAGCAAATGCTTATTTTAAATGAGCTGCAGCCGCATCCTGACCAGGCTGCTCAAGACACTCTTGCCCCCTTCCAACCACCGACAACAAGCACTGCCAAAGCCAGCAGGTTACGCCTTTACAAAATGCATTGGCTCTGTCAATTGTTTTACATATTACACAGCACTAGAGCTGCTGCACAACATAGCTTATGGTAAAAAAAAGGCGCTATAACGCAGTAAATGGTGTGCGCATCATAGCACTTTTTTTTTTTACATTAAGCCATGTTTCACAGAAGCTCAACTGCTATGCGATATGTAAAAAAAAAGAAAATTGCCAAACCCAATAGATTTCATATAGGCGAAACCAGTTGCCTTTTGCCGATGCAGGTTTTTCAAGTTGGCAGGTATAATGGCATGAGTGTTATAAAGAAAAGCAAAACAAAAGCCCGACTAGGGTCCTTACATTCAATCTGCAGTGGTGAGCTCACCAAGACCCGAAGCAAATCAGACTGTCCAACACCAGATCATTATGAAACAGAATTAATTTTTTATTTTATTTCTTTTATATAAATATATATTCTTTTACAAAAAATAATAATAGTAGCATGACGTAACGTATGGTGGGAGTGGCCAAGCTGCTTGGCCACTCCCGCCATACGTTACGCTGACTGTTGCAGCGACGGATGGACGTTTTGGTTTGTTCTGCCATCTCAGAGGTCTTGGGATATCGCAAATCCGGTGCTCTCTGAATGAGCGAGCCCTATAGTATTACAGAATTGGATCCATTTGGACTTACTTTCTTTTTGGATGGGAGTGCTATATCACCTTGTCGGATGTTTGATTTCTCGCCACATATGGGTCTTTGTACCTTATCTACAGATATCTTTTTTAGATCTAACGATCTACTTTGTGTGGTTCCCTCGCCTGATTAAGCGGACCTTGTGTGCCATCTGATTCTGACCTACTTTACAGATTCTTATCTGAGAAATCTGCTTGAATTTTTTTTTTTTTTTTTTTTTTTTTTTGGAAGACCTTTATTGACAAAGAAGAAAGGGTTACACATACATCCCGGAGCACAGCCCGAAGGCATTGAATTACAATACAGGTCAACAAGGCAGATTCGTCAGGATCTATTACAGGATCATTGAGGTCTAATTTTCAAATTTAAAGTCTGAAGGAAAATGGTATCAGGATATCAAGAACAAACCACCGGTCCGTTTACGTGTAAACAGGATTAAACAGTATGCAATACAGTATGTCGCCGGAACCACTACCCGCCACAGTTAGGAATCGTCCTGGGAAGGGCACAAATCAGGAAGCCAAGTGAACCACAAATAATACTCTGAAACACAGTGGTCTACCTACAAGTGGCATCATATACACCAGTCCGCAATGACTCACGGTGGACACCCTCCCAGATTACGCGAAACCCGGTCCCATTGGAGAAGAAGACAGAGAAGAAAAGACTAGAAAGAAGAAACGTAGGGCCATAGAGACAAAGAAGCACAAAAAACACGTTATACCCCCACCCCCCACCCTGCATGCAGCGGAAGGCCACGGCCCACCCCCCCCCATAGGCATGCTTGGTACCCCAGAAACCCACAAGAGGGAATACGGAAGAAAGGCTTAGCCAAGAAACGGGCCATAGAACCTAAGAAGAACTAACCCACGGGTCCTAAACCCCCCACCCTGCGCGTCTAACGAGGCTATGGCCCACCCTCGACTAGCGCACCCGTCACCCCAGATGGTCCCAAAGAAAGGGAAAGAAAACGGAGGGGGAGAGACACCACAAGTAAACCCCCCCCCCCCCGCCCGCACTAACTGGCTCAGTGTCGATCTTAAATAAGCCAGCTCTTGAACAGGAAGCAGCGGCGTCACCACACAAAACAATAATCAGGGTCTTCACACTAGTCATCCGGAGAGCAGTCCTGGTTACACCGATGGAGGGGTCACCCCTGGCCCGTTCTGTCCCTGCCATCGAGGCGCTTCAGCTGAAAGGTAGCAGTGCAGTACATTAGAAGACCAGGGTGATCGGGCAAGCAAGGCAGGACCAACCGCACGAGCAATCTCGCCACCCAGAGGCCAAGAAAACGACCGATCCAGAGATGCAGGGATCGCAGCAAAGCACCAGGCCATCTTGCCAAGTCACAACACGATAAGGGCAAATCGAAGTTGGTGGTCCCAGAGGCAGGGTCGTGAACGAGTTCCAACTGCGGCGCAGCTGCAAGTCCCAAGGCCACACTCACACAGTCAGGTTGCCCAAAGCCGCCATCATCACTGGTCCGGGTCTCCCACTGGGTCAAACTCGAAGTCATAGTCAGTGCACCCTCCTCTTGCGCAGCGCCGTCCGTGACCCCACTCTCCTCCCGATCCTCGGGGCTACCTTCCAACGGCGAAACTATTATGGCGTCCAGCCGTTTGCCAAGGTCTTCGGCTACCCTCACCCAGGCGACACGGAGAGAGTCCAAGGCATTCAGGACTTGTCGAAGTGAAGGTTCCATCCTGCGACGCCGGTCCGAGCAAATGCCCCCACCAAGAGACGCCCCGCAAGACAACGTCGGAAGTTGACACTGTGTCTCCCAACCAGGAACCCCCGGTGGAATCAGCATACAGGAGCCGGCAAAGCACACATTCGTGGGGCACGAGTCGTCACACTGACCACGGCCGCTGGCAGGGAATGTTAGGCAGCAAGCAGTCCATGGGCCCGGGGGTATCCGCTATGCACAGCATGGGATTGCAACATGCAGGGTAAACAGCACGGGAGGGTCGATCCCCGTGTCACTGAAGTCCAGGATCTTATAGCTCAGGGCTTACTCCAACAGATGAGGTCCACTCCGGATAATCCGCTCCAAAATGGCGCCCCACCAGCCTCACAGAGAACAAAGGGAAGACTCAACAAGCCGGTGTGGCGGGCTTCACAGTATGTGCGCCCGCTCTCGGGAGTTGCGCCGGTCGCCGCGTTCACTCTTGCGTCCCCGGTGTCATCCACCACATTACAGACCTCCGGGCATCCCGGCCTGCACAGCCGCGGTCTCTAGTGCCTCCAGCAGCCGGCGTCAACGTCCGGATCCTCGGCCAGCTGTCCGTCTCCGCAGCGGCCCGCACAGCAAGAAGCGAAAGAGGGGGATGCCGGTCACTTCAAGCCCCAGGATTTCGACAAGTGACTCCCGGGATCTCCCGACGCCGCAGGAGATCATCACCAAGCCGATGCGAGCGGGGGAAGGCAGGAGAAGGTCAGGATTGATTCCGTGGCGAGCGGAGCTCCCAGCCTAAGCGGCCATTCCGCTTCGCGCTCGGCCACGCCCCCCCCAATCTGCTTGAATTTATGCCTCCGATGGGGTGCATAAACTGAGATTATTTGCGGTTGTTCACCCGTTTTTCCTCTCTTCTGTGTGCCCTGATGAAGGTGTGGCCCTAAATTTGGCCGAGCACCGAAACGCGCGTTGGCGCCTCAAGTCTGTCCTGAAATTTGTTCATCGAGTCTCCTATGTGTGTTTGGGATACTCCTTCAGGACCCAACTCATTGTTAAAAATCTGACAACTGTATTTTGATATGTATTTGGTGAATGAAGGGTGTATGAGTGTGTTTGAATCTTCTTGATGTATTGAATGACTGTAGAGTGTATGGGGATATCTGAGTTTTTTTGAAAGTGTGAAGGGATGAATGGGTGTTTGATTTAATGATACAACCGCTTTTGTACTGCCATGTGTATGTTGTGCTATTCATGCTACTATTATTATTTTTTGTAAAAGAATATATATTTATATAAAAGAAATAAAATAAAAAATGAATTCTGTTTCATAATGATCTGGTGTTGGACAGTCTGATTTGCTTCTGGTCTTGGTGAGCTCACCACTGCAGATTGAATATAAGGACCTTAGTTTGGCCTTCTGTATCAGAAAGGGCATTTTGTTTTGTTTTTCTTTATAGTATTTGATTCCCCTGCCAGTCTGCCCTGTATTTGCCCGTTCAGGGGGCCCCTTGTTGTTTATTGGTTATGATGGCCTGAGTAAACTTGTTCTCCCTGTTCAGCAGGTCACTATACAGGAGGAAGGGCGTTAAGTGGAATGAAAAAACTTGTGGGGGCTCCCGGAGGGACGTGGTCGATGTAATGAAGGGCGTGGCTTAAAAACCCAAACTGAAAATCCATGCTCGGCATAGTGTGTCGCCCCACTGGTATTTTGCTGCTTCGTCATTCCATCCATATACAACAAGTAACATTACATCTACTACAAGTCAGGACTATTGGCTTTGTCAATGGTTGTTAGTTGCATAAGATAAATATGCAACAGCGATGGCTTCGAAGCTTGAGAGGGGTGCTGCTAAGGGTGAAATGGCACTGTAGTAGACAAGCGGTACTTCGAGGGTGAGAGGGGTACCACAGGGTTCGGGGACGGGGGCTGCAGGGGGCAAGGGATGCCCTGCAAGGGGGGAGAGGGGACATTGCTGGTGGGATAAGGGCACTGACGTGTGCCTGGGAGCTGTGCACGAGAGGGGATCACTGCAGACTTCATTGAGGGCATTGAAGAGGGTGAGGCTGGGGGCACTACCACAGTGAGGAGTGCCATGGCAGTGGCTAACAACAACAAAAGGATGAAGCTGATAGTGTGATAAGTGTGTAAACGGGCGCTCCTCTGGTGTGCATAGTGAATACCATCTAGGAAGTCACCGCAAGGAAAGTGTGTGCAGGGTAAGTGCGTGCATGGGGAGTCACTGGCTAGGAAGTTATTGCGAGGAAAGTGTGTGCAGGGTGAAGGCATGCATGGGGGTCACCAGCTAGGAAGTCGCTTTAAGGAAAGTGTTTGCAGGGTGAGTGCATGCATGCGGGTCGCCAGCTAGGAAGTCGCTTTAAGGAAAGTGTCTGCAGGATGAGTGCATGCATGGGGGGGTTACTGGCTTGAAAGTTATGTTGCCTACACTGTCAGCCACTCAAAAGGGTGTTCTGTGCGCACGTGCAGTGGGTGTTGCTGGCCGCCTTGTGGCTTCACAGTAGATCAGCAGATGTTAGCTAAGTAGGTGGTGTGTGGGCATGAAGGGTCTCTAATCCTGCTCCGTGACGTCGACATGAAACCATGTATTATTACATGTGTGGTATACGAGGGTCAGAGTAGGATTGCATGCCATGAGTCAGCAGGGGGCAGTGATTCCGCAGCTGTTTACTCCTGCCGCTCGTGAGTATTCTAAGGTATGGGTAATCCACAAGCACAGGGGTGTAATCACTCAGAAAAACACAGAAGGCTGCCCACGATGAATACCACTTTAATTTGACAAATCCCAAAGACTGCTCTGTGATCAAGAACAGAGAATGGTGCGTGTGTGCGTGCGTACGTGTGTGTGTGTGTGGGGACTGCCCTAGAGTAAAATGTCAATATGAGAAGAAATGTTTCCTCGCAGATTTTCAGTAATTTTTGCCAATACTGCGCTTAAGGACCCTAGACTGCGAAGATATCTGCTTGCGGGTTAGATATGAAAAGATCATTAACACGCACCGGCTTTGAAAATGGGAAGGAAAGCATTTTTAAAGGGAACTTGCGAGAAAGTAGCTCTTTTTCGAGGAAATATTGTTTGATTGTGGCGGATTGCTGTCTTCAAGTTGTACATTTGGGAAAAACCTGATCTATGAAAATAGCAAGGATTTTGACTTCAGCGTGTAATTATAGCTCCCGGGAATTCTGTGCTACATGTACACGATTGCAGTGGGTGATGACAGGGCTTGTGAAACGATATTACACCCATTGATTAATTTGTTAAAAACTTAAGTGCCAGGGATCTCGTCAGGAGGCATGTTAGGTACAGCGCATACCAACATTATAATTAAAACAAGAAGCGCGAGCAACAAGCCCGGGAATGGGCGCGTGCACATGCAAAAAAAAACACACGAGTGGTGCGCATGAAAGAAGGAGAGGAAAGGGTGCTGAAAGCTGGCGGCTGCGCGCGTCAACGCAAGCGCTAGGCCGTGTGGCAGCACTTTTAAAAGCCCTAACAAAATGTCTCGCAGAGCAGCGCTGGCTCAGGCGAGAACTAAAAAGGGAATTGGTTCTGTTGTGGGGTGGGAAGGGGGAATTCCATAAACCAAATGCCATTTGAATAAAATTAAATTGGGGACTTTACTATAATCTATGAAAAGACCAATATTCGTGATATTCATAAAACTTCTGGTAGTAAACATCTGGCACACTCCGAGATGCAAGTAACGCTGAACGGTCTGTCCCACACAAAATACTGGCTGCGCACGGAGTTTGCACCACGTGGGACGGGATCGTCCACTCGTAAAATCGATATAAAGCAAGGAAGTCAGCAGGCACCGAGGCATTTATGCCACACACATGTTTATTTGTTGACAGGAAAATACAATATGCAAAATGTTTCAGTAACTGACAGCTTTTGGTTAAACCTGGGCAGAATCATTCTGCCCAGGGCCCACACAAAAGCCCACACAAAAAGCTTCAAATTTAAGTTTTCTAATGTTACTAAAAAGACCATGAGACAAGCATTTGCAATGCCGCCACCACCATGTCCAGCACCACCACGTACGTCCACCACCACACCCACCTCCACCACATTTACCACCACATCCAGCACCACCACGTCCACCACCACCATGTCCACCACGACCACCACCACCATGTCTATCACCATCACCACCTCCACCACGTCCACCACCATCACCACGTCCACCACCACGTCCACCACCACCACATCTACCACCACCACATCCACCACTACCACCACGTCCACCACGTCCACCAGTACCGCGTCCACCACCCCCTGTCCACCACCACCATATCCATCACCAATGCGTCCACCACCGCGCCCACCACGTCCACCACCACATCCAACACCACCATGTCCACCACCACCATGTCCACCACCACCACAACATCCACAACCACCACCACCATGTCCACCACCACCACATCCACCACATTCACCACCACCATGTCCAACACCACCCCCACCTCCACCACGTCCACCACCACACCCACCACCACCACCTCCACCACCACTACCACCACCACCACATCCACCACCACCACGTCCACTACCACCACAACATCCACCACAACCACGTCCACCACCAAGCCCACCACCTCATCCACCACTACATCCACCACCACCAGGTCCACCACCACCATGTCCACCACCACCACTTCCACTACTACCACATCCACCACCACCGCCACATCCACCACGTTCACCACCACCACGTCCACCACTACCACGTCCACCACCACCATGTCTACCACCACATCCACCACCACCAGCACCGCGTCCACCATCACATCTACCACCACCACGTCCACCAGCACCATGTCCACCACCACCACGTCCACCACCACCACGTCCACCACCACCATGTCCACCACCACTACCACGTCCACCACCATCATGTCCACATCCACTAACAACACCACGTCCACCACCATGTCCACCACCACATCCACCACCACCACGTCCACCACCACCACATCCACCATCACCACGTCCACCACCACCACATCCACCACAACCACCACCACCACCACGTCCACCACTAGCACATCCACAACCACTACGTCCACCACCACTACATCCACCGCCACCACGTCCACCACATCCGCCACCACATCCACCACCACCATGTCCACCACCACCACCACGGCCACCACCACATCCACCACGAGGCCACCACCACGTCTACCACCACCACATCTACCACCACCACATCCACATCCACCACCACGTCCACCCCCACATCCACCACCACCACATCCACCACCACCACATCCACCATGTCCACCACCACCGCGTCCACCACCACCGCGTCCACCACCACCACCGCATCCACCACCATATCGTACACAACCACCAGATCCACCACCACCACGTCTACCACCACCATGTCCACCACAATGTCCACCACCACCCCTACCTCCATGTCCACCACCACCACCATGTCCAATACCACCACCACGTCCACTGCCACCACCATGTCTACCACCACCGCTTCCACCACCACCGTGTCCACCACCAGCTCCACTGGCTGCCAGTAGAATGGAGGGCGGCCTTCAAGTTGGGCTGTCTTACGTTCAAATCCCTCCACTGCACCAGTCCAGCCTTTCTTAATTCACTGATCACTCCGTATCAACCTGCAAGTAACCTCCGGTCAGCCCACCATCACTTACTTGTCACTCCCAGAATCAAAACTAGCAAGGTCGGGGGCCGTCGCTTTGCCCACCTTGTACCTAAACTCTGGAATTCTCTTCTAATGGCCATTAAATCCAGTGATTCCCTACTCCAGTTAAGGAAGCCTTTAAAAACGTTTCTGTTCTCCACAACCGGTTAGTTTCTGCCTTGGGACTCTGTTCATGTTCTGTCAGTTAGCGCCAAGAAACCTCTGGTGTTAGTGCGCTTAAAAAGTTTCATTTAACATAACATAACAGTGTGTCCACAACCACCATGTCCACCACCATGTCTACCACCACTATGTCCACCATAATGCCCACCACCACCCCCACCACCACCACGTCCACCACCACCACCATGTCCACCACCACCACCACGGCCACCACCACCATCATATCCACCACCACCGCATCCACCACCACCACATCCAGCACCATAATTTCCTATGCACTCAATAACGTTAACAGATTTTTCAGTGGCACATTTTCAGAAAAGTCCTCTTCCTGTTGGAAATTAAGAGAAACTTAACCGCTCACCCAAACAATACATTTACGAAAAAAATTGACTGAATGAGAGCCGTGGCCTGCAGCCTTGGTGCTCCAGTAATATTACACCTGGCGGCCAAGAAACCAAGCGCGTAGAAGCCCTGAGTGCACGGCCGCCGAGCCGCAGACGCACGCACCGCGGCATCCATCTGTGGGTTCTGCCCCGGTAGCTCGCGTGGTTTAATGTAACAGGCGATTTGCTTAGAATAGATCCCACTGGCTTCCCAGGGGCGGGATACACTTACAGGGGCAGATTTAATCTTCCATGAAAAATCTGTGGGATGCCAGTGGAGCATGGGACAAAGAGGCGCGAGCGGTTTATAGCTGCTGCCAAAGGGACCACTGGACATAACTTCTCCAAACAGTATCTGTCCATCTTCCCCTTTGACCCAATAATGCACACCAGAACTGGAGTCCTCAAGGACAACTGTGGCAATCAAACCACACACACAGGAATCTAGGTAATCCATAGGATTGGTTTTGTTGTGGGGTGGGAAGGGGGAATGCATAAATCTAATGCCATTTGAATATAATTAAATTGGAGACTTTACTGTAAGGACAATAGTACTTCAAGTAAGTAAGCGGGAACCGAGGCATTTATGCCACACAAATGTTTATTTGTTGACAGAAAACTACACTATGCAAAATGTTTCAGTAACTGACAGCTTTTGGTTAAACCTGGGCAGAATCATTCTGCCCAGGGCACACACAAAAGCTTCAAATTTAAGTTTTCTAATGTTACTAAAAAGACCATGAGACGGAAGATAACAAGCATTTGCAATGCAACAGGTCGCGCATTTACATGAGTTTAAGCTATTGGGATTGTAAATGACAAAGCATTTTATTTATGTTTTGAAAACCAAACATAAATAAAAGGAATGCCAATAGCTCAAACTTGCGTAAATGCGAGACCAAGTGCATTGCAAATGCTTGTTCCAGTTTGTTGTGTGTCCAAACACCCATTTGGTAGCAAGTAGCAGGTATACCCCAACTGCCTGTTATTTAGTAAATATCAAATGAATCGCTACTGGGCTGCCAACTATCAGGTTCCCACTGAGATAGAGAATATTTACGGGCACCAAAATAAAAATGCTCTCCATTAGTGAATTAAATATCTGAAGAAGTGGCATCTATAAGCTAACTGTAATGCACGCTATCATGCAAAAGGACAATATTAATAGACTACTGCCTAGAATATCGGTGCAATGCAGTAAAACAAAAGTACATAGATATGAAAGTCAGCTTCAGAGAGGACTATATTCATTCTATATCATGCATTACAATATTTTTGCTTTCTCCCACTGGAAACTTGCTCTGCCCAATAAAAGTTAATGTTAACATGTTCCCGCACGTTTCATTAAAACTCTCCCACATTGTTGTACCAAAATACATTTAAGCCTTCTTCATTTATGTACATGAGGGTATACACTGCTCATGTGCGTGCTTATATCACGTGAATCACGGTTCATTACCATTAAAGAGAGGGATAATAGACTTGCAATGTCCCTCTCTGTGACATTACTGCACACTGCCTTTGCTAATATGCAAACCCTGCCCCTCTAAAAACTTGCGGTTTGCTGTTTTCAGTATCTGTATGGACTTAAATATACAAAAGTGATGTTATTACAAGCCTTAAAATAGCAAATGTGTCACAAATTGTGGCTTAAGTGAGGACGGAGGGGCAGGAGACTGATTAGTTAAGTGGTGAATTAATAAACCAGCCTTGTCGCACTCACACTTCCTTGAAGACTTGTTCAGGGCCCAGCACAGTCTGTCTCACACACTCAGTTACTGAAGGGAAAACAACTGTGGCAAGCCTGGGAGGGAGCCTCTTGATCCAGTAATTTTTGCAGAGCTTGGGTAACTGTTGACTCATGATGCAGGCGGCATGTCTACAGTGAGGGTGAGGAAGCCGCCTGTGTGAGATGAGACGGTATTGCTACTTTCAGTCCTGTGGAGCAGAGGCTGACTGCAGCACTCACCTTCGGTGCTGCCAACGCCTGTGGACTGAACTCCCTTTCCCTGTCCCTCCATATTGGCCAGCCAAACAACGCCGCCATCGCTGGGGTGGGACTCGGTCCCCTAGTTGAACGCACCTCCTGGAAAGGCGCGGGGCCACACACACCTGACGCCGTAAAGGCGTGCCTGCACTCCTGCAGCGGGGGACGCTTTCCTGTGGAGCAGAGGCAGACTACAGCACTCACCTTCAGTGCTGCCAACGCCTGTGGGCTGAACTCCCTTTCCCTGTATCTCCATTTTGGCCTGCCAAACAACTACCCCATCGCTGGGGTGGGACTTGGTCCCCTAGCCCGACACGCCTCCTGGAAACGGGCGGGCCACACACACCTGGCGCCGTAAAGGTGCGCCTGCACTCCTGCAGCGCAGGACGCACGCTGGCATGCCCGTGCCGTGCCTGGGCAAAGACCTGTGCCCGTCCGAGACTGGCCGAGGCTGGGCCGGGCCACCCCCCTTGAAATAGGATTAGAAAACAGTCAAAAAACACAGATGAGTGCTTTATTAACCTTGACAAAGGCTGCTTTGACCCCACGATGTTACTGTTGTTGCCGTACATGTTTGATGTTTTGTGGTTTTTATATAGCGCTCTGTCACTCCAGGGAGCATCCTGGCGCTTTGTCTTCACTGCTGACAGGTAGTATGGTGTTTCAACTACGTTTGGGAAATTTGAGTATGGTTAGACCAGAGTTTTGCATTTTGATTCTGGGAGTCCATAGATCCAAGTTTTTAAAGATTTTTTAAAGGTCTGTTCTGAAGATATTAGATGAAGGTCTGTAGGGAGTGTGTTCCAGGCCTTGGCCCCAAGAACTGCCAATGATTTTCCCCCTTAGTGGCAAGTTTGAACTTGGGGACAGTAATCAGATTGGCTGTGGCTGATCTGAGTTCTCTCGAGGGATGGTACCTGTGAAATCTGTTGTTTAGGTGATTTGGGCCCCGTGTGTGAAAACACCTAAATGTGATCACAATGATTTTAAATAAGATCCGCTTCTGAATAGGAAGCCAATGCAGCTTGTTCAGGGCGGCTGATGCTGATGATCTTCTTGGCAACCTTAGGACCAATCTCGCTGCCGCGTTTTGAATAGTCTGTAGTTTATGTAGGGTAGCTTTTGTTGCTCCAGCATACAGACTATTACAGTAGTCGATTTTGGATGTTATTGAAGCAACTGCTACTGTTCGGCGGGCGGGCAATGGTAGATAGTCAAAAAATGTGCGTAGTCCTTTCATGATGTTAAAGCAGGCAGCTGCTATTTCTTTGGATTGTTGCTTAAAAGAAAGCAGATTATCAAATTTTATGCCCAGATTTCGAGTGGCATTGATAGTGTCAGGAGGAGCTTCCGCTTCGGGTGGCCAACAGGTGAGTGGGGAAAGTAAATAATTTTTCCCAAATGGTAGGATCTCTGTCTTTGCAGAGTTACATTTCAGATGGTTTTCGTGCATCCACTTGAAGGTTGCCGTCAGACACTCTTTGAGGTCCAGTTCTGCTTTAGCTGTATCTTTGTCCAAAGTCAGGACCAGTTGGGTGTCGTCGGCATATGCGACCGTATTCACATTGAAGGATGCAATAAGACTGATCAGGGGAGCCATGTACAAATTAAATAAGGTAGGGCTCAAACTGGAGCCCTGAGGTACCCCTGAGCCAATCTCCTTCTCCTTTGAGTAGAATTGTCCTAACCTGACGATTTGTTTTCTGTTTAACAAGAAATTAGTAAACCATTTCAACACGGTGCCCCCTATACCTGCCTCAGCTAGGCGATGTAATAATATGGTATGGGACACCGTGTCGAAGGCTGCCGATAAGTCAAGGAGGACAAGGACAGCCCTGCCCCCCTGGTCTAGTGCAGTTCTTATGGTTTCTGTTGTGAATAACAGTGCTGATTCTGTAGAATGTTTAGCTCTGAAACCAGCCTGGTTAGGGTGTAGAATATTATTTGTTTCCAGGAACGTTGTTAACTGTCTGTTGACCAGGGTTTCAGTGCATTTACACAATGCAGGGAGTTGGGAGATCGGTCGTAGGTTGGTGAGTACAGATGGATCATGTAAAGTCTTTTTTTGTAATGGCTTTACAATGGCTGTTTTCCACGCATTGGGTACTTCTCCAGATTGAAGTGAGGCATTGATGATGTCATTGATCATGGGGCTTACGTCCTCTTTAATAGCCTGGGTTAGTGAGGGAGGACACGTATCAAGTGGCGATCCAGTTTTAATTTTTGATAAAATTTTCAGAGTGTCTGCTTTCTCAATTAGGTCAAAGGTATTCCATCTGACTGTTATCCCAGGGTTACTTTCTTGCGAATTGTGTTCTTTGTTTTCCGTAATAACAGGGACATTTTTGGTGATGTTTACAATCTTTTGTTCAAAGTATTCTGCAATATCATTACAGAAACTTTGTGATGGTGGTATCTCGTGAGATAGTATTTTTGGGTTTCTGAAACTTGTGACTATACGGAAAATTTCTTTTTGGTCATTCTGTGAAGTTTCTTTTGGTAAAATAAGTTGTTTTAGTTTTTTTTATAAGTGCGTGGTAATTCTGCCTGGCAGTTTTAAAGTTGACCTGATCTCCCTCGTCATATTGTTTACGCCATTTGCGTTCGAGTCTACGAACTTTGCTCGTGTGTCTTTCAGTTCTTCTGTGAACCAGGGAGCTGATGTTTTCCCCTGTTTAGATGTGGATTTTTTGTTGTTTCTTCCTAACGTCAATTTCTCACCTATGGTTCTCATCCATTTAACATAACTAAGATTGTCAATGGTAGCGTTTCCTACTGTCTCTGGTTTATTCTCTCTGACCCAGTCTTGTAGGTTAGGGTGCTCAATGATTTTGGTCCAGCAAGGGGTTGGCTTCTCATCTCTGACTTTGTCTGGTTTTGACATTTTCATTTCGTCCGTTTTAAAATGAAAGGCAATGAATTTATGATCTGTCCACGTTTGGAGTAGGGGTGTGGAGACATTTATTGACTTCAAATTCGTGCAGATGCAATCCAGCACATGGCCCGCTGTATGTGTGGGCTCATTTGTAAGAATAGTGAGCTCCAGCACATGCATGATGTCTTTAAAATGTAGTGCGTTTGTGTCATTAATGCAATCGAGATGAAGATTTAAATCTCCCATTAGGGTGAAGTTAGCGGCCTTGAGTGTCATATTAAAGCTGTACCGTTATTATGGGGAAACATACTACACCACAACCCGCACTTCCGATAACTGCTAGTATTGACAGCATGCTTCAAGGGGCCGTTACTATTTTCTTAAGTGAAATTGAGCTTATGGAGCGCCGTCTGTTTATGGGTATTGAGGGACGGACAGACCTTACAATTTTTAGAGGAACATTATCAGAGCATACGGGAGACTTGCCCCAACCGCCGCTGGAGGGCCTCCGGATTCATCAAACCCCAACTGTTTGGGGAGCACAAGTAGGCAAGATATCATTGAGGAAGCAGACCCACACCCTGATACCAATGTTGTTATATTGGTGGGAATTCCTGCTGTTAAACGGAAAAGAAAGTCTGGGCCTTGGAAATCAATCTGTAGTAAAAGGAAGCAGCTACTGGTAGCGTCCCTGCCCGTAGCCCAACACGCCTCTCTACCTGGATACAGCCATCATCAGGTATTGGCACAGCTGAAGCCCTTGACTCTTCCGTGGCTATACAGACTGTGAAACCGAGTTGCTCTATTAGTGCACAGACTGAAGCAGCACCTAGCCTTGAGAACTATTGGGGACATTCTCGCTAATATTGCTGCGGCATTGGTTTCTTATTACAGAGCCGCCTAGATAATCTGGCTGCACTCATAGGAGGGGCTGGTCAATTGAAGGGAAATGTACAAATGATGGTTGCTGACGAGGTTGATGGGAGCAGGGCCATCAATAGTGTGGGTGTTGGTATGAGTATTTTAGATCCCAAAATTGTGTCGCAAATCGCCAGAGTTACGGCTCCCGCAATCACCCTTCACCGGATATACGATCAATCCAGGGGCTGTCTGCCAATTCGAACACAGCTGTAACAATGGACAGAAACGTTTTAAAGACAGCATTGTACGCACTTTATAGCACGGAAAGACTAGAAAGGGAATTGAATAAACAAACTGTCGCAAAATGTATATCCATTGAGTACCCTGAGCATTGTCTACCAAGTTATATTGCACTACCGATGTCCCAATGGGAGAGAGGCCTCCTATTCCGTCTAAGAGCTAGGACAGTAAGATATTTGCTTTGTTTTCCCTATGGGTATAACGCAAAACTTGACTCCCTGCCATGTCCATGTGACGGTCACAGCAGTCAAACACTTTTACACTTTTTATTCTTTAGTAAATACTATTTGAAATATGCACAATGGTTGTTAATTCCGTATTTTAAAAAAATGTCACCTATTAATTTAACAGACACTCTTGACTGCAAATTTAAATTGGACAATGTTGAATTGATCTCGCGCATTGACACCTTTTTGAGAGAAGCTACGGGTGCACGGAAATCTATGTGCGATCTATGAAGTCATTCGTATTGTACTATTCACAATATGCGCTTTACCTAGTTTTACTGTATTTTGCTACATTATGAATTGCACATTGCTATCTATTTATTTTTCTAATGTTTTTTATCCTGTACATGTGTTACTTTTATGGATACGTTGCTATCCGGATAAAGTCTTTTGGATTGGGATTGGATTGGCTACTTTCAGTCCTCTCACTCTTGAATGGGATTAGAAGGGTTTCTTTAAGTTAGCTGCTGCTTATGGCTTTCCCTGACAGTGCTCTGTGGATAACTCATGTTCCTGCAGCTAGTAGATAATTAATTTCCAAGTTCGGGAGCTCTCTGAGAGGCACAGTGACAAGAGCTGACTCACAACTTTTTGTGTATTAGGTTTATGTGCAGGTCAGTGGTGTAACAAGACTTGCGCCCTCCCCCCACTCCCCCCCTGCAAAAAAAATGGACGCTCTCCTTCCCCCAGACTTTCAGGATCTCTCAGGACAGAATGAATTAAATGAAGGGTGTCAAGAATTCATATTGTAACCTCGAACTGCATATTGTTTTGTACTATCATGCTTCACACTCTAATCATGGCAAAGTGCAATATTATTTTAAACCTTCTTTATCTAAACAATATAGCAATGCAACTTGCTTTTTATGCGCAGACTTTCATTCACTGCTCTGGGTAAAAGCAGCTTGTTCTGCTAATCCTTCCCTAACTTTCCAGAAGTGACAGAGGCAGACAGGCTCGCGGAGTCATTCTTGGTTACTGAGTGAGTCGGTTACATTTTTGCAACATTTCTTCCGTGAATCTGTTTATTCTTAAATGATTGTGACAAGAGGCTCAGATAAGATGTTTATGTATTTGTAAGGTGCATAGCTGCCCTTAGGCTTCCCAGCGCTAAGAGAAACATAACTACGGTGGACTAAGTCAAGTTGCCTGAGATCGGGAGTTTTTAGGGAAAGAGCAATGTTTTGAGTCTTTTCCTAAATGCTAATTCGTTGGTTATCATGCGCATGTCCCTGGTAGTGTGTTGCACATTTTAGGAACCAAGGGCTTGAAGGACCTTCCTCCCCATCTTGCTCTTTTTGTTCTGCCCTGTTGCATAAGAAGATCCTCTGGTGACCTTAGGGTCCTACTCGGTGTATAGTGTGTAACCAATTTTTGGATTAAGGCCGGTCTTCTGTCATTCATGGCTCTGTGGGCTAAACACAGTGCCTTGAACTTGATCCTCGCCCGGACTGGAAGCCAGTGAAGTGTCCTCAGGGCTGCCCTGGCTGACTGCTGTTTCGGGATTTGTAGCAGGGTTCTTGCTGCGGCATTCTGCACTACCCGCAACCGGTTAATTACGTATTTTGGTGCCCCCAGATACAGCGAGTTCCCGTAGTCCAGCTGTGACACGATTAATGCTTGGATCACAATTCTACGAGATTGTTCAGGTAGGATGGGGAGAATTTTACGAAGCATATGGAGTAAGCCAAAACAATTGCCTGAAAGTTTCTTTGCTTGGATCTCCATGCTTAAATGTTTGTCTAGCCAGATTCCCAGGATTTTGATGGCAGTCTTGGGGGTTGGTCGTTCTTCCAACTGAGTAGGCCAGCTTATAAGATTCCTGGGGACTGTTTTGTTTCCCAGGAACATAAGTTCCGTTTTACCCCCATTCAGTTTAAGGGACTATTTACACATCCATTCAGCTATTCGTGTCATGCACGTCCTAGGTTGTTGTGTAGGGAGTGGGGGCCGTTCGTCACTGATAATACAAGTTGCGCATCGTCCGCGTACAACACTAGATAGACCAAATTCTTGTGCAATCCCTGTAAGAGGATGCATGTAGATATTAAAAAGTGTGGTGCTCAGTGCAGAGCCCTGTAGGAGCAATCTTTGAGGAGATTTGTTAAAGCAAGTGCCATTTGAAGATGCAAGTAGTGCCTGCATGCACTTGTGGCACGTTAGAATGTCAGCGTGCGTGCGCTCGCAGTCAGCTCTTTTTGGAAGCACACACTCATGCTTGTGGCGTGCCCATCCTTGCTCCCGCAAGGCGGATGCCACCACAAGCACGAGTATGTGCTTCCAAAAAGAGCAGAACGACGGCTAAAGGTCCTCCTATGCAGCACATGTGCGCTGCTTATGCGAGACCTAAAAATGGCATCTTGTATGGTACCCTTTACATGGGTGCTTGTGTTTATCAGTTGTTTCAGTTGCATGGCCTCCATGTCATGAATTAATCTAACTGCTGTGGTATTAGCTGGTTCATCCAGATGGAAGTTAAAGTCCCCCGATAATGTAATGGAGCTCTTGCTGGCCACCATGTCTGCTATTAGGCTGGGAAATTCCTCTAGAAATGTAGTGGGGGGTCCTGGGGGTCTATAGAGCAATATGCCTGAAAACGAGTTAGTAGCCGATGTTTTAGGCTGAATTGTACAGTTTCACTGTTGGAGGCGGTAATGGACGATATGCTTTCATAGTCGTTTTTGTAAATGATTGCTACCCCGCCTCCCGTTTTTCCCATCCTATCTCGTCTTTGGATAAGGAAATCTGGGGTTAGTCCTTGGATTATGTCAGGGTCGGACTAGTCTTTCAACCACGTTTCAGTAACGAAGAGAATGTCAAGTTCTTCATTCTCTATTAGCATTATGATTTCTGTGGTGTGTGCTGGCAAGGACCTACTGTTAATAAGTCCCATTTCCCATTGCTCATTCCTTGTGAGCCTATCTAGTTGTAGTGGCCCTTCAATCCTGCCTGAGTTAAACTTAGTCCGGCAGAGAGGGCATGACTTCTTCTTCCCTATCAAGCTTGTTGGCGCTAGAGTCATCTCACAATGGGCTCTACCCGAGTATCTCAATGAGAGTAATACTGCTCTATCACATGTGATGAGCATACCGTTTTCTGGGACGAATCCGCATGGTTCCTTGCCCTTGATCATGTCCGGACACAGACAGGCTTGCCTAAGGTACGCCCGTAGCGTACCGCTGCGCGTCGGTGCTGCGGGCACCATAAGTAGGCTTTTGCTTAACTACTAGAGCGCTGACCTGTCCCTCGCTCCCCACGAGGGCGAGTCCTCTCAGCTGTGCTCACTGGTCCTGCCCCGCCTAACTCCCGTTCTACTGTTCGATGTAAGTAAGTCAGGCTTCCCCACAGTGAGTGAGCATTCAATTCAATTTCAGTTTAAAAAAAACATTTGTTTCAAAAAGCTTTACATTTAAAATGTGATTGTCTTAGAAGCGTTCAGAGTAACTTTAAAAGCGTTACATTCAATCATTCAAAATACTCTGGCTTAAAAAGACAGTGCAAACAAGCAAGTTCTCAGTTAGTATTCTCCGGTACTGTGTGTGTGACCTGTGTCTGTTTCTCTGATTCTTCCTGTTTCTCTTGTTAAGCCATGGCAGCTTCTTGAGCTGTGCAGGGTGAGCATCTTGAAGGGCAGCCCCAGCTCTACCCCTCCCACTCCCCCCAATGAACGCGCTATGGCTTAGCAAGAGAAACAGGAAGAATCTGATCTGAGCCTCTTGTCGCCATACATTAGGAATAAACAGACTCGCTGAAGAAATGTTGCAAAAATGTAAGACTCGCTCAGTAACCAAGAATGACTCAGCGAGCCTGTATGCTCTGACACTTCTGGAAAGTTAGGGAAGGATTAGCAGAATGAGCAGCTTTTACTCCCATGGGACCACCGAGAGCAAATGAGATACAGCGGCCCCGGCTCAACCCCAACCCCTTTTTGAAGAACATGGAAATACACATGTAGCTGGGGCGGTCGCCGGGGGGATCTAGATCAGTGATACTCAAAGTACGGCCCGGGGGCCGCATAAGGCCCTCCATGTCTTTACATGCAGACACCCCAGCAGCAGCAGCATTCGACTCAGCACTAACATGAAAAAGAAAGGTACATATACAGCAAACACTTATTTAAAGGTTAATTGCAGTTAGGAAAAGGAAGTAACTAGGCCCTTAACTTTAGGAACACCTTCATTCTTAAAGGCAGCCACTAGATATACATGCTTTGTTTCCCTACCCCGGCTTTACACCCTGCTGGCATCAGTGCGGCCCTCGGTCACACCATAGACCAAACTTTGCAGCCTCCAGGAAAATGTTTGTGAGTACCTGGTACCTAGATCAACAAAAGGCGGAAGTAGTTAGACTCGAGGACAAAACAGAAGCATGCATCTCTAAAAGGCACAAACAGGAACCAATAAAAACAAGCATTGGCATAGCCAATAGGCCTTGCCTTTGGGACCTTATAAGCGTTTAGCCATGCAACAGTTGATGCTGTTGCACCAAGGATATTGTGTTGCATAACTAAATACTTGTAAGGTCCCAAAAGCGAGACCTACTGGCTATGCTAATGCTTGTAGTTCATGTTTAGCTATATAATAATTAGGTATTCAACCTTTTATCTCATGACCTCACCTGGGGTTTAATATGGGTGCTGTGGTCCCTGTTGTGGGTCTGGCACCCTTGGCTGGCCCTGCTGAGCTTTCTAAGGCCTTTTCGTAACACCAGGACTGAACTAAAGAGGGCCTCTGAATGACAACTGTGCATGCGCTGAGGACAGACACAGCCTACCAGGGCGGAGCGCGGGTTAAAGAGGGCCTGTGGATGAACAACTGTGCATGCGCTGAGGACAGACACAGCCTCCTGCCGCCGAGCGATGGTTCAGGAAGGTCTTGAATTAACACAGCCTACCGTGGATTAAAGAGGGCCTGTGGATCACAACTGCGGCGGAGCACGGGTTACGGAGGCCTTGGGTGAACAACTGCACATGCGCGTAGGACAGACACTACCTCCCGCCGCCGAGCGTTGATTCAGGAAGGTCTTGAATTAAGAATCTGGAGCTCAGTTCCTCCAAACATTAGAAAAATTCCAAACACTGCAACATTCAAGAGGGAAGCGAAGATCTTCCTAATGAACAAGTTCCTCCATTAGGCAAGACTTTACATCAGTACTACTCTGGAATCCTGATGTAGAACTTAATGGCAATACACATCGGGATCATTCGGAGAGGATCAGAGGTACACCTTTGTACACTAAACAGATCCTAAATGTGTTATTGTTGAAACTGCTAAGAAAGACATATACCGGACACTAATATATATTAACACTACTATACCGTTGTACTCTAACTGTAACACATGTAACTGTTACACGCTCTGATACCCTTGGGTCACGTTCGCGCTATACAAAACTCTAAAAATAAAAATAAATAAATAAAATATGTTGTGTGTTTTGTTTCATTAATTTTCCAGACCATTTATTGATCTGCATATCTTGGTGATGTATTCTAGAACTGTCTTTTCATTCAAACAATTGCGACACCTAACTGAACACATTGTAGCCAATATCGTTAGATACCCAGGTTCTGATGGACATGGGGCAACCCCATTAATTTTTATGGTGACATTCTAAAAGTGTCATTTACAGAATTGTAATTTAAAATTCAACTTCAACATGAGTTAGGATTTTAAATTAGGATTCCAGAGCTACCAAACTTGAACCAAACATCTCTCCCCATTGGGAAATTACACTTCTAAATTGTAACACAGCAACTCCAATGTTATCCTATGAGAGAGAGATAGGCTGCGCTGTAGTAAAAAACAAACGTAAGAGCTTTTCACTGCCAGGACATGTAAAACGTAAAAGCACATGCCCAACTTTTTAAATACTGCACCCTGCTCTTAGGGCTACCCAGGGCCTACCATAGGGGTAACTTACATGTATTAACAAGCAATGGCATAGCCAGTAGGTCTCACCTTTGGGACCTTATAAGTGTTTAATCAGAGCTTTTGATTTTGGCAATGTTTTTAAGCTATGTTACCCAAGTAGACAGATATGCCTAGTTAGAAAAGAGAGAGTTTGATGTACCCAACAATTGAAGATCTTGTTAGTGTGGATTAAAACGATACACAAACCCTAATGCACAAGCAGATGTTAAAAGTGCTTGTGCCTGAAGCAGAGGGACCGTGAAGTTTGCAAACTTAGTTTGGTATGGGTGCAATTCCTGCATTGTCTATTTCTGACGAGTTGCCCTACCACTGCTGAAACAAGGCCAATGGAGGCACCAATGGGTGAGGTGGACTGGCCTCAAGGGTTATGTGACCTCAGTGCCAAAGTCACTGTCGCTATAGAGTGTGCTGCTTCATAGGCCTGCCTGCAAGACTGGAGGTGAACTTCGGTATGGATTGTGGTAACCTATAAGGTTAACCCATACCTGCCACTGCTAGGGTCCACCTGCTGGTGCTAAGACACTAGGGCTTCTAAGGTCCAGTGGGGCCTTCTAAGGTCTAGCATGGGAATATGCTCCCTCAGGAGAATGGTCTGGTAATGGATGCTGAACCTGGTTCACCAGTTCCAAATTCGGCATCCCTGGCCATAGAGCCAAATTCTCACCCCCACTGAACACCATACTGCCCCACTGAGAAAAAGGAGTCCCATCACGTAGAATTAAAGCACCACCTGAATATCTTTTGAGGTGTTATTCCTCTGGCGCAGTAGGGACTACTTTATAGTGTATTGCTCTGATTTAAGAGTATACAAGCTGTTTGTTTTGTTCTCAGTAGGGGAACCAATCATTGATTTTTTTTATTTTTGATATATGTATGTGTTTGATATATGTTGTATATGTTGTATATATTGTATATATGTAGTGTATCATATATATGAATGTGATTTAATTGTTTGTGTAAAGATGTGTACATTGTGTATATATGAAAACTGTATACGTACTAGTTTGTTGTGACTATACTGTGTTTCTTTTCCCATCACTTGAAACGTACACAAGCTGTAATAGCAGAAATTAATTTGTCCTTAATAAGAATAGAGATTAGCAGGGTAATTAATTGTACTCTGGCTGGAAATAAATGTTTTTGATTGATCCCTCCATACCATTCTTTTGTGATTTTACATCATTGATGTTATTGCCCTGGTATTTGAGAGTAATTTGGGCATGACCCCTATTATGTATATACTTGTCCACTGAGAAAAACTTGCACTGCCTTTAGCTACAACCCAATTGCGCCCCGCTATAAACACCTGGATGCGACTCATTTCAAATTATGCACTCGACAAGAGCAATATGCTGCCTGAAAAAAAAGTAATAACCTCCTGGAAAAGAAAACACTTATAGGGAATGCAAGATTAAGTAAAGCATGTGCAATATTAACTGGAACAACATGGTTACCTTAACACTTTTACACTCAATATTTAGAAATCAAAGAGTGTTTTTGCCTGAAAAGTAAAGGACATGACTACAGGAATAGGAAGGGACCCGTTTCAATGCCCATTGCTTATATCCTTACAGAACGTAAGCAGTATGATTGAAAAAGATCACATCCCTGAACACAGAGAGCCGTGGTACACATTTTATAATCTATAATAAGGAAAACAGCCGATAAGGATTACATTAAACGTTTTCCACTCCACGCACCAACAGAAAGACGAGAAAACGAAAGTACTGTTTCACTGGCAAACTCCGTGAAGTGGCGCTAATGTGTTTAGGTGTGAATAAAACCAATCTGGCCACTTTGCGACCCCTCTGTTTTGCTTTGCTTTGTATTTGTCTTATTTTGAACCTTTTTTTCTCTTCATCCCTAGGCTGCACTTTGGAATAGAAAAATTTGAGAAAAAGACGACATTTCCAGCAAAAGTGTTTCTTTCTCTTTTGGATCCATTTCACAGGGGAACAAATGAAGGAAATGAGAGGAAAGAGAGGGTAATAGCCGTTTCTTGAAGTCACGCTTTCATTCAGCAAGTGAGGAAGAGCGAGACAGAGAGAGGGAAGAAGAGGAAGAAAGGAGGGGGCCGCTGACCGCGGCAAAGCAGGAGAAGTGGACACTCTCCGTGTCAGAGTAGAAGGCGGAAGTGCCTCTTTCTGGCCAGACACACCCAGGAGCGGCCTGCGCGTCGATGGGTGCGTGAGTCCAACCTCCCATGGTATACAAAAATCAGCAACAATGAGAATGCAAATTTCCCTCAAATGTGCAGGTAAAGAAGTGTGGTGGCAAATATTCCTCACAGTGCAGTATAAAGCAGTGCAGTGATAATGCATCTCTCCTAGTGTAGTAAACATCAGTGCAGTGTACACATTTTCACTGTGCATGCCCCCCTGCAGTGCAGTACAAAGCAGTCCATTGTGAACATAGTCCTCATGGTGTAGTAAAAAGTAGTACAGGGTGCAAAGATTTCTCATAGTGTAGTAAAAAGCAGTACATTGCACAGCGATTACATATAGTGTGGTAAAAGCAGTGCCCCGTGCACAGATTACCTCTTTAAGCTGTAAATATCCTTTACAGTGCCCTGAAAAGCAATGCACTGTGCACATATTTCTTATAGTTAAGTAATAAACACATACAATGTGCACAGATTTCACACAGTATTGTAAAAAGCAGTCCAGTGTGCAAAGATGTCTCATACAGTATTACAAGTAATGCAGTGTGCACAAATGTAAAGATTAAGCTGTAAATACCTCCGTGTGCAGTGAAATGCAAAGTAACATGCAGGATTTCCCAGAGAGCAGTAAAAAGCAGCACAGTGTGCGCAGATTTTTATATAGTAGGATCTCTCCACCTCCTGGAGGGGGGGGGGGCAGGTTTGGATTCTGAGGGGGTGGGGGGCAGATCTGGAGGGGGGGGGTGTAGATGAAGATAGCTGCACAGACACCCGGAGAGGGGGTCCTTCCGCTTCTGCAATCAGCTGAACACAGAAAGAAGCCGGAAGGTATCAGCATCTAATGCTCGGGCTGACTCTGTCGCCCCTGACCCGGAACACAAGTTTCACCATGATTGGGCCATACTCAACAATTGGCCGGAAGTGAGGTGGGGATCTGCTGCTGCTGACTCTGCCGTTGCTGACCCTGAGTCCCTCTTCTCACTATATAACTTCACCCAGCGCGGTCAGACACTGCTCCTCCGCACATGCGCAGACTGGCAAGACACCAGAAGTGGCTGGACACAGCTCCTCCGCACATGCGCAGACTGCTGAGACAGAGGCAGTTGCTGGACAAGGCTCCTCCGCACACACGCAGACTGCCAAGACACCAGAAGTGGCTGGACATTCCTCCTCCGCACATGCGCAGACTGCCGAGACACCAGAAGTGGTTGGACACACCTCTTCCGCACATGCGCAGACTGCCCAGACAGAGGCCGTGGCTGGACACAGCTCCTCCGCACATGCGCAGACTGCCAAGACACCAGAAGTGGCTGGACATTCCTCCTCCGCACATGCGCAGACTGCCGAGACAAAAGTGGCTGGACACAGCTCCTCGGCACATGTGCAGACTGACCTAGTCACTGGACGATAACACCGAGTATTTTCACATAAATTAGCCCAAAACACTCAAAAGGTAAATAGACTTTCTCAATTAGGAATGTTGTTATTTACCAGAAATCCACATCCTGCACTTCACGTGTGAGAGACACAAACCCAAAACGATGTGGCGTAGCGGCCAGAGCTGCAGTCTTTGGGTGGAGTCTCGGCGTCGGCTGACAGACCTGTGATTCTGGGCAAATCACTACATCGCCCGGGTCTGGAACAAGTGAAAGTGACCGTGTGTAAAGTGACTGGACCCCCCCCCCCCCCCCCAGGAAACTAGGCAGAGCTCGGATCCAAACAGACACAAACAAAGCTACAACCTCGAGTTTAACACTCCCTGCACTGTCACTCACTCCCTGCACTGTCACTCACTCCCTGCGCTGACACTCACTCCCTGCACTGACACTCACTCCCTGCACTGTCAGTCACTCCCTGCACTGACACTCATTCCCTACACTGACACTCACTCCCTGCACTGACATTCACTCCCTCCCTGCACTGACACTCACCCCCTCCCTGCACTGTCACTCACTCCCTGCACTGTCACTCACTCCCTGCACTTTCAGTCACTCCCTGCACTGACACTCACTCCCTGCACTGACACTCACTCCCTGCACTGACACTCACTCCCTCCCTGCACTGACACTCACCCCCTCCCTGCACTGTCACTCACTCCCTGCACTGTCACTCACTCCCTGCACTTTCAGTCACTCCCTGCACTGACACTCACTCCCTGCACTGACACTCACTCCCTGCACCGACACTCACTCCCTCCCTGCACTGACACTCCCTCCCTGCACTGACACTCACCCCCTCCCTGCACTGTCACTCACTCCCTGCACTGTCACTCACTCCCTGCACTTTCAGTCACTCCCTGCACTGACACTCACTCCCTGCACTGACACTCACTCCCTGCACTGACACTCACTCCCTCCCTGCACTGACACTCACTCCCTGCACTGACACTCACTCCCTGCACTGACACTCACTCCCTCCCTGCACTGACACTCACCCCCTCCCTGCACTGTCACTCACTCCCTGCACTGTCACTCACTCCCTGCACTTTCAGTCACTCCCTGCACTGTCACTCACTCCCTGCACTGACACTCACTCCCTACACTGACACTCACTCCCTGCACTGACATTCACTCTCTACACTGACACTCACTCCCTGCACTGACATTCACTCTCTGCACTGTCAGTCACTCCCTGCACTGTCACTCACTCCCTGCACTGATACTCACTCCCTGCACTGACACTCACTCCCTGCACTGACACTCACTCTCTGCACTGATACTCATTCCCTGCACTGACACTCACTTCCTGCACTGTCACTCATTCCCCGCACTGACACTCACTCCCTGCACTGATTCTCACTCCCTGCAATGTGGTAGATTCAGAGCATACGGTTCACTGACATCTGAGCCAACAGTGGTTGGGCAGAGTCTCTCCGGCAAAGCAAACATGCACAGGAGAGGTGAAGAAAGTGTAGGAGTAAGCCTCCAACAACTATAGCACTGATGTCAGTAGGAGCAGGGGAAACACAAGGTTTGGCTGGGGTAAGAAGTGTGGGACAGGGACATCACAGCAAGAGGCGAGGTGCATGGACAGACATGGCAGTGTCACACACAGTAAGGTCATAGACAGCAGGGTTAGAGTTTTCATGATCAGAGGTTGTAGAGGCTGGAGGAAAACAGGGTTGAGACACACTGTCACTCTCTCACTCCTCTCCTTTACTGCCAGTCACTCACTTTTGGCACTTCACACACTCTCTTCCTGCACTTCCACTCCCCTTTCCTGCACTGACACTCACAAGATTTGTCCACAGTCTGCGAATGCTTACCGAGCGAAACCCCGATTACTTTCCTAGTACTATAAATTGCCCAGACTCATCAGTTGTTTTAAACAAGAATACATCCCGTTATTGCACAGGAACTACCTGCTCTGGTCAGCTTCAACAGTTGACTACCAATGTATTCCTTCCATGGGGTGTAACCTGCGCGCCCCACAATAGGGACAGCCATGACTCCTGGGGAGGACCTGGGAGACTCAGACACCTGCCCACTGCCCCTCCCCCAGTGTGCATCACCCTTATACCTGTAGATATTTCAGGTGGCCCCCCATGTGGGTCGTGCGGTTCCACAGCGCCGTTCCTGCATTTAAGAGAATAAACATCGATTAGCAGCCCTGCCCCCCCTCACATACCAATTTATGTTCTCAGCAATCAGGCAGGGGCCAACAATGCCCCCCCACGCTACCAAGGTCAAGCCTGTTTATCAGTTACGAAAACGAGTTTGTCCCTATTACATACTTGGAAGGAGTACGGAGGGACCAACCCTTGCGTGGCGACAGAGGCAGTAGTGTATTATCATGTCACTAAGTCAATTAGTCGTGTGCTAAGTCAGGAGATGACCGTAGCCTATGTGTGTGATAAAAAATCACAAACAACTCATCCCCTTACCATTCTACCCAGAAACACCTCCTCATCCCAGGCCTACAGGCTGACCTAAAATTCTCCTCCCTTAAAGACACTTCCTAAATCAATCTGTGCCTTCTCGTATGAGAAGGAAGACCCCAATGTAGGAGAGTTCAAACACCTTGACTATGGAAGTATCTTCCCAGTGACTTGCGGATTGAGTGTTTGCCAAAGACTGCAGTAATATCCTCCTACCTATATTTGGCACTCTTTTGTAACATGCACACATCACTTTATCTTGTGTCACACTGTTTGCTATCTTTTACATTGTGCTTGCTTCCTGTACTTGCAAAAGTGCCACCGTTGCTTACGTAGCTTTTTTGTTCTTGTGTTAGAATTCTGCCATGTAATGCAGCCTATACATCTGCTTGCACAATGTACGCTTAAGAAACCCGCACTCATGTCACTTTTTCCTCCTGCAACGCACCGAAAGTTACTTCTTTTATTCTTTGCCCGCGTACGTCACTTTGCTCCCTGTATCTAGTTAAGATATAGTAAGGTGCTTACTTAAAGTGCTCCCATGTACAAGTTCTGTCCCTAATGTGGAGCGCCTGACACCTTCAGTTAACGTCCGTGCTAAATAAAGGCGTAATAAAACTCAAGAGGACAGGCCACCAAACCTTCCATCGCATGATGTTGATACAACTCGCCCCGGAAGAAAGAGTGATGCACCAAGGCAACAGACCATAGACTTCTCGGAGTAGGCACTAGATTAATTCAAAGTGTACTAAAAACAACGACCTTCGATCAATTTTTCGAATCATGCAAAGCAATAGAACAAAACACACCACCATGAGGCCACATTCATAAGTGCCTGCGACCATGCCAAGCGCTAGAAAACCATCTGCTCCAAATAAGTGTTGATAAACTACCGGCGAGGCAAAAGAAACTCAAACTAAATGTGTACGGACAGATAGTCCAGCTTAATTACGGATAACCCATATGTGAAGACTCCAAACAGCATAACATTACACATGAACACAAGCATAAAAGTGAAGATTGTGAAATGTTACACTGGTAGAAAGCAGAGATGTTCATCGCACTTATTAGCCACCACCTACGTGGGGTGTGAGCGATCATTGCGCCATTATGTACAATGCGCGCTCGCCTGCAAGACGACAGCCCTCTGTCCCGGCACGAACATGCCTAACCTAAACATGCTCGAACGATGCATGAATGCTTTGCCACTCAATGGTGAACCCGACATAATGAACACATGCATGCCGCAGGAAAAGATAACCACGAGATCTATCGGCCGAAAGCAATCAGCATGCATCCTGAAGTGAAATGGAAACCCAATTCCCCTCGAGGTAGCAGGGGCCACACCACGGGGCTACCCGGACCCAGCAGCAAAATAGAACCATAAAAGCGACGACCGAAGACGGATATTCTCTGGTAATTTAAAGAGGGCCAAAAGGCCCAATTGTGAGCCCCCAATGGGAAATCTGTTTCTATCGAGAAGCGCTCTGACTCTAAAAGAAAAGTCCGCGCTGAGTAACTCAAAATTCCGGAAGGATACATGAATCCTAGGCGATCGCGGCAAGAGCAGGACGAAAGCGTAAGCCCGCCTGATAGAAGCTTTGGACCTCGGACCCTTATCAAAGATGGCCACCGGGAAGGAAGGGGGTGGGGGAGGCCGCCGAGCCTTCGCGGCAACGCTGGTAAAATGGCCGCCGAGCTGGGGCGCCATGAAACTACCGCTTTGTCCCCCCCGCCAAACAATATGATCGCCCCCAGCCCGGTGAATAAATAAATCTAGTTAGCATTACTGACTCTGTGTGATATTCCACGTCCGAAAGGACTTGAAAGAAAGCTTCTCCAATAGTGCTCTTCTTGAATCGTGTGCGGCAAGAACTAAAACTAAAGTCCTGGTGGTGGTGACGAGATGGAAAAAAAGGGACCTGGATTTTGCTCCATGCTGTCACCAGAGACACAGTACCACAGTCCGTCATTGCGTCAGCAGCCCATATAAGATCCACAGAACCACGTCACTCGTATCCCTGCACCTCCTAATAGGGATGGGCGATGTTTCAATGACCTGGGCAGAAGGACCAGTTCTGCGGTAGCCACTTCTGTAAAGGCAGGAAATGCTCTGCTAGTCCAGTGTGTAAAGATAGTTCACCTATTACCGACCTCATCCACAAGCGCAGGCGCTGTGACAGGAGTCCTTGAGTGGACAGTGTGCCAGCAGTCGAACAGAGAAGGACGCCAATTACCGCCACCAGCCGCGCCGCCGCCTCGGGACTCCAAATCCCGACATGCTCAGCGGCGGCGCGTTCCCCGACGCGTCATACGCGCCGGGAGGGGCAGCATAAAACAGGAAGCCCTCGGTGGAGCGGGGGGAGCCCTTTTCCAGGCCAACGAAGAAAATTGCCATTTACCTGACAGTGCTTGAGTCCTTGAGTGGACAGTGTGCCAGCAGTCGAACAGAGAAGGACGGCAATTACCGCCACCAGCCGCGCCGCCGCCTCGGGACTCCAAATCCCGACAGGCTCAGCGGCGGCGCGTTCCCCGACGCGTCATACGCGCCGGGAGGGGCAGCATAAAACAGGAAGCCCTCAGTGGAGCGGGGGGAGCCCTTTTCCAGGCCAACGAAGAAAATTGCCATTTACCTGACAGTGCTTGAGTCCTTGAGTGGACAGTGTGCCAGCAGTCGAACAGAGAAGGACGCCAATTACCGCCACCAGCTGCGCCGCCGCCTCGGGACTCCAAATCCCGACAGGCTCAGCGGCGGCGCGTTCCCCGACGCGTCATACGCGCCGGGAGGGGCAGCATAAAACAGGAAGCCCTCGGTGGAGCGGGGGGAGCCCTTTTCCAGGCCAACGAAGAAAATTGCCATTTACCTGACAGTGCTTGAGTCCTTGAGTGGACAGTGTGCCAGCAGTCGAACAGAGAAGGACGCCAATTACCGCCACCAGCCGCGCCGCCGCCTCGGGACTCCAAATCCCGACAGGCTCTGCGGCGGCGCGTTCCCCGACGCGTCATACGCGCCGGGAGGGGCAGCATAAAACAGGAAGCCCTCGGCGTCGCGGGACGCGAGCGGGACGCCCGGAGCGAAGCCCGGGCAAAGGGCGGGCCCTCTACGGCCCTCCAAGGCCTGAACAGGCCGGGCTGGGCCACCCCCCATAATCTGTGTCTGACTCATATTCACCCAAAAGATAGATAATCATGGCGAAACCTGGAAGTGAAGTTCAACCTACGAGTGAAGGGAGCTCTATTTTTGGTCCCCTGGACAAATTCTTCTTCAAAGCTAATGGTGAAATTGATAGAGACCTAGCCTTGGCAGAGAGGCGCATTGCAAGGAGACAATCAATAGAGCAACTTAAAAATATCGTTCTCATACCAGTTCCCTCACCCACTCCTGAGCCTATCTCACTTAATTCCACCTTAAAAAACACGGCTGAGGATCTAATGAACACTGATAACGTGCCCTCAGTGTTCCAATCTTACTTTCCGCCAAATAATGGTTCTTTTCTCCCATCCCCTTTAAAAATTGTTAATCTTACAAACACGGTACCCGCTGACCTCATAGACTTGGTCACTCCAAATCTGCCGAAGATTGCTGAGTTCGTTGGGCCTGACATAATAGAAATTCCCTCCTCTCAGGTTACACAAAAGTTGTCCATGTTCCACCCTACACCAGTGGTATTAAAGTCAGATAAAGTGTCACAATTGAAACAAAAACCTAAAAAGAGCAGGTCATTATTCGTTCTCCACCCAAAAAACGACGAAAAAGACTTCCAACGAAAAACACCCCTAAAACCCAAACTTCGGCTAAGGACATACTCACTAAAGAACTGCTACAAATTGCAGAAGGAATACCAAAACTACCACGTGAAACATTAATTTCCTGCGTCCCACCCACAATTAAAGACTTTATGGATGCCATGGAACATCTTGTGAAGGCTCTACTAACACCAATACTCGAGAGAGTGAAAAGAATAGCTACCCAACTGCACACTCTCTCGGAGACACTGACTCAAACCCAAGTAGCAAATCCTAACTTTATGTCAAAATCTGGTGATATATCCAAACAGGAAGCAAAAATTACAACCATTACAGTAAAACCCACTACAACGAAAAGTGGGGGGGAAAAATCTAATTGTGAAAAATCGACCAAAGTCCAGATTCCTACGAAGCAAATCCCGGCTTCAAACCAGAAAAAAACCCAACCGTCAGATTCTATAAAGAAGTCAGTAACCACCCAAAATTCAGCTCTCCCTCCAAAAGCGCCTTCTAACACCCAGTCACACTCGACACAAATCAACTCTCTCATAGCCTCAGCAAAAATGGGCAATGCCCTTCCCACCCCTGAAAAAACCAAGCCTGCCGCTCTACATGACAAACGTCAAGGAAAAAGATATGTCGACCTACCCCCGACTGCATCACAGAATGTTATCATTCTCACGGGGGTTGCACCATTATCAGTTATAGGAGGATACGAAAATCACCACAGCCTAAAAAACAAGGTGATTTTCTGGCTTAGGGAAAACAGGCCCCTACCCCCTCATATAAACGGTGACATAATAATGGTGAGAAGAACTGACTGGGTCGGTATTCGTCCCAAAGACATAGAAGGGGGATGTAGTAATTGTTACCTTTAAAGATCCGAGGGTCATCTCACATATTACAGACTGGTTCTCTGGCCTCCAGAGGGGACCAATTCTGCCAAAATCCTTAGCTTACTTTTACCCTGAAGCGTTAATGTCTTCTAAGCCACACCAACCCAAATTTTACCATCCTAAACACTCATTGGCGCAGTATAGAAATAACCACTATAGCCAGGGAGTAAGAGATCAGACATTTCTCCCTTTTAATGATCATTTACAATTGCCGACCCCACAGTTTTATCCACAGGGTTATGTCCAACCCCCCTCTTTCTTCCATTCAAACTGGAATTTACCCTGTTATAACTTCTTTGAGCCACTCTGCGGTATGGATGACGTAGAATGAATCTTTCAAGAGAAGGAAGTAAATGACGGTAGCGGGAGATCGGAGCGTACCACTGCTCATCCCCATTTCATACAGGTCAATCCAGATAAGGGACCCAATAAAAACTCCCCAACTAACGGGGTGAGTAATAGAGACCAAACTATTGACAGGGGCAAAGCAAGAGGACAAACTTGTCTCGCCACTAACACAAATGTCAAATCACACTCGAATGATAAGGCTGACAGGAAAAAACCCTGCAATTTGCAATTCCTCTCGTGGAATCTAGCAGGACTTTGTTCAAAAATCATTTTATCGGACTGGTTAGAGGTGGTAAACCAGTACTCCATACTGTGTTTCCAGGAAACTTGGGCGATCTCACCTATCCACCTTCAAGGCTTTCAAACATTCCACTCACCGGCTGCCGTGAGTAAACAGGGCAGACATAAAGGGGGATTCTGCACCTATATTAGTGTAGTAGTCGGTCAGAGGATCAGAAAAACAATACTGAGAGATTCCTTCCAGATAATTGTTTTGGATATCGCCCCGTCATTGTCACTGCTAATTATCAACTTTTATAACAACTTGCCTGTAGATCAATTGGAGAAAGCCATGGATAATTCACACCAAGCCCTGCAAACGATCAAAGAAACCTCGGGCGGAGAGTGTGCAATTCTCTTTGCTGGCGATTTAAATTGCCATATCTGCCCAAACACAGTAAGAGATGATTGTGACATTTTTGAGACACATGCTTCAGACTCTGGTATTGCTACCTTTAGCCACTTTTTGCACACAAAATCAGGGGATCTTTTTAACACTTTTGTGACCTCTTTTAACCTACATTTGGCAAATGAGCTTCTTCAGACCCCATGCCCCCTTAAACCAACCTTTCATGGTAGAGACATGAACACTATCATAGAACACCCTCGATCATCCACACAGTGACCACTACCCTCTGTCCATGACCATTGAGCTACCGGCACCATCCTTGAGTCAAAACTCACATAAAGTGATCTATGAACAACCAATTATGTTGGGAGCCAAAAACGGATACTGTGTTAAATGGATTAAAATTAACCCAAAAAACCTCCTCAGGAACCTAGTCAACAAAAGGAGGGAGGAGATTTATATTTGTCTTTCTAATAAGGACAACCCCGATGATATCTGTAATGCTTTCATTAAAATTCAGGGCACCTTGAAAGAACTCTTGACGAGACAGTTCAAATCAGGTTCCATTGTTCATAATGGGTGGTTTGATACAAAATGTACTAGGGCACTGAATTCTCTAAAGAACTTGCTGCGTGTCCTACCCAAACCTCAACTAGAAATACGTCAGGCCAGAATTCAATATCGCCTAGCCATAAAAGAGAGAAAAAAGGAACTGAAACACGAAGCATGGCAGAAATTGGTGGAAACATCGGAAACAGGGGACATGTCAGCTTTTTGGAGACTTATCAATTCCCCCTTGCCATGGGTAAAAATGCCCGAGAGGAACTTGGACATGGCAATAAATGGAGAGATGTGGGCGGCGCATTTCCAGAAGTTGTACACCAAACCCACATGTTAAAATAACCTAAATCCAGATCCACTAATCATAAATTCATCTCGGGAGAATCCCTGCCGAATGCTTTTTTCACTTGAGGAGGTAGAATCGGCCATCAAAGAAAGTCCTCCTGGGAAGGCCCCTGGACCGGATGCAATCCCTGCAGATGTGTATAAGGCAGAGATGGAATTCTGGGCTCCCCTACTGACCTCTGTCCTAAACTCTATAAACACCACCAATCTCCTGCCAACATGGGGAGAGGCTATAGTAATACCAATTTTTAAAAAAGGAGATAGACACTTGCCATCGTGCTACCGGCCCATATCTCTCCTCGACACCTTAATGAAAATTGTCGGACGCATAATCCTGAAAAGATTAACCACCTGGATAGAGGAAAAAAATATACTCTCGAAACTACAATATGGTTTCCGGTCAGGCAGAGGTACAATTGAACAGGTCCTCAACTTACATCTAATTAAGTCAAAATACATCGACACCAAAAGGCACAGTCTGTACATAACGTACATAGACCTAACTTCAGCATTTGACTGTGTCTTGCATGACCAATTATGGGACATCTTAAACCAATTCGGGATAGATCCATCAATCCTTCTTTTCATTAAGGCATTGTATCGAGAAGCCGGAGCCAGAGTGAGATTTGGACTGAGGGGAGAGTGCTCGCCACGTTTTAACATCAACAGAGGGGTTAGACAGGGGTGCATTTTGGCTCCCCTGCTTTTCTCCCTTTATATAAATGCGAGCATCTCAAAAACATCGAGTGTGATTTCCCCAAAATAGGAGGCCAACCGATTCCAATTCTGCTGTATGCAGATGACGCTGCAATTCTCTCCCAGACCAGAATGGGCCTACAAAAAGCAGTTTCAGCTTTCACGAATTTTATGAACGATAGGGGCCTCAAAGTGAACATAGGAAAATCATACACCATGCTATGTAACAAAAGCCAGAAAAAAACGCCATGCCCCATCTTTATTGAGGACCAAAGATTGGAGACAGTGGAGGCTTTTACTTATCTGGGAATCTGTCTACATAGAAATCTATCCTGGAAAGCGGCAATAGAGAAGAGGAAACTTGCTTTTATGAGAGCTATTGGAGGACTCCGGGATTTTGCAGCAAAGATAGGGGGAAGGCCGGTGAAACAACTACTAACTATATATAAAGCAAAATATGCATCTACCGCTATCTATGGGGCGGGCCTCTGGGGCATAGACAAAAACATCTCACCGATACAAACTCTGGAAAATCAATTAGTAAGGTATCTTCTCGCTGCCTCAAAGGCAACCTCTGTGTACAAAATGCACATTGAGCTGGATCTCCCCTATATAACAGATACTATAAAATCTGAACCCCCCCTTCTCTGGCACAAAATTTGGACTACCCCTGAGACTGCTTTTAATAGAGAGGTGCTACAAGATATTCTTAATTTGGAAGGCGCCAAACATTCCAATCAATCTAAATGGCTGCTCTATGTGAGAAATTTCTTTTTTGAAATTGGGCATCAAGAGTGGTTTACAGATCCAAACTCACTGGAAAACATCTCGCGAAAATACCTGAGAAAGACTTTAATGGCCCATCTGGAAACAGTCAGATGGAACAAACAAAAACATTCTGACACCATCCTGGCATATCAAAGGGTGACACCTCACAAGGGGCTCCAACTATACCTATCATCAGATTTTTCGTGCTATTCAAGGATGTTACTCACCAGATTCAGATTGGGCTCTTTCTATCGATATGTAACATTCCCAAAATGCAATGATTGGTCGCGAACTATCTGTCTCTGTCCCTGTGATACTATATCACAACAATCTAACATTCACACTATTCTTTTCTGCAAGTATTATGGGATTTTGAGAAAAGCCCTACTATTACCCCTACTCAAGAGATGGAATATCAGGACGTGTAAAATTGCGTTTGAGCGTCTACAGGAACTTGAAGATAAGGAGGTGATAAACAAAATGGAACAGTTCTTAAAATTAGTGATAAAATTTAGGAAAACTTTAGATTGAAATTGGAGATAGTAATCACTCCTCTTTGTTTTTATCTTTCTTTTTTAATGCAGATTTTTAACTTTCCCTGATTTTTGTATGTCTTTTTAAACTGAAGTATTTTCAATCATTTGTTATATAAATGCTTTTTAAACTCTGTATAATAAGGTATGCTTATATGATATTTCTCTAAATATCGAATAAAGCTTATTTTGAACCTTGACAGGAAGGCAGTACTAATGGGAGGAGCCAGCCTCAGCATCCATAGTCTGCACTCGAACGATGGTTTCTAATGCTGCTTTGGCTCCCGTTACCAGGAAGACTTACGTAACTGGATACCACTGATCTTCACCTCCAACTGTCCAAGATCCATCCTCTTGCAGTCTAGTAAAGATGACAGTGCTGTCCTTCTGGGTGACTCTGTCTCCCAGCTCTTTGCATCACCTCTGGGGAAGGAACAGGAAGTGCCCAGGCATCCGCAGGTCTCGTCAGATCCTGCAGGATGGGAATTCAAGGACAACTCTTCCACTTCCGGGTCCCTGCCAGGAGGTACCCTACTGTAGCCAAAACCAACTCTTGCCCTGGGCCTAGGTAAGTTGCATCAGATCATGCAGAAATTTAAAATTCAACCACTGGAGTTTAAGATCCATAGATAAGAGCCCATTATGCTGGACACTATGTTCTGTAAATAAGAAAATGAAACCTTGTTGTAGTTCAACTTCATGTAGTGCAGAAAATATCCTGGAACGCCTTGAAGCAGGTTATTTCCCATAATTGCATGTTTGCAGGATGAAAGTCCTTCTGCTAAGCACCAGCCTAGAGGAAGAGCATGTTACAAAGACTCCCCTGATGCCTGGAGCACCGCCCTCTCACTAGGGATCTTCAACTTTTAAGTGGAAACACTGTGGGTACCAACAGCCAAACACGACATCTCCATGCACAGATAGGCCGATGAGACACAACTCCATCACAGGGTCGGTGGCAGCATTCAACAGCTGAGGGCATGCTGCCTCAACATCCTCCTGTGAGATTCACTGACAATCCCTGAAGCATTCAAGCCACTGAGGAGCCCTGTGTCTGCCTTGGACATGGGTATCATTTAAGCTTCAGACATAAATGAATCCACCCATTCCTTCTCTGATGCTGCTTGCCCATACTTTAAAAACTGTGCTACACAACAAATGACCAGCACTTGAACACAATGACTCTAGCCTTCACCAGTGCATGAACACTGGCAATATGAAACAGAGTAATGTGGATGTATACAAAGGTAATGACAAGCCAAGCCTAACTACTTCAGGCCTACCTGCTTCATTCATCATACCGGCAGAAGCGTTCTCCGAAATGGATCAGCAATAAGTGGAGATAAAAGAGGGGACAAAAGCAGCAAAACTGAATGCACAGTGCACGAGGCGGGATCAGTGGTTAACACCCTCCCCTGCTGCTCCGTCAGTGATGGACTCCTGCACGAGCGGGATCAGTGGTTACCACCCTCCCCTGCTTCTCTGTCAGTGATGGACTCCTGCACGAGGCAGGGTCAGTGGTTACCACCCTCTCCTGCTTGTCTGTCAGTGATGAACTCCTGCATAACACAGGATCAGTGTTTATCAGCCTCCGCCGGCTGCTCTGTCAGTGATGAACTCCTGCATAACGCAGGATCAGTGGTTACCACCCTCCCCTGCTTCTCTGTCAGGGATGGATTCCTGCATGAGACAGGGTCAGTGGTTACCGCCCTCCCCTGCTGCTCTGTCAGCGATGGATTCCTGCATGAGACAGGGTCAGTGGTTACCACCCTCCCCTGCTGCTCTGTCAGTGATGGACTCCTGCATGAGACAGGATCAGTGGTTACCACCCTCCCCTGCTGCTCTGTCAGTGATGGACTCCTGCAGGAGGCAGGATCAGAGGTTACCACCCTCCCCTGCTGCTCTGTCAGTGATGGACTCCTGCATAAGGCAGGATCAGGGGTTACCACCCCTCCCTGCTTCTCTGTCAGTGATGTACTCCTGTACGAGGCAGGGTCAGTGGTTACCAACCTCCCCTGCTGCTCTGTCAGTGATGGACTCCTGCATGAGACAGGGTCAGTGGTTACCACCCCTCCCTGCTTCTCTGTCAGTGATGTACTCCTGCACGAGGCAGGGTCAGTGGTTACCACCCTCCCCTGCTTCTCTGTCAGAGATGGACTCCTGCACGAGGCAGGGTCAGTGGTTACCACCCTCCCCTGCTTCTCTGTCAGTGATGTACTCCTGCACGAGGCAGGGTCAGTGGTTACCACCCTCCCCTGCTTCTCTGTCAGAGATGGACTCCTGCACGAGGCAGGGTCAGTGGTTACCACCCTCCCCTGCTTCTCTGTCTGTGATGGACTCCTGCACGAGGCAGGGTCAGTGGTTACCACCCTCTCCCGCTGATCTGTCAGTGATGGACTCCTGCATGAGACACGATCAGTGGTTATCATCCTCCCCTGCTGCTCCTTCAGTGATGGACTCCTGCATGAGGCGGGATCAGTGGTTACCGCCCTCCCCTGCTTCTCTGTCAGTGATGGACTCCTGCACGAGGCAGGGTCAGTGGTTAACGCCCTCCCCTGCTGCTCTGTCAGTGATGGACTCCTGCACGAGGCAGGGTCAGTGGTTACCGCCCTCCCCTGCTGCTCCGTCAGGGATAAACTCCTGCATGAGGCAGGGTCAGTGGTTACGACCCTCCCGTACTGCTCCGTCAGTGATAAACTCCTGCATGAGGCAGGATCAGTGGTTACCGCCCTCCCCTGCTTCTCCATCAGTGATGGACTCCTGCACAAGGAAGGCGTCAGTGGTTATGACCTTCCCCGGCTGCTCTGTCAGTGATAAACTCCTGCACGAGGCAGGGTCGGTGGTTATGACCCTCCCCTGCTGCTCCCCCAGCGATGGACTCCTGCACGAGGCAGGATCAGTGGTTACCGCCCTCCCCTGCTGCTCCGTCAGTGATGGACTCCTGCACGAGGTAGGATCAGTGGTTACCACCCTCCCCTGCTGCTCTGTGATGGACTCCTGCATGAGGCAGGGTCAGTAGTTACCACCCTCCCCTGCTGCTCCATCATTGATGGACTCCTGCATAAGGCATGATCAGTGGTTACCACCCTCCCCTGCTGCTCTGTCAGCGATGGACTCCTGCACGAGGCAGGATCAGTGGTTATCACCCTCCCCTGCTGCTCTGTGATGGACTCCTGCATAAGGCACGATCAGTGGTTACCACCCCTCCCTGCTGCTCTGTCTGTGATGGACTCCTGCATGAGACAGGGTCAGTGGTTACCGCCGTCCCCTGCTGCTCCGTCAGTGATGGACTCCTGCACGAGGTAGGATCAGTGGTTACCACCCTCCCCTGCTGCTCTGTGATGGACTCCTGCATGAGGCAGGGTCAGTAGTTACCACCCTCCCCTGCTGCTCCATCATTGATGGACTCCTGCATAAGGCATGATCAGTGGTTACCACCCTCCCCTGCTGCTCTGTCAGCGATGGACTCCTGCACGAGGCATGATCAGTGGTTACCACCCCTCCCTGCTGCTCCGTCAGTGATGGACTCCTGCATAAGGCACGATCAGTGGTTACCACCCCTCCCTGCTGCTCTGTGTGTGATGGACTCCTGCATGAGACAGGGTCAGTGGTTATGACCCTCCCCTGCTGCTCCGTCAGTGATGGACTCCGGCACGAGGCAGGGTCAGTGGTTACCACCCTCCCCTGCTGCTTTGTCAGTGATGGACTCCTGCATGAGACAGGATCAGGGGTTACCACCCCCCCTGCTGCTCTCTGATGGACTCCTGCATGAGACAGGGTCAGTGGTTACTTCCCTCCCCTGCTTCTCTGTCAGTGATGGACTCCTGCACGAGGCAGGACCAGTGGTTACCGCCCTCCCCTGCTGCTCTGTCAGTGATGGACTCTGGCACGAGGCAGGGTCAGTGGTTACTGCCCTCCCCTGCTGCTCTGTCAGTGATGGACTCCTGCGCGAGGCAGGATCAGTGGTTACCACCCTCCCCTGCTGCTCCGTCAGTGATGGACTCCTGCAGGAGGCAGGATCAGTGGTTACCACCCTGCCTTGCTGCTCTGTCAGTGATTGACTCCGGCACGAGGCAGGGTCAGTGGTTACCACCCCTCCCTGCTGCTCCGTCAGTGATGGACTCCTGCATAAGGCACGATCAGCGGTTACCAACCTCCCCTGCTGCTCTGTCAGTGATGGACTTCTGCATAAGGCAGGGTCAGTGGTTACCACCCTGCCCTGCTTCTCTGTCAGTGATGGACTCCTGCACGAGGCAGGGTCAGTGGTTACCACCCTCCCCTGCTGCTCCGTCAGTGATGGACTCCTGCACGAGGCAGGATCAGTGGTTACCACCCTCCCCTGCTGCCCTGTCAGTGATGGACTCCTGCACGAGGCAGGGTCAGTGGTTACCACCCTCCCCTGCTGCTCCGTCAGTGATGGACTCCTGCACGAGGCAGGATCAGTGGTTACCACCCCCCCTGCTTCTCTGTCAGTGATGGACTCCTGCATAAAGCAGGATCAGGGGTTACCATCCCTCCCTGCTACTCTGTCAGTGATGGACTTCGGCACGAGGCAGGGTCAGTGGTTACCGCCCTCCCCTGATGCTCTGTCAGTGGTGGACTGGAGCAAGAGGAGGGGTCAGTGGTTACCACCCTCCCCTGCCGCTCTGTCAGTGATGGACTCCTGCATAAGGCAGGATCAGGGGTTACCACCCCTCCCTGCTTTTCTGTCAGTGATGGACTCCTGCTTGAGGCAGGATCAGTGGTCACCACCCTCCCTGCTGCTCTGTCAGTGATGAACTCCTGCATAAGGCACGATCAGTGGTTACCGCCCTCCCCTGCTGCTCCGTCAGTGACTGAACACTGCACGAGGCAGGATCAGTGGTTACCGCCCTCCCCTGCTGCTCTGTGAGAGATGGACTCCTGCACGAGGCAGGATCAGTGGTTACCACCCCTCCCTGCTGCTATGTCAGTGATGGACTCCTGCACGAGGCAGGGTCAGTGGTTATGACCCTCCCCTGCTACTCTGTCAGTGATGGACTCCTGCACGAGACAGGATCAGTGGTTACCGCCCTCCCCTGCTGCTCTGTCAGTGATGGACTTCTGCATAAGGCAGGATCAGTGGTTACCGACCTCCCCTGCTGCTCCGTCAGTGATGGACTCCTGCTGGAGGCAGGATCAGTGGTTACCGCCCTCCCCTGCTGCTCCGTCAGTGATGGACTCCTGCACGAGGCAGGATCAGTGGTTACCACCCTCCCCTGGTGCTCTGTCAGTGATGGACTCCTGCATGAGACAGGATCAGTGGTTACCGCCCTCCCCTGCTGCTTCGTCTGTGATGGACTCCTGCACGAGACAGGTTCAGTGATTACCACCCCTCCCTGCTGCTCTGTCAGTGATGGACTCCTGCACGAGGCAGGATCAGTGGTTACCGCCCTCCCCTGCTGCTCTGTCAGTGATGGACTTCTGCGTAGGGCAGGGTCAGTGGTTACCACCCTGCTCTGCTTCTCTGTCAGTGATGGACTCCTGCACGTGGTAGGATCAGTGGTTACCACCCTCCCCTGCTACTCTGTCAGTGATGGACTCCTGCACGAGGTAGGATCAGTGGTTACCGCCCTCCCCTGCTGCTCTGTCAGTGATGGACTTCTGCATAAGGCAGGGTCAGTGGTTACCACCCTGCTCTGCTTCTCTGTCAGTGATGGACTCCTGCACGAGGCAGGGTCATTGGTTACCACCCTCCCCTGCTGCTCCGTCATTGGTGGACTCCTGCACGAGGCAGGATCAGTGGTTACCACCCTCTCCTGCTGCTCTGTCAGTGACTGAACACTGCATGAGACAGGGTCAGTGGTTACCACCCCTCCCTGCTTCTCTGTCAGTGATGTACTCCTGCACGAGGCAGGATCAGTGGTTACCACCCTCCCCTGCTGCTCTGTCAGTGACTGAACACTGCATGAGGCAGGATCAGTGGTTACCACCCTCCCCTGCTGCTCTGTCAGTGATGGACTCCTGCACGAGACAGGATCAGTGGTTACCTCCCTCCCCTGCTGCTCTGTCAGTGATGGACTCCTGCACGAGGCAGGATCAGTGGTTACCACCCTCCCCTGCTGCTCCGTCAGTGATAAACTCCTGCACGAGGCAGGATCAGTGGTTACCACCCTCCCCTGCTGCTCCGTCAGTGATAAACTCCTGCACGAGGCAGGATCAGTGGTTACCACCCTCCCCTGCTGCTCCGTCAGTGATAAACTCCTGCATGAGACAGGATCAGTGGAGCAAAGGAAGGGACTCAAGCAATGCTAGGGGTCCAGGCATTGTCAGGGGGAAGGAGGTGTCGATAGAATGGAAGGCTGAGTAAATATTTGCCACCTTTGTGGCGAAGAAATTGGCCAGTTCATCACAGCCTTTCTGGGGGTCCAAGAAATCATTCGAAGGACAGGGGGGAAGCACATATAAGTCACACCTATGGTAGTCCTCGACAATCCTGGGGGCAGAGTGCTTGGTTTTATGTGAGAGGGCTCTGGCATGAGCGGAGCCCCTCTGCAGCTTTCAGAACCATCTCCTTATAGCTGTTCGATGATATAGCCATACCATATACTCTTAAGTGCATTATAATCCTCGCGGTTAATGCTAACTTTTGTTTGGCTTTATCAAAACATGTCGTGTAAGGTGTCAAACACTTTGAAATGAATACAACCCCCCCCCCGCCCCCCCCCACAGTTCTGGTGGCGGGGGTAGCATTCCACCTTTCTGGAGGGAGAAGACATTTTGGTTACTGCTTTACCCGGTTACAGTTAAACAGAGCCTCAGCATCACAAATTGGTTGCTGCTGCCACAGATACGAGTATGACCTCCTGCTGCTAGATGAAACTCCGGCAGAGGAGGCCTGGACAATAGGTTTCCTGCCTTGGAAGGTGCTAGCACCTCCCCAGACAGGCTTTTAGTGTATTGGGGCAGGGAGGGCTGCAAAACGAGACACTGTCTGGGGCACACAAGGTGCTCCATGCATAGCCCTGTTCAAACCAGTTGCTGGGGACCTCCAGCCCCGCTCTGGCATGAAACTGGACAAAAAGGGGTGTAACCACCACCTTCCCAGGTCCACCCATAGGAGGGACCTAGTAGGTAATCCAGACCCTTAGATTAGTATAAAGGTAGGAGCTGTGTCCCTGGGACTTTAGATTATCCTGGAAAGAAACTCTGAAATGAACTCTTGGACCTTCGACGTTCTATACCGACTAGAAGACTGAAGACATCTCCCTTGTGGTTAAGGAATGACCACCCTGTGCAAACAGGCACCACCAGTAACTTGCCAGTCTGCTTTGTCAACGCTCCTGATGGATCCCGAAGACTCAGTGACGCAGGACCTGGACTTACAGACTTCTCTGACTCCGATCCACATCCACAGCAAAGCTGAGACCCGTGGCAGACACGAGAGACGTGGGACCAGACTCCCTGGACATCCTGCATTTTGCTAACAGCTCAACTACCGAGGTACCCTCCCAGTTGTGCATTGGGGTACGAGAAGCCCAACACCCGAGCACCATTTGCACTGAAGCTCAGCCCCCCTCACTCCACGAGTGCTGCGTGGGGCCCGCTCTTACATTTCAGCTCGACGCATCTTCCCAGTTGCTAGCCCATTGGCTAGTGAGCCCCCTGAAGATGAACCTTTGAAATCATATTGCTTTCCTGGTTGCTCAAGGATTGCTACAGCTTCCCTGCAAAGGAAAAGCTCCCCAGACCTTGCTTGTCTGACCTGAAGCCCATCTTCACTTCCTGCGTGGATTGCTTTTGCCAAGGCTTGTTGGGTCCAGTCCGAATACCAACACCGCAGTCAACTAGATCCTTTGTGGAACAGCTCGAATCCAGCTCCTGGTCATCGTCGACACCTCCTGGTCCTCGTGGCTGCAGATACAAGCTTGACCTCTTCACCTGAGATGATCGCGACATCGCCTAGTTCCTTCCTGGTTGCTTCCTGGTCACTGGCTAGTGACTCAGACTCTGTCCCCTCTGCTTTCAGGTTCTTCAGTTCTTCGAATCACCCTTGGATCCACCCGGACAGTCTTCCTCTGGGCGCCTGCAGCACTTCTTTGCAGATCTAAATTGAAAGCATAGACGAAACCTGACACCAAAAGGCACCTATGCACCCGGCTTCCCTGGGTGAGGTAACACGAGTACTCCAATGCTTCCATGGGTCTTGACTCTTGAAGTGTCCTAGTCTAAAGGGGTTTTGTCGAAGTCCATCTGGAAGTACCCTTAAACAGTAACTTTGTAACTTCTTCGTACTCCATTATAAGTCAAAGGGGAACCCGCGCCTGTGTTTAGACACTGCAGGCATCTCCCATGGGTCTCCTCCTTCCTAACATTTGGTTGTGTAGTGTAGCCCCAGTGATTCCCTAGGCCCTAGGCCTATTCACTATTTCTGAAGTGGTTCTTATACCGCTTACTTAGTATATGGTTTGTGAGGCCCCTATGGCAAAACCTTATTTGTGCAACTTATTGTATACTAATTGAGCAACTTGTGATGTACTTTTACCTCTGACCTCATAAAGAGTGCAGAGGGGTTGTGTTAATAATACATACATATATATTTGATATATACCTAGTGTGGTGTCCTTTCATTTGGTGTTCAAGGGATTATTATTGGTAAAACAGCTTGTTTTACATGCTCTCTGAAGTTTTAGCCTAAGACTGCTGGTCCATGCTCCCACTAGGATAGCGTGTCTATAAGGTTGACTTTACAACCTTCATCAATAAGGGTCGTTTAGACTGGTTCAAGGTGCCCACTAGAATAGTGGACATCATATACCAGGATAACTTCTCATAACCACCCTCCCCTGCTGCTCTGTCAGTGAATGAACAATGCAAGAGGCAGGGTCAGTGGTCACCACCCTTCCCTGCTGCTCTGTCAGTGACTGAACACTGCACGAGGCAGGGTCAGTGGTTACCACCCTCCCCTGCTGCTCTGTCAGTGATGGACTGGTGCGAGAAGAGGGATCAGTGGTTACCACCCCCCGTTCTGCTCTGTCAATGATTGACTCCTGCATGAGGCCGTATCAGTGGTTACCACCCTCCCCTGCTGCTCCATCAGTGATGGACTCCTGCACGTGGTAGGATCAGTGGTTACCACCCTCCCCTGCTGCTCCGTCAGTGATGGACTCCTGCACGAGGCAGGGTCAGTGGTTACCACCCTCCCCTGCTGCTCTGTCAGTGATGGACTCCTGCATAAGGCAGGATCAGTGGTTACCACCCCTCCCTGCTGCTCTGTCAGTGATGGACTCCTGCATAAGGCATGATCAGTGGTTACCACCCTTCCCTGCTGCTCTGTTATGTTATGTTATGTTATGTTAGGGATTACTTGTATAGCGCCTATCACCGCCGGTCTCTAAGCGCTTACCAGAAAGAACATAACACACTAATGACCCTAGAACCTCAGTTGTTTCACCTCCTATGATGTCATAAAGGCCTTTCTGAAAAGATAAGTTTTTAGTTTCTTTCTGAAAGGTAGAAGCTGCGATTCCTCTTTCAAGGTAGGTGGAAGCTCGTTCCACAGTTGTGGAAGGAGCACAGGCAGTGATGGACTCCTGCTTGAGGCAGGATCAGTGATTACCACCCTCCCCTGCTGCTCTGTCAGTAACTGAACACTGCACAGAGAAAGACATATCAAAAGACATTTACAAAAAAGTGTAATTCAGGGCAGTGAGCTGCATTCTATGTAAATCTGGTATTGCTGCTCTAGTCGACGCAGGCATTGAGCCTACAGCAACCTTTAATATCCAATGTATTGAGGTGCACGCATCCGGGTAACACCACAAGGTCTTATGGTTCTTTTGAAGGCTTTGCACTGTGTAACTTTCTTAAATGATCCCTCACTATTCCGGTGCTCAGCCTGGCTATCAGTGTTCAAAGATGCATGAAGGATGTGGCCGCCTGGATGAGCAACAACTGTGTCAAACTCAACACAGACAAGACAGAAGCTCTCATCTTTAACCCCTTCGGTGCTCATGACGAGCTCAGCTCGTAATGGCATATACCTCTCAGGTGCTCATGACGAGCTGAGCTCGTCATGACCACACCCGTTTTTATTATGGCCCAGCACTGCAGGGGAATCGCTCCAGCAGTCATGAGGTTAAGAATGACAAGGATACCCTCTGGAACAACGGATGGTAGCCAGCTGAGCTGAGTCCTAACCCCTAACCCACCGAACACACATGCAACCTCTGCCTCATCCTCGAGAGGCAGCTATCCATGAAGCAGCAGGTCAGGTCAGTCTCTTCCATTTGATTCCTCACCCTCCCAATGCTCAGGAAGGTCTTCAGATGGCTCCCATCTAATACCAGGCGAACTGTCACACACGCCCTCGTCAACAGCAGACTCGAGTACAGCAACTCCCTCTGCTTTGGAATCATTACCCAACACTTGAGGAAACTCTAGCCCATCCAGAACACAGCAGCCAGACTCATCCTTGACCTCCTCAGACAGATGCACATCACCCCTCACCTCAGGAAACTCCATTGGCTATCAGTCTAGAATAGATGCAAGCTCAAGCGGCTCACCAACTGAAGAACCTGAATAACCCACTTACTGAGTCTCGGTAGCGGGGGAACCGCCGAAGCCTTCCATACCCTTCATACGTAGAAAGAGGAGACACAGGAGCCTTCATCTGCAGGAGGAAAACAGATTTATTCAAATAGCCCGGACTATGGAACAGAGTCCCAAGCTCGTCAGAAACAAGACAGATGAGGCTGCTGCTTTACTCCGCAGCTTACAAGCCTTTTATACTGTTTCATTCCAGTCTTTTGGCTGTTAGTTCATTGTTCAATCAGGGCAGTGTTTGCAGTTGATAACCAGATCCGGACGATCTTTGTAGATGGTGACCTGGTCAAGGCTTGGTACACAAATCATTGTTCACTCGGCTTGATCAAGGCTCAGTTTTTCAGGTCATTGTTCAATCACCCTGATCAAGGCCCAGCAGTCAGACCATTGTCCAGATAACCTGATCACGGTGTCCAGGATGTTTACCAGGCTGGGAGCAGGAGATGGAAAACAAATCATTTATACAGGGTGTGAGTGTCTCGTGGCTTTCTGGTGAACTGCAAAGAACAGGGGGGGTTGGGTGTGCAACAGTTCCTGGGCAGAAATGCAGGCTGCAAGATGGTTTTTGTAGTGTCAGTTAGCATTTCCTCAGGCATCAGCAGAACCGACCAGGTGGGTCGTGTGGAAGTGTTTGACACGAGATGGCAATGAAAAAGCAATGAATGGGTCCTCAGACCCTTCTTTTGCCATTGAGTGGCAAATACTTTAAGAAATGTCAATGTTCATAAGGCCATCGGTTTCTTGTAGGAGCATCATCATCATATTGGTGTTGTGGATGTTAGAGGGTGGAGACTTGATGGTCTGGACACACATTGTACAGAGCACTGGCAGACACTGAAAGCACAAACAGCAGGAGACCAGGACAGTTACTCCCAAGGCAAGTAAGATAAGGATCTTCCCCCCCACCCTGGGAAAGGAGGCCCCAGATCCAGCCTGTGAGGGACCAGTTGCCTTCATCCAGATGAATTTCGGAAGAAAGGTGATGCAGACGTTGGATGGCATCGTACACTGTAGATGCTTTGTCTAGGATGTACACGCAGCAGCTGGAGCCGATCAATTTACACACACCACCATGATCAGCAAGGATGATATCTAAGACCATTCTGTTCTGAAGCGTTATGAGGCGGTTCGCCTGTAGCTCTGCAGTGATGTTGGAGAGGGCACCAGCTGTTACTGTGATGGTGGCTTCAAGGACCCTGGTCAGTTCTCGTACAGCCCGACTGTTGGCCAAGGGGCCCCAGAAAGGAAGGAAACCTTTAAAGAAGTCGCCGGTTTCCTGGCCTGCTGTATCCTCGGCAGATAAGAAGCCCCTACGTGAGCGGCGCAGAGCGCCCCTTCATTGACAGGTGGTAACCTCCTTGAGTGGAATGCGTTGGTGGAAGGAGGAAGGCCAGAAAGCAGGTACCATACCAGTTACGGGGGAGCCAAGTGTAGGCCGCAGTGCCACAGATGAAATAGGTGTTGGGGGATTCCACCAGCTTCGGTGGAGATGTAGAGTTTAACGTTTTTGTGATATCATACGTACTGGTACTAACTTTCTTAGTACCTAGGCCATGTAGGCAGACACAGCCTTGCACATTTATGACATTAACAGTGTCTCGTTCATCAGGCAGTATCCTTCTTGTGCGGAATCTGGAAAATGTTCGTCGATTCGTTGAGTTGAATACTACCATCTCACCAAGTTCATCTGGTGATGGTAGCGTTGTGGATGAGCTGGTTGGGCAAAAAGGAGCATTGCAATGGCCGGATCTGTTCTGCCCGAAGTTATCCCGAAATGTTCCAAGGGCAGAATTGGCAGTACCATTGACAGTGTAGGCCTCCTGCATCAACATCCACCATGCAAGAAAGACCCAGATATGGAAAAGGGGTAGGGGAAGAATGGGACAGGATGTATCATGGAATGCGGCATCAGTCCACACACCCAGCAGTTGGAAGTGTTCATGATCAGCTGGTGATGATGCAACATTTAGATGAAGGTGTTGTTGAAGAATTCTGCACAGCGGGGTAATTCGTGGGCTGGTAACGTGTAATACTGGTGTTCTGCAGGAGTCGGGTTGGAGCTGGTGAGGTAACAGGATGGTAGATTAGTAACAGCCAACCAAGGATAGATAGGATGAGGGAGACAAACAGCGTCACAACGGTGACCATGAAGCATTTACTATGTTGGAGGCTGACATCTTGTTTCTGGATTCGGGTGTTTTGGACGGCGGCCATTGTGCTAAGCCAGGGACCTCTAGTGGCTGTCTGTGATTGGTGGTTGCTTCACTGGGCGCAGGTGCCAAGGGCCCTTATGACTTACCTTAGTCTGACACACTAGCACCACTCTCAGCCTGGGAGGATCACAGCATTACAGGCTATAGGTACTTGGCGAAGTCAAGGGCAAGCCTTCCCTCGGGGGAGCAAGTTGTATCGGTCGGAAGTAGGGACAGTATGGTCGGGAAACAATTGTTCTTGGTGTTGAGCAGAGTTAAGGCAGGGTTCCACCCTTCCTTTCAGTATGCTGTCACTTTCTGCTTCCGGAGATATAAATGCAGTCTGGCATCGCTGAATGGGACAAACGCTGGGACTGTTTCTGTTTCTGACTTTCCTAGTCCTTTCCTCACCCACTGATCATAGGGGAGGGGCAGAGGCACATGCCGGCAATGAGACGAATGCACCCAATTCTTCCGACCTTCTACTTTAACAGCGGTGCGAGTGGCCAGTAATACCTAAAGGGGTTGTGTCCAGCGGGGCTCGAGGCTTTTAGTCCATTGAAAAATTTTCACCAAGACCCATTACCCAGGTTGGATGACTTGTCCTGGGCCCTTGCTTTTGTCAGGTATGGCCTCATGCACCTGGTGATAAAAAGCACGAAAGGTATTAGTCAGACTGTGCAGATAATCATTTAATACAGGGTATTCAACGTCAGACAGTTTCTCAGGCCGCAGGATGCCCCATATATTGGCAGGCCTCCCGAACACAATCTTTGGGGAGATAGCCCTAACCTGGTGTGGGCCGTTGTTCTTGTGGACAGTAGGGCTAAGGGAAGAGCATCAACACAACTAACACCTGTCTCGGCTACTATTTTGGCCATTTTAGTTTTTAGGATGCCATTGTACACCTCCACTAGACCTGCTGACTGGGGGTGGTTAGCTGCATGAAATTTCTGTTTTATAACCAATGCTGTACAGACATATTCCCTAATTTGGGGCGTAAAGTGTGTTCCATTGTCACTTCAGACCAAGCGGGGCAAACCGAATCGTGGGAGGTACTCTTTTAATAGTACTTTGGCGGTAGTGATAGCGGTGCAGTCGTTGACGTGGTAGGCCTCCACCCATCGGCTGAATGTACATACCACCACTAGGACATATTTCAAATTGTTACATCGGTCCATCTGTATGTAATCCATTTGGAGGACTTCAAAAGGGAAGGTGGGAGGAGGGAATCCTCCCTTAGGAGTAACTGTGCCTTTTCCTGGGTTATACATTAGGCAAATCATGCATGTTTTAACCAGTTTGTCAGCATATGATGGTTTCTTAAAGTTTTACCATGTAGGTTCCAACAGTTTTACATATCCCTTTTGCCCTGACGTGAGCAGGACCATGGGCCATCGTAACTACTGGTAGAATGTGACTGTCAGGTAACATCCATTGTCTTTCCATAGTCGTACGGACCCAGCAACCATCAATTCCCTCCTTTGCTACTTGCTCCTTCCACACCCATAGTTCCTCAGGAGTAGTATGGGACTGACTATCAATCACACTCTGTACTGTGTTTTCAACCATGCCCTCGTCTGCCACCCACCTAGCGGGACCTCCTAGATACATTCCTCCCCTTTTTCTAAGAGCTGTTTTTCTGGCCGTCTGGTCAGCCAGGGCATTGCCTTTCCCAACATCATCTGTCACTTTCTTATGGGCCTTACATTTTATAATGGCCACCTTTCTGGGGAGTGTCAGGGAGTCTAACAGTAGGTGAATTAGGGGGCCATGTTGAATTTTGGTCCCATGGGAAGTAAGGAAATTCCTTTCTTTCCACAACCTCCCCAAGTTGTGGGCCACCCCGAAGTAATATTGGCTGTCAGTATAAATATTTACCGTCATCCCTTTGCCTAACTCACAAGCTCTAGTGAGGGCCACTAATTCTGCTGCTTGAGCAGAGCACTGCGGAATCTGAGCTGTTTCTACTACTCGCCCTATTGTCGTAAGGGCGTAGGCGGCTGAGGTGTTACCATCTGACCCTCTGAGACATGATCCGTCCACATGCAGCGTACCTTCTGGTTCTGCTATCGGGGTATCCTATAAATCAACCCGTCCCTTTGTCTCCCCCTCTGTCCTTAATATGCAGTCATGTGGGTCTAAGCGGGCATTGAAGAAACAAATATTTACAATACTCCTTCTCAGGGTTCTTACCAATAAGTAGTCCATTCAAAAGTGGCAAAGAAATCAACACAGAATCTGAAATATGAAAAGACATCTTTATTATCATTAATTGTGAGGCTCCGTCGCCCAGCCACGCTTAAAGCAACTGAATGAGGGAGTCTGCCTGCATGGCCTCGCACAGGCCTTTTATACAGAAAATTGTGCTCTAGGCACACACATTCCTTATTATTATTAGTCACTCCCAGGACGTGCACACAAAGCACCACTTTCAAGATAAGTCCAGGCTAAAAAAAGGATCGCACACATGCTTGGTTTCCTGTTCCATCAGGCCGGACAAACCCACCATAAAACCTTCAACCAGATCGATGAACATGTCTTAAAGGAAAGGCAGCAACAGATGGGACGGAGATAGGAGCGGTGGGAATGGTGCCATAAAAGATCGGACATGTCCTGCTCTTTGAACTTTATTGCGCCAGCTGCTGAACAAGGAACTGGCTTGGGAGGTTAGCCTCAAGCAACAGGGTCAGCTGTCGTCAGGTCATGCAGGAGTCAGCACAAACCCATGCTAAGGTTATGTCCTTTAAATGCTTGCTCTGCCATGGGTAGAGCCTACTGTAAGGGCAACGAATAACATGGCTGCTATTTACAAGATGAAACCCAAGTGTTCAATACAAAACCTTCAACTGCACAGTGAATCCATTGGTGAAACATGATGAAAAATACTCATGAATAACGCATTCATCATTTGCGGTTCACTGATACCAAATTCATAACAGAATTATGATATTTAAAACACAGGTTCAGAACCCCCAGAACCACAGAGCATCCTTTTGCCCTTACATAGGCAATAACCTATACTCATGCTAAATCTGAGTCCATGTCTATATTCATCACTAGCTGGTGTTGATGTAAAAACTGTACAAAAGGAATTATCAGTAAACTCTGACCTAACCAGTTCATGTTCAGGTAAAATATGAAGCTCATGTGAAGAAACAGTAGAAAAAGAAAGAGTACGTTGGGAAGTTGGTGCAGACGTCAATTGTGTAGAAGGAAACAAACCAAAATATAGTAGCCAATAAAATACATAAAAGTATTAAAATAGATAGAGCTATACCGCACTTAGAGAACAATATTCTATAATGTCTGTTTTTTCATCTCTTGCTTTTTATCGTCATTCCTCAATACAATCTCCATTTTCTAATGTCGCTCACGCAATCTTGGTAGAGTACTTCAGCTGTGATTATTAGCAGGTCTTAGGGACACTGCAGGTCCTGCAGGCCTACTGCCACTACTCAGGTCACAAACTGAACCGTTGGTACTCCTACGTGACCCTGCAACTGGCAAATGGTAACCAATCAAAAATTTAACAAAAAAACCATAATACAATTCAGCAAGAGAAAAAGAACAACAAAAAGTCAAATGCGTAATACTTGCACAATCCTAAGCAGAAAGCAAATCCTAGAATTTTCTAATAACGTTTTATATTGCTTCCTACGCACTTCAGTAATTTATTATATTTTCAAGTGAAACAATGGTGTTCCTGCTCAATGCTCTCAGATGAAAAAGGAATACTCTTCCACAGAGAGTGGACTTTATTCTGCTTTTACTAAACAGAATAGTACTTTAAAACAATGCCAGCAAAGCAGCAAAAATTAGTTTCCAAACTTCAAGTCTATACAAGCTCACAGAAAATACCCAAAGTCCATCAGATCCGCTTCCAGTGTTTTCTTCGTGTTAGGCCTCTTCAAGTCAGGCCTTTCATGAGGAAACAATACTGTTTAGTTGGAGTGCTCTCCGGGCAGAACACTCACAGCTCACTCGAAAGTCTCAAAACAATGCACCAGTGTCTCTTCTTTGTGGCAGACACTACAAATGATGTGCTGTTCATTGATCAAGGGCACAAAGCATCTCGTGCAGATCCAAGCACTACTTAGCAAAATCAGCAGCACTTTCAGACTCCAACACTCATCATTTAGTGTCAGAGGACGCTCAAGCTGCTCTCTCCTGGGCACCAGAATGTAGTGCCTTTTTCCAAACGTGGATCCTTGGATGCACTGCCTTTCCACTGGTGCAAAGCAAAAGAGGTGTGAATGTGGCCAAAACTCGGGCCAAGGGCTCAAGGGAATGTACACTGACAGAGGTTTTCCAGCACATACCAGGTACAGAGCCCAAACGAAAACTCTCATTCTGTGGAAAACAAGGAACCGGCTCCTCCTTTTTTCTGCAACGCCTTTCTCAAATCAACTGCCTTGCTTTGGAGGTGCCATTGATGTCGCACTGATGATCGTTGTCCAGCTTCGCGACTTCCTTGTTTGCAAGAAGTGTAGAGCCAGGAAATCTATTCATCTTAGAGCGGTCACTGATGGGGAGTGAGCTTAGTGTTGATCACAGGTCTGCAGGGAATCACTCTTCCTTTGACTCTGGAAGATCTTAGCAGGACCCTAGTGATGTAGGATATGTAACACAATTGTTAGTTTCCTTCAAATCAAGCACAAAAAACAGTTCATGTGCTTTAACAAGAGGACTGGTGAGCAGGTGGCCTGCAATCTGCGAGGAAGTGACAATGTGCCATGAGCATAAAATACAAGAGCAAAGGCAAAGGGCAAAACAGTATCTTTAGAATCTTCAGTTATGTTCTTTTCATTATTCTCTGTCATCTATAGCTACACAGGAATTCTATCCAAATGAATTTCCTCACACAGTGGCATTGTCTAATGGGGTAAATACATGTGTTCCCTCAATGACTAAGCCTAGGTGTTCCTAAATTCCTTATCTAGAACATCTCGAATAGAAAAATAACATTATTCAGATTATAAAAGACATGAAGAAAAATCCCTTAAAAAATGTGCATTAAGTGCACTATGCAATACAAAAGGCTAATGATCAAATGTGAAGACAAAGAACAAATACTAGAAAGTCCTGGTATTTGCATGTTTAGAACACATCTAATCCCACTAAAAAATTAAAGCAGCAGGAACACAAGAGAGCTGAAAAATTAAAAATAGACATTGGAACCAGCCTAGCACTACCTTGACAGTCAGTCTGAAAAAAACATTTTACATAATATGGGGGGTCCCTAATACATAACTACAGTCTAGAAGTGTGCACATAAACAATACACCCATAATAATAATAAATGGGCTGACTGGTGAAAGGAATATGGAAAAGGGGAAATGGAATTAGGACACAACTAAAATGCCTAATAACTAAGCATAATGCGACATTGGTCAGGGGCGGAACAACAAAAGAAAAATCTATAGGAAGAACAAGAGTTTGCTTGGGTGCCTCAGGCATGTAACACAGCACCAAGAGAACGGGGAATACACAAAAGACCAAAGTTACACAAATTCTATTTCTATGTTCCTGTTCTCTCTTCAGGGAGAGGAAACATGAAACCTGGCTTCCTTTCAAGGGACAAAGCCATATGCTATTTGGGAAACAAAACATGATTAATTAACGCAATATAAAAATTAGGTCACCCTGAGTCACAGATCTTTAATTCTATCCTTAGGTCCAATCAAGGATACATAACAATTTAGGGCTGCCTATTCCTTTTGGTGACAACATAAAACAAAACATACAAAAAAATGCAGCACCATGGCATGTGTATTTTATGCACTTTAAATCTGCAGCCAAAAACCCAATATTTGGGCCTGTCTAAATTGTCAGGTCCAAACTCCCACCGTTTGACATTGAGCACAACGCAGTTGTAGGTCCATTGTCAAATATAATATGTCATGACAGCTGTAAATACCTCAAACAGAAACATGTACATTTCTTTCTATTAAAGAAATGACGCAAAAACACATCTTTTGTCAATTAGCCAAACTCACGTGTCTTCTCCTCTTAAGAACAATCCATAAACAATCTGTTGGCAAAAAGCAGAAAAATACACAACACCAAAAAAAACACATTGGAAGAGACACAGAAATATTTTACATCACTTAACCAAGACTTTTCGACATAAAACCACCTTATTCTTATCGTTCTAAAAGAAATTGTTACACTGATACTCCATATGCATGTTATTTTTAATGAGCAATTTCTTTAACTAGGCCTATAACCTTCAAAATTGTGTGAAGAAGGCTGCATGTTATTTTTATCTAACACTGGATGCATCATTTCGTTTTCTGTAAAATAAACACAGCTAGCAAACATTATTTTCCTTAAAGTGGAAACACAATGTAGCAGTCCTGCCAAGCATTTAACACGATGTTTAAAGAAACCCCTTTTCATCTCCCCATTTAAATCAAGGTCCTTCATGTTACCACGGTGAAACCAGAAACCTCACCCTTAGCAGCTGTTCATAGAGGTCATTCTGCATTCCTTGGAAACAAAGGCCTAATTAAGAGGCTGTAAATGGCAACACACGAGGGGCCTTCTCCATAATTTATGGGGAAACACTTAAAAGAGAACATCTCAGGGAGCGCGCTGAGCCAGCTTTTGCAAATTCTCCCAGCCCCCCCCCCCCCCCCGCCCCACCCCCCCCCCGCCCCTCCCCTGGCGTCTGCCACAGTGGAGCTGACAAAGCCAGTAGGCTGGATCTAATCTGCAATAATTCAAGCTATTTAAAAAATAATTTCTCTTTTTAGGCGCTAAAATTATCTCAATTCCCATATTATTAGACTACATTCACTGTCAATTTGTCTCAAAAGCTAAAGACACACAGACCAGTTTTTGAGAGTAATTACTTGTTGCAATCCTATGGCACACACTTCATCAGTGTTAAATAAGCAAACTTTCCGTAGGCCTAGCTTGAAGATAGAACCTCCAATCCTTATATTAAAACAAGGCCGTGTACTGGCACATTAACCCACTGAATCACAAGAAAGCACAACCTTATATCAAAACCTAAATGCATGCATTTGCTTAAGGCTGAGACACTTTAAGGAAAGCAAAAATGCAATTTAAACAGTGAATTTACTCAAAATCGACTTTCTGATTTTGGGCATTAAAAAATGAGTACCCTACAATCTTTTTGCAGAATATGAATTACTAGAAAGTCTATTACATAATCCATGAGTTAGGTATGTTAAAATAATAATTTATACGTTATAAAAATGAGCTTGCTTGCGCCTATGGCAAGCAAATTTATACACATGAATTCTTGTCATTTTAGTGATGCAACATAACGTAAATCACATTTTAATGCTAAGAGGTCATAGTATGAGTGCTAAGCTTTATAAATATTAAAAAACGATTTTGGTAGCACTAATTTTTATTAATTATTATTCCATATTTAATAATTTTTGTCTTCTAATAAAACCCAATTATTTCTGTTTGTGATTGTTTTACATATAAGAGCCCGCTACATTCCTTGCCTATTATTTAGATGCATCTACTCACAAACCTGAGCGCATATGCCTAATTTAAAAAGCGTCATATTCTGCGTCACTTTAGGGCCTCTGTTATATAAAAGGGCCTGCATGCAAAATTCCACCCGTGTTTAACTGCAAAAAAAATGCTGGCTGAAAAAACATTCCTATTCAAATATACTGCAGCTAAAAACGTTTTGCCTGTGAACAGTTAATACAGTGCATTTAAGTGAAAACGCTGTAAATGTATTTATTTCTGCAAAAACATGTAATTTCGTTTTTGGCTGGGGCCTTATTTATATCCATTAAATGTGAACCACACACATTGAGCTCATTTCAGACATAAACAGAAAGTGTTGAAAACATTTAGGACACACAATACAGCGCTCTCAAACCATTTCTTGTAAATCGCGCCGTCACAATTTACAACAAAACTCACAAACAAAATAGACATGTAAACACACATTGTAACCACGCATTCAAACACACATTTAAACCCACAAATCAACACTCAGGACGAAAACAGGACAGTCCGGACTATACATAGCTGTAAGTCATATTTACAAGAAACACTGCTCAACAGTGTAAAAACCAAAAAATTCACTCAATTCACTAGCTGCAGCTGGCAGAACACCAAAAATCGTTCTGCATATCCATTCATAAAATTATACAGAGCAAAGGATCCTTGTTATGTATTATGACATATTTTAATTCCCTGCGGATACAAAATCACCAAGGAAGAAATATGTTTGTAAAACTAACCTATTTAGATAAACCGGCTAATTCAAGCGCATACAAAGTTGGCCAATACAAAGCTCCAAATTCGCTAAGATCAGGCATCATATAGCTCACTAATCCAGCATCAAACTTCAAGGGTTACGGGATTTACCAAGTCCCTGCAAAGAACAAATACCCTCGGTTTTTGGCGTCTGCAGGCGTCAAATAACACAACAAAGAATCAAGTACTAAGAACCACAAATGCAATGGAACCATGCAACAACAAAAACGCTAGCAAAGTGTCACCGACAAAAACACTAGCAAAGCGTCAACAACAAAAACACTTGCAAAGGTGCATACGACAAAAGCACCAGCAAAGTGTCAACTACTAAGGACTCTGGGAGCGACCCACTTAAATGAAACAACCAAGTTTCAACAACAAAGGCCAAGTTTCAAAGTACAAAGCAAATGTCAAACACATGCCAAGTTCACAACTTTGAAACAAATGTTCCTAAAACGGAACCACAAAGCTAACTAGGAGCGACCCACAAATACTTATCAAAGCTGTACCAAACAAATAGGTGTCCAAATTCTAACTGCCAATTTCCAACTGCACTAACAGTCTCTTTAAAAAAACTTACGCCAAAAAGGGTTGCTCAGTCAGGAGTGACATCTTTTGGAGAGTTTTAAGTCAGAAAAATCAAAAATATACTGGGCCGCTAAGACAGAGAATCCCCCAGAACCTCCGTGCACAGAGTACCTCTTTTAGTAGATTTCTGTCTTGCCTTCCCCAGCAGAATTCTGTTCTCTGAAAAATCTCTCCTCCAGGTAGTCACTTCATGATGAAGCCCCTGTTGGTTGCGCCAACTGAAGAAACACATATTTACAATACTCCTTCTCAGGGTTCTTACCAATAAGTAGTCCATTCAAAAGTGGCAAAGAAATCAACACAGAATCTGAAATATGAAAAGACATCTTTATTATCATTAATTGTGAGGCTCCGTCGCCCAGCCACGCTTAAAGCAACTGAATGAGGGAGTCTGCCTGCATGGCCTCGCACAGGCCATTTATACAGAAAATTGTGCTCTAGGCACACACATTCCTTATTATTATTAGTCACTCCCAGGACGTGCACACAAAGCACCACTTTCAAGATAAGTCCAGGCTAAAAAAAGGATCGCACACATGCTTGGTTTCCTGTTCCATCAGGCCGGACAAACCCACCATAAAACCTTCAACCAGATCGATGAACATGTCTTAAAGGAAAGGCAGCAACAGATGGGACGGAGATAGGAGCGGTGGGAATGGTGCCATAAAAGATCGGACATGTCCTGCTCTTTGAACTTTATTGCGCCAGCTGCTGAACAAGGAACTGGCTTGGGAGGTTAGCCTCAAGCAACAGGGTCAGCTGTCGTCAGGTCATGCAGGAGTCAGCACAAACCCATGCTAAGGTTATGTCCTTTAAATGCTTGCTCTGCCATGGGGAGAGCCTACTGTAAGGGCAACGAATAACATGGCTGCTATTTACAAGATGAAACCCAAGTGTTCAATACAAAACCTTCAACTGCACAGTGAATCCATTGCTGTAACATGATGAAAAATACTCATGAATAACGCATTCATCATTTGCGGTTCACTGATACCAAATTCATAACAGAATTATGATATTTAAAACACAGGTTCAGAACCCCCAGAACCACAGCATCCTGAGTATCCAGTGGGAGTAATGTGGCGGGGTTTAGTACAGTGCATCTTTTGATGTTAACGTGGCTGGCAAAGAGTGTCAGTTCATATCCTATGACTCGTGCGCTAGTGAGGAACTGTGTCTTGGTGTTATTAAGGACGGTATCTACAGAATGGGGGACCATCAGAGTCAGGGGGGAGTTCATGATGATCCCCGCTCTCTGACGGACCATGAGGGCGGCCGCAGCGGTCGCCCGTTGGCATCCTGGAAGAGCCCTTGCAACAGGATCTAAGGTGGCTGAAAAATAGGCACATGGCCGATGGTGACCTATGAACATCTGGGTCAAGACAGCGCATGCACAGCCGTCTGTCTCATGTACAAAAAGAAACAATTGTTTGTTATAATCAGGAGTACCGAGGACTGGAGCAGTACACAGAGCCTTTTTTAAATCCTGGAAGGCCTGTGCATGCTCTCTAGTCCATGGAAAGGAACTGGCTGATATTTCTTTGGTGGTGAGGGCAAGAAGAGGTTTGACTATGGCCGAAAAATTGGAAATCCACTGTCTACAGTATGAGGTTAGGGCTATGAAGGCCCGCACCTGCTTTTCTGTTCGTGGGTCCGTCATAGCATTGATAATGGCTACACGATCAGCAGTGAGCTTCCTTCCCTCCTTTGAGAGGAGATGACCTAAATAGGTCACCTTCTCTTGACAAAACTGAAGCTTTTTCAAAGAGACTTTGTGATTATTCAGGGCAAGGTGGCATAACAAACAGAGAGTAGCTTCTTTACATGCTGGGGCAGAATTTGCAGCAATGAGGAGGTCATCTACATATTGTAATAGTGTGGAATTATCAGGGAATCTAGATGACTTTTTAGGGCTTGACTATAGATACTGGGGCTACGGTGAAACCTTGAAGGGTGCGGCAGAATCTAAAGCTCCGCCCACCAAGGGAGAAACCAAAAAAATGTCTGCTGTCAGGATGTATAGGAATGCTGAAAAAAACATTCTTCAGGTCTATGACAGAGAAGTGCGTTGCATCAGAAGGGACCATCGTTAAGAGGGCTGTAATGTCGGGGACAACAGGATATTGGGAGATTGTTATTTTGTTAAGGGCTCTCAGGTCAATCACTAATCTGTATATTTTAGAGGAGAGAGCATCTCCATTGGTCTTTTTAAGAACGGGAAAAATGGGACTGTTACAAATATTGCCACGTGTTTCCTCCACTACGCCCTTGTCCATTAATTCAGATATTATTGTTAAAAGGGACATTTCGCCTTCCGAGGGCAGTCGATACTGCCGGAGGCGGGGGAGAAGTGCACCTGGCTGTATGCGTACCACATGAGGGGATACATCAGTGTCTGATGATGCCCAGAGGGAGGAAGGTAAAGACTGCAATTCTGGTGGGATGGGACCCGACAGGTACATATAGGAAGCTGAGGTGGGAGAAATTGTTAGGGATACACCTTGGGGTCTACATGATATGGTCGCATACAGAGCTTTCAGTAAATCCATTCCTAACAAGTTTTCACTGCAACCTGTAGTAAGGACCAAGGGAGCGTCAACATTTGCAGGGCCAATATCGAGAGGAAGGGGTTCAGAGACAGGGCTAGTCACAGGTGTTCCTGCAGAACCCACGGAGACATTCATGTTGCCAGAAAGGGGTGCCTCCGGGACTGATAGATGTGCAATAAAAGACCTGGTGGCCCCAGTATCCAAAAGAAAATTCTGATTGTTCGCTACAACTGACATTTGAACATACTGGCCCCTTTGATCCATTGGAATTTGCATTCTGGTAATACACCTCTCCTGGCTGTCCTGTGCTTGGTAGGACCCTGTCTCATCAACTTCATCATAATCATCATTGTAATAAGTGCGTGTTGCTTCGTACCCATCAAACCTATTGGCCAGGCGCTGCTGGACGGGAGTGTCATCTCTGGGTCTACGTTCTTTATCCTGTGGATGGGGCGGGCCATGGTCCCTAGTTGGCCTCCCCTTCCTGGGAGCGCGAGGTCGAGTCTTCCCTGTTCGGATGTTTTCAGCTAACACAGGACACTCATCTATCCAATGGCCATACCCCTTACAATAAGCACACTGATCTGTTTGGAGGGCTCCCGTACTTTGAGGGCTAGAGGGGGTAGACTGGCGAGCCCTCGGAGGGGGTTGAGGTCTGAAATTTCCGTGGGCATCGGGATCTCGGGGAGGGTAAGCCTGCTGCAGAAGTGCCTTAGTCTTAAGATCCCTAACCTTCTTACTTTTCTTGTCTCTATCCTCATTCTCGCTATTCTCATGATTTTGTGCCATAGCCAAGATACCAGTCATAGTTTGGGCAGACCACGTACTTTCAACTTTCTTAAGCCTGGCGGAGATCTCAGGAAGCAAGTTGCTGACAAACGTATTAGCAAACACTGGGCCAGAACCTGGGGTCTGGGGATCTAAACAACTATGTCCCTTGTATTATGTCTCAAAGCGGGTAAAGAAGTCAGCCACATTCTCATCTTTTCGCTGCCTACAGGTGTTTATTTTATCCCAGTAATTGACAGTTTCCGGCAAAAGTGTTTTCATAAACGTCATTATTTTACCGGCCAAAGTCAGGATGGCAGCTTGTGGTTTAGTCCCTCCTACCCTTGCTTCTTCCATAGCCTCTAGGTCAGCCCATTTACCTCCCAATGCCACTTCATGGTCAGTATGTCGAATTTTGTCCAAAATTTCAGTGGGGACAACTGTACCAAAAAGTAAATCTATATCCTCAAGAACGAGAGAACCTGCAGAGATAATCTGACCTAATTCTCTGTAAAAGGCAGCCAGATTCTTCCGGGGATCTGGTAATTGTCCTTTTAACTGCATTACTTCTGACCTTTTCCAAGGAACATGACCAAAGCCTGCGCCAGTGTGCCTCAACAGCCCCTCGGCCATTATTTTGGGCATCGGTCATTGGCATAGCTGTTTCTAGAGGGGTGTTGGGTAAAGCGGTCATATCACGGTAAGCCATTAAAGCAGACATAGCGCCAAACATCCCCTCTCCCTGAACATCGCCTCTTTTTATTTGCGACCTAAGGTTCATTAATCCGGTGGGTATCGGCATAAGCGCATTCTCAAATCTTTCCATTACCAGGGTACACATGTATTCAGCCCAGGTGGTCTGTTCCATATTCGTCCACTGGGAAAAGGTGGACCATATTTCTTTATAAGGCATAAATATTCCTGTTATTTATCCAACATTCACACTGTTGCTTCTGTAGGTCATTTTCCTGAGGGGACGAAAAGCTGACTGCAGAGCGCAAGGCCAGTTGGGGGGAATTCAACAATTTATATAAATCTTGCTTAACTGTAGACCACGGGCAAGTAGGAAAAGGGAGTGTAGGGGTAAAGCCGGAGGGGTTGGGCGGATGTAGACTTGTTGTCATTCCCGCAGCAAGGACAGGGTTAACGGGCGTGGTCTGTATCATAGGAAACATTTTGAGGGTGGGTGCAACAGGGAGAACAGTAAAAGGGGCAGTGGGGGCAGGAGTGGGCTGTTGCGGCGGGATATGCAGGGTGTGAGGCGTCAGGGCAGGGTATATTGGGGCATACACAGGAGGGCTTTCTAGCATGGTATCAAGCAAAGAATCATCTTCTTCTCCCCCTTCTATATGGCCCTTTCTGAGCTGGATAAAAATGTTGTACCCGGGCCCCATGCACCCTATCGGCTATTTCTACTGACTTTGTCATTTAATTTTGTAAATTTTCTCTGGCGTGGTCGGCCATTGACATACGTTCCTGTTTTCTTTCTTGAGCCTTCTGCTTTCTAGTTCTCTGTCTATCTCTTTCCTCCAAAATCGGACAGATTCAAACATAGACGGCGCGTTTTTCTCTTCATTAATTGTTCCTCTAAGTTGACGAGAACTTGGGAATTAAAGGTGCACTGAAAAGTGCACCTTGGTTTAGTGAAGAAGTCCGTATGGCCAAATCCAAGTGTAAACGGGCAGAAAGGCGCTGGAGAATTGATTTCGCCACACAAGCTAGATTGGACTATGTTTCTAGCAGGCGATATTACCATGGACTAATCAAAAAAGCCAAAAAAATCTACTATGGTACTAGGATTGGGGAAGCCGAAAATTCCTCGAAAGAATTGTTTCTAATATACAAATCCCTCTCAGTGGGAAAGCCTGCAGCAGTCCCAGAGGAACTCTGTACAGTTGACCATTGCAACCGAGTAGCGGAATTTTTTTCCAACAAAGTCGCTACTATATACTCAACCTTCCCCAGTAGGGTTGACATGGACCCCGAGGTGGTAGAGGTATCTAAGGCATGTGATGAACGACGGGTGCTAGCGACATTCGTAACCCCACCCACTGAAAAACTCGTTCAGATCTGTGGGTCAATTAAATCAGGCTCCCCTCGTGATCCCACCACTCCTGGACGCCTGATGGGTAGTTTGCATGTCTTGGAGCCTCATATCCGTCGTCTTCTGGATCTCTCATTCGAGACTCATACTGTCCCGGATGCTTGGAAACGAGCGGTTGTTCTCCCCCTTCAAAAAAAGCCCAATGTTAGCTATGATAGGCTAGACAATCTTCGCCCCATCTCCCTCCTGCCATATATGGCGAAGATTGCCGAAAAAACCGTGAACCTCCAGCTAATGGGTTTTGTCGAAGAAGCCTCTCTACTCCATGACTCTCAATTTGGCTTCCGCCCTTGCCACTCGACGGAGTCAGCATTGCTCACGGCAGTGGAAGCTCTGCGACAGGGAGTGGATGAGGGCCAAACCATGGCCCTGATCCTCTTGGACCTAAGCGCAGCATTCGACACTGTAGCTCACTCCACCCTGCTACAGTGTCTGAATGATGGAGGGGTGGCAGGAGCTGTGCTTGGATGGATCCGGTCCTTCTTGACAGGCAGGTGTTTCCAAGTTCGCCAGGGAGAGTGTTACTCTAGGGAGATTGGGTTGGGCCAGGGAGTGCCGCAGGGCTCGTCCCTGAGCCCTACCCTGTTCAATCTTTATGTCTCCCCGCTGGCGACCATTGTTGAAGGCCACGGACTACGTCTTGTGTCCTATGCTGACGACACTCAGCTGGTGGTATCCCTCTCACGCGCACCTGGTCTAATGGCGGACAAGTTCAGAGTCTGCATGCAAGAACTGGCAGCCTGGATGTCCGCCAACTGCCTAAAACTTAATGGCAGCAAGACCAAGGTGCTCGTGGTGGGGGGGGGGTCCACCTGTCTGGTCGTCGGCATGGTGGCCACCCTGCCTGGGAGAGGTACCTGCTCCATGTCATGAAGCAAAGAATCTGGGTGTATGGCTAGATGAGGATCTTGCTTTTGACTCCCAGGTTAGTCGAGTGGTGGGGACATGCTTCGGCATTCTAAAAACCATGAGAAAGATCCTGGATTTCCTACCCATTGATGCTCGACGGACGCTGGTGCATGCGTTAGTTACATCTCGCATGGACTATAGCAATCTGCTGTATCTGGGGGCAACGGAAAAGGTTTTAAACCGCCTCAAGGTGTTGCAAAATGCTACCGCCCGCCTTGTTCTGAGGCTTCCTAGAAGATCCCCCTCCAGGGCAGCGCTCCAGGAGTTGCACTGGCTTCCGGTTAGGAGTAGGGTGGAATTCAGGGCTCTGGCCACATGCCACCGCATTCTGAGAGGAAAAGCCCCTACCCCATTACAAAGTCTGGTCACCTGGTATGAGCCCACCAGGAGCCTGCGCTCGTCTTGCACAGGTCTTCTGAAAATCCCCAAAATAAAGAAAACACGAATGGGGGGTAGATCATTCAGATACCTGGCCGCTAAGCGGTGGAATGATCTGCCGATGGAACTACGCATGGAGTTTTCGGAAACCCTGTTTAGGCGAAAACTTAAGACCTATCTCTTCAGACGCTAATTACTGTTGACTGCTCACGGACACCCTACCTACCACAGCGCGGGGACACGCCTTGGGCGTAAACCAGGCGCTTTACAAAACTCCCTAATAATAATAATAAATAATAAAGGAGCCATAAAATGGCCACTGTAATTCCGCATTACTTTGGTTTGTACATTTTACCCAGAATGAGGAAAACATTATGGCAGAAGGGCCATGTTTAACATACATCGTATGGCCAGGGGTCCCTTCTGGAGGAAGCGGACAAGCAGCCTCCAGCTGGGAGTCCTGCGTGCACATACAACAACATAATCTCTTGAACTTACTACTGACTGGCATGCTTGAAAACAGATGACAGACACCAGCGGGTTTTAAAACTCACCTCACTTGCTTGGCTTTTACAAAAGTCAATAACAGCAGAATCATACAGAACAGACACCAGCAGGTGTTAAAAACTCACCTCGCTTGCTTGGCTTTGGCAAAAGTCAATAACAGCTTGGCTTTTGCGAAAGTCAATAACAGAATCATACAGACTTGGTGGGTGATCAGTCCACCCTTACCGTATAGGGGTAGTTCTCTTCTGCGGACGTTGGGCTGTGTTCTGCTCCAGATATTATTTGCTAGGGGACTCCAGCTAGAACGCGGTCATGTGGCGCAGACCGGGTGGGGAGGTACAACAGGCGAGTCGTTCGGTTCACCAGATTGCAAGAATCCCTCGGGTAGGGTACCTCCGTCGGAGTCTCTCCGTGCACCTCCTCACATCCACCGGGCCTGACCTTCTTGCTCGTGGAGTCCCTGTTTGGGCGCCTTTTGAAGAACTGGAATAACCCACTTACTGGGTCTCGGCTGCGGGGGAACCGCCCAAGCCTTCCATACCCTTCATACGTAGTAAAAAGAGACACAGGAGCCTTCGTCTGCAGGAGGAATCCAGATTTATTCAAATAGCCCGGGCTATAGAACAGAGCCCCAAGCTCGTCAGAAACAAGACAGAGAACACTGCTGCTTTACTCCGCAGCTTACAAGCCTTTTATACTTTTTCATTCCAGTCTTTTGGCTGATAGTTTATTGTTCAATCAGGAAAGTGTTTGCAGTTGATAACCAGATCCGGACGATGTTTGTAGATGGGGACCTGGTCAAGGCTTGGTACACAAATCATTGTTCACTCGGCTTGATCAAGGCTAAGTCTTTCAGGTCATTGTTCAATCACCCTGATCAAGGCCCAGCAGTCAGACCATTGTCCAGATAACCTGATCACGGTGTCAAGGATGTTTACCAGGCTGGGAGCAGGAGATGGAAAACAAATCATTTACTCAGGGTGTGGGTGTCTCGTGGCTTTCAGTTGAACTGCAAAGAACAGGGGGGTTTGGTGTGCAACAGTTCCTGGGCAGAAATGCAGGCTGCAAGATGGTTTTTGTCGTGTCAGTTAGAATTTCCTCAGGCATCAGCAGAAACGACCAGGCGGGTCGTGTGGAAGTGTTTGACACGAGATGGCAATGAAAAAGCAATGGAGTACCGGTACAAATGATGCCGATCAGAAGAACACTTTTCTTCACCACGCTTACAAGGCGCTAAGCGACGAGGGACCAGCTGAACTAAAAAAACAATTGAAATTTCCACCAATCTACTAGGGAACTCTGTTCCGGATCCCTCCCCCTAGCAGCTGCACGGCACATCGGCCAAGATAACAGCAGAGGCCACTCCTTCTCCACCTTGCGGCTAAGTCCTAGAACATCCTCCCCCTGCACCTCAGAGCAGCACCATCTCTGCAACAGTTCAGGAAGGACCTCAAGACCTGGAGGCTCAACCAATAGGAACAGGCAACGTCTTCCCGCAGCAGGACCCCACAGCTCCTTGAGACGATCATGGGTGAAGCAGCCGTGAGAAACAAATCCTGACTTATCAGTTGATGACTTACATTAATGATCCCCCCACTCTTCTGAAACAAAGCATTGTGCTAGGCCTGGCTATCGTTCCACTTCATCTCTTTGCCGTTCATCACCCCTACGTCCCTTGTCCTCATCATTACATTTGTAGGTGAACCCACTCCAAGACAGGCAACAGAACACAGGACAATTTTGAGATGAAGCCCCACCCATCCTCCTGGGTGCCATAAATAGGAAGGCATTCCCAGAATCCTCATGTTTTCTTTTCCCTGGCTCCTGATGAGATGAGAGCAGATGTTGGAGGCATAATCCTTGTGTCTTTCAAGAGAGGTGATCCCTCACCTGCAGGGCTCGCAGGGGATTCCTCCTGCACTACAGGATGCCTGAACTTCCTGTGTAGAGGGGGCAGTGTCAGGTCCTGCATGCTTTGGGATCCTTCTCTTCCGGTTGTTGTGGACACGGAGGGAGGAGGCCCAGGTACACCGATTGGGTGCTTCCAGAATGTTGCAGTAATGGAAGGGTGCCCGATTCCTGCACATGCGCAGGAGGAGAGGAGTCCACACATGGGCAGGCTTTCACCTTCGGAGGGTGAGGATGAGCATCCCTGTATACCCGCCTTTCCGTTTAAAGGCCAGAGTGCAGGTATATCAGTCTCTTTCCTGGATGATCTTCTTGTTTTGAGGATTTGTGCTGCGGCATTCCTGACTTGGTAAATTGCTGATTATTGTTGGAGCCATCATGGGGAAGCAGTCTTTTAAAAGGATGAATGTTTCTCCATCATCAGCTTCTTCTTCTCATAAAAGAATGCAGGGGGGACAGATATTTCCTTTCACATGGTTAGATCTAGAGCATTGGCAAGGTGCACTTCCATAGCTTATAGGCACAATCTGTATCTTAAAGACTGGAACACGGATGCAGCTCACAGAGCCATTTGAAGGGGAGAGGTTCTTTGCTGCGGATTGAGAAGACAAGCTGCATCGTGTGTTCGTAGAGTGAAAATATTCCACTACTTTTTTAAGGGATTCCTCAAGGGATATTTAGTGATTAAGCAAAATATATTATTGTTTAGGTCAATTGCTTTATGGTGTAATATTAAATATGAATGGAAATGTATTTAGCAGACACAAATAGGGTGACATAACTTTTAGTATCATATTTTACTAAAAGAATAATGAAAGAAATGTGGACAGGTTTTAAAAAATCTCTTATTAGTAAGCAATATAATCAGGTGACAATATATTGCAAATTTATACTCTATAAATTAGATGCCATTATAAGATATTTTTTTATAATTGTTTTTATATTCTAAATGGTTTTTGTGTTCTTATTGGGTGATAATTTACACTATTTTGTTTATAAAATGTTTTCTTTGTGTCTTTATTATGGTCTTGAAAACACGGTCTTACATAAAGCACAGTGAAAGATAGGATGGTTTATCTAGCTGCCTCTTTTTGGATTAAAGATATTGTTTGTGATACCCCAATAAACTAAGGCTCTGGCCTAACTCTTGAGGGTTTGACCTTCTGTAATGGCTGCCCTTTTGCTGGCTCTTTGGAGAGGGAGAATGATGGAGAGTGACTCCAGCCTATCACCCCCATAGCATAGGGATTAGGACTATAGACAGGGCCCCTGTCTTACATATATTAGGGCATTTTCGTGTCATTTTCCTTAAAGTAGGGCTTATGAATTTAAGTTAGGGGATAGATATATAAGTATTAGTCATGATTTGCTCATTTGCTAACATGCTGGGATATTTTCCATGGAGCTATGCATATTGTGGGCTCCGTAGGCCTTAAACGAGACAGACTCCATTTTGCTTTCTGCCCGGTAGCTCGAGAAGGCTTTCTAGGTCAAGTGTAATGTTTTAGTTTTAAGCTGTTGTTCGCTTGGAGAGAACCGGCTCGGACTGGCCCTTATCGAAGGAATGTATTTTTCTCCACTCCGAAGACACAACTTCAGGCCGGCCGGCTGGGAAAGTGTCCTTGGTACGGGGAGGTACAAGAATTTGGTGGGCGGCAGGTTACTGGCCGTGGATTTCCATGAAGGAACGGGCTTTGATATTAGCGAAGGTGTTAGTCAGTTTGTCAGTTAGTCCGTAGGCGGCATCTAGCCGTTAGCATCTCTGCCATTATTCATCTCATGGCGGACAGTCGCCATCTTTGAAGTCCGAGAAAGATTTAAGACCGAAACTCTCTGACAAAGACTGAACGAGAATTAGCGCGGAGCGCACTGATACAGAGAGAGAGAAAGAGACGGTAGCTAATAATCAGCAAGGTTCCGGTGTCCTGAAGGGAAGCAGACGAGGTTGAGCCTAGCGGTGCAGACGTGTACTTGTGACGGCTGGGGTGTGACTGCAAGGCGAGCCAGGATACAGAGACGAGAAGGGAACCTAGATGACTGCCGAGCCCAAACTTCATATTAACCAGGTGATGTCCGACCAGCTTTAATAGAATGTGCACTCTAATCTTTACCTTTTCTTTGCAGAAGTTATGTTGCATAGTAATGTGCTATTGTTAATAAATACCCTAATTCTTATGGAATTATCGTGTGCTTTGTGTTCATGTTCAATCTTGGTAAATGTACCTCCTAGTTGGGAATTGTTTATGTGAACGGATGCGAAATCCCGATCAGGTAAATGGTGATCAAACAAAGAGGGAGTGAGTGGACCTTTGATGCCAAGAGCAGGAAGTACACTATATAATTTGGAACCATACTCAAAGTCATTATCATAGTTTTATCCCGAGTAGGTAACTGAGATATTATCCTGGTAACTGTTCATAGGAATGTGGTCGTCGTTGATATACGGCGTTAGTGAGAACACTGGGGAGGATTACCAGTGCCTATACCCACTAGATTGTGGCTTGAATAAGTGAGAGCACTAGGAGGTCGAACTAGTGTGTAGTTTTGCAGGATTGCAAACAGTTTGGAAAAGGGAGCATTGGGTTCTGCAGGCCCGTGTGTAGACGCACCGGATTGTGTGTCATATCTGCCCTAGGGTAGAACGGTCTGGGTCAGGGTGACCGCGAGACCAACAGATGTGAATAAGATATTGTAGAAAGTCCATACATGTATATTGTCATTCCCCATCCTTAGGTGCGATCTATATATATTTGTATATCTATCCATTGTGAATACGATCTGAGGAGGGAAGGTGAGTACGTTTTGGCTGGGTCATAGGGGCCCCTGGGGGCTGATCCCATCTAAACAGAAAATCCAGCCATTACATCTGGCGTCACGAACTGTTTACGAAGCCTGTGTGCATTGTGTTGATTTTATCTTGTTGGTTTGCGCTCGGCTTATAAGTATTGAATTTTGTTTATAATTTGTGTATATAATTTTTTGTGTCAATATGTTTGCGAAAAAATCATCGTCGGTTTTTAAACTGCCGATTCAGATTCCCGGCTGGGAGTCTACGCCTTATGAGGCTTTGGCCCGTGAGTGGGCTGATTCTACTGGTTTGAGTGAAAATTGGTCTTCATGCTTGGAGCAGGCGGAGCCTGCCGATGTGGTATCGTGCTTGCAGAAAGCGCCAGTAGTGAAGAGTGATGAGCTTCCTATTCTAGGACGCAGAGGTTGGATTGTTCTTAATGCATACAGAATATTGCATGAGAGGTTTGTTCAGCTACAAAAGCAGTTTAAAGATATGGAAGGACAGTGTGTTGAGTTGCAAAATACACATACTCTGTTGCGTTGTCAAAATAAATTGCTTGTCGACAAACTTGAAACATATCAGACCATTGCCGAAAGGGCTGCGGTCCGTATTGCACGATATAAGTATAAACATCGTCGTGGACGTGTGTCTTCACGCAAAGTGCGTATGGTTGTAGCAAAAGCTGGAATGGATTGGAACCCCGATGAGTGGGACGGTAATATCTGGGATTCTCATACTTCTGACTCCTCGGCAGAGGAGGGTGACAAGCGCGAGTCTTCTCGCTCCGGACGTGATTGTAAATCTGCTTCATGTACTGATTTAGGTCCTGACTGTGACCGTGCTCGTTCTTCCCGTGCGGATGACGTAGCTTGCCCTGATTGTGCTGCTAAATCTAAGATGCGGGCTTCCTCGGAAGCTCTTCCTGCAGTTTCTGCTCACCCTATTTTTCGACGAAAATTACAACAGGCCCCTGGTAACCCGGGTGGTATAGCTCTTGATTGTATTGAAGATTTTACTCAGCAGGAGGTTAGGGACATTTTACAACGATTTCGACAACGGCCTGGTGAGGCCTTGCTTACCTGGATGGTGCGTCTTTATGAACTTGGCGCTGCCGGTATTATGCTTGATGCTGTTGATTGCTTACGATTTTGCTCTTTGAGTTCTGATTCTACGATTCAGGATCATTTTCGGAATTATAATGGTGCTGGTCAAATTTCTTTGCTCCAGCTTGCGTCTGACGGCTGTAATCATAAATATCCAACTGAATCTGATTGGCCTATTGATGAGAAACCGTGGTACACTTTGCGCGATGCGTCGCAACGTTTAAAAGAGGAAGTCATGAAAACGGCTATCTTTCTTCGTACTGCTGACAAGTTATTGGATGGTCTTTTAACATCTTCTGTGCGCAATCGCATTATCCGTTCTTCTCCTGTTGCTTACAAGCAGGTCATGATGACATTATTGATTAACCAAACTGGCAATCCTTTGTCTGTTGTGCTTGAGTCTGTTCGTCAGCTTGGTGAGCTGGGTGAATGGTTTAAACCTGAAAGACAATCTCGACCTGAGGGTCGTACTGGTGGGGACTATAAGTTCTCTAGACGTGACATGTTTCTTGCTCTCATTGCTGATGGTGTCAAAAGGGAAGACATTGATGGTGAGCCTAATAATCGCTTATGGGATATGTTTCGTAAGCGTGGTTTGGATCGAAAGGAGGGTGCCCGTCGTGTGCGAAAGAATGAGTATGATCGTGGTTCGGATGATAGTGGTGATGAGAGGCGACGTGTGAATTCTGATCGCCGTGATGATCGGCGCTATGAACGTGATGGATCCCCTCGTCGTAATGATGGGAGGGGGAGAGAGGATGATCGTGAGAGGGGAAGAGATGATCGTGTTTCCAACAGACGAAGAGATGAAAGGAGTTATTCCCCTGACATGAGAAAGAGAGAGGATCGTAACAGACTCTCTGATCGTAATTCACAACTTTTTGAACATGACACTAATCCGTTTCGTACTGGAGACGGATATGAACAAGACATTCTAATACCAAAGAAAACTGAGAGCATTTACCCTGATTTGTCTTGGTTGACAGACCGCAGGAAAAATGACTAGGAAATAGGTCAAGCTCCGGTACGCAAGTGGGCTCACAGAGATTACAGACCCTATGTAGATATTGAGATTTTTTGGAAACATCGTAATATCCAAAGGGCCCGAGCGTTAGTTGATACTGGGGCGGAGGCCACTTTAATTCATGGTAAGTCGAGAAAATTTCATGGACAGTCTTTTACGATTACTGGTCTGGGTGGTAAAGAGACACCCGCAGTTCAAACTGCACTCGAAATTAAAATTGGTAGGATTCCTCGTAGAGAATACTCTGTGTTGGTTGTGCCACTTTTGGAATACATTATTGGAATTGACATTTTGAAAGGTATGACTTTGCATTTGGATGATGGGTGCTATCAATTTGGTACACGACAGTACATTTCGACCAGACCCGTACGGGTTGGCCGTTTACGCATGCCACCTATTAAAATACCTTTAGCGACGAAAGTAATTTCTCAAAAGCAATATCGCATCCCAGGTGGTCATGAAGAGATTACTGCTACAATTCAGGATTTGGTTGACGCGGGAGTCATAACTCCGGTCACATCTGCTTGGAATAATCCCGTTTGGCCCGTGCGCAAAAGTGATAATTCTTGGCGCATGACGGTTGATTATCGAGAATTTAATAAAAATACACCTAAATTGACTGTTGCAGTGCCTGACATTGTCACGCTGATTCAAAGAATTCAAAAGCATCCAGGTACATGGTATGCTTCTATTGACATTGCTAATGCATTCTTTTCAATTCCGATTGCCCCCGAATGTCAGGAACAATTCAGTTTTACATGGAATGGACGTCAAATGACGTTCCGGAGTCTTCCTCAAGGCTATGTACATAGTCCTACGATCTGTCACCGGCTGGTGGCGGAGCATTTGTCTGAAGTGCCCACGAATCCACAAGTTCAGGTTTGTCATTATATTGACGACATTTTGATTCAAGAAGAAACGCAAGACCAGGTACAGTCCCATTTGGATCAGATCATTGATTGTTTGCGAGTGAAAGGCTGGGAAATTAATCCCGACAAATTACAAACTCCATCCCAAAATGTGAAATTCTTAGGAATTAATTGGCATGAGGGTCACGGAGAGGTGATTCCACAGGTTAAACGAAAAATACTTGATTTTGCTGTTCCCAGAAACAGGAAAGAGGCTCAATGCTTTATTGGTTTGTTTGGATTTTGGCGTCAGCATATTCCCCATTTGAGTCAAATCTTGGCTCCACTGTATCGAGTCACTCGTAAAAAGAATGCGTTTGAATGGGGTGAACCTCAACAGACTGCCTTTAATTTGGCTAAAGAAGCTATTCAGTATGCCTTGGATTTGTGGCCCGTGAGTGAAGGTGATGTGGATTTGAATGTGTCCGTGGAAGGCCTGTATGCCAATTGGAGTTTGTGGCAAAAGCACGGCAGACAAAAAGTGCCATTAGGTTTTTGGACCAAAAAGTTACCCGAGGCTGGTGAGCGTTACTCACCTTTTGAAAAACAGTTGCTTGCTTGTTATTGGGCTCTGGTGGATACCGAGCAATTGACTCTAGGCCATGCTGTGATTTTAAGGCCCGAAATTCCCATTATGCAGTGGGTTTTGAGTTCACCGAAGTCCCATTGAATTGGACATGCTCAGGAGGCTAGTGTGATTAAATGGAAATGGTACATTCAGGACAGGGCACGTGTGGGTCCGAAAGGTGTGGCGGTTTTACATGAGCGAGTGGCGCAGGCGCCCTCCAATGAGATTGAAAGTGAGTGTTCGGTTCCCGTAGTGCAGGAGTCTCCCGTGAAGTGGGGTAAATCATTTGATGATCTGTCCGTGGAGGATAGAAAACATGTGTGGTTTACGGATGGTTCTGCGAAGTTCATTGGTGACAAAAGACATTGGAAAGCTGTTTCATTCAACCCGATTACGCAGAAATTGTTGAGCACAACTGGAGATGGTAAGAGTAGCCAATATGCTGAACTCTATGCAGTTTACCAAGTTTTGAAACAGGAACTACCTGGCACATGTCATATTTTCACTGATTCCTGGTCCACTGCGAATGGACTGGCGGTATGGTTACCAACATGGCATTCTCATAATTGGGAATTGCATTCCAAAGAATTATGGGGTAAAGAACTGTGGCAAGAAATTTGGGAGTTGCTCCCGCAGAGTACTGTAACAATCTTTCACGTGGATGCTCACACTCCAATTGACTCCCTTGACAAATTTTTCCATAACATTGCAGATGAGCAGTCTAAAATTTCTGAGGCAGTGGTGGACATGCAGGATTCTGATTTGGCGGGATTGGCGAAGTGGGCCCATCAGAAAGCAGGACATTTTGGAGAGAAAGCCACTAGCAGGTGGGCTGCCGATAGAGGAATTCATATTCCCTTTTCTTTAATAAAAGATGTCATTCTACATTGTCCCGTTTGTCAGCATTCTAGGAAAAAAGAGGTGCCTCAGATTGTTCGAGGTCACTTACATCGAGGTAAATTGCCCGCTCAAATTTGGCAGATTGACTATATTGGTCCGCTCCCTATGAGCAGCAATTGTCAATATATTTGTACAGTGGTTGACACTTATAGTGGCCTTTTGGTCGCTTTCCCTTGTAAGAACGCTACCCAAGTGAATACCATTAAAACCCTGGAGCTAATTATTCTGTACTATGGTGTCCCATTCCAAATTCAATCAGATAATGCATCCCACTTTCGTGGAAGATTGGTGCAGGAATTCTGTGCGGAAAATAATATTGATTGGGTGTTTCATATTCCATATTACCCACAGGCTTCAGGACTGATTGAGAGGATGAATGGCTTGTTGAAAGAACAGTTGCGCAAGTTGACTGATGACCGTTACAGCCAGTGGAGAGATGTCCTACTTCAAGCTTTATTGATTTTAAATAATCACCCTTTGTTACATGCTGAATCTCCTTTAATGCGTTTGTTTCCTCCAAATGTTGATGCGAAACCTAATTCTGTATCGAACACTGTTATGTATTGGGAAATTACCCCCGGTGCTTTGGCTCCATGTAGAGCGACCCCAGGTTCCGCAGGCCTCGACCTGCATGCTTTAAATGATGCTAAATTTCCAGGAAAGGATCGAATAATTGTTGAAACTGGCATTGGTGTCTGTATACCTGCCGGTAGCTTTGGATTGATTGCCCCTAGATCTGGCCTGGCCCTGAAAGATGTACAAGTGCTCGGAGGAGTAATTGACAGTGATTATCAGGGAGAGATTAAGGTTCTCCTGCTTAATAGCAGTGAGACGGATTTGTTTATAAAGAAGTCTGACCGCGTTGCTCAGTTACTGATTATGCCTGTCTTCAGTGGTGAGATCAAAAAAGGCTCTGCCCCAACGTTGCTAACTGTGCGAGGACAAAAAGGCTTCGGATCGTCTGATCTTCCTGGAGCTAAGATATGGGTGCAATCGCCTAAAAATCCTCCTGAACAGGCTGATATTATTGCGACCGGTCATGACAACACCGTTTTGGTGATGAAGCCAGGGAAAGATGGCTGGGAAGCTGTCCCAACTGATAAATGTTACTTACGAGAATGATTAAGGTCTGTGTTTGTATTCTTTCAGATCATTCTCTGGACTGCTGCTGCAGGATGTGTCGGCGCTGGACTCCTTTTGGCCTGCTACGCCGGGAGAGGAGAGGATCCACCGACGCCGGTTGATGGGATAATCCGAGCCCCGCGGTCTGCGTGGGCTTCGTCTGCCAACTTCTGGATTACACTCTCAAAGCGGGTGACGAACTCTACGCATTTTTGTCTTACCCCAATGAAATCTGTCACTGACATTTTAGCGACCTGTTTGGTTGCTGTCCCTGCATCTACCGAGACTTTGCGACACATTTTTAATATCTCAAATGCCCGACCTAATGTTATCTTGGGCGACTTTGCGGCTCATGAATTCTGCCCCTTATGTACTGCTCTTCCAGACCTTGATATTGCTATTCATTCCCGTATTACTACTTTTAATATTACCCCTGGAGATCTATGTTTCATTATGACTTGTGACCCTAAAGCTATTACTGAATGCTTGAAGCTGAAGCTCCAAGCCGCTACTTCATTTTCAGCTCATCAACAATTGCTATGTTCAAAGAGACTTCCGAATTCATGTCTTTCAGTGAAAAACAATATGACTTGTAAACGTTTATTAGTAGCCACTAGCCATTATCGTTCAATGTTATTGCCAGCTGGATGGCTGTTCTCCTGCGGGAATTCATCTTGGCCCTACATTCCTGCGAATATTTCTGGTGGCCCATGTGCCATCACTAGATTGAGTTTGCTAATGTTTTCCTCACATCCTACTTCACATTCCCGTACTGTACGTGATTCGATGTCATTGCATGAAGATTGCGATTCCTCTGTTCATCTCTATTCCAAATCAGAATACCTTGGTTTAGCTTTTTCTATTATTGGAGTGCCTGCATTGGCCGTTTATAATGCCAAAACAATCGGCAAAATGGCCTGCTGGATGGTTAAGTCTATTAACCAAACATCCACTGTTTTATCTGACCTCTTATTAGATGCCCAAGGTGAACGTAGAGCTATTTTGCAAAACAGGGCCGCCATTGATTATCTCCTGCTGAAACATGGACATGAATGTTCTGATTTTGAAGGTCTGTGCTGTTTTAATTTGTCTGACCATTCTAAAGCTATCCAATCCCATATTGACAAACTCCACGACTTGACTGCAGAAATTAGACAACATATAGATCAGGGTTTCTTTGACTGGCTTTTTAATTGGCTGCCTGACTTGCATTCTTTACGACAGATTTTAGGGGGGGTTATTGTCGCTATTTGTGTCCTGATAGCTATTTGTTGCTTTATTCAGTGCATCCCTTCCTTGCTCCAATTTTTTAGACTTAGTAAGGGTCGTAGATCAGTTAATTTTGTTTCATATTATTCTTCTACTGATGTTAGCTCCATTTAGTTTGTGGTTAATAGACTGGAGTCAAGGGGTGTAATGTAATGGCTGCCCTTTTGCTGGCTCTTTGGAGAGGGAGAATGATGGAGAGTGACTCCAGCCTATCACCCCCATAGCATAGGGATTAGGACTATAGACAGGGCCCCTGTTTTACATATATTAGGGCATGTTCGTGTCATTTTCCTTTAAGTAGGGCTTATGAATTTAAGTTAGGGGATAGATATATAAGTATTAGTCATGATTTGCTCATTTGCTAACATGCTGGGATATTTTCCATGGAGCTATGCATATTGTGGGCTCCGTAGGCCTTAAACGAGACAGACTCCATTTTGCTTTCTGCCCGGTAGCTCGAGAAGGCTTTCTAGGTCAAGTGTAATGTTTTAGTTTTAAGCTGTTGTTCGCTTGGAGAGAACTGGCTCGGACTGGCCCTTATCGAAGGAATGTATTTTTCTCCACTCCGAAGACACAACTTCAGGCCGGCCGGCTGGGAAAGTGTCCTTGGTACGGGGAGGTACAAGAATTTGGTGGGCGGCAGGTTACTGGCCGTGGATTTCCATGAAGGAACAGGCTTTGATATTAGCGAAGGTGTTAGTCAGTTTGTCAGTTAGTCCGTAGGCGGCATCTAGCCGTTAGCATCTCTGCCATTATTCATCTCATGGCGGCCAGTCGCCATCTTTGAAGTCCGAGAAAGATTTAAGACCGAAACTCTCTGAGAAAGACTGAACGAGAATTAGCGCGGAGCGCACTGATACAGAGAGAGAGAAAGAGACGGTAGCTAATAATCAGCAAGGTTCCGGTGTCCTGAAGGGAAGCAGACGAGGTTGAGCCTAGCGGTGCAGACGTGTACTTGTGACGGCTGGGGTGTGACTGCAAGGCGAGCCAGGATACAGAGACGAGAAGGGAACCTAGATGACTGCCGAGCCCAAACTTCATATTAACCAGGTGATGTCCGACCAGCTTTAATAGAATGTGCACTCTAATCTTTACCTTTTCTTTGCAGAAGTTATGTTGCATAGTAATGTGCTATTGTTAATAAATACCCTAATTCTTATGGAATTATCGTGTGCTTTGTGTTCATGTTCAATCTTGGTAAATGTACCTCTTAGTTGGGAATTGTTTATGTGAACGGATGCGAAATCCCGATCAGGTAAATGGTGATCAAACAAAGAGGGAGTGAGTGGACCTTTGATGCCAAGAGCAGGAAGTACACTATATAATTTGGAACCATACTCAAAGTCATTATCGTAGTTTTATCCCGAGTAGGTAACTGAGATATTATCCTGATAACTGTTCATAGGAATGTGGTCGTCGTTGATATACGGCGTTAGTGAGAACACTGGGGAGGATTACCAGTGCCTATACCCACTAGAATGTGGCTTGAATAAGTGAGAGCACTAGGAGGTCGAACTAGTGTGTAGTTTTGCAGGATTGCAAACAGTTTGGAAAAGGGAGCATTGGGTTCTGCAGGCCCGTGTGTAGACGCACCGGATTGTGTGTCATATCTGCCCTAGGGTAGAACGGTCTGGGTCAGGGTGACCGCGAGACCAACAGATGTGAATAAGATATTGTAGAAAGTCCATACATGTATATTGTCATTCCCCATCCTTAGGTGCGATCTATATATATTTGTATATCTATCCATTGTGAATACGATCTGAGGAGGGAAGGTGAGTACGTTTTGGCTGGGTCATAGGGGCCCCTGGGGGCTGATCCCATCTAAACAGAAAATCCAGCCATTACACCTTCCCACCCACTGGTGCCTTAACTGAGTTCAGTGCTCCATTGCTTAAACAGAATTCCAGGTTATTGTATCCCCACCAGGCATAAGTGCTAGTGGGTTGTCCATGACTTTTGGGATACTAACAGTTCTGTAATGGGTCAGAGAAGCAGTGGTACTTTTGCTCTTTAGAATAGCACGCACAACTACAGTAAAAAGAAAAGACTATATTAATGTTTGAAATTGTTTATTTCAACTCTCATCCTGTTGCTTAGTACATGAGCAATAACCACACATATACAATTAGAACAGCACTAATGTATGTTAAGAGAAGCAAGAATAATATAAACATTTATAACAAGATTGGAATGTTCCCAGGAGCTTAGCACTCGGAAGACTACTTCTGTGTGCTACATTAAGAAAGTATGGCATAACTAACTTGCCTCTGGAGATTCTGGGAGTCCGCGCACTGCATACCTGTTCACGTTGGAGAAGCTGTGACTGTCAGACTTCAGTCGAGAAAGAGTGTCTCCTTGAAAGGAAAACATACATCATCCGGGTTCAGCTCTGCTCCTCTCTGTATTGGCTCTCAGCAGAAGAATGGATGCTGCGGCAGTCTGGCAGTAGCTCTTGCGATGACCTGTGGCGAAGACCTCTCTAATGGAATGGACAATTCATGGGGTGTATATATAGTGTTGCCCAACTTTCACCCTATATTGGTGGACTTTCCATCACTTTGAGACATAACTGGTATGAACCAGCATGATGAAAATATGTCAACTGGGTTTACTTTGCACATTCACTCTAAGACCTTGAAAGGCAGCTATCAGAGACAGTAGCATGTATGTTAGTAAAGTTGTTGTTTTGATGAATTGGCACTTTCCCAAGTTTTCAGAAGGATAACGCCATGCTGTATATGGGCCAGAGGTAGAGAGGCGAATGTGTTGTGATCTCTCAACAGCTGTGTGCGTAGTTATCTTTTTGGGAAAATAATATTGTCTGTGATAACCATATAACCATACAACGGGAGAACAATCCCACGTCACTGGAAGGTGGAAGAGAAGAACCCGGAACAGTGGAGTATCGGTGCACACGGAAGCGCCGAAGGTCAGCTGTGAACAATTTTCAGGTAAAAAAAACGTATTTGTATTTTTGTGATTGAAGATTTCCTGATTAGTTTTCTCTCTAAATTGAACCTTACATTGTGAAGTACATAGAGCAAACAAACTGTATCCCCCCCAAAATACCTTAGAATCCTTTTTAAGTCTCTAACAGTAGATTTAATAAATACTGTTTGAAGCAAGATGATAGGGTTATACCGGCTGGGTTGGTTGAAGTACACGCAGGGCCACTGACTCAGGCTCTCCCAACTGCTTCCATTTTCTGAGAAAAATGTTAAAGATGCAACACATCAGAGCAGTGGTTCTTGAACTATTGAGGCCCCCCCACTGAATCATTACTCGAATCCAGGGTGCCCACTGAGTTATTATTGAAAGCCAGGGATTTCCCTGGCTTAAGACATTTCTATGATTTGGACCTCAAAACAATACTCAAAAATATAGGAACAAGTAATCACCAAATTCCCAACTATTCGAATCTTTTCTTTGATTCACAATCAAATATTGAAAAAGTTTTCAAATTGTCAGTTTTCCTTCTTTATTTGAACATACTTTATTAATTTGAATGTATTCATTTTTCATATTATTTAATTTGGTAAAAAACAGTCCCTGACCCACTGAGCAGGCGCAGCAGGCTCCAAGGGCTCCTCGGACCACAAGTTAAGCATCACTGCATAAGAGAACTAAATTGGGAGGGACAATATATATAAAGGAGTCACAAACCAGTATCGGCAGAATTAAAGCTAGTCGTCTAAGTTTCTTTCATGAAATAACAACTTTCCATCATTAAAACTGGTAAAATATGAATCTTATTGGAAGACTGGAGACTCCAATCATGCTAGTTTAAAGCTGCTTAATTGCAGAATCATGCACAATCGGTTTGCAGTAGAGAGTTTATAAAATGGAGGCCGACAACCAATTAGCTGCTTTGAGAATGTACTCTTATTGCAAAATCTTAGAAAGCCATGGCCCGCCTTAAAAGAATGACCCCTGAAACAGGTTACATCAATTGCAGATGGTTGCATGGACCACATAATGCATCTGGAAAGAGTAGCAGAGGATACAGGACAATGACTTTTCCTAAAGCAAATAAGGATTTGCGATTCAAGTGTCCAGAGACCCGATGCTCAAGCTTTCTACTCTTTAGGACATCGAGCTACACAGAGATTTGGATGCTTGGGAAAGGCAGGATAATCCACTGGTGTTAAAAAATGTTTTTCACAGCTAGAAAGTGAGAAAAGAACTCCAGGAGAACATTGTCTAGCGAGAAAGATCCAAAGCATTGCTATCTGAAACGCAATAGAATGGTCAATTTTGCCGATCGACCCATCAGAGAGAAATTGGGATTCTCAGCCAAGCATTTAACACAATAAATAAAGACTACAGTACCATATCATAACATTTGATATTTTGCTAAAGGAGTTCTACTTATCTTTATTCTTTTCATAATAGTCAAATGAATGGATACTTCCCTACGGGCTTCCCATCGATAAAGCCTGCTGTACACAATGGTCGATCTATGTGTGATCACCATTCTGTAAGACTCTAGGCAGCCTAAGATATTTACAATAGTGACAGAGGTACAGCATTTAAAAGAGATGGTCAGTTTGACTGAATTGCAACTCGTCATTGTAATCTGTAACATTTTAATACCAACATGTGATGGTGTTAAGCAAATTCGCTCCTAGCTTCGATGAGATATAGACTTGCTTTTATGCTACCCTGAGTCCCATAAATAGGTTTTATATTCTAATACTCATGATGTAATACATCTTAGTACACTGCAAATCATTCACAAGTCACAAGAGCCGACCATTGTTCATTTTCACCTAGGGAATTCAACTGAACAATTAGTGCGAGCAATGTTTATAAGCTTCCCCTTAGCGGCCATTAAATGTGCCCGGTCACTACATGAGACAACACACTGCCTTTGTCAGAAGGTGAAATGTGCTCTGCTGCGTTGAAATGTGTAGGCTTAAAGAAAGGAAGGACGTAAACTGGATACAATGAGCACTAGTACACCGTAAGTTGTTATTCCAAAATAAGAAGATGGACGAGAGGAACAGTGTTTGGAATATTTGAAACATCATAATGTCACTTTAGAGCACACATTTTAAAGAGATAGGCATTATAAATGTAGAATATACTTTCAAACGTTTTTTTTTTTTACATTTTGTATTCTGACCGGCAATTACATATCTTGCATTATTGTATACAGTCATGTACAATACATAGTTGGTAATTAAGACTATTCCATAGGGAGATACACAATCCTGTGTTCTGGACATCACACAGCAGTTCATATTGCATTGGTACCAACAGTATTATTGTGCCGCAATCCTTCCCATACACCCGCCAGCCTTCGACCTCCACAAAAGTCAAGTTTTTCCCCACCTTAATGCTTCTTGTCTGTGTGTAGAAAAGTTGGCACCCACTCCGCACATTCAGTCTGAAGTGTCTTGTAAATATTTCGTCAGTGGCTCCCAAAAGTCTCTAGGTCTGGACGTTTCTGGTAATTTGTCAGCATAGGACTCTAGTGTCGTTTTACAGTATGTCATGTCTGTGATCCAGTCTTTTAGCCTGGGTGGTCTCTTACTACCCCATCGTATTGCTACTCTGCGTTTCGCTACGAGCAGCACCACCGCCAAGAACTTTCTCCTCCTAGCATGTTTGAGCTTTTTAATTCCCTATAGGCACGTCATAGGTGTGTTTGTGATACGTTCTGCAAGCATGGTGTTTAATGCATTGATTACCGCTCGCCAGTAGGCCTGCAAGCCCGGGCAGGACCACGCCACATGCAAAAAATCTGCACCCTCTGTGTTGCATCGGTAGCAAGTGTCCATGTCCCCGAGTCTCAATTTGTGTAGTTTCGCAGGCGTGTAGTATACCTGATGTATGAACCTGAAGTGTATTATACGAAGGTTGCAGTTAGACGTAAGAAGTGTGAATTGCGTGCAGCTGTACTGCCATTCCTGCTTATCGATCGATTTGCCCAGCGACCTCTCCCATCTGGTTTTTGCCGCTGTGCACTCCTCGGCCTGTTTATTTTGGGGCTGTGGTGTAAAGCCGTGATACCAATTTTGTGCATGTTGGGGCCGACAGCAGCGTCTGCAGCGTCTCCAATTGCTCAGGTTCAGAAGGGAACGTGTCAAATAGCGCCTTCACAGCCGCCCGAAAGCGCAGAAATGCAAAACATTTTATCGGAGCCTGGTGTGTGCAAAGGGCGGGATCTGACCATTTGAGAAATGAGTTATGAGGGAACGCCTGGCCCATAGTCCGGAGACCCATGTCTTCCAGTAATTTCTGCATGTTGGGTTCCTGTGTCACTGTGAGGCTAGGATGATTAGCCGTCGGTAGAGCCCTCACAAACACCGGCAGTTTGTTTGCTCTGCACGCCAGCGCGTGCCACGCTCTCAAGGCGTTTTTTGCTGTGTGTATCGTGTCAGTTGGTGTATAACTTACATGTTTGGCTAGTAACGCCATTAACGGCGTGGGGAATATGCTGCCACGTTCCACGGCTACATGTGGTATGAATGTGTGGGGCCTTTTCCAGTAGTGTCCGTGTTGTGCTTGTGCGCAAATATCATATAGTTGCAGATCTGGTGCCTCAAAACCACCCAGGTGGTATGATTGGGTGAGAGCTTTCCAACTCACCCTGGCCTGCTTTCCAGCACTAGTCAGTCTCTGAAGCACAGAACGTAGTTTATCAAAAAAAGGCGTTTGCCAGCCAAATGGCGACATTCCAGAACAAGTACAGGAACCTAGGTAGTTATATCATCTTCTGAAGGGCTATTCTGTCTGCCATGGAGAGGGGCATTTATCCATCTTTCCACCTGTTCTTCTAACCTAGTCATCGCCTTTCGATAGTTTTCCCGTACAACTATCTCCGGGTCCCTGTGGATCCATATCCCCAGGTATTTGACCGGGTCAGTGCTCCATTTTAAGGGGTAGTCCCACTCCGGTTTCTCTGTAACTGTGGTGAGTGGGATCACCACCGATTTGTCCCAATTAATTCTGAGTCCTGCATACAGTTCATATTGAACGTACTCTATTATGCGCAGATTCAGATTCCTGTCCGGATGTGTGGCATAGAGGACCATATCATCTGCATATAATGATATGCCGATTGGTCAGAGGCTGAATGGTAAAGCCATGTCAAAGTGTTTTTGTCGAATTTTGCAGGCCAGTGGCTCGAGTATCATCACAAAGAGCATGGATGATAGAGGGCACCCCTGCCTCATGCCTCTTGTGATTAGTATAGGCTCGGAGGTTAGGCCATTTATGCGTATTCGTGCCTTTGGGTTTGTGTATAATAGGGAAATCTACTGCAAAAAAGGTTCAGGGAACTCCATTTTGCGCAAGGTAACAAACATGAATTTCCACTCCACGGAATCAAACGCCTTAGTGGCGTCTAATAGGGCCGCTGCCACTGGCACCTCTGGGTCCAGTTGATGATAAAGGGAAAATATTGTACGTAAATGCTGAGCAGTGGACCGCGTCGGCATGAAGCCTGCCTGGTCCGGCAATATTAGGTTGCAGAGGAGAGGCTGTATCCTATTCGCAATTATTTTTGCCGGAATCTTCGCATCAATATTTATTAAGGATAAGGGCCTATAGGATTCACACCTCTGAGGGTCTTTGTCCGGTTTCGGTAGCGCCACTAGTAGCGCTTCTTTGAGAGAGGACGGTAGTCTGCCTTCCTCATACGCTTTCTCGATCATTTCTGCAAAGTGGGGTACTAGTACATCCCTATATTCCTTATAAAACTCACCTGGGAGCCCGTCTAGGCAAGGTGCCTTATCATTAGGCAGTGAATTAAATGCCTCTACTATTTCGTCTTTGGAGATTGGTAGACAGGAATATTGTCTGTGATTGTCGGATAGCCATGCAATGCCTATGTCGTCTAGGTAGTGCCATATGTCTGGATTGGAGGGTGTGTCACGGGCCGTGTATAGTTGTGCATAGAATTCAGTAAAGCTGTCCAGTATGGACAGTGTATCATACACGGAAGTGTTCTGAGCAGTCTTTATTTCAGTAATGTACATCATAGTTTGGGCAGGCTTGATTTTAGAAGATAATGCCCTCCCTGGCCTGCCACCCTCGCCATAATTTCACGCTATGTATCTACGTGAAAGGTACTTGACTTCGTCTGCAGCAAATTCGTCATACCTATCAATGTGTTGCCTTATCTCAGCTAGTATAGAATCAGAAGGGCTCTCTTCAAACCTACGTTCCAGAGTCTTAATGTCACCTTCAATTTTCTCTAATTGCCCTGTATGTCCCTCAATATACCCGTGTGGGTGCCTATGCAATATCCAAGTATAGTGACTTTAAATGCTTCCCACAAGGTTTTTCTACTCTGGACAGAGCCCTTGTTATCCTCGAAAAAGCTAAAAAGGGCTTTTCTCAAACCCTCCCTGCAGTGCCGTATGTCTCAATTTCCACGTAAATTGCCTTGGTGTGTGTGTCGGTATTTCTAATTTGAGTAAGACCGGTGCATGGTCTGACAGTGTCTTAGGCGTGTGTGTCACTTCCGTGACCCAAGGGTGGGCGTTACTAGCCAGTAGTCAAGTCTGGACCAGGTGAGGTGCGTAGATGAAAAGCATGTGCCCTCCAATTTATCAGGGTTCCTTTGCTTCCACACTTCCATTAAGTTCCATTCAGCCATTCTGTCTCGCAATATCTTGGATGAGCGTTTTCCATACCTATCCAGTCCGGTGGACCTATCCAATGAGGAGTCTAAGCAGGTATTAAAGTCTCCATCCCAGAGTATGGTTCCTGGTTGCATCTCTTTCAGAGTCAACCAGAGTGTAGCATAGAAGGAGGGGCCGTCTATGTTTGGTCGGTACACATTCACTATAGTTAGTACAGTGCCCCCGTAATTGCCCTGTAGTATCACATAGCGTCCTTGGTCATCCCGTATTGACTTCAGGTGTGTGAAGGGTACTGTGCTTTTCACCCATATCAAGACTCCTCTCGCGTAGGACGAAAAGGAGGATGCCAGGCGAGGCTAAGCCCACCTTGTTCTAATATATTGTTCCCTCGTGTCAGTGAGATGTGTCTCCTGCAGGCAGGCTACATCGACTTTGTGTCTGTCTAGATACGCCAAGACCATGCGTATTTTCTGCGGGTTGTGTAGCCCCTTACGTTCCATGTAAGGAAGTTTATTGGTCTACAATCCTTAAGGGAACCTCCCATCTTGTCTGTCATAGTCAAATGTCAGCCCCCTGTGTGTGTGCTGTCAAAGATGCCAGTCACAGGTGTGTCAATTCTTTGCGTGCCAGTCAGATTTTCCTCTTTCCCCCAACCAACCACCCCAAACCTAGTGGAGACAACCCTGACAATGATCAACATCCTATCCCAAAACCAAATTAACAGAAAAGAACAAGAAATTAGCATAGTACAACAAATCTGTGCGGCTCACGCGTGGGGGCAGAGCCACCAACCCGTTTCCTGTAACCTCGGTTACATGGGTCTGAGCCCTCTTCGTCGTGGTATCAGCTCACCCATCCACATTACATATAATCCTATATTTGAGGCCGCTAGGTAACAAAGCTGAACAGTACACCCTTATTAAGGATCTAGCCCACCAAAGTTACCGACAGTAAACGTGTCTGGCAAAATAGTTAGCAAATGTCCACTTATCTGGGAGCGCTGTCTGTTATGTTCCTGTGTGGTAAGCACTAGTGTCTATTGACTGCCAATATTTCAAGCCTCTGCCATTTTCACAGTCCCTCTGCGGTTCTACTCAGCCTTAGTCTATTCCACGTCAGACATTGCGGGTTGTTCTCCCTGTTCGCTTCTTGGTGATCTTCTCCTCACACTCTGTTTCCCTTTTTGCTTCAGGTATTTCTGCACCTCCTCTACTTCATTAAAGATCCGTATTTTCCCCTCGGCGGTGATCTAGAGCCCGAAGTTTCTGTTTTACGTCCATGAACTTTTTCTGCGCTTCTTGTACTGCAGCAGTAAAGTCAGGATACAGTGAGATGTTCATCCCCTCGTGAGTCAGTGTGCCTAGTTCCCTGGCTTTCCGTAGCTCCGCATCACGGTCTCTGTAGTTTAGTATCTTAGCTATGATGGGCCTCGGCCTGGATCCGGCGGGTGGTTTGGGTGCCAGTGTCCTATGCGCTCTTTCCACAATGAACACCTCCGAGAAAGTGTCCCGTCCCAGCATGGTGATTAACAGTTTCTCAACATAGTGTTCCATTGGGCCGGTGTTCGTAGTCTCAGAAACACCCATCAGGCGGATGTTGCTCCTCCTGGATCTGGCTTCCAAATTCTGCGTCTTGGACGCCATAGCCACCAGCTGCTTCTCTATTTTTGTTTGTTTCGCCTCCATGTGTACCTGTGAGTCTTCGGCCTCTGATATTCGCCTTTCCGCCATATCCAGGCGTTCTGTGTGCTTGTCTAAGCGTTCTGACATTCTATCCACCCTGTAAGTAAGGGAGTCGATTTTCCCGTCTATATTCGTGAATGAGGTCTGAATAGTATGGATCATCGTTTGTATGGCGTCATTTGTAATCGGTCCCGCCTCTGACGGCGTGAGAGGGATCGGGGCCTGTATCTCCGTGGCATTATCCTGTTGTTTCCTGGTCTGATCAAAAGTTATCTTCGGCTGGTTGCGGTCTGGTTTCCCCAGGGCTCTACCGTTATTTAAAAGAGCCCAGCAATTTAGAGCTTATCGAGTTTGCGCGCTGGCCAGGCTCGACATTGGATGAGGGTCAGTGCAGCAACGTTCCCGTCGCGATCAACGTAAGGGTGTCAAAAGGCTGCCGTGCCTTGTTTCTCTGTTTTAGCGCCTGATCGATACTGTCCGTCCCGCTGCTCCCAGCTGTGGGTTAGGATTGCCCTAGTGCTCCGCTCCCAAGTGGCCACCAATGATCCACAGTGGGGGCCGTCTCCGATCCAGTGTGCCCCCAGGCCCAGGCTCCAGTTGAGTACTGTTGGAGCGACGGGTCACTGGCTCCTTAGGTTAGTACCGCGCCAGCCGTAGCAAAAATGCTCTTCACTTCAATATGGTCGCAGTATGGATGTGTCCCGCATGCTTTCGCCTCAGGATCTGCGCCCTGTCCAGGTTTTAGGGCCTCTTCGCTCCACGACACGCCGGCTATTTTATCAGGGAGCAAATTGGGCTGCGGTCCGTTGGGGGTTGGTCCAGGTCTGATTCCGCCCGCCTCTGAGTTGTAGTATGCAACTGGGGGGGTCCTGTTTTCAGGGCCTGGTTTCGAGTTCCGGGCCTTGCTTCACGGTCTTCTTTGGGGCCCTTTTTGGCTGCTGTGCGACCCCCACCTCTCCGAGGCAGTGCCCAGCGCGGCACGACACAGCCCCAGCGTTTTCTGTGTGCACCTCGGCCCAGAGCAGCTCAGCCCGGCTCCACAAGCACCTCCGGTGGGACTCACCAGGTCGTGCGGCCGCCGTATGTGAGCCGCGTCGCGGGTCACTGTTGACGCGAGGTCGGGGTTCCGGTCCGGCGCTTCCGTCATCAGGCCCAGGACGTCCGATCTGGTTTTCAGGTTTCGGGACCTCAATCGTCCTCCCGTTTTCTGCCTCCACTGTCCCGATGTTACCAGCAGCCCTCGGCGCGTGCCTAAGCGCGTTCAGCTGGAAAAAAAGGATGGTTTTGAAAGGATTGCTGGGGCTCAGGCGAGGAGCTCGCTTAAACAGCGGCCATCTCGCTTCACAGCTAGCTCCGCCCCCCCAGAATATACTTTCAAAATTAAAGCACTTCTCTACAGAAGTCACAGAGCGTAATTTTGCAGTTAATTTTTTTTCTACAAGTAACTTTGTAATTGTCAAAGACAGCAGCTAATAAGGTGAGTTTCTATAAGCAGTTAATATGGTAAATTAGTATAAGCATCTAACAAGGTGAGTTACTATAAGCAGGTAATTTATTATACTTTCCAGCCGCAGTCTGGAACAGACTGATAGCACAGTATTGTATGTTACTAGGCCTGGGCGGAGTTCTCCTATGCGGAACTCTGCGAAGTGCCGAAAAAACTCTGCCACACTCTGAGGATTTCTGAAAATGCGAAGTGCGGTAAGTCGCTCTGCTCATGCCCGATTTTTAGCTCCAAGACATTGCACTGCACAATAACATCAGTGCGAACTGCACCATGAGAATCGTAAGAGGGCGCTGTTTTTTTCAGCCACTTGAGTAGATGTTCTACTCACACAGCAGCTTCCTTAACATGAGCGGTAGCGACCTGCCACGACTGATTGCGTTGAGAAATCTCGACTGGAGGAGGCCAGCCATATGATACTTCTCACTCTCGCTCGCCAAACTTAACATTGACGAGCCGCGCAAGAGGGAAAACTCTGCCCTGTGCGGCTTTGTGTAGTTTTTCAGAACTCTACGATCCATGGGTAAAGCTCAGTGAACGCTGCCGACGAGGTGGAATTTGTCACCCACCCCTATATGTTACAAGAAAAGAGCAACAGGGGCAGCGAGCAAACCTGAGAAAAAGAATTGGAAAATGTTTGCCAGTGTAAAATAATATTCACTTTGAGGTAGAGGGAGAGCTGATATTCTCAACATTGCGTGTCAACACCTGAGATGTTTGTGAAAGATCTTTAGTTACAAGAAGGCATCACTACAGTCCCCATATCCTTCTTTATGCAGTAGCTTTGTCTCTTAACAATTGTGGCAAACAGGATTGCCGATAGAAGGTGGACACTAGGACAAACCAGTCGGCAGTAAACAGATAGGATCACAGGTAGAAGGTGGACAGCATTACTAGTAGCATGTCTCGCTTCATGAACACAGGAGAGAAGGTAGTACCATATCAGGCAAAGAACCTATTCTCACTCAGAAAGCAGGCACACTGGTGAGAATGGTGCACTCTGTTATCACTTGTGTCAGACTCCTGCTGAAAGCTGTCATGCTGTCAAGATAGGAGCCCTCTATTGCCAAATAAACTAGGCTCCTTGTTGACATCGCAAATTATCTTCATAGTTTAGGGAACAAATCTCATTTAACATCTCTTTCTACAGAATCCGCAGTGAAATACCATGAACTAAAAGACATTATTTTGCTTTATTACATTTAAAAAGACATAGATTTCTTATTAATATGTAAAATCGAATCATCATTGTGTACATTGCATAACATCGTGATTGCTTTTTACTGTATCATATTTTAGTTCATGTTAATTTGAACGTAAGGTGGGTTTGATCCTGGTACACGCCTCTATAGTGTGTTTTTAAAGGCTCTTGGATGACCATGCATGGGCCGTGGTCGGATGTTTGGTTGTGCTTTATTAGTAGAGATTTAAAAGTGTCTGTATTCAAATTCTTTATGCCACTAATGGCAGTAACAGCCACTTATTCCTAAATATGTAGAGTTGAGTTTAAAAATGGTCCTGTTAACGTAAAGGAAAGTAAGTCTGATCCTGGTACAGACCCCTGTAGTGTGTTATTTTTAAGGATGAGTGTACTGAAGACCAGTTATGTGTCTTATTCCTCACTGACTGGGTCGTTGTGATGGTGGTCGATGGCAGGAAGAACTTCCTGAACTCAGCACTTCGCTAAAATGAACTCAGTGCAAGGCATTAGTTTCTACCATCTTCGGCTACTGAAGATTTGACCTTTCCTTTAATTTGATTTGCATATTATATTGGCTATGCAAGCCTAGTCTATGAGAACACTGCGGATTGGATGACTCCAGCAACACAAAAGAGCACTTCAGATTATTTAGAATGCTGCGGTCTATCTTATTTGTGGTCTGAGGAAGCCCCAGCTGCATAATAAAGTTTATTGTTTGCACACGAGGCAGCACTTAATATGTAAGTCCATTCAAACACTGGCAGAGCTCATAAATTGAGGGTTCCTCTTTGCATGTAAACACAAGCCTGAATATCATTTGTGTCAAGACTCAGTATCGTTTGTGCTCATTCTCTTCTGAATCCCGATTTCTTTTCCAGTGCCAAGGATCCAGAAATGTGTAGTAGGGAGTCGATAGTTCTGGATTCTAGCTCTTCAGATTTGGAATTCTTTACTGCTCAAGATGCAATCTCTCCCTAGCTGGCAAGCTTTCAGAAACCAAATGAGAACTAAACTTTTCAACAGCCCTTTCTCTTATCAATAATTTTGCTATCATGCACCAGTTCTGTTCTTTCACCAGTTCGGATTTGGATGAGTGATTCTCTGTAAAAAAGATACTCTTGAAATTCTAATTGTGAATCATTTACATAGTGGTAAGCCAGCAAATCTCTCAAGGATCCAGCTCGATGTTGTACACCTTTGGGGAAGTGCCACTATGGCTCGTGCATTAGAAGATGCATGTGATGATGGAAATGAGCATCACTTCTCCTGCATCATGGGTGGGAAGACATATATTGGGCACTGCCACAGGGTTCCTCCTTGAGTCCCATCCTCTTCAATGTCTACATTGCTCCACTGGCTTCCATCGTATGGTCCTACGACTTCAGCATTATCTCAAGTGCAGATGACATGCAACTCATACTCTCCCTCTCAGAAGAAACATCGATCACACAATCACCCTTCCTTATGTGCATTTCCAACATAGCATAATAGATGAAAAGAAGCTGCCTCAAGCTACATGCTGACAAATCTGAAGTGGTACTGTCCGGCAAGTACATCTCTCTCTGGACCCTGGCCAGGTAACCCAGCACCAGAGGGCCTACATCCATTCCAACTACAACACCAGGAAATTGGTATCATATTCGATAGCCAAATCTCCATGACCAGCCAAGACCGCACAGTAGCAGCTCCATGCTTCCACACTGTCAAGATGCTCAGAAAAATATTCAAACGGATCTCACTAGACAGCAGCAGGAGTGTCAGATAGCATTCTTCACCAGTAGACTAGACTACGGCAATACCCCCTATGCAGGTACAACCACCAAGTTCACCAACAAATATCAAGCGGTTCAAAATACAGCAGCAGACTCATACTCAATCTCTATCCATGGACACACATCACCCTCACTGACTCCCCATCTAGAAGTGCACCACGTTCAATCCTCCCACATTCACCTACAAAGGCACTCCACATCTTAGTCCTTGCGTAGCTCAAGGACCACATTCACTTCCATACCCATAATAGGCAACTCAGATGGACTGGACGACTCCGCAACCAAATCCTGCATCACCTCACTACCAGATATGTCTTCTCCCAATCGCCCCCAAGACCAGAAGGAACTCCCCCTCCCCATCAGAGCCTGTTTTTTCTCAATTAGTGATCAGGGTGTCTTGCAAATCCAGTTGGCATAACAACCATAACTGAACGCATCAAGCCTGAGAGTTGCAGCTCATATTTTCACACTTTCACTTCTCCTGCTTTTGGACACTGTTCTCTAGATGCAGCCACAGAACCAGCAATGTTCCGCAAAATGACGTAACACCCGAACCAGCTATGAATTTCCACCAGTATGTGCTTGTTAAATTAGTTTTAGTGTGCTGGGCTTAAAGGGTTATTAACTTAGCAGCGCTAACGGGGCGGGGCGGCCGCATGCTGGTGACAGAACCGCTCCGTCACCAGCCGCGGTTGAGCTGTGCTGGTGACGGAGCGGTTCCGTCATGACCCGCCCCGCTCAATACAACTGCCGCGCAGGCGCGAAATCAGCGCCGAGCAGGTGCGGCGCCGGGCCATGACGGAACCGCTCCGTCATCAGCACAGCCCAACCGTAGCTGATGACGGAGCGGTTCCGTCATCAGCAGGGGAGGGGTTAAAGAAATTAACAATCGCTGAGAACAGACACTTTTATAATTTTACAAATATCAGTTTTTTCTTCTTTCCTTCTAATCCAGTCTTTCATAACCTACTTTTTATAATCTGGTATTCGAAGATTCCATATAATTGTAATTTTATTATTTTGAATAAGTCCTTCATCTCAAAAGAACTGCAATTTTTTAATCTTGAGTATGTCCACAGACAGGATGTTGATGGCCTTAAATGTTTGTGTATTTGCTGCACCTCTAGGATTACTTCTATGCGCGTTTCATTAAGGTGTGTTTTTGCTTATGGTATTCAAAGGATTATAGGGGTGATAATCAGAAAAAGGTCTTCACTTATTCAATGTACTTGAATGTTTTTCCCTTGGGTGTGTTTGCTGAAGGCTTTTGCAGTAGTGATGACTAACTAAAGCTCTTCACACATTCACTGCACTTGAATAGTTTTTCCAGTGTGCATACACTGGTGCTTAGTAGGTGTGAAAATCATCAAAAGCTCTTCAAGCATTGGCTGTACTTGAGTGGGTTTTCCTCTGTGTGTATACACTGATGTCTTTGTAGGTTTGATAGTTGACAAAAAGCCCTCTCACATTGACTGCACTTGTCTTTTCCTCTGAATGTGTTTGCTGATGAGTCATTAATGTAGAAGATTTACTAAAACTACGTCCACATTCACTGCACTGATATGGTCTTTCCCCAGTATGAGTTCTCTGATGCTGTTTTAGGTGTGCCGATTGACTAAAGCTCTTCTCACATTCACTGCATTTGAATGGCTTTTCCCCGGTGTGTGTTCGCTGATGATATCTTAATGTTGATAAGTTACTGAAACTACTTCCACATTCACTGCACTGATATGGTTTTTCCCCAGTGTGAGTGCTCTGATGCTGTTTTAGGTTTGCCGATTGACTAAAACTTTTCTCACATTCATTGCACTTGAATGGCTTCTCCCCTGTGTGTGTTCGCTGATGGCTTTGCAGGTATGATAACCGACGAAAGCACTTCACACATTCACTGCACTTGTATGGCTTTTCCCCTGTGTGTGTTCTCTGATGAATACTGAGATATGAGGAGTTCCTAAAACGGCTTCCGCATTCATTGCAATGGTATGGTTTTTCCTCTGTGTGTGTTCGCATATGATTTATTAATGTTGTAGATTCTCTAAAACTACAACCACAATCAGTGCATTTAAATGGTTTTTCCTCTGTGTGTGTTCGCTGATGAATCCTGAGTTTTGCCGATTCAGTAAAACTTCTTCCACATTCACTGCAATGATATGGTTTTTCCCCCGTGTGTTTCCGTTGATGGTTTTGTAAGTGTGATAACTGACTAAAGCTCTTCAAACATTCATTGCATATGAAAGGTTTTTCTCCTGTGTGTATTCGCTGATGTTTCCTTAATGTTGATGATTGACTAAAACTACTTCCACATTCATTGCAGTGATATGGCTTTTCCCCGGTGTGTGTTCTCTGATGCTGTTTTAGGGTTGATAACCTACTAAAACTCTTCTCACATTCATTGCACTTGAGTGGTTTTTCCCCCGTGTGCATTCTCTGATGAATCCTTAGCTTTGAGGAGTCAATAAAACTACTTCCACATTCTTTGCAATGGTAAGATTTTTCCCTTGCGTGTTTTTGTAAATGTCTTTGCAGGCCTGATAATTGAATGAAGCTCTTCACATATTCACTGCAGTTGAATGATTTTTCATCTGTGTGCGTTTGCTGACAGCACTTTAGTAGTGATGACAAGCTAAAGCTTTCGCTGCATGTGAATGATTTTTCTTTCTTTGGGTCAGGTATATATTTTTCTTCATCCTATTTCTGCTTTTCCGGATGGGCCAACATGGTTGATAAAGCACTTGCGTTAGTCTCACATTCCTTGCAAGTGTGTGATATTTCAGAAATTGTCTTTCTGATTTAACAAAGTACAATTATCACTAAATGCCCTTCTTAGTGGGCGATTGTGTCTTTAGATTCAATAATGGTGTTGCGTGCTTGTGGATACAGATTAATCATCCTACTGGTCACAACAAATTGGGGAAAAGTTTGTATTGTAGATAGCCGAACTTGTCTTTTGTTCACCCTTCAGTTGTCTGGCTCCACTCCATTGTGCTCTTCTCTGGTTGATGTTGTTTAGTTAGAAAGGGTTTGCAGTATACCTACAGAACTGAATGGTGGGTTGTTATAATTGTGGACAGCAAAGCATTGATGTAACCACATCCTACAGATCCCATGATAAAATGCTGTTATTGGACTTGTTTATACAGGAGGTAGTTTGCCTTAATTCTCTAAAGTTCTTTTCTTCGTCTTGTTGCATGGAGGTGCACAGCTCCGACTCTTACATCTACTGTACTGCCCTTGACTGCTTCTTCCAGGATCTTTCAGTTTATGCTCGGGGTCCTCTGTCTCGGACGTGAAGGCTTTCTTTAATATTGGAGCTTATTTACTATGACTGTTTTTGCAGATTTACAGCATTCTCTTCTTTATTCATAAACATTTTGTGCATTCAAGGTTTTTTTTCTGTTGAATGTAAAAAAAATTAAAATTACTACATGGAAAGATAATGGAATTTGCGTGCACAATATTTAACCGGCCATGAAAACATCTCTGCTATACCAGCTGTGTAACTTATCAAGGTTATTTCACTATAAGCAGATATTTCAATAAAAGTTCAGTTGAACATGTCACAACTTATTTATTTCAGAAAAGGTGTTGATTTACCAGTGTTCATAGAGTAAATTAGTAAAGAAAGAACACTTGCATAGCACTTGCATAAATGTTACAGCTCTATGTAGCTGCATATAGTCAAGATTAGTTTTAAACAAGAACAGCGCTTTGAGAAAGAGATGGACGGGAAGACGAAGGCAGCAGGATGCACCTAACAGTGTTGTGGCATTCATCCAACATTTTTGTACATGGAGCTGCCTGGCTTCATTGCCTGCCCCTACAATATGCTGTAGGGCATTGGTTTGTTGATTTTTTTTATTTTATGGTGTAACGTACCTGGTCTGGAAACTGATAATGCGGACCACTGAAGGTGAAAATGGTATTGATGAAATGATTTTGGTGAGCGGATAATCTATTTGAAGTTGAGCAATTGGTGACACCCAATGGTTGTGGAAGTCCAATGTGCAGATTAGTCGACACAAATAATACAAATGCATCCTTTCTGCTTAGCCAAGAATAACAGATAAATTAAGCAGCATGAATAAATACAAGCTGGCATCGTCAGAGTTGTCCAAGGTAAATGGTGTTGTCAGAAGAGCAGATAACTGATGGTGCCACAGTGGAGGGTGAAGTTGATGGATTTGTTACATGAGGGACATGGTGCTCTAACGGTGCATGAATTTCACCAAGCAGCATACAGGGCCCAAGAAGTTTGCACTTTAGCTTTGCATCTAACTTTATGGCATTCTTACAATAGTTCTGGGTAAGTTAATTTGTGACAGGTAGCACTAGTTTCCATGTTGCCTGTGAAAACTGATCAAACTACAAGAGATAAAGCAAATGATAAGCCACACGATGAGTGGCCAAAGGCAGCAGCTCTCAGACGCTGAACTCCATGAGCAACAGCAGCTTGAGGAAAGGTCAGACTTATTGTTTTCTTTAAAATGACTGATCTTTATACTCTAAACTCCATGTAATTCCTCCCAGTTCAATATCTGTTTGTTTCAGAAATATTTTATTGATTTTGATAAGAAAGGCCCATGTTCTCCATAAGAACGGGCTTAATTCCCCAGGATGTATTGCTAATGCAATTATGAGGGTATGCCTGGACGGTAACTAAGATGGTGGGTTGATGAGTCAGCCCCTTGTAATACCTTTGACAGAACTGGAGTACAGCTGCCAGGGCCATCTAAACATTAGTAGTTATGTACTGACTCAAAAGCATAATTTGCTGAAATGTGAATTGACAGTGTCCATTTCTGTAGAGGCAGCATAGTGGGGAAAGGATGATGTTGGGCCACTGATCCACTGATCCAGCAAACCCTCAGTAAAAAGTGGAGGCAGAGATGTATTTAGATACCTCTTTGATGGCCTACTGTGCGGATACAAAGGCCATATACAGAACAATTCAATTTCAAAACCTTTATTCGACAGCATTGTCATAAAAGCATTGACACCCTAACCTATACATCAGTAAATACTATTCTAAAATACAATCACATTTTAAAACACACATTAAATTCAAAACGCTGACGAATCATGACTAAAAGGAACGCATTTAATGCTAAAAACTCAAATTCACTAAGCATGATTAATTAAATAATTAGTCTACATAAAATCACGTTACATTTCCTCTAACTCCACTGGCTAAAGTGCGAGTGCGAATGATCCATGCCCATCCCAGATATTTTGCTACTGCAATTGCTAAAGGAGGGGAGCTGTTTGATCCCAAAATTCTAAGTGCTTCCTGGCACCTTCGTGTCCCTAAATTCTGACATGCTGGTTTTAACCACCTCCTTCTTGGAGAAGCATAAAGAGGGCAGGCAAACAGAAAGTGCGAGATGTCCTCAACCAAGTCTTTGCAATGGTTGCATACATTAATATTACTAGGCGACCACTTTTGTGTGAAAGCGTTAGGGGCAAACTACCAGCTCTAAATTGAAAGTACAATTTTCCATCCATAGGTTTTGTAATAAAATCCCAGTATTGTTCACAAAATGGAGCAAATTTGATTTCCAAATACCGGGATGTTAACATGGAATGTGGGTTAGAGGTCAACACAGATTGCAAAGTCATATCCCAGTACATTTTTTTCACAATCTCCTTTGATGGGAAGGCATTTGGGTCAGTGTTAGTCCATAGATGGTCTAGATGGAGTTTTGTTAATAGGTTCCGGATCTCGTTGAGCCATGTTATTGTATGGAACCGGAACATATACAGAACAGACCAGGGACTCGAGACGCGGCCAGGTAATTGAAAAATAACTGCTGAGATGCAAAGGAAAACAACAGCTTCAGGCCATAATCAGACTAATGGACAGTGGGGGGTTGTTAGAAAAACTGTGAAAACACCACACAAAAAGATCCTACATCAGCGTAAACAAATAAAGCCAAATGGAATAAATAAAGCATGACCAAAATGACGAAAATCTAATTAGTAGAACTGGAGATATTGAATGTTAAAGTTTTTAGAGTAAATGGCGCCAAAAGAGTAAAGCACTAGCTGAAGCTATCTGGTCACGGCAGTTCGGGACACAGTAACATGCTCAGGCTGACCGCTATAGATTGTGTGTCGGCTACAGGGACCCAGTTATGCTTGCTGAACAGAGTCCCTTAAATCCACTTTGCGGAGCATTGTGTGGATCCGTGTCGAAGATGAGTCGTGCAGCTAAGGAGGTGCATTGGTTTTGAGATGTGGCGTGCCTGCAGTGTGAGGTCTTCTTACATCGTCATCAATGGTGGCTTGCAATGTGAAGTCCAAGGCAGAGATGCGCTGCGCAGTTGGGGAGATGTTTCAGTTCAGAGGAGCTGTGGGGCTACAATGTGGAGTCCATCGCCGAGGCTGCTGTCGACGGGGGATGTGAAGGCCTGTGCAGGGGATGTGTCACACTGCGGCAGGTCCGATGCAGTCTCAGGCTTTGATGCAGTTCTTTTGCAGAGGTTCCAATCCATGTAGTGTGGTGATGGGTTGGCTCTGCTTGGGTTTGCGCTGCACAGTAGACATTTGTTGGTTCTTCTGGATCCACAGAGGCTAGCAGAGTACCTTAGGCCCACTTCGAAGTGTCCAGGACTTGGGTGACACCACTTGGCAGGAAAGACTTGCAGATGGCAGAGTCCAAGTGCAGATGCAAGGTTGTTGGAAGCCTGTTATGTCCCTGAGGCTTCAGTTCAGGAGGACAGCCAACCAGCCGTTGAAGTCACCTTGGGTTATGGGTTTTAGGGATGCAGGTTCAGTCCTTCTTACCCAGGCAAGAGGGCAACAATTCTGCACAGCAATACAGAAGTCCAGCAGAGAGGCAGACATTCAGCACCACAGCAATCTTTCTTCTAGGCACAGTATCCACAGGTCCAGAAGCATAATGAAGGGGTGGTTTCAGAGATTGTTCTTTTATACACAGTTATGCCTTTGAAGTGGGAAGAAGCTTCAAGAGGCTTGCCCTGTTATTCCTACCATGGCTCCAGTCTAAACTATAGGGAGTATGCCGACCTTTGTGTGGACACAGGATACAGCCTATTCAGGTGTAAGTGAGGCTGGGCCAAGCTGCTTCCTCCCATCCAGCTAGTGATGGCCCATCCAGTCACACATTCACTCCCATTGTTTGTGACAGTCTAGGAGGAATACAGAAACCCCACTGCCTACTTCAACTAGTCATGTGACCAGAGACAGGTTGCAGGCACCAAATGGCTAGGGCAGGAAAATGCAAACTTTCTGTAAAGTGATATAGCTGTTCTGTTGGGTGTCGCAATTCCTTAGTGTGAAAAGGTGGTGTCTAGAATATATCACAAATGTATGCAGATCAATATATGGTCTCAAAAATTATTTAAACAATATACACAACATAGATGGAATGTGGCCCTATATTAAACCAATATTTAACACCCCCATTGTACAATCAATAAAAATCGAGACAACACACAGAATAACTATTAAATATATTGTATATTCCAAATCATATACTCAAATAATATACACAATTTTCTTCGTATATGGCTGTCACAGACACACAAATATCGAAAAATGTGACTGATGACACAACGTGCAAAAGTGCTTAATACAACACAACACAGAAAAATGCACATGAAACTAATAAAGAAATGCCTATCCTTATTGTGCAACTGGTTCAACATACACCCTATCTCTTAATTTATTTCATTAGAAATGGTTGACCACGATCATGGACCAATAAGATAACGTTTCGTCCCTGGTGTGTTAGGGTATACAAATCACGGCAGGTCTTCCTCAGGACTAGTAAATTAACGACAGCCTGTACGGGGAAACAAAGCTTCACGCAAGAATGGTGTGTGTTATCCAATAAAATTAATTAAAAAACATAAGGAGGACTCCAAATTGACTCACCTAGCTGTAACCAGGTTATGTGGGAACAGGATTCCTCCAGGATAGGCTGGAGCCCACAGCAAGGCATCAACCAGTATGGAGACTGATATCTTCCAACTAGGGAAATTATTCTAAAAAGCAGAGATCCCTGAGGGATAAAATGTATTGTCATGAATACTTGGTTTATAATGCCCAAGGAAATGCGTCTGAGACATAGTGGAACAAGAAACGCTCACCGTTTGAGAGCGCAAGAAATCCGCTGTTGTCGATGTCTACTACATGGTAATTGTGCCTCCTTACAAGGTAGTGGCCCCACTGGCCCTCACTGGGACCTAATCTGAGTACCTTTAGGTCTCTGTAATCGTGATTTTAATAATGTTTTAAACAAAGTGGTGTTGTGCTCCTAATCAATAAAACACATATTATTCATTGAAATAGCCCTTCAGGCAGCTGACACGGAGCATTAGGCAGACCCTAATCTAGACACAGCACACGCTCTACACCTTAGACAACAGCAGCATAGAGCGCACCTGCATGAGCAGACAGCAATAAACATGGCGGCGACTAGGAATAAAATATACAATGTAGGAGATAAAGCCGGAAAATTGCTGGCGTGGTTAGACAAATGAGAAACGGGCACTAGGGGTATACAGCAGGTACGGAAGGCGGGGGGGTCCCTTGTGACAGACCCAGAAGATATAGTACACACGCTGGCTGACTATTTCCGGGAATCTATGCACCAACATCAGAGGTGACGGAGAAAGAAGTGGTGCAATTCTTACGGAATATAGACCTGCCGACACTGACGCAAGAAGAATCTCAGGAATTAGAGGCAGACTTAACGACCGATGAGTAACAGCTGGCGATTAGGTCGATACAATCAGGCAAAGCGTTGGGACCGAATGGTATCCCGATAGAATGGTATAAACGGGTAGCAGACACCGTGAGTCCGCCGTTATTGGTGATGTACAAAGAAAGCCTCGAAAAAGGCGAACTGCAGTCAGACCAATGTATAGCAACAAGAGTGGCAATCCCTAAGCCTGGAAAGCCGCCATCTGAATGTACCTCCTATCGCTCTCTATTGCTGCTCAATGCCGAACCAAAGATCCTAGCTAAACTGTTGGCCAGAAGGTTAATGGCTCACTTACCACGCTTAATACACCCCGATCAATCGGGCTTTATGCCTAACAGGAATACGGCACTCAACCTTTGACACCTGCATGGAACGCTGGCAAAGGCTTCATCATTGTCGGAGCCGGCAGTGCTATTGTCCCTAGACGCGAAAATGGCCTTCGACATGGTAGATTGGAGGTATCTCTTTGCGGTCCTCCCACGTCTGGAGTTTGGGCCCACATTTTGTGCTTCGGTGCGGCTCCTATATTCCAACCCCAGAGCGCGCGTGACAGCTAACGGGCACATGTCCAATGAGATACCGCTGGCAAGAGGGACGCGCCAGGGCTGCCCCTTGTCGCCGCTCCTGTTCGCGCTGGTCCTGGATCCCTTAGCGACGCTAATTAGGCACACAACACTACTGCGGGGTATTCAATGGAAGGAGGGGTGGGAGGATCGTCTGTCATTATATGCTGACAATATATTAGTGTATCTGACGGACGCGGAGTGCTCCATGCCGGCACTACTCCACATATGTAAAGACTTCGGGAACGTGTCGGGCTACACGATTAACTGGTCGAAATCAGTTCTCTACATACTGCAGGGGCCGCCTCCGCGCATTCCTGCAGACTGTCCACTAGTAATCGCTAGTGATTCATTTAAATATCTGGGAATATACATTACCCAGGATACAGCAGGGGTTTTCTCCAAGAATCTGGACCCCCTGTTGGACCGACTGAGACGAGATGTGCTTCATTGGGCGTCTCTGCCTCAAACGCTACTGGGTAAAGCTGCTTTGTACAAAATGATGGCGCTGCCTAGATTTCTATATGCGTTAGAAAACACACCATTCTCAGTCCCGCCCTGATACTTCAAACAGATAGCGGCTCAGGTATCTGCATTGCTTTGGGGGCATCGCCCCGCACGCATAGCACAAATTAAGCTACATAAGAGTTGGTACGAGGGTGGAATCGCGCTCCCTAACATGCAGCTATACTATTGGGCGACGCACATTAAGGTCATTAACCAGTGGATACATGCACCTCAGGATGATCCGGCATTTAGGGCGGATAGAGCCCAACTGGGTGCGAACAATATGCTAGCGGCATTGTATAATAGGGACATGACACTTAAGCTAAAGGGCCCTACGAAACACACAGTTGCGTTATGGCACACTGCCCAGAAAAAGCTGGGATGGGGAGGGGTTATCACCAGGCTTACCCCGCTATGGGACACCAAGAAGCTGGGACAGCTACGAAAAAGTAAAGGTTTTGAGCAATGGGACACCATAGGCATCTCCACGGTGGGAGATCTTTGGGACAAGGGTACGGTTATACCGTTTCCAAAGCTGCAGCAACAGTATAGCCTGAGCTCCACAGAAATCTACAGATACACACATGTAAGGCATGCATTACTGGCGGTGATCCCACAGGATACTGACGTACCGAAGGCCGCCCCACTGGAGGATAGGCTACTCACTAACCACATGCAAAAGAGAGCTACGTCCTTCACATATAGAAAACTAATCAATAACCTACCAGACCCAACAATCCCATTGAGGGCCAGGTGGGGGGCAGAGGTGGGGGACATGGATGACACAGAGTGGCTGGAAGCTGCGGCATCGCCCAGGGAGGTGGGAATCTTTGCGAGGTTCCTGCTAGTAAAGCTCAAAATCCTACACAGAGTGTATTATACTAGGACCACACTACATAGAATACAGAGAGCTCAGCACCCATACTGCCTCAGAGGCTGCGGAGAGGAAGGGTCCTTTATTCATACATTATGGGACTGTGTAAAGATAGTGGATTACTGGCGGAGGGTTCTGCGTACAATGTAACAGGCACTCGGGATGTCACTTCTACCAGAGCCACGGAGATGCTTACTTAACGTATGGGAGCCAAATGACCTCACATGCTATGGACAAACTTGGGCCATACTGGGATTCATAGTAGCAAAAAGAAACATTGCGCAGAAATGGGGTGCGGTGGATGCACCGTCTTTGGCATCCTGGAGTAGGGACATGGACATGATTATGGTAACCGAACCAACGTTGTACATCAATCGAAAGAGCCCCCGTAAATGGGCCAAAATCTGGGCGGCATGGAATACCTATCATGGGGAAATTTGTGAACCTATACCAGAATATGAGGATGATAGCTCAGATGAGGAATAGGATGGGCAGGTGTGGCCGAGCGGGACAGATGGTATAAATGGGACTGTTACACGCTATACACATTGTTACTGCCTCATATACGACAAGTTATTCGAAGATGTATGTTTTGCTTACACTATGTGATTCTCTACTTACTGTCATTACTGCTTGTATGCGTTTTGAAAACAATAAAAACTGTTTAAAAAAACACGTAATATTCAATTCAATTCAGAGAATGCTTTATTCGATTTTAGCAAAGGTATAAAATCATAAAAGCAGCAATTAAAAATAATCCAATTCATACATAATCACCATTAAAATCAACATTATATACCAGCATTAAAAACTGTACTTCTGCATAATTAATAAACATTCCATACATAGATAGCACTTATCTCTAACCAGATTATGATTAAGAAATTATTACATTTCGTCTCTTCAAGATGCTCTTTAACAAACCGGTCATGATCATAATGCAGTATTCGCTATCCAGTTGTTGCAAAAAAATGTAGGCTGGGCGGTATTGCCACCATGCTCCCAGCTTCAAGTACCACTTAATCCACCTTAAGCGATCGTTAACATAGTAGTGACAAAATAAAACTACGCGGATGGTAGATTTCTGGGAGATATTACCGCAAGGGCAAAGCGCCAAATCCCTTGACCAGTCATTTTTCTTCAGGAAAGTTACCAGGCGATGAAATAAATCAAATCTAAACCTGGTCAGTATATATCTGTCAAAACCCTTCAGGCAAATACGCAGAGAGGGTTGAATCGTGTAACAAACTAGGATCATCTGATGTTGCATGACAGATTTTTTGTTGATTTCACCTGTTATTCTAAGAGTTTCGAAGTGGCTCATGCATAATTGTTTCAATGCTTTTCTGGGTATATCACAGACCGACTCCGGATTATCATAATATTCAGGTCTGTCCAGATCGTTTAGCAGCTTCCTAACATAGTTTAACCATGGAATATTTCTTGCCTGGTCCAAGGCCATAACGTCCTTAATGATTTCTCTGTTCAATCCCAAAGTGGGTGTGGACCAAACTCTGTGCCAAAATAAAATTGGTTGCAGTTTAATGTGATCCGTAATAAACTCAATTCCCAATTCAGCATGGCAGTTAAAAACAGGTGTACTCTGCGGAACCACTAAGATGTATCTTATAAAATTATTTTCCACAATTTGAATTGACGCAACATTGCAAAGACCCCAAATGCCCGCCCCATACATTGCTATGCTCCTGCATTTTGCTATATATATTTTTTAACAATCTCTGGTTGTCTTTTGCCTAGTTTTTGTGCAAAGTTCATTAATGCCGTGGTCGATCTTTTGAATAGGAGGGTCCCACTCCTAACCGCTGGACTCCAAGAGCCCGCACCCTCAAGAACTACGCCTAGATAGGAAAAGGTTCTAGTGTACTCAATTTTAACATCAGCCACTACTGGATTTTTATCCTTTTTTTGCCGTTTCCCACACAACATTACAAGTCTTTTTTGCATTTAGTTTTAGGCCCCTACAAGCCATAAACTCTGTAAAGGCGGAAAGTGCTTTCTGAATTACTATCTTTGTTCTGGCCATTAATACCACGTCATCCACGTAGAGAAGGGAGACGACCTGCTTATTATTGTGTCTTGGGGAGTCTATGACGTTGGCCCTCAATTCCTCCTCCAAAGCGTTAGTATATATGGAAAAGAGGAATGGGGCCAAGACACAGCCTTGTCTAACTCCCCTCTCCACGCGGAATGACTTGGTACACTCTCCCTTAAGGCCATATCTGACCATTGCTGTGGCTCCTGAATATAATTGCCTTAAAAATTGCACAATACCTGGCTCAACCTTTAAATCCTCTAAAATGCTCCAGAGCTTGTTATGTTCTACACAATCAAAGGCAGCCGTGAGGTCTGCAAATTTTGCATACAGACGCCCAGACTTTGCTTGGGCATACTTCCCTTGTAATAATGTAACATTTTAAATCTGCTCCACCACTAGAAGGACTCTCCTGGTCCCCTTTTTTATAAATGGGTATGATGACCGATTCAGACCAAGATTTTATAAACCCTTCTGAACAACAAGTCTCAAGGACTCGTGTCAGAAGTGGGGCCCAAAGATCAATAGTCATCTTAAATAAATCTATTCGGATCCCATCGGGACCTGGGGCCTTATTTCCCTTACTTTGATTAATCGGCAGTACTACTTCTTCAATCGCAATAGGTGACTGGGCCAACTCACAAACCTCCACCTCCCTATGCTTAATGTCACTTTCTACATCAGTTACATCTCTGCTATAGACCTTGGAAAAAAATTGGATCCCGGTATATTCGTCGATCACAATTTCCAACCTAGCACTTCCTTTATTTGCAAAAAATGGGGCATTCACTGCCTGCCAGAATGAACCGGAATCTCTACGCAGAGAAGCCTCATACAGATTGTCCCTTGCCTGTTCTTTTATTTCTCTTTTATGAGTATTTCTGGCTGAATTATAAGCCTTCCTGCAGGCTCTAATTTCCTCACTGCCCCTAATTAACTTATTAAGTGCGGCTTTTAGCAGAGAGTGAGTTTTGGTACATTGACAGTCGAACCACCCATCCCCTTTTATAAGTTTCTTATGCTTTGAGGTAATCATGACTTTCTGAATAATTTCCGTGATCCGCATAAAGACATTTAGAGTATCAACCTTAGAGGTGTCCTCATTTAGACATGTTAAAATTGGTGTTAAGGCCTTTGTGACTATGTTCATATTAGTCAACATAGGGTCTTTTCCCCCCACCTTACCGAATAACCATTTTGGCGGGACAACACTAGATCTTGTACCCAGGCCAAACACTCTACGGTAGAAGTAGCATAGTTTCCGGGTACTAGTAGAGTCAGACCGAGTGGCAGATGATCACTAAGTCCAATTGGATGGATCGTGAACTTTTCCACCAGGTTGGCATATCTGATGGGCATGATAATAAAATCGATCACAGAACTGAAACCCCGTCCAATATAAGTTGGGTCAAATTTAACAGTAGGGGAACACATCCTATTGACAAACCCAAGATCAAACATTGCCATTAAGTTGTTAAATCCTTCCCCTCTATCCGTATGAACAAAATGCTTGGGATGGCCATCATCATCCAGATTATTTTTTCCCCCATCACACGCATTTGAGTTACAAGTATTTATGTTAAAATCCCCACCCCATATCAAAACTACCTCTCTTCCTTTCGCATTAACTTTATTAGATCCTCTTTAAGGTTTTTTAACACATCAGCAAATTTAACTTCATCAATGTTGTTATAAAAGTTTACAATTACCAACATTGTATGCCGAGGCAAATAGATGGAGACCATTTGATAGTAGGGAGCAATGTTCCCTCTAATTTCTTTCCTCTGTGTGCGGCAGTGTAAGGTCTATGTGTGCTGCAACCAAGGCTGTGTGCGCCAGTAACCATGCGTGCGTGTGGGTGCAGCTATTCATATCACTCCAAACCTTTGCTCAAAAAAGTTAAAAGACGGTGCGTTTTCTCACATGCAGATCCACGTGAACGGTGTTAAGGCATGTTTGGAACTGGCCCACATAGCAATTTGAAACCTTAGCAGCTATTTTGCTGCATTCCTTTTCTTTATAGAGCTGGGCTGCGAGGGGATTGTGTGCATTTCTTCATGTTTTCATATTGATTTCAGCTCATGATGGGCGCTGGAATTAACATGAAATCTCTTACCAGTGCTCTCTTTGAGCAGGAAAAATAAAATTATAATAACGTTATTATAATTTTACTTTTGGCAGTTTCAGGGCTGGATTACGATAGGGCCGCATCAGGCTTTCGATTAATGCATTTTAATACTAGTGTCCGCATCACCGCATTAAAATGCATTAGTCATGTATTCTAGCGCCCCTCTGACAAAACTGCAATTGAGGTACACTGCCAATGAGGCAGCACGCTAAAATTTGCTAAGATTCCGTTCCCCTGCTTTTTTATTTTAAACATGTGTCCCAGGATGGCAGAAATAGCCAAGGCCAAGGCCCACAGATAAGGTTCGGCGTTCATGGCAGGGCTGGTAGAGAGGAAAAGGACTCTGTCTCTTCCTTCTTGCCCAGAGAAGACAAGGACAGTGCCCACTTCTGCTCTGCCACTGGCAAAAGCACTCACTGATATCTGAATAATTCATGTAAAAGCGTCAAGGTAACCATGTTGTTCCTGCTTACATTTCACATGCTTTACTTAAACTTGCATTTTCTCTGAGTGTTTGCTTTTTGTTACTTTTCAGGCAGCATATTACTCTTGTCTAATGCGTAATTTGAATTGTGTTGCATCCAAGAGTTTATAGCGGGCCAGAATTGGGTTGTAGCTGAAGGCAGTGCAAGTTTCTATCAATGGGGCGGTATGGTACTCAGTGGAGGAGAGGATGTGGCACTATGTCAGAGCTGCCGAATTTGGAACTGGGGAACCAGGTTCAGCCTTCAAGACCAGTCCACCAGACCACTCTCCTGAGGGAGCACATTCCCTTGCTATACTTTAGAAGCCCTGTTGTCTTTGCACCATCATGTGTACTCTAACGGTGGCAACTGTGGGTTAACCTTAAAGGCCTGTCAACCACAATCCATACCGGAGTTCTCCACCAGTCTTGTGGACATGCCTATGAAGCAGCACACCCTAGCGCGACAGTCACTGAGGAAACAGTACCCTTGAGCAAGGTGGCTCTAGGGCGATGCGATCGCACCGGGCGCTGACTTCAGGTGGAGCGTTATGTTTGCAGGTATATTATATTTCTAAAAGCACTTGCTGCCTCCTTCCTGGCCTCCAGCAATTTTAGGCAGCAATAAAAATGGCATGATAACTCTGGTGATTAATGTTCTTCCTTTGAGATGTGGTATGTCAAGTGGAAGGTTTGACTCAAGGAAAGGCAGCGCAGAGGCCTAATTTGCCTGCTGTAAAGAAAATGTACCATCCAGATCACAAAGTGCACATAATGTAACAGGGCTCGACAAATGTACTCGCCCGCTTGCAAATGCCAGTGAATTTTGTGCAGGTCGAGTCAGTTTCAAGGCCTACTTGACCGGCCTGGCGAGTGCTATCTGGTAGGTGCAGTAGCATGTGGAAGGCTCTAGGTGGCAGCATTGCGGTGCGGTGCACGATGAAAGGCTTTAGGGGGCAGCATGTATCACGCACGCACGATAGGTGGAGTGCGGTGTGTATCACTTACAACGCAACTTTTACGTCGCATTCCGTTACAACGCAGATTTTACAACGCTGGATCCATTACATCGGATGCCATTACAACACATGGCATTACATAGCAGATGCTATTACAACGCATACCATTACATCGTAAGTATTGGTAAGTATATAATTTTTTTAATTTTATTTAATATTATTTAATTGATTTATTTATTATTAGTTATAAAAAAATATTTATTTATGTTTTTAAATATTATAAATTAAATATATTAATTTAAGTAATTTTTTTAATAAGTATGAGAATAGGAGTATATGTTTTGGGGTACTGAGGTATATGTTTTGGGGTGTTTGGGTATTTTTAGGTTTTAGGGCAGGGTTTGGGTTTTGGGGTACAGGGGTGTTTTTAGGTTTTAGGGCAGGGTTTGGGTTTTTGGGGTACAGGGGTGTTTTTAGGTTTTAGGGCAGGGTTTGGGTTTTGGGGTACAGGGGTGTTTTTAGGTTTTAGGGCAGGGTTTGGGTTTTGGGGTACAGGGGTGTTTTTAGGTTTTAGGGCAGGGTTTGGGTTTTGGGGTACAGGGGTGTTTTTAGGGCAGGGTTTGGGTTTTGGGGTACAGGGGTGTTTTTAGGTTTTAGGGCAGGGTTTGGGTTTTGGGGTACAGGGGTGTTTTTAGGTTTTAGGGCAGGGTTTGGGTTTTGGGGTACAGGGGTGTTTTTAGGTTTTAGGGCAGGGTTTGAGTTTTGGGGTACAGGGGTGTTTTTAGGTTTTAGGGCAGGGTTTGGGGTACAGGGGTGTTTTTAGGTTTTAGGGCAGGGTTTGGGTTTTGGGGTACAGGGGTGTTTTTAGGTTTTAGGGCAGGGTTTGGGTTTTTGGGGTACAGGGGTGTTTTTAGGTTTTAGGGCAGGGTTTGGGTTTAGGGATAATTAAATTATATTGACCATTTTTAAATTAATTAAAATATATTTAATAAATTAAATTAATTAAAATATATTTAATAAATTGAATTAATTATTTTACATTAATTACATTTTTAAATTAAATTAATTAAATTAAATAAATTATTATTATTAATTTAATTTAATTACAATTTTAAAAATATGTACATTAAACTAATTTCATTATTTTAATTTATTTAAATTAATTACAATTTTTATTAAAATTACATTTATTAAATAGATATTATTTTATTAAATTAATGACTATTTTAAAATGTATTTTAATTAAATTGTTTAAATAAAATTAATTAAATTAACTTAATAACATTTTTAAAAAAAGGTATACTTACCTATACTTACGAAGTAACGCCATGCGTTGTAATACCATCTGCTATGTAATGCCATGCGTTGTAATGGCATCCGATGTAATGGATCCTGCGTTGTAAAATCTGCGTTGTAACGGAATGCGACGTAAAATAACGCGTTGTACTGACACCAATCCGTGGAGTGCAGGTGGTGCGGTGCGTGGTGAAAGGCTTTAGGGGGCATCATGCATCATGCACGCACTGCCTATTGTTTGGGTGCCAGGGCAGTCAATCTTGTAGCGCGCAAAAACGCTACCAATGACGGCCCTGGCCTGCCCCCGCTCTGTGCTGCTTAAAGTGCAGCAGTGACGTAGCACGCCACCCTGCGCTCTCCTCGGTGGAGTTGGGACTCGGGACAGAGTTCAGGGCGATTTGGCAGAGGTGAGTCAGTTTTGACAACGTTAAATTTCTTTTCATCAAACGAGGCTGAGCTGAGCAGACTGATCCGTCATGTCTCACCCTCACAGGTCAGCCCCCGAGTCGTGACTGGCTGCATTATATGTTCACAGCTGCTGCTGTGAAACTCAGCCCAGGCCGACCGCAAAACTTATCACAGTAATGTCTTTTTGATTTCGCTGAGGGAACTAGTCACTGTCTGAGTAGGGCAGCTAGTGGCAGTTATTGTTCTTTGCGCGCCGCTGCCTGTGTGCGAGTTCACCGTGATATTCTGCAAGACTTTTCAGTCCGTGAGTGTGATTCATGACTGACGTGTTCTGCTTGATTTATTAATGTAATCTAGCAGCCTGTGCCTGCAAGTAGACATCCCCCGCTCACCTCGGGCTCGGTGCCGCTGCAGGGTGGGCTGAGTTGATTCACTGTAATGATTAGCAGCGGGGTTGGACCCGCAACGCCACTTGTGCCCTCTGTAATGCGGCATGTAGTTCCTTGCATCAGTAATTAAATTAGACCGAGAGGGGATCTTCCCTCTTGCTGAGTGTTTTTCCGGCAACTCAGGTGCCCCCCCCACCCCCACCCTCCCCAGTGCCGATGGCAGTGACCTTTCGGCGGCACAGCTTCTTCGGGCATTCTGAATACCGGAGAATAATTCTGAATGGACGCTGGCATGCCCTGTGTACCTCTCGAGCCGGTCGCCTGGACACACTCTCATTGTCAATAATTCATCTTAATTCCAGGGAGGATGGACTAGGAGCCTTCAGGCGCAAACTGTGACAGGAATGTTTTAAATTTCCTGCCGGCCCAGGCCCCCAAGAGTTATTGCTGCTCCCAGCGCCAAAGTTAAATAAGAACAACACATCCGACTTTGACAAGTGCTTCTGCCCTGTCGTGGGGTGGGAGGTGGGCTTCTGCCTGGTCATGGTGGGTCCGTGAGCAGATGCTGTAAGAGTGTCTTTTAAAGGTAGGCACCGGCACAGCTCTCAGACCAGCAGTGACATCACTGACTCTACCCCATCTATAAGCACTTTTCAAACGTGTTTTTGGTGTTGCCACTTGGGTAGCATTGCAACTTCCTTTATTTCGCTGTCTTAATTATTTATGTTATTTACCAACCTCTCTGGTTTTGGGTTATGCTTAACCGAGGCATTGCCTCGTCCACATTTGATTTGGTAATCTGTAATTAGCTTGGTACGCTGCACTGAATTTTTTCCTTTGGTCTTAATAAGATTTGATATATTATATTGTGCATGTGAGTTGAAAATGAATGTCAATGAATCTGTAAAGCGTTACGTGCAAATTGGCACGAATTAGAATGACATTGGTGCTGTATTAAGTAGAACAGTTGCACTGTCAAGCAAGTCCTAGCTGTGATCACTGTGTAGAGCAAAAAAAGCACTTTTTTGTGGATGCACATGTTCTGAAAACATGTACTCAATTGGCTCCCAACATGTGGGCAGAGCCAAACTCTAATGCTCACTCTAATTGCCTGGTGACAGCTACGTTGTCAAGCCAGACCATGTGCAAATTTGTTTACAGGTCGGACTGTCTGTGCTGTGCCCATATAAACTCACTGTTTAAAAAAGGTTTGCTTGCCTTTTCCCGGATGAAGCTCAATGTGGAGGTAAGTGGGTGAAATTTGCCATTAATTTGGGTGCCAACGTTTTCCTGGGTTGTTGGCGCTGCAAATGTTTTGAAAAAAGTCCATTATGCGATCAATTGTGGGTCGAGTGCATCGCTGTTAGGTCGAGCAGAAAAGTCTACTCACTCGACCTGCAGGTCAAGTGAGATTTTTTAGATTTGTCGAGCCCTGTAAATGGGTCAGTGGGTTACTGCTTTTGTCAGTGAGATCCTTTTGGTACTTACAGTTTATAAGTCAAAATCCTAACATAAAACAGTGACCTATTAACTGTCATCTATGAGCTGCATGTTTTTTCCCCAGTCTGATTATCCTAATGTTGCAAAAAGGGTTCATTTGAAAAGAAATCAATTCTGGTTCTTAAAGAGAACCCCTAATCAGGGTATTACGCTCTAAATTCAGTGTGCTTCTCTAGACCAATCACTATTAAACCAAACTGCCTACTCGTATGGATGTCATGTGACTCCTACACCTTGTAGTCCTTTGTCGTATGTAACATTTTCTATACAGAAATATACACACATATGATTAATATTGTCTCTGTGTAATGAGTGTGATGTAAAGTTCTCTCACATCATACACTGGTATCAGTGCTGCTGTAAATCAAGTTAAATTCATCTGAGCAAGAGTATTGATATGGAGACTTGAGGGGCACTGTTAAAGGGTGATAGTGAGGGAGTCCATGGTGGAAGGAGTCATTGGGGGGCACCAACAAACATTGTCGCACAGGGCTCCACCATCGCTAAAGCTGGCCCTGCCCTTGAGGCCAGGTCGGAGACAAATGGTTTGTGCTTCCACTTTTAAGCTTATGTCACCTGGACAGAGACATTTTAAGGCAAGCGCTTTATACTCTCCCTTCATTGGTGCAACAAGCATGTAGGAGCTGGATTTCATATTAGAACGTGAGGACACTTTTCCCTTTGGCATACCTAGCGTTCAGGGAGAGCTGCTGGTTTACCCCAACAGACAGCGGGGTCCAAAGCTACTGATCACATAAGTTCGGGGAAATCCTCAAGTAGCATGTGCTGAGGGCTATGGCCTTCAAGCTCGGTGGTTGCAGTTGCGCTGGGTCTCTGATGAGCAGGAGCCGAACCAGCAACAGTTTCCCCGCAATCCCCTCCTTGTCCCTCCCCCTCCTTCACCCCCCCAGCAAAGAGGAGGTGACGGACGGTGTCGGCAGGAGCGAGGTGGCATTCCATGAAAACCACTTCTGGCCAGTAATTGTAAGGACCCTCTGGAGCGCCCCACAGTGCTGTCCGCCTCCATGAAGGGAGAGGCAGAGAACCTTGCACCGAAGGACAGTGCTGTTTGACCCAGCTGGGGCCTGATGGGCCCAGAGGGCTTCAGACTCATTCATATGTAGGGTGAGTCATTCTACTGTTGGCAACTGCACGGCACACTGGTGGGAATCGGCGTTGGGGCACCAAGCGGATGGGGTGGTCCAGGCGTGGTCTCTCCCAGATCAGTGTTGTTCCCCCCAGGAGTTCAGAGGCTCCTTTTTGGGGGCATTTGTTTGCCCATGATAGCACTGCCAGGGATAGTCCTTGTTGGAGACCCCCAAGTGGTGGCTGGTGAACTTTGAAAGTGGTAGGACGTAAAACGAAACCCCCTCATACACATGGACCCTGGTGCTACAGCACCTTTTACACCAGTGAATGCAGACATGCCCCACTGCTGCTGTGTTCTTGTTTAATATTTTGGGGTGCTCATTCACCATGCTTACCAAGTGATTTCTGGCCATCAAAATCCATTCCCAAGTTCAACCCCTTTACCTCACCTACTCTCCAAACCCCACAGGTTTCCCTGCTCGCTCCTATCCCCATATTGCAACCTTCCCCAGCATCACAGACCCTTCCACTTCTGCTCTTACTCACATACTCTTTCTCTCTCTCCATTCTAAAAGTCCCTATGGCTCCCTCTTCGACGCACGCACTGTCACCACAGTCCCCATCACTACTTCTCTCCCAACCCCACAGACTCTACCGGTCTTCCATCTGCATAGATCCTTTCACACTCCCCATTCTCAAAGGCATGTAAAGCATGCACCATTTACGCATTTGCCCTTCCATTTCACTCATGATCTTACCTTTCTCCCATTTACCCCCTTCCCATTCTTCATTTACAGCTACTACGTGCACCCCCTGCTCTGTAAGGAAAAGAGGTGCACTTGGGGCAGTTATAAGATACAGTCATCATAGATAGCGGACACGAGTTTGACATGGGGCTCTCCTTAGCCCCCTCATTACCTTAAATCCTGAAAGAAAGCTCAAGAAAAATATAATTGCAGCACTTCATCTACGAAGTCTAATGTATTCAGTGTCAAAGACATTTTCAGAGCTGATCCTTCCAGCTATCCTTGGTACGGGTGATGATCGTGGCCTGGGCTGCTAGATCAATGTTTTGGAGTATAGGTGCTGAATGGGTCATGGTGGCACAGAGCTGATTACTGTACACGGGCTCTGTGTCTCTTGGGCAATGTACATAGTGGCGCTATGTAAAGATGATCGCTCTTGCATGGTTTCTTTCTTTAGGGTGCTGGTTGCTTTTAGTGCCCTGCAGGGTCATGTTGATTTATCCTTATGCTTGTTATGTCACCACATCTACGTACCCTGCCGTTTTCTCCTTTCCTCTATCCCTCTTATCTGTCTCCCCATCCTCTACATGCCTTTTAGGTCTGCCTTTTCTCAATACCCGGCGCTATCCATCATCTCCTTTCTCCCTCTCACAGTGCACTTTCTTCCTTCCACCTTACGGATTCTTCCCTTCTGTTTGGCCGCAGTTCTTGTTCTTTGCCGTTACTGAGCATGGGACAGTGACACACAGTCCTCAGTCAGCGCTGCAACGGGGTCCTCCTCTCACTCTGCTCCAGCTTGTACAGATGCATCCCCCTTGAGCTCGGCACCAGCGGGTGGTTTAGTGTGGGGACCACATCCCCCTGCCGCTGGAAAGTTACAGTCTGCCTTTTAGGTTCGGCTCCCAGTTGAAGGGGAAATGTGAATTAACCCCTGACCTGGTGCTTTCAGCGTCGCCCAGTTATGAATCGCTGTTGCTATCTTCATAAGAGTAAGAGCGTGTGATGCGCGCCAAGTGACTCATGGCTGCCCGAGAAACCGCACAGTGCGAGCGGAGCTGAGATTTAATGGTAGGCTATCGATAATTACAAGGTTTATAAGCTCGTTGCTCTGGGTCGGAGGGCAAAGTCTACAGACACACAGTTTAATTGTTTCTTAAACAGTTACCTGCTTTCACCAGAAAGGCTCCCGGTTATGCACTCTAGCCCCTGCAGCGCTGGTGCTAGTTACCTCGCACGTCGCAGTGCCAATCTGAATTCCGAGCTCTGAATCCACTACTCATTCGTGCAGAAAGTGAGCATAAAATGAACTCCTTTTAACACGAAGATCTTCACAAAGCTCTTCCCAACATACCTGGGGTGTAATACAGAAATGGTCCAGGTAGTATTTTTTTCAAAAATTAAATTGTGTGCCATTTTACACATGTATTTTATTGTGTGTTGCTGACTTCGGCCTGTGTACGTTCGAGACAAAGCACTGCCCCCTGTTAGCGTGTAGCGAAGTTGACAAATTACCATATGATAGGTAAGAAGAGTACCGGAGAACTGGGTGCTTACTATCCAATGATTATGGGGATTCATGAGTTTGTGTGCACTACCTAACTGCTTACAAACACAGCGTGTGCTTTTAAGTGATTCTAAAAGCACACACTGTGTTTGGTGCTGCATTTCTTTTGTTTTCTAAAGCGTGGCTGCTGGCAGATTTGTGCTCCCACAGCCGCACTCTAGAAAACAAAAGGCATTTAGCAAGAGGAAGCACTTGCTAAATGCAGCGGCGGCGCGAATGCTCTTGGTGATGTGTGCTTGCCCTGATACAAAAGTGCGTACTACGGGGCACGGAGGTGCGCGAGCGCGCAGGGGTGCGGCTTCGTGGGAACACTGGTAGGGAGTACTTTTTGACATTTTTATATTCTGAACTACCAGCTTGTTGGATATATACACGCATATTCCCCCACCCTGACTCCCATGAGTTGACCTTAGAGCAGGGACAGGACATTTTTGTAACCATTCAGATGTTGCTCAGATAACAACCATGTCTCTTGTAAACATAATACTTCATGTTTCCGAATAAAATCACTCCATACACCATCATTAGCATTTGACTCAAGGCCACAAACATTCCATGATAAAATCTTAACAGTCTCAGGAGTACAGCACTAGTGACCATATCACATATTTTACCTGCATCTACCACCATTGTATTTTCTTGTGGTGCGCTATTAACAGAGGCTATATCTAAAGCGGTAGGGTCAAGGAGAGGCCTTATTCCATTTAAATTTGGTTCAACCAAAATGATTGTTGAATTTTCAATTGACAAGAGTTAATTTTCCCTATGAGTTTCTTGGTGGTTTTTATAAGCCCTGTGTTTAAAAGGTGTTATCTTCTGTGTACAGGAAGCAGCAATCCCGCTCTGACATTCTAGTTGGGTACTATTTCTACACTGCTTGTTAATCATATTCGTATTTAACTCAAGACTACCCAAAATCATGATTATTGCCATGATGTCAATCTACATCCTCTAACTGCTGTAATCCTTCAAACCTGTTTTTTACCGCTACGTTGTAAATCTGTTTATTTACTTGATGGAAGTTACCCAAGTACTGATCTCACCTCCCAATCATACGTGGGCAATAAAAAAAGCCTAGTGGGAGAACATTTATTTCATCCTCACTCAGCCCATTTGTTCAAGCACGATTTAGAATTTCTCGAACCAATGATGGAGATCCCAGGGTTAAGACAATACAATCCCCATTTAGGACCTTTCTGTCCATACCCACACATGAGACCCGTCTCACCATCTTAAATGCCTTAAACATTTAATTCGTAAGACCACTCTTGATGCCTAAGTGGTAAATAAACTTATTACGCAAAATGACCCATGATTCTTTATCAGGCTCATTTATTGATGGGACATTTGCAAGAACAATAGTTTAAGGGGCCGCAGCAGTCGGAAGGTTTAAGGTAATAAGTTCTGGCGTGGCCCTTCGAATAGTCAATCCTACGCGCCTCTGATATGAATGAGGATCATTAGTGGACAACATCCCATTCTCTGCTTTAGCACTACTCCATAGTCTCTCTGGCCTTCTTGATTTAATTCCTGATTTGTAGGCCCTCTACACTTTGGTAAAAAGCACTCCTTAGCAGATTGTATTACATTACTACGGTCACTTCCACCCCAGATCGGGGTATGGGTTGTCTTCTCAATTATTTTTTCTCCACACTCCGTTCCTGCCATTTTGGAGATACCAAGAGCTAGATTGCTTAATTTGTTTATGATGGTAATTTGACCTGCCTCTATCATGTTTAGTCTAACCTCTATTGGATTAATGAGTGCCTTTATGGTGGAAGTTAAATCAGAAAAAAGGCTCTCAATCTCTGTGACGGTATTTCCTTGCCCTTTCGCTTTACTTTTACAGGTGTTACTATTGTTTACCAGGTTAGACCTTTTACTTGCTTTAGTAGACCCTGTAGCGGACTTCCTAAACTCTGATATTTGTGCAGGGGCGTCATTATTTGACGGTGCCATCGGAACATGCACCAAGGGGTAAAGACTTATAGGGGGAATTTTCTTTGTTTTAGTACAGGCTCTCTTGGGAGGAGGGAGGGCCAATATATCTGGGTCATCCGATGAAATCTCAACCCCACCTATGAGGATACAACCATTGTTTGTGTCCATAGGTAATTTTGGAGAACCATGCAGTTCAAGTAACAATTCCCCTGAGAGGCTAGAGACCCTGCTAACCTCCACCGAATTTAAGGCCTCCTAGTCTTTAATCAGAGCATCTTCCACACTTGATATTTGCTTTTCTATTGCTCTGACCGCCCCAGTCAAATATCTCATTAGCGTCATGTTATCTGACTTACGTTTGAGGGTAGACTGTCCCAAGATCGTTTGTTTAGTTTCCTTTTTCCCATCTTCTTGTGTTGTACAAAACCGGGCCCATATACCAACGTCTTCCAGTAGAACAGAGTTTCAACAAATGAAATCACACTGTTATACACTTACAGTTTTTTTTGTCCCAAGGAACCAAGAGACAGGGCTTGGCCTCCTTCGGGCTGTGACGGGCAAGGACGGGCCCACCCTTGGCCCCAGTGATGTTTTATCCTCCTCGAGGTAATTGGCGGTGACCTGTGACCTCGCTGATGATCCCGCGAGAGCACGCTGCCTTCTGCGGACTGAAGTCCAGGCAGTCCTGTGCTTCGCGGAAGAGAGGGTATCCAAATGTGCAGTACCACGGAAGCTTTCAGCAGACAGGTCCCCGGGCAGCACAGAAACGAAGAGCAGGTATGGTAGAGTTTCAAATGGGCGTACCCACACGTAATATGTAAATGTACAGTTGCTTGGGAAAGGGAGAATCCTTTATCCAATTGCAAACAGTTTTCTGTACATTTGCCAAAGATCACACACAGTAGCTAAATTGAGCAATGTTAGAAGTTTGGTGCTTACATTTAACAGGTGCTAACCTGGCCAACAGATTATAACTTCACTATCATGATGCATTGTATGCCAACACTAGGTCAACATCTGGAAAATTTACCTCAGATATACCACTAATTAAGAAATGTAAAAAAGATTGAGACCCTTTTAATGTAGGGTGTTGGACTTGGCCCTTCTGGCAGGTTCAACCCTGAACTTTTTGCCTTTTAAGGTTACATCATTATAGTGATTTCTGGTCTTTGCGCACTTTAGCACTGTTGCTCAGTGTAAAGTGCGTGCGCTCTCTGAGTGCGTGTGTGAGATTTGCCTGCACTCCCATAGGAATGCATGGGGGATATGTGTGTCCATGGTAGTTCCTGATGTGTGGGGAGTGCAGGCTCGAGTTTGGTATGTGCAGACTTGTGTGATTAAATGCTGCGCGATGATGTACGTGGATTTATTGTATCTAGTGTGGAAGTGCCACTTCTAGAAGTTGGCATGTCTGTGCAGTGAATGTGAATTGACTGTCTGGCTTGTGATTGGCTGGAGCTGGCTGGTGTGCCTGGCTCCAGGAGTCAGGATGGGTCTGCCCCAGTGGTGAATGGAGAGATCTGCATGTTGATGGGAGGGAGGAGTGCACCTGGGGCCTGAATAGGGCTGGGCCTTCCATCCACAATACTGGCTCCACGCCCTGTGGTGTGTCTGTTGTCCCTGACCCATCCTGTGAATAGGGAGAGGGGCTGAGAAAAACAAAGAGCTCAAGAACCAGTTGCATCTGGTTCACCCCTTGCCTGCACCTTTGACAACAGAGAAAATGTGTGTATAAAAAGAGGCTGTGACCTCATGTAAAATGTTCTTGTTTCCTGACTTGAATCTACCAAGGGCGTGCTGCTGCTGGGGCCCAGGGGAAGGCTTGCCTCCCTGAGGCACTGCCCAGCCCTTGGATGCCTGCTTGTTAGACCTGTCAGCACTAGGGTGGTCTTTCCCTATTTTCTTCGCCCTTGCCTCATTTTTCCCACTTCTTTTTTGTTGGCCTTAGGTCTCCGAGCACCTTCTTATTGCTAACCAATGCGAAGGTGCAGGTGCTCTCTACTTCAAAAATGACTGCCATAGGCCTATTTTTTTCGCCCTTGCCTCATTTTTCCCACTTCTTTTTTGTTGGCCTTAGGTCTTCTTACCAAATTGCATTGGCTTCCTGTCATTTCGAGGGAAGCCTTCAAGATCGGCTGCCTCGCCTTCAAATCTTTAACCGGTCCCTGCCCTGCCTTCCTGAAATCCCTTATCAGTCCCTACAGCCCTTCACGTAACCTCAGATCTTCTCACCTACACCTCCTGGTTGTTCCCTCTATCAAACTCTGCAGATCAGGAGGCCGGAGATTCGCACATTTGGCCCCTAAATTCTGGAACTCTCTCCCTCCCCTGCTTAAATCCTCCAATTCACTCATTCAATTTCGCAAATCTTTAAAAACATGGCTCTTCCCACAATCTAGCTAATCTCCCTTGCCCCCCTCAGCACCAGATCAGCGCCAGGAAACCCACGGTGACAGAGCGCTTTATAAGCTTACCTTAACATAACATAACATTCTATTGCCCTGGCCGCACTCCTGCGACCCTTACAATGTAAATAACTCCAAACATGGGCCTCCGAGCAGAACCCCCCGGCCCGAGAAGCTGGTCTGCGGAGGGGGGAGGACACTGTCCAGTCTGCCGAGGATCACTGTCTGACACGCCGAGCTTCAGTCACCGCCCCCCACCCGCCCCCCGAGCCGCATCCGCCGAGGTCTCTGTCACGGACTCCTCGAGCCCTGCACTGAGCCTCCGCCCCCCTCACCAGCGTGCACCCACCCCCTGCCTCTCTCTGCACACCCCACCGCCTCTAATTTAACTGTTACTGCGGTGGGCGGGCGGGTAACTGCAGCAGGACCCGCCACCAATCACACTGGGCACTCGCCGACTCCTCCCACCGGATCCGTGAAATGGTAATGCCTAATGCTGCGGCCGCGCAATGAGCCCAATCCTGAGGTCTGATACTTGTAACAAATAGAATAATAGTTTCAGCTTCCCTTGGCCTCAGGCAGACCCAAAGCCTGTCGGAACAGCGACAGCGAGTGCTTCCGCTCTGCACTTTCACATTAAAAATTGGTGGGTTAACAGCTAGTGTTCTGGGCGCGTCACAGCCAAGGAAGCGCTACAAATGCGTGACTTTGCATTTTAGTGCGGTGATGCGGATCACCACACTGAAATGCATTAGTGTCACTCCTGGTGCGTGACACTTGGCAGGGCTGTGCGTGACACTTGGCAGGGCTGCCCTTGAGAGCTTGGCACGTACCTGCGTCAGCCACGCGCTTGCAGGAACGTGGCGGAGCGCTGCGTCGGCCTCGTGCGCCTCTGGGGTCAGCTGGCGTCGTGGGCCTCACGCACCCCTCGTCTCTGGGGTCAGCACGTTGGGCTCGTGGCCTCTCGTGTCTGGGGTCAGCGGTGGGCAGCTGACCTTCGGCGCCTCCGCTTCTTCCGGGTTCTTCTCTTCCAGTGACGTGGGCTTGTTCTCTCTTTTCATAGGTCCCTGGTTCATGACGCGAAATCCAGGCCACGCACCTGTCAGGGTCATCCCGCGGGTCGCGCGCTCCGTGTCAGGGTCATCCCGCGGGTCGCGCGCTCCGTGTCAGGGTCATCCCGCGGGTCACGCGCTCCCTGTCAGGGTCATCCCGCGAGTCGCGCGCCCCGTGTCAGGGTCAGCCCGCGCGCTGTTCACCGTCGGGGGCCGCCCTCCCTCTCTCCCGTGTGCGGCGCGGTGGGGGCCCCGGGGGCACTGCAGTCCTCGAGGGCTCCGTCACTTTCCCACTCGGCCTCGGAAGGATGAAAGGCTGCCCCCTCCCCCTGCAATGGACTCTCGGCCCTGTAAACAATGACGCCGGCCTGAGCCCCGCGGGTGCTGCGGCCCCAGCCCCCTGCCCCCCCTCTACAGGTGTGGGGGCCCCACGAACCCTGCTCGCCAGACTCCATTCTTGCCTTGCAACCCCCCGCAGCCTGGCCCCCCCCGCCTCAGCCTCGTGATTAGACCTCGAACGGTCTTCGGCGGCCCCCATGCCCCTCCCTCTCACCCACTCACTTCCTTTGTCCCCCCCACTAAAGTGTCTTCTGCTGCTCGTGCTGCGCCCCCGACCGACCCCCTCCCTGGGAGACACGTCACGCCCAGGGTCACAGGAGGCGCCCAGATTCAAACTGCAGTCCCTGCCCCAGAGCCTCGACCCCCTCCCTATTCTATTGCCCTGGCCGCACTCCTGCGCCCCTTACAATGTAAATAACCCCCAACATGGGCCTCCGAGCAGAACCCCCGGCCCGAGGAGCTGGTCTGCGGAGAGGGGAGGACACTGTCCAGGCTGTCGAGGATCACCGCCTGACACGTCGAGCTCCAGTCACCGCCCCCCTCCCCCTGGTCTCTGTCATGGACTCCTCGCAGCCCTGCACTGACCCTCGGCCCCCTCACCAGCGTGCACCCACCCCCTGCCTCTCTCTGCACCCCCACCGCCTCTCTCTCTCCCGGTGGTGCCCCCGTTGTTATCCCTGCAAAGCCCCGCACCCCCATCGCCTATGAATCCCTGCGGTGCCCCCCCCCTCCACTCAGCCCCACCCCCAGATCAGATTCACTGCACTGACTCCAAATGAGGCGCAGTGAAGCTCTCATTCCACTTCTGTGTTTGTGCTGCTATCAATGCTTCGATTCTCTACACGTACACACACGTTGTGGTCCATTTGATTCCTTTCGTTGTACATTGAACACATTTACCGTGCGCCCTGCTGTCAGCGCCTTACTTCTTCTTATGATTCCTACAGTCTATACGGATTGCAGTTCCTTCCCTTCACGTTTTGTCTTTTGTTTCAGCTGTGTTCGTGGTGACACATTACCTTTTCTCCTCTATGACAACATTAGCAATCTCACAACCCTGAATAATAAACTCTGTTGCTGTCTGCGTGTCCAGCCCAGTGGTCGAAGTGGGGAAAAAAAAGTAAGGGAACTGTGGGTGGAGAATCAGGGGGCGGGAATAACCGAAGATTGAATCAGTGGGCGGAGTCCGGGGCGTGGCTAGAAATAGCAAAACATACCGATTTTTAGTACGTTTAGCATTTCACTGACCAGTTACAGCTTAGAACGTTATTTAATTAAAACAATGGATAAACATATTTATTTGAGGTTTAATTCAGGAAAAAGCAAACACTCATAAGGAATACAAGTTTATGTAAAGCGTGTGAAATATAAGCCTGAACAACTTGTTACCTTAATGCTTTTACTCTCATTGTTCAGAAATCCAGGAGTTTTTTTTGTCTCAAACATTGAGGTCATGAATGCAGGGCTCATCCTGTACACATGTGTTACGCAGGGCTCAGAAGAGAAAGGGACTCTTCAGGAGAATCTAGACTCACGGAAACCCACAAAGGCTCCTTCATATTCATGTCAGCCAGCTGGCTGTTCAATCATAATATAGCAAACAGAACAACTGAATGCAGAAAAATATCATACATTCACCCCAGTACAGAGATCGGGGCCTAAATCCATTGTTTCTTTGCTCACCATGCCATTCCAGTTTGGACCCAGCCATATGCAAATCAGTCTTGATCCTGCACCCAATGAGAACAGGGCCTTTCCTGGACTGGAAACAAGCATCCTAGGACCGGTTTCGGGCTTTCAGCCCTCATCAGCCAGGATAGCTTGATTCTAGTGGCAGGGAGAGCACGGGACTCATGTCTGACCATACCTGTCCCACTCGGGGTGACAAATGCAAAAGAACAATTGATGGACAGAATGCAGAAAAATGTCATACATTCACCCCAGTTCAGAGATCTGGGCTTAAATCCATAATTTTTTGTCACCATGCCATTCCAGTTTGGACCCAGCCATATGCAAATCAGTCTTGATCCTGCGCCCAATGAGAACAGTCCAGCCCGAACTGCCAGGCCGTATGTATTCAAGTGTCCTTTCATTTGGGAAGTGAAAACAAAGCAGTAACCCCTGAACTATACACATAACATATTGCTCTTTGATATGCATGGTACATGTTCTTTGCAGGAGGCACATTACCCCTCTGCACTACCTTAGATGAGGCACACAGCCACCAGACAAAACATGCTCCCATCGCTCTCCAGCAGGTACATTGATCACCTAAGTTATCTTGGCACTTGTATTGTTGACCAAAACCTGCTGAATATACAAAGAAATTTGCAGTGTTTTTAAAACTCCTGCACTTATACAAGACCAGACCCCCCAAACTAAACTGGCCCCTTACCCCTCCAGTAACCGTGGGAAAGGCCTGCTCCTATCCTTTCACTGCTCCTGTCCAGTCAGTACTCCTGCTCGATCAACACTGCAGCTTCGTCAATTCCCCTGCCCCCTCCCTTCTCCTGTCCTGTTCACTGCTCCTGCCCTGTTCACTGCTCCTGCCCTTTTCACTGCTCCTGCCCTTTTCACTGCTCCTGCCCTGTTCACTGCTCCTGCCCTGTTCATTGCTCCTGCCCTGTTCACTGCTCCTGTCCGTTTCCCGCTCCGGCCCTGTTCCCCGCTCCTGTCCGTTCCCTGCTCCTGTCCGTTCCCCGCTCCTGTCTGTTCCCAGTGCCTAATCACTGCTTCTGCCCCGTCACCTCTCCTGCCCTGTCACCTCTCCTGCCCTGTTACCTTTCCTGCCCCGTCACCTCTCCTGCTCCGTCACCTCTCCTGCCCGTCATGTCACCTGCCTGTCATATTGCCTGCCCGTCACTTCTTGTACCCGATCACCTCTCCTGCCCCGTCACTTCTCACTTCTCATGTCCCGTCACTTCTCCTGTCCCGTCACTTCTCCTGTCCCGTCACTTCTTCTGTCCGTTCACCGCTCCTGCCCCGTTCACCGCTCCTGCCCCGTTCACCGCTCCTGCCACGTTCACCACTCCTGTCCCGTTCACCGCTCCTGCCCCGTTCACCTCTCCTATCCATTACCCGCTCCTGCCCCGTTCCCCGCTCCTGCCCCGTTCACCGCTCCTGCCCAGCTCCTGCCCCGTTCACCGCTCCTGCCCCGTTCACCGCTCCTGCCCCGTTCACTGCTCCTGCCCCGTTCACCGCTCCTGCCCCGTTCACTGCTCCTGCCCCGTTCACCGCTCCTGCCGCATTCACTGCTCCTGCCCCGCTCACCGTTCCTGCCCCGTTCACTGCTCCTGCCCCGTTCACCGCTCCTGCCGCATTCACTGCTCCTGCCCCGCTCACCGTTCCTTCCCCGTTCACTGCTCCTGCCCCGCTCACTGCTCCTGCCCTGTTCACTGCTCCTGTCCGTTCCCCGCTCCTGCCCGGTTCCCCGTTCCTGCCCGTTCCCCGCTCCTACCCCGTTCCCCGCTCCTTCCCCATTCACTGCTCCTTCCCCGTTCACTGCTCCTGCCCCGTTCACTGCTCCTGCCCCGTTCACTCTTCCTGCCCGGTTACCATTCCTGCTCAAGCCTAATAATTGCTCCTGCTCCATTACTTCTAATGCTTCGTCACTTCTTCTGCCCAGTCACCTCTTCTTTCTGCAAAGTTCACATAGTGCCAAGAAGTAACTCAGCTCATGAGACTGCTGTACAGACTGCTCACTCAGAGTTACTAGCATCCACCTCAAGAGCTGTAGCTTTAGGCTCGCTGGCCCAATGCTGTTAAATTTCACACCAGCTGAAATTTGTTTTGGCAAACAGCCTTCTGTCCAGTCCACTACACAGCTCCAGACCCTGCTGTTCATATACAATCCTTGGGGAGAGAGGCAAGCAAACTAGCGGACAGAGGCGCAGTGGCGCAGAGGACATCACTTACCTGGACATCGACTCCTGGGGCCCAAACGCTGTAGTCTCGCCGCGCCGTACAGCTCCATCTCGCGGCCGGCGGCTGGAGACTACAGCTCCCAGGGAGCCTAGCGGCAACTTCCGGTTCTCCGCTACTTGAGCGGGACGCTTCCCCGGCGGAGTGGGGAGAGAGGCAAGCAAACTAGCGGACAGAGGCGCAGTGGCGCAGAGGACATCACTTACCTGGACATCGACTCCTGGGGCCCAAACGCTGTAGTCTCGCCGCGCCGCACAGCTCCATCTCGCGGCCGGCGGCTGGAGACTACAGCTCCCAGGGAGCCTAGAGGCAACTTCCGGTTCTCCGCTACTTGAGCGGGACGCTTCCCCGGCGGAGTGGGGAGAGAGGCAAGCAAACTAGCGGACAGAGGCGCAGTGGCGCAGAGGACATCACTTACCTGGACATCGACTCCTGGGGCCCAAACGCTGTAGTCTCGCCGCGCCGCACAGCTCCATCTCGCGGCCGGCGGCTGGAGACTACAGCTCCCAGGGAGCCTAGCGGCAACTTCCGGTTCTCCGCTACTTGAGCGGGACGCTTCCCCGGCGGAGTGGGGAGTAAGGCAAGCAAACTAGCGGACAGAGGCGCAGTGGCGCAGAGGACATCACTTACCTGGACATCGACTCCTGGGGCCCAAACGCTGTAGTCTCGCCGCGCCGCACAGCTCCATCTCGCGGCCGGCGGCTGGAGACTACAGCTCCCAGGGAGCCTAGCGGCAACTTCCGGTTCTCCGCTACTTGAGCGGGACGCTTCCCCGGCGGAGTGGGGAGAGAGGCAAGCAAACTAGCGGACAGAGGCGCAGTGGCGCAGAGGACATCACTTACCTGGACATCGACTCCTGGGGCCCAAACGCTGTAGTCTCGCCGCGCCGCACAGCTCCATCTCGCTGCCGGCGGCTGAAGACTACAGCTCCCAGGGAGCCTAGCGGCAACTTCCGGTTCTCCGCTACTTGAGCGGGACGCTTCCCCGGCGGAGTGGGGAGAGAGGCAAGCAAACTAGCGGACAGAGGCGCAGTGGCGCAGAGGACATCACTTACCTGGACATCGACTCCTGGGGCCCAAACGCTGTAGTCTCACCGCGCCGCACAGCTCCATCTCGCGGCCGGCGGCTGGAGATTACAGCTCCCAGGGAGCCTAGCGGCAACCTCCGGTTCTCCGCTACTTGAGCGGGACGCTTCCCCGGTGGAGTGGGGAGAGAGGCAAGCAAACTAGCGGACAGAGGCGCAGTGGCGCAGAGGACATCACTTACCTGGACATCGACTCCTGGGGCCCAAACGCTGTAGTCTCGCCGCGCCGCACAGCTCCATCTCGCGGCCGGCGGCTGGAGACTACAGCTCCCAGGGAGCCTAGCGGCAACTTCCGGTTCTCCGCTACTTGAGCGGGACGCTACCCCGGCGGAGTGGGGAGAGAGGCAAGCAAACTAGCGGACAGAGGCGCAGTGGCGCAGAGGACATCACTTACCTGGACATCGACTCCTGGGGCCCAAACGCTGTAGTCTCGCCGCGCCGCACAGCTCCATCTCGCGGCCGGCGGCTGGAGACTACAGCTCCCAGGGAGCCTAGCGGCAACTTCCGGTTCTCCGCTACTTGAGCGGGACGCTTCCCCCGCGTCGCGGGACGCGCGCGGGCGTCACCGGGCGGAGCCCGGGCAGAGGGCGGGCCGTCTGTGGCTGTCCGTGGACGACAGTGGTTGGCAGGCCACCCCCCTAAGATCCCCTCAAACGTACGTATTACACTCAGGTACAAATATGGGTGACTGCACTGCTACTACTACCCATATTGATATATCATCCCAGGGTGCTGATACCTCCGTCTCTCTCATCACATCATTTGAAACATTGATTGAAACTGCCTTTAATGAAATTGTGGAGATTGAGAGGAGGTTTTCCATGGGCCCACTTGCCACTAACAACAAATCGAGTGTTACTAACATTGCAAATGGAAATATACATATTATCCCTGAGGTTACTGTGGTTAAGCCATTACACCCGTCTGTTAACGTGCCCATTGTTTTGGAGGACGAAAACACTCTTACCTATATAGCAGCAGACTCTGCCCCTCTAACAACTGCTGCTGTTAGTCTACAGCCGGTACTGTCATCAACACCTCCAGTACCTCCGCTAACAGAAACTATCCCTATCAGCACAACTGTTTCCCAGGATGATGTTATTACCCTGGATATTACGGACTCCAGTAGTAACAAACTGGGAGGGGGAAAAAAGAAAAAGAGGTACTACTAAGCAAAGCGCCAATAAAAGGAAACAACCTTTATCGAATAAAAGTCATCCCACCCCCCAAAGCCTGTGGAATAAACAAAAATCTTTGGGGCCGGTAACTGTCCCTATGGAGGATAAAGACTCAGCGGATATAGATAGCATTTCTCCCTCGCCCACCATTCACCCCAATGGGAATTTTAATATTATATGGACCCAAACAACATTAATGGGAGATAATTACAACCTCTCAAAACAAAATGGGAACCTTATAGAGACTATAGTGGACACTATTTTTAATCGATTGGAAAAACTCATGATCAACCAGTTTAATAATGTTTTTAAAAGATTGGACAGACTAGATAACCTGGTTAAAAATGATGAAGCTAAAAGGAAGGGGTCTATTATTTTGGATCAAATTAGAGCCGACCGTCTCCTAAAAGAACTTGAATCCCTAAGCAACACCCTGCCACTAAAAATACAGGATGCTCGTATCGTATTGGATGAGGGCACGAATAACCCGGGAACATCATCACCGTCCATCATACAACCTACAACCCAACCCCGATCTGCTAACACAGGGGTTAAGTGTGCAAAACCCAGTATAGCTGCTAAAACTATTCCAACTCCTGCACCTAGAAAAACTACCTCTATGGCTACCACTAACAAAAATGCCATCAGTAAGGATGATGGCTTTACCCAACCTACTACAGCAACAACTACAGCAACAACTGTAGATAACAATAAAGGTACCGCCCAAGCAGGGTCCAATAGGCCTCGCAAACACGAAGGGCCTGTTTTACCCCTACACTTGCCACCGGATGCCTGTCCTTTCGTTCTGGTTTTGGCAGGAGTACCAGTGTTGAGGGAGGATCAGGGGGAAACCTGGGTACAACTACGAAACAAGTGTATAGACTGGCTGACTAAACATAAGGGGGTTGGATATGATATATCAAGAGAAATCATATCGGTTCGCAGGGTGCCTTGGATTGGGCCATTACTTAAAGATAAGGACGGAGATTGTATAGTTCTTAATTTTAAAAATCCTGGAACTGTAAGACATTTGCTTAACATAAGTGGTAACTGTTCGGCCATTTCTACGGTTGCAACCATGTTACCTTTAAGCTACTTTTACAGACAACCCCCTATGCATTTTCGACCACCTTTAATGCAATTCCACCCTCCATCCAGGTATTTTCAGCCACCTGCTATACAATTTCAGCCAGTTGCTTTCCCTTTTAATACATTTAACAGATTTGCACCTTTGTCAGGTTTGGATATGTTAGATTGACCCTCTCCGATTAAGTCAGCTAACCCAGTTGTTCCATCACCAACTTTAATCAACGGAAATCAGGAAGCCTCACATTCCTTGACAGGGATTCCAGGAAGAGGCCAATCTATGAATAATAACCTTTTGGATTCTGTACTTTCTCTTGTAAGTTGGAACATAGCGGGTCTCAACTCTAAACTGAAAATCAAAGAGTGGTCTGACTGGGTCAATAATAATTGTGACATATTGTTGCTTCAAGAGACTTGGTGCATAACTAATCCCACAATGGAGGGCTACTGTTGCTATAACTCTAAGGCCTCTGCTTCATCCATGGGTCGCCCCAGTGGGGGGTTATCAATTTGGTCTAAGATAAAACCCGGGGCACAAACTAAACAGATCCCAACACCAGGCAAATGTTTTATGGCTGTGAAATACATTAACAGGATGATTTTATGCATAATTAATTTTTATAATAATGATTTTGTTAATCATCCCAATGGAAACTTTCTGTCTTTGTTTAACTTTATTGATGACATCGTGGAGGCGCTGAAGTATGGGTCCTTTGATGGTATTTGCATCTGAGGTGATTTTAACGCTCATATGTATCGCACTAGTGCCCCATGCCGTAATGGTGAAGAGTTGAAGAATCTATTAGCATCCCGTAATCTAGTAAATGCTATGGAAATTGCTGGAACTAGTGCTGAAAATATATTCACACCCACCTATATAGGTCAAGGCTGCGCTTCCACGATAGATTATATATTTCTTTGTCCGTCCCTGTGTGATATAACTCGAAAAGCTGAGGTTAACTGCTCCGCATATAGTGACCACTACCCGCTCAGAATATATCTAGACAATCCTCAGACCATAAAGGCTGCATTGAGAACTGAGAATGGGCCACAAAATCTGGTACTGTCTACCGATAGACTAAGACTAATATGGAAAGGGGTGGATAATAAAGCTATCCTAGCCAAGGTAATTAAAAAGCATCCTCTGTTAATAGAGACCTGCTTGTCACTTGATAGTACTGGCGAAGTATTGGTTGTTGCATTTAGTAATCTTTGTGGGGCTATTAAAAGGGAATCTTCTAAACCATCTAGGCCCAATATAGATCACAGCCCTCGCTGGTTTGACTCCGCGTGCTCAAAGGCCAACAGGGAATTGAGGGCGGCCTTACAACAAAATCCTAGGGATTTTAACCTAGTGAGAGAATTAAGATCTAAATATAAACTCGCCCTACGGATAAGATCTGAGGCTTTAGTGGTTAACCACTGGGAGTCACTTACGCGGACTGCCTCGCTAAAAGACACTGCAGGGTTTTGGAGAGAAGTCAAATCACTCAGGTCTCTTGGTTCTAACATCCAACCAATTAACTGTAACATAAATGGTGAGGTCTGGGTGGAGCATTTCTCTAAAATCTATACTATAGTAGCCCCTACTATAGATTCTGCTTCCCTATTAAATAATGCTGAACAACTGAACTTTTCAATATCTGAGGTGGAGGATGCAATTTTGGAGAGCGCTAGCAATAAAGCCCCAGGCCCCGATGGTCTATCCATCGACCAGATTAAATCGGAAATCAATTTTTGGGCCCCTTTATTATGCAACCTATTCAACAATCTGACCGACAGCTCAATCCCCGAATCCTGGTCGAACAGTGTCATCGTACCGATATTCAAGAAAGGTGACAGGTCCGATCCGGCCTGCTACTGTCCGATCTCACTGATCGACAATACATTAAAAGTACTTGGTAGGGTACTATTCAAGAGGATAAGGGAATGGGCTGAGGACAATAATGTGCTACATTGCAGCCAATTGGGGTTTAGAAGCCATGTGGGCACGGTTGAGCAGTGTCTCAACTTGAATCTGATCATGGCCAAATATATTATCGTTAAAAAGTCCCCACTTTATTTAGGTTTTATGGATTTGAGTTCCGCTTTTGATTTTGTCAATCGTTCTAGGTTATGGTCACAATTGCTTGATTATGGTTTAGATGATTCATTAGTATATTTTCTTTCATATTTACATAGGGACCTTAAGGCAAGAGTACGCATTAATAATGATGGTGATCTATCTGATGATATTTTTATTAGAAGAGGCGTCCGACAGGGCTGTGTACTCGCCCCTTTGCTTTTTATTTTATATATTAATGGGTTGAGCCCTGCCCTGAGTAAGAACTCCAAGGATGTCCCAATTATTAATGGTTCCCCCATTACTACTTTACTCTATGCGGATGACGCAGTATTAATGGGGCGTACCCCAAATGCTTTGCGTTCATTAATTACAGGGTTTGTTGCTTTTATGTCTGATTTAGGTTTAAATACCAATTTAAAAAAATCTTTTATTATGAACTGTGGACCAAAAAGATACAACATTCTCTCAATTAAAAGTGGTGATAATGAATTAAAATGTACTAGCACTTTCCCCTACTTAGGGTTATTATTCTCCAATACTGGTTCATGGCAGCATCACACTGCCCACGCAAGAAATAAGATTGGTAAATCAATTAATTCAATTTTATCTCTTCGTCAACCGAGAACGGCTGATGTGATTACCCCCCTGTTAAATATTTATCGCACCCAATGTCAGCCAACTGGGACATATGGATCAGAAGTGTGGGGTTATTGTAACAGCATGCCTTTGCAGTTGGAGGAAAATAGATTTTGCAGGAAGGTGTTGGGTGGAACCTCCTGTGCTCCAACATTCATTTGTCACCAAGAACTTATGTTGCCATATATAGCTGATTTTATTAGGTCAAGGCCTACGCTTTTTTGGATAAAAATATGGACAAATCCAGCGGCTTCCTTGACCCGTAGCATAATCTCAGATTGCCTATTACATGAACGATCCCATCTCATCCCTTGGCTAAATGCGGTCAAGACTAGCCTGCTGAGCTTGGGACATGGCTCTTTGTTTAGCTCCCCAAATACTATTGTCCCCGCCCACAAGAATAATGTAAAACGGGCACTGTTTGAAATATACAAAGAGGAACGTATGAGATCTGAATTAATGAAACCAGCTATTATTAAATATCTTCCACTAACTGAGACAGGTAATAATAATTTAAATAAACCATACAAGCCCTGTAGATATTTGTCAATACCAATAGGAAGATGGAACCGGAGCCTTTTATTTAGGTTCCGGGATGGAAGTATTGTAAATTTACTGAGTTTCCCACTTGGCTATAATAAGAATCTAGAAGAACTTGATTGTCCGTGCTCTGTCGGTGGGAAACAAAGTTTACTGCATTACTTTATTTTCTGTGGCCACTATAAATTGTATATCCATCATTATCTAATGCCGATCTTCAGAAAATATAACCTAAGAGACTTTAAATTGGCATTGAAATTTCTGCAAATGTTACCAACTGATGATGTTGTATACACTATAAGCTGCTTCATAAAAGCCTGTGTGAAATCGAGGGCAAGTATGGAACATGCATAATGGCCTATGGATGCATAACGCACTTTAAAATCTAAATATAAATTGTATAGGGGATTAACTATATGTATGGAATCAATGATTATTGGTATTAGCTAAACAGAAATTTATGAATGCATCTTTTAATTGTTTAATGTCTTATATCTTGTATCATGCACTTTACGCCACATATGCTGCTCATGCCCAATTGGGCTGTTTTTAACTTCTATACATGTTTTTATGTATTTTAAATGTTTCATTCTGTATGTACTTTTATGGATCTATCATAATCTGAATAAAGATCATTTCAATTCAATTCAATTCAATCCTTGGGACAATTAGGAGCTTAGCAGGGAAGTGTATGGTCTTTTGTGCAGTTTATCATAGCCAAATCCCCCTCAACATGCACAGCTACCAAATTAAACATTGATACCATCTCTGGTGGTACGTGCATAACACCCCAAATTAGTGATACATGCTGAGGCGATTGCTGGAATCTCCCATCCACCCCCACCCCCAACCCAGCCCTCCACACGCCTCCCTTGGCCCACGACGAGGCCTGCATGCAACATTTAGTAGCCCGATTGGCTCCTGTAAGACACAGCCCTCTACTGACTTCAGACAGAAACACTTTTACTCAGCCATCAACAAAAATCAGGAATTTGAGTGCAGCTGGAGTTAAAATGACTAACAAACAGCATCAGTAATCTATGCGTGTGAGTGATGCAACCTACTTTCTATTGGTGTCTATTCAAGGCAATTGGTTTCATATTGCGTGGTAAAAAACATAACGTATATTTTGCAGTGAAATACTCCTTCCGAATGTGCTGCAGCTTCTGCCTCAGAGTTCAAACAGCCTTTCACACTGATGCATTTGTTGGCATCTCAGCACGCCCGGGCTGATGAGAAGTGAAATTTGAGCTAAAAATTTACTCGAGACTTTGACTTAGAGGGCGTACATAATTAATAATTATAGCATCTGTTCGCGGCGCCCCTGTTTAGTTTTAAAGGCACACCAGGGTGCGGCACAGATTGGGAACCCCTGTGCTAAAGGCAAAGGGCATGCGCATTGTCATTCGAAAGGGGCTAATCAGCCTCAATCGGAATGACAATGGGCCTGCCCTCAAGCTGAGAGCGCTCAGGGAGGGGCTGCTGCAGCCTCTGGAGTCACAGAGAAGTGCGAGCAGCCCCTGGAATCGGGATGAAAGAAAAAAAGTTCTCGTTTTTATTAAGGACTATTCTTGCCGTCCCGGGATGCTTTGTGGAAAGTAAGAAGTAGGGGACCTGACTGAAAGAATTTTTAGAAGTAGGGGCACGCCGTGCCCTTCCGTCCCCACCCACTTCTATCATTGGTCCAGCCACAAACCCCCTGCAGGCTGCAGCCACATCTCACCGCCCCATCTGTTTAACAATACTTCACCCTCCCAAGGCCCATTGCTCCCCGGACCCCCTCACCTCACACTCTATCACACTCTATACACTAATATGTATATCAAAACATAATTATTTTATTTTATTGGTATATAGCTTATGTTCAATTTTCTTATTCAATTATTTCATTCAGAACAACATGATTATATATCCATAATATATGATAGACGTAAGGATGATGGAGGCAGTGTGGCAGGTGTCAACTACGCGCGTTTCGGCATACGTGCCTTCATCTGGTAGCCGTCTATTGCACTAAAACAAACATACAATCAAAAAAATAAAATAATATTTGATTACTTTTAGGTGGTTACATATAACATGAAATATACTTCAGAGATCTTTACATTACAATCTATTTTGTTTCAACTATTACTGTCAGTTTTCTGGATCAAATTAACATTTATGGAGTCGCCAAACAAACTATCACATATTTTATAAAACTATAAACCAGTTAAATGCTAAATTGTATTTTTGCATTATTTTAGTCTATTTTCTCCCCTCCTTCACCCCACCAAATTCATTAAAAGTCAAAATCTGAAAACAGAAAAGAGTGTATAAAGAGGAATAAAAAAGAAGAATAAAACCCTGTCCAATTCACATTAAACGTGATCACAAAGACATATTATATACAATTATATACATATGTGACTTTAGTACATTGATATCAAAAACATTGCAAGATACCTCAAGGCTTTAAATATTCTTGATGACATCAGCCATTATTTACTGATAATGAAAAATCAGAGAGCAACAGCTCCCCACCACACATGGGAAAAACGATGAAAAAAACCACCTCAATGGGAGAAAAAACGCGATGTACTGATATATATATATATAAATGCTCCTCATAGTATTGAATGTGCAATATTATCTTACCATATATCGACTGATGCCTTTATTCCGTAGAATACTGGCGCTTCACTGTTTATTATGTGTAACGCCTGGTTGATAAGATGTAATATTTATCGCACGTCGGTTATTAACTTCACTGTAAAGAACAAATTTACATTTTAGGTAACTTATGAGATGGCCTAATCATGGATTAAATAGTTTAATCTAAATGAGACCCTTTATGGCTCATAATTCTGAATATAGTAAGTATACATCATAAAGTACCCGGGCTCCGTGGTGCTTAAATTGGTCTGCCTCATCACATGTTTTTAAAACAGAAGGAATATCTCGTATTTTAAAGCTTATATAAATAGATCACAGCAGCATCTTACCACCCCTTCTGTTTAACAATACTTCACCCTCCCAAGGCCCACTGCTCCCCGGACCCCCCCTCACCTCACACTCTGTAGCTGCAGCATCTAACTGCCCCTTCTGTTTAACAAAACTTCACCCCTCCCAAGGCCCACTGCTCCTGGACCCCCCAACCCCTCACCTCACACTCTGGAGCAGCAGCATCTCACCTCCCCTTCTGTTGAACAAAACTTCACCCTCCCAAGGCCCGCTGCTCCCTGGACCCCCCTCACCTCACACTCTGGAGCCGCGGCATCTCACCGCCCCTTCTGTTTCACAATACTTCACCCTCCCAAGGCCAGCTGCTCCCCGGACCCCACCTCACCTCACACTCTGTAGCAGCAGCATCTCACCGCCCCTTCTGTTTAACAATACTTCACCCCTCCCAAGGCCCACTGCTCCCCGGACCCCCCACCACCTCACACTGTAGCAGCAGCATCTCACCGCCCCTTCTGTTTAACAATACTTGACCCCTCCCAAGGCCCACTGCTCCCCGGACCCCCCCTCACCTCACCCTCTGGAGCAGCAGAATCTCACCGCCCCTTCACTTTGACGGTACTTCACCCCTCCCAAGGCCCACTGCTCCCCGGACCCCCCCTCACCTCACACTCCATATCAGCAGCATCTCACCGCCCCTTCTGTTTAACAATACTTCACCCCTCCCAAGGCCCGCTGCTCCCTGAACCCCCCTCACCTCACACTCTGGAGCAGCAGCATCTCACCGCCCCTTCAGTTTAACAATACTTGACCCCTCCCAAGGCCCACTGCTCCCCGGACCCCCCCTCACCTCACCCTCTGGAGCAGCAGCATCTCACCGCCCCTTCAGTTTAACAATACTTCACCTCTCCCAAGGCCCACTGCTCCCCGTACCCCCCTCACCTCACACTCTTGAGCAGCAGCATCTCACCGCCCCTTCTGTTTAACAATACTTCACCCTCCCAAGGCCCACTGCTCCCCGGACCCCCCTCACCTCACACTCTGGAGCAGCAGCATCTCACCGCCCCTTCTGTTTAACAATACTTCACCCCTCCCAAGGCCCACTGCTCCCCGGACACCCCTCACCTCACACTCTGGAGCAGCAGCATCTCACCGCCCCTTCTGTTTAACAATACTTCACCCCTCCCAAGGCCCGCTGCTCCCAGGACCCCATCTCCTCACACTCTGGAGCAGCAGCATCTCACCTCCCCTTCAGTTTGACGGTACTTCACCCCTCCCAAGGCCCACTGCTCCCCGGACCCCCCCTCACCTCACACTCCATATCAGCAGCATCTCACCGCCCCTTCTGTTTAACAATACTTCACCCTCCCAAGGCCCACTGCTCCCCGGACCCCCCTCACCTCACACTCTGGAGCAGCAGCATCTCACTGCCCCATCTGTTTAACAATACTTCACCCCTCCCAAGGCCCACTGCTCCCCGGACACCCCTCACCTCACACTCTGGAGCAGCAGCATCTCACCGCCCCTTCTGTTTAACAATACTTCACCCCTCCCAAGGCCCGCTGCTCCCAGGACCCCATCTCCTCACACTCTGGAGCAGCAGCATCTCACCGCCCCTTCAGTTTGACGGTACTTCACCCCTCCCAAGGCCCACTGCTCCCCGGACCCCCCCTCACCTCACACTCCATATCAGCAGCATCTCACCGCCCCTTCTGTTTAACAATACTTCACCCCTCCCAAGGCCTGCTGCTCCCAGGACCCCCCCTCACCCCACACTCTGGAGCAGCAGCATCTCACCTCCCCTTCAGTTTGACAATACTTCACCCCTCCCAAGGCCCACTGCTCCCCGGACCCCCCATCCCCTCACACTCTGGAGCAGCAGCATCTCACCTCCCCTTCAGTTTGACAATACTTCACCCCTCCCAAGGCCCACTGCTCCCCGGACCCCCCCTCACCTCACACTCCATATCAGCAGCATCTCACCGCCCCTTCTGTTTAACAATACTTCACCCCTCCCATGGCCCACTGCCCCCCGGACCCTCCCTCACCTCACACTCTGGAGCAGCAGCATCTCACCGCCCCTTCTGTTTAACAATACTTCACCCCTCCCAAGGCCCACTGCTTCCCGGACCCCACTCACCTCACACTCTGGAGCAGCAGCATCTCACCGCCCCTTCTGTTTAACAATACTTCACCCCTCCCAAGGCCCACTGCTCCCCAGACCCCCCTCACCTCACACTCTGGAGCAGCAGCATCTCACCGCCCCTTCTGTTTAACAATACTTCACCCCTCCCAAGGCCCACTGCTCCCCAGACCCCCCTCACCTCACACTCTGGAGCAGCAGCATCTCACCGCCCCTTCAGTTTAACAATACTTCACCCTCCCAAGGCCCACTGCTCCCAAGACCCCCCTCACCTCACACTCTGGAGCAGCAGCATCTCACCGCCCCTTCTGTTTAACAATACTTCACCCCTCCCAAGGCCCACTGCTCCCCGGACACCCCTCACCTCACACTCTGGAGCAGCAGCATCTCACCGCCCCTTCTGTTTAACAATACTTCACCCCTCCCAAGGCCCGCTGCTCCCAGGACCCCATCTCCTCACACTCTGGAGCAGCAGCATCTCACCTCCCCTTCAGTTTGACGGTACTTCACCCCTCCCAAGGCCCACTGCTCCCCGGACCCCCCCTCACCTCACACTCCATATCAGCAGCATCTCACCGCCCCTTCTGTTTAACAATACTTCACCCCTCCCAAGGCCTGCTGCTCCCAGGACCCCCCCTCACCCCACACTCTGGAGCAGCAGCATCTCACCGCCCCTTCAGTTTGACAATACTTCACCCCTCCCAAGGCCCACTGCTCCCCGGACCCCCCATCCCCTCACACTCTGGAGCAGCAGCATCTCACCTCCCCTTCAGTTTGACGGTACTTCACCCCTCCCAAGGCCCACTGCTCCCCGGACCCCCCCTCACCTCACACTCCATATCAGCAGCATCTCACCGCCCCTTCTGTTTAACAATACTTCACCCCTCCCATGGCCCACTGCCCCCCGGACCCTCCCTCACCTCACACTCTGGAGCAGCAGCATCTCACCGCCCCTTCTGTTTAACAATACTTCACCCCTCCCAAGGCCCGCTGCTCCCAGGACCCCACCTCACCTCACACTCTGGAGCAGCAGCATCTCACCGCCCCTTCTGTTTAACAATACTTCGTCCCTCCCAAGGCCCGCTGCTCCCAGGACCCCCCCTCACCTCACACTCTGGAGCAGCAGCATCTCACCGCCCCTTCTGTGCGCTTTCTGCAGCTTTCTCTCGCCCACAATGCAGGGCGCGACGGCCCCAGCTTGCCTGTAACAGAACAGGGCAGCAGTAACATGTTTTATTTTAAAGAGGGCTGCATGTAGGGGCTGAGATGCCGCCTTCGTGGTGGCATGTTGTGTCCTGTCGGTCATGGAGTTAGATGTGAGTGCGGGCTCCTGTGGTGGCCGTGGCCTCTTTCCTGGACGGCTAGCTCTTTTCGCCTGCTTGGGCGTGGAGCAACCACTGACTATGGTCGCCACTTACTGCAGGGTTTGTCAAGGAGGTGACATTTAGACATTGGTTATTTAATGCGATTTTATAGGGCACAAACCTCACCCGAAGGTGTCAGTGCGCTTTTCAAAAAGGACCAGTTATGTTACACAGACTTCAGAATACAGGGGTTACATCTAAGCAACAAGCTCTTTTTATAAAACAAGGATATGGTCTTGTCTCGTTCTTGCTCTGACAGTACCCTGCCTTTTAGTGGTGAGGCAGTCTCCAGGCTCTCTCCCGCAAGAATATGCTTCTGTAATGCGAGTCTCCATTGAAGATATTTAAGCCATTCTCCTTTCCCCATCTCATAATCCCTTTGTAAATCCACAAACGTGATATATGCTCCTCGTCTCCAAATGTCTCCTAACGTTTCAATTCCCATTAACTCCCATTTGGCATAGCCCTCTAATTTACCTACTTCCTTCAGAAAGCCGCCCATCCACAGCGGCGTCATTGATGAGAGTTTGCTCTCCCAACCTGAGTGCTTTGTTGCCGCCTTCCACGACCTGGCTACTGTTTTGGTAAGTGCTGGGAGACGTTTATCCATTTGTTTCGTGTATAACAATTCCTGTGGGCCACGTGTTCTACCCTGTACGCTGGCTCCGCTCTGTCTTCAAACATCCAGCCATTCACATTCACCAGCTGTAAGGCCCAGTAATAACTGCGACCTTCGGGCACCGCTAGGCCCCCTTCGAAGACCCCTCTTTGGAGCTTGATCAGTACTGTACGAGGGGACGCCCCACACCATAGTAGCACCTGTAATTCTGATTCCACACTACGGTAGACGAGGAGGGGTACTTCATATGGTGAGTTTTGCAACACATAAAGCAGACATGGGAGAGGCATCATTTTGTACAGTGCCGCTCCTTCCATACGCGCCAGGGGGAGCGTGCGCCAATGTTAAGCATCAATTATGAAGCTATCTAGCTGCCGCCCTGGGTTACAACGATGACATTTGTCGGGATCCTGCAGAATGTAAATCCCCAAATACTTAAAACCTTGCTCCTGCAGGGCCACTGTACATCTAGACGTCAAGGTGGGAGCACCTCCAGCCAGTGGTAATAACAGTGATTTATCCCAGTTAATCTGGAATCCTGAATATTCCCCATATATACAAAAGATCTCAAGGGTGCTGACAATTGATTGCCTTTGTTTCCTCACATATAATTAAATATCCCCTGTATAGTGATATTCGGTCTTCCCGCTCTTCCCCCACCGGTATCCCCCAGATCAATGGGTCCTGGCGTAACAAAGCAGCAAGCGGCTGCAGGGCTAATGCAAACAAAATTGGAGAAAGTGGACATCCCTGTCTAGTTCCTCTCTGCAATGTCAATGTGCAGGAACCCGTTGCGTTGACCCTCACTCTGGCCAGAGGCTGGTTATAGAGGCGCTTCACCCAACCTATGAATTTAGGACTCAAACCAAATCGCTCTAAGACTGTATACAGGTGATTCCACTCCACGCTATCGAAAGCCATGCTAGTATCAAGTGACAGGGGGGCAGCCTGCACCATGAGGCATTTCTCTGTTATGTGCAATATTCCGTACAGCCGACGGAGGTTCAGCCTTGTGCACCTTTGAGGCATAACCTCGGATGGATCAGGGCCGTAATGACTCCAGCCAAGTGCGTGGCCAGGAGCTCTGCGAGCACTTTTACCTCAAAATTAAATAGTAAGATTGGTCTGTATAAACCACATTTAGTGGGTTGTTTACCTGGTTTTGGGATCACAGTTATCCCCTCTGTCCGCTGGTCCAGCGGCAAAACACCCTCCCGAAGTGCCTGATTAGACATGATTACCATGTGTTCTGCTGTTACATCCGGCATGGACTTGTACATCTCTACTGGCAGGCCATTAGGGCCGGCTGCTTTTCCCGATTGCAGGTCACAAGATGCTGAACTGATTTGATCCACTGTTAAGTCTTTTTCTAATCGTTCCTTGTCCTCTTCCGTGAGGTGCGGCAGAGAAACGTCCCGCAGAAAGTCTCTGCAGTCCTCTTTAGTGTGTCTTGTGTGTGAAGTATAGATTCCTTCCTAATATTTAGCAAATTCCTCTGCTATTTCTACCATTGTTTCATATTTATTCCCCATCTCCTCTTCCAGACTAGGAAACCCAGCTACCCTTCATCCTCCTGTTATGTAACCACGCTAGCCGTTATCCCCTATGTCATAGAGCCGATGTTGCGTGGCGAGCGCTTATGCCCTGGCACTGTCTTCTGCTAGTTCTTTTTGTCGAACTTTTAAGTGCTGTCTCTCTACTATCGCTTGTGGATCAGTTCCTGATGCTTGGGCTTCTAAACTGCGTATCACAAGCTCAAGGGTAGCACATTTGATGTAATTTTCTTTTTTTAATGGCGCCTATTTTAGCATGCACCCTTCCTCTGATAACCATTTTAAAGGCCTCCCAGAGGGTCACCACCGATTCAATTGATCCTACATTTTCTTCAAAGTACTACCCCGCCCCACACTCCCCTCATTTAATTTCTAAAATCCTCATCCTTGAAGAACCAGGGGTCAATCTTCAGTGGCAATGTGTGGTCCCTCCCCAGGGCCTAGTCAACCTCATATCTACAGGGGAGCGGTAAGATTTGCCCCAACCATATGTGCCGCCTCCCTAAATTCTCCTAGTCTTGGGACCTGCATTATGATGTAGTCAATGTAGGAGAGTAGGGTCTGCTTCCTATGGTTACCCCTCTTTTTGCTTTGCTTCCCTGGTTTTTCGACTTTAGTCTGGCTGTGGCCCTGCTAATCAGGACCACAGCCTAGCTATTCTCTTTCTAAATTGATACCATGTACTTTAGGTACATCCCAAATTGGTTACTGGGTTACCCTTATGAGTCCCTGTATATGAGCCTGGGTAAGGTGGTGTAAGCACCCCTTACTGGGATAGAGTAAACCTATACCTATATATATATATATATATATATATATATATATATATATATATATATACCTCCAAAGCGGTTCCTTTTCGGGAGATGATGCAGCGCTCACGCATGTGCGGTATCCTGCGGCAGAACCAAGCCGCTATTATCCACAAAACTTTCTCCCAGCAAGGGAAAACGGGTCGCACAGCCAACTTTGGATTTTAAACAGCAATCCTTTTTATTTTTCTCATTTCTAAGGGCAACAGGCGCCTGTTGCCCTTGGAAATGAGAAAAATAAAAAGGATTGCTGTTTAAAATCCAAAGTTGGCTGTGCGACCCGTTTTTCCCTTGCTGGGAGAAAGTTTTGTGGATATATATATATATATATGTATATATATATATATATATAGACACATATTAACCTATAAGTCACTCCTATGGCAGGCCTTGACAATCCTGAAGGCAGAGTGCTTGGTTTTGTGTGAGAGGGTGCCCTAGCATGAGCTGAGCCCCTCTGCAGCTTTCGAAACCATCTCCTTATAGCTGTTCTATGATATAGCCATACCATATACTCTTAAGTGCATTATAATCCTTGCGGTTAATGCTAACCTTGGTTTGGCTTTGTGAGAAGTTGGCATGATATATGATGCTCACTAGTTCTAGTGATCACCTTGTATCAGTCCAAACAACCCTTATGGTGATTGGTTGTAAAATCAACCTTATAGACCAGCTATCCTAGTAGCGTGGACAAAAGCAGTCTTTCGGCTAAACTCTGAATGGCATGTGAAGCCAGCTGTTTTACCACATATAACCCCTTGAATACCAAGTGAAAGGACACCACACAGGTTGTTATGAAAATAAACAGATATTTATTAACTAACATACACCTCTGAACTCTTTATGAGGTCAGAGGGCTAAGCACATGACAAACTCTTAGGAAAAATACGTTTAAGTTGCACGATTTACAATGGTGCCCTAGAGGCATGACAAACCATATACTAAGTAAGTGGAATGTGAAAGTCAATCAAAGGGATGGAGCTGTCCAGAGGCTGTAGGATCGCTGGGACCACGCTATACTAACTTGAGGTAAGTAATAGGAGGCCCACGAAGCGCGTGTGCAGAGTGTGAACTCACACGCGAGATGCGTACAATCGTCTATGGACAGTACAGTTTAAAGAAAAGGTGAGTACGGACGTCCCTGACTAGATAGGACTAAAACGACTGTGGAACTGGACACTAGGAGAGTCAAGCTACCCTTGAGCACCGAAATGCTCGTGTTACCTCACCCACAGGCTGCGGGTGCATAGGTGCCAAGTCGTGTCGGGTTCCGGCGTTGAAGTCTATGGAGCCTGGAGGAAAAGATGCTGCAGGCGGTCAGGAGGAAGATGTCCGGTGTGATCCAAGGGTGGATCAGTGAAGAGAAGAACCTGAAAGCAGAGGGGACAATGTTCAAAGTCACTAGCCAGTGACTGGAGTGGAACCAGGAGTGGAACCAGATGTCGTCGTCGCGATCAGGTGAAGATGGACGCTTGTCTCTGCAGCCACGTGGACCAGGTGGTGTCTTCGATGACCAGGATGGAGGCACGAGCTGTCCCACGCAGGCTCTCGCTGTCGGCGGTGTCGTCTCCGGATTCGGGTTCAACAGGCCTTGGCAAAGGCAACCCACGCGGAGAGTAGAAACAGTGTCTGGAGTGGACCAGGAGGGTCCGGGGTTCTCCTCTTTTGGAAGGGAGCAAGGGCCAGTCTGGAGCAACCAGACCAGCAGCAAAGTTGTCGGAGTTCGTTGTCTAGGAGGTCACAAGCCAGCCGGCAAGTGACCAGACATCGCGTCGAGCAGCAACCAGGCAGAAGGGCCCCACGCAGATCTCGTGGAGGCTGGAGGGCTGATCTTCGATGCAGGAGCTGCTCGGGGCTTCTCAGTCCCCAAAGCACTCGGACGAGGATGCATCTGAAGTCGTGCTGGAGCGAAGTGCTGCTTCTTCCAAGATGGCCGGTCCCACGTGTCTCGTCGCACCCACGGGTCTCAGCTGTGCTGCAGATGTGGGTAGAGGTCAGAGAGGTCTGGGAATCTGGGTCTCGTCGGGCTCGGAAGTCTGGATCCTTGCAGGAAGACGACAAAGGGAAGCTGCTGTACGCTGATGGTGCCTGCGGGTGCAGGGTGGACACTCCTTGCCCACAAGGGAGATTTCTTCAGTCTTCTGTGGAGCAGAACGTCGAAGTCCAGAGTTTCTTCTTGTAAAGTTGGTCAGGATAATCTGATTGGAATGGGACCAGCTCCTACCTTTATTCGGCTAAAGGGGGCTGCACTACGACTAGGTCCCTCCTCTGGGTGGGACCAGGAAGGGGGGTGGTTACAACCCCTTTCCTTTGTCCGGCCTGAGGCCAGCTCTGGGGCTGGAGTGCCCCAGGAACTGGTTCAGACCGGTGTATGCACAGGGCACCTTGTGTGCCCCAGGCATGTCTCATTCCTTTGAGCCCTGTCCTACCTAATACACAAAATCCTGTCTGGGGTGGTGCTAGCACCTCCCAAGGCAGGAAACCCTTTGTCCAAGCCTCCCACGCTGGAAGGACTCCCAGCAGCAGGAGGTCAGACTTGTGTCTGTGGTGGCAGCATCCATTTTGTGATGCTGAGGCTCGAGTTAACTTTAACCGGGGTTCACAGTTACATACATGTCGTGTCCCTCTAGAAGGGTGGAATGCTAACCCCGTCGCCAGCATTGGCGAGGGGTTAGTATTCCAATTCATATGACACCTTACTCGACATGTTTTGATAATGCTATGCCAAAGTTAGCATTTGACCGCGAGGTTCATAATGCACTTAAGAGTATATGGTATAGCGTTATCATGGAACAGCTATTAGGACTTGGTTCCGCAAGCTGCAAACGGGCTCAGCTCATGCCAGAGCACCATCTCACATAATTTCAAGCACTCTGCCTTCAGGATTGATAAGGCCTGCCATAGGAGTGACTGATAGTAGTATATGTGTCCATTTTAGGGTTAGATATAGGAATACTATATCTAAAGCAAAGGGTGATTACACCACCTTGCCCCAGCTGTCGTGCAGCCGGTTGTGTCAGATTTGGATGGCCAACCAGGGGTGCCATAATACATGCTGCAGCCCCTGGTAGGCCCTGGGTGCACCTATGCCCTGGGTACCTAAGGTACGCTGTACAGGGACTGATAAGGTGACTCAGTATCCAATTAGATATGTACCTAAGGTACATGGAATCCATTTTACAGAGAGAGCAGTGGGCCTGGGGTCCTGAATAGCAGAGTCCCAGGTCAACTAAGTCGAAAAACCAGCAAAACACCAGGCAAAAAGTTGGGGGCAACCATAGTCAGATATCCACCTTCCTACATAACCCCCCCCCCCCAAACGAAAGGAGATAAGGCTATCCATGACCAGGTAAGCCTATATTGCCTGAGTGGCCTTAGGAGGTGGTATATGCACTGGCATGGTTACCCCCTATATCATGGTCCACTAAGCAATCCCTCACCCGAAGGGTACCTGAGGGTCTCCACCATAGGGAATCTCTACCTGTGGTGTGTTTTGGCAAAGTAAAAGGCTGGTGCTGGGATGGAGTACTGAAGTGAGACTCCACTAATGTTGGGCTCAACTTCCTCCAATCACTATCCACCATATATGCCTTTCTTTCCAGGACTGAGTTGTTGTGAGCTCTCAGGGTCAACCTCTGGCTACCTAAAGCTGGAGGCTGAGTCCCTCTGTTTGGCGTGCTGGAGGGACAGGTCAGGTTTGGGGCTTTTAGGTCCCAGGTTTGGCTGTGCCCAACAGTGTCCATCTGTGGGAGGTCCCTAACTAAGTTTAAGGGGGATCCCTCAGGAGTTAGTTTTATTGTCACTTGGCTAGGACTACTAGCTTCAGTGCCCTTAATCTTCTGATTGGGGAGTTCTTTTGGACAGGGGGCCCTTTGGGGTCCACCACTGGCCTCCCTGACCTCTACAGCCCTGGGCTGACTGAGGCAGGGTAGAGAGGGGCAGGTTACCTGCTCCAGACTGGGTCCCACCTTGGAAGGGTCCACTGTCATCAGGGGTTCTGCCAGGCTAGGCCTGACTACCTCTGGGGCAGTTTCTTCACAAGGGGTCAGATCAGTTCCCTGAGGAGGATGATCCTTTCCTAAAGTCTGGTGGGAGGGAGATTTTTCTTCCTCCTCAATGCTCTCTGTCTGAGTGGAGTGATCCATAGTTTCAGGCTTCACAACACCATTATCTGTCTGAGTTTGAGCTGTGGCCATCACAACTCCACCAACCTTTTCAGGAAGGGACACAGTTTGGGTATGGGCTGCTACCATCACAGCCTTGCCAACCTGTTCAGGGAAGGAATCTGTCTGAGATTGGGCTGTGACTGGCACAGCTCTCCTGACCTGTTCAGGGAGGACATCTTGGACTGGGGCTGTGGCTATCACTGCCCCACTAACCTTACCATGGAGGTTTACCATTTTAAAATGGGTTTCTTGCTCTACCTCAGCCCAGGCTGAGATCTCTAAATCATTCCCCAGTAGGCAATCTACAGGCAAGTTTGATGACACTGCCACTCTTTTGGGGCCAGTGACACCTCCCCAGCTGAGATTGACCACTGCTATGGGATGATCTCGCTGCACTCCATCAATGTTGGTTTCCTGGTATGTGGCTCCAGGTATAAGTTGCCTTGAGGGGACTAGGCTCTCAGTCACCATGGTGATGCTAGCTCGTGTCTCTGTAGGCCTCAACCTTTGAACCATTGATGAGGGGCTCCTGTCTGTACTTGTCCAAAGTGTTGGGACAAGCTGTGAAGTTGGCAAACCCCATGCCAGTCTCACAGACAAGAGTATCTAAGTCAGGGGATCTGGTTAGGCCAGAGTCCCCAGGAACTCCCAAAGAAAATGCACCCAGATTCTTGGGGGCACTCCCACCACCTGGGGGATTACTACTAGTAGTAACAGGAGGCTTGGAAGTGTTACTTGGGGGTATGTTCTCCTTATTGTTGTTGGCCTTTGGGCAACTGCCTTCAGTTTTGTAATGGCCTACCTGTTTGCAGGTATGACAATCAGGTTTCTTTTGGGTATTGGAAGGATTTTGGGACCCATCCTTTTCAGAGGAATTTTGGGGCCCTGTGGTTTGATCTGAAGATTTATTCCCACCCTTCTCTTGAGGCTTGGTTGATTCCTTCTTGTGGTCACCACCTTGGTTCTTAAGCCTAATCCTGGTTCTGACCCATTTGTCTGCCCTCTTACTCAATTCTTGTGGAGAGGTCAGATCAGAGTCTACCAGGTGCTGGTGTAATAACTGGTTCTGACAATTATTTAAGACTTGCTCTCTCATAATAAGATTATACAATCCTGTGAAGTCAGTAACTTTACTACCCAGTAGCCAGCCTTCTAGAGCCTTAGTGGCACAATCAACAAAGTCAGCCCAATCCTGAGACTGAGTTTTCTGGGTGTCTCTGAACATCAACCTGTACTGTTCAGTTGTTAAGCCAAACCCATCAATCAGTGTATCCTTCAGGACTTGGTAATTGTTAGCATCCTCAGCTCTAGTAGTGAGGAGCTTATCTCTACCTTTACCTTCAAAGGAGAGCCACAGTATAGCTGCCCACTGACTTTGGGGGATGCACTGCCAGTGCAGGCCCTCTCCAAAGCAGTCATCCATTTGTGGATGTCATCCCCTTGTTTAAAGGGGGGCACTATTTTACTCAGTTGTCTAGTATCAAAACTCCTGTCTTTATCTCTAATGATAATGCTGCCACCAGTGGGGTCTGCCCCACTCAATTTCTGCTCTCTGGCAAAGGCAAGTCTTTCTTTGGCCAGGGCAAGTTCTTCCCTCTCAATCCTCAGATTGACTTCCCTCATCTTAGCTTCATGCTTTCTTCTCTGGGGGATGTCATCCCTCTCTGAGAAGATGCCTGAGAGACATGGGTGTGAATGGATCTGTTAGAGCCTCTGGAGCGAGACCTAACTCGTCCACTCCCAATGTTAAGTCTGCCTGAGAGTGGGCCTGGGGGTCCCCCAGTTCCATTCTCATGCAGGCTTAAGCTGGTCCTGGTGAGCCTACTGACTACTACTGGACCTTTGTCTGCCTCATCCCCTGATAACTCCTCTTCCTCTCCCTCCACTGCACTGTCTGCTCCATGGAGGTTAAGGTCAGGATCACCAAGGGTTCCCTCTAAGGGGGCATGCTCCCATCTGGATTAGAGGGGCCTGTGTTAGAAGCCCTTCTGGCATCATATGTCTCTAAGAGACCTATCAGGAAAGGAGTGGTAGGGTTAGAACCCTGTTTTAGTTTCCTGGAGGTACCCAATTGTCTCATCTCCTGGAAGCTAAGGGCTGCATATCTGGAAGTGAATGAATGAATGAATGAATAAAATATTTAATAAAGCGCACTGTGGCCAAGCGGCTTCCTGGCGCTGAGGACTAGAGCCACCAATCACAGAAGAGGCCACTGAGATTTAACAGGGAAACGCTTGAGAAAACAAAAAGGTTTTTAAGGCTTTACGGAAGTGAGAATAGATGGGAATGGAACGTATGGACAGGGGAAGGCCGTTCCAGAAACGGGGGGCCAGAACAGAGAACCTGGTACCACCCGTTCTGGACTTGCGAAAACGGGGGAAATGAAGGAGGGAAGGAGGGAAAGAGTGGAGGAGCGAAGAGTGCGGGTGGGGGCGTGAGAAGAAATGAGGAAACTAATGAACAGAGGAGCAAAGCGGGCCTGAGCTCGGAAAACTAGGCAGCCCAGTTTAAAGAGCGATCTCTGGAGGACAGGGAGCCAGTGGAGGGACTTAAGTGCCGGAGTGATGTGAGAGGTTTTAGGAAGATGAAGAATGAGACGGGCAGCCTGATTTTGTTTTGCCTGTAAGCGACGAGTTTCGTAGGCTGGGATGCCCACGTAGAGGCCATTTCCATAATCAAGACGGGAAGTGATAAAAGCCATAATAATAATTTTGAGGGCATCGGGAGAAAAGAAACGGGAAATTTTTCGAATAAGACGGAGTGAAAAAAAGCAGGAGGAAACAAAAGAACTGATTTGTGCATGCATAGAAAGATCCTGACTGACTCTAATCCCCAAGGTGCGAACAGAAGCGACAGGTTCAGGGGGAGGACCAAAAGTGAGGGGCCAAAAAGAGGAAGACCAGGGGTTAGAAGAGCCGCCCGTCAAAACCAGCTCCGTCTTATCCGGGTTGAGTTTCAAATGATTGAAACTCATCCACTCAGATATAAAAACCAAAGTAGAGCGAAGTTTGTGAAGGGAGTCAGAGGAAGAAGAAAGATCGAAAACGAGCTGGAGGTCATCTGCGTAGTTATACACAGAGACTCCCATATCGAGAAGGGACAAGATAAGAGGGTAGATATAGAGATTAAAGAGTAACGGGGAAAGAGAAGAGCCTTGGGGAACCCCACAAGAAACCGGGCGAGGAGGGGCAGAGAAACCAGAGAGGTGAACTGCTTGAGACCGTCCCTTAAGAAAGGACGCAAGCCAAGAAAAGGCAGAACCCCGAATGCCCGCTGCGCCAACACGGCCGAGAAGGATGGAGTGGTCGACCGTGTCAAACGCAGCGGACAGATGGAGGAGGACCAGGGCCTGAGGGAGATTGGAATCGGCTTTCCCCTTCAACTCATCAAGCACAGCAAGGACCACTGACTCCGTAGAGTGGCCCGGGCGGAAGCCCGCCTGATTAGAGGCCAAAAGATGGTTCACCTCGATATAAGTGGACAGACAAGATGTTACATGGCTTTCGAGGATCTTACCCAAATAGGGAAGAAGAGAAATAGGCTTAAAGTTAGAAGGGAGGGATGGGTCCAGGTCGGGTTTTTTAAGAATAGGTAAGACAATAGCTGATTTAAGAGAAGCAGGAACTAAGCCCTGGGTAAGGGAAGCATTAAAAAAGGAGAGAGGGGGCGCTGGGCAGCTAAAAAAAGGTATTCTAAGAATACGTGCAGGAGCACAATCCACCGGCGATCCGGACTTAACTTTGATGAGTAGAGCATGGAATGAGTCCAAAGATATAGGCGGAAAATGGTCTAGGAAGGAGACAGAAGGAATATTGGATTTGATCTTAACGATCTTATCGATGAAATAGTCGTTAAGTGAAGAACAAAGAATCTGAGAAGGGACAGGGCTAGGGCTGGCGCGGTCAGAAGAGGCTAAATTATGAACTAGGGAAAAGATCTCCCTCGATTTGTTAGCCGAAAGGGCGACTTTCTCGGAAAAGTATTTAGATTTGGCCGAGAGAATCGCTCTTTTATATTCATGTGAGAGAAGTTTATATTTGGCCCGAAGAGTAGGACAATATTTACGTCTCCACTGACGCTCAGATCGTCTAAGATCTAACTTGAGGGCTTTTAGCTCAGTGTTGAGCCATTTGTGGGCGTCATGGGGACGAACGGTTTCACCCTCCTGAGCGGGGCAACCAGATCACAGGAAGAGGATAGCCAGGTTCTGACCGCCTCAGCCTGAGAATCAAGTGGAAGATCAGAGAGATCGAGGGTGGAAGAAGCTTGAGCGAGCGAAAGAGAGTTCAGATCAGCCTGATTCCAGCTACGAGCGAGAATATTCTTAGGTAGAGGGGGTTTATCAGTGGAGCCCAAGTGAATAGAAAAGGAACCAATAGAGTGATCCGACCAGGTGCAGGGAAGAATGGTGGGGGAAAGTGACCTGTGGAGGGTCCACAACCACAAGGGGAGTCTCTGAAGACTCTCCATGGGTAGACATGCTTCTAGTGAGGTGTAAGTGGTGCACTTACCTACACTATGGGTATACCTACTGATCCCTTGCTAAGAGTTGTAGTCAGGGTGTGCTACTCCCTTTCTACCACAAAGCTGGTTCAGTAGAACTCAGAGTATTTCTAAGCTTGTTATATGTACCTATGGTACCTTATGTGATCTTTCAAATGATATCTCAAGATTATATTTGTTATATCCTTACAATGATGTAATGTTCCATGGTCTCTATGCTCACTGGATTCCAGAGTGTGGAATCCAGGGAGCAGTACACAGATGAACAGTTCCTGAGTGACTTGGTACTTGGATCTCCCTGGGGTTGTTGCTGTGAATAAACTACTTTCAATCTACAAATCCACTGTACTTGAAGTCATTTCAGTGGCCACGAGGATGGGATCGTTTTGAAGAATTTATATCATCAAATCTGGATTAATGAAGATTTCATGAAGAAATCAACTAATGAACTGAAAGTTTATGAAGAAAATCAACTGATGAACTGAAGATTTTCTTACATCTGATAAATTTCAATTGATGAATGCAACAACCCCAGATTAACAGAATATTTCGATGGATTTCCAAGGTATCTGATATTTTTTTTTATTTACACCTCCTCAATTTGCGCTTAAATTTAAACTTGATAAACTTAGAATCAGAACTTATAATCGTTACTTTTATGATATTGTTCGCGCAATTTGAATATTTCTAGTAAAGCGCGCAACTTCAACTTTTTACTAAAGCGCATTTCCAACCTAAAAGACCTTCGTAAACTTTCAACGTTTCTCACTTGAAAAATGCTGTGTTGATTCAATTTCAATCCCTCGCGTGCACTCGACATCTCCATTGTTGTGTGGTCTTCAAGCGTCTCTTCGTAGCAACGCAACGCATCAATTTCAGCAAACAACAAAGCACCACGTCATCGCGTATTATTACGCTACGACGTATACGTGGCGGCCATTTTCAGTTTCCTTGACAACCTGATGCCATTGATCTCCACGGCTTCACGACTCGGCTGCAATTTCTTCGTTTACACGCGCGTTTACACGCTGCATTTACATTTTAATAACGCATTGCTGAATTTCAACGCTCAGTACAAAACGAAAACAACATTGACAATAAACCTCTTCAGCTACATTTTACCTCGCTGACAACGGTGACTACATTATTTATGTTAATTCATTATTTTATATTCCAGTGACAACGGTGACTACTTTAATTATTTTAGTTATTTTTTTTTCTCTATTTTCTTCTTGATGTTATTGTCTGTTTGATATAACGTTAGTAATTATCATGGATGTTTCATCTTCTGTGATTGCTCCTCCTAAATTTTTGCAATCTCCTGGTCCTCCATCTATGAACTGGGAAGATTGGTCTGAATCTTTCGAGACTTATTTAGAGGCAATTGGCGGTGATGTATTTTTGCCATCCAGGAAGTTAGCTTTATTAAAACATAATTTGGGAGTTGAGGGCAGGAAAGTCTTAAAAACTTTACCTACTATCATTCGTGTTGTTTCAACTGTTGTTGACAATGATGAAAGCAGTGAAACCAGTGAAACCAGTGAAACAAGTGCAAATGATACCTCCATAGATGTATATTCTGATGCATTAAAAGTTTTAGAAGAAAATTACGGGAAAAAAACTAGTATTGTAGTCGAAAGGCACAAATTTTTCTCTAGAGCGCAGTTGCCCGGTGAAAATGTGCAACAATATGTAGCATGCTTAAGAACTTTAGCCATTACATGTAAATTCAAAGACCTACATGAAGAGATAATTAGAGATCAATTTATAAATAGGATTAAAAACATTAAAATTCAAGAACGCGTACTTGAACTCAAAAATCCATCTTTACAGAAAACTCTTGACACTGCTAGAAAAATGGAGAATACTTCTCCTTATGTTAAAGAGTTGTGTTGATAAATGAAGTGTACATGATGTTGTGGGCAGATTCATGTTCACCGTATACCATCATTGATAAAAACATGTGGGAAAATGGGAACAAAGACACTTTAATAACTTCTGATGCACGACCTAAAGGCTATTGTGGCATTAAGTTACCTGTTATGGGTTATTTTAATGCCAAGGTAACTTTCAAAGGGAGATCTTGTTCAACAAAAGTATACGTTGTTGAACGGGGACGAGCTTTATTGAGTTGGAAAGATCTTAAAAAGATGGGGTTAGTACTGAACCCAAATCATCCTGATCAGGTAGTTTTAGCGAATGACTATCTTGACCAAGTTTTATTGACCAATGAGGATTCATCTTCAAGATGGGAAGCCATCTTTCCCAAATTATTTAGCAAAAATTTAGGATGCCTAGTCAAATTTGAACATAAAATTATATTAAAAGCTGATAACACTCCATCTGTTCATAAAGTAAGGAACGTACCTTTTGCCTTACGGAATCCTCTGAAAGAAGAATTAAACAGATTATGTGATGCCAAGGTAATAGAACCCATTGAAGCTTCAGATTGGCTTAGTCCCATCGTTTTGGCTCGCAAACCCAATGGAAAAATTAGGATGTGTGTGGACCTGAGAGATCTAAATAAAAATATTTGGGTAGATAGATATCCTCTGCCACATATTAATGAAATGATTTCTAGTATTAAGGATGCCATGTATTTTTCATCAATTGAACATCTTTCATTACGCCTGAGGGTGCTTTTCAATACCTCAGAATGCCATTCAGTTTGGCATCTGCATCCTCAGTTTTTCAGAGAGTCATGTGCAGTATTTTGAAAGATGAATTGTATGTAAGAATATTTCAAGATGATGTTCTTATTTGGGGGAAAGATCTAATTTCTCACGATCAGGCTGTACACAATGTGTTGCAGAAGTTACAAGACGCTGGTTTGACAGTGTGTGGTGAGAAATGCAAGTTTGGGGTGAAAGAAATTGATTATCTTGGTCATACCATCTCTAATGAAGGTGTTAAACCTAAAATGAAATTAATGGATGCGATTGAGAAAGCACCTCACCCCATTAATAAGGATCAACTACGATCATTCTTGGGACTTGCAGAGTACTACTCTAAATTTGTCCCAAACTTAGCTGATAAAGTGTATTGTTTAAGATTATTGATGAAAAAAGGTGCTTCTTTCGTGTGGTCAACTTTGTGTCAACAAGCCTTTGAGAACATCAAAAATGATATCACTAAAGCTGTAGCTCTTAAACCGTATGATCCTGATCACCTTTCTATAATTGTTGTGGACTCCAGCGCTTATGGTCTAGGTGCTGTTCTTATGCAAAAGCACGAAGGAATTGAACGAATTATTGCGTTTGCGTCTCGCACTCTTAAGGGTGCTGAACCTTCATATTCTGTAATTGAAAAGGAGGCATTAGCATGTTGGTGGGGTGTAGACCATTTCAAGACTTTTATTTGGGGGACTTCATTTGAATTAAGAACTGATCATCGACCTCTTATTGATATTTTTACCACTAAAGGTGCTGCGAGAGCTACACCTAGAATAGCAAAGTGGTTATATAGATTACAGGGGTACAATTTTCAAATAAACTACGTTCCTGGTCATAAGAATATAAGCGCAGACTGCTTATCCCGCCTTCCTTTGCCGTGTGTCAAGAACGATACAACTGAGGATAATGATGAGTGGTTAATTGCCAGTATTGAAGAGTCTTGCAACAATGCATTTAGTGAACAGGAATGGGTTCAAGCTGTGACCAATGACACTTTGTTGCAACAAATCATTAATAACCTACATGTCGGTGTAGATCTGTCTTCTCTGGACAAGTCCATTTTGGCAGATTATAAGATGGTTTGGCCGGAACTTTCGTTTTATGATGGAATTCTTAGGAGAGGTGACAGATTAGTTGTACCTGCGGTTTTGCGTGACAAATTATTGAATTTGTTACATGAAGGACACAGTGGAATGACTAGCATGAAAAGGAGGGCTAGAAATGATTTTTGGTGGATTGGAATGGACAAGGATATAGACAGGTGTGTTAGGAATTGTCTGGCATGTATGTCTAGTGACAAATCTCATAAATCCCAAGAAACTCCCATCTCTGCTACTCCTTTTCCTGACAAGCCTTGGGACAAAGTGGCTATCGATATCTGTGGTCCATTTCATGTGAAGGGTATTGAGAACAAGTTTGCAATTGCCTTGATGGATTTTTATTCTAAATGGCCTGAAGTGGCTTTTGTTAGAGATATCAAGGCCTCCAATATTATTGAGTTCTGTGAAGGTATTTTTCGTAGAGAGGGCTATCCTAGAATCATCTTATCTGATAATGGTCCTCAATTTATAGCAGAGGAATTTTCACTTTATCTTAACAAAGTGGGTATAAGACACATTACTACTTCTGTATATAATCCAAGAGAGAATGGTTTGATAGAAAGATTCAACCGAGTATTGAAAGAATGCATTCAACTTGCCAGCAATAATAACGATGATTGCAAAGATGCTGTTAAAGAAATGTTGTGGTGTTATAGGAATACTCCCCATACAGCTACTGGAGTTTCTCCATTTTCTTTATTAAAGGGACGTACGGCTGGATCTAAAGTCAAACCTGCATGGATGTCTAGAGATTGCTCAAAAGTAATTGATGGTGAGAATGTATCAAGTAAAGTTCGACAATATCAAGACAAATATGTTCATAGTCATAATTCAAAAGTCAACTGCAGTAGTAGAACTTTTAAGGCTGGGGATTGGGTACGTTCGCAATTAATGTGAAATCGGAGACCTGGTTCCTCTACATGGTCCAAACCCAAACAAATTGTTTCAGTAACTGGTAATATTGTAAAACTAGATGACGGCAAGCAATGGAATGTGAGAAGCATTACAAGATGCAATGATCTTGAATGTAAACACATGTCTGATCAGGCTCTAAGTTCTCAAAAAACATCTGTTGAGAAAAGAGATGGTGTTCCCATGTCAGTGTCTTTATCATCTAGGCCTAAGTGTAAACCAGCGTGGATGATGGATTACATTTGTTCATGATTTGGAGCACTCAAATACATGTCATAGGTTTTAAGTATATTTTCTTATTTTCTTTTAGATTTTGTTTTGTTTGTTTTTATAGAAAGGGAGATATGTTATATCCTTACAATGATGTAATGTTCCATGGTCTCTATGCTCACTGGATTCCAGAGTGTGGAATCCAGGGAGCAGTACACAGATGAACAGTTCCTGAGTGACTTGGTACTTGGATCTCCCTGGGGTTGTTGCTGTGAATAAACTACTTTCAATCTACAAATCCACTGTACTTGAAGTCATTTCAATATTTGGTAAAAACAACAGCAAGCTCAAATCCCAACCGCTGCACACCAATGTGAGAAGTTGGCCTGATATATGATGCTCACTAGTTCTAGTGATCACCTTGTATCAGTCCAAACAACCCTTATGGTGATTGGTTGTAAAGTCAACCTTATAGACCAGCTATCCTAGTAGCGTGGACAAAAGCAGTCTTTAGGCTAAACTCTGAATGGCATGTGAAGCCAGCTGTTTTACCACATATAACCCCTTGAATACCAAGTGAAAGGACACCACATTGGTTGTTATGAAAATAAACAGATATTTATTAACTAACATACACCTCTGAACTCTTTATGAGGTCAGAGAGCTAAGCACATGACAAACTCTTAGGAAAAATACGTTTAAGTTGTACGATTTACAATGGTGCCGTAGGGGCACGACAAACCATATACTAAGTAAGTGGAATGTGAAAGTCAATCAAAGGAATGGAGCTGTCCAGAGGCTGTAGGATCACTGGGACCACACTATACTAACTTGAGGTAAGTAATAGGAGGCCCACAGAGTGCGTGTGCAGAGTGTGAACTCACACGCGAGATGCGTACAATCGTCTATGGACAGTACAGTTTAAAGAAAAGGTGAGTACGGACGTCCCTGACTAGATAGGACTAAAACGACTGTGGAACTGGACACTAGGAGAGTCAAGCTACCCTTGAGCACCGAAATGCTCGTGTTACCTTACCCACAGGCTGCGGGTGCATAGGTGCCAAGTCGTGTCGGGTTCCGGCGTTGAAGTCTATGGAGCCTGGAGGAAAAGATGCTGCAGGCGGTCAGGAGGAAAATGTCCGGTGTGATCCAAGGGTGGATCAGTGAAGAGAAGAACCTGAAAGCAGAGGGGACAATGTTCAAAGTCACTAGCCAGTGACTGGAGTGGAACCAGGAGTGGAACCAGATGTCGTCGTCGCGATCAGGTGAAGATGGACGCTCGTCTCTGCAGCCACGTGGACCAGGTGGTGTCTTCGATGACCAGGATGGAGGCACGAGCTGTCCCGCGCAGGCTCTCGCTATCGGCGGTGTCGTTTCCGGATTCGGATTCAACAGGCCTTGGCAAAGGCAACCCAAGAGGTAAGTTGAAACGACGTCTGGAGTGGACCAGGAGGGTCCGGGGTGCTCCTCTTTTGGAAGGGAGCAAGGGCCAGTCTGGAGCAACCAGACCAGCAGCAAAGTTGTCGGAGTTCGTTGTCTAGGAGGTCCCAAGCCAGCCGGCAAGTGACCAGACCACGCGTCGAGCAGCAACCAGGCAGAAGGGCCCCACTCAGATCTCGTGGAGGCTGGAGGGCTGATCTTCGATGCAGGAACTGCTCGGGTCGGGGCTTCTCAGTCCCCAAAGCACTTGGACGAGGATGCCTCTGAAGTCGTGCTGGAGCGAAGTGCTGCTTCTTCCAAGATGGCCGGTCCCACGTGTCTCGTCGCACCCACGGGTCTCAGCTGTGCTGCAGATGTGGGTAGAGGTCGGAGAGGTCTGGGAATCCGGGTCTCGTCGGGCTCTGAAGTCTGGATCCTTGCAGGAAGACGACAAAGGGAAGCCGCTGTACGCTGATGGTGCCTGCGGGTGCAGGGTGGACACTCCTTGCCCACAAGGGAGATTTCTTCAGTCTTCTGTGGAGCAGAACGTCGAAGACCAGAGTTTCTTCTTGTAAAGTTGGTCAGGATAATCTGATTTGGAATGGGACCAGCTCCTACCTTTATTCGCTAAAGGGGGCTGCACTACGACTAGGTCCCTCCTTTGGGTGGGACCAGGAAGGGGGGTGGTTACACCCCCTTTCCTTTGTCCGGTCTGAGGCCAGCTCTGGGGCTGGAGTGCCCCAGGAACTGGTTCAAACCGGTGTATGCACAGGGCACCTTGTGTGCCTCAGGCATGTCTCATTCCTTTGAGCCCTGTCCTACCTAATACACAAAATCCTGTCTGGGGTGGTGCTAGCACCTCCCAAAGCAGGAAACCCTTTGTCCAAGCCTCCCTCGCTGGAAGGACTCCCAGCAGCAGGAGGTCAGACTTGTGTCTGTGGTGGCAGCATCCCTTTTGTGATGCTGAGGCTCGAGTTAACTTTAACCGGGGTTCACAGTTACATACATGTTGTATCCCTCTAGATGGGTGGAATGCTAACCCCGTCGCCAGAAATGGGGTTAGTATTCCAATTCGTATGACACCTTACTCGACATGTTTTGATAATGCTATGCCAAAGTTAGCATTTGACCGCGAGGTTCATAATGCACTTAAGAGTATATGGTATAGCGTTATCATGAAACAGCTATTAGGACTTGGTTCCGCAAGCTGCAAACGGGCTCAGCTCATGCCAGAGCACCATCTCACATAATTCCAAGCACTCTGCCTTCAGGATTGATAAGGCCTGCCATAGGAGTGACTGACAGGAGTATATGTGTCCATTTTCGGGTTAGATAAAGGAATACTATATCTATATATAAATGCTGCAGCCCCTGGTAGGCCCTGGGTGCACCTATGCCCTGGGTACCTAAGGTACACTGTACAGGGACTGATAAGGTGACTCAGTATCCAATTAGATATGTACCTAAGGTACATGGAATCTATTTTACAGAGAGAGCAGTGGGCCTGGGGTCCTGAATAGCAGGGTCCCAGGTCAACTAAGTCGAAAAACCAGCAAAACACCAGGCAAAAAGTTGGGGGCAACCATAGTCAGATATCCACCTTCCTACAGGCTTTATCAAAACATGTCGTGTAAAGTGTCACACATTTTGGAATACTACTTCCCCCCCCGCCAATTCTGGCTGCTGGGGTAGCATTCCACCCTTCTAGAGGGAGAAGACATGTACAAACTGGTATACCCTGTTAAAGTTTAAAATCGCCTCGGCATCACAAATTGGATGCTGCTGCCACAGACACAAGTCTGATCTCCAGCAGGGAAGGCTTGGACAATAGGTTTCCTGTCCAAGACAGGAAACCTATTACACCTCCCCAGAAAGACTTTAGTGTATTGGGGCAGGGTGGGCTGCATTCAGTGAATGCTTTTGAGACACTGCCTGGGGCACACCAGGTGCTCCATGTATTATCCAGTTCAAACCGGTTGCCGGGGTACTCTGACCCAGCTCTGGCGTGAAACTGGACAAAGGGAAAGGGGTATAACCCCCCCAACCCTGGCCCTTCCATAGTTGGAGCCATAGAGCTAGTCCATCCCCCAAACCTGGTATAAGTATAGGATCCCAGTCCCTAGGACTTTAGATTACCTTGGACGAAACTCGGATACATAAATCTTGGACTTTCGACATTCCATATCGACTGGAAGACGGAAGAATCTCCCTTGTGGTCAAGGAGTGACCACCCTGTTTTAAACAGGCAACAAGAAGCATCTTTGCCGGTCTGCATTTTTGAGGCTCCCGCCGGATCCCGAAGAATCTGCGACACAGGACACATACATCCAGATATCTCTGACGCTGACCCGAGCTCCCAGCAAAGCTGAGACCCGTAGCGGACACGAGAGACGTGAGACCGGAACTCCTGGACATCCTGCATTTTTGCAACTGGACCTACTTCCCGAGGTATTCCAAAGTTGTGCATTGTGGTATTTGAAGTCCCTGCCCGAGCACCTTTTGCACAGAAGCTCAGAAGCCTACACTCCACGAGTGTCCCGTGGGCCCGCTTTGTGCATTTTAGCTCGAGGCTCCTTCGCGGTTCCTACTCCGTTGGCTAGTGAGCCCCCCACGAAGGACAATTTTTACTTTCTTGAGCATCCCTGGTTGCTCCAGGCGTGCTCCCACTCCTCTCCAAAGGAGGAGTCCCTCAGACCTTGCTGGTCTGCACCGAAGCTAATCTCAACATCTTGCGTGGGATGCTGTTGCCAAGGTTTGTTGGATTTAATCCAGATTCTTTTGCTGCAGCACTCAACATCCTTCGTGGGACAGCTCGAATCCAGCTCCTGGTCATCGTCGATGCTTCATGGTCCTCGTGGCTGAAGAGTCAAGCTTCACCTCTTTCACCTGGAAACACCCTACATCGGTTGGCATCTTCTCATCGCCTTCCTGGCCACTGGCTAGTGACCCAGACTCTGTCCCCTCTGCTTTCAGGTGCTTCAGATCTCCGATCCACCCTTGGATCCACCCGGACACTTTTCGTCTGGTCGCCTGCAGCACTTCTTCACAGTTCTCCATCAACGACGAAACCGGACACCAAAAGGCACCTATGCACTCGGCTTCCCTGGGTGAGGTAACACGAGTACTCTGGTGCTCCCGTGGGTCTTGACTCTCGAAGTGTTCTAGTCTAAAAGGGTTCCATCGTAGTTCACCCAGAAGTGTCCTTCATCTTTAAAATTGTAACTTGTTCGTTTTCCATAGAAAGTCAATGATGATCCGCGGCTGTGCTTAGACACTGCACGCGTCCCCCGTGGGCCTCTTACGTCCTAACCTTGGGTTGTTTCTGGTTGCCCCTGCGGTTCTACAGGCCCTAGGCCTGCTTTCTAACTCTCCCATGCTTGTTATACCACTATTTTAGTATATGGTTTGTGAGGCCCCTAGGGCAAAATGATACTCTGCAACTTATCGTATGCTAATTAAGTTCCTTGTATTGTACTTTTACCTATGACCTCCTAAAGAGTCCAGAGGGGTTGTGTTAGGAATAAATACATATATATTTGATATATACCTTATGTGGTGTACTTTCATTTGGTCATTCAAGAGATTATAACTGGTAAAACAACTTGCTTAACTCGCCTTTAAGTCTTAGCCTGAAGGCTGCTCTCCACAGCTACCACTAGAATAGCTTTCTATAACGGTTGTCTTTAAACCTACCATCAATAAGGGTTCTTTGGACTGGTGCAAGGTGCCCACTAGAATAGTGGACATCATATACCAGGCCAACTTCGCACAGTCAAGCCTTGAGAGGCTGCCCGCTGCTGCTGAAAGATGTGTGTATTGTTTCATATCAAGATATTGATGTCTCCAAATGACACCCAAGCCCATTTCCTCAAGTAAACCCCTCCGCTGACCTCCTTGTCTTGTGGTACCCACCCGGTTGGGTCTCTACCTAGCATATCTAGTTCTGCGTATATAATATCGTTCATATCTCCTCCCAGGACCAGTCTGCCCTCCGGTAGCTTCAATAGCATGGAGCCCACTGTAGACCAGGTGGAGAATAGACAGAGCAGAAATTGAATCGGTTTCCCTCGAACATGCTGCTTATTGCTGCATATCTCCCAAGGTTATCAGTCCACTCATTGTATTCCACATTAGGGCATGCTTATTTGATCAGAATCCCTACACCGCTGGAACAGGAGGTGTATCCCGCAGGCGCCCTCAGAGTGTATCCGTATCGATCTAGAGCCTTGCAGTGGTTACCCCTGAGGTGTGTTTCCTGTAGGAGAACACCATTGGGAGCGTGGTGTTCGATATATTGTAGCACTGTCGATCTTTTCTATTTCCCATTTAGGTCATTAACATTCCAGGACCATATCTGATAAAAGATTGTGTTTGTCTATGGGTTGCCATCGAAATGTGTGTTCACCGTGGGAGTCTCCCTCTCCAGGTGGGCCCCTCCTGCTTCTATATGTCCAATCTCACTCTATAACATCAAGAAAGCTTTATTCGGTTGCTTCATAAAAAACAATCATAAAAGCACAGAAGAAAAAGAGCACATCAATACATGATTTACAATTTAAAAGGTAAAAATATGTATCATATCAGAATAAAATACATCAATACGTGGTCTGAAGTAATAAAAATGTCATCTTAATATAAACAAGATGCCTAGTACATTGTAAACTTAAAACGTTATTAAATTCACCTATAGTTTATCCAAAGTGAAGGTTTAAGTGGACAAACGATTCCTATGTCTCAAGACTTTCTTCAAATAAGTCACCATTTTAAAAGTGCTATGCACATCTTCAAGCTGTTGTAGTGCGAGTAAGGCAGGTCGGCATTGTTGGAGCCCAATCATTTTTAAAACCGGTACCAGGTAGAGTCTCCTTAAGAAAGTATAACATTTGCAGGACAATATTACATGGATCGTTGATTGGTTGGAATTATTATCACAGGGGCATAATTGGAGGTTTTGGGACCAGTCATTAATTTTGGGCAAATTAACCCCAACTCTCCATCCGGCAGAGCACCTGTCGCCCCTTAACACACAACTGTTCTAGCTAATAGATTAAGGGGGTGGTCAATCAAGCTGGACCCTTAGTCAATCTAGTTGTACTCTGCCCCCTCCCGTCTCAGCCCTTCCACAGCTGTTAACTCCTGTGAGTCTCAGTGAAGTGTCTCTGCCAATTAGTTCAGTGGCACACAGCCCAGAGACTCTGTAGTCCCCAGCACCCCTCCAAAGAGCTCTCACAATACAGTCTTACCTCTGCTTTGATTTCCCTCCTTTATTATTTTGGATCTGCTCCTGCACTCGCGGGATTGGCCTGGCTCGGTGATGTAGCTCGCTGATCTTGCTCGACATCTGTCTCACCACTTTTCTTAGACCATCCGGTTTTCCGATTTACATCCTTGCCCTGCTTCTTCCCGATGGAGCGCCACCCCTCCAGCCTCTCTTGCGCCTCTTCTGGAGTTGCGAAGTGCCAAGTCTTTCCTTCTGCTATCACTCTGATTCTCGCTAGAAAGAGCATCATATATTTCAACTCTCTAGATCGCAGCTCCTATTTCATCGGGTCAAAACTCTTTCTCTGTCGCTGCACTTGGAGAGTAAAGTCCGGGAAGAACATGATCACTGTGTTTTCGAATGACAGGTCTCCTTTCATTCTGGCGGTCTGGAGTATTGCATCCCTGTCTCTGTGGTTAAATATTCTGGTGATTATAGTAGATGGTGGGGTTCCAGGCCTGAGAGAGCGTGCCGGTACTCTGAGCTCTCTCTGTAGGGAAGAATTTTGACAGGCGTGGGGTTTGCAGCTTATTAATGATTAGATCTTCGAGGAATAAGTCAACACTTTGTCCCTCTGCTCCTCGGGTACCCTCGTATGTTGTTCCTTCTTCCTCTCCCCTCCTGGTCTTCCAGCCACGCCGCCATGTGTGTGGCTTTCTGTGTTAGAGTGTACACCTGTTCCTCGAGTCTTTTGGTCTTAGACTGAAGCTGGGTAATATTGGTTTCGGCAATGGAGACTTTTTCACTTAGTTTTGAAGGGTCCACTCTGATGAGGGTCACCTCCACTGACACAGTAATTTTTTTGTTCTAGAGAGCCTTTGACATAAAGTATCGCTGCCATTATTGCGGTTAATGGCGGCTCTCCAACTTCCCCTTACTCTTCAACCGTCATGGGGGCCCTTTGACCGCATAGTTGTCCATTTTGTTGGACTGGATTGGGCCTGCTCCTCTGGGTTTCCTCATCTCTCCGATTGTTGCCGTTCGACTGTCACCATGAGGGGTCCGAGACCCCAGTCACGGAGCTTCTTACCGGAAGCAGCCTCCCACTCTTCATAGTCGGGAGTTCTTGCTTTGACATTCTGCAGTGGTGATCGGGCAGCCCTGCCAGAAACTGAGAAACTCACCTCAGGCGTTTCCGGACGTTCAAATTCTCCGATTTAGCCCTAAAGTGTTGTCTGGGCTTTCTACTCTGCTTCCGGTATGTTCCAATGTCCCTCCCTCTGGTCTGTTGTGAGTTGTGGGCCACCAGCAACACCGCTTCGCACTATGGAACCAAGAAAGCTATCGTACTCCTCAGCCAGTGGCTGTTGCAAAGCGGGGGTTCGTCTGTCTTCCTCCTCAGCCAGTGGCCAGTCAGTGCGCCCTCTGGCGCTTCTCCTCACCACCTCCTTGTTACCTCCGGTGCACCGCAGGATCCCCTGAATCCAACCAGGGCCTTTTCTGTGGCTGCTGCGTGGTGTTCTGCCCTTTAAATCCCCTTAAACAATTATGGTAGGAAATCATGTGTGGCGTATCCCTCCTCGTCAGTGGGTGTATCTCGGTTCTTCCAGAAATAACCTACTCACTGTCACCCTATCTCAAGAGGGGTCTGTGTCGCTGTTTTTTCTCACCTGGGGACCGGCTACTCTTGTCTCTTGGAAACAGCCCAAAGCATGTAGGCCTTTGGGTCCCCTTCGCGCATTTCCAGTTGCTGCCGCCAGACGTCTTACCTGGGACTCTGGGATATTGCCTCCGGCCTCTGTTTCACCTCAGCGCCTGTAGCTGGTAATCCCCACTGGGGGTGAAAGGCCCACAATTTCCTCGCCTCCTCACCGGTGCCGCAATTCCCTCCGGATTTCTGACCTTACAGGCACTCAAGCTGCACCAGCCCCAGGGCATGTTTTTGGCGCCGGCACAGGTCCACCGCGTTTCCAATGGGCTCAATCCCAGATCGAGGTAGCTGTCCGCGGTGAAACTCTGGTTCCCAGGGGCCTCTGGAACACCGATCAGGACGTCAGAGAGTCACCGCTTCACTCGCCGACGTTCTCCAGCCAGGTTTCAACCTCTAGGAATCATGTTATCGATGGATAATTACGGGCCTGGACGGGAGCTCTGCTACTCTGCGGCTATCTTGGTCAGCGGCCAAGCCACCATTTTCCAATATTAGGATTTTAATCTGGATTTTGGCTTTCTACATAGGACAACTATGACTATCACTGCGAAAAAATGCTTTTAGGTGCCAGTCACTTAGGACATGTTAACATAACATTACATTTCAAATATCCTACTTTTAAATACCATGCTTCCAGCCTTGTGGACTACAAGGCCTACATAGGGGTTTAATAATATTTAAAAGGGAGGGTTTGACTAAAAAGGGCTTCGTTATGACACGTCAAAATGCAGTTGTGACACTGCTACAGTCATGTTACAATGTTAAGCCTGAAGCCTTGTCTGCAATGCCAATGTAGAGAATGGCACATAAGGAACTACAATCCACCACTGGCTTTTAACTTTCAGGCCGTGGATACATTTTGTACCATATGCTAGGAATTTATAGACATTTTAAATAAACCAATTAGGATTATACCAATTCGACCATGTTTAAAGGGGAAACACAGGCACTTTACCACTGGTTAGCAGTGAAGGTTTACCTTTACTTATTTTGAGAGTTTTGGAAACCATGTACACAACTCCACGGTATCAGAAAATACACATGCTTCCCACCGATAAATTGGTGGTTGTATACAACGGGAGGTTACAAATAATGTTAATAATTTCAAATGGTAGGTTACATATTTTAATATATTCATAAGATCTCCCTATAAGTTGATGATTACATAGCATATGGTGGTTTTCAGAATTTTTGTTGAGATTAATTTCGCAGCTTATACGAGATTAGAAGGTGTTGTCCTTGTTGCCTTTGCGGCTGAGCCACTACTTGTCTTCCAGTCGTTGCACCTTTACCCATCTTTCTGTGATGTTGTGTTAGACGGCAACCTGAGTGATCACTTTGCTGGAGGTTAGTGAAATGACAGGATTTTATTTACTGGGTGGTCTTAGGTGTATTTCCAAGGGGTAGTGTTTGGACACATCTATTGAATCTCGCTATAGAAGGATTTGTGGGCAACTCCAGTGGAAGGGAGTTCCAGATTCAGGGTGCATTTTCAGTTAAGGAGCATGCACAAGACTTTACTTTCTTGAATCTAGGCAGTCTGAATAGTAGCGTATATGTGCTCTGTGGGGTGAGCTTCTTTCCTAACCTGGTCAATTTCCTTGCTAGATATTCTGAAGTCCCCAAGTGAAGGGCTTTGCGTGTAATGCAGGCTCTCTCTTGACGATACAACTTTCTTTCATTCTGGAGCCATTCTAGCTTAATAATTGAGGGGGGTTTATGTGGCTAGAGTCCCATTTACAGAGATGAGCTTTGATAACACCAAGGTCTAAATCACATTAAAGCTCCCTCTCTGGGATAACGGGTTTAACCTTTTTGAGGAGCTTGAGGTTGTTCAAGGCATTTCTCATTGTGGTGTTTGTGAGTAGCCATGCGCAGGCTCTTGCCTAGCGTGATCCTTAGACGTACAATTGAGAGCATCAAGGAGTGAGGTCCAGACTTGGATTGGTGAGGAGATGCCTTGTGGAGCGATTAGAAGAAATTCCATCTTCAGGGCAGTTGAACTTTAGTTGATTGCTAGCTAGCCCATACTGTACCTCTTTTAGGGTTCAAATCAGGTAGAGAACATTCCCAAGAGAGATTTTTAGGTAGAGCCGAGTGTAGTTTCCAGAACCTTTGCCAGGAAGGATAGGTTGGTCACGGGATAGAGGTTGCTCAGATCTTTGGGTCCGCTCCTGATTTCTTGAGGAGCTGGGTGATCTGTCCTGGCTTTAAACATTCTTGGATTGTTTATTGGGATAGTGAGGCGTTGATTGATTTGATCTAAATAGATGCAATGGTGTGGCGGAATATCTTGACCAAGGGTGAGAGAATAGGATAAGCTATGTGAGTCATTGAGTTTAGGTCTGACATGACTTTGATAAGTTTATCTTCTGGGAGTGTCTTAAATTCATGCCATACTGCATTGTTCTTACGGGGTAGTGTTAGATTTGGGGGTCTCTAGTTGGCACAGGTAGGTACTTGTGACAAGTAGGGACCCTCTCCTCTAGTCAGGACAAGGGGATTACACTCCTAAAATAACCCCTGCTACCCTCTAGGCTGCGTGGTGCGAGCAGTCAAGGCTTATTTCAGAGGTGTTGTAAGTTAGGCAGTTGTGACCACATACAGTAACCCAGTGACAAAACTACAAATGGACACCACTCAGATTTTATATCAATAATAAGTAGACTTTATATAGAGTTACCACAAGACCAAAAACGACCAAAATACACACTATGATTACTTTAAGATGGTAGATTTAAGCTTAGTTCAGTTCAGTTCAGATCTTAGATGCAACACTCTGCGTCAATGTACCTTAGGTTGCGTTGCGCTTCCACGACAAGCAATGTCGCAGCGATGGGAAATGCGGCAAAGTCAGGTGCAAGGAAATATAGATGTGAAGATCTTCCAGACGCGGCACGCTTCTCAGAGACGCGAAAAACTATCAGTTCGATGCGTGGACTGCATCGGCAACACCCTTACGATGCGACGGCAACAGCTCCAGCGGCGACGCTCTTCTCCACGATGCGTGAAGCTTCCGCTCGATGTGACAACTACAGCGGCGACATCCAAGCTATGATGGCAGCAGCTCCGATGACGGCGCGCTTCTCGGGGATGCGAGGTGCTCTTGGTCGATGTGGTGCAATGCTACAGTTCCAGCGGCGACACCCTCCGGCTTCAGGATTGCGACGGCAGGCACAGCGACGACAACACGCTCCGACCTCATTGCGAGATTCTTCTCCTGATGCGGTACAGTGCGACAACCACAACGGCGACACCCTCCTTCTTCGGAGTTGCAACGGCAGCAGCAGCAACGGCGACACGCTTCCTCTTCGTTGCAGCACGCTTCTCTCCGATGCAGTGCAACAGTTCCAGCGGCGACACCCTCTTTTGGAGTAAAGATGGCAGGCACAGCGACGGCGACACGCTTCTTCTCATTGAGTCGCGCTTCCAGCTCCTTGCGACACGCAGTTCCTCAGAAGGCCCAAAACAGCAGCAGGCACTTCCACAAGAACTCTGGGGAGCTGGGGGTTGAAGTCTGTTGTCCCTGAGATTCAGCAGGAGGCAAGCTCTTTTTCAAGCCCTTGGAGATCATTCACAAGTTGAAAGGAAGTACACAAAGTTCCTTTCTACTTCCTTTGGCAGTAAGGCAACCACTGCAGGCCAATCCCCCAAGCAGCACTTCAGCTTGGGAATAGTCTCTCCTCAGTTTCTTCAGGTTCCTCTCCTCAGTAAAGGTTTCTTCTTGTAGTCCAAAAGTGATCTAATTTCATGGGATCAGGGTCCCAATATTTATACCAAAAAATCCTTTGTTTTCTGAGGGGAGAGGGGCCTTTTCCCAGTCCAAACCAGTTCTGAAGCACTCTGTTTACCAGGCTTCTCCTTTCCTTTCACAGTGCAGGGCAGGCACATCAGACGACCCACAGGGGGTGGAGCCAGCATTGTGGGAGGCAGGCACAGCCCTATTCAAGGTTTAGGTGCAACTCCTCCCTCCCATCTAGACGCAGCTCTCTCTATTCCCCACTGGGTGACTCGGCTTGTCTCTTGGAATCCCCAGCCCTGTCACTCACAAAACCAGACAAAGGAATACACAACCTAGCAGAGGCAAGTTTGAATGGTTAGACAAGCGAATACCTACTTTCTAAAAGTGGTATTTGCAAACACAGAATGTTAAAACCAACTTCACTAAAAGATGTATTTTATCATTCTGAGTTCAGGCATACTAAACTCGAATTTCTACCATGTTCTCTGAGACAGTTAGGATTATAAAAGGTAATAACTGTAACAGCCCATTCTGGCCAATGGAGAACAGGTAGCCTTGCAATAGTGAAAAACTAAAATGGCTGTAGTTCACTATTAGGACAGGCCACACACACCAGGGCTTGTCATACCTTACAATGCTCCCTGCCCTTGGGCCTACCATAGGGGTGACTGATATGAAGAAAAGGGAAGGTTTAGGGACTGGCAAGTAGGTGCACTTGCCCAGTCAGCATGACAGTACCAGACTGCATGAGGCTCTGCAATGGCAGACCTTAGACAGATTTTACAAGGCTGCTTCTGTGGGTGGCACAACCAGTGCTGCAGGCCCACAAGCAGCATTTGGATTTACACGCCCTGGGCACACTCAGTACACTAGACTAGGGTCTGACAAGTAAACCAAATAGCCAAACATGGAACTACTGATTAATACATCAATTTACAAAAGGGAGCACTTGCACTGTGGCACCGGATAGCAGTGGCACAGTGCCCAGAGCATATAGCACGAGCAAAAATACATGATGCAACAGCATAAATGGAAGGGAGACCCACGCCAATGGTGCCAGGTCTAACAGTCAGTAAGCCTTGGAGGCTTGAAAAGTTACGAACCACAATAATACTTTGGTAAGTACTTCATAAGAAGCGTGAAGAAACGAGAGGCTACAGCATGGTAAGAAAGACGGGTCCTGTGACCTGCTGGAATCAGAGAGATCATCTTTGTGAAAATAAAGCTGTAAGGAATACAAGAGCAGTGTACTGAACGGGAGCTGGAAGAAGACCCAACCAGAACAGCTGAATACACCCAGGAAGACGCTATACCTGGGTACTCTCAGGGATGAAGTATCAGGTACACTGGCTGGAAGAAGTACTGACCAGAACAGCTGAAAACACTCTCCTGGACACTCCACCTGGGTACTCTCAGGCAGGAGCCGTCAGATACAGTGTTTGGAGATGCCTTTTCTGGGGGTCTTGTGATCAGTCAGTGGTGATGTTGCAGTATTACTGGCAGGCACAGTGTTCGGCAGGGACACCAATGCTACATCACTTCAACTGAATGACCAGACTGCTTCCTTTGAGTAAATGACGTTTGAAATAGTAAGGCCAAGCTGTCAAGGCATGAGCTGGATCAGGTTAGAAATCAGACACAGCACCACACAGTAAAAGACACAAAAAGGCCAATGTCCAACCAGAGCTACAACATTAAATAGGGATTGTACTTTCACCAAGAGTACAAAAAGGAGCAGCTAAAATGAACAGAAGATGCTGATACCCTGTTAGGGAAAGATACAAATGAGAAAGAAACATTTAGGAAATTCAAATACATTAGAGTGGACCTATGAATTTGCAAAACATATATAATAATGAACCAGGTGAGTACCAAAATATATATTTTGTTGAGGGAATACACCTGAGAGGTTTAAGCAGTGGCAATAGACTTGCATCAGGCTTGATATCTGTTCAAGTCTTATGAATTACATTGTGCTACCTGTTTTATATCCTCTTTTTTATTATTTGTAAAAATATTTTTTCAACAAAAACTCACTTAAGAACAAAGCATTGTTAAATAAATAATAAAAAATATAGATTTGTAATACTCACCTGGTTGATTATATATTTGTTTTGCAAATCCATAGGTCCACTCTACTTTAATTGCATTTCCTAAATGTTTCTTTCTCAATTGTGATTTGTACCCAGATTTAGGAAATTAGTCAGTGGTACCCCCTTTGTTTGCAAAAAAGGGAGAGATACCAAACCAACAACACTTTTTGTGCTTAGGTGCACAAGCTGAGGTCTCAAATAAAATTGAGTCCTATGTCCAATTTAACCTTGGGGATGGCGCCTGGGTGTCTAGGACTCGGTAGCTTTTCCTATGTTTGCAAACAAAACTAATCAATTGGAAAGTGGAGCCAAATATAAGCCGGACAACACATTGAGTCTGCGTCCCTGCTACTGTGTTTCAAGTTATAAACATTCAAAAATCCCTCCTTGCCACAAAAAAACATTTAAGCAACACAACGACCCACCAAAGTGATCTGAGTGAGTTTTACGGCACCAAGCCTCTCAGTGTCCAGTCAGAAAGTCGTTGATGGCTCCTTTGATGCCTGACAGCGACCCACAAAAGAACACGTGCCAGGTATGAATGTTTTGACTCTGTAGAATATTCAGCCACATCCGCGTAGAATACACAGGCACGGTTTGCTTTGTTATGTTATGTTACTGGGATTTTTAAAGCGCTCTGTTACCCTGAGGTGTCCTGGTGCTGTGTGCTACCAACCGATAGAACATCTGTGACTGTTAGTTGAGATGACCTTTTATGTAAATAGACATGTTTTTAATCCTTTCCTGAAAGGGAGAAGCTCTGTTGAGTTTCTAAGAAGGAAAGGCAGGTTATTCCAGGCCTTGGTGGGGCAAAGACGAAAGCTCCTGCCACCCCAGCTAGTCCTGTTAAAGCAGGGGAGAATCACTTGTTTGGCTTGCATGGAGAGTAGAGCTCTTCCGGGAACATACCACTGTATTGAGTGTTTCAGGAAGTCGGGACGAATGCCATTTAGAGCCTTAAAGACTATACACAAGGCCTTAAACTGAATCCGTAGTTCGACAGGGAGCCAATGGAGAGGTCTGATTCCTGACCTCATCGAGACAAACCTGGGTGTGCCTGTGAGCATCCTGGCTGCCGCATTCTGCACGATCTGGAGTCTGACCAGATGTCTCTTCTGGATGTTGATATAGAGACTATTGCAGTAATCCAGCCGTGACAGAATGAGCGCTGTGACCGCTGTCTTCTGGCTGTCTTCCGGGAGGAGAAATTTAATTTTCCTCAGGATTCTAAGAATAAAGAAGCAGGATAAAACGACCCTGCTAATTTGATCACCGAAGGAAAGTTTTGAATCAAGGATCACTCCCAGTTATTTCGCCTTTTCCACTGGGATTGGGGGCATGCCCATTGCATTTGGCCACCAATCAGGTGTTCAGAGGTTGGCAGTGTTCCTGAATACAATCACCTCGGTTTTTCCTGCATTAAGTTTAAGACAGTTTGATGCCATCCAGGCTCAAATCGCCTGCATACAGTTATTACATTTAGAACCAGTCTCAGGCTCTGACCCTTTTTGAATAGACAGCACAATTTGCGTGTCGTCGGCTTCAGACGTTAGCTGGATTCCAAAAGATCTAATTAAAACTGCCAGCGGGGCAACATATACATTAACCAATGTGGGACTGAGCGAGGACCCTTGCGGCACTCCGCAAGGGAGAGAGAAGGGCTTAGACCTATCTCTGTCAAGGTCCACAGTTTGTATTCTACTGGTCAGGAAAGATTTTAGGAGATCCCAGGCCATCAGAACTTCATGATGGACTGTATCAAATGCGGCCGAAAGGTTCAGCATGATGAGTATGGCAGCACCACCCTGATCTAGGGCCTCTCTGATCTCATCTGTAGATTTAATTAATGCCAAGTCAGTACTATGTTCTGCGCGAAAACTAAACTGTGTGGTGTCTAACAAAGAGTTGGTCTGAAGGAACTAGCTAAGTTGGCCATTCATGGCCTCTCAATCATCTTTCCTGGGAAAGGAAGACGAGAGATGGGTCAATAATTACTCGGATCCTTTGGGTCCAGATTAGGTTTCTTGAGCAGGGGAAGAATATATGCTGTTTTCCAGGGACCTGCAAAATGACCAGTATTAAAAATGGAGCCAAACAATGGGGTGAGAACTTCACCATTAATTTCTGGAACCAGTTTCAGTACTGAGACTGGACAAGGGTCCAGGAGGGAGCCTGATCGAATCTCTAGCAAAAGTTTGGTAACTCCATGTCGATCCAAAGATGTAAATGGTCTAGTCTGGGAGTGGGCCTGTTGGACTCAGAGAACCCTGTTAAAGCTACCTAATTGATGACAGTGGTCGTAAGGGTGATAGAGCGCGCAGGTCACCCGGGTCACTGAGTTTACCAAATTTCCACGCACTGGGCCCTGACGTGAATGCGAAGACAGTGTTTGCATGAACCGGGAGAAATCCTTCGCACGCTACTATGAGTAATTCGGGGGGTGACTCTCACACCACTTACTATTCATGTACCTGACTTACCACAGGCACATTACTTCTGATGGATTCAGGAGCTAGCAGTGGACAGGTGACAAGATTCCTAAAAGGAGCAGAACTCAAATACACTTTTGTACATTTATCCACACTTTATACTGTAAAATGACCACAGACACCTGATGGGGTTTAAAGATTTATAAAGAAATTTCAGAATGAGTATGCCAAAATAATGAGGCAAACACTGATCAACACATCAATTATCAAGATTAATGCTATAATGTAACTATGGATTAGGGCAAGTACCATTAGAGTAATTGAGAACACTATAGGGTAAGGGAAACAAGGAACAAGCTATTCATCACAAGCTTAAACTAGGGCAGGGGATATGAGCAGGGCTAAATGTATATTCCCACTAGGCTACTTATGCTATTCTTACTAAGTTCACTGCAACCATGCTAAGGGAAGGGGAAAATGGAAACACACTAGTATAAAATGACAATTCAACAATATCCTACAGGTAGGAAGAGAAGTGGAACATTTCTAATAACCAATTGCATATACGTTGCTTTCAAAGGGTGATAGAGCAATATCACAGGCAAGAGTGGTTTATTAAGAAGGGGAAAAGAGAGATAGGAAGACGTAAACCCCCAGTTTAATAATTACCTAGATAGGAATGAGGACTAACCCTGGCCACGGGTCAGTTTGGAAAGACGGGGACAAGGACCCTCAGAATTGGAATACCAGAATGCGAGCAGGTACAGCTCATGGACAGTCAGGACAGGATACCCCTCAGGATTTGGTCAGGACTGGGCTTCACCAAGGTACGACCAACACCTACAGCTTCGGATGCAACGCCAGCGTTACCCCTCTCTGCAAGTAATCCACCAGTAACCCCGATTGGGTTTTCGAATTTCCCCAGCAAAGTGCTTCACTAGCACTTAGGACTATTTCCACCCCTAGGAGCTTGTGGAAAGTATGGACAGAGTGCTCCGCAGCACTCTAGATTAATCACCTATAGAGTTCGTAGGGTCAGTGACAGGTCTGCTACTCGGACAAGTCGGACAATTTCTCTAAGCTAAACTAGCCCAATTATACTGTTTTGGGACCCCTAGACCACCCACAAATGTTGCAAGTGACAAGTTCCCATGTTACGATTGGTCAGGAGAGGTGGTTAGGTCATTGTTACCACCTATAATTCAGTGTTCCCATCATTATTATTCAATTTTCCATACCCGCCCCTTGAGTTCACGTTCCCAGGCATAGGAATATAGAAGACAATGAGAGAAAGCCTTATGCAGATACATTGTTGCACAGTCAAGGAAAAATTGCAGCATCTTTCTGTAGGTTCTCAGGCGCATCGGGCTTCAGGAGCCAGCTGGCTGGTTTTAGCTTCTGCGCGGTGGGGTTTCTCCCATGTCACATGACAGGGTTCAGAGGAACTTCCAGTATGGCGCGGCTCCCCATCCCCGGACCCACAGATACAAGGTACATGAAAAGCAAGTGAAAACGAATTAGAATCATACGAAAAATTGATTACACTCTATACCGTTATAGACTTCACTGCACCCCTTACTTTATAATATCTAAAGTATTAAAGTTTAGTGCAAAAAGACAGATAAGCAGAAGCAGCAGTGGCAAGCAGAGAGCATGGTGAGAGATAAGCGGCCATGTTTGCAATAACGCGCATGTGCACAAAATCCCTCCAAAATGCGAGTGCGTCACATCACATGGGTATGACCGACGCATGCGCAGACTGGTTTTCTGCGAAGCAGCCATTTTCGTAGTGCAAGCATTGTTAGGATGAAAAGACACACAGGCAGGCCTCCTGGGGACACCCGCGTGTTGGGGAAAATGCTAAATAAATGACGGACAGGTTGAATTAGTATGATTACAAGTTAGGCGAGGTTCTTGAATCAGAGCAAGCCGCTTTACGTGCGAATCCTTGCTCCATCAATCCCCTCTTTGATGATATTTACTATCATCACTATAAAGGAAACAGATGCCAACTTCATTCTTCCATATCATTCATCTCTATCTCAACAAATTTATTGTTGAGCTTTCTTTCAGCTTCTCTATGAGAGTGGTGATTTTTAGCCTTTTTATAGATTTTATTCCTCAATTCTTCTAATTCTAACTCATCAATATTTCTCTTCACTCCTCTCTTATTCACAGTGTACTTTTTGCATTTTTGACATTTACAGCAAATGAATATAATCAGTGCAACCACACCTATTCCAGCTATTGGCATCAGTATTTTCCATAGAAGATTTTTACCTAGGTTAGAAAACCAACTACCTATAGAGGAGAGACCTCCAGTCAGCCTCGTCCAGGCACTGTCAACCTCCAATGGTTTGAGTTCTTTTTCCAAATTAGTTATGTTTCTTACATATCTCTTAAGTTCAATACTTTTGTCAGGTATGTAGGTGCAACAATGTTGCGCCTTCAGCATTCTACAGACTCCGCCCTCTTTTGCCAATAAGGTATCAAGAGCAAGGCGATTTTGTAAAACCATAGATCTGATCGCAACCATTTCAGTATTGACCAGCAGGAATCCAGCAGCAGTGTCAGTGGATAACCGATCCACTACTGTAGACAGTTTGCAGATTCTGTGAGTATTCAGAACTACCCCCATTCCAGGTATCAGTGCACTAAAGATATCACCTATAATTTCGCCTACGCTCTCACGTTTTCTACGCGCTATGCCATTATTTTCTTCATTGCTTCCAGCAGCATTATTCACATGGTATATTTTCGGGAAAACAATGCCAAAATAGCAGCTTCCATACCAGTGATCCGGTAATTTGAAATAAGCCTTGTTCCCACATATATAATAAATTCCAGGAAACACAGGTTCTGACCCATTTTTGAAACCCCAACCTCCAATTACCTTGTAATTATGTTCACACCCGCTGGAACCGATGAATACATTGTTATAATATTCTGTCCTTTCTCTATGAAGACAAAGTTTTCCTTTCCGTTCAAAATCCAGCAACAGAGCAGGATTAGCTTCGCCTTGCGAGGTGTTATCCATATGTTCTGCCCACTTAGGGACTCTATCTTTTTCGTCATTTGCCTTTTTCTGAAACTTTTCCCTCCTTCTGTCTGCCATTTTTATAAACATCTTTTCCTGCTCTTGCAAGGAACAGGTCAGATTAGCTTGTCTTGCTTCATTTAAGTCTATGTCACCTATAGTCAAGAAATATTCTCCCATATACCGGGTTACCTCGCTTCTGACATGTACAAGGTTTAGGTGTCCTCTAATGGGAATTTCAGAAAAGATTACGTCAGCATTTGAATAATAGTACTGTAAAGTGCTTCTATAGAATAAGCTTGCTAATATACTACAGGAAATTCCATAGGTTAAGGGTAAATGGTAGTATGTCACGCCTTCAGCCACTGAAGTGGGGAGCTTCATGCAGACATAACAATCTTCTATTTCCATAGCTTCTACATAATGCACTAAAAGGTTAGCAAAAACATTCAAATGTGTCTTGTTTCTCATTTTGTGAAAATGTAGTCCACCCTCATCTGATGCTTCTAATTTAGGTCGTGTGTGTCTCAGACTAACTGCATTGTCACGTTTTTCTAAACTTCGTGGTGTTTCTTCAGTCTGTACAACGTTAGTGTCTAGCGTCTCAGGTTCAGTAGGGGACAAGTTAGGATCTTTACTTATCATAAAAGGAATAAAGACTGTTAGTCCTATCCATATCACTATCAACATAGCTATACTACATAAGCATATTTTACAGCAGGTTTTGCAACAACTAAATCTGGATCTTCCATTGACACTTGAATCAGACATTTTTAGCTTACAGGTGGCTTTTGCAACCCCTCTTTGTCTCTTTTACACCAAAGGCTCACTCGGGCTTGTTTCAAGGAGGGTCTTCGTCAGCACTCTGATCAGCAATGGATTCTTCGTCACTTTTGCCACTGTGGTTGGGTTCATCAATTTCTTCCAACACCAAGTATGTCCATTCAGGCTTCTATACAGCCTGTTTTGTTTCTTTACTCTGTCGCTTTTTCTGAGAGACTTTCCTCGGGCTGCTTTCCTTTCACTTTCAGCCCTTTTTCTGTCTTTTAGTTTTTCTTCAACTGTTTTTATTCGGAGTCTCAGTCTTTTAACATATCGGGGTGCACCCCTGCTTCTGTGGCCTTCGGTGGTCGAGGAAACTTGGCCTTCCTCGTGCACTCTTTTGCCTTCACTTCGTTGTGGCACTTTGGTCTTGCCAGTGTCTATTTCCCTTCCTGTCTGACTAGTCCCAGGTCTTTCATCTATTTCTTCTGCCTGGTCCCTAAACTGGCCTTGTTCAGGTTGAATGTGTATCTGTTCGTTATTTTTAGGTGATTTGGTTTCTACTTCCTGAACACGTTCTTCTATTTCTATCTGTTTCGGTTCATGCACTTCGATCCCTTGATTTTCTTCCGCATGAACTTCAGCTTTTATCACTATCTGTCCCTTTCCAGATTCTGGAGTTTCAAGAGGAGTGTCAGCGACTTGATCTGTCCCTACTTGGCCTATTTCCTGATCAGGTATGATGTGAGTCTCGATGACCTGAGCTTCGTCCTCTAGTTCTGTCTCACCTGGACTATCCCACTCACTGTCTAGGTAGGAATATTTTCGGGTTCGTATTGGATCAAGAACCTGGTCGTCGGCAGGGAACCAATCAACGTCTTGACTTGTGCTCGGCAGTTCGATGTCAGCGAGATCCGGACCCTCTTCGGGAGTCTCCTCAGCTGGGCTGCCTTCAGCTTCAGTCGCGTTTTCTCCAGTTACCCGCTTCGTGTGGCTGGCATGGATCCACTTCGGTACACCAGCACACTTTACAGCAGTCGTAGTGACAAGGATCACTTGTCTTGGCTTTCCCCACTTTGGTCCAAGGCAACTCTTCCGGGTGTGTTTCTTTAACACCACCCAATCACCTGGTTGCAGTTTATGTGCTGGAGTCTTGGGCCAGTCGTCAGCTGTCTCTCCAATCTGGTGAGAGATAGAACGCACTTGGTCACCCAGCTGCTTGCAGTATTCTAGCACCAAATCATCAGAAATACTTAGCAGTTTGTGTCCAGGTACCCTTACCTGTCGCATCACTCTCCCCATTAGCACTTCATGGGACATTTGGTGTCGGGCACAAAACTGGGCGATTTGGTCAGCGTATCTGTTTCCGGCTGTCACATCATCATTTCCGGATTTGTGAGCCGCACACTTGACCACAGCCAATTCTTTGGGCAATTGAATAGCTTCCAGTAAGTCTTGTACCACCTTTCCATTTCTGATAGGGATACCTGAGGAAGTCATGAATTCTCTTTGCAACCATAGTTGGCCGAAGTCATGAACAACCCCATAACAGTACTGGCTGTCGGTATATACAGTTATCCTTTTGTTTTTACCCCTCTTACATGCTCTTGTTAACGCGATGAGTTCTGCTACTTGCGCAGATTTCACTTCGCATAGGTAAGATGCTTCTAGGGTGTTCGTCAATGTGACTACGGCATAGGCAGCACACAACCCTCCATTCTCATGTCTTAAACACGAGCCATCCACAAAGATTGTAAGATCCCCATCAAGTAAAGCTATTTCTCTGATGTCAGGACGGGGCTTGGTGCTAAACTCTGTTAAGTCGATGCAGTTATGCTCCATTTCATCCTCTGCTTCTACCTCCAGAGGAACGGGTAACAGTGTTGCAGGGTTTAGGACATTGCACCGGGAAATAATTACATTTTCAGCTCCAATTAAAATTCTCTCATACTTAGTCAGCCGACTAGGTGTGAGGTACTGGGTCTTGGTTCTCGTCAGTAAAATTACAACAGAATGTGGAACATATACAGTGACAGGATGTCCCATGACAATATTCTCACTCTGTTCTAGGCTGACGCAAGTAGCAGCTACTGCCTTCAGACATCCGGGTAATCCAGCAGCCACTGGATCCAATGTGGCCGAAAAGTAGGCCACGGGACGCCTGACCAGTCCATGCTCCTGAGTCAGGACTGAGAGAGCACAATTGTCTCTGGTGTCACAGAACAGTTCGAAGTTCTTGGAATAGTCCGGCATACCTAATGCAGGAGCGGTACATAGACAATTTCGCAATTTTACCCAAGCGGACATGCTTTCACTGTCCCAACTGACTGGGTCTTCCACTCCTTTCTTGGTCATTTTTATCAAAGGTTTTGCTCGAGCTGCGAATCCTACAATCCATTGCCTGCAGTACCCCACAACTCCTAGGAACATTCTTACCTCTTTCTGAGTTCGGGGTAGGTCCATTGTTTTAATAATCTTGATCCTTTCTGTAGTGACTTTCCGGATCCCTTTCTCTATCTGGTGCCCCAGATATTTCACTGAGTTTTTACAGAACTGTAGTTTGTCTGGTGATACTTTGTGTCCTCCCTTTCCTAGGTGATTCAGTAAGGCAATGGTGTCCGTGACACAGTCAGTTTGAATTTTTGAAGCCACTAAAAGGTCGTCTATGTATTGTACCAATACGGACTCTCTTGGCAGTACTAGAGATTCAAGGCATTTCTTTAGGATCTGGTTGAAGATCGATGGACTTTCAGTGTACCCTTGAGGGACACAATTCCAGACATAGACGTGGCTGTCAAATTCAAAACTAAAAAGGAACTTGCTTTCTGGATGCAATGGGATGGAAAAGAATGCATGGCAAAAGTCAATGACAGTGAACCATTCTGCATTCCAAGGAATCTGATATAGTATCACTGCAGGGTTGGGCACAATGGGACAGCAAGGTACAACAATCTGGTTTACCTTGCGCAGGTCCTGCACTACCCGGTACTTTCCACTAGGCTTTTTAATGCCAATTATGGGCGAATTACAGGGACTGCTCATCACTTCCTGTATGATGTCTGCTTCAAGCAACCTGTTAATTTCAATTGCGACTCCTGCTTTTACTTCTGCACTCATCTTGTACTGTCTTGTTCTGGGGTTGACAGCATTTGTTTTTATTGCTATTTTAACTGGATCCACATTTGCCATTAAGCCTACATCCTTTCCTGTGAAATCCCATACTTCGGGTACCACTCTTAATTGCAGCTCTTCAGGTAAGTCTTCAATGGACAAGGTTTTAATGTCGGTGTCAGGTCTTACCAACATCAATTTGTACAGGCCATCCTCATCTGGGGTCTGAATTTCGACACCCTTTGGTGTGCAAAAGATGGTGCAGTTCATTTTGCACAACAAATCGCGTCCTAACAGGTTCACGGGGCTGGAATCACAGACCACAAATCTGTGCATTTCCTTGAAATTTCCTATAGAAATTTCCATTGGTTCAGTTACTGGAGTACTTATTATCTGATTGGAGACACCCACTACTTGGATTGCTTCTCCCGAGAGGGGTAGGTTTGGAACATCCACTGTTCTCACAGTGGAACGGGTAGCACCAGTGTCCAATACAAAGGTGACGTCTTTTCCCTCAACCTTTCCTTCAATGTATGGTCCAGTCTGGTCTACCAGTAAGGAGGCGCCAAGTACGCACTCCTTGTCCTCCCCCCTCAGGCCCCGTCAATCTTGATCATCACAGAGGAAGGAATCATTCAATAAGTACTGTGGAATTGCTGCATTTCTCTCATTCTCTCCTTCCCATATTTCCGCCCTTTCATTCTGCTGATCCTGATTCTTATAATTTTGTCTAGGAGCGCGAGGTACTGGAGGTAGCTTTACCTGTTGCTGGTTCTTTTTCGTCCCCTCTTTCTGCACCTGTGGATTTAAACCATTTACAGGGGCATTACCGGCCTGTAAGTGTGGACACTCGTCTCTCCAAAGCCCTATCTGACCGCACCTGTGGCAGGGGAACTTCTTCATAGCCTCCTCTCGACTCATTTTTACTCGGGGCTTCCCTCCTCCCCCAGCGTTGGAATTCTGGGCATTATTATTAGAATTCAGTTTACTTAACTGCTTTTCTTGCTGTTCGGCCAACTTCACTTGTGCCCACATAACTTTCTCCTTGAGGGCTTTCTTCTTGTTTTCTATCTCATCCTCGCAGTACTTTGCGTATTTAAGGACGTCATCTATAGGCTTTCCCTGCCAACTGATTTTATTGTCTCGAATCCATTGGGATATTTCAGGCCTTAATCCTAGCACAAATCTGTAACTGAAATGGGTCATGTCCTTCATGTCCACATTATCGATTCCACTGTAAGTTTTGAACACTTGCAGCAACCTTTCATAAAAGGAGTGGACAGTTTCATCGCGCTCTTGGGTAGTTCTATCTATCCGGGTCCAATCGGTTTCCTTTGCGGGCACCTTTTTCTTGAGGTATTGTATGACTTGATCATACTTCCTCGTTACTTCGGGTGAGGGAGCTCCGGTTCTGGCATCCCTCGGATATTCATCATTGGGCCAATCAATTTCAATTTTGCATTCAGTCCATAAATCTACAGGTACTACAATGTCGAAAAACCCATCCAGGTCTTTCAGGAGACATTTCTGAACCTTTATGAAGCGTTCGACTTGTCTGTACCAGTCAACTGGCTTCTCTCGCAATTTCGGAAAGTCATTTGTAAATGACACAATGTCTTGGCGGGACCAAGGGACATGGACGTATTTTCCCCCAGGGACCTCTCTCACGGGACACAATTTCTCTGCGGGACCTACTTCTTTGAGCACGAATTCTGAAGTTTGGGATTTTGCCCTACTGTCTTCCTTTTTCTTTGCCCATCTGGTTTTCCATTTTTCTACATCCCCCCATTTCTGTAGGAGTTTTAGTAATTCTTTTATTTGGATTTGTTTCCCTACTACATTCAAGCTCTCTAAGTCTTTGTCTGAAAAATCCGCTCTGTAGGGTTTCTGAAGGATTTTGGATTTACTAGCATCGATTCCCATGTCAGCAGCGGTGTCCATTAATCTTTCATGTAGTAATCTAGTGTTTCGGGTAAGGTTCTTGCTGATAAACAGTAACTCTTCTTCATTAAAGGAGTTTAACCTGTCTAATCCTACATTTCCGGCCAATAGTTCTTCAATTTCGATCCTTAGCCTATACATTTCTAAGGGTTTTGGTTGGGGGGTGGTCTCTTTCTCTAATTCTTTTGTCCATCTGTCCAATTCTTCTGGAGTTACTACCGTGGCACTTCTGACCCCAGATGTGCTTTCAATCAGAACCTCTTTTGCCCTACTCTGACTTCTTGCCCTTGATACACTGGGTCCAGGTCCCCCTACAGGCAGATCCATCAAAACCACCGACTCACATTCACTTTCTTGATCATCATCTATGAGTGGCTCTCTTCTCGGGGTTGGGACACTAGCATTTGAGACCATTGGGGTTATAGCAGGAGTTTGAGGACTGGCCAATCTATCCCCATAAAGAGGAATAGCCGGACCGATAGTTACTGGGATAGTCAGGGAATCTGGATGAGGATGTATCTGAGCTATGGTCCGAATTAAATCATCTCGCTGTCTCGCCAGGGCTTCCTTCTCTCGCTCTCTCAAAGCCTTGTCTGCAGAATTGTCATGCAATACTTGGGGTACCAAAGTAGGGTAAATATTCGGGGCTGTCGGAGTAACCAACCGAGGGGGGTCTTCTCCGAAAGGACGGTAATTCGGGACTGTAGAATGAGGTCTGCAAAATCCATCCCCATCACTGGTCTTACTATCTGTACCCGTTCCATCTGTCTCACTATCCCTTCTACATTTAGGATATTTAGAAAACGGGTTTGGGGAACTCAAAGGCTCTGACTCTGCTACATAGGGAGGTGGGTTTTTCATCAACAAGTCTTCTAGATGTTCATCTTCCGAGTCTCCCATAGCCATTAAGTGGCGGGTTTTCTCTGTACATTTTCCCTTCTTTTGTTCAAGTACTCCCATCATGGGAAATAACCCTTCAACCATCATATTCTGCCTCCACTGTTTCATTTTCTGCTCTTTGGTTTCTCTATGGACCCTCGGATACCATTTGCTTACTCCCTTGTCCATCCGGGGTCTATCTCTTTCTAGAGCCTCAATTTCCCATTCTTCTAGGGCTTCGTACTGGGTCAATCTGGGTCTGGGATGTAATTCGTTCATGCGGGTCCTCAAGTTAAACAGGATCCTGCCATTAAACGTACCATCAATAGGGAATGCTAGGACTCTGTCATCTGCAGTATACTTTGCCCAGTTCTCTAACCATACACAGGTATGATACCCTTTTTCAAACATCATGAAGGAGGCAGGAGTATTTGGTGGAGGAATGAGCACACCCTCCCTTGTTCTAATGGGCTTGTCCGTTTAAAAAAAATTCTTTATTTTATCGGAAAAGGACAATTTTCTTTTTACTCCATACATTATGCGCGGTCTACCTCGTAGAATTTGATCCTTATGAAATCCTAAGTACTGTGGATTAGGTATAAACTCTGGATACCACATACACCTTTCCAGACTAGCTTCTAACTCGGCTTAATTAATTTTGTTTACCTTTGTGCTTCCAATGCTAGCGCGACTTTTATTTCGCGGCAGCCAATCAATACAGTGATTACAAAAAGCCTTTGTCCAATGGGTGCGCGGCCTTTTCGCGAGACGAGGTCTCACGCTCCGGCACTCACCCCTCCCTTACAATTTCAGCTTCACTACACACCCGCTGTCTCGACCAATACCAGCGAGGCACGGAGTGACGTCAGAGCAGTCTTTCGACCGACTCCCTCCTTCACAAGGTAACGGAAACTTTTAACTTTTCCTAAAGTGCGAGTGCAAATTTTAGTTAACAACACACGTTTGCCACTGTGTCTGAGCGTTCTAAATAGATAGAAAAATTTTCTTTCACTACAAGTAAACCACTTCTGTCTACTTTTCATTCACTCCGGATAGACTTCTCTGCCTAACCTCTCACACGAGTAATATAGAACCTGTTATTCCCCTGACTCATCCACTTCTTTCTGGGATATATACTAAGTCAGGCTTTCACCAGCGGACTATTTTACTTACCATTCAAGCCTCGGAGACCCTACTACTCCTTCCGTATGTGACCCTTACTAGGTGATATCGCAATGGAAGTTTTATACAAAAGGACTCGTAGCTATCATTTATTCAGATGCAAAAAGATCCTAATTAGTGCTTCCAGGTATTCCTACCCCTGCACTAATAACTCATAACAAGTGACCTTGACAGCCAACCGGATTCTGCTCACCGTTAGCTATATACTTCCCCGGGGATTCGGACTACACTGAACTCTTACAAACAATTTTGATTAATATCACATATAACACTTATAGCAGCAATGCAAAAATCATTTACATATACATATAAATCCTTTAACCGATTGCGCAATATTTGAATCAATACAATCAGTAGAACAGCATAGAAATATCAGCAGCACATTTTATTTTCACGTTTATTTATCAACTATCCTATCTACCTATCTTAACTAGTCCTAACCATAGCTCTGCTACCAGAAAATTACTGATAGAGCGCGCAGGTCACCCGGGTCACTGAGTTTACCAAATTTCCACGCACTGGGCCCTGACGTGAATGTGAAGACAGTGTTTGCATGAACCGGGAGAAATCCTTCGCACGCTACTATGAGTAATTCGGGGGGTGACTCTCACACCACTTACTATTCATGTACCTGACTTACCACAGGCACATTACTTCTGATGGATTCAGGAGCTAGCAGTGGACAGGTGACAAGATTCCTAAAAGGAGCAGAACTCAAATACACTTTTGTACATTTATCCACACTTTATACTGTAAAATGACCACAGACACCTGATGGGGTTTAAAGATTTATAAAGAAATTTCAGAATGAGTATGCCAAAATAATGAGGCAAACACCGATCAACACATCAATTATCAAGATTAATGCTATAATGTAACTATGGATTAGGGCAAGTACCATTAGAGTAATTGAGAACACTATAGGGTAAGGGAAACAAGGAACAAGCTATTCATCTCAAGCTTAAACTAGGGCAGGGGATTTGAGCAGGGCCTAAATGTATATTCCCACTAGGCGACTTATGCTATTCTTACTAAGTTCACTGCAACCATGCTAAGGGAAGGGGAAAATGGAAACACACTAGTATAAAATGACAATTCAACAATATCCTACAGGTAGGAAGAGAAGTGGAACATTTCTAATAACCAATTGCATATACGTTGCTTTCAAAGGGTGATAGAGCAATATCACAGGCAAGAGTGCTTTATTAAGAAGAGGAAAAGAGAGATAGGAAGACGTAAACCCACAGTTTAATAATTACCTAGATAGGAATGAGGACTAACCCTGGCCACGGGTCAGTTTGGAAAGACGGGGACAAGGACCCTCAGAATTGGAATACCAGAATGCGAGCAGGTACAGCTCATGGACAGTCAGGACAGGATACCCCTCAGGATTTGGTCAGGACTGGGCTTCACCAAGGTACGACCAACACCTACAGCTTTGGATGCAACGCCAGCGTTACCCCTCTCTGCAAGTAATCCACCAGTAACCCCGATTGGGTTTTCGAATTTCCCCAGCAAAGTGCTTCGCTAGCACTTAGGACTATTTCCACCCCTAGGAGCTTGTGGAAAGTATGGACAGAGTGCTCCGCAGCACTCTAGATTAATCACCTATAGAGTTCGTAGGGTCAGTGACAGGTCTGCTACTCGGACAAGTCGGACAATTTCTCTAAGCTAAACTAGCCCAATTATACTGTTTTGGGACCCCTAGACCACCCACAAATGTTGCAAGTGACAAGTTCCCATGTTACGATTGGTCAGGAGAGGTGGTTAGGTCATTGTTACCACCTATAATTCAGTGTTCCCATCATTATTATTCAATTTTGCATACCCGCCCCTTGAGTTCACATTCCCAGGCATAGGAATATAGAAGACAATGAGAGAAAGCCTTATGCAGATACATTGTTGCACAGTCAAGGAAAAATTGCAGCATCTTTCTGTAGGTTCTCAGGCGCATCGGGCTTCAGGAGCCAGCTGGCTGGTTTTAGCTTCTGCGCGGTGGGGTTTCTCCCATGTCACATGACAGGGTTCAGAGGAACTTCCAGTATGGCGCGGCTCCCCATCCCCGGACCCACAGATACAAGGTACATGAAAAGCAAGTGAAAACGAATTAGAATCATACGAAAAATTGATTACACTGTATACCGTTATAGACTTCACTGCACCCCTTACTTTATAATATCTATAGCATTAAAGTTTAGTGCAAAAAGACAGATAAGCAGAAGCAGCGGTGGCAAGCAGAGAGCATGGTGAGAGACAAGCGGCCATGTTTGCAATAACGCGCATGTGCACAAAATCCCTCCAAAATGCGAGTGCGTCACATCACATGGGTATGACCGACGCATGCGCAGACTGGTTTTCTGCGAAGCAGCCATTTCCGTAGTGCAAGCATTGTTAGGCTGAAAAGACACACAGGCAAGCCTCCTGGGGACACCCGCGTGTTGGGGAAAATGCTAAATAAATGATGGACAGGTTGAATTAGTATGATTACAAGTTAGGCGAGGTTCTTGATTCAGAGCAAGCCGCTTTACGTGCGAATCCTTGCTCCATCAAGGGTGAAGGAGGAAAAAAAATCAACCTTTTATAGAAAGAAGGCAGCCAGGGTCTCAGATAGTTCAGAGTTGCTTTCTGTCTTGGGGCTAGAAGAGGTAGTAAGCGTGGATATTGTTTTAAACAGATCTTTGGATGATGATCCAGCGATTCTGATTTGTTCCCCAAAGTATATAGTTTTAGTTTCTGCAAGCAATTTTTTGTAGTTAGAAAGGCTTACTTTATAGACCTGTTTGTCAGAGTTATTATATTCTCTCCTCCAAACTCTCTATAGCTTTTTACAGTCTAATTTATGTGTTTTTAAACTTTCAGTATACCATGGAGCAGAGGGCAATGGCCGCTTGAGAATACTCCGTTTGCCCGGCACTAATTTCCTTCAGGCGGAATCCACCCAGCCCGTATAGGTGGCCGTAGCTTCTACATTAGAAGATAGTGCGGGTAATGAGACTTTTATAAGACTTCCTAGTGCAAGATCGGCAGTATTTTTTCAGGCCCTAATAATTGTGACTGCCTTAACAGGATGTTTGTGATGATAGCACAAAACTTGTTTACATTCAAATAGGATGGCTGCATGATCAGTCCAGGTAAGTGGTACCGTATTAGAGTAACTAAGATTGGGGTAGTTGAAAAAGATACCGTCCAGTGTGTGTCCTGCAGATTGAGTGGGAACTGACAGAAGCTGCTTGAGGTCGCCTCCGTTAAATATTTGCTGCAGTTTTACTTTGTCGGTATCACAAGATAAAATTAAAAATCTCCCATGACCGTGAAGAACTTGTTGCACAGCCCTTCCTCTAAAAGTGTTCCAATAGAGTCTACAAATGCCCCCCTAGGCCCTGGAGGACGGTAGAGGAGGATAGCGTTAAGTGTGTCATGATCCAATGTTTGAATATTAATTGGCAGTGCCTCACATGCCTGATTAGAGGCTTCGACAAAAGAGGGTTTCAAAGAGTCATGATAAATGACTGCCAGCCCACCGCCTCTCTTGACTGGTCTATCCAGAGGATAGCAAAAGAACCAGGTGGAGGAGCTTCAACAAGATCAGGCCTGAGGCTTCATCAGACCAGGATTCTGTTATAAAAGCTCATTTGATGTTGTGGTCCTCCATAAACATGGCACATTCCACACTGTGCTTGATTAAGGACCTCGCATTGAGAAGAAGACATTTGAGTGGCTCTTGAGTTGTTTTGTTGATCCTATCGCGGGATGTATTACCCTGCGGATTGCTGAGGTTCTCAAAAATGCACGGCATGGCAAGAAAGCATGTGGGACCGCGCTCAGCCTGTGCCTCCATGGTCCATTTGGGAGTGATCCTTGGGCAGCAGGCCTGTCAGTTTGTAAGTTTACAAACTCAAAAATGAACCTTTCACAACTTTTCTATTAAGCAGGATGCCGGGATAGTTCTCCTACCAGGGCAGGAAAGGAAATGGATCACCCACCAAATTTTCTCAAAGGGAAACTGGGGAAATGACAATACACACTCGAAAAATGGCATGTTACCAAAATATGACACAATATTTCCACTACACATACGTTTTAATTATTATTTTTTTTTTACAAATTGGCAGGGATGGGGAATTCCTATAAGCCGACGCCCAGGACATATTGTTTGGGGTCAAGGGCAACAAGTTCTCATGTGTATTTTGCCCTTGGGACAAGTAGGCCCAACCCCCTGCAGCACAAACCCTTTGGCTGTCAGTTTACAGTACCACATTATACATCAGGGGAAAGCATTGACTGCAGTTAAGGTAATATTTGTGTCCATGTGTTAATGCTGTTCAAACTTGTATTTATGGTTCGTTAATGCAAAGCCTTTAATATTAGCGTGAGCGCTTTAGGTAAATGTTGTAAGTTTAGACTACACTACTAACAGTTGTTCCAGTATAAAAGCGTATGCACACGTTTTCAATGTTAGCAATATGAGGCTATGTATACTGCTCCCAGAATGCTCTCTGATTATATGCAAATATTTGCAGAAGCATGAAAGCAAGATTGATGATTATTTGCTTTCAAAATAAAATGTTCACAAAAAAATGGAAGAATATTTAGCTAAACTACTGTAAAATTTTAGGTACCATTTCTTTGCAACATCATTTAGTAAAATGTGTTGATGTATGCTAGTATTTCCCCAAAATATTTATAATTGAAAATCAATGTAACCAGTTTTAATAACATTATGGGAAACAAAAATAAACAAGCATTGGTAAAGCCAGTAAGTCTGAAATTGTTGGTCAGCCATTTGGTTTTGTCAATGCATGACTTGTTTTGGCATGGTTTTTGTACAACCTTATTGGTTTGGGAGCTGCCTGGCCCTCACTATTATAACAAACATTGGCAAAAGCAAAAATTGTTTTTGTCTCAAAAAGCACACATTGCCACATTAGTTCCTGGCACTGAACAAAACGATTGTGTGTTGATATGCTCCTTGTGAAAGAACAGAATGCTGTAACTCACTGTGAAGTGAGCCGATAGACCGATAGAGACAGACAGAATTTTAATAAACACAAAAGGTCATGGTTAACGCCAGACCTAATGTGGGGTCCAATTATTAAATAAAGTCTCAAAAGTGCACCCATTTCCTTGCAATAAATACAGATATACTACTTTTGTGACTTCACAAGACTTTACACAAGTAGGCCAAGAAATAGTACTCCTTGGAAATATTTGTAAACTGCATTTCAGCATGAGCAAATATCCAGGTGTAGATTTGCTCATGCGAGTGTTTGTAAGTTCACTTTCCCTCCAACCACTTTATTTCCCAACCCTGAAAGAAGTTTTATGGCTGCCATTGTCAGGAGAACCTGTCCAATCTTTCTCAGTATGGAAAAAGGTTTAGAGAAGAGTTAGTGAAAACCCTTAAAACATGCAAGTTAGTAGGTTAGCACAGACTCAAAAGGGCATTCCAACCCTGAAACTGTTGCTTACCACTACCTTCAGCCCCAGTATGTAGATCCACGGAAACGTGGCAACATAAGGGAATTGCTAGTATTTAAACCCAACTACAGAAGGAGCCCTGGCAAAATCAGAGAGAATATTTCATAGCACTTACATATAATGAGATTGCTGTACAATGTGTCGCCGCGTTACATGGCACAAAAGGGACAAATGGATTTTGTTACAGGACAAGTAGATTTATGAAGCAACCTGCCCAATAGACAAGTAGATATTTTATTAAATTCCACACCCCTCGATTGGGCACTCTGTGTTCAATTTATCAAGGCCCAGTGTTTGGTATCAAGTCAACACATAGTGCAGGGTTAGACTAATTAATACCCTAATTCGTCTCATGGTTGCAAGGTACTCAACAGGAGATAAAGGTAGTGCTGTGTCAGTGCCCTGCATGGAGTAATCTGGGATAGGATTTCACTGCCATGTCATGAAAGCTTCCAGTTTCAGACACTGCTTTTGGTGGTGTAGGAAGTTTAAGGACTGAGTTCAGTCTCGAGTCTAAACTGTTTGTGAGACTGTCAAACACTTCTGGTCGCCTATCCCTCGATGAAGGCCTTGGAAAAGACTCTCCAATCATTCTGCTTCTGTGTGGGGGTTCTCAGAGGCCGCTCTTCCGCTCAGCAATATAACTGAGCAACTCAAGGGTGTGGTACTGAAAATTCTGGACCCCGCTATTGTGTGGTACCGAAGCTCTGCACTTGTGTCATAAATATCATCGTATCATGACAATTTTGGTATTGGCATGACCGGTAATGATTGAGATACTATACCTAAGCATTTGCGTCATGATCGTGGACGAAATCACCCTGAAATCGTAGTTTTCGTCTTGAACCCTCGGGTTCCATTTTGTGAGCGGCATCCATTATGTGATTGCCCTTACATAGTCAAATGACCAAGTTCGAATTCGATCTGAAAGGACACGTACACCTTTGCTGACTCCTCTGTGACCTGGGCGAGCTGACTCCACTGCCTCAAGCCAAACCTGTTCGAGCAGTTCCCATCTCAGTGGCCGAATGAGATTAGTATCAAGGCACAACATGTCATAAACCGCTCATCACATACAAGCTATGCTTAATCTCGCACACACCTGTCCCTGTTTCTTCTTTATGATCTGTTTTACAAGGAGGAGGTGCCCGTTTTTATTAGGGGTCTGTCGATATCTGATGAAAGTTCTGGGCCTTGCCGGGTAACCTATCATGAACTGGACAAACTGAAATGTGGGCTTGTCATCATGACTCTGCTTTTTCTTTGTAGTAGAAATATTTGTATGACCAACTGTAAAACAAGGAATTCTTGCCTGAAGCTTAATATTTAGTATAAAAAGAGAAGGCTGGTTCTGTAAAAATGAGCAGTCTCCTGAGAACATACATGCGCTTCATGCTGTTGTACTTCTAGGATACCTGTTACTGGTTGCAGCCAATAAATACGATCTTTGACATCACCTAGAAGACTCTGTGTTTCTGTGGTCCGAAACAGGAAGGACTCGAGGTCTTCGGGTGTTCTCCCTGGCACCGCCGGGTCCATAAAAACCTGGTACCTCAGTTGGCGCCCAACATGGTGTGGTATCAAGCGGTAACGATCCAAGCCAGAGGTTCGTGAGGAGCTTCGTGTGAAAATTCCAGAGGACGGCCAGCCACTTCAGCGACCCCTGTATGTGGACATGGTTCCGAAGGTCTTTGCTGCGAGGTCCCCCGCGTCCCGACGGCTATGAAGGACTGCTGCCCTGACTATCGCCCTGTTTTGGACCCTTGATGATTGGTAGAGCAAAACGATAGACGAGTCTTCTGGTGACGTCATCAATCATCGATACTTCAGTTAAGTATAAGTGGAGCGTCTCCCAGTCCTTAGTTTGGTTCTTAGTTTGGTATCCTTTGGGATAGCTTTGATTTGGAACTTGCAAGTGCCAAAGCCAAAGGACTCGTGTATTCACAAGACTATCGTATTCGATAATCCTTTGAAGTTTGAAGCTAGACTAGAGAGCGAAGATGCCTGGTTTTAGCAGACTTGGAAATTTGTTTTGTCTTGGTTGTAGTAGGGATTCCCGATTGGAGGACTCGTGTCCGGTTCCTCCGATTGGAACTCCAACATATGAGCTCTATGTGAAGCATGGCGTAGGCCCTATCACATATAATGAAGTATGGATCCGATACACCAGAAAGGATGGTGTTTTAAAATGGCCCCAATGTGGTAGTTTTGACACAGAGATTTTAGATAATCTAGAGGTGAAACTTTTCAAGAAGAAAGCCCGGCCGGCGATGTTTGACTCTTTTCGCCTATGGCGCAAAGAAGCCAAACAGAAAGAAATGAAACTAGCAAAGAAAAATAAACGAGGTATGTCAATGGTACAAGCTGCCGTTGCGTTCAGGGATAATGAGGAAGAGCAAGAGAATGAACAAACGCTTAGAAGTAGGAAGTTGGCGGTAGATAAATGCTACCCAGTTTTGCCGCGTAAAGGACGAGGATCAAATGAGAAACTTGATAAGGATCCTTTAATGTCTCATTTACTGAGTTCACCACCTCCTTATGCGCAGAGTGCTACAGCACCACAGCAACCTTTTGGTTGTACAACCTCCTATTGTTGGACCACAGGTTCTACCACAATCACCAGCTCCTCTTCAGCTGGTTCCCAATCCTCTGGCGCAGCCCTTTCAAGGGCTGCCGCTTTTGCTACCTACTCCATCTGTTTTCCCTACAACTTCGCCTACTGCTCCAACTGCTTATCCTAATACTCCCTCTGCTACTGCCTCCGCCTCTGCTTTACATCAGCCTGTCTTTTCTGGCGTTTCTGCTTTTCCGTCAGTTTCTTCTTCTGTTCGACAGAGTAGCAAACACTGTCACTGGTCTTTTCTCACCTTTCTTTGGGTCGCCTAATACGACCCCTAACACAGAACGAAGACAGTTGCAGAGTCAACTGCCTGACTATCAAGAGAGAGAAGTACTGAATGATTTAGCGCGTGATTGTAGGCGCCGATGTTGAACAAGCGGTTGCGACATTATTGTCCTATATGAGTAAGGGGAGCAATTCTCGATCTCTATCTGAGCATGACACGCCAGGTAGGAAGAAGGCGCGACAGTATCCCATGAGAAAGGTTCCCCCAGTTTGGAGGGAAGGTGATGCAAATGCTAATCCAGCTATTCCGCCGCATTTTCAGCGTGTGTGGGCACATGTTCCTTGGAAGAGATCGGAGGTTTTGGCTCTCAAACAGACATTGCCTGATCGCCGTAAAATTCCTGCAGGGTATTATAAGGAGTCATCACAGACTGCAAGCTCCTGCATCATGAATTTAGCCGATATAGACATGTTGTTTGGAAATGTTGTTCCACAGCCTTTATGGGGAAAGATTCGTCATACGGATCATGATCAAGAGCTAGGCGACACATGGGTTAATATTGCTGCTGCTGATGCTAGACAAGTTGGAGGTGCTAAACCTGAGCCTTTAGTAGCAGAACTTCCTGGTAGGATTATTACGTATATGAAGACTTTGATGCCCGTATTACGTGTTAATTGGGACAAGTTGTTAGCATGCAAACAGAAGAAAGATGAGACTGTGTCTGACTTCTTCACGAGGTTCGAGGAGACTTTTGTAGATCATAGTGGTCAGGATATGACTACCGAGGGTGGCCAGAGATTGTTTGATAACAAATTTGTACACAATTTGCTTCCTGAACTATGTAATAAGTTGAAGGATTCTGAGAGTGCTTGGGCTGTTTCCACATCAGCACAGATTTTAGCTACGGCCCAGTACTATGAAAATAGGCGCAAAGATGAGTTAGAGAAGGCAGATAAAAAGACTAAGTCCTTCTGCAGCAAGCTTATCCACCTCGCACTGCTAGTCAGCACGATTATCAGCAACCCCAGCAGTATTCGAGAAACTCGCAAAGAAACGAGTCTTCTCAACCACGTTTACCGTATGGACCGAATCAGTGTGCGTATTGCAAGGAAGAGGGTCATTTCAAGAGTAGTTGTCCAGTGTTGTTACGACGTATGAATGGTGCTTTTGGTGCAAGAGGTCGAGGTGTTCAACAGGCTCCTAGAGGTAGGGGCCGTGGAAATTTCCCCCAGAATGCTCCTTCTTTCCCGCCTCAGAATTCTATGAATAGTTTCGACCAGCAGAATAACGCGTTTTCTAGGACAGCTCAGTACTATGCTGATGACTACTATGCAGAAAACGAGAATATGGAGGGTAATGATTGCTAGGACAGCCATGGACAAAGAGAGGGAGTTGTTTCAGTTCCAGTAGATCAGAATGGACCTTATGTTGAGGTGACTACATTAGGTGTATCAGAGCCTTTTCTGTTGGATACTGGTGCTACAAAGAGTTCTATTATGCACTCAAAACTCCCTGGTGCACCTTTGTCTGGCGAAATGAACGTTTCAGTAGGTTTTTCTGGCGCCCCGGTTAGGAACCCGATCTCTAGTCCTATGTCCCTTTCTGTTGGGCCATGTGAATTAGAAGCACCCCTTATTCTTACAACAGGTTGTGGTGAAAACTTGTTGGGATTGGATCTGTTAAAAAGATTATATGCAACTTTCTTACTGTTCTCCTTCGGGAGTACAGCTTACACTGGGTAAGAAAGTGGTTTCTCCAATGTATTTGTCAAGGGAAAAGCTTCCAACAGAATTGTCTTCTCTTCCAGATATACTTTGGGCTACTGGCTCTAATGATGTGGGTCTTTTGGAAATAGCTCCATATGTTATAACATTGAAAGCCAATGTTAGAATGCCACGTATTCCCCAATACAAGATCTCAAGCGAAGGCGAAAAGGCGTTGTTAGCAATCACCTATGATCTGATTGAGAAAGATGTAATTGAAGAGACAACAGGCAACATTTTTAATAGTCCTGTTCTGCTGGTTTTAAAGCGTACTGATCCTTCCCAACCACCTGTTTATAGGTTTGTGATTGATCTTAGAGAGGTGAATAAGATTGTTGTGCCACAGTTTCCAGTTGTTCCCGATATCACTGCCCTATTGACTATGATTCCAGCTTCAGCCACTTGGTTCTCAGTGATTGACTTGAAGAATGCTTTCTTCAGCATGCCGATTGCCGAGGAGAGCAGGGATATTTTTGGCTTCAATTTAGGAGGCCGAAGTTTCCGCTTCAAACGCACTCCTCAGGGCTACTGTGAAAGTCCATCAATATTCAGTCAGGCTCTGAAATCACAGCTTGACACGATTGTTTTACCTGATGGCGCTACTCTTATTCAGTACGTCGATGATTTGCTGATAGCCGCAGATAGTGAGGATATTTGTAAAGAAGCCACATTGTCGTTGTTGCGTCATCTGTGTGAGTTGCACCACATAGTCTCTCTTTCAAAGTTGCAATATTGTCGACAAGAAGTGACCAACTTAGGTCACCTCTTATCGAAGGAGGGAAGGAAACTGACCCCAGAAAGAATTCAGGCAATTGCAAAGTTGAATGTCCCAAGGACACAGAGAGAAGTGCGTGCTTTCTTGGGCATTACATCATACTGCAGGCCATGGATACCAAATTTTTCCTTGTTGGCCAAACCTTTGGTAGCATTAACTTGTAAAGGTACACCGAAACCCATTCCGTGGTCTGAAGAGTGTCAGAGAAGTTTTTCCGAATTACGTGATGCATTGTGTTCGACTCCTGTGTTGGGTACCCCCGACTACAGTAAGCCTTTTACATTGTATGTCCATGAGAAAGAAGGTTGTGCATTATCAGTTCTGACACAATCTTTTGGGGACAAACAGCGTTCATGCACGTACTTTTCGGCGACTTTAGATCCGGTAGCTAAGGCGTTGCCAAGTTGCTTAAGAGCCACTGCGGCAGCAGCTGTTTCTATTCAACAGTCTGCTGGGTTAGTAATGAATAATATGTTAGTTGTCATGGTCCCACATGCAGTAGACATTTTGTTAAACAGAACAAGGACACAGCACTTAACTAGTGCTCGATTGTCAAGTTATGAGCTGACACTGTTAGCGAGTCATGTACACATAAAGAGGTGCGATACGCTAAACCCAGCCACGTTATTGCCCATTTCAGTAGAGACAGATGAGGTCGAAGAACATGACTGCTGTTTTAGGACAGAAGAAGAGACGAAAGGGAGAATAGACCTTAGGGACACTCCTTTTCCTGAATGTGATGGTACTTTATGGGTTGATGGTTCGTGTTTCAAGTTGCCGAATGGTGATACGACTGCAGCATATGCTGTGACAACTTTGCATACGATTGTTAAAGCTGCACGTATTCCCCACAATTCAGCCCAAGCAGCAGCATTGATTGCACTTACAAGAGCGTGTGTTTTGGCGAAAGGACAACGAGTGAATGTGTACACGGACAGCCAATATGCCTTTGGTGTGGCTCACAGTTTTGGACGATTGTGGAAAGAACGTGGGTCCAAGAGTCCAAGATACTGTGTAAATCGGAACTTGTGAGAATGCATGGAGAACAGGAAAAACAAATAGCATAACCCTTCGAGATAGAGGTGATACGGCCCAACAGGTACGAAAGATCATCTATGAAGCAGAGTCTAAGATACTGTGTAAATTGGAACTTGTGAGAATGCATGGAGAACAGGAAAAACAAATAGCATAACCCTTCGAGATAGAGGTGATACGGCCCAAGAGGTATGAAAGATCATCTATGAAGCAGAGTCCAAGATACTGTGTGAATTGGAACTTGTGAGAATGCATGGAGAACAGGAAAAACAAATAGCATAACCCTTCGAGATAGAGGTGACACGGCCCAAGAGGTACGAAAGATCATCTATGAAGCAGAGTCCAAGATACTGTGCAAATTGGAACTTGTGAGAATGCATGGAGAACAGGAAAAACAAATAGCATAACCCTTCGAGATAGAGGTGATACGGCCCAGAAGATCCCGCAGATGATTAGGGAAGGAGGACGAGGGGGAACACGAGGGGAAGGGACATGGGAACAGGAGTGAAAAGTCAGGGAGCCAGGCCACTTGGCAGCCCCTTAAGAAACCAACTCCCACCCCCAAAATAATCAAGGGGCAGGCACAGAGCACGGAACCAGGCCGATTGGTGTCAGCGTAAACTGCTACAGATGTAGGAAGGGTCCCCAAACTTCTGCAGTTAGTCTTTCAGCTTACACATAGGTCTTTTGTAAGTGGCCATGCTGTACATGTCAAAGAGCCATGTACTATGAGACGGTAGTGCGGTGGATGACCAATGGCATAAAATTCCACCTTTTGCTCTACGAAGGCCGTGGTGGCTTAAATCTGGGAATATTGACATTTTGTGAAGCAAGGTCAGACGGGTCGTGAATTGTGGTGTCACCCCTAGGTTGGTCATCAAGGTATCCCAAACTGAGCCCCAGTAGCACAAAAGTACTATACAGTCCCACAGGAAATGCAAAATGTCACAGGCTAGTGAACCACACCTTCAGCACCTCCAGGACTTGGAATCCTCTGCCACATGTGCTTTATAGACCCACTCTGGCTTCCAGTGCCATTGGTGTAGGAACTTGAATTAACTGAATTTCAACCTTTTTGATTCAGTCCTTGGTGCAATTATATCGCACCAATCTGACTCTTACATCTAACAATAAACAACTTCTTGCAGTCCCTAGGATTAAACAGTCACAGACAGGAGGTCGACAGTTCCCCTAAAACGTGGCCAAGTTTTGGAACCAGCTTCTGGACCATATTCGTCTTGAACACCCCTACAAACTCTGGAGTCCATTCTCCAGGCTTTGTAAGTGGAACAGCCATCCTGAAATAGAGAGACCAAGAGTCATTACGCAATGACAATCTCGAAACTGACTGGAACGAACCTGGGCATGTGTGGTATCAAACCTGTTGGAATCATACCCCAACACCATATCCGGTGTTGAAAGTATGATTACAATCACAGGAAAGCTCTTCCGGGGAACCCTCCCTGCTCCCAGGCCAACATTACAGAGCCTAACAGCAACCTAGGTCTGCTGCCGATGCCAGACACAATTCTGCCCTCCTGCTGCTGGGCCATGGCCGAGCAGGGGAAGGTAGGACAATAGGTTTCCTGTCACAGGGAGGGCGCTCCCCACACTGCAACAGCACCACCTGTTTGCCCGTGTCTCCCAGCTCGCTGCTGTTGCCTAGGACACGAGTTCAAGGCCATCCTCCACCCGCAGGCTACCACCCGTGCTTCATCCCTGGTGGCCAGTGGTAGGTTGCTTTGTGTAATTGTATTGCTTGTTGTATTATTTATTTTGTGTGCTTCATTCCCCCTGTTGCCTCTTGCGCTACTTCTGTGCCCTTCTGCCTTCTCGCCGTTCCTCCTGGGGTTTCTCCGTCGCTGCGTCCCCTCCGGCCCCACCCCTCCACTTGCTACAGGCCTTAGTGTATTTTGTATTGCATTTTGTTGGATTGTTAGTTGTTTTCCTTCCCATTCCTCCTTTTCCTCTTGTGCCATTTCTGTGCCATTTCTGCCTTCTGTACCCTCGCCGTTCCTCCCCCGTTTTCCCGCCGCTGCGCCATCGCCTTCCCGCTCGCCCATTCGTCTGCCCCCACCCCCCAGCTGCTCCTCCCTTCCACCTCCTCTTCTTATGGCGTCCGCGCCTGGACCGCACCCAGTGCCAGAACACCTGGCCCCCACGAACGCCATGACGCCCGTCTCCGCTACTACTTCAGCTCCCTCCACGCACTCAACCCTGGACGATCATGCACCTGCTGCCTTGCTGCCCCGAAACGCACCCAAGGACCCTTCTCCTGCCGGAACTTCAGCTTGACCAGCATCCGGCCCGCCAACCCTACTCCCAGGAAAGAACCCATCTACCTTAGATGCATTCATCTCAACACTCGCAACACTAGAAACCATGTTAAGACTCACTTACCAGCCGGGATATGATGAAAACTGAGGATCAATGTTTTGTCCATGGGGCAAAGTAACATAATTTGGAAAATTAGCTAAATTAGGATTGCTGTATAAGATACAGTGCCAAAGTTAATAATGCCATCTTTGATGTAATCTTTCCTAATTTTTCAGTGCAGGGCAGTAGAACAACGAATTTGCAGGAAGTCACGTTGAGTGTGGCACTTGTCCTAGCTCAAATGTACATTTTGATACAATCAGTCAGGGAACTTAGAGTCAAAGAACTTAAAGTATAAGTAAAAGATTCATATATTCATTTGAAATTTAAATGCTCCACGTTCGATTTCTGAAGAACGAATAAATCATTGTGGCTTCTCTCTGCGCTTCTGGTTAACGAAGCACGGCAGAGAAGACCTACAACATAAGCGGGACGCAGTTGGCAGCCGCAGAGAGTACATGCACGTTTCTGCAATGTTCAAAGGCCTCGTGTAAGATGGCCGATCAGTTGAGTGGCGGTTTAGCTGCCGCTTGCTGTATCCTACAAGTGGGATTATACGAAGTATGCATCTAAGACTACTCAAGGTTTCAGTCCTGTTTTTCTATTACAAACTTGCTTCAAATGTTTTGTTTGAGTTAAGCTATTCCTGTAACTGTTCAAAATGAAAAGATTGATCTTGAGAACACAATTTGTCACAAGGGTAGGCTGAGAATTAACTTGTTGTTGTATAAGCTTTATTCGAGATAATTCTCATAAAAGCACATTATAAAATGTAAAACATTTACAGAATAAAACATAACAATTACAGATATAAATTCATTAAACATTCTGTGCAGCTCATACAATATTAGCATAATAAAATTATTTGTGGCGAATAATTTTGCATATAAATCGTAAATTAAAAGGAAAACCTGATTACCTAATTCCCCCCAGACATCGTCGCCTGATTGCCCAAGCCCAACCCAGGTATTTGGCTACCCCAATGACTATCGATTCCTGGGTTGTTGTACACAAGATTCTTAAAGCCACTGCGCTGTCGCGTGTCCCCAGGTTTTTGCATACAGGCGTAAGCCATATTCTCCTCGGTAATGAGTATGCTTGACATACGAATAGGAAATGGCCTACACTCTCCACGGCATTTTCGCAGGCTGGGCATAACCTATTGGTCGATCTATGCCAACCTGCCTTCAGTTTCTTTAAGGGGATAGATCCGGATCTTAACTGAAAGACGAGCTTCCTATCCATTGGTACCGTAATAGTATCCCAATAGTTTTCTAGGATAGGAAAGATTTTTGTCTCCAGGTAGCGACCAGCCATAGAGTCGGACCTAGCGTCTTTCAACAGATTACCACCCACCCAATCCCAATATTGTGATTTGAGGGCTTCTTTGCTTGGGAAGTCTTCTCCCACAGGGTTATTCCAAAGATTGGAAAGCCCTAAGTTAGTCAGCATGGCCTTCAGGTTTTTGAGCCATTTTATCTTGTGGAAGATATCTTCCTTAATTATCCAAAGAAAACCCTCCGCGTATTGTCTAATTTCTGGAGTCGTCCAAAGACGTCTCCAGTAGAGGACAGGGCGCAATCGAGCTCTGTCGGCAATTGGACGCCTACCAAACTCCAGAAACAATGGGATTAAGGGGGTGCTCTGTGGAAGTCCTGTGATCCCTCTCAGGAACTTGTTCTCAGAAGTCTGTAAAGCCACAAGATTGTCCCAAGCCCATAACTCCGCGCCATATAATGTGGCACCCAAGACCTTCGCATCATACACTATGAGTGCTGGTTTAATCGGTTTTGTCTTGGATTTGCGGTGTTCCCCCCTCAAAGCACCTGAGAGCTGTTGGTGTTTTAAGACCACTTTTTCCAAATGATGCGACCAGCCGACGCCCTCTGCAATCTGTACCCCCAAATACGTGAACTCTTTAACAGTATCTAACCTGCTGTTATTTAGGGTTACCTTGGGATATATTCTGCGACGTGGGGTAAAGGCCATCAATTTTGTTTTTCCCACGTTCACTGCAAGCCCATGCTCTGTGCAAAAAACATCAAAAATGTTTAGTGCACGTTGCAGCCCTGCAGGGGTCTTAGACAAGATAAGGGTGTCGTCAGCGAACATCAGGATCGGGACCCTGGTGTCCGCTAACGACGGAGCGTCTACGCTAGCCTCCAACATTCTCTTAACGATCCCGTTAATAAATAACGAGAAGAGTAAGGGAGCCATGGAACAGCCTTGTCGGACACCCCTTTCGACTGGGAAGTCCGAGGTTGTCTCCCCGTTTCCACCCCACTGTACTCTTGCAAAATTGGATTCATGCAATCGCATGATTAGTGTGAGCAAATCGACAGGAATCCCCAGCCTTTGCAGAACCAACCATAGCTTAAACCGGGGGACTAGGTCGAATGCCGCCCGCAGGTCGACAAACGCGACATACAGACAGCCCCTTCCTAGTAGAACCGTCTTCCACCGCAGTATAGTGAAGCGGAAGACCTGGTCAATGGTACTGGTTGCTCGCCTAAATACAGCTTGGTATGGAGAAAGGGCGTTGTTGTCATCAACCCAGTCCATAAGCTGGTTTGCTACCATTCTCCCCACTACTTTTTGCATGGTTGCTATTAGGCTTATAGGCCTGTAGTTGGCAGGCAGTGAGCGATCACCCTTCTTATGAATGGGAATGATAATTGCGCCTTTCCAAAGGTCGGGGACCACCTCCCCCTTGGCTAGGGCATTTGCTACTAGAAAGGTATACCTCGCCCATCTAGTCATGTCGTATTTAAAAATATCCGGGGGAATCCCGTCTAGCCCAGGCGCACTCCCACATTTCACGGAACTAATCGCAATTTCTACTTCTCTAAGGGAAAACAAATTGTCGATAGCATAGACTGGTGTTATGCCCTCGGCCACCCCAGGATGGATGACTTCAGCATACTGTGGTCTAAAGTAGTCAACCCAGGCATCTTCTGCTACATTATTATCTGGCTTTGCAGGGCCACCTCCTCTACCCCACTTGATAATTTTCCAAAAGGTCCTGGAGTCCTTGTTACCTGAAGCCTCTTTTAACTCAGCCCAGTGGTCCTCGTCCCATTTCTTTTAGCTCGGTAGATGGCCATCTTGTACAGTTTCCTATTCACTTTTATTGCAGCGCGGTCCCTATTCCTAATAGCTTGTCCCAGTTCTAGTCGTGCCGATCTACATTGGCTATCAAACCACCTTCCAACATCTTTAGTTTTCCTCCCTTTCTTGCTTTTGGTAAAAAAAACATGGTTTCAGGAGGGAAAATAACTTGTTGTGGATTTCGGTGATGCCACTAGCCCCCGGAGCTATTGGATCTGCTGCCTCCATTGCGGAAATTGCACTATCAACCTCATGGTTGATATAGGTCATGGTAGCCTCATTTGCCAATACCTTTGGCCATTTTAACCTACGTTCATCGTTACTCATAACTGGGACTTCGTCATTCGTTAGATGCAAGTTTCCCACTCCAACGTTCCACCACCTATGGGCCACACAAAGGGGGTTGTGGTCACTTTCAACCCTGGGCCTGATGGCCATGTCAATAACCCCCTCCCACAGTTGGAGACTACATAATATATAATCAATTCTGCTCCTGCTGTTACCGTTGTCAAAAGTACAGCTACCCTCCTTGTCCCCTGGTGTTCTCCCGTTCAGTGCTCTTAAACCATGTTCCATACAAATAGCATTTAACAATAAAATGTCTTTTGTCCAACGCTTTACAGGTTTTAAACATAGAGAAGGTACTCCCCAAAGATTGTCCTCGTCCTTCCCTAAAGGATCGTTTGTACAGTCCAAAGGTTCAAAAGTCCTGTTGAGGTCCTCAGCTATTATCACCATGCTATCTTGGGACTTGGTTTCTAAGGCAGCAGACAACAACTCTACGGTAGAAGAATTGGTTACATTATTACCTCTTGCATAAACGTTATACAAATCCATTGATGAACCCTTGCCTGTAGAGATTCTTAACACTTGTAGATCACTGGTTCCCAGGTCCAACAATTTGATGTTGATGTGCAAGTCCTGTTTTATCCAAACAGTGAGGCCTCCCTTAGGCCGCCCCCTTCCACCTTTTGATGCTGGTATATAATAGTTTAAATAACCAAAACAGAAAAGGGGGTCACAAGCCCAGGTTTCTTGAAAGCAACAGACATCAAACCCACTGATATAATCCATCCAGGATTGGGAATCTAACTTACCACCCAACCCAGCAACATTCCAAGATAAAAGCGTACCAATGCTAGACTCAATCCCATCGTGAATGTTAGTGTTGGGAGACACTTGAGCGATCATCGGACTTTCGATATTATTAATCTGCTTCCCATGGTCGTCAATGGGATCAGCAATCATGTTAGCTATTATTGAGGGTAAAGTCACAGCATTAGCATTTGTGTTTTCCAGTCTAGTACCACCTTCTTCAACAAAACTCCCCATCTCTATGTAACCAACCGTTGAGCATGTAACAATGGTGTCAACATAATCGCCACAAACCCCTTTGAACTCATTATTATTCCCTCCTGTCCAACTGTTCCTATCTTTGTTGTTTTGTCAACATCCCCATCCCGGGTCCTGCCATCCTACGTGAGGGTTATAATTTATACATGTAGTATGATTATGGCCAAATGAAGGAGCTGGTAAGGAATTGACTAACCATGGTACAGTAGGGGGGATTAGGGGTTCATTGAGCAAGCTAGTCGTTACACTGGTTGGGCGGGGGTAAAAAAAAGTAAGGTCTACAATTCCAATACCTCCCTTGTTTGTTCCCCATCCCTGCCTAGTTATCCATCCTGCCACCCTTGGATCTTGGAAATTAACCACGATACAGTCCCCACCCAGGGTTTTCGGTGTATACCCGATCCAGTCTATTCTCCTTACCCCTATGATTAACCCATCGATGTCACCTGGCAGAGGACGATTTTCCCTTAACCAGTGCATGATCTTGTTTTTGAGCATCTGAAAAGTTTCTCTCTGCCCTGTGGGTAATGGTGGTACATTTATAAGAACTGCTACATAGGGGAAGGAATCCGGAGTAGGATTCACCGGGGGTTTTCTGTGGGGTAGCTTTGTCAAGGGAGGTGGGATTGTTTTAGGAACTTTGGGAACGGGTTGGGGGGCAGGTTTCAACATCTGCTGTTTATTATTTGGTTGGGTTGGTGCTAGAGTTTTACCTACTAGAGGGCATACATTAGCCCCGTTCCCAACCACAGGATTGTTTGAAACTATCTGCTTGTTATTGGTTGCTTTTGCAGATACAGGAACTTTGCCCGCTTGGGGGCAAACTGTAACCTCTGCGCTCGTAGCAGTTGATGGATTTTGTGTCTGGGGTATTGTAGACTGTGGAGGATATGTAGTGTTCGGCTGGGATTGAACAGAACCTACGTGTGCTCTGTCGGCTCTATCAGCAGATTTTATAGTTGTTTTGACGGTAGGGTTGCATTGCTTAGAAGGTAAAGGGGAGTTATTTTGAGACCTTCTTCCCTTGTCCTGAGTAACAGGATTAGTAAGGACCTGGGGCTTTGTGCTTACATCCACCCTAGCATTGGCTTTAATCAAGGATTTTGTGGAATAGAAATTGTCTAGTGTTGCCTGTTCAAAATGATTTAGCCTATCTGTAAGCTTGGCAATTCTATCCTCAATAGGGGTAAGTATTAGTCTAAGCAATTTTTCCAACTCAGGAAGCACATTTGCAAGTGATAGCAGCTTTTCATTATTTGGTACAGTGGAGTCAGTACAAGTATTCTCTTCTTTATCTTGACTGTCCAAAGGGGCAAGATTAATGTGTGGAACACTTTCTGTACTATGATTTTCTTCAATGACAACCTCTCCAATGTTCACAGATTTGTGTAGCTTCCTGTGCTTTTGAGGGGGTTTGACCACCATTTTACATTTTCTTACTGGGGCTGGTCTTTTCCTTTTAGACCCGAGCTTAGATTGGGCCAATGTAACCTGAGCACCAGAGTCAGGGAGCGATGTAGGTTGGATAATACTCCCACAGGGATTATTCAATTCTGTTGCAACGTACTTGTTTGTTATTTGTGCCTGTCCCTCAAAATGTTCGTTGGCAACTGGAAGATTCACTGAGGATAGAGGGGTTACCAGGGTGGGGTACGTTAGAGTTGAAAGCTTATCCGTAGAATTCTTGAGTAGTTCTATTGATAATCTACGCTCTGCGCGCCTCTCTGCCAAGGATAAGTCTTTGTCAATTGACAACGAACGATTAAAAAATAATTTATCTAAAGGGCCAATTGCCAGAGGACCAGACTCAACCGGAGGAGTTGTCAAGTGGCTGTTAGCAGTACTTGTCGATGCAGACATTGCCATACTTCTCACCAATCATAAACAATATGTTAATGTCACTTACTGGAGAAGGTACTATGGGTCACTGATAAGGGGGGTGGCCCAGCCCGGCCTCCTTCGGCCCCTGATGGCCACAGACGGTCCCGCCCTTGTCCCGGGCTTCTCCCGGCGAGCTCCCGCGCGCTCCCGCGCCTCGGGATCTATGGTCTGTGTTATACGCTGGAAGTACCTATCATTGGTCGGTGGACAGGGGGGAGTGGCCAGCGGGGAGAGCAGCCCAGGTGTATAGAATGGGCGCGCAGGGGTTCCTGGAGACTGGAGTCCCTGCCTGTGCTCGCAGCCCCGCCGGCTCTCTTCCTGCCCGCTCCTCCGCCGATAGCCTCACACAGCAAACAGCAGCCTCAGATCTCAAGGCGCTGCGGGACCCGCGAAGCGGGTCCGGCGAGGTCAGAGAAGCCTTCAGGGGTTGAACGTGGAAGCAGAATCCCTCTGTGAGGTCGCATGCCCAGCCAGCAACACGGCAATCCAAACGAGCAGTTCAGGTAAGAATTAAGAAAAACAACAAATCTCCTGGTTTTATAGATGCCATCTTGTTTTTGTAAAGACTCCGAATGTGGTTTCCTCAGGAGTGCCAGGAGCCGACGATAGCCCCAACCCTTCCCCCCTACACCACCTGTGCCTATCAAACTCTAGGACACAAGGGTGATATGGAGGGAAAGGAGGGAACAAAACAAGGAAAGTAGGGGGAGACAAAACTCTGGACTCTTCGGACACTGCTCTCTTCTGCTTCTGTCTGAAGGTGAAGCTACAAGGAATAATGGATTAAAACAACAACAGTCACCCCACAATTCCCCAATATCAATACATAAACCACCCTTTACCTGAGAGCACAAAAGTGTGTCAATCAACGCAAATATGCAAAGAACACAAAGAGTCCCTAGTTGGTGGGGGTAAATACCCTACAGCGTAGACTAACCCAACCAGAAGGCTCAAGGGGTAGCTACGGTGTCAAGGACAAGATAGTCATTAGCATAACATACACAAAAATCACAAATACAAGCTAACAGTCAGTATAGAAACCCTGTCTACAAATCACCACATAAATTCAAGAACTATAATTTTTACCAGTGTAAAAAACAATTTATTAAAACCAATACAGTTTCAAGTTTACATTCATAAAACGATTATACATTCAAACATATGTTAAAAAACCAAAGAGTCGACGCGGCGTTTCGGTGTCTTGTGTCGATGGTAACACCTTCTTCAGGACGGGGGTTTTTTAGTTAAAAAAATCTCTAAAAAGGTAAGATTAAAAAAACATAATCAACAGGGGCCTATTGTATACTGACGTTAGCATTGTTATGACATTATTACAGATACGAACTGTGCACAAAGATTCAAAAACATTCATGATCTCTATATTACCATTTGTATGTACAGGGAAACAATCACTGTTCTCTTGTCCTTTTATCCATGTGGACATTAAATAAGGTTACATCTTGTCTAGGTTTGCTATTTGTTATATCAGCATTGAATGTTAGAAGCAAAAACCCACAGTTGTCCTTAGTGAACACAGATATCAACTAACTCTTGTATTTATCCTTCTGTGGTCTCACTGTTAGCTTGCATAACACATACCCTTTTGTCACAACAAGATTAACTTTATACTATCTTATAGTTATTCTTATGGTTCCGTACAGTTTCTCTATTGTCACTTAACAATAATAGACCTACCTCAGAGATTGAGGGATTTAGGGCATATGAGGTCTCATGAGGGTACAGTTTTTTTCAGTCATTAGTCTGACTCTCATGGCCTTATCTTCCTTCGATGTAGTTTAAAAACAATTTTGTTCCACCTAGAGGGTAAATTTCATAATTCAGATAAACCCCAATGCTATTATACTTGTTAAACTTCTAACTCTATGAAAGATATAGAGGTTCATTACCTGGATATAGGTATTCAACAAAATGTATCTGTGCTGTATCAGGGGTGACCACCGTATATCAATTCAGCTGTTTGGCATGTAACTGTAAAGGGCAGAAATACAATGTTCCTTTTATTAAGACACAATATTAGAACCAGAGTCTTTGAGGTTAAGGTCAGAAAATTGATTTCTACGCACGATTACCTTTAGTTGTATAATGTTGGGGATGGTCCAACTTTATCTCTTGTGGGTAATGGTCCTCAGGTTTGTTACATTCCCTTCTACCAATTCGCTTACTATTCCTTCTTTACTCTCAGAATAGAGCTGTTAATAAATAAAAAAAGAAGGTAGAGATATTTTATGAACTATCTAGCTGTTATTCTTAACCCTTAGTTATGTCTTAAGTTTTAGTAACTTAATAGGGCAGTGATGTGGCTACCTCTCTTTGATCGATTATGACATATGGGCTGTGCTTACATTCATCCTATTTCGTTATTAAGTGGTCTTAGACCATTCCTTTATTTTCAGATAGGAGCATTTCTTCTTACTGAGTTATGGGTAAGGAGTAAGTACTCTTGATTATATATATGCGCAACTTTATGTTTGGGTTCTATATGCTTGCTACTAAGTTGTTTCTAGAGTCCCCTTTACTACCCATGTAAATATATAATGGGGCGCTAAGGTATTATCATAATATTAAGCTCTCCTCTAGGGTGCATGGTTCAAGGACATCCTAGTGTTAATTAACGGATAGCGGTTTTCCCATGGTTCTTACCTTCTTCCTGTGTATCGGCCTCCCTGTCACCGGGTCCTCATACAGCTTACCCATGGAATGATTGTTACCTGCTACAAGCTCCCTTTTATTGTGAAATTGGGCGCAATGTTCTACCTCGTTAAGCGTATGTGCTATGTACTTTATGGTAGATCTCAGTATGGCACGTCGGCCATTTCTAAAAGTCCATAGTCAAGGTCTAAACAGTGACCAATCTGACCTCGATTCAAAATACTCCCTTCTTGTTCCGATTTTGGGAACCATTATAGAGGTTCCTTTATTATTCTAATTGTCCATTTGCTGTGTTATATTTACAAAAAAAATTTGGCGCGCAATGTATATAGTATACAAGAAAAAACGCGATATCAAATGATATCCCGGATTTCGCCTATTCTCTAATTCACTTCGTTTTATGAATGATTTTTAATAAATTCCTATATGCACTCGGTATATGCTATTTTAAAAGCGTTGTGTATCTGGTTGTGTACACCCGTTTTATGAAGAAATGTGTCGGCCATTTTGGAGTGTTTAGACTCCCATCGTCTATTATGGTCCGAGAGCTTTTTCGGATGCGGATCTCAGTTTTTTATTACAAACTTGGTAATCCTTTATTTAGCCATTAAACACACTCAGTATGTTGTATTTGGGAGTGTGGTGTCGGGTTTCCGTAATCGCGTTTTTTCGGAAAAAAAAATTTGCGTCGGTCATCTTGGAGTGTAGAAACCTCCATATTTCTAGCTTTTTCGAAAACAAGTCTAATTTTTTTATTATTACAGCCCTAGTATTCATATGTACAGCATTAAACAGACTAAGTGTTCTACTGCACTCAGTAGGTTGTATTTGGGAGTCGAATATCAGGATTGCGTAGTCGCGTTATTTCGGGAAAATTGCGTCGGCCATCTTGGAGTGTATAAACCTCCAAATTTCTATTATGGTCCCACTGCAAGTTATGGTATGCTGAGATTTTCAGTTTTTTGTTACAAGTTTCAGTTTTTGTAACACCATTGATGTTGCATAGTGCGGATGTTTAACAGACTGATTATTTTACTATGGGACACTATGATGGTTATCAATACGTGAGTATAGTGAAATAGCCGTATGTCTGCCGACAAATGCGTCGGACATTTTATGAAGGCCAGCTGGAATTCAATCTATATCCTATGAAGTTCTTATTACTTTAGGGGCAAAGGGTCTGTAAAAAATAATAAAATAATAAAAAAAATAATTGTTGCTTATGATATATTCGCGCATTATCTAAGAATCATAACAGGAACTCAAATTGTTGTTACATAATGATGAATAGTAAAGCAATTGGTGCTTCTGTTTCAGATGCATATTATGTAGGGTTCATCACAGGAGCCATATAAGTCAGACATCATGTTCTGGTTTATCCCTACAAGCTACCATATACTGGACTATAATGGACTTTTATGGGGGTGTCTATAAGACCCTCTCCCAGTCTTCTTTGCTATTAAGTCCCTGTCGTACGGTATTAAATTTCGACATATAAAATTGTTCACGTTTTTTCCGCTTGGTGCTCACATCTCCACCTTTTGTGTTCATTTTTATGGATTCAAGAACACACCACTTAAGATCTTGGTTGGTGTGTTTGGCCTGTAACCAATGGTCTACCAAAGGTAAGGTGCTTTTTTTGGTTCTTATTGCTGACCTGTGTTCATTTAGTCTAATTCTTATTTCCCTGGACGTTTCCCCTACATAGGTCAAATTACAGGGACACTGAATAAGGTATATATTTACATGGGTAGTAAAGGGGACTCTAGAAACAACTTAGTAGCAAGCATATAGAACCCAAACATAAAGTTGCGCATATATATAATTAAGAGTACTTACTCCTTACCCATAACTCAGTAAGAAGAAATGCTCCTATCTGAAAATAAAGGAATGGTCTAAGACCACTTAATAATGAAATAGGATGAATGTAAGCACAGCCCATATGTCATAATCGATCAAAGAGAAGTAGCCACATCACTGCCCTATTAAGTTACTAAAACTTAAGACATAACTAAGGGTTAAGAATAACAGCTAGATAGTTCATAAAATATCTCTACCTTCTTTTTTTATTTATTAACAGCTCTATTCTGAGAGTAAAGAAGGAATAGTAAGCGAATTGGTAGAAGGGAATGTAACAAACCTGAGGACCATTACCCACAAGAGATAAAGTTGGACCATCCCCAACATTATACAACTAAAGGTAATCGTGGGTAGAAATCAATTTTCTGACCTTAACCTCAAAGACTCTGGTTCTAATATTGTGTCTTAATAAAAGGAACATTGTATTTCTGCCCTTTACAGTTACATGCCAAACAGCCGAATTGATATACGGTGGTCACCCCTGATACAGCACAGATAAATTTTGTTGAATACCTATATCCATGTAATGAACCTCTATATCTTTCATAGAGTTAGAAGTTTAACAAGTATAATAGCATTGGGGTTTATCTGAATTATGAAATTTACCCTCTAGGTGGAACAAAATTGTTTTTAAACTACATCGAAGGAAGATAAGGCCATGAGAGTCAGACTAATGACTGAAAAAAACTGTACCCTCATGAGACCTCATATGCCCTAAATCCCTCAATCTCTGAGGTAGGTCTATTATTGTTAAGTGACAATAGAGAAACTGTACGGGACCATAAGAATAACTATAAGATAGTATAAAGTTAATCTTGTTGTGACAAAAGGGTATGTGTTATGCAAGCTAACAGTGAGACCACAGAAGGATAAATACAAGAGTTAGTTGATATCTGTGTTCACTAAGGACAACTGTGGGTTTTTGCTTCTAACATTCAATGCTGATATAACAAATAGCAAACCTAGACAAGATGTAACCTTATTTAATGTCCACATGGATAAAAGGACAAGAGAACAGTGATTGTTTCCCCGTATATACAAATGGTAATATAGAGATCATGAATGTTTTTGAATCTTTGTGCACAGTTCGTATCTGTAATAATGTCATAACAATGCTAACGTCAGTATACAATAGGCCCCTGTTGATTATGTTTTTTTAATCTTACCTTTTTAGAGATTTTTTTAACTAAAAAACCCCCGTCCTGAAGAAGGTGTTACCATCGACACAAGACACCGAAACGCCGCGTCGACTCTTTGGTTTTTTAACATATGTTTGAATGTATAATCGTTTTATGAATGTAAACTTGAAACTGTATTGGTTTTAATAAATTGTTTTTTACACTGGTAAAAATTATAGTTCTTGAATTTATGTGGTGATTTGTAGACAGGGTTTCTATACTGACTGTTAGCTTGTATTTGTGATTTTTGTGTATGTTATGCTAATGACTATCTTGTCCTTGACACCGTAGCTACCCCTTGAGCCTTCTGGTTGGGTTAGTCTACGCTGTAGGGTATTTACCCCCACCAACTAGGGACTCTTTGTGTTCTTTGCATATTTGTTTACCCAGTCCCTCACTGGTCTTTGGGTACCTCCCTCATTGTGTTGTTTTAATCAACGCAAATAGGAACCCGCCTGGAAACTCATATGAGACCATGGAACTATGGACATCCACTATGGCCTAGATTTAAGGGATGTAAGAAATTATCTCTGGTAAAGACCTTGGTACATACCAATATAGTGGCCAGAGTATACTTCTTACCTAACTAGAAACATCTCTGGGCGAAAGGTTTTGTATGTAAAAAAGGTCAGGATCACATAAGTAGTAGCCTGGAGGGTCAAAATTACATACATCAACACCTACAGACTTTATAGTAAGAACATGATGTAAATAGAGTGTGCTACAAGCGCTTTATCGGTTCTTCTTGTCTCAGTACTGTGATGAATGCCAGAATCCGGGAAGTCCAGAAAATGAACAGATAATACGGATAATAAAGGGGAGTAAGGGATATCGCTTGGCGGACCACTAAGCCCACAATGCCACGCAACACTCCTCCCCACAGCATCCACAAAACCGTTCAGCGGGACCATAGTCCGGCCCAATGACGAGTCCGCAAGAAACAGGGTGAAGAATACCACAGTGACACCGGGGTATAGACAGCCGGCGCAGAGCGAGGGGACAAATAAGAAGTAATGCCCAAGTTAAGCAAAAGGCACTTGGTACTGCTGAAATAGCCTAGGACTCCTTCCGTGACACTTGAGGAGAGTGAGCTGCCTGACGACTCTCGGCGGGTGGATCAGGAAGGGAATGAGCAACACGAAAGAATCAAGAAAACGGAATTGACACACAGAAAATAGTCGCTTGTTAGATCGGGAGAGGTATGACTTGAAATACCGTAAACCCCGAAGGGCGCCTTTAAACCAGAGCTGATGCTCCTGGTAAAGTTAGTGGAATTTCAATGTCCTCAAAAGGAACATTTTCCTCTGGAGGTACCTCTGCTTTGTAGTAGTGAAACTCTTTTGTTACTGGATTTACTTGTGGAAAAGTAATCCAAGAGTAGAATACCTCTGTCTGCCGATATTTGTGTGCCTCTATCACAAATATGACTTAACCACCTCTCGATGATACCCCATGTTCTATAAGTGTTATAGTTATGGTTTTCTTTACATTTTCCGGGATGCCCCTAGCATCCGGGTCTGTTTCTGGGAAGGTTGTGTTGTCTAACACTCCTTGAGCGTCTATTCTAGCTCTCTTCCTTTCGTCGTCAATCATTTTTATTTATTTTGAGTTCAAGGAGACAAAGATTAGGTGCACAATATTTTTGTAACACTGTATCCTTCAACATTGAATAAACCAAAAACTAAGACATAGGATTCTCGTCCTTCTAAGTTTTGGCGGATATTATGCCCTTTTACCCACTCCAGACGTCTATTGGAGTTTTTACGGGAAAGAGGGGTCTGTGTGAAAAGCACAACTGAGTTACTCTAGTATCTAGCGTTAAATTATCGCCTTACCAAACATTGGGCGCCATGTAGTGTAGTTCCTATATTCCCAATAGGCTCTGCGCATTGGAATAATATATCCTGTAGTTTAGATGTAGGACTGAGGTCTACTAGGTCTCTACCGGCTATATTAGACTTAATTGTGAGTGCCAGCTAGCTCAGAGGTCACTAGAAACGTTCTCGAATAAACAAGAAGGGATTAGTTTCTGACAACCGCATAAAACATGACAACTTTGTTTCCCAAGAATAAGAAATCAAATCTCTAGAGTCGCGGAAACAATAGATAACTGTTTCACTCAGTCAATTGTGCATGCTTAGTTTGACCAGAGGTGCAAGAGAAATAGAGAGACAGACATTTTCAATAAAAAGGTACTTATTGAACAGTCTTCTTTCTCAAGCATTGAAAATGAACTGCTACAATAGCAAAGCTTACTATGAAGTACAATGCATATAATACGAACAGTATTATAAAGTAATACTGTAAAAGCATGATATGGTTTCCAAGCCATAAAGTGAATAAAATGTATAAAATGTATATAATACATACAGTGATAAAAGGATGACTAAAATACTCAACTGGTGCTTCTAGAATACGCCTACCCCAGTGTACCTAACCTAAGTCTGGTAAGAGGGAGAGAGTATTAGAGGAGGAGTTGAAGTCTAGGAGTTCTCTGCCAGGAATCTGATTCCAATAATTCTCTAGGAGGTCTAATCAGCTCTGTACCTTTGTTCTAGAATGAAGGAGGTCTTGTATCTCGTTCTAAGGACTCGATTTCCCAGATACCCGCAAGGGTTGCCCGGAAACACCGGAGCTGTATTTCTCGGCAAGAGAAATGACAGTCTCGCAGTGCGTCTGCTGGAGGGTCGGCTTCCTTTGGCACTTGCTGCTGCAGGGCGTCGGGCAAGTAGATAGTCGATCTGCTCCAAACCACTGTGTGTTTGTTTAAGCAAATCAAGGCATATTTATACTTTGAAGGTGCCGAGTTTGACGCATGTTTGGACTTAATAACGTCACTCAAAGGCTCATTTTTTGGAAAACGCCGGGAGTTCTACCGGAACTTAATATTCAAGCAGGGGGAAGTCCCGGGCTGCTGAAGGCGGGTTTTTCCAAGAAAACGTTGTTAATTCTTGGAGCTTAATGGAAGTATCCATGCCGTATTTGGGCTGTATGGTTTGGTCCAAATGTGGTAATGATTTCTATGCCTATATAAGGGAATGATAAAGTATACCTATATAAGGGCATGAATCGGGAAATTTATACTAGGGTCCGAGATTCATTTACAACAAAGGGAGTTCCTTTTTGCTTTAAGCATTCTCTATTTTCCACCAACTTGTTGTACCAAATACCTTTAAAAAAGCAATTATTTGCTTTTTTCAAAGTGCCATGTGGCAGACATATATGCCCTAAAGGGCATGTATGTGCGCCACATGTGCACACATGCACGATTCAGGGGTGTAACATGGTGTCAATGTGACACCCTGTCACCCTTGAATATGCTCCCGCTATTACCGATTCGGTATTTACTGAATCGGTAATAGTGAATGGCTTCCTATTCATTCCAGGCCCATAGGAATGAATGGGAAGGTATTCATCATTACCGAATCGGTATTACCGATTCGGTAATAAGGAATATTACCGAATCGGTAAATTTTACCTATTTTTTACCTACATCATATTTACAGATTCTTAAATACTGAATAGGTAAAATTCAGTATTTAAGAATCGGAAAATTGAGATTACCTATATCGGGCCCTAAAGGTATAATAAGGTGATAGCGATGCCTAAGATTTTATTTCATACCAATCAAGTTACTTCCTGTGTAGACTTGGCTCACCAAATGCAGCAATAGCAGGCAGAAAAGACTTACTTTAAGGTCCAGTACTGTCTAATCTATGTTTCTTCTAAACACTAGGGGATTCAACAAACTTTAAAAAGTCATAGATAGGATGCTTTTTTTGCAGCATGCTGCTGGGGTTCTGGACAAGGAGATTGAACTGGCTATTAGACAATTATCTCGCTCACGTTCCCACCCTTCCCTAGGGGTTTCTTCTGTTGCTCCATATGCTGGTTCCCATACTCAGTCTCCTCAAGTAGGCTTGGTGGACATACCTCAAGATATGCCTCAAGACCAGGCTGGGGGTATCGTCCCCCTCACACCAGTTGTCACACGGGTCGGTGCCCAGTCTCCAATTTTGAGGTCAGCCGCTGACATGACCCCTGGCAAGGGGTGGGGCCCAGGAGGCGCTAAGAGGAAGCGCCCCTCAGTTGTGGGCCCTTGTAAACGCAAAAAGAACATTGGATCACAGTCATCTTCAGCAGTCCACCTAGAAGTGTTGTTGTTGTTGTATGTACTTTATTCGATAAAAATGTTATCATAAAAGTATTACATCCTCCAATCATAAAAACAATCCATTTATAGATATAACCAATATACAGGACAATAAAATACAATAAAAAGAATATATACAATATAAACCTAAAGTGCCGCTACAGTACAATCGAGGAAAAGCAATCGGAGTGGACTCGCTATCTCCTAACTCATGTTTTTCTTTAACAACTTTGTACGGGTATGCCAAGCACTACCCAAGTACTTTGCTACCCCGCAGACAATGACCAAGGACGTAGTATCAGATGCTAAGATACGTTGAGCCATCCTGTGGTGCCTAAAACCCAGCTCTTTGCAGATTGGTTTCAGCCATATTCTTCTCGCCACCCTATATGCTTTACATGCAAAAATAAAATGGGCTAGTGACTCCGTGGGAGCTGTACACCCTGGGCAGGGAACAGATGTAGAATTACACTTGTTCCAGCCTGCTGTGATTTCATTAATCGGGAGGGTTCCAAACCTCAGCTTTAAATAGAGTGTCCTGTCTCTGGGATTTTGAATCAAGTCGAGAAATGGTTCGAGCTTCCTAACAGGTTTGTGCGCCAGAAACTGCTCGTTAAGGGGCCCCCATTTGGAACTATGTAACTCCTCCACCTGCACCCTTTCCCAATATACTTTCTTAATTGTTTGTTTGGGTGGCGGGCACTGGCTGGCCCACGTTTCGCTCAACCCTATATTTGAGACAAGCTGCCTAAGTTTGCTAATCCACTTGATGTTATTACAGGTGTTCAATTTAATGAGTTCCTCGAAGGCTGCTGCATAATTTGCCTGTTCAGGCGTCCTTCTTAAACATACCCAAAATAATGGAGGGCAAAGATATACTATGTCTTTAATCAAGCGTTTACCCTTTTCCTGACAGAGGGGCTTTAAAGGGGTGGAGGCTGGAAGAGAATCCAGAACTCTAAGGAACTTATTCTCAGATCTAACCAGGTCAATGGTGTTCTCAAACCCCCATAATTCAGACCTGTATACTGCCGAAGACAATGCTTTCCCTTCGTACACCATAAGGGCCGGAGCTATTGGTTTACTAGTAGACGCTCACTGCTCTCTTATAATTGCTCCTGACACTCGTGTGTGGTTGAGAAGCATCTTGGCCATGTGGGAGTTCCAATTTATCCTGTTATTAACCCGAACTCCCAAATAGTCAAACGACTCAACCACCTCTAGTGGAATACCATTAAGGGAGATTTTATTCCAACATCTTTTTGAAGGTGACAGGGTCATTAGCTTGGTCTTGGTGGTGTTGATGGTTAGGCCCCTTTCCACACAAAACAAGCTAAACCTATCCAGCAGTTTTTGAAGGCCTGCTGGGCTTTTAGAGATCAGGAGGGTGTCATCGGCAAAGGGCAGGGTAGGTGTTTTCTCCCCCGCCAGGACTGGGGCATCGGCTGGGTCCTCTCTCAAATGGTCTACCACGCCATTAACGAAGAGAGAGAACAAAGTCGGGGCCAACACACAGCCCTGGCGTACCCCCCTGTTCACTGCCACCCTCTCTGTCAACTGCCCCGGATCCCCCATCTGATTTTGGCACAGTTCCCCTCGTGAAGTTTCTTAATAAAATCAAGAAGAGAAATGGGGAGGCCCAGGTCTTGCAGCACCTGCCAAAGTTTATCGCGGGGCACCAAGTCGAAGGTGGTCTTTAGGTCTATAAAGGCCAGGTATAGACTGCCTTTCACGATGGTCACAATTTTCCAGTAAACCATAAAAAATCTGAATACCTGGTCCATCGTGCCCACATTCTGTCTGAAACCTGCCTGGAAGTGTGAGAGAATGTTCCCTTCTTCCATCCAAGGCACTATCCTGGAGACAATGACCCTGCCAACTACCTTCTGGATTACATCGATTAAGCTAATCGGCCTGTAGTTGGCAGGGTCCTCTCTAGCACCGTTTTTATATATGGTTACCACCTCAGCTCCCTTCCACGAATCGGGGATGGCGTGGCCCCTTGCAATAAGATTCATTAGGAGGGAAATAAATGTGGCCCAAAGCACAGGATCATATAAGAGTAGATCTCCAGGAAGACCATCGGGCCGGCAGCCTTTCCCGGGGCTATACTCTTAATGACCAAATGTACCTCTTTGATTGAAAAGGGTTCTGCTGGTACAGAGTTCTCTGATCCAGATCTTACAGGAGCGCTTTGTGGGGACTGAGATTCTCGTACGCCACAGTACAGGTTGAGAAAATGGGTGTACCATTGTTGCTCTGTAATGTGGTTTGGGTTAGGATCAGCTCCCCTTCTATTGGCTTTATTAATTAACTCCCAAAATAAGGTTGGGTCTTTCATCTGGGAGGCAGATTTAAGCTCCTGCCAGTGCTGTTCCTCCCAGTCACGCTTCGCTAAAACTGTGGCTCTTGAGTACTCCTTTCTGCCTCCTCTTACTAATGTCAAGTCTTTCTTGCGCAGGGCTATAGTTAAAGCCTTCCTCTTTCCTCTGCACGTGGCCGTTTACCAGAGGTTACTCAATTTTACAAGGTTCAGTTTCAGCGTTCTAGGCTCCTTGATAATAACAAACGAGCCCAGCCTCTCTATTGTGTTACTATAAAATGAAGTAAGGGGGAAGACCTGAGTTTTTTTCATGGGCTACGTTAAACAATTCCAGCTCTACAATCTTCTGCTCTATGTGCTTCCTAATACTGGATAATGTGTCCTCCTGACATGCAACCAGAAGTGCCTAACCTGGATGCAATTTCGTTAGACATGCTCAAAGCAGCCTTGCTGTCAGCATTTGGAACTAAATTGGACCCCATCCTACTCCGACTTTCTGCACTGGAAAGCAACCTGTCTGCACTGATAGCTACTTGTAAAGGGACCGTGTCCTTCTCTCCACAAGTATCCCTCTTACAAGGCCTACGATCTCGACCACCATTTCCAGTCCCAGTAGTAGTGGCACAGAAGCAGGAGACAGAGCATTGTCTATCACGAAGCAGCCTAGTTACATGGTAGGAGATACAACTGCACCTATTGCCCAGGACTGACCACCAGCACCGTTTAGCCAACCGGAGGGGGGCGGGGGCACCCAGAACCCAGTATCTTTTCAGTCTCTGCAATCTCAGGGTTTCAAAGTGGGCGGATTGTACAGTTCCGATGATAGGTGGGAAGGGCTGGAAGCCATGCCCCCGGGACTAGAATAACTATTATCCTAGCTTGGGCTCTATTCATCTCCTACCAGAGTCCACGACGCTTGTTGTGGTGATAGCTGGAGTACCATGCCTCATCCCTGGGACCAAGGAAGACTTTTACCAGCTGAAGAATAAGGCAGTGCACTGGCTCAATTAAAACATTGCCCCTGGGCTTAGGGTGGAAAACCAAATTCTCATGGTGCGCCAGACACAGTGGGTTGGTAGCGCCAAGGAAATCCTGGCTTGGGGACTGCATTATCATCAATTTTAACAATCCAGTCATGGTAAACCAAATCTTAAGCACGGTTGCCCAGTCTAACTACAGGTGTTGGAACTCAGCAATCTTGACACTCCCGCTGGGATACTTCTACAGACCCAATTATTACCGCCTACAGTCCCTGCCCGAGCGGCTCCAAGAGGTGGGCCATAGGGGTCGTGCAGAGGGGATTATAGTGGTAAGCACAGCAAATAGGTTTACTCCTATGAGCTCATAGGAAGATTGCGATTGACGATGTGAGGGTCCCTCGGACCCTGTGGCACCCGCATCCCAGGGAAATGTATCGCCCCGGAACAGGTATTGAGTGTGAATGGAGGGTGTACATTTCTTTCTTGGAATATCGCGGGCTGAAGAGTAAGATTGGGAACACCGAATGGTTGGCCCTTGTTAAGAGTTTTGATGTGATATGCCTCCAGGAAACTTGGGCTGGAGACAATAATTAGCACCTGGATGGCTACAAAACCCTCTTTGTTCCAGCTACCCCATCCAGGTCAGGGAGAGCCAAGAGGGGGCTTATCACCTTTGTTTCTCTAGCTGTCCTTGGCATCACGATGCGTAATTATTTCTCTATTGGCGTCGGGAGACCCCTTGTGGGGAGCTGCGCGCCCTATAAATTCAACTACAAATACAAATCTCCACTCCCTGTAGGAAGGAAAATGCTACTTACCAGTGTGCATCTGTTCTTGGCATGTAGAGCTGCAGAGATTCACACTCTGTGCATAGATGGCCATCTGGTGTGGGGCTCGGATGCTTGCACCTTGTTGTTGTCTCGGAAGAAGTCTTTTGTAGTCACAAGATAGGGGACTTCTCCTTTGGACGATAGTGCGCATGGGCATCGACTCCATCCTCAGATTGTTTTTCGCCATGAAGGGAAATGATGGAGTTTGTAAGAAACAGAGATGTCCATGAGAAAGTATCTAAGATAACACTGGAACAGATACAGGTTACGAGGAGGTGGGGGGCGTGTGAATCTCTGCAGCTATACATGCCAAGAACAGATGCATACTGGTAAATAGCATTTTCCGTTCGAGGCATATGAGTCGCAGAATTCACACTCTGTGCATAGATTGTACAGCCGTGTCTCCCCTAGCGGTGGTTGCCTGTATCTGTTGCAGTGGTTTGAAAAAGTGTTTGCCTGTACATCTACACAATAGTGTTTGGTGAAGGTGTATGTAGTAGAACATGTTGCTGCCTTACAAATGTCTTCTAGGGGAATGTTCCCTAAGAATGCCATGGAAGTCCCTAGTGGGCGTGTTGAGTGCGCTCTAGGGGGAATTGTTAACATGGATTTTGCTTTCTGATAGCATATTTGAATGCATTTTACTATCCACCTGGCAATTCCAGCATTGAAAATTGAGTTGCCTTTATGAGGTGGTGAGAAAGACACAAACAGTTGTTTTGTTTTCCTAAAGGGTTTAGTTCTGTCTATGTAATAAAGTAAAGCTCTTTTGACATCAAGGGTGTGGAGACCTCTTTCCACTACAGAATCAGGGTTTTGGAAAAATACTGGTAACTCTACTGATTGATTAAGATGGAATGGAGAAATCACCTTTGGAAGAAATGTTCTAAGAACCACTTTGTTGCGATGTATTTGTAAAAATGGTTCTTGTACGGTTAAAGCCGGAATCTCACTTACTCTCCTGAGAGAGGTGATTGCGACAAGGAAAGCTACTTTCCATGTAAGGATTTGTAATTCACATTTGTGTAAAGGCTCAAACGGGGGACCCATGAGCCTAGTAAGAACAATGTTTAGGTTCCACACTGGAGATGGTGGCAGTCTGGTTGGAATTATTGTTTTAAGGCCTTCCATGAAGGCTTTGATAGCAGGTACCGTAAACAATGACAAATGTTGCCCGTTTTGTAAGTAGGCTGCAAGAGCAGGTAGATGTAATCTGATTGATGAGTATGCAAAATTTCATCTTTGTAGTAAATAGCAAATAATGTTCTGAATTGAAGCATCTAATGGGTCAATTTTGTTGTTATTGTAGTAAATGACAAATCTTTTCCATTTAGCTGCATAGCAAGCTCTAGTAGTCAGGCGTTCGGCTTCTTTAATAATATTCATACAGTCCGTGGGAGGTTCAGGTAACCAAACTCTAAGATTTCAGGAGCCAGATTGCTAGATTCAGTTGTGCTGGATCTGGGTGCCTTATCTCTCCATGGTTCTGCGTCAGCAGTTTTGGGGACAGATGTAGTTTTTGGTGTGGAACTATTGAGAGTTCGTGGAGTGTTGTGAACCATGGTTGCCGTGCCCATGTGGGAGCAACCAGGATCATCTTGAGAGACGTCTGTTTGAGCTTGCGTACTACTAGTGGGATGAGTGGGAGTGGCGGAAAAGCGTACGCAAATCTCCCTGCCCAGTTCATCCATATTGCATTGCCCTTGGACAACGGGTTTGGGAACCTGGCAGCGAAGGTGGGGCATTTTGCGTTTGAGTGTGTTGCGAACAGATCTATCTCAGATTGGCCCCACATTTGGAAGAAAGGTTGAAGGACTTGTGGATGAAGTTCCCATTTGTGTATTTGTTCAGTCTGACGACTTACCAGATCCGCTATCTGATTGTTTACTCCTGGAAGATGTTCTGCCAGGAGATATATGTTTTGTGTAATGGCCACCTCCATATACTTTGCGCTAGGTGAGACAGCTGCAAAGAATGTGTTCCTCCTTGCTTTTGTATGTAGTCCATTGCTGTCATATTGTCCATCCGGACTAAGGCAGCCTTGTTGAGGAGATGTACTTGGAACTAGAAATATTGCCAGTGGTTCTAGGTGATTGATGTGGAGCGCTTCTTGTTGAGTGGTCCACTTGCCCTGAATTGTGTGATTTAGGAGATGGGCTCTCCAGCCGGTGAGTGGTGCATCTGTTAGCACTATTTGTAAAACTGGCTCTAGGAACAGCCGTCCTTTGGAAAGGTTTTGTGTGTTCCACCACTGCAGAGAGCGATGTGTTTGGCTGTCTACCAACATCAGATCTATAAATTGTCCCAGAGCCTGATTCCACTGACATGCCAAACATGCTTGTAAAGGGCGCATCTGAAGTCTTGCGTGAGGTTCAATGAAAATGCAAGAGGCCATCATCACTATTAGCTGCATAAACACTTGTGCTTAGAGAGAGTGTTGAGGCTGAAACTTGGTGATGAGGGTTTGCATGCTGGCTATCCTGGCTGGATTGGGGTATGCTAGAGCTTTGCAAGTGTCTATTGTAGCTCGTAGATACTTATGTACGTAGGAGGGTTGAAGGTGTGACTTGGTGTAGTTTAGTGTGATCCCTAAGTCGTGTAATAGCTGGATCATTTGATAAGTGAGTGTGATGAACACACTGACGTATGACTTGGCTTTTAAGAGCCAGTCGTCGAGGTATGGAAATGCGTGGATTTGCAGCCTTCTTGAGTGCGCAGCTACTACTGCAAGGCACTTTGTGAACACCCTGAGTGCTGTGGTCACCCCAAATGGAAGGACCTTGAACTGATAATGCTGGCCGTCCACTGTGAATCTTAGGTATTTCCTGTGAGCAGGGTGAATGGGAATTTGGAAGTAGGAGTCCTTGAGATCTAGTGTGGCAAGGAAGTCGCCTCTTTAAAGCAGTGGAAGGATCTGCTGAAGAGTGATCATGTGAAAATGATCTATTGGACGTAGAAATTAAGAGGTTTAGGGTCCAGTATTGGTCTTAGAGTCCCGTCTTTTTTGGGGATTAGGGAATACAGGGAGTAAACCTCTGTTCATTGATGTTGTATGGGAACTGGTTCTATTGCGTGCTTTTGAAGCAGTGAAAGAACTTCTTGTTTGAGGTGTGTTAGATGTTCCCCGGACATTGGACGCTGTTTGGGTGGTAAGTTGAGGGGAGTAGCAGAAAGTTCTAGGCAGTAGCCATACTGGATAATATGTCTTACCCACTTGTCCATAGTGATGGAATTCCAGACAGGTAGGAACTGTGATAGTCTTCCTCATACCGGAGTGGAATGGGCTGGAGGGAAGTCCCTGCTTACTAGCGGGGGAGGTGCGAGAGTTGTTGTTACCTCAACCTCTCCCTTTGTTGTTACTTTCCCTGTATCCACCTGTAAAGGCTGACTTTTTTTCGACCCTCTTTAGAGGGAGGATGATGGAAGATGACTCCAGCCTATTACCCTTGCAGTATAGGGATTAGGACTATAAGTAGGACCTATCCATGAGGCACAGTAGTGCATTTTCGTACCCTTTTCTTTAGATCAGGGCTTATAAACTTAAGCTAGGGGATAGTTATATAAGTGTTAGTGATGATCCATCCTTTTGCAAGAGTGTTAGTATATTTTCCATGGAGTTATGCGTATTTTGGGCCTTGTAGGCCTTAAACGGGACAGACTCCATCTTGCCCTCTGCCTGGTAGCTTGAGAGGCTTTCTAGGTCAAGTGTAATGTTTTAGTTTCGAGGTGTTGTTCGCTTGGAGAGAACCGGTTCAGGCTGGCCCTTATCGAAAGACTGTATTTTTCTCCACTCCGAAGACACAACTACAGGCCGGCCGGCTGGGAACGTGCCCTTGGTACGGGGAGGTACAAGAATTTGGTGGGCGGCAGGTTACTGGCCGTAACTTTCCATGAAGGGACAGGTTTTGATATTAGCGAAAGTGTTAGGCGATGAGTCAGTCAGTCTGTAGGCTGCAGCTAGCCGTTAGCATCTATGCCATTAATTATTTTCAAGGCAGACAATCGCCATTTTGAAGTCCGAGAAAGATTCTGAAACCGAGACTCTCTGAGAAAGACTGAAGGAGAAGTAGCGCGGAGCGCACAGAGACAGAGAGAGAGAGAGAGACGGTAGCTAATAGCGAGCAAGGTTCCAGTGACTTGGAGGGAAGCAGAGGAGATCGAGCATAGCGGTGCAGACGTGTACTCGTGACTGCTGAGGTGTGATTCCGAGACGAGCCAAGACACAGAGACGAGAAGGGAACCTAGATGACTGCCGAACCCCGACTTCATATTAACCAGGTGATCTCTGCCCTTTCCTTGTTAAGCGCGCGTTCTAACCTTTACTTTTCTTTGCAGAATATACATTGTGTAGTATTGTGTTTATTTTTATTGTAATAAAACACCCCAGTTCTTAGTGAACCGACATGTGCCTTGTATTCTTGTTCAATCAGGGTAACCTGGTCTTCTAGTCAGACATTGTTTGCATGAACGGATGCGAATCCCGATCAGGTAAGGAGTGACTGAGCAAGTAGGGAGAGAGGGAACATTTGATGCCAAGAGCAGAAGGTACATATTGTAATTTGGAAAGCCATACCAATTTCTATTATCGTAGTTTTATCCCGAGTAGATAATAAAAGACTTCATCCTTAAGTGTTCATAGGAAAGTGATCGTCGTTGGTACACGGCGTTAATGAGAGCACCTAAGATAGATGGTGTGTAGGTCTGCCGGATTGCGGACCGTGTGTAAGTGAGAGCACCGGATGGATACGGTGTGTAGGTCTGCCGGATTGCGGACCGGGTGTAAATGAGAGCACTGGGACTGCAGGCCCATGTGTGTAGGCGCGCCGGATTGCGTGTCGAGTGAGCACTGAGAGAGATCAGTGTGTATGAGTATATAATCAAACCTGCCCCAGGGTAGATCAGTCTGGGCCTAAGTGGCCGCGAGACTAGTAGGTGTGAATAGGATATTGTAGAAAACCAATGCATGTTTATTGCTATTTTCTCCATCCTTAGGTACGAGATGTACATACATATATCTATACTCAGTGTAAATACGTTCTAAGGAGGGAGGTGGTTACGTTCCGGCTGGGTTAGAGGGGCTCCTAGGAGCTGATCCCACCTGGTCCGAAAATCTGGTCGGTACATCTGGCGTCACGAACTGTTTACGAAGCCTGTGTGCGCTGTATTGTTTTCATCTTGTTGGTTTGCGCTCGGCTCGTACGTATTTTCTTTGTTTATAATTTTGTATATATTTTTTGTGTGTCAAAATGTTTTCGAAAAAATCTAAATCTACTTTCAAGTTGCCTATGGAGATTCCAAGCTGGGAATCTACGCCTTATGAGGCTTTGGCCCGTGAGTGGGCCGATTCTACTGGTTTGAGTGAGAATTGGACTTCTTGTTTGGAGCAGGCGGAGCCCGCTGATGTGGTTTCTTGCTTGCAAAAAGCGCCAGTAGTGAAGGGTGATGAGCTTCCTATTTTAGGACGCAGAGGTTGGATTGTGCTGACTGCATACAGAATGCTTCATGAGAAGTTTGTTAAATTGCAGAAGCGGTTTGTGGATATGGAAGAAAAGTTTGTTGAAGTGCAGAATGCGCATACTCTTTTACGATGTCAGAATAAGTTGCTTGCCGACAAACTTGAGACTTATCAAACTATAGCCGAAAGGGCTGCAGTGCGCATTGCGAAATATAAATACAGACACCGTCGTGGTCGTGTGTCTACACGGAAAGTGCGTCTGGTCGTGGCTAAAGCCGGACTGGATTGGAACACCGACGAGTGGGATGGTAATATCTGGGATTCGAATTATTCTGGCTCCTCGGCTGAGGAGGGTGACAAGCGCTAGTCTTCTCGCTCCGGTCGTGATTGTAAATCTGCTTCTTGTGACAAAGACGACATTTCTGGCGACCGTGGTCGCTCTACCCATTCTGATGACGTATCTCGCCCTGATTGTTCTTCTAAATCTAAGGACCGGGCTTCCTCGGAGGCTCTTCCGGAGGTTTCTGCTCACCCTGTGTGTGACGCAAATTACAACAGGCTCCTGGTATGCCGAATGGTATTCATTTGGATAGTATTGAAGATTTTACTCAACAGGAGGTTAGTGACATTTTACAACGATTTCGACAACGGCCCGGTGAAACTTTGCTCACTTGGATGGTGCGCCTTTATGAACTAGGTGCTGCCGGTATTATGCTTGATGCTGGTGATTGTTTACGTTTTTGCTCTTTGAGTTCCGATTCTACTGTACAAGATCATTTTCGAAAATATAATGGTGCTGGCCAAATTAGTTTGCTCCAGCTTGCGAATGATGGCTGTAACCATAAATACCCTACTGAATCTGATTGGCCTGTCAATGACAAGCCATGGTACACTTTGCGCGATGCGTCGCAACGTTTGAAAGAGGAAGTGATGAAAACTGCCATTTTTCTCAGTACTTCTGACAGATTGTTGGATGGTCTTTTAACATCTTCTGTGCGTAGTCGCATTATCCGATCTTTGCCTGTTGCTTACAAGCAGGTTATGATGACTTTGTTGATTAATCAAACTGGCAATCCTTTATCTATGGTGCTTGAATCTGTTCATCAGCTTGGTGAGTTGGGTGAATGGTTTAAACCTGAGAGGCAATCTCGACCTGAAGGTCGTACCGCTGGGGATTATAAATTCTCTAGACGTGATATGTTTCTTGCACTTTTGGCTGATGGTGTGAAAAGGGAGGACATTGACGGTAAACCTAATAATCGCTTGTGGGACATGTTTCGTAAGCGTGGTTTAGATCGGAAGGAGGGTGCCCGTCGTGTACGAAAGAATGATTGTGATCGTGAGTCCGATGGCAGTGGTGATGAGAGGCGTCGTGTGGATGCTGATCGCCGTGGTGACCGGCGCTATGAACGTGATGCTTCCCCCCGCCGTGATAACATAAGGGTGAGAGAGGGAGAGAGAGACAGGGGGAGAGATGATCGTGTCTCTAATAGACGCAGAGATGAGAGGAGTTATTCCCCTGACGTTAGACGACGGGAGGATCGTCACAAGCTTTCTGACCGCAATTCTCAATTCTTTGAACATGACAATAATCCATTTCGTAATAGAGATGGATACGAGCAGGACATTTTAATTCCCAAGAAAGTTGAAAGCATTTATCCTGATTTGTCTTGGTTGACTGACCACGGTAAAAATGACTAGGAAATAGGTCAAGCTCCGGTACGCAGGTGGGCTCACAAAGACAATAGACCCTATGTAGATATTGAAATTTTTTGCAAACATCGTAATATCCAGAGGGCCCGAGCATTGGTAGATACTGGAGCGGAGGCCACTTTAATTCATGGTAGATCGAAGAAATTTAAAGAACAGTTTTTTACAATTACTGGTTTGGGTGGTAAAGAAACCCCCGCAGTGCAAACAGCGCTTGAGATGAAAATTGGCAGAATTCCCGTAAAGAATATTCTGTGTTGGTTGTACCGCTTTTGGAATATATCATTGGAATTGATATTTTGAAAGGAATGACTTTGCATTTGGATGATGGTTGCTATCAATTTGGAACAAAGCATTACATTTCGTCCAGACCCGTACGGGTTGGTCGTTTGCGGATGCCCCCCATTAAAATTCCCCAAGCTACGAAAGTTGTTTCTCAGAAACAATACCGTATTCCAGGTGGTCATGAGGAAATTAGTGCCACAATTCAAGATTTGGTTGACGCAGGTTTTATAACTCCAATCACTTCTGCTTGGAATAATCCCGTGTGGCTGTGCGCAAGAGTGATAATTCTTGGCGCATGACTGTTGATTATCGAGAATTGAACAAACACACTCCGCGTTTAGCTGTTGCAGTGCCAGACATGGTTACTTTGATTCAGAGAATTCAAATGCATCCAGGTACATGGTATGCGTCCATTGATATTGCTAATGCTTTCTTTTCGATTCCAATTGCCCCCGAGTGTCAGGAACAATTCAGTTTTACCTGGCATGGACGTCAAATGACGTTTAGGAGTCTTCCTCAAGGTTATGTACATAGTCCTACGATCTGTCACCGGCTGGTGGCGGAACATTTATCTGAAGTGCCCGTACATCCCCAGATTCAGGTGTGTCACTATATTGATGACATTTTGATTCAAGGTGAGATGCAAGACCAGGTCCAATCCCATTTAGATCAGATTCTTGACTGTTTACGTGCTAAAGGTTGGGAAATTAATGCCGATAAATTGCAGGGCCCTTCCCAGAATGTTAAATTTTTAGGAATTAATTGGCATGAAGGTCACAGAGAAGTGATCCCGCAGGTGAGGCGAAAATTTTTGGATTTTGCTGTTCCGAAGAACAGAAAAGAGGCTCAAAGTTTCATTGGCCTGTTTGGTTTTTGGCGTCAGCATATTCCCCATTTGAGTCAGATTTTAGCTCCATTGTATCGAGTCACCCGTAAAAAGAATGCGTTTGAATGGGGTGAACCACAACAAAATGCATTTAATTTGGCGAAAGAAGCAATTCAGTATGCCTTGGATTTGTGGCCTGTGGGCGAGGGTGATGTGGATTTGAATGTTTCTGTGGATGGTCTGTATGCCAATTGGAGTCTGTGGCAAAAGCAAGGCAGACAGAAAGTCCCATTAGGTTTTTGGACCAAAAAGTTACCTGAGGCTGGTAAGCGTTATACACCTTTTGAAAAACAACTACTTGCATGTTATTGGGCTCTGGTGGATACCGAGCAATTGACGTTGGGTCATACTGTGATTTTGAGACCTGAAATTCCTATCATGCAGTGGGTTTTGAGTTTGCCGAAATCCCATCGAATTGGACATGCTCAAGAGGCGAGCGTGATTAAATGGAAGTGGTACATTCAGGACAGAGCGCGTGTGGGTCCGAAAGGTGTGGCTGCGTTGCATGAACGAGTGGCGCAGGCGCCCTCGAATGAGACTGGTAATGATTGTTCTGTGCCTGTAGTCCAGGAATCTCCTGTCAGGTGGGGTAAGCCATTTGATGATTTGTCCGCGGAGGACAGACAACATGTGTGGTTTACAGATGGTTCAGCGAAGTTCATTGGTGAGAAACGGCATTGGAAAGCAGTGTCCTATAACCCGATCACGCAAAAATTATTGAGTACAACTGGTGATGGAAAGAGTAGTCAATATGCTGAATTGTATGCAGTGTACCAAGTTTTGAAACAAGAACTACCTGGCACATGTCACATTTTTACTGATTCCTGGTCCACTGCTAATGGACTGGCGGTATGGTTACCAACTTGGCATTCTCATAATTGGGAATTGCATTCAAAAGAACTGTGGGGAAAAGAATTATGGCAAGAAATTTGGGAATTGCTCCCACAGAGTACTGTGACAATCTTTCATGTGGATGCTCACACCCCGATAGACTCCCTTGACAAATTCTTTCATAACATTGCAGATGAAAAGTCTAAAATTTCTGAGGCAGTGGTGGACATGCAGGATTCTGATTTGGCGGGATTGGCAAAATGGGCCCACCAAAAAGCGGGACATTTTGGAGAAAGAGCCACTAGCAGGTGGGCTTCCGACCGAGGAATCCATATTCCTTTGAATTTGATTAAAGATGTTATTCTGCATTGTCCTATCTGTCAGCATGCTAGAAAAAGAACAGTGCCTCATATTGTTAAAGGCCATTTACATCGAGGAAAAATGCCCGCCCAAATTTGGCAGATTGATTATATTGGCCCACTCCCTATGAGCAAAAATTGTCAGTATATTTGCACAGCTGTTGATACTTATAGTGGCCTATTGGTTGCTTTCCCTTGCAAACAAGCTACCCAAGTCAATACCATTAAGACTCTGGAATTACTCATATTGTATTATGGTGTTCCATTTCAAATTCAATCTGATAATGCATCCCATTTCCGTGGAAGATTGGTGCAGGAATTCTGTGTGGAAAATAACATTGAATGGATTTTTCATATTCCATATTATCCGCAGGCCTCGGGCCTCATAGAACGAATGAATGGTTTGCTAAAAGAACAATTACGTAAATTGACTGATGAACATTACAAAAACTGGAGAGATTTTTTGCTCCAGGCATTATTGATATTGAATAATCGCCCTTTGTTGCATGCTGAGTCTCCTTTATTGCGTTTGTTTCCTCCAACTGTTGATGCAAAGCCCAATTCCATGTCCAATACTGTTATGTACTGGGAAATTACCCCCGGAGCTTTGGCTCCATGCAGAGCGACCCCAGGTTCCGCAGGCTTGGACCTGCATGCTATGAATGACGCAATTCTGAAAGGTAGAGACCGAATCATTGTTGAAACTGGCGTTGGTGTCTGTATACCAGCCGGTAGCTTTGGACTGATTGCCCCTAGATCGGGCCTTGCCTTAAAAGGTATTCAAATTCTCGGAGGAGTGATTGACAGCGATTATCAGGGAGAGATTAAAGTTCTCCTGCTTAATAGCATTGAGATTGATTTATCAATTAAAAAATCTGACCGTGTTGCTCAGTTGCTGATTATGCCTGTTTTCAGTGGTGAGATTAAGAAAGGCACTGCCCCGACTTTGCTAACAATACGAGGCCAAAAAGGCTTCGGATCCACCGACAACCCTGGTGCGAAAATATGGGTGCAATCGCCTAAACATCCCCCTGAACAGGCTGAAGTTATTGCGACCGGTCATGACAACACCATTTTGGTAATGAGACCAGGGAAAGATGGCTGGGAAGCTGTCCCGGCTGACAAATGTTACTTACGAGAATGATTAAGGCCTGTGTTTGTGTTCTTTCAGATCATTCTCGGGACTGCTGCTGCAGGATGTGCCGGCGTTGGACTCCTTTTGGTCTGCTACGCCGGGAGAGGAGAGAGCCCGCCGACTTCGGTTGATTGGAGAACCCGAGTTCCGCGTTCCTTCGCTGCTTGGGATTCCTCATCGAACTTTTGGATCACCCTTGCTAAACGGGTTACTAACTCTCCGCATTTTTGCCTCACTCCCATGAGGTCTGTGACTGATATCCTAGCGACCTGCTTGGTTGCTGTCCCTGCCTCCACTGAAACGTTGCGGCACATTTTCAATATTTTGAGTGCCCGACCCAATATTATTCTGGGCGATTTTGCGGCTCATGAATTTTGCCCTTTGTGTACTGTCCTTTCTGATTCCATTCCCCCGATTCATTCCCAAATTACCACTTACAATATCACGCACGGTGATTTATGTTTCATTTTGACATGTGATCCCAAAGCCATTTCAGAATGTATAAAATTGAAGTTGCAGGCTGCCACTTCTTTTTCAGCTCATCAACGATTATTGTGTTTACAAAGACTTCCAAGTTCATGTATTTCCGTTAAGAACAATATGACATGTAAACGTATATTGGTTGCTCCTAGTTATTACCGTGCAATGTTGCTGCCATCTGGATGGCTGTTCTCCTGTGGGAATTCCTCCTGGCCCTATATTCCCGCAAATATTTCTGGAGGTCCATGCGCTATCACTAGATTAAGTTTGTTAATGTTTTCCTCACACCCTACTTCCCATTCCCGTGTAGTACGAGACTCTATGACATTACATGAAGACTGTGATTCCTCCATACATCTTTATTCTATATCTGAATATCTTAGTTTAGCTGTTTCTATTGTTGGTGTCCCGGCGTTAGCCGTTTACAATGCTAAAACAATTGGCAAGATGGCTTGCTGGATGGTTAAATCCATTATTCAGACTTCTACTGTATTATCTGACCTGTTATTAGATGCCCAGGGTGAACGTCGAGCTATTCTGCAAAACCGCGCAGCGATTGACTATCTCCTGTTAAAACATGGACATGACTGTTCTGACTTTGAGGGTCTTTGTTGTTTTAACCTCTCTGACCATTCTAAATCGATTCAGGCCCATATTGACAAACTTCACGACTTGACTGCAGAAATTAGAAAACATATCGACCAGGGCTGGTTCGACTGGCTCTTTAATTGGTTGCCTGACTTACATTCTTTACGACAGATTCTAGGGGGTGTTGTTATTTCTATTTGTATTTTAGTAGCCATTTGCTGCTTTATTCAGTGCATTCCTTCTCTATTACAATTTTGTAGATTTGGTAGGAAGAGTAGGTCAGTTAATTTTGTTTCTTATTATTCTTCCACTGATGTTAGTTCTATGTAGAACATGGCTAATAGACTGGAGTCAAGGGTGAAGTGTAAAGGCTGACTTTTTTCGACCCTCTTTAGAGGGAGGATGATGGAAGATGACTCCAGCCTATTACCCTTGCAGTATAGGGATTAGGACTATAAGTAGGACCTATCCATGAGGCACAGTAGTGCATTTTCGTACCCTTTTCTTTAGATCAGGGCTTATAAACGTAAGCTAGGGGATAGATATATAAGTGTTAGTGATGATCCATCCTTTTGCAAGAGTGTTAGTATATCTTCCATGGAGTTATGCATATTTTGGGCCTTGCAGGCCTTAAACGGGACAGACTCCATCTTGCCCTCTGCCTGGTAGCTTGAGAGGCTTTCTAGGTCAAGTGTAATGTTTTAGTTTTGAGGTGTTGTTCGCTTGGAGAGAACCGGTTCAGGCTGGCCCTTATCGAAAGACTGTATTTTTCTCCACTCCGAAGACACAACTCCAGGCCGGCCGGCTGGGAACGTGCCCTTGGTACGGGGAGGTACAAGAATTTGGTGGGCGGCAGGTTACTGGCCGTAACTTTCCATGAAGGGACAGGTTTTGATATTAGCGAAAGTGTTAGGCGATGAGTCAGTCAGTCTGTAGGCGGCAGCTAGCCGTTAGCATCTATGCCATTAATTATTTTCAAGGCAGACAATCGCCATTTTGAAGTCCGAGAAAGATTCTGAAACCGAGACTCTCTGAGAAAGACTGAAGGAGAAGTAGCGCGGAGCGCACAGAGACAGAGAGAGAGAGAGAGACGGTAGCTAATAGCGAGCAAGGTTCCAGTGACTTGGAGGGAAGCAGAGGGGATCGAGCATAGCGGTGCAGACGTGTACTCGTGACTGCTGAGGTGTGATTCCGAGATGAGCCAAGACACAGAGACGAGAAGGGAACCTAGATGACTGCCGAACCCCGACTTCATATTAACCAGGTGATCTCTGCCCTTTCCTTGTTAAGCGCGCGTTCTAACCTTTACTTTTCTTTGCAGAATATACATTGTATAGTATTGTGTTTATTTTTATTGTAATAAAACACCCCAGTTCTTAGTGAACCGACATGTGCCTTGTATTCTTGTTCAATCAGGGTAACCTGGTCTTCTAGTCAGACATTGTTTGCATGAACGGATGCGAATCCCGATCAGGTAAGGAGTGACTGAGCAAGTAGGGAGAGAGGGAACATTTGATGCCAAGAGCAGAAGGTACATATTGTAATTTGGAAAGCCATACCAATTTCTATTATCGTAATTTTATCCCGAGTAGATAATAAAAGACTTCATCCTTAAGTGTTCATAGGAAAGTGATCGTCGTTGGTATACGGCGTTAATGAGAGCACCTAAGATAGATGGTGTGTAGGTCTGCCGGATTGCGGACCGTGTGTAAGTGAGAGCACCGGATGGATACGGTGTGTAGGTCTGCCGGATTGCGGACCGGGTGTAAATGAGAGCACTGGGACTGCAGGCCCATGTGTGTAGGCGCGCCGGATTGCGTGTCGAGTGAGCACTGAGAGAGATCAGTGTGTATGAGTATATAATCAGACCTGCCCCAGGGTAGATCAGTCTGGGCCTAAGTGGCCGCGAGACTAGCAGGTGTGAATAGGATATTGTAGAAAACGAATGCATGTTTATTGCTATTTTCCCCATCCTTAGGTACGAGATGTACATACATATATCTATACTCAGTGTAAATACGTTCTAAGGAGGGAGGTGGTTACGTTCCGGCTGGGTTAGAGGGGCTCCTAGGAGCTGATCCCATCTGGTCCGAAAATCTGGTCGGTACACCACCTCTAAAATATCCCCTACTGGTATATGTTTTTATGGTGTTTTTGTATGAAGAGGACGTAGTGTCTCTACCAATGTTCTTGGATTATCCTCTGTAGAAGGAGCTGCGAAAGGAACCACGTGTGGATGGAGACTGTAATGCTCCCATGGATTTAGCAGTCTCCGTGTCCTTTTTAATTTTTTGGTGTCTACAGCCGGTCCAAAAAGGTGTTGCTGATTGAACACCTGGTTGAGGATAGTTGTTTGTACCTCCTGTTTGAAGCCAGAAATGTGCAACCAAGCATGTTGTCTGAGTAACATGCTAGTGTTAAAGGCCCTAGAGGCGGTGTCTGCTGCATCAAGGGCACACTTGATTGATGCATTGGTTATTAATTTACCCTCTTGGATGAGATCATTGGCCTTGGTCTTGTATTGATCTGGTAAATGTTGCAATAGGGTTTCTAGTTGGTCACAGTGAGCCCTATCATACCTAGCAAGTAATGCTTGTGTGTTGGCTATCCGCCAGTGATTAGCTGCTTGAGCAGCAACTCGTTTGCCGGAAGCATCTAATAATTTATACTTCTTGCCGGAGGTGGTGCCTCACCAGAGGTCTGAGAATTAGCCCGTTTTCTAGCATTAGCTACCACCATGGAATCCTAAGGGAGTTGACTTTGATGTAGGCGGGATCATTGAGAGGTTTATATTTTTTGTCAATTCTCAGATTGAGAATTCTAGCCCTAACAGGGTCTTTAAATATGTCAGAGGCATGTTTAATGACACCTTTTAACATTGGCAGGGTATGTACATTCTTCAGTGACTGCTCAAAAGTGTCTGAATGCATTGAAACACCATGGTATGTAGCTGCCCTATTTACCAACTGACTAAAACCAATATTGTCATCTGGGGAGATGGCTTTGTTGGGTATGCCTGGGTATGCCTGTTGGGTATGCCTGGGGATCAGGGAGGTCTGGAGGGTCGACCGGGTCATCATAATCGTCCCAGTCGTCCTGTGGTACGTCTGTTGGTATCAGGGTCTGTAAAAGGGTCATTGTTGCCTCCCCCATCCCCTAAATCATGTGGTAATGGTGAGTTTGGTGGAAGTATAGGAGAGTGTGGAGGAGAGATAGGATTGGTAGGAAGAAAAGGAGAAGAGGGTTGTATAGGTTTAGTAGCACCGTTTTGTTCCTCAACAGACACTGCAGGAATGTGGAGTGTTTTTATTATTTGGATCGATAGGATCCGGTTGAAAAAGTTCTTCCTCTTCGGTAGACGCTTTCGGTGCCGATCTTTTCGGGTCCAAGCGAGGTTTGGATTTCTGCTCCGGAGCCTTGGAAGGTATTTTTGGATTCTTCGGCTTCGATGTGGAGGCGGAAATCTTTTTCGGTTCCGAATGTGTGCATTTCGGATCAAATGCCTTTTCTTTCGGCGTCGGGGTGGTCGATGCTAATTTCTTTCTGGGAGTAGGATGTGCTCCCGACTTCGGTGGCGATGGATCCTGTGGGACACTAACATGCGGCTTGCTCGGTCACGAGCTGCCTGAAGACTTGTCCTTTGTCTTTGGAGCCAGCCCGGGGGCGGGGCTTCTGAATATTGTTTTCGGTCAACAGGCAAAGTCTTGACCAGGGCCTTCTTTTTTGCAGGTGGGGTTGGGGATGCGGCAGTGGTACTCACTCGATCTGGAGGGATGGGGTGGTCTGAGATGGATTCGTCTGCTTCGGACACGATTTCCAGTTCCTCCGAATCTTCCTCCGGGACATCGGGCCTTCATCAAAAATGTCCGCCGGTACCAGAGCTGCTTGCTGCGCCATGATGTGTCATCGGGCCCGGCAATCACAGATGGTCTTTTTGGATCGAAAGGAGGCGCAGGTATGGCAATTATTCTCGTCGTGCTCAGTCGAGAGACCCAGATTACAGACCTTGTGGTGGTCACTGTGTGGGGTCCTTTCCATGAGCCATAGGCCCGAATGGCGTCGATAGGCCCAGCGGCCCGTGTCGATGACCGGAATGGGATATTTGAGGAGCGCGTCGAAGGTCACGCGATCGAGAAACAATACCGTCAAATTTTATGATGGTTTGTGCGTCGAAAAGGTTTGGAGATATGGTGCCGAACCGGAGAGCAGAAGTTACATCCGAACCCAATGGCCGAAAAAAACAATCTGAGGATGGAGTCGATGCCCATGCACACTATCAACCAAGGGAGGAGTCACCTATCTCGTGACTACAAAAGACTTCTTCAAAGTCAACAAGGTGCAAGCATCCAAATCAAACACCAGATGACGATCTATGCACAAAGTGTGAATTCTGCAGCTCATATGCCTCGAACAGTGGGTTTCTGTTGCAGTAACTTGGTGCAGAACAAAGTGAAGAGTCGACATGGCACACATCCTTGTGTGCCATGCCCACAAACCACTGCCCTGGCATACATCAGTCACCTTTCTAGCTGGGTGCCCTATGCCAGTGGTGAGTGTACAGGTGCATGAGCCCTATATCCCTACAGTGCCCAAGTCTATTCCTGGGCATTGTAAGTGCAGTGATGCCATTAAGAATATATGGTGCTGGGAGCTTGTCATTACGAACTCCACAGCACCATAATGGCTACACTGAAGACTGGGAAGTTTGGTATCAAACTTCTCAGCACATTAAACCCACACTGATGCCAGTATGGTATTTAATGTAAAATGCACAACAGAGGGCATCTTAGAGATGCCCCCTGAAACTCGACCAACTCCTAGTGACCTGACTGAGTGGCTGCTTAGGCTGCCACTACCAGACATGTTTATGGACGCCTGGGTCGAGAGCTTGCTGCTCTCGGGGGCCTGAAACAATGCACATCCTGGGAAGAGGTGCCAAGCTTCCTCCCCCAGGATAGGCAGGGTTCAAGAAGGGGAAGCTTCAAAGGCATGCCACCTTTGTGAGACTCTCCAGACCATTTGCCGCTTTCAGCAATGGGTCCCCAGTGGTTCTACCCCCCACTTTGGGCGGGAGAACCGGTGGAAAAAACAAGTGCGGAAGAGAGGTGTGCCCACCTCTGCCAACTCTACCCCTAAGGTGGGGGAGGCGAGGTGAAGCACAACCTCGAGTCCCTACCATCTTGAGGATGGAGGACCCAGCCAACCAGGGACAGGCTCCTGCCCCCCTCCCACTGGAGAGTGACAGAATAAGGGGTGTACCCACCCCAGGGAAGGGACCCATTGGTCCCTGCCCTTCACCTACCTGTAACGCCCCTAAATATAGTATTTAGTGGCAGCCTGAACCTTCCTTCCTCAGGTCCAGCAACAACAAGAAAAGAAGAGAAGAAGGATGAGAAGCCGTGCAGAGCTAACAAGATGGCGAAGTCCACTGACTTGGCCCCAGCCCTGTCTCCCCTTGAACCTGCTCCTGCGAAACCCCGGCCTTTCCAGCAGCCAGCACCCTCACAGACCCCAGAGGACCTGCCTGCCTTCACTTTCAAGACTGTTTCTCGTGTGAACACCTGACGTATTTAAACTGCAGCTTCTGGTGCCAGCCAAAAACCGAGAATCCAACCCACTCCACACCCGCCGAACCCGACCCAAGCTCGAGTGGAAAAACACCACAAGGAGGTCCCCCCGGCGATCCTGACCCGAGATCCGGTGGCCCATGACTTGCCTCAAGCCTCCAGAAGACGTCTGTAGCCTCAATCCAGAGGACTCCCTCTACCGTGACCGGAGCGGGTAGGAAAATGCGACGTCCAAAGCACCCCTACATCCAACGCCCCACGGCCTTGTGTGCCCAACCCAGCAATGCCTAACCAACCTACAAGATCCCAACTTACCACTCGAAGTGGTGGTCGCTCCTGGAAGATCCTCGTCCACAAGCCTGCAGTGTTTCTTTGTCCCGGAGAATCTCCATTGAAATCAACAGGGCACCCGACCTCAAAACAGCCCTAGTGCCGCTGAGGGTGCACCTTTGGTCCCCAACTTGCCCTGAGCTAAATCCTAGGAGCTTTGCTCCCACAATCCTGTGGCCTGCTTGCCAGCCGCCACCAAACAAAGCCCCCCTATCCTCCATAGGATAACATTGGGCCTCAACACTCTGCACCCGTCTGTCCTAGTGCCGCTGAGGGTGCAACAACAGTGCATCACTGACCCTGGGAGACCCCCTGAGTCTAACCGCAGAAACTTAACTCCGACAGTCAATTACTTACCTGAGAACCGTTAACCTGTTTTGCCTCCGTTGGATAACATGGACACTTTTTCTCCAAAATGTTTCGAAGTGTGGATTTTTGAAATCTAAAAATATTTTTTTTAATTGCACAAATAACCAAAACATGTTTTCTTACCTGTTTCAAGGGAATGTCCCAGTGCTGAATCTAGGTATCCAAAGCGATACAAAAGGGGATGATGGACGGAGCGTTTGAGCAAATCAAACACTCATCCCCAGTCAACTGATCTGGGTTTAATCCATCACCATTCTTTAGCTCACTCCACCACCCCAGTTCAGACATGGCCATATGCAAATCAGTCTGACTTTGTCCCTCATGGGAACAGTCCAGCCCGAACTGCCAAGCCATGTCTTCCCTGGACCGGAAACAAGCATCCTGGGACCGGTTTCGGGTTCATAACCCTCATCAACGAGGCTATCTTGAATCAAGTGGCAAAGTGAGCAAGGGACTCACGTCTGAGCATACCCTGCCAACTTAGGGCAAACAAAGCGATACAAAAGGGGATGATGGACGGAATCTAGGTATCCAGCACGGAGTTAGAAAAGTAACACGAAAAGTAACTTACCTTCATTTCAATGTACTGCTCCAAAAAGTTTCCAAGTGTGGAGTTTTGAAAACTGGAAATATTCTTTAAAAATCATGCGAATAACCAAAGCGTAATTACTTAGCTGTTCCTAGGAAATGTACCAGTGCTGAATCCAGGTATCCAGCACTGAGTTAGAAAAGTAAAGCAAAAATTTGTTAACTGCAATTTAGTGAAAACGCCTATTCATATCAATGTACTGTATTTGCTAAGTGTTGCATACTACTTCTCCCCTGTAAATCACATAAAGTACAATTTGTACTGCATACTTGAACTGTGTTCATACAATTAAATGATTACCGCAAAGTATTTTTATGCTTACCTGTGCCAGGCTTGCTTGGTTCTAGAAATAAAACAATATATTTTTTTATACAAAAACAATTGGCCTAGAGTTCAGTTCTTGAGTGTGTGAATTCGTTTTCTGACTGAGTGTGTACATCAAATGCTTAACACTGTCCTCTTATACTGCCTTACTGCTCGACCAAGCTACCACTTTAGAGAGTAAGGTTCTATCTAACTTTAACCTCTGCCGACCTCTGGAGACCCTTGGACTCTAAACACACTGTACCTCACTTTGGTGCAGTATACAGAGCCAGTTTCTTACAATACCTCACTGTATGTGTCTCTCAATTTACATGTGATGTTGTTGCCCAGTGGAAGGAGCAAGCTGCTCTGGTAACTTTTTCAACGCTGGAGTTACACACCCGGATGAGGGAAATATAACTCTGCTGGGGTCTGTACTTCAGCATAGCATCTTGAAAGGTCAGAGTTATCACTACATTTTTTTAACAGGGGATTTTAACACATGTGTAGGGACATCATGTAAGGAGTGGAAGCTATGGGCTGTGCACGACAAGCAGGCTTACACGTGGAACATACTCCCAAGGGTGTTGAGCTTAACTCCATCTTGCTTGAATTTGATCTAACATCTGTAATAAATAAGCTGCCTCTGGGGAAAACAGATATTACTCCCACCTTTATTGGGAGAGGGTGTGAGGCCGTTATTGATTTCACCTTTGTATAAACCCCCTTTTACTCTCTGGTTACCGTTTTTTCTGTGCAGGCGAGTGAATGCAGTGACCACAACCCCATTTGTGTCTCAATTGGCTGGACCCGAACACTCTGACACACCAAGGTGGGCGGGGGGCTAGTGTCCCCTTTAAAGAGGTGGAAGCGGGAAGGAGCGTAAAGTGGGGGTGTATTTTCCTAGAGCTACTCCACGAGTCCCTTTTAATTCTGTGTCGCAGCGAGTTTGCCACCTGTCTCGACGATGAGGCAAGTGTTCCGGACATCATGGGTGCATTTGGATACATGTCTACTGTCATAAGGAACTTTCTACGGGCCTGTTAGCAACCAGGTCCACGATGGTTTGACTCGGCGTGCTCCCAGGCTTCCAGGAACCTGAGACAGGCCTTGGGTGTTAAACCCCGAGACCGGGAGGCGGTCAAAAGACGAAGAAGAGCATATAAGGCTGCTCTAGCAACTCGCAAGTCTGTCCTGAAGGAGGAGGCCTGGATCAATTTAGTGGAGGCTAGTACACTGCGTAATAGCTCAAAGTTCTGGGGCATTATTAACAGCCTATTTCTATCTGGAAATAATGCTAATTTACTGGATGCCCAAATCACAGAGGACGATTGGGTACATAATTTTGAGGGTATCTTCCAGTCGGATACCCCACCAATTGAGGGGCAGGAAAGGGTGGAAGGCAAGTCGGAACTTATTTTCACCACGCAAGAGGTGAGTGCCGGTATTCTGGGTCTATCTAAAAACAAGGCCCCGCGCCAGATGGGATCCCACCAGATCTCTACATCGCCCACTTCAAAACCTGGGTGCCTGTCCTCACAGCTGTCATCAATACTGCAGTCCAGATTGGCTTTATCTATTATAGTCTCGGCATTTAAAAAGGGATAACGGGACAGTACCTATTGTTATAGGCCCATTTCTCTGCTGGACTCTGTGGTGAAGGTGGTGGGCCGCATGGTACTTGACACACTTGTATCATGGGTAGAGGAAAACAACATTTTATCCGATATCCAAAACGGCATTCGCCCAGGTCGTTCCACTGTGGAACTGTTTAAACCTGTACATGGTTCTGAACAAGTACACTGTGGCTCGTTCCAGCCCCATATACCTAGCCTTCATGGACCTGTCCTCAGCATTCAACTGTGTTAATAGGTCCAAGCTGTGGCAGTTGATGTCTTCCATTGGCATTGACAGTAACATCATTTTATTCACTATGTACAAAGTAGGATGATTATGTCCTGGATAGCTGTGGCGCTTCACGTTATTCAGGTGGTAGTTCTGCCGTAATATATTGGTATTGGGTGCCTAGAGTAGGGTTAATCATCCAAATTACCCCAGATATGATCATGGATCATTAGCAATTTCTACACATCTCTATCACACCAATATAAAATATTGATATACAGTTTGCATGTACAGTTATATTGTAATAATAACAAAGTAGATGGTTCCAAAGGTCTTTAATGTGTGGTATCTTGGAATACTTCACGCCAACACTTGTTTCGTCGTACTGGGAATACCCATGACTTCTTCAGGGCTTCCAAATATCGAAGATTGTCAATAAGCCTTCTGACTGGTTATAATTCCGTCCCAGCCTTATGGTGGCTGGGTATAAGATGTAGTGTATTCGTCAGTACTGAATATCAAACGGAAGCCTCCTTATCTGTGTATGTCGCTGCTTGTTGACAATAGGTTAAGAGCAGGAAGCATCAGTAAATGCCATCCCAGATCGACAATTATGTCCGAATGAACGATGCTTATGATTTTCGCACCGTAAGAGGTCCACTCGCCATATCCGCCTTTTATTTCATTTTATTCACCGTAATTAAACTGCGGTTGTCCGCTATTCAAAGGACCTGAAAGTGACCAGTCAGCTTGACATCAAGAGAGGGGTGCATCAGGGGTGTATTTTAGCACCCTTTCTTTTTAACCTATCTATTAATTGCTTATAGAAAGCCCTTTTGGCCACAAATGCGGATTGTCCCCAGGTAGGCAAGCATAGCCTGCCAGTCCTATACGCGGGCGACGGAATCCTCTTGGCGAGGACAGCTAGGGGCCTACAACTTCTTCTGAATTCTTTTGCCCTTTTTATGGAGGACTTGGATCTGTTGTTTCATCATGCCAAGTCGTTCATTATGCAGGTGGGACCTCGTAAAGCTAAGCAGTTCACTATTAAACTCTGACTTTCATCAATACTGAAGACCAATGTTTTCTCCTATTTGGGAGTTGTGTTTGACGATTCCTTGAGTTGGTGCCCTTTGCTTACTTGGAAGAAAGGGGATCTAGTGAAAGCTTTTGCAGCTGTTTTTAACTTTACCAGCAGAGGGGGAGGGAAGCCAATAGGGGCTCTTTTGAAGACATATGAAGACAAATATATGTCAAAGGTTAGTTATGGGAGTGAGATTTTGGGCCACATTGGGGTAGGAGCAGTGCAAAGTACTGGAAACTCTTTCCTCCAAATGGCCCTTTCTGTCCCACAAAGCACTTTGTTTTATGTCGTGCACAAAGAGTTGAGAATGCCTTTCCTCTAAAATGTACTGGCTTTCCGTCCCCTGGCTTTGTGGCTTAATATTTGGGCTAAGCAAGAAAATACACTTAGCAAAGACATCCTACGGGAATGCCTTTCACTTGACCGTGTCTCACGCATCCGATGGCTCCAGTATATAAGAGTTGGCCTCTCCAGGGTAGGTAGGAACTATTCGCTAACCCTGAGTGCAGATGTAAGAGTGACTTTTCTCTGGTCAAAGAGTGTTTTTTAGGAATAAGCCACTGTGATAGAGAGGGAAATGAGCGGTGTAAGCCTAGTGTGCGTATGTACATTGTGTTAAAAACCGTACCAACCAGCGAACCTTATCTTCTAGGGCTTAAAAGCATCCATAATCATTTTCAATGACCCGGTTTTGGCTCAACCTCTTCCATTACCACATGGCACACCCTCGCGTCCTCCACAGAGGCCAGTGCCTCATGCCCTGTAGCTGCAACAGTGAGTCTAGTCAGAACATGATGCACTTTATAATGTTTTGTAGTTTTTATGCTGTCCCTAGAAAGTTATTTATTATTCCCATTCTCAAAAAAACTGGTTTTAGGAGGGTAAGACCAGCTCTTATCTTTTTACAACTGCTCTCTAATGACACTGTTTTGCATATGCTTTACTTTTTACGGTTCGCTGTTAGACTTAGGTCAAACTGCGATTAACTTCTGTACTGTACTTCATGAATTTTTATCTTGTGTTTTGATTAACTTGTACATATTATATTTGTCAATCTGTAACTTGGAAAATGTTTTATCATTTTATGTATGACCTTTATGGTTTTCTTTCATAAAACCGAATAAAGTTTGTTGATAATAATCACTAGGGGATTCATTTACAGGGTAGCATGGTATCCCTCACAATAACTCAAGGAGTCACAGTCCACACAATGTACATGCGTTGTTCCCCCTACTCCAACCTTACATATACTCCCAATCACCTGCCCAAAACTCTGCCTGCTGATGTCAATGTGGTACTCCGTCAACCCGCAGACAATATTTTTTGGCCCCTTTGAAAGTGCCCATACAATAAAAATGCTGCAGTTGTAAACACATATCAACTACCATTTGTTGTGTTTGAAACATTTTATTGAATAATAAAACCTAATAAACATAAGGTGATTATTAAAGCAAAACAGAACATCAGTTGCCATACACATAAGAGACGAACGTTGTACATAAAAATCAACAAACTGTAACTTAGCAAAGTTAGGAACAGCACAATTCTTAATTTCGGGCAGTCTTTAAAGTTCAACAATAGAAACGTTCCTAAAGAACAGGAAATGAAAGAAAGAAGGTGGGATACAGTGGTTTCATTAATGTAATGCTTGCTACATATAGAAAAACAAATACTAATTATTTTCCTTAAGCAATAAAGTCCTCACATTAAAATACTAAGAGAAATATATTGAACAATGAACATTTCATGTGTAATTAGAATTCAATTTGAATATTTTAACCTTCTCAGCATTATTTGACTCATGATTACAACCTGAATGCTTTCTGGAAAGAAACCACCTCATGGGGTTCAAAATTACATCTTTTCTAACAATAGGATTAAAATGATAAACTTGAATTTCAATTCGATTTTTTGATTTAAGCCTTTTTAGAGATCAACAATTTTAAATATATACAAAATCCATACACTTTTGTAAAATTGTCACCTAAACTTGAATTCAATCCACCTTTTGATTAAACACTTCCCATCCCAGCAAGCATCACCGGACCACTTGTTGTTATCTTCCCAATTAGTGATCATGTTTCAGTTGGCAACAACAATAAATATGTTTAGAATTTTACCTCCGAAATAAAAAACATGCTATTTCTGAATCATGGTGCACAATAAAATGTAGGAACAGAAGGGCATCTTTAGGTATAGCATTCATTAAGGTTTGACCAGGCTTGAAACTAGAATTCTTAAACTTTTGGACATTTAAATGTCATATTTTAAAAGAATTCACACAGACACAGCATGAGCTCCGTGAAAAATTGAAGATGAGTGAATTGTACTTAGACAACATGTGCTGATTAGTAATCTATTGATGTAAAATACAGTGGTGAGGCAATGCTTGTGTATCTAATCTATTCAGATTTTAACTCCATAGTTTGTTCAATAAATTGACTTTGAAGGTCCATCTCTCAGATCAGTTCTATTACAGTTTTAATTGCGATAACACTAAAAGAGATCAATGATAAATAGGGTTTAAAAGCCATGGGTGGAATAGATCCTTGGTCTAAATCTAGATTATTGTCTGCAATAGAAACCAGTACAAACAGATCAAATATAAAAACATTGAAAATGTTTATTATAGTGGTTTAGAGTAAACACAGATAACACATTGTTCCTGGAACTCAAAAATGTATCGAAAGATTATGATTACAACCTATTTTATGTCCAGAGACCGGTTTAGATGCTTTCCTGTTTAAGTGACAACATTTGCAAATATATTTAAGAAAACATTAAAGCTGGATGTCACAAATTCTGTCTTTAAGTATTGTGTAAGAGTTATGCGTGATGGTTTTTATTTGATCTGAAGCAACGCTAACACTAAATAGGTACGTGCACCGGTTATCATTCAACTAACATTATTAGCAAACTTAATTTGGAGGGAATTGAGAACAATTGACTCATGTACCAAGGGTTTTATTGTTCAAAAATCCACTGGTTCGGTAATTCACAGAGTTTGCAAATGCTAAACCGCTTTTTGAAATGTACTAAGCCCATTTAACAATTAAGAATTTGGAAGGGGAATATTAATAGTGTCCCTTCTAAATACGGAATACATCCTTAAGGTATGCATTAAGCTTTGAAACCATACGTGGGATGAAAAACAGTAACAGGAGGTAGTAACCCAAGGGGAAATTTGTGAATCTGAAAGTAAAAATGGGGTGCATTAAAAATGCCTTTATTTAAAAGCCATCACAGACACAGTAGTGTGCTGACTCCACAAGCAACCAGTTTTACCAAATGGATTATTAATACATGAACCTCAGTATTTCCTATATATTATTGAAATGTAGTCTCTAATGTTTTTGTCATGTGGTGTAAATATTTGTTTCTATTATTTTATTTCCCATTTCCATATTGTCATGAAATGTACCTATTCTTTTTGTCAAACATATTGAAATATCTTTATCACAATTTTTGGGGCATTCTAAAAAGTGTTTTCACTCTCTAGCCTAAAGCTTCCTAAGAAAAATACTGACGCACAGTCCTGGTTTCTCCTAGATCATTTAGCTTTCGCACTAAACCAAGCACAATATTGCTTTGAGAGAGGTGGTTATTGTAGTTAAAACACACTGGAGTTAGTTTAGAAAGGACAAATATAGAATTTCCTTTATCTTTAGAAATAATACTTGCGAAAGTATATGTGCAATAATTTTAGATAATTTACTGATAAAGATATCAGATAAAGATCCCCTAATTTCTTATACCGTGTGGTATTAAAAATCTGATTGAATTAACAGACTTCTCTTCTAGATAAATCCAGGTATATATAAAGAACTCCTTTTTTCTATGGCGTGTCATATAATGTACACAATGTCAAAAAATTCAATACTGCTTTTATATCAATTTACTTTTGAAAGCTTGAAGTGAAAGAGAATTCTAAATGTCATTTGCTTATGAGTAGGCGCTAATGACTATTTCCAGATGACAATGTAGTTAACATTTTTTTGTAAAAGATGTGTTAGAAGTATGGGTAGGGAAAATGGCTATTTTGGCTAAAGGCTCCCCTTTCTTTATGCATGCTAGTTTTAATTTGTAAACAGAATCACCATTTTTTTAATGTGGTACACTGTAGTGTTAGATGAATCTGTTTTACCCTTTTGATAAGCAAGAGAAGACGATGAACCGTTTTTTCGTCCCTGGTTTTAAATGGATTCAGGTTGGAACAGAAGAGGTTTTGGTTGACTTTGCCTCTGATAATGGTTGTTTCCCGCATGCTGCTTTCATGCGACTTAAATCCCTTCAATGGAAGAGGCGGCTGCATGCCTGCATATATGGCCAGATCAGTACTTGGCTGTTTCGGTTCTCCAGTGGGGCTAGAATAGAAGATGTTAAGGGCAGGGGCTTAGCTTCCCATTGGTGCAGCAGGTGCAGTGGCACCAGGTCCCAGATGCCTTAAAGACCCACTGAACCCTGATAACTGCTGTTTGTCACAGTACAAACAAAGGCCGGAGGGGCCCACAGAACAATGATTATTGCTGTTTTCCACAGCCCAAATAAACGGCAGAGGTCACATTTCCTTTCTTGCCTTGGGGCCCAGGGCACACTGGCTAGGCCACTGGTTAAGGATGCAGTGGGGAAGAAGTGGCGAGACAGGTGGATTATCTAAACAGCTCGACGATGACTTCATGCCTGGGTATTAAAGTATTCATTACAATTAAAGACTGAAGCAGGAATAGAAATCATAATATAGGAAGGCCTATGTACAAATGCAGCTCGATTAGCGGCTGCCTTTAACTTCTCACTTATCACCTCTCCTAATTTACAGTTTTATATTAGATGCAGACATAAATCGTGACCTATGAATATGTTTATCTATTTTTAGGTTCAAATGACCCATCTTTTCCATATGCAAGTATCAGACAGGTCGGAAACGCCTAATGGCTTTACACTTGATAAAGCCACATTAATCACTGGTCTTGAAATACAAATGGCAGCATTAGGCACGCAGAGGTGTATTCTACGTAATCTCATTATGTTCAGGGTACGGGAGAGTATTTAGGGCATAAAGCACTTTGACAAAAACATTTCTGCCACCATAGAAATTTAATCTTCCTTGTCCTACCCTAGTATACAAGTAGTACCACATTCTTTGTATACCTGAATTAAATAGGCACACAAAATAGTACCGTATTTAAAGGCCCAGTTCAGAATTACATGGAAGGTGCACTGTCCCAGACTACACAACGGTGCAGTTTTCAGTGGGTGCTATCATCCCACACAGGGGGGAGCACACCAGATTATGCTGGAAAAAACATGTGGTGCCCCAACGTAGGCGCAGTTGTAAACCACTAGTCTGCTTACATAGTAAAGCGTCTGACAGCTATTAAGTGAGGTGGCACGTTTCCCCTGCAGGTGGTTGGGGTCTGTCACCATCCTGTCAGGTGGGGGGTATACAATCAGTGTGCCTTCTGACTGCTTGTTTGCCTTTTCGCCCGTGTCAATAATACAGTGCAGTCCTTGGAGGAGTAGTCAATTTGTATTCATGAAAGACACTTGTGTTTCTCGGATGTGTAATCCCCAGATGATGCCTGAACTGTTCCCCAATGGGCTATTTGTACATCGTATTGAATTGTATGGTCTTATGAGGACTGTTAATAATAATAAAAAAGATTTAGTGAGTGCTTATTGCCCTCTATGTCACTCTACTTCTAAGCACCTAATTGTACAGTGCTTACAGTCATCTGCTCACTTACATTATGCTTATTATGCTTAATAAAAATAGTGCACAATTTAGGTGTTTATGTCTGCCTACAACGTGGACCTGATACAAATAGCAGTACCTACAAGGTGGATGGTACAATTCAACAAGAGTCTAAGATACTCCAGCACAGTGACTTTGCATCAACATTATGGGGCATCAGTCTTGATGGCAAGCCAACTTAAAACGTATCAGTATTGTATACATTATTATCGGAAACTATACTTGCCTCTTGGATACAACTTTACAACGGAATTTTATTAATTTGTGTACAGTTGTGTGTATACAATAAAACAACCTCCCCACCATAATTGATCTGTCTGTTCATCTTTTTGGGATCTGGAGTAGCATGCTACTCGCCGAAAAGCACTTCAACACTTCATCAGGGGTAGCAAGCGCTATATAAATGCAAAACCTTCCCTCTTCTGTCCCCCACAATCTTTCTTAATCCAACTAACAGACCAACATGTCCAGCTCTCATATACATTTTATATTTCCCTATACTAATGCACCACTAATCATTTTTGGATCCTAGAGTAGTGTGCTACTCGCCGAAAAAGCGCTTCAAAGTTCGTATGGGGTAGTAAGTGTTATGTAAATCTAAATACATTACAATAACTGTTTACATCGGGCTGCACTAACACGAGGATAGAAGTAGAGTGGGGATTAGAGTTTATCTGCCCAGAACAATGCATAGTACAGAAAGTGTGTGAACAGCCTATATGTTGTGCGCCTGGCAGAGAAAAACACAGCAGAGGTGGGAAGAAGGTAGGTAATCTGATGGTCAGACCTATGTGGAAAGAGGCAATCACATTGGGCAGAAAAGAGGGCTTACGCGGAGGACTACTTTGTTTGGATGGACAGCAAGAAAGGGAGGTCTGGAAGATAAGCCTGAAGCTCACTCATCCTGCAAGCAGAGGTGATGGCAAGCAAAAAAAGCAGTCTTCTAAGGAGGCGAAGAGCACAATTATGTAGGCGCTCAAAGGGAGCACACATAAGATAAGTGAGGTCAACTCCCACTAGGGTATTACGAAAGAAGAAGGAGGAAAGAGATGAGTAATGCACTTCAGAAATCTGTTAACAATAGGATCGAAGGCCATGCTCAAGAGCTCGGGGTACCAGACTTGGGACTGATCGCGTTTGATCTTCTTCAGCAATCTTGGCAGAAGTGGTACAGGAGGCCGCAACTCCACTCGCAGCGAAAAGGGTCGCAGAGCGAGAGCCTCTTTGGAAACTCTAACACGCAGAACTGCTGACATTGAGCGTTCTCTTCGGTGGCGAATAGATCTAACCAAGGCTCTCCCCACTACTGAAAGAGACCTAGCACGACCTTCGAGTAAAGATGCCATTTTGATCCATCATGCACTGGCGGCTGAGTCTGTCCGTCCTTGCGTTCAGTGAACCTGTTAAGTGTTGAACCACCAGAGATATGCCCTGATGTTCCAGCCATGTCCAAAGGCGAAGAGCCTCTTGACATACGGTCCACGACCCCACCCTGCCCTGTTTGTTGCAGTACCACATGGCGGTGGTGTTGTCCGTGAACACCTGCACCACTCTTCCTTTGACAGAAAGAAGGAATGCCTTCAGTGCAAGACGAATCGCCCGGAGCTCCAGCGGGTTGATGTGGTGCATGGACTCCGCCAGAGACCAGAGGTCTTTGATCTTCACCATTCCCATATGGCTGCCCCAACCCAGGAGTGACGCATCCGTCACTACTGTGAACTCAGGTTAGGGAAGGTAGAGGGATCTGCTGTTGACCCAATCTTGGTTCGTGAACCACCACTGCAACTGACTTGCAGTCCCCTCTGAAATCTGAACGTCATCGGAAAGATTCCCCTGGTGCTGCGCCCACTGAAACTTCAGGTCCCACTGCAGAGCACGTATATGCCATCTGGCATGATGCACCAGCAGGATGCAGGAGGCCATGAGGCCCAGCAGCATCAGGGTCATTCTCACAGAACACCGGGATGGAGGCTGAAACATCGGTATCATAGCCCCAATATACTGGACTTGCTGCTAGGGAGGATAGACCCAAAACTGTGCTGTGTCCAGAACCGCTCCGATGAAGAGGAGCTTATCGGATGGAATCAGGTGCGACTTCAGCACGTTAACTCAGAACCCCAGCAAATGCAGGAAGTCCGTCGTAGTCTGGAGGTGGGAGCCTTCAACAGCCAGTCGTCGAGATAGGGGAAGACTGGAACCCCTGATCTGCGCAGATGAGCTGCGACTACCGCCATCTCTTTCGTGAACACCCGGGGGAGGGGGTGGGCTGGTAAGGTCAAAGGGGAGCGAGGTAAACTGAAAATGCGCGTGGCCTACCGTGAACCATAGGTAATGCCGGTGGGCAGGCAAGACGGGGATGTGAAAGTAAGTGTCCTGCAAGTCCAACGCTACCATCAAATCTCCAGGGTCGAAGGCAGATAAGACCTGAGCCAAGGTTAACAACTTGAACTTCTCCTTTCGGAGAAAGCGGTTGATGTCCCTGAGGACTAAGCTAGGATGCAGGCCTTTGTCCTTCTTGAGTACCAAGAAGTAGTGGGAGTAGCAACCCCGACCTACTTCTGGCACAGGCACGCGTTGGGCAAAGAGATCCATAACTTCCTGGAAGAGAAGGGCCAAATGATTCTCCGACATGGGATGAAATCACTACAAACGGCATGACCCTTACGCACTCCGCTGCTTGCGGAACTCCGCGTAGACCGCCAGAGTTTTTTTGTCACTTTGCGGAGTTTCTCACTGAGGAACTCTGCATAAGCTTAATCTTATCAAGAACAAATAGATATCAGTCATATGTTAAGAAACAAGGGTGAGTAGAAACCTTTTGGGTGGAGTAAAATTTAAGACATTATTATTGTGATTTTTTGGGCAATTAGTTGATTTTTGCAAGCACTAACACTTCTCTGTGTAAAGTAAAGACCTTGAGAGTTTTGTAACTTTCAGATACTCAAATTGTGGATTCTGTTTCAATGAAAAATATTTCCAGGCCTGAAATTTCTTTGGAGGTTGCATGCGGGCAGCCTAAGTTATCCTGCAAGAGTTTCTTGATGAATCCTATTGCAACTACAATATGTGCTCTCTCATGTAAAGTCAGGTTGTTAGAAGCTTTTCTGCAACTCAAAATACGCCTTACTTTTCACCTGGTGTGGATGCATTTCTTATGTTTAGTGATATCTCCTTTCTGAGTATAACGTTTCTGGCTTTCCCCTCCTGTATATGGCTTTAGTCCAGTGTGAATTCTCTCATGTGAAATGACATTGTATTCAAGACTAAACCTTATCTGACATTCAGAATACACATAAGGCTTTTTTCCCCCGTGTGAGTTCGCTCATGTCAAGTGAGGAGTAATTTGTACCCAAAACATTGCTTGCATTTCGAGCACTCATAAGGTTTTTCCCCAGAGTGAGATCGCTCATAAAGCATAACACTGTCTTTCAGATTCAACCTTTTATGGCATAAGGATTTTTCTAATGTGGAGTTTCTCATGGTGAAAAGGCGTTTTTTCTGCAGCTTTTTTGGCATTCAGAGCACTTATAAGGTTTTTCATCAGTATGGAGTCGCTTATGGTTAGTGAGGCTGTGCCTGTCAAATAGGAATTTCTGGCATTCACAGAAATTGGTAATGTTTTTCCCCTGTGTGCGTCTGCTCATGTAGAGTGAGATTGAGTTTAAAATGTATGCTTTTCTGGCATTCGGAGAACTGATAAATTTTTTTCTCCAGTGTGGATTTTCACATGTTCAGTGAGATGAGATTTTTGTCTGAAACATTTTTGGCATTCGGAGCACTGATAAGGTTTTTCCCCAGTGTGGGTTCTTATATGCTGAGTGAGACGGCTTTTTACACTGAAACATATCTGGCATTCGGAGCACTGATAAGGTTTTTCCCCAGTGTGGGTTCTTATATGCTGAGTGAGACGGCTTTTTACACTGAAACATATCTGGCATTCGGAGCACTGATAAGGTTTTTCCCCAGTGTGGATTCTTATATGGTTAGTGAGACTGTTTTTGTACATGAAACATTTCTGGCATTCAGAGCACTGGTAAGGTTTTTCCCGAGTGTGGATTCTTATATGCTCAGTGAGATCGCTATTTTGACTGAAACATTTCTGGCATTCAGAGCACTGATACGGTTTTTCCCCAGTGTGAATTCTTATATGCTCAGTGAGATTGCCTTTACGACTGAAACATATCTGGCATTCAGAGCACTGATAAGGTTTTTCCCCAGTGTGGATTCTTATATGCTCAGTGAGATTGCTTTTTTGACTGAAACATTTGTGGCATTCAGAGCACTGATAAGGTTTTTCCCCAGTGTGGGTTCTTATATGCTGAGTGAGACTGCTTTTTTCACTGAAACATTTGTCGCATTCAGTGCACCGATAACGTTTTACCCAAGTGTGGGTCCTTGTATGTTTAGTGAGTCTCATTTTGTCACTGAAACATCTCTGGCATTCAGAGCACTGATAAGGTTTTTCCCCAGTGTGGAATCTCATATGTGCAGTTAGAAGTGATTTAAGTTTGAAATCTTTTGGGCATTCGGAGCACTGATAAGGTTTTTCCCCAGTGTGGGTTCTTATATGCAGCATGAGATGTCTTTTTTCATTGAAACATTTCTGGCATTCAGAGCACTGATAAAGTCTTTCCACAGAGTGGGTTAATTCATGTCGATATAGACTCGGTTTGATACTAAACCTTTTCTGACATTCAGAGAACTGAAAAGGTTTTTCCCCAGTGTGGATTCTCATATGCTCAGTGAGATAAGATTTACGCCTGAAACTTTTTTGGCATACTTTGCACGGAGAGTGTTTTCCCCCAGTGTGGATTCTCATATGCTCAGTGAGATAAGATTTACGCCTGAAACTTTTTGTCATACATTTCACTGAGAGTGGTTATCCCCTGTGTGCATTCTGTCAAATTCTGTGAAATAAGATTTATGGCTGTTTCTTTTTGGGCACAGGTAACTTTTTTCCCTAACTTCGGTTATTTTGCCTCGATTTTAGAGTCGGGCTTGTTTAGATAATGTTCAGCACTTATCTCTAAAAGAAATTGTGTGTAATCTTCTCAACACTTGAATTGAGCAAAAAATGTCGGGAAGCAGTCCTGTAACACCTGTTGAAATTTTTCTAACAGATAATAGTCTTTAGGTAATAGCCTCTCCGGCATCAACTTAATTTGTGACTAAAGTTTTTCTCTAATCTATTTGTATAGGTTCTTAGCAATGCAGTAATAAGATGTTAGTCTGATATTTAATGATTAAACTGATAAGTACCTTTTTGCACTGGTGGAATGGCAGTAACTGAGGGCGTTAGAACGTGCAGAGTACTATTGTGGATCATTAGTCGCAGAACATCAATTCCTTCTACCCTTTCTATGTTTGGGGTAAGGTTAAGGTTTGTAGTTCTGAGGATGAGGATTTATTTACATTAGATATAGCGCAACGGTGCTCCTTTAATCCATTTTTATATTTAACAGTTTTACATATCACTCCTGCACAACAGATAATGTTGAGGCGATTTACATAGAATTACAGAACAGTACACAATAAAAAGGAAACAATCTGAGATGGTCATTAACACAATAAAGTGGTGAATTTTTAAGGTTTTCGCAAGAGTGAGCAGAGTGGGTCGAGGTGTTATATCCCGAGGCAGATAGTCTCAAACTTGCACAACTGGTTAAAAACAGTTGTTGAACCAAGGTGATTTTCCAATCTTTTGGTTGTTAACGTGTCAGCTTCGGAGTCTCCTTTCAGCGTCTTTTCTTTGATGGGATCCAGAAGAAACCTTTAGTTGTAACTTTCTTTTATGTAGTGTGTGCTTCCTCTCTAGAATTATATGATGCTTCAGATGAACGTTATTCTGTCATGCTGAGGCAATTTGTCTTTCTGATAATATTTCAGATGAGGATGCTGAAGCGGTCTTTCTACATTATTTCTGATGCTGTGTGCACAGATATGGCTTTGCTCTGGGTTAATGAAATGCAAAATTAGAGACTTCACTTACAGGTATAGTACTTTCCTCGCCACACTTAGATTTTTGGAAATTGTTTAAACGTAGAATGCTGGATGTCCTTCAGTTTTTCAAAATAATCCTTCTTATGGCACTGACATTCAATTGCTTAGTGTTAAATCTTGCTTTCTTCGTCCGTAATTTCAATCACCTATAATATTAAAATTAAATAGTTAATACATGTACATTTCCAAAAATATAATTTACAAGCCAAATCAATGCAGAATTTTGAATATGCTGAGCTGTTTTTCAGACAGAGCAGAGTGTAGAATGGTAGCCTGAGAGTACTTGGATGTAGGAGTGAGGTTTTGTAGAATATTCAACATTTTATTAAGCTCACAAAGGATACATGTACCCTATGGAGTTGCAACATAGAATCCCAAAGGCAGATATGAAAGTCATATGGACTGGCACCAAACAGATATTTAAAATATATACTATTAATTAATTTGTAATGCAGATTTCTGGGAAGGGAATGACTCATCCACGGACAACAGGCGTTTTCCCCTGCCCTTAGTTACCACCTACTTGTATCTGGTTTCCTGACTTTTGAGTTTTGGCCTCTGCCTCAAGCAAATCTATTGTGTGCTGCGAGGACTATGCCTAAACATATCCCTCAGAGTATGAATCAAGGGCAATGAAATGAAGGCGGACTTTCATGTGTTCATTTTATTCCACCTGATCATTAGTTGTTAGGTTTTTCTGCACCTGGATTTACTGGGTGCAGAAAACCAGGACACAATCTTTTTCCAGACAGAAAACTTAGACTGTAAAGACGCATAAGACTCTGGGTGCAGGAGAAGCAGCCAAGACTTATGCTGTTTTTTTTCACTAACTGGGGGAAACACACAATTCTTCCCTCTGTTGGTGTTCACAGTTGTTATCGGCCTGTGATTCGGTGTTGAGTGCAGAGCGTATCGATTAGAGCCGAGGGGCCGAGCAAAGGAGCAAGCGGAGCGGAGCCTGGGACGACTGCCAGGGTTTGTTTTGTGACCGGTTCCTGCTTCACCCGCGTCCTGTTATATGGGCCCTTTAAGTTCTACGGATCTGCGATGGAGGCAGGAATGGCCGCTGCCAGCACCGCGGTGCTAAGGCGCTGCTGGTGCTGCTCATGCGGTGGCTGCTGCAGGGCACAGAGGGCACAGAGGAGCCTTGGCCTGCCGCCTGATTTATGTCAAAAATGTGTTTATTAATTATTTTTCCTCACAGTCCACAGGCAAAAATTACATCATCACTTGGTCCCACGCAGGGGATCAGAAAGCCTCAACAGAATTATAACAAGTCAAGTCAAGTCAATAAATGTATCTAAAGAAAACTCAACGGCCTTCTGTAACGGTAATTTCTCCAGGTTGCTCCACCGAGGTGTTGTATGCGGAATAGCCAAAAAGCGTGGACAAACTCATCCTAACATGGGATAAGTAATTATGAATCTAACAAGGAACAAAGAAAAAAAACTAATAAAAAAAACACTTCCCGGCGTGGCTACCGGCCGAGAAAGATGGCCGCGTTCCAGCAGAGCTCCGTGACTGCAGGGCACCTACCTCGACAATCCGCACAATAATCCTGACTTCAGCAGGCTCTGCTACGGCTGTATAAAAACGGGAGATCTTCCGGTTCCCGGTGAAGCAATCCGCTACTCCAGACTTCTAAAAGTCAAGCGGCTATGAGACAGTGCAACCGGGGCCTAACAGCACTACGGAAGCCGGGGACTAAAGTTTCACGGCGGCCCGGCATACAGATGACCCGACAAGAACTGCTCCTGAACACAGAATAAAGGCGGCGAAAACCAAAACGGATGCGGCTGCGCGCACAGGACATCCTCGGACTACAAGGTACTGGCGACTGCTAGAGGAGGCAGCGAGGGGGCTCTGAGTGAAAACCCGACGTTACCGGGCAGGGACTGGGGGCGCCGCAGTACGGCGGCACAAAATGGTGGCAAAAAATGGCGGCTTAATCCTGGTTACCGCCGCTGAGCACACCAGCCTGCTCACCTGCACCACACGCAGCACTAGCTGCAAATCAGTGACACCAGCAGGAATTTTAAGGGCCATACCCTAGACAGTACTGTGAGAAGACACCCGGCGCAGTCTCACGAGCTCAGCGGGGGCTATAGGGAGCAGTTCCACGGCTGAAAGACAGGAGCTGGAGGTACCACAGGCCGTTGGTTCTACACAGCGGACCAGCCCAGCGCAACGCAGGCCCGGAGTCACCAAGGAACACACTGTACAACACATCGAGGAACAGTTGACAAACGGGGCTCTTCTCCTGTCCTCACGAATTTTTGGGTGCGTGTCCACTGCGATCAAGTACCATGACGGGCAGGGGGCCCAAGGTGCAACAGCCTCCGCGCTTGGAAAAATATGCCTATGTAAAAGAACCCCAGAATGGTCACTCGAAAGCAAAGCGCCACGCACATCATCCCAGACGACCAACCCGCCTGGTGACACCGAACAGGTCCCCCTGAAAGACGTCATGGCGGCATTGCAGACAATGCAAACTTCAATGGGCACTATCTCCACTGATATCTCCCTGATAAGGGCGGACTTCTCCAAGTTGTCAGACCGTTTGATTGAGGCGGAAAAAGCTACATCGGGGCTAACTGACGACATGGCGGCCTTGAAACACAAAGTACAGAAACTGGAAGATGACAATCTGCTATTAAAGGCGAAACTTGACGAACAGGAAGGCCGTTCACGGCGCAACAACGTACGCCTGGTGGGTGTACCGGAAACAACAGGGGGGCCTGTGTTGGACCTATTCGTAGAAGATTTGATCCAAACCAGGCTGCAACCGAAGGGCCTGTCAAATTATTTCTCAGTAGAATGTGCCCACCGGGTAGGCGTGGGCGGAAAATCCGTTCCGCTCGCGGATTTTGCGGATTTTCGGGAAATCCGCAATCCGCGAGATTTGCGAATTTCCCGCAAAATCCGCAAATCCGCGAGCAGCGGATTTTGCTCGCACTGCTCGCACTGTTCGCGTGAGTTCGCGCCCCGCGAATAAGTGCAAAATTGCAGAAATACGATCTTGGCAAAACTGAAAGTAACTACTTACCAGGTTCAAAAGTTCAGGCACATCATTAGTAGCCATTTCCTGTAGTGCTTCCTGAGGGGCCCCTCCAGAGTTCAGTTGCCAGTTGAAACTATTATGTGACCCTGCTCTGAACCTCAGAATAGTTACACATATGCCACAAAGGTCCTGAATTACAGCTAAGGGAGACAAGCAGGAGCCAGGCTGGAAGTTAAAATCCATTAATCAGCCCCTAATTCATTATTGTCAGTTGGGGCAGGGCAGGTGTTGTAACTAATTTTGCAACAATGAAAGCACTTAGCAAGTGCAAAAGATCACTAATCAGGGCGCACTAAGGAAGCAGGTGCCAGCTAAAAAAATATTCTGTGACACATTAATCAGCCCCAAATTAATTCAGGTCACTTGAGGCAGGGAAGGTGTGCTTTGCTTTGCCGAAAATAATGTACACTGGACAACCAGAGGGTGTAGTGATGAAACAGAGGGTGGCATGGGTGGGCCAGAGGATGGCATGAGTAGTCAGAGAGTGGCAGTGGTGACAGAGAGTGGCAGTGATGAAGAAGAGTGTCCCAAACAGGCTGGACACGTAGAAACAACAAGTTCGCAAAACTTGCGACCCGACAGGTAAGTTCGCAAATTGCGAAATTGTAAAAACCCTCGCGAACTGGCAGAAACACGGGCGAACACAAAAAAAAAAAATCCGCAAATTCGCGGGAATTCGCGGATTTTGCGGATTGCGAATCCGCAAATCCGCAAAATTCGCGGATTGCCAATCCGCAAAATCCGCTCATGCTTACCACCGGGTGCCAGGGGGGAAACCGAAACCAGGGGCACCACCGCATCCAATCTTAGCGAGGATCTTCAACTTTCGCGACCGCGATGCCATCCTGCAGACAGCTCGAATGGCTCCACCAGTCAAAATTGACAACGCAGAGGTCACCTTCTATCCAGACTACACGGCAGCGGTGGCACAACAACGACGAAATTTCACGGAAGTGAAAAGGGAACTCCGTTCTAGGGAACTCAAATACTCAATGCTCTTCCCAGCGAAGCTGCGTGTTGACGCGGAGGGAAAAACTTGGTTTTTTGAATCGCCCAAAGATGCGCAAGAATGGTTGGAGGGCTGGCGGCAGACAGGGAAACCCAGGAACCGGGACGCAAGACATAATAACCGATAATGGAAAAGACAGAAGCCCACAACAAACTGCATCACAGAAGCGACGCTATGACTTGGCTTTTTAAGGATTAAGGAACTCACAGGCTGCCACGCTTCACAACACCGCAGTAGGAGACTATGATATGGACACGGCCCGAGATTGGGCGGTGAGCGCAAGGTGGTGGGTACTGTTACATTGACATTCCTTAGAATGGGTTGATTAAGGACGCGATACACAGGCAAGTTATGAAGACTCCTACAGGTAGGACCTACCGTGATGTTGGTAGCGCTGCATGGACATTGATGGGTGGGAAGGAGGCTATAACAGTCACGGTAGTCTCACCCTCACGAACACTACATTTTGTTCGGGGAAGTAAGCACTCTGCTCAGTTGGGGGTGGTGGATGGTTCTGTATCTGCTTGGCAGGGAGGCAGGGTGGGGGGGTGGTATTTTGATAGCGATAGTCTAGTCTAAGTCTAGGATCTGGTAGTACTGAGACCCCCTCCGATTGAGACATGGTTCCCATCACTTGTGTCCAGTAGGGTGCAATTTTCGGGCAGTCCCATATAGTGTGATAGAAGGTCCCTTCCTCACCACAACCCCGCAGGCAGTAAGGATGTGTTATTCGTCTCATCTTATGCAGTGTGTGTCTCGTGTAATATGATCTATGTAATATGCGTAGTTGTACCAAGCGGAGAAGTGAGGGGATGCCTAATTCTTTCGGGGACGCAATCGCCTCTTGCCACTCCGAATCCTCAATGTTCCCACAATCATGCGTCCACTTCTCCCGCAGGGGCCCCGTTGTGAGATGTAGCTTTTGATGTGGAACCACTGATAGTGTTAAGGTTGAGAGTACCAAGGTTGACGAGAACATGTGGAGGCAAATAAGATCAGTGAGGGACATTTGTCTGAGCTTCCGAACTAGTAATGGAATTAGCAGGAGAGGCAGAAAAGCGTAATTAAATATCCCTGACCAAATCGTCCATAGGCATTGCCTTTGGATGCTGGGTGTGGGAATCTGGATGCAGAGTTTGGGCATTTTGCGTTGTGCACTGTGGCAAACAGATCTATCTGTGGAAAACCTCATTTTTGAACGTAGGGAAGAAGAAGTGGGGATGAAGTTCCCACTCGTGGACTTGCTGCCTGTGTCTGCTGAGCAGGTCTGCATCTGATGGTCTTCTCCTGGGAGGTGTTCTGCTATGAGATTGATTTTCTGGTGAATCGCCCAATACCAAATGCTTTGTGCAAGGCACGACAGCTGGAGAGAGTGAGTCCCTCCCTGTTTCTGTAGGTAGTACATTGCTGTCATGCTGTCAGTGCAAACTAAGACAGTCTTGCCTACGCGTTGGGTTAAAAAAGCTGAGTGCCAAGAACACTGCTAGAAGTTCCAGGTAGTTGATGTGGAGATGTTTGTTTTTGTCCGACCGCAGCCAGTGGACTCTGTAATGTTGAAGATGGGCACCCCAACCGGTTAACGATGTGTCTGTGGAATCGGGTCTATGAAAGGCTGTCCTTTTGCTAAGTTTTGAGGGTTCCACCACTGCAGCGAGCGATGGTTGCGGCGGTCTACCAACACTAGATCGGTTAATAGACCCTGGGCCAGATGTAAGACCCTTTCATTTTACGCCTCGCAATTTGCGACTTATTGTTATGAAATGCTAAATGAAATGCACAGTAGTTGTTATTACACTAATTAGAGATTCCCAATGGGCTTGTAAATTGCGAGGCTCATTAATATTAATGAGCCTCTCGCAATTCCCCAGCTCAGCAGGCCCCGGATGGTGGGCTCAACAGACCACCACGTCTGGGACTGCGTTTTAATAAAGCCGCTTTTTTTTTTTAAATGCAGCCCGTTTTTCTTAAAGGAAAACGGGATGCATTTAATTTTTAGAAAGTGAAACGTTTTCGTTTCATACTTTAAGGGCAGGCAGTGGTCCCTGGTACCACTGCCTGCTCTTAAAAAATATTTTTAGACACAGTCACAAAGTAAGGGGACCCATTCGAAATTGCGACTGCATTACCACCCTCTTGAAGAGGGTGGTAATTTGCGACCGCAATTGTGGTCGCAAAACATTCACACATAGCATTGCGGACGCAATTAGGAAGGGAATGGCCCTTCCTAACTGTGACTCTCAATTCCTAAATAGCGAGTCGCAAATAAACTGTGACTCGCTATTTTGGAATTGTATATGGCCAACAGTGATTTTGCATGTGCAAACGGGTTCGCAAACCCGTATGCGCATGCAAAATAACGTCGTACATCTGGTCCCCTGTGACTGATTCCACTGACTCGCTAGACATAGTTGCAGAGGACACATGTGAAGCCTTGCATGAGGTACGATTGCAACGCAGGATGCCATCATTCCCAGCAGATGCATGAAGACTTTGGCGGGTAATGATTGGTTGGGTTGAAATTGTAATAGTGTGGCCTGGATATTGTGAATCCTGGCTATATTAGGAGTGGCTAGAGCTTTGAGAGTGTTGATGGAAGCTCCCAGATAAGATTGCACTTGTGCCGGACACAGGTGAGATTTTTGTGCAATGATTGTAAAACCCAACTGGTTAAGTAGATGTACTATTGTCTGATTGTGTAGCGTCCTTGGTGAGAGGGAGGATGACTTGGATGTCATGGGTGTTGGATACTATACTGAGTCCGTACTGTTTGATGATGGTGGCGAGGAGGGCCATGTAGATTTTGAAGAGCGTGGGGCTGAGCGACGATCCTTGTAGGTTCTCGGCAATTGATTTCTGTGGGTTCGGAGAGGAAGGGTGGCAGTCCGATTCTTTGGGTTCAGCCAGTGAGGAAGGAGCGGATCCAGTCAAGGGTGGTTCCCTGTATGCCGGCGTCGTAAAGTCTGCCGGTGAGGGTGCAGTGGGAGACGGTGTTGAATGCCGCACAGAGATCGAGTAGGATCAGAGCGGCAGTGTGCCCTTGGCCGAGGAGGGTGTGGATGTTGTCTACGGCAGCGAGTACAAAAAACAAGACAGCTCAAGACAGTGTTTCCCATGCGGACTCACTAGAAAAACATAGAATATTAACAATTAGCTTGCCAATGGGGATGGCTCCCTCACTAGAAGACTGTACAATTTGAGGTATAGTTTTTGCTGCAGTATATATCAGAACACATGGTACCCCTTCATTGGCTGGTTTGATAGAAGTGCTTAAACCGATCCAGAATGTACGGGGTAGTACCTGCCCTGGACTTGGGAATAAAACTGATGGGCAATTTTGCAACGATGTCCTCCATAATGTTAATTAACATAAAGAGGGAAGCAGCAGCGTTGGCGATATGCCAGCGTTTAAGGATTTGGCTCCTGCATAGCAGGAGCGCAAATTTCCTATAATTATTGAAGAAACATAAGCTACGCTGGATAGAGATAATTTGAGTGCCAGACATGGTAAACCACAACTGAAGAGTTATTCTGCAAATGATAACTCTAAACAAGCACCTGACTTTTCAACAAAGAAGTAGAAGGAGAATAAGAAAAACAAATATAAAATAAAACTACAGGGTGGGTCTCCTACACAGGAAGCTACTGAAAAAAACTACAATCTGCTTAACTGCGATAACATTAGACCACCTAAGAGGTATCAGGATACTGATACATGTTCATCTCGTTCCTTTCAGGAGTTATCCGAAAAACATTTGGAGAGAGGTTGACGGTCAAAGCCCAGATCGGGGGAGAACGTGAAACCAAAGGATCCCAATGCTCATCTGACTACATCATTAAACAGGTTAAACAAGTTAAACCTTCCAAACCTCAATTCAAAAAGAAGAAAGTAGCTGGACTTACGGTCAAGGATGCCCCGCATATTCAGGACACTGCTTCTGAGCAGGGAATGGGCAGTGACCATGCTAAAACGCGCAACAGAAGTCACAATAGTTCGCCAGAACCTGATGGATTGTCTGGTAGGAGTAGCGCTGAGTGAGTACATCACGGTTGAGACACCCGATTTATTTTTTATTTATTTATTTATTTTATGACATTTGATTAAGCGCGAACAAATGCCCGTGGGCGTCTCGGCGCTGCAACATCTGCAAATAATTCTCCTGCTGTGTAAAGTGTGTTCCGGTGTTACTGGTTAAACAGCCAGGTCTTTAGCTGTTTACGGAAGGACCAGAGAGTGGGACTGGTCCTGATTGACTGGGGTAAGGTATTCCACAATTTAGGTGCCGAGACCAAGAACCTGCGGTCTCCCCAAGAAACAGTTTTGGTGCGGGGGACCACTAGATCGTTGAGGGTGGTAGATCGAAGCAATCTGGATGGACAATAAGGGATCAATTGTTCTTTGAGAAACAAGGGTCCTTGTTTATGCAGTGCCTTGTATACAATGCAGAGAGTTTTAAACTTAATCCTGCTTCTGATAGGGAGCCAATGAAAGTTTCTGATGGTGTCAGTCGCAGACTTGTATTTAGGGATTCTAGCAAGTAGTCTTGCTGCTGAGTTTTGAACAGTCTGCATTTTTTTGATGACCCTGACTTGAGCGTTTGCAAAAAGACCATTACAGTAGTCCAAAGTGGACAGCACTAGAGAGGTCACCAAGGTTTTACCGGCAGTTTCAGGAAGGAAGGGGATGATTTTCTTTATTAAGCGTAATTTGTGGAAGGCTGAGGAGGTGATTTGGTTGGCATGGGAGACGAAGTTGAGGTGGTCGTCAAAGACAACTCCCAGGTTCCTTACCTTGAGGGCAGGTTTAGGCGGGGTTCCGAAAGCCGTGGGCCACCATGCGGGGGACCAACTTGGAGTAAGGTGTCCAAATATGACAACTTCCGTCTTTTCGGAGTTGAGTTTTAGACAATTGGAGGTCATCCAGTCCCCAATTGCCAACATTCCTTCTTTAAAACTCTCGGCCACCTTGTCGCCGTTGTTTTTGATGGCCAGGACTAACTGCGTGTCATCCGCATATGAGGTTAGGCTCATCCTATGTGCTCGAATGATGTTAGCTAGGTCCGACACATAGATGTTAAAGAGTGTCGGACTCAGGGATGAGCCTTGTGGAACCCCGCATGGCAGAGACAGGTTGGACGATTGGAACGATCCCAGTATAACAGCCTGAGTTCTTTCAGACAGGAAAGATGCCAATAGTTTTTTAGCTGTTTGTTGAATGCTTATTTTTTCGACACGGTCAACCAAGATCGAATTATCGACCGTGTCGAAAGCTGCAGATAAATCTAGTAGTACTAGTACTGCTGTTCCTCCCTGATCTCGATAGTTCTAATGTCATCTGCAGCTTTAATCAAGGCGGTCTCAGTGCCATGGAACCTACGGCACCCAAATTGGGTGTTGTCAGGTAGGTGATGTTCCTCTATGAATTCAGATAACTGTGAGTTCATAGCTTTTTCAGCGACTTTTGCCAGAAATGGGAGGCTTGCTATTGGCCGGTAATTTTTCAGTTCGTCCTTATCAAGATGTGTTTTTTTTAATAATGGTTTAAGGAGAGTTTTTTTGAGTGAATCTGGATAGGTTCCTGATCTAAACATGGCATTACAGATTTGGGTAATGGCGGGTATCAGGGAATCCATGATTGGTGGGAGAATTTTAAAGGGGCATGGGTCTAATGCAGAACCAGTTTTGATCGTGGTGATGATATCCGCTATTTGAGCGTCGGTGATGTCTTTGAAGTGAGTAAATTTGGGAACAGGGTGTTTGAGGTTAGTGGTACTTGAGGGGGTATTGATATTATCCGAAAAGGCTGAAAAAAATGTCGTTGACCTTTGTAAAGAAGAAAGTGGCCAAGGCATCACAGAGGGATTGAGAGGGAGGTGGGTTTAGATCAAGGGAGTACCCTGCTAGCTGCTTGGTAGTATCATAAAGTTCTTTGGAGGAATTCTTGGCTAGCTCTATCAGTTCGCTAAAGTACTTCTTCTTAGCCTCAGTGATCATGGATTTGTATTTGACCAACGTCTCCTTATAGTGAATTTTGTTTTCTTCGCTGTAGGACTTCCATCAGTGCCTCTCCCTGTTCCTACAGTGTTGTTTCTGGGTCCTTAGGTCTTCGGTAAACCAAGGGGCAGAGGGGGCCGATCTATTTCTGGTCACATGTTTGAGAGGAACCAGTGAATTAGTGGCAGTGCCCAGCCAATCCTGGAATTGCTTAGTGGCTGTGTTGGGGTCAGTAGAAAATACAGGCTGGGAATTATCGAGTAAAGTTTTTAGGCTTGAGCTATCTATGTCGTTCCAGGCTTTAAAAGGTTGGTCGCAGGTAATGGGTACTTTGGGTGTAGGTGTTTTATAGATGGTGATTGAGCCCAGAATGTCATGGTGATCCGACCATGTGAGTGGGAGGAAGTGAGTTATATGAAAATCCTCCAAATTGGAGAAAATGCCATCCAGAGTGTGGCCGCCGTCGTGAGTGGGGGAATTGACCAATAGGGGGAGACCAAGGGTGTTCATGTCCGAGAGAAGGGAGGACGTGTCCCTGTCCTCTAATTTGTCTAAGTGAAAATTAAAGTCACCCAGTACTGTTAGTGATTCTTCAAGTGCAAGAGACTCGAGGAAAGAGCTTAAATCAGTGAGGAAATCTGAACGTGGTCCTGGTGGTCTGTATACGAGAATCCCTCTGAAATTATTAGAGGGGGATAGATTGATGGCAAATTGCATGGCTTCACAAGAGGATGAGGGGGATAGCGAAGGTCCTCACATTAAATGTGTCGCGAGCGATGATGGCTAGCCCTCCCCCTTTTTTGCGCTGTCTATCCTGTCTATGAACGGTGAAGCCTCTTGGGACCGCAATGACTAAGTCTGGGTCAGATGTGCTGTCCATCCATGTCGCAGTCATGAATAATATGTCTAATTTCCGATCCTCTATCAGGTCTGCTATATCCTGTCTATGTTTACCAAGTGAACGGACATTGGTAAGGGCTATCAGTGTGCTCTTAGGGGTATTTTTGTTGCCGGAGAGAATTGTTTTATTTGCCAGAAGAATGGAGGCCTTACAATGGGGGCAGGACTGCATGGATGGACCAGAGATGAATATAGGATCAAGCTTTAGGCAGTCATTATGATCGCGTGGGCGCAACTTGTGCAGCGTAGTGTTTGAGTATTGGACACGGGGAGCTGGGGCGTCTGGACCAGGGGTAGCGGCCCTGGGCCCGGTCCAGGCGCGGACGGGCGCAGACGGGCTTGCCTTTGGCGCGCCTTCGGTGCGCCGCCGGCACGCCCGCTGCGCCTGCCCGCTGCGCGGACGGGAAGGCCAGGTGTTTTTATATATGTTAGAGGAGGGTGGGAGGCGTCCAACAACTGGACCGCAACCCTTTCCTCTCAGCAAGATGGCGGCTAAGGTGGATCAAGTCACGGTGTCAGCGCCTGAATCGGCTGCGCCGTGCGAGGAAATGAGGTGTTGGTGCCTTCAGTGCGACGCAAATCTCGCCCCGAAGTACGGATGACTAGGTAATTAAAAATGACAGATTAAAATATCTACAGTCTTTAAAAACTTGAAATTCGCGAGTAAACAGGGATAGTACAGAGCGCCCCCGGCTTCCGCCTCAGGGGAGAAATAGGCAAAGGACTGTAGTTGCTTGATGTGCTTCGCAGCGCTACACTTCCTCTCTTGTTTGAATTCCGGTGGCTGACTGCTCCGCGCTCTCTCACCAGGAGGAAGAGACCCCAGAGTCCATGATGCTCGTACCGATATTAGGTTAAGCGTCCCCCATCTTTTATACAAAATACAACTTCTATTGGAGGGGGAGGTACCTAGAAACATTAATTTATTCTTTTGGAAGGACTTCACTAAAGGTTAAGAATATTCTTTTGGCTAAAAAGGATTGTCGACCTGATTTCGTAATGGATTGCCTAAACAGAGAAACTGTGATTTTACCTGCCTTTTCCGAGCTTGTTCAAGAATCGGTTATACACTTGTATGCCAAGGAGTGGGCACTAGAACTAGCTCCTACGTTATACCCCAACCCTGAGGTTGGTATGACAGTTGCCCTTACCATGAAGTACCACTGAGGACAATTCCATAACCTCAAAGATAATACTCCATTAAGCATGAAGCTAAAAAACAAGTTAGGGAAATCCTGCAAGAACTTGAGTACCGGGGTGTAATAAAAAGTTGCACCTCATCAATGAATAATCCCTTGTTTCCTGTGATGAAATACGATCATTCATATAGTCTAGTGTTAAACTACAGAAACTTGAACACAGAAAGTCGCACATTTGTAGTACAAAACACACATAGTGTCGCACTAATAAACAACATTGTGTGGAAAAAATACAAAACCAAACTTGATATCTCAAATGGATTTTTCTGCCAAAATATATCGCCTGGAAGCAGGTATTTGACGTTCTGCTGGATCCCGGATAAATGTGAAAGCAGCAGCACTAATTTCTATCTTTTGGAGGTGGAGTTGTGGCGAGGGGGGCAGGCACTGACTTGGAAAGAGTATAATTCTGGTGGGCACCAGGCAGTATAAGTCACTTAGTCCTGTTCTTTCAGGAACTGGTCCTTCTCGGTCTGGTCCCACAGGCTCTCCTTGTCCTCCATGGCGCTGGTACTTGTACACTTGGCTGTCATGGTTCTATTTTGTTTACTGTATTTATAGAGTGCAACACTCATCCCTAGAGGGATATCACAACACTAGTCGTCCAGCTGGAACTCATTCTAGTCTCACTAATCCAGATCCTTGGTTTTCCTAGATCTGGTCCTCAAGGCCTGATCTAAACCATTAACATCTGGATATCCAGGTCTTGGTCCATATGTTCTTGCTTTTTCTCCTGATCCTAGTCCTCAAGTGCCCACTGGTCCTGCTGTCTCTGCAGCTCGTTCTTGAGGTCAAAGTGCTGCTAGGTCATGTCCTAGTATTCTTTGTCCTCCTCGTCTTTGTTCTTGTAGCCGAGACTCCTGGTTCTTGTCTTCGCGGGTTATGGCTCCCTCTGTCTTCTCAGTCCTGCATACCCTTGTTGTCCTGGTACCTTATCCTCCTGGCGTAGTCGCTGGCCAACTGACTCCAGTCCTCATGGTCCAAATGCTAAATGTCATGACTTGCTCCCTGCTCTCTTGTGCCCACCACCATTGTGCTGAATTGTGAGACTCTCCAGAGTTTTAATAAGCTTCTGGACCTTCCCATCTATGCATATCTTGACCTCCAGCCATTTTGATGCTATTTGGAAATTCCCATCCATTCCCAATCCATGCCGGGGTTTGAGAAGCCAGTCTCTCTGATCATGCTTGAAACTCCATTACCTATAATGCCCTGCTCACTACTCCCTCTCCGCCCCTGCAGGCCAAGCATGGGTGGAGGAATACAGCACACCTGTAGCTGGCAACTGTTAGCCTGTTCACACCTGCTGCATGTGAATACTGTGAGCTCTTTGAAGCCCCAGTTCTCTTCAGTCCAGTGTTGGTCACTGTAGCTGTGTTCCTGCGAGGCCGACCCTTGTTTCTTGAGCTTTTGTTATCAATGTTTCCAGAGTTCCTGAGCTATACCTATTCCTTGCTTTCTGAGCTATAGCGATTCCTTGTTACTGAACTAGCACTGCTTTCACAGCTATCTTCACTCCTGAGCCTTAGCTACTTCTTGTTTGCTTGATTCCTGAACCAGTACTGTTTAGTGCACCGGCTGTACCACACCCCAGAGGATCCGTACGAGGGGAATCATTGTAAGGCGCTAGCAGGACTTAGGTCGGCAGTGAGGTTTTGGAAAACGTTACCTCTGGCTCCCATAGGACGAGTGTCACTAGCAAAAATGATAATGGTCCCTCGACTATTGTATCTTTTCACCAACCTCCCAGTTGTCCCACCGAGATCATTCATTAAAGAACTGGATAGTCTCCTCACTGAGCTTATATGGGGAGGAGGGCGGCGACGGGTTGCGTTATCCACATTACGCCTACCCGCGACGGAGGGGGGCTTGGGAGCGCCAGCATTCGAAGCATACTTCTGGTCGGCACAGCTCCAATGGCTATCGTATTGGACCGCGGGGCGCCATATAGGAGAGACTATCACCATGGAGGGCCCCGTGCCGCAACCGGCAATCCACAGATTACTACTGCCGGGTACTAAACCCATACGCACACGGCCACTGCAGGTGTCCATAGCCCGCACCTGTATGATGAGAATACATCGTATGTCTGGGACGCGGCCGCCGTACTCGCCCCTACTGCCTCTAGTGGGGTTTCCAAAAGGAGACACATACTACACAACGGGTGCCCTCCAGGCATGGACGGATCTGGCGGTCACAGAGATGGAATCATTCTTTGAAGAGGGACAGCTGAAGACATATGCCCAAATGATGGACCAGTACGATCTCCCACCTGGGCAATTTCTAATGCATAGGCAAATTTTAGATAGCAGCCGTAGATACTGGAATCCTAACACAGGGGAACCTCCAACACACCCAGTAATTCACACAATACTACACATGGGAATGGGGCGCCATTTGGTTACTTGGCTTTACAAGGCAGTGCGCAAACTAATCCTTCCATCCCTTGAGCCCCTACGTCAAAAGTGGGAAACGGACATAGGGAGGGTAGACCATGATAAAGAATGGAACACAGCTCTGGATTACCCCAAAAAAGTCTCAAGAAGGGCGAGATTCCGGAGCATACAGTTTAATATCCTCCACAGAGCTTACCTCACACCGCACCGCCTTCATCAATTCTTCCCAAATACACACTTTGCATGCCCCCGCTGTCAAGCCCCAGCAGCAGACTTCAAACACATGTTTTGGGACTGCCCCACACTTATACGCTTTTGGGACCGGGTTCATCGGTCACTCACAGCAATTATCAACATCACAACAATGCCCACATGGGAGGCATGTGCGCTCTGGATTTTCCGCAGACGGAAAACCGAGAAAGTCCAATGTCGTTTCATGTCCCTAGCCATCCTATTGGCGAAAAGGGGAATAGCCATGTACTTGAGATCCCCTATGTGACCTCCGGAAGCAGCCTGGATAGGCGCCATGATCAAATGGGGAAAAGCTGAGGAAGAGACACTCCGGGAGGAAGAATTGAAGGGAGTCCGCAAACACCCGCACACCAAGTACGTCCCACTCGCAAGATTACACCTAAATGAGACATAGGGTCTATAATGCGCTGGAAGGGAGGTGTCAACTGCCCCAGACAGGTCTTAGTTATAAGGTGCACAACATGGCCTGTAGTGTAGTTCCTATATTCCCAATAGGCTCTGCGCATTGGAATAATATACTCAGCAGTATAGACGTAGGACTGAGGTCAACTAGGTCTCTACTGACTATATTAGACTTAGGTTTCGCCAGCTAGCTCAGAGGTCACTAGAAACTTTGTCGAATAAACAAGGAGGGGTTTAACCTCCCTGAATAGACAAGAAGGGATTAGCTTCTGACAAACATATAACATGACAACTTTGCTCTCCCAGAATAAGAGTGTATCTCTAGAGTTGTGTGAAAACAATAGACAGTTATTTCACTCAGTCAATTGTGCGTACTTAGTTTCACCAGAGTGCAGAGAAAAGAGAGACGGTCGTTTTCAATAAAAAGGCATCGTTTCTTGAGCAGTCTTCCTTCTCATGCAAGAGAAATGAATTGCCACAATTGCAATACTTAATGTAAAGTAAAGTGCGTACAGTAAAAGGAGTATTATGAAATAATACTGTAAAAGCATTGATATGGTTTCTTAGCCATAAGATATTAAAATGGATAAAATCTATACATACATATTTACATTGGCTAACGTACTCAACTGGTGCTTCTAACTAAGCCTACCCCGGTGTACCTGACCTAAGCCTAATACGGGAGAAGGAGGAAGGAAGTAGCAGTTTAAGTTAAGTTTGTTTTGCCAAGGATCTGAATCAAGAATTCTCTTTAAGGGTTTAGTCAGCTCCGTACCTTGGTATTTAGAAAGCAGGAGGTCTGGTATCTCTTTGTCAGGACTCGATATCCCAGCAACCCGCGAGGGCAGGCTGGGTACGCCAGAGCTGAATTTTCTCGGCTGGAGAAAAAGACAACGTCTTTCTCAGCGCGTCAAAGAGGAGGGGCAGCGTCCATGGGCTCTCGCATCAGCTGGGCTCTCGAGCAAGTTGATACTGCTATGCTCCAAAACCACCACTGCGTGTTTGCTTAAGGCAACGTTGGTATATTTATACCTGAAAGGTGCCGGGTTTGACGTAAGGGTGGACATAAGACGTCAATAAAGATGTCACCAAGAACGGGCCGTTCTTACAGTGCTCGCAGGAGTTCTATTACAAATCAAAACAAAGGCAAACGTGGATTTCCCAGGTTGCTGGAGGTTTGATGGGTTTAGAGAACTCGTTGTGCTTTCTAGGAGTCAGGGGAAGTAGCCTTGCTTAATATGACTGCACGGGCTACTGCTAGATATGGATATAATTCTTATGCCGTTATAGGGATATTATGGATTATACCGGTGCAAAGGCATAAAATAGGAATATTGATATAGGTTCCTAGATAAAAACACAATACCCACTCCACGATCTAATGTCCATCATTACTAAAACTAAGCAATAGTAAACATAGTAAAGGTGCATGTGTATTCCAAACCGCCCCAAAATACATTTTTTCTTTTTATTGCATTTGAAACAGTGTATGCGAAATACATGAAAAAGATTATAGGTACTGTACGCTTATTAAGCAGGGTAATCATTCAGTAAATAAAATTTGTGCATAAATATCTGCTGAACGATCTGCGAAATTTACACATGAAATGGCTCTTTAATACAAAAAAAAAAGTCGAGACCATTCCATCACATATAAATACAGTTGCTGTAAATATGCTAGAGGCTGAGGTAATGTATTGTCTCTAGAGTTCACTAAAAATAGAAGCTCTGTTCTTTAAGAATAGTTCTACTTTAAGCAGATTATATGTGCCACAAAAAGGTAAATATTTTGGAAGTTTTGAACATTTTCAGGGGAAAAGAAAAAAGTTCCAAACGTATTCAGTAGCTTTTGTTATCAAAGTTGAAGGCCAAATTCAGAGTTCAGAGGAACGCTGTGTGCTCGTCGTTGTTTTATGAAAAAAAAAAATTCTCTCTGTTCAGGGGAGAACATCATTTCAGACAAATGTGCAAAAATGCAGTCGACAGCTTCAGGTGAAAGTTCGACTAAGTTTGAAAATGCAGAAACAGTGCAATTCTCTGCATGATTGCTATCATCGATGTTTGGATCAGCAATGCTTACAGAAGGTCGTACCTGGGTGATGTTGCTCTCATCTCGTACTTCACTCCCACCTAATCGTAGTGGTGAAGTCTCAACGAATGCTGTCATCAGGATTGGTAACCGCTGGGGACAACACGATGCATGAGCCATTATAGGACTTAGCAAAGTATTGATATCCATTGGTACTGCTGATTGTAGTGTAAGACAGGTGTCCAACACGCATTCTTCTCCGCATAGCATACATCGAAGCACAGGTAAGATGCAATTTTGCCAGATTGGTCTGAATGAAAGAAACCAGGTCATATTCAGATCTCTTAGCCGGGCTAACACAAGGACTCTAGTTATGCGGTCCCGATAGCGTATGGCTAGGATCGTTTCTTCCATCGATGCTGGAGTCTTGTCTGCAACTTGGCTTGCCATATCGGAGCAGAAGTATTAAAAATAGAATTCCTGCTACGAGTCCCAAAAGTAGAGGTAGACCGCCAAAGACAGAATGGACAAAATTGGGAAAGATGCCCAGGACTGCTTCGAAGGGTGTCAACAGTCCCGAAAAAATTGTCTTAAATACATGTGCGATCCCACTGGCATCTGACATGTTTAGGATTTGGCTAAGCATTTCTACGAAATGCACGGGGCAATTTGTTGATAAAAGGGTATGTATCCCTGCTGTTGTCCTTGCTACTTGCAGATCATATGTTTCTTTTGATGGTGTAAGAGGCACTGTTGTCTGTAAGAGAACAGACTTCATTCTGCTTAAAGTATCAATTCGTATAGAAGAGATATTCAAAGTAAGGCCAAATCGTCGTCTCTGTATCAGGAGAGGCCTTCGGATACAATACTTGCATACAGCAAGTTATCATGGTACTAACACTTATGAGATAGGATTTCCCTGGCATCATGCCACAACAGCTGTGGTCCGTTATTAGAACGTAACTCCAGTTAGAAAGTTGTCTATAAAATGGCTCTATTTGTGTAGCAGGTGTGCCGAGCTGGTGGCATGAAAGGTTATTTGAAGTCCCCTCACAGGCCCCATGCAAGTTAATACCTTGGCACAGAAGTATACTGCTCAGTGATCGTTTACAATTATTACCACTAAGAAATACATTCTGGTTTTTGTTACTGTAACAAGTGTGTGTATATGGTAATTTCCATGATGACTTAATGTATCCTTTAGCCAACTTTTCATACTGGCCCGCTGGTATATACTCTTGGCAATTTTTAAATTGGAAAGTTGTTATCGGAATTGTGATTATTCCATGTATTATCCATTAAATGACAGGTCTTTCTGACATTGTCAATGTTAATCTCTCAAGTTTTTCAATGCTCAGAATCGTATAGTCTGCTCCTTTCTGTGCCAAACTGTTTTGTTTATCAGTAAGGTTAAAGATAGAGAACAATGACGTTGTGTTGATTAAACGCCAAGGCACATAGCCTGAACGCAGATTTTGCAACGTCCAGCCAGATGTACAATAGAACGTAATTGGGACTGACCGTGTTGTAACATTAGTAAGTCCTTATCTATTATATCGATAGCAGATGATACAATACTGTCCAGTGAATATATCCTGGAGGACAGAGTCATTAACCCATTGTCCAAAACAGAAAGTGATTTTTCCAAATTAATACGATCGATTTCTCGTATTTTCTCTGCAGTTTCAATTTGCATTACTTTCCAAGCTTCGTTGTACGTAGCGTATATACTGGCCGCTATGAAACGTTTTTGACGCTGTTTGCGTGGTCTCATTACGAAATCACGCAAGTCAGCACTGTCTTTAAGTAAAGTCAAATGTTGCTTAATTTCAGCCAGTGTGGATTTCTCTAGCCACTCAAGGCATAGTTTCCCTACACTGTATGTTGTAACTATCCCTGGATGTTGTCTCCGGGAGTACCTAGAGTCTGGCCTGTTCATTTTAAATCCCTCTTTTTTGTTCAGGAATCTATCTTGACAGTTATTAGTGTCTGTGGGCCGGATCAACCATTTTTCCCAATCAGGATGTGTTCTGTTTTGGTGTTAAATATGGGATACGTGTATCTCAGTATCTGTAGTGCTATTACGGTCAGATACTGGTTTAGGAATAGACGGTTTATTCAAGTCTTTAATTTTGGCTAGGCCAAGACAGGTTGTTTGTTGAATGGTGTCATTCAGGAATATAATTTGTTCTGGGATCATGCAGGCTCTAAATAATGCTTCTAAACCTTGCACTTGCCAATCTTTTGAACCCCAGATTGTTTTTGTTTCAATGTTGTTTTTCCACAAATCAAAACCAAATGTAATCATTTTTTCATAAAATGTTTCTGAATATATTAATTTAGTATTTGTCAACATTGTTTTTAAACCTGTTTTTTCTGACAGTCTAAAATAAAATGTTTCTGCATCACTTGTGTTAAACCCTGAGAAGTATGGAAATTTCTCATAAAATGTCTTCGAACTGCTTTTTGGTGGAGTTGCACAATGTTCCCATTGATTAAAGTTAAAAACATTTCTAGGTTGTGCAGATTTATGCAAGTAGTGATGTGCTTAGTGATTGTAGCAATACATCGGTTCATAATTTGATGAACCTTGTAAGTAATCATGTTCTGTAAATTTCGCTGACATTACTAAATCAGACATCATATTATTTATACTTTCAAAGTCCCAATCATATGAGAATGTACTTGGTTTTACAAAGTCACTTAATGAAACCTTGAACTGATGTGGATACTTTAAGAGTTCAACCGGGCCATATATTTCGTAATCTGTTTTGTCCCAAGCTACCCCGCCGGGTATTGGAATGGCTGTGACATTTACTGATGAAAGTTCACGTTTCTCGATGTGAGACGATTTGTGTGGTTTCAGGACCAAGTTGATGTTCTGGCTTGCTGTGTCCATTGTACTGTATTTTCCTTCAATGAATTTTCCCAAGCAAAGGACCATGATGAGCCAAAGCAGGAGGAGAAGTACACCTAACACCAACCATGCTTTAATCCATGCGGGGTTCAGATATGTTTCTTTAAGTTGATCAACGAGTTCAATTACTTTGTCTTTAAAACTTTTTGATGCTGGCGTTTCTTCATACTCGCTTGGATCTTCCGAAAAATTATCAAAGTTGATGAAGTAGCCAGATGCAGTTCTGTCTATTGGTGGAATTGCTTCCGAATTTTCATTTGCTTTATCACCTCTTCTTTCATTAGCATAGTCTGAGGCTACATCGTTGGTGTTTCATGATGAACTCTTGTGATTTGGGTTTCAAGAGGCACAAGTTCCATTGCATTATTGCATAGTCCTTTTTCTCTCACGGCAGGTTTATCAAATGTGATTAATCTCTCAGTTTGAACCTCTTGAATTGTTGCAAATTTTGGTATTCTGCTACTTTTTGGGAGAACACTGGGCCTACTATTTATTATTGGCCACATGATTGTGGTTTTACCAGGTCGATGGATACAACTCGGTTCTCCTTTTTACCAGCAAGGGGCGGTAGTACGACAGATCTTGTTCCGTTGATGGCTAAGACAGGTACTGCTTTTCTGTAAGAAGGCCCAAATTCCTTCTTCACCGCGATCTTTTCTCTGACCAGATCCCCAATTTTTGGAATCCAGACAGGCCTTGCTTGGACAGGTGGTTTATCTTCAGTGGCTGTTGGCTGTTGTTTTAACTTTATGTTGCTCAGGGCTTTTCTTGTTTCATTTACGTCCTGTAAAACAGCCAAACGATCTTTGATGTCAAAGCATTTCTTGTCTACCACTGAGATTTGACTATCTAAGTCCTGAATGTGCATTCTAACACCGAACAATAGTTCGTACAGACTGAAACCTTTCAGAGAATTTCTTGGCAGATTGTTCTCCAGTTCTGTAGTAGGGGTATCTCTGTTATAGTCATAATCTAGTGAATAGTCCCGCCCATGTGCGTGGACCCCGGAGCAATCAAAAATAATCTCTTAAATCGTCAAAATGGACCACTTTCTGCAGAAGAAAAAGAACACAGGCAAAAGGGCAATTTGTGTCTTCCTTGTGGCAAGGCAGGTCACTTTGCTAAGGATTATCCAGTTAAAACTAACAAAAAGAAAGCTATAGCAATAACAGATAAACCATTGAGCGAGTCGGAAAACTAGATTTCTCAGAGAAAAAAAGAGATTGTTTCTTTGAGAACAACTTCAGTACAGATCTCACAGTATGCCACTAATGTTGTTAATCGTACTCCGAAGCACTTTACAATTAGGGTAACATTTATTATAACAACTCAAGAAAGACACAGCTTGGCTGTTCTGATTGATTCTGGGGCTACCGGCAATTTTTTAATTTGGAATTAGCCAGTACATTAGGAATAACTCGAGCTGCAAAATCTGAACCAGAACCAGTCAGAGCTGTAGACGGCTCAGCTTTAGCCTCTGGATCAATTAAATTTCATATCAAACCTTTGACCATAGTTGGAGAAAATGGGCACACTGAAGAAACTGTTTTGATCAAATTGATACACCCACTTTTGGTGTCAAACTGGGAGTTCCTTGGTTAGAACTACATAATCCGAAATTAGATTGGATTAAAAGAACTGTCACTTTTGACTCCTCCTATTGCAGAAATCATTGTTATACGGAAACTCAAGATCCCATAACTCCATTATTTTGTTCTGCCTTACAACAAGATTCTCCACAGTTACCCAGCGAATATCAAGACTATGCTGATGTATTTGATCCTGTCCGAGCAACTAAATTACCACCACACAGAGTGTACGACTGCAGGATAGACTTGAACCCTGGTGCAGTCTTACCCTGTAGTAGGATATACGCCTTAACTGAGCCTGAAAACCAATATTTGAGAACATACTTAAACAAACTGTTAGAGATTGATTTTATTAGACACTCTACATCACCAGTCTCTTTGCCACTTTTCTTTGGAGCAAAAAAATCTGGCGATCTGAGGGCGTGCATAGATTACCGCGCAGTTAACAAGGCAACGATTAAAAATCGTTATCCATTACCTCTTAGCTCAGTCTTGCTAAATCAAATCAAAGGATCAAGTATTTATACTAAATTGGGTTTCCGTAGTGCGTATCGCCTTGTTCGTATTAAGGAGGGAGACGAATGGAAGACCATCTTTCGCACGAAATATGGTCTATTCGAATATACAGTAATGCCATTCGGTCTCTGTAATGCCCCGGCAGCATTTCAGTATTTCATCAATGAAGTCCTACATGATTTACTTGATATCTGTGTCATCGTATATATTGATGACATACTGGCCTTCTCCAAGACTGAGGAAGAGCATACTACACATGTTCGCTCAGTTCTACAAAGATTAAGAGACAATTCTTTGTATGTAGAACTTGAAAAGTGTGTATTTAACACAAATAAGGTCACATTTTTAGGTTATTGGCTTTCTCCCGAAGGAATAAACATGGACCCAAAAAAGGGTGAAGCAATTTTAAATTGGCCCACTCCCTCTTCTGTAAAAGACACGCAGCGAGTACTAGGTTTTGCCAATTCAGATAGGAGCTTCATATCTAAATTTTCTGAGAGAGTGACACCTATCACTCAATTACTATTATTCGAAAGGGTGCGAAATTTCAATGGAACCCAGACGCTGTAAAAGCTTTTTTTAAATTGAAGCAAGCTTTTACATCAGTACCTTTTTTGATTCACCCAGACCCTGATAAATCATTCTTTGTTGAAGCTGACGCTTCCCAAACTGCATTGGCAGGCGTGTTAATGCAAAACGATGCTGCAACTGGACATTTACACCCACTCACACATAAGACTACCAGATTTTGAAAACAACAAAAAAACTGTACATTTTAAAAATTCTAAAAGAAGGGTGACTATTTTAAATCAACTGAGGGGTATGGGATGACAGTACTTATCAACATCGAAATGCCAAGGAAATAAATAAAATGCCATTTTAAACACTCTTTCATACCTCCTAATTAAATTGCTTTCTGATCACAGAAACTAGCCAGTCCTCCAATGGAATACATAAAAATGTGTCTCTTTCAGTTAGCCCTCTATGAAAACAGGGACACAAGACAAATGTCTTGAAATTTAAAAAACGGGGGTTGTCCTGGTAAATACGGGGCACCTGGTCACCCTAATCACACACGCACTTCATATCCTTTGGTTCTCCCTTGCTGTTTCTCATTCTGTTTTTCTACAACATTCACTCTTTTTTATATCCCTATTTTCTCTATTGCTTTGTATTCATATATCTATTCTCTGCATATCAGGTTTCAGAGAGGCCCTTCCGGAACTCAGAGTTGAAAGGTTCTTATCTAATGTATGGTTCATATGAGGGCAGATGGAGTCACATCAGGGCACATAAATGTAAACAGCCCAGTGCAACCAACTCCCAGGGCACCGAAGGTTAGCGTCAAAGTGCAAAATACTCCTAGGACAGAGAACATAGGCACATCTATTGTTAGTGCAGCAGGCACAGTGGCACCAGGGCTGAAGAAGGGGTAAGAGCCGGGGGCGTGGCCAAGCCGGAGACCAAGATGGTCGCTCGGCTTTGAAGCTCCACCGGCAGTCGTTGCAACAACGTGATTTCCCGCTATCCAGCGAGGCTACCGGGCAGGATAAAGACACCTAAATGCAGCGGAAGGGATCCTGATTAAAAGTCTCCCTGCGGCGCCACGAGAAAACCACTGGAACGGCAGAAATCGGTGACTCCAGACAGACGGACGACTTTCAAGATGGCGGCATCGATGATATGAGGAGACTCCGGGTGCAGCGGCGGAGGGACTGAGCCAGCAGCTGGGGTGCTGTGAGTCACTGGGCCACAGGCCGGAGTGTTGAGCGGCCACATTCTAGGCAAAGCGGCGATCGGTACTGGTGAGGTCCATTTGACCTCCGGCGGTCTGAGCGCGCCACTCTTATGTCTGCGCTGATCGCGGGGGCACACAGGGACGGTGCCTGTGGTCGCTCCCCCGTCGACACCTGGTACAGCATTTCTAAAGAGCCTTTGGGGATCTACTCCCCGCATATGCACTCGCTCGGCCTGCGCTGTTCTCCCCCCACCTTCCTCCGCAGGGCTCCATTGTTGTAACGCTGCCTGGCGTGGCTGCGCTGCTCCCGGAGCAAAAAACGGAATCCTGGATGCCCGCCCAGACCCATCACCGCCCGTGTCATGAACTTTAGGGATCGAAACACGGCCCTGCGCCTGGCACGAGAACGGGGTGAAACGGCATGGCAGGGCTCCAAGCTGATCCTAAACCCAGACTTTACAATCATGGTACAGGAGGCCAGGTGGAAATACACTGGAGTTAAGGCAACACTCAGAGATATAGGACTGAAATATGGTATGCTATATCCAGCTCGGTTACGTGTTGAGATCAATGGAAGAGCCCGTGTCTTTGACAATCCTACGGAGGTGCAGGAGTTCTGTCCCACTTACAAACTTAACAACAAATGCCCAGCTGAGGACAACAGACTTTCCCCTCTGCAGAGTGGTTCAGACGCCAGCATGGAACTATTCTGGGGATCTGGGCATGGCTGAACTGTTAATATGGCCTTCCTTTACATGGAGACTTTAATAAGTTGGGATTTCATTCAATCACTTTATAGTATAATTTTCTTATTGCCAAGTAGCTGTAGGGCCGCTGCCGCCATCCCTAATGGTGTTCACCTTACAATTGTTGTGTGAATTTAGAAAGTACTATTTATGGTTGTTTTTCAGCGATGCAGAGGAACTATTGGTACTGCACTTTTTTTGGGTACTAATGGTTGTGACTCTCTGGTTGGGTGGGGAGGCTGGGTGGGGGGTGAGGCTGGGACATTGTTTAGCTACACTGAGACGTTCTTAGGTACACACCTGGATGTAACTGGCAAGTACGCACGGTTGATTTTCATTAAGCACTCATTTTTACCACCACAATGGCTCAGTTAGGGCGTAATTCTGTACCCTCAGAGGTGGTTTTGGTGACATGGAACATCCGCGGCCTGAACAACACTCGTAAGAAAAGGCAGTTAACACAGTATTTACTACGTCACAGGGTAGATGTAGCTTTCTTACAGGAAACTCATCTGCCTCCTAGTGATCAGGCCCACTTTGCCGCAAATTGGGGAACACATCGATATTTTGCCAACTTCAGCAACTACGCAAGGGGCACTGCCATTCTTATACATAAATGACTCCCCTTCCATTTGCATTCTGTAATACGTGACAGTGAAGGCATGTATATCATTGTCCTGGGCACGTTAATGGGTCACAGGGGGGCATTTGTCTGTGTGTATGGCCCCAATAGCGACTCCCTGGACTTTATTATACCTTACTCTCTAAACTGGCGCAGCTAGGCCCAGTTCCCCTTTTACTGGGGGGTGATTTTAATATAGTCCAGGACCAGTCACTTGACACCACTTCGAGAGCACTAGATCCCAAACCGTGAGCACGAAAGGCATTGAGCTCGCTTTGCGATCAATTCTCCTTAATTGACATAGGTCGTACGCAAAACCCGCATAGCACTGACTATACTCACTACACTGGCAGTCATACCACATGGACGAGGCTCAACTATTGGCTGGCATCCCCAGAACTTATCAGCTGGTGTCATGTAATCCCGACGCTTCCTCGCACATATTCGAATCACTCCCCGGTATTATTAATATTGAAAGCCCCGCGATTCCCCAGCCGGAGCATTAGATGATGACGTTTTTAGACAGGAATAACGAGAAGCGATAGAGGACTACTTCGTCATTAACACTGGTTCAGTAGCCACTGTGGCAATGTTATGGGAGGGTTTTAAAGCATACATGAGGGGCGTGTGTATATCCAAAAATGCCGGTGTAGTGCGGGATTTGTGCAGTAAGTTAGCCCCCCTAGAAAAGGACCTAGGGCCGTTAGACTCTGAACAACGCCAGGCGACAGGTCCCGAAATAGACAAGCAACGTTTGTCCCTACTCACAGAATTCAAAGATACGCTGAGAGTTAGATCCTTTTTATGGGGAAATACTACAATGCCAGGAAATACGGCGAAGGCGAGCGGCCGGGACGATTCCTAGCACAGATGATTAGACCTCCCTATTGTAAGGTATACATCCCTGAGTTGAGAACTTCGTCGGGACAGCACATCACTGACCCACTGGATATCCAGGGGGAATTTATGTCCTATTTGAAAACATTATACACCACTAGATTGGGTCAAGACAGGGCGCAGCAGAAGAGTTATTTGTCCGAGGTCGCTTTAGTTTATCTCAAGAAGTTTATGCAGGACTTTCTCGCTGAGCCTATCTCTGAGGACAGCATTGATGAGGCATCTCTGCCCTGAAGAGTTCCTCGGTCCCGGGGCTCGACGGTTTCACGGCGGATTTTTATAAGGCCTATAAAGATTTATTGATTCCCCATCTCCTTAAAGTATATGCAGAAGCCCTGGAGAGGCAGATATTACCTCCCACCCTGCGTGAGGCAGTCATCATTCTTCTCCCCTAACCTGGCAAGGACCCCCTGCTATGTGGTTCCTATCGACCGTTAGCACTCTTAGACCTAGACTAAAAATACTGGCAAAGTCTCTAACATGTCGCCTGTCTCTCTTAATAGAATCTATAATTTCCCCCGGCCCAGTCTGGTTTCATACCCCATCGCTCGACAGCCTTCAATCTACGCACATTATTTAACACTCTGCAGATGACACGATTTTTCATGTACGCAACCCCCAGACTAATTTGGATCCCTTTATCCGGGAAATTCTGCGCTTTGGCAGACATTCAGGACTGGGAATCAATTGGAACAAATCTGTAATTTTTCCACTCACTGGCAGCACAGACAAGTGGGACTTGGATCTCCCCCTGGAATGGAATACTGACTCGGTTAAATACCTGGCCATACATATACACTTAGAAACAGAGCAGATCATCCGCCGCAATTACGGACAGCTGTTTCCAAATTAGAGACTCAAACAGAGAAATGGCTAAAGCTCCCACTATCCATGGCTGGGCGAGTTTCCCTCATTAAGATGGTCGTGCTTCCTACATTTTTATATCTGTTTCAAAACATCCCGATCCCTCTCATGAATAAATTATTTTCGACCCTTCGATCACACTTAATAAGATTAGTATGGGGTGGCGGAAACGCCAGGGTAAACTGGCGGGTTTTGACACTCCCCTGCGATAGAGGTGGGTTTGGGGTCCCTGATTTACAACTGTACTATTTAGCTGCACAGTGCAGTTTTGCACAGACATGGTACCACCCTGATGCCAGAATTCCATACCTCCGACCAGAGCCTGACTTAGTCCTCCCGGACATTTTAGCGGCGATATTACCGAAGGGTTTCCCCAAAGATATCTAAGGCGCATCGACCACTAGTTGGGCATGGGAGAAATTGCATTGCAGAACACACACACCATTGCTTTATTCTTCTGATCTCCCACTCCCAAACCGTACGTGGATACCTATAACTAGCAAAAAGCTCATACAGAAGTCATGCGCTAAATTTGACATTACTAAGATAGGCGATCTATTTCCAGATGGACATATTTTTGATCCCGATGATGAGTCCTTGTTCCATGGTGCCACATTCATGGACAGATACGTCCTTCTACGAATCTGTTCTGCCCCCCTGAGCTATTTTACTGGACTACCCTCTGGAACCTCCTTCCTTCCCCCCCACTCACGACAGTGATAAGCAGCGAGAGAGGGGTACATCTAATATCCCAGCTCTATAAGGCATGCGCTGCAATCGTAGACAGAGTACGCACTGCCTGGGAGACCAACTTGGGTAATCCGATCACAGACGAACAGTGGGCTGCTGCTGTGCAGTTACGAAAAATGTCTCTCTAAATAGCCGACACAAACTAATGCACTTTCAGTTTCTTCGTAGGATATACATTACCCCCTCCAGACTCCACAGGATAGACCCTGCCAGACCGCACCATTGTGCAAGATGCAACGCTCCAAATGCAGACTTCGCCCACCTCGCCTGGACCTGTCCACGCATATGAGGAAATTCGGTTCCGACTCCATTTTGTGTTTCTCCGCCATTTTGTGTTGCCCTCACTCAGGCAGCCCGGCGAACTGAAGTCTCTTGCCCTTCGTACCATTACGTGTCAGATATCACCTCTGTCCTCGCAGTAAAGTCAATTCCGGGAACCAGTCTGATTAACTTATCTCACACTAAAACCTTGTTTAAAGTATTTGTTAGCCTCCAGTATTTCTTCCCCCGACTCACTAATCCTTATTCAAACAGTCTAGCGGCCTCCAGTATTCATTTCCCGACTCACTAATCCTTGTGTCAAACCATCTGTTGGTTTTCATTGTCCTTCCCCCCGCCTTGCTCTACCTAGCAAGGTGGCCTTCTGCAATACACAAACATGTCTACCACTGTTCATTAACTTAGGGACAATATAATCAACGTCTTGTGGGGTTAGTCAAAACATGGCATAGGGGGTAGAAGATATAATCATGTGACGTCTTGTTTGTCAGAAAAACTGCATCTTTCCATTGGTTAAAATTTTGCGCATTTGGGAGTGTTCTTATGTAGGTGTGGAAAAGATATAAAAGTCTGTGAGCCACGGATTTAAGTGGCAGTCTCCTGAGAACATACCATTGGTGTACTTCTTGGATAACTGTGCATAGCTGCAGTTAATAAATCCTGTTGTCTATGCTTAACAGAGTGTCCCGTGTCTCTGTACAACAAGGCAGGTGAACTCGAAGATTTAGGCGTGCCCTGCGCCGCTAGGCCCTTAAAGGACAGGTTCTTCACATACACTCATACTAGGTATGAATACATAACATAGTGAGTTGTTTGGTTAAAGTACCGATGACCCCCTTGCCCGAGATTGTCCTGTTGGGATATGTAAAGCATTTCTTTAGCATTTCAGCTCAAGTGAGCCATAACCTAAGGCGGAGAAACCAGCAGGGAAGACCGGAAAAACGGAGAACACCGAACAGCCTTCCGAGAGAGAGAACTGGAGCCTTGCGGAGGTCACAGCTTGTTGGCGAGTGGAACACCCGAACCTGGCGGAGGAGGGAAAGACGAAACAGAAGGAGACCAGCCCTCACTGAAGGACGTGGAGTCACCACGCCATGGCCCAGGAGTAACGTGGCTCTTACAGGGGCGTGGGCGTCTACGGGGCTTTTGGAAAGGGGCTGAGTCAGAGAGGGACGAGAGGGGAGGCTGAGGGGTGAAAGGGATCCAGGGAAAAGGAAATAAGTGAGATGGAAAAGAAAGACAAGAGCAGAAATCATTGGCTACTCTTTTTCTTTTGGTTGCTCCAACCTCACATCCTCCCTTGACTAAACCCTAAAGCAAAAACACTTACCTGGGTCTTTTCCTTCTGTCCGAGGGACGGCGGCGGCCGAGGCTCACCTAAGGGACTGAAGAGGAAGACCCTGTGGGAAAGAAGAATATAACAGAGATAAGCAATCATTGTGATTTCCTGTAATACTAATAAAAAGTGCATACCAAGAAACTATTCAATGCAGTGTGCTCCTTCTTGACCGACTCTTCTAGAACGGGGAGCTACATACTTTCCCTACAGGGAATGGGAGACAGACACACAGAGACCAACAGACACACAGACACACACTCGGGAAAGCAAAGTAGGAAAATGCTACATACAGTTGTTCTATGCTTGCATATGTACATTGTTTTAGAAAGATGGTGGAACTATTCATTTTGAATGCACTTTCTTTTCTTAATTCACAAATGTATGAAACAGTTTAGAGTCTGGAAAGCACTGCACAGCCCAGTGCCCTGAATGTTGCGTCTCAGTGTCCTGAAGATGCCCCCGTGCTCGAGAGTCACCCTGGGGTCAGAGGCCTCCCTCACCTCTACTTGAGCCCCGCTCAGTGGGGGCTGCAGGGTCGGGGGGAGGGAGGCACCGGGGGCCCGGCTGCCTGTGAGGAGTGGGGCCCAGTGTGTTATTCCCCTCCGAGTGACGCGGAGCTCAACAAAACAAAACAACACGTCTCACTGCTGGGCACGCGCAGGACCGCGCGTCACAGCGGCGCACGTGCGGAGCGAAGACACTACGTACTATCGCCGAGTTAGGACCTTGCACGGGGTACGGACCGTGAACCGCCCTGGACAGAGCACACTCAGCCTCACTGCACATGCGCAGAGGAAAGACACTTCCCCCAGAGGAGCGGACCGAGGAGCTTTGCATTTAAATACATCTCACCCTATACTGTGGCGCGAGGCGCCTCGCGCTCCGCGGCGGGAGACAGTTGTATCTCATTTATTGTGTCCCCGCGATGACACTGTTATTCTTGTGCTTCTTTGTGTCTCTGCTCGGACCCCGTCCCACCTGTGCTGGCTCTGAGCTGTAGTCCTTTACTGCGCTTCGTGCTATCGGGGCCTGTGCTGTGAACTAAATGAAGAAATCTTTCTTGCATCGACTTCTGGAGTTGGATTGTAGTAACATCGATGTCTGTCCTCAGCGCATGCGCAGTTGTTCATCCATCAGGCCCTCTTTAACCCTCGCTCGGCAGCGGGAGGCGAGTCTGTCTTCAGCGCATGCGCACCTAATCCAATGCCTCTTTAGCCCGCGTTGTGGGAAGCAGTGTCTGTCCCCAGCGCATGCGCAGTTGTTTATCCACAGGTCTTCTTTTAACCCGACCCACAACAGAGAGCACAGCACCCACATAAACCCCAGGTGAAGTCATTTATTTTATGCATTCTTATAAAGCGCGGACTTTACCCGAAGGTGTCACAGCACCGTACAATAGAACCAATAGAACCAGTTACGTTACATGAGAGAACTGTTACAGAATGGAACAAATAAAAATAGCAGGCCATAGAATCAAAACAACGCAGGCAAAAGGAACACAATCTCAAGCACAGCAAGCACAGACTGTACTAGAACGTAGAGATTGGGAGGACTCTGGTTGGGAAGACTTGCTAGCCGCAGCAAGGGGGATGGAAATCAATCACTTTTTTGGGGGATTGTTGCAAACGGCAATAAGTCGAGCAAGCCAGCCCAGGACTACCATTCTAGATCCTAAAACATGGTTCAGACACTTTGCACATTTATATGCATGTCCGGGTTCCCCTTCAAGCGAGATCTTATGCATAATTAACCCCTTCGCTGCTAGGCCTTTTCCCCTCCTGTGCTAAGGCTTTTTTTGGCGTTTTGTGGTAGTGCGCGCTTAGGCCCTTGTAACTTTTTGACCACATAAGGTATCCACGCCAAATTTGCATCCTTTTCTTCCAATATCATGTGGATTCTAAAGGCGCCCAGGGTTTGTGGATTCCCTTGGAGGGGTCCCAGAAATTAACCAAAATATAGTTATTTGTTTGTTTTTTTCAGAAAAATGGGAAAAACGGGCTGCAAATGAAAGCCTCTGGGTTTTTCCCTGAAAATGTTATCAAAAAAGGGTTTGTGGGACTGAAATCTCCATTTTCTCAGCTTTTAGGAAATGACAGTCTTTTGTCATAGAACCGACATGTTTCACACAGTTTGGGCATTTTTCTGGGACATAGCCTATTTTTGCTATTTTTAGAGCTTTCCACCTCCTTCCAGTTAATGGTAGAAATGAGTTTGAAAGCAATAAAAAAGCTGTACATTTTCGAAAAGTAGACAAAATTCTGAATTCAGAAAGGGGTCATGTGTCTAAATCCATGAAGGTTTCTTTATAGAAACTAACAGTTAAATATTGGAATAATTGAACATTTGTTGAAAAAAAACAGCCTTTTGTCTAAACGTTTTCACCTATAATTTTTTCTAATTTTGACAGCTCTTGGAAAGCAATATACCGTTATATCTGTTAAACCTTCCTGGTTGTGGGGATATATAGGACTTGTAGTTTCACCAAGAACCCGACGAACCCAGATCCAAAAACTGAGCAGCAACTTGCAATGGTATTTTTTCATTTACTGGGTATAGAGCACTTTGTCTTGGAAAATGTATACATGGAAAAATCTGTATGAAAGACACCTAAGTATTTCTGAATTGGGTACAAATTATAGAGTTCAGAAACAGTACATAATTGCAAATTTTCAAATTTGGGAATACTCATACTAGCATGAGAATTATTGGTCATTTTTCAAAAATATTTTTTTTTACACAATGTCTTTCATTGAAAGGGAGAAATGCATGAAAGCTCAATTGGTAATAACAGTTGATTTACAAATCTGAATTACCCCAAGTCTCCCGATAAAAACGGTATCTCACTTGTGTGGGTCAGCCTTGTGCCTGCGACAGGAAACGGCGCAAAATGCCTTTTTTCACACCTAAATTTTGCAGTTACAAATTGACCCTTTTTTGGCAAAGAGCCTACCTGTAGTTTTTGAACCCTAGCTCTGCGGGCAGCTAGGGAAACCTAGCAAACCTATACATTTTTGAAAAGTAGACACCCAGGGGAATTCAGGATGGGGTGACTCGACTGCCTACCACCAGGTTTTGTTACCCAGAATCCCTTGCAAAGCTAAGAATTTGACCAAAAAAAACACATTTTCCTCACATTTCTGTGGTGGAAAGTTCTGGAATCTGCGTGGATCAACAAATTTCCACCCACCCAGTGTTCCCCCCGGTCTCCCAAAAAAAATGGTACCTCACTTGCGTGGGTAGGCATAGTGGCTGCGACATGAAACAGCGCAAAAGGCAACGTGGTCTCACCTGAATTTCCCAGTGAAATCTTGCGCTCTTTGGACAAAGAGAATACCTTTTGTTTTTGAGCCCTAGCTCTGCCAGCACCTAGGGAAACCTAGCAAACCTATACATTTTTCAAAAGTAGACACCCAGGGGATTTCAGGATGGGGTGACTCGACTGCCTACCACCAGGATTTGTTATCCAGAATCCCTTGCAAAGCTAAGAATGTGACAAAAAAACACTTTTCCTCACATTTCTGTGGTGGAAAGTTCTGGAATCTGCGTGGATCAACAAATTTCCACCCACCCAGCGTTCCCCCAGGTCTCCCAAAAACAATGGTACCTCACTTGCGTTGTTAGGCATAGTGGCTGCGACATGAAACAGTGCAAAACGTAACGTGGTCACACCTCAATTTCCCAGTGAAATTTTGCGCTCTCTGGACAAAGAGACTACCTTTCGTTTTTGCGCCCTAGCTCTGCCAGCACCTAGGGAAACCTAGCAAACCTATACATTTTTGAAACGTAGACACCCAGGGGAATTTAGGATGGGGTGACTCGACAGCCTATCACCAGGTTTTGTTACCCAGAATCCCTTGCAAAGCTAAGAATTTGACAAAAAAACACATTTTCCTCACATTTCTGTTGTGGAAAGTTCTAGAATCAGCTTGGATCAACAAATTTCCACCCACCCAGCGTTCCCCCAGGCCTCCTGAAAAAAATGGTACCTCACTTGCGTTGTTAGGCATAGTGGCTGCGACATGAAACAGCGCAAAACGCAACGTGGTCGCACCTCAATTTCCCAGTGAAATTTTGCGCTTTCTAGACAAAGAGACTACCTTTTGTTTTTGCGCCCTAGCTCTGCCAGCACCTAGGGAAACCTAGCAAACCTATACATTTTTAACAACTAGACACCCAGGGGAATTCAGGATGGGGTGACTCGTCTGCCTACCCCCAGGTTTTGTTAACCAGAATACCTTGCAAAGCTAAGATTTTGACAAAAAAACACATTTTCCTCACATTTCTGTGGTGGAAAGTTCTGGAATCTGCGTGGATCAACAAATTTCCACCCACCCAGCGTTCCCCCAGGTCTCCTGAAAAAAATGGTACCTCACTTGCGTGGGTAGGCATAGTGGCTGCAACAGGAAACGGTTCAAATCGTACCGGGATGAATTTACAATACCCAATTGCACTCCCTGGTATTATTAATATTGAAGGTCCCGCGATTCCCCAGCCGTGCATTAGATGATGACGTTTTCAGACAGGAATAACGAGAAGCGATAGAGGACTACTTGGTCATTAACACTGGTTCAGTAGACACTGTGGCAATGTTATGGGAGGGTTTTAAAGCATTCATGAGGGGCGTCTGTATATCCAAAAATGCAGGTGTAGTGTGGGATTTGTGCAGTAAGTTAGCCCGCCAGGAAAAGGACCTAGGGCCGTTAGACTCTGAACAACGCCAGGCGACAGGTCCCAAAATAGACACGCAAAGTTTGTCCCTACTCACAGAATTCAAAGATACCGCTGAGAGGGAGATTCTTTTTATGCGGAAATACTACAATGCCAGGAAATACGGCGAAGGCGAGTGGCCGGGACGAGTCCTAGGACAGATGATTAGACCTCCCTATTGTAAGGCATACATCCCCTGCCCTGTAGTTCCTCGGTCCCAGGGCTTTTTTGCCTTATTGTGTTGGTAGCCTGGCCTTCACTAGAATTTCCCCCGATGGAACTCTAGTCGAGCCGCTGTTCGGAGTTACTATTAAGGGACACACAGTTGTCTCTAAGCACACCGGGTTCTGAGAGCATGTATGACCCGTTAACAACAAGCCCTTTTTGTAAACCACCCTGTCATCTAACTCGAGAGCAACACCGATTCCCGATTAGTCATACCCTCATTTTTATAGATGACCTACCTTGTCAGAACACTGGGGGGCTCTCGCACTACACCGATGGTGGATACCCTAGACTCACTATAAAATATGGGCAACAAGCAAAACATCTTTATACCGGCACTGAGGTAATATATATGAACATCATTGGTGTCTCCACATACTCACCTCTGCAAACATGAGACACTCGATGTTATAACTAGTACCATAAATTAGAGATGAAACTTTGTTGTCTGCTCTTCTTCTTCTCCCCTATTTTCTTCCTTAATTTAGCCTTAGCAACAGAGGCTTAGCTCACCGATGTCTATTCCGCCAAGCACTGCTGGTACATGTTACCACTGACCTTTAGGTGAGTGGTGTCCTGCAAGTTAAACAGAATGGCTGCAACTCTTCCTGTTTTTAATTGGTTTTAATTGTCACTTGGTTTGAATATGTCACTAGGTATTTCTCCACCCAACCGGTTGAGCATTTCACTTATCACAGTTCTACCAGGAGATGTTCACTAGTGTGATTTTACCGTCACGGTCATTGCTAGTAGTCACCAACACTAGCATGCCACTCAGAGCACCAGGTCAACACATATGTGGAAATTCAGTATAACATCTGTTTTATGAGAAGTTTAACTATGTTTTCTCCCCTTGTTTCCTACACCAGGCTTGGAACATTGTATAAACAGGTACTTTCCATACTTTAGATGTGATTACTGATACTTAGAAAGATCAGAAACACAGTAGACAGCTACACTATAGGTCCTGATGAATCGCGGGTAACCTTGCCCTAAGCGAGAAACATGTCGACCATTACCACCACTTTGTAGTATAGTCTTGAGCACGGAATACATTAGTTTCCTTATACTCCCAGACTAACTATTGTTTTTAGTTAACGCTAGGGACCAACAGAATAAAATTCCTTCCGGTACTCTGGTGTTATTTTAATTTCACTATCCGTCTACTACCACCCCTGGCCCCTCACCTACACTTCACCCACGGGCAGTTGGAAAAAGATATCCGCCAAAGAGCCCCTCTTTTGAGGTGTAGCCCGTTGGGTATTGCACCGCCCACCCAACGAGGAGCACCGGCCCATGATGAAGCATGACACCTGCGAGGGTGTGTGAGGCCATTATATCCAACAAAATGGATACCCATTGGATGGTTACCATTTAACAACCCTTCTACATCCACATACCTTGACCTACACCCATACCATAGGAACAGCCCAGTTTTCTCTTTTGTTACATAGAGTTTTAAAGCATACATGAGGGGCGTCTGTATATCCACAAATGCTGGTGTAGTGTGGGCTTTGTGCAGTAAGTTAGCCCGCCAGGAAAAGGACCTAGGGCCGTTAGACTCTGAACAACGCCAGGCGACAGGTCCCAAAATAGACAAGCAACGTTTGTCCCTGCTCACAGAATTCAAAGATACCGCTGAGAGGGAGATCCTTTTTATGTGGAAATACTACAATGCATGGGAGGAAGATGGCGGCCGTGACCAGCGGCTGAGCGGCAGCAGTGGACGCAGTGCAGGGATGGAGTGATGTCCTATGACACGGCCTCGGCATACAGGCTCTCTCCCTGTGTGATAGTGGACACGGAATGGCGGAGTGATCGGGGGTATCACCAGAGAGTGGAAAGCTGAGTAGAGGACTATAAGGATCTTTGTGGTTTTATCTGACCCTTGGAGCACAGCGGGACAAAGCGGGACCAGCGGGACAAAACGGCGGTGTCGGAACGCCGATTCTGTGTTTTCTTCGCGGGACAGGCATGGCGCAGAAGGCACTAATAGAAGGCACTAATAAGAAAACAAGGAGTAACAAGGTTGCAGAGAGACCTCGGAGCTAGCCGGCTGGCTGGCAGGACGTGCGTGTAAACCTCTGGTGTAATTGTTTATAGGCGTAGCGGCGCTCAAGGCGCTCAAGGAGCTGGGAAATTACCTCTCGGTGTGACATCGATGTTTTCAAGCGATTACGCTGGAGGGCTGCCCCGCTTGGTTCTGTCGAGGCTCCGGGTCACAGCTGTAGCAGTGTCGGGAATCGGCTCAGCTGGCCCTAGCGGAGCTCACGCAGCTCGCGTAGCTTGGAGGCGGAGCCATCCAGGACCAGCGGGATCGGCGAGGCGATGCGGAAGCGGCTCCAGCTACAGCAAATTCAGCAGACCTGTTAGACTGAGCAGGTCCAGCGGCCCGTTACGGAGCAGTGGAGAGGCTCCGTGCTGCAATACATCAATTGAGGTGAGGCAGGGGATCTCCCTGCTAATAGTGGTTGCATCTATGCCCCCTAAAGTCAATACTGGAGGGAAAACAAAGAAAAAGGGCGTGGTGGAAGGCGCCCCTGTACCTGGCAATTCAGTTAATAGCTCAAGTATGGACAATGGCGCAAACATTGGGCTAGAAGGGGCAGCGTCAGAGACTGGATCAGGACGGGCAAAGCTGCAGACAGCTGTGGGTCAGAATTCCCCTAAGATCAGAACCCGTCAAGCTACAGCCACAGCAACGGTCAGCGTGGTTGAAATGTTGAACCGGAATGAAAAAAAAAGAAAACTGAAGGATATTGAGCCAGCTCTAGAAGCTGCGGACCCCGGGCTTTCGGTACAAACTGTAATACCTCCGCAACCCGATCTGTCTGCAACATGTGAGTCCTTTGATCAACCATCACTACTACCAGCTAGCACTCTTGAGCAAAACTCAGGCATAGACCCACAGATCCCTCGATCAAGTCAGTCGGAGGCTGCCAGGGACAACATAATAGGTGGCGATAAGCCTATAACATCGCACTCAGAGTCTCTAGATGTCGGATTGGGGTCTGGTGATCTCGATGCTTCCAGCAATAATGAGACTATCACCTTACTACCCTCGTCAGCGCCCTCACAGGATATACTGTTCTCCTCAAAAGAAGGCTCAGCAGTTTTATTAACTAAAGAGGGCTTATCCACAGCTGATCCATTTAAAGGGGGTACCAGTTTTGCAACGGGCTCGGAAAAAAACAGGGGACTACCTGACAACTCTAAAGCTAAAACTATCTACTCTGGGGTTATTCACGGCGAGAGGGAAATGGAAAAGGAAAAGACCCCCAGTGAGTGCTTCTTCTCGGTTACAGAGGAGGCCAACTGGTCAGAAGAGGATGATGAGATACATAGCTCAGATATTGATGGCAACAACCCGGAAACAGAGAGCGATAGTGAAGAAGGGTTACCATCATCTATCATAAAAAACGCACCTCCACAAAGAGACCATAATGCGCTGGTTTGGGATCACTCTCCTACAACATCCCTCCAAGGGAATCTTAACTCGGCGTCGGGCAATGTAAACTGCAATGAGCCTACGCAGTTATCAATGATGACGATGATGGAGTCAATCCACCAAGGAATAACTGCTCATAGAGAGGAAACCCGGGCAGACAGCATCAAATCCCAGGCAGCGATAAGAAAGATGAAAGCAGTGGTCAGAAAGCTTTCTAAAGCCTAGGTCAATGTCGGCGATAGGGTCTCAAATCTAGAGGAGAGGGTGGTCGCCACCGAAGCCGAGGCGGCTGCAGCCACGTCCAAAGTGGAAACTCTTGGAGCCCAAGCAATTGACATCCAGTGGAAGCTTGAGGACCTTGAAAACAGGCAAAGAAGGAACAATCTCAGAGTCCTGGGTATTCCGGAAGGGGCAGAGGGCCAGGATGCTAAAATGTTTATAGTCAAAACGTTTGAGAAAGCTTTTCCTGACATTGCCGGATGGAACTGGACCACTGAAATACAGAGAGCACATAGGACACCCTATAGAATGAAAACAAATGCCAGAGAAGGTGATAAGCCCAGAGCAATCTTAATCTATATAGGCAACTTTCTTCTTCGCCAGTCCATTTCAGAGAAAGCCCGGCCAGACGCTAAAAGAACATGTGAAGGAGGGTCCTTCTTTGTTAGGCCGGATTTCTGTCATTCCACCGTGGAACGAAGATGGAGATTAAGGCAACTAATCAAACCTTTCCAGGACAAAAGAGTTCAGGTTTACCTTATCAATCCTGCCCAGTTAAAGATCATCCACCTTGGCAAGACCATGTATTTCTCCTCGGAAATCAAGGCTAAGGAGTTTTTAGACTCTATTTAGCAAGTGTCATAACTGAATGAAGTCTTAGGTTTAGATTAGCTCAAGGCTCAGTTTGAATATCACATAGTAAAGTGTGTCACGTTAGGGAGATTTGTGGTGTGATTTGTGGGAGATTTGTAGGAAAATTGTGGGTGCACATAAGCCGAGGCTGATATTGGGTCTATTGATTGCACTGTGCCCATTGCCGCACCCATCACATGCACAGACTTCGTCTGCGCGCCTCACCGGGGGGTGAGTGGTTGTCAGGGGGGGGGAAGGGGCGGGTTTCTCGTGGGAGGGGGGGGTAGGAGGAAGAAAAAGTAGCAAAAAGAAAGTTCATGTACTAAATATGCTTGTGATACATTGAAGATGTTGAAAGTGGTTATACGTGATATTGCTAGATGTAGGATAAAATGTGATTGGCTAGATCGTTGGCTGGTTTCTCTCCAGGGTTATGTCAAAGATTAAGATAATTAGCCTTAATATAGGTGGATTGAACGACTGGAAAAAAAGGGAAAAGTTTGAGGAGTATGTTAAATTAATAAGTCCCGATATTGTCTGCCTACAAGAGACTCATCTGCCATGGAAAAAGAAACACTGGTTAAATATAAGGGGGGTATGAATTATTTTCTTGTTCCTCACAGACTTCAACTATAAGGGGGATAGCCATCATTGGTCGGGCTGGATTAGGTGGGGTCAAAAAATCAAAGGCCGACCCGCTGGGGAGATGGGCTATATGCGAACTAGGGTTAGGCATTACTCTTTGTTCAGTGTATGGGTCCAATCTGGACGATCCAGGGGTGATGGATCACATTGAAAGGGAGCTTACCAACTGGCCATCACCTGTGGTATTTTGTGGTGACCTCAATATCTCGGCAGATTTCACAGGTAACACCCAATATAAAGGACGAAAACCCCGGGTATTCAGGGCGGTTTCCTCGATAATTCACTCTTATGGCCTGAAGGATGTCTGGGGCGATCTAAAGAAAGATGATCCTGGGTTCACATACTTCTCACATCCATTTAATAAATACACAAAATTGGATTATTTTTTAGTATCAGCCACTCTTCTCAGCTCTGTAGAAATTTCAATGCTCCCAAAGCTAATTTCGGATCATAATCCACTTGTCTTAAATTTGTCTATTACTAAACCAAGGGAAAAAACGAGACCGTGGTCCTTCGATAGAAAACTTCTATTAGACAGTAACTACATTGCACATATAAAGGGGTGGTCCCAATCGTTTTTCGATGCCAATAGATATAGCGCTTCTCGTGGCATGGTTTGGGATAGTTTCAAGGCGGGTCTAAGAGGAGAGACTATTAGCTTTTCTGCACGGTTGTGGAAAAATATAAAGGAAGACAGGGAGGGCCTTCTGAATAGGCTGGCAAAGGCCGAGGAACAACACAGGAGAGATGTATACAGCGGGATTCAGGGGTCTCAGAGTCTAGATAGATTAAATACGATAAAAGCAGATAGTCATCGGCAACTAGCAAAGAAAGCTGCAGCGGAATATCAGACTCGCAGATTGGGAATGTATGAAACAGGTGAGAATGCAGGTAGGGCCTTAGCATTAAAGATAAGACAAGCCACCTCGAAAAATATTATCACTGAAATTAAAGAGGGGGAGCATACCTACAAAAATCCAACAGAAATCCTAGAGGTTTTTAGGCGCTTCTATCAGGCTCTCTATAAAGAGGATGCAGATACAACCTATTCAAGTAAGAACTGGCAGGATACAGAAAATATTTTGTTGCCCAATGAGAGGGAAATCTTAGAACAGGATATCACTATGGAGGAGCTCCTACAAGCACTGAAAGATTTGTCAACAGGAAAAGCAGCAGGGCCTGATCTCATACCCCTGGAAGTTTATAAACACTTGAGCGAAGAGACGGCTCCTCTCCTATTAGATCTATTTAATGGTGTTATTAATACAGGCATTATACCAGAATCCTGGACTAATACCAATATAGTGGTCTTCCATAAAAAAGGCAAACCCAAGGAGAGCCCAGGTTCTTACCGGCCTATTTCATTAATAAATAGCGATAATAAACTCTACGCTAAAATTCTGGCCACACGAATGGGGAAGATTATTGCAGGCCTCGTCTCTCCCTGGCAGCATGGTTTTATTGCCGGAAGGGGCACCACTGACCATATCAAAAGAGCCATAACTCTGTTTAATATGCATGTCGGGGAGGGTGAGGGGATTGCAATGATCCTCCTCGATGCCGAAAAGGCGTTTGACCGGGTTAAGTGGAGCTTTTTATGGAAAGTGATGGAGGGCAGAGGATTTGGCCCCCGATTTCTCCAGGCAATCAAGGCCATGTATCACTCCCCAAAAGCTAGTATCCATCTTATGGGCGAGGGTTCTAATCCGATCCATATTTCGAGAGGGACAAGACAAGGGTGCCCGTGTTCGCCTATCCTATTTGCCCTGTATATCGATCCCCTGATCTGCCACATTATGGGTAACATTAATATAAAACCAATCATCACTAACGGATTTGCAACCAAAATCCTCGCGTACGCGGATGATATAGCCATTACTACGGTGGACCCTGCTAGTGCCATGAGCGAATTAATTAATATCACCTCCGATTTTGGTAGTGTATCCGGATATAGATTAAATGTGGCAAAAACACAGGTTTTATGCTCCAGTAAGACAGTCAAATTGGATCATAGATATGTGGACTCTGTTGTCTATTTGGGAATCACAATCAATGCCCAGACACAGGAAATTATCAATGATAATTTCTCACCATTATTGTTGAAAATGAAACAAGATTTAAAGCGGATCGATACTCTTCATTTATCAATTATAGGCAGGGCTAATGTCATTAAAATGACAATGTTTCCAAAAATTCAATAAAATTCAGATCTATTCCTTTTAAAATTGACGATATTTTGATCAGGGAAATGGAGGCAATTTTTATGAATTTTGTCTGGCAATATGGTAAGGTGAGGAGATCAATTAAATTCATGTCTTTACCTCAGGAAAAGGGCGGTTTGGGTATACCAAACCTAAAATTCTACCATTGGTCTTGTCTCCTTACAGATATGGCTATACTTTTCTTCCCTGCTAATACGATAAATGATCAAAACGGTATTCCGTCCATATATAAGCTATTATTAGGGAATGAAGTCTATGGGGTACTATTAAGGCACTATGACAAACGTTTCTTTAAATCTCAAGGGTACAAAATATTGGAAGATATCCGTACGACTTGGGTGGCGATACAGAAAAACCAAAGTATCCCGAAGTTTAATAAGCATACTCCACTTTGGAACTCTGGGCTATTCCCTCACTTGAGCACAGATGGGCCCTGGAGACATTGGGAAAGACAGGGAATAACCTCACTGGGACAAGTGATGGTAAAGGATGTCCTGAGGCCCCTCGATCTCCTGATGTCACGGTATGCACTTCAAGGTTCGCAAGAGCTTAAATACTTACAATTGACTAACATAATTAAATCCAAGAGACCTGTTATAGATGTATCTAAAGAATGTGCACTTTTAGATTATATGAAGGGAGGCGGTCGTCGTATAAGGAAAATGTATACATTATTTTTGGGTACACTGTCGGATGATTTGCTTAAGACAGAAACTACGTGGGTTGGGAAACTGAATGACCCCGACATTGATCTACATAGAGCCATTCTCATGGATAAAAGGTTTCTAAGATCCTCAAACCGAAGAGCGCAGCATTTTAAAACTTTATTTAACCTTTATTACACACCAGCGAAATTGTTTGACTGGGGCAAGAGAGCAGATCACAACTGCCCCAGATGCGGTAAGGGCCCGGCCGATCTGCTTCATATGTTTTGCTGCTGTGAGAAATTAGGGCCAATTAAAAATGAAATTGTAAAGTTTTTAGAGGGGCTGCTAGATATCAGGATTGATCTATCCCCAACACTTTTAATATTCGGGGTTGATGCCAAAATGGGTTTGAGCGCAGAGATGGAGGCACTCGTTTTCATAGCAACAGCGGTTTTTAGAATATTAATTGCTGCCGCTTGGAAGGACACTGAGGCCCCAACCTTTCAGATGTGGATGTGTAGGCTACTAGGGATCCATAACATTGAGTCTGAACTGTACGCACTGAAGGGAGTGAAATCCAGGGATATGGGACTAAGGCTCTGGGCCCCCGTGGCTTCATGGAGGCGTTCAAAAACTCTGGGCTTATAGCTTTTTTACATTCATAGCACTACTTCCCTCACGATCTTAACATATTAATGTATTTGTATTTCCCGCTATATTAATGGTTGTAATTAGCTCGAATACTATTATTAGAAGTTGAAAATCTGTCAGCCATATTTACATTTTAAATATGTATAACTACTTGGTATTGTCATGTTAGTCTGTGTTTTCTATTATGTATTAGATATGATATTGTCATGAACTTTCAATAAAAAAAAAAAAATAAAAAAAAAAGGAAATACTACAATGCCAGGAAATACGGCGAAGGCGAGTGGCCGGGACGAGTCCTAGGACAGATGATTAAACCTCCCTATTGTAAGGCATACATCGCCGAGTTGAGTACTTCATCAGGACCGCAGATCACTGGCCCACTGGATATTCAGGGGGAATTTACGTCCTATTTGAAAACATTACACCACTAGATTGGGTCAAGACAGGGCGCAGCAGAAGAGTTATTTGTCCGAGGTCGCTTTAGTTTATCTCGAGAAGTTTATGCAGGACTTTCTCGCTGAGCCTATCTCTGAGGACAGCATTGATGAGGCATCTCTGCCTTGGAGTTACTCGGTCCCGGGGCTCGACGGTTTCACGGCGGATTTTTATAAGGGGTATAAAGATTTATTGATTCCCCATCTCCTTAAAGTATATGCAGAAGCCCTGGAGAGGCAGATTTTACCTCCCACCCTGCGTGAGGCAGTCATCATTCTTCTCCCCAAACCTGCGAGGACCCCCTGCTATGTGGTTCTTATCGACCGTTATCACTCTTAAACCTAGACTACAAAATAATGGCAAAGTCTCTAACATGTCGCCTGTCTCTCTTAATAGAATCTATCATTTCCCCGGCCCAGTCTGGTTTCATACCCCATCGCTCGACAGCCTTCAATCTACGCACATTATTTAACACTCTGCATAGAATCAACCCGGAAATCCCTGCTGCGGCAATCCTATTTGATACACAAAAGGCATTTGACTCCCTTGAATTGCCTTTTATTTTATCCATCATGGAGCGCATGGGATTGCCGTTTGGTTTCATTGCCACTTCTGCCCTGCTTACAGTCAACCGCTGGCCCGACTCCAACTAAATGGTACGTTGACGGCTCCCTTCTCACTTTCACCCGGCACGATACAGGTCTGCCCGTTGTCGGCTCTGTTGTTAATTTTAGCCACGGACCCACTAATACGGCACTTCCAAGGGAAGCACCTTCATAGGTGTTTACACTTCACCAGCGGCCCATTGTTAGTTTCATTGTATGCAGATGACACGATTTTATATGTACCGAACCCCCAGACTCATTTGGATCCCCTTATCCGGGAAATTCTGTGCTTTGGCAGACATTCCGGACTGGGAATCAATTGGAACAAATCTGAAATTTTTCCACTCACTGCCAGCACAGACAAGTGGGACTTGAAATTCCCCCTGGAATGGAATACTGACTCGGTTAAATACCTGGCCATACATATACACTTAGAAACAGAGCAGATCATCCACTGCAATTACGGACAGCTGTTTCCAAATTAGAGACTCAAACAGAGAAATGGCTAAAGCTCCCACTATCCATGGCTGGACAAGTTTCCCTCATTAAGATGGTTGTGCTTCCTAAATTTTTATATCAATTTCAAAACATCCCGATCCCTCTCATGAATAAATTCTTTTCGACCCTTCGATCACACTTAATAAGATTAGTATGGGGTGGCGGAAACGCCAGGGTAAACTGGCGGGTTTTGACACTCCCCTGAGATAGAGGTAGGTTTGGGGTCCCTGATTTACAACTGTACTATTTAGCTGCACAGTGCAGTTTTGCACAGACATGGTACCAACCTAATGCCAGAATTCCATACCTCCGACCAGAGTCTGACTTAGTCCTCCCGGACATTTTAGCGGCGATATTACGGAAGGGTTTCCCCATAGATATCCAACGCGCATCGACCACTAGTTGGGCATGGGAGAAATTGCGTTGCATAACACACACACCATGGCTTTATTCTTCTGATCTCCTATTGGAACCGGAGGTCTCTGGTTGGCACAGGTATGCACTTGGGACAAGCAGGGACCCTCACTTCCAGTCAGGGCAATGGAACTACTCCTTTGAATAACCCCTGCTCACCCTCTAGGTAGTGTGGCGCGAGCAGACAAAGCTAATCCTCAGGGCGATAGTTAGTTAAGCATTTATGATCACACACAGCAAACCCACTGACCCACCACAAATGGACACCAGTCAAATGGTTGTATCAAAAATACGTATACTTTATATAAAAGATAGATTCAAGCAGGATTATCACAAGACCAAATAACGTTTAGCAATTTGAGGCCACCAGATTACAATAGGCAAGCTTAGTCTTTAAATTTTCATTGTTCAGCAAGGTACGATGACAGGGCAATAAGAACGTTGCGGACCCTGGATCCGATATGTAATCAAGACGGAGTTCAAGTGTACCTTGCTTGTGGAAGTCCGAGGCGTTTCAGGCGCGGCTACAGGTGAGGGCGGACCCTGGACGAGGCCGACGGTTCTCCAGAGGATCTCTCCGGCTTGTTCCCCTTCGAGGAGTGAGGTGGGGAGCAGGACTGTGGAGGGTTGCGGCGATCCGGGTTCGGTGCAGCTCATGGGGCGAGGCGCCGTTCAGGCCTACGGGACGTACTACTTCTTAGCACGCCGGGTCGTACTCGTGGATCTGTGAGGGTCGTCGCGTTCTCGGGCAGACGGGTGCAGCACCAGGCTTCCGGTACCACTGTACGGGTAGGCCTTTTTTGAGGTGCAGCACGAGCCTTGGTATGCAGGTGGGCAAAGCGAGACAGTCGGGTACATTATGACGTACGGACCATCCGAGGCTATGGAATGCGGTGTCCCGGACGGGCTAAATTTTACCCCGGCCATCTTTCTTTGGGAAGCCTACTCTCGCACTCTAGCGGAGAGTATAAAAGGGGCACTCAGCTGAAGGCACGTATCTAAGCTGTGTAATTATTCCCTCTTGAGGCGGAAGCCGAGAGGTTGTGTAATTTTGTGCTCTGAGTAACTCGTAGCTGTTTTTAAAATTGTGCTTAAACTGTACTGTATTTCTGCTTGATCAATAAGCATTTTATTATTTCAATGTGTCCCCTGCCTATCCGCCGAAACTAAAAGCGGGGGTTACCTTCTCACCCCAGCTGCCGCCTGCTTGATTAGAAAAGCACGGCGAGCCTACCGATCCTTACCCACACCTCCCTGTGACCCGGACTCACTTCAGCCGATTCAGGGCTGAGTCAGTGGTGTCCCGGACGGGCTAAATTTTACCGCGGCCATCTTTCTTTGGGAAGCCTACTCTCGCACTCTAGCGGAGAGTATAAAAAGGGACGGGCATGTCTCCACGCAGCGGACACGTATCGCGGACGTGCCGGATCTGCGCCGGAGTCGTGCCAGAGTCCTGCCTGTCTGCGCCGGACCCAATGAGTTCTATGGCAGCTAAAATTAACAAAAAATGTATCGATTTCGACCCGGACAGAGATAAAGATCCGAGCGTTTTTTTCTCATTCTCAGACGAACTTGGGTGGTCCGATGACACAGGATCTCCTCTGAGTGATTTAAGTGACGACCAAATGAGTGCAAAAGTGCATAGAGCAGGGCAAAAAACTGTCCTAAAACACAGAAAGAGCCATCAGGATACAGCAGAGCTAGCTTGGGACTAGACGCCATCAAATCACCTCACAGCATCATTAGCACCGCCAGGCTTTGTAAATATAACACAACATTCCGACTCCCCAACATACCAAAGCTCAACTTCACCTAGAATTGAAACTGTACTTCAAGCTATAGCGGCGCACATAGAGGAGACATCTCATGATGGGCGCAAGGCCCAAGCTGCTCTCCGTAAGGCTCAAGGGGTGGTGCGCAAACTATCAAGAAAAGTTGGGACATTTAGTGATCGAATGACAGATTTAGAGTCTAGAATTGTCTGTAATGAGTCTGAGATGGCCGCAAATCACGAACAGATTGACGCACATGAGGCTGAACTATCAGATGTGAGGTGGAAGCTGGAGGACAAGGAAAATCGATTAAGTAGGAATAATCTACGCGTACCAGGTATCCCTGAGGAAATTGAAGGGGGGGACGCCCGCTCCTTCGTAATACAACTTTTTCATGACTCTCTCCCTGAATTGTCTTGCTGGAACTGGGACTTAGAAGTTCAATGAGCCCACCTTGTCCCTCTTACTTTAAGACACCCGGTCAAACCTGGGGGGTATCCAAGGGCTATTTTAGTCTATTTCGGCAACTTCCTCTTAAGACAGGCAATTGCTGAGAAGGCCAGGCCAGAAGCAAAAAGATCCAGGGGGTCAATACCATACTTCGTACGCCCGGACTTCTGCCATGCAACTGTGGAGAGGAGGTGGTGGCTTCGCCAACTCATTAAACCCTTCCAAGAAAAGAAGGCGCAGGCATATTTGAACAACCCCGCTCGGCTGAAAGTTATAAATGGGGGACAAACAAAATTTTTCACCTCTGAGATCAAAACAAAAGAATATCTAGCTGGTCTCAAATGAGATATGATGTACATTTTTCGCTTGCTTTTTTTTTCTCTTCTCTTTCTTGAGATTTAAGGATATCTCGTAACTTGGTTGATATTTATAATCATAGCTCTTCAGCCAGATGAGTTCTCCTAGTAGATGTGTGTGTGTGTGGGGGGGGGACACGGTGAGACATACTGATTGGAATAGGGGAGGAGGAAGGAAATTTTAAAAAAAAAGAAAAAAGAGTGGTCAAAAATATAAGGGTTATAAGGTTTCAAATTTGCATAATCTGTAGGGTGAAAACTTTATCTAATTTAAGCACTGGTTAGGAGACACACTTTCATCAAACAGACTCTAATGGAGTCTGCACGCCTCACTTTCGGGGATGGGGAGGGGGGATGTGGGGGGAGAGGGTTGCGGGGCGGGGCAAAGGGGGAAAAACAGTAAAAAAAGCAACCTAAATTGTACAAATACAATTTATAGGTTAAGCATACATTTTTCACATGGTAAAACCAGAATCTATAACAAGTCTACTAGATCTAAGCCAAAAAAATAAAATATTATGGATAAGCTGAAAATATGTTCCTGGAATGTGGCGGGACTCAATGATAGGGAAAAAAGGGCTTGGCTGTGTAGGATATTTAGTCAAAATCCATTTGATGTACTATGTCTACAAGAGACCCATATACCATGGGAAGAAAGAGATTTATTGAAGGTCCCTGGATTTAACTTGTTGGTAACTACAACACACACATCTAGAATCCGAGGTGTTGCCATATTAGCTAGACCCTTTTTGGGACAGGCCATATGTAATGCAGCTGATCCCCTGGGAAGGTTGGTTATCGTTGAGCTCAAAATTGGTATTACAATTTGTTCAATATATGCCTATAACCAGGACGATCCCTCTACATTTAGGGAACTAGAATTGGAGTTAGCCTCTTGGCCCAGAACAATGATATTTTGTGGGGATTTTAATATTTCTCTGAGGCTGGACGTAAACCAAAAGTGTTTAGAGCCAGCTTAAAGAGAGTTTAGATTTAATAGACATATGGGACATAAAACGACACTCTGATCCCAGATATACATATTTCTCACATCCTCACAACAAATATGTCCGGATCGACTACATATGGGTAACCAGAGATTGCTCAGACAAGGCACTAATTAGTAAATTCCCAAAGATCATCTCAGATCACAATCTTTTAGCCCTTACACTCGATATCACCAATCTTAACAGACCTCGGTCAGTATGAACTTTTGATAGAAAAATTGCTTGAATATAAAAACTATATCGAATACATTAAGATATGATCTCAGGGTTTCTTTGACTGTAACCGATATAGTGCATCCAGGGGCACAGTCTGGGATTGCTTCAAGGCCGCACTTAGGGGGGAGACAATTCGTTTTGTAGCTAAGCGCAGGAAAGATGTGGATAAGGCTAATAAGCTACACATGCAAGAGTTAGCTAAAATAGAGGAAAAGCACACCACTCTAATAATGCGAGGCGAGGATGGGGGATCGACTCTAAGAAAAATGCTTATTCTTAAAACTGAGCTAAATAGTAGGCTCACCCAGAAGGCGGCTGAGACCTTCCAGTCAAATCGTAATAAGATCTACGAAGATGGGGAGAAAGTTGGGAAGCAGCTTGCTTTACGTGCCTGCCAGAAGCAGTCTCTTAATGCAATCACCATCATTGAAGTAGAGGGTCATGAATATACATAGCCGGAACATATATTAGAAACTTTAAGAAAATACTACCAAAAACTATATCAAAATGAGGATACACTCGATTATCTAGATGGCTAACCGAGTCTGGATCCAATAAGGTCATAGACGATATTACTAGGGAAGACCTGGAAAAGAATATTACGCCCTATCAGAACTGGCCTCGGGTAAAGCCGCGGGCCCAGACAAACTGTCTCTAGAATTGTATAAAATGTTGGGAGATTTTATAACACCCTATCTGTTAGATCTATTTGTAGGGATTCAAGGGAGCAGCATCACTCCGGATTCATGGAAGGATTCGAATATAGTCATTTTCCCAAAAAAGGAAAAGCCCCCTAAACTACCTTCATCATACCGCCCAATTTCTTTAATAAACTCAGACTCGAAGCTTGGCTCATCGGCTCAGGAAGATCGCCGAACATCTGGTCTCCCCGTGGCAACATGGCTTTATCCCCGGTAAGTCTACCACGGATCATACACGTAGGGCCATAACGCTATTTGATATCATGAATGCGACGGGGGGCCATATGCCGATGATCCTCCTTGATGCTGAGAAGGCTTTCGGCCGAGTTTCTTAGGAATTCCTATGGGCAGTGCTTGATAAAAATAACTTTGGGCCATGTCTTATGAAGTCAATTAGAGCAATGTACCATTATCCAAAGGCCTGGGTAATAGTGATGTGCCAGGAATCTAGGCTATTTGATATATTAAGAGGAACAAGGCAGGGATGTTCCTGTTCCCCGATTTTATTTGCCATTTATATAAATCCCTTGATCTTGAAGCTAATCGCACGTGATGTAATTAAACAAATCACGGTTGGCCCCCATTATACTAAGATACTGGCGTACGCCGATGACGTGGCGGTAGTAACACCTAACCCCACCGAGGCAATACCGAAAATAGAGCTAATCACTCAAGCTTTTGGTCAGATCACTGGGTACTCTCTCAACCGTGATAAAACAGTGGTTATTTGTACTGAAAATATACAGTTCGAAGACCCTAAGAAGGTAGATAACGCAGTGTATCTAAGAATATGTATATCCCCCAAGATAGGGAAGATCATTGAATTAAACTATGAGTCCCTCCTCAAAACCATTAAGAAAGGCCTAAAGAGGGTTGACAGTCTGCACCTCTCAATAATTGGGAGAGGTAACTTTCTCAAAATGAACATTCTTCCTAGGGTGTTGTATTTGTTTCGTGCTATCCCATTAATAGTGGAAGACAAAGTCATCAAAACATTTGAATCCCAAATGAGTAAGTTTATTTGGAACTATGGGAAAGTAAGGAGAGCTCTGACCTATCTATCCCTTCCCTCACACAGAGGGGGGTTAGCAATCCCTAATATAATGCTCTACCTGTGGGCTACTTTACTCCAGCAAATGTCACCGCTATTCAATATAAAAACAACAGAGTCAACCATAGAAGTGAATCCCATACCGTCAATCTATGAACTAGCGTTAGGCAATAAGGCAAAAGGCCCCTTGCTAAAACAGGTAGAACCATCATACTTTAAGAAGGTCAAGTTTAAGATTATAAATAGTGCCTGGAGAATCTTGGAAGAAAACTGCAGGACTTGAGCCAGGGCCTTGTGAGGACCAGGACCTGAGCCAGGGCCTTGTGAGGACCAGGACGTGAGCCAGGGCCTTGTGAGCACCAGGACGTGAGCCAGGGCCTTGTGAGCACCAGGACGTGAGCCAGGGCCTTGTGAGGACCAGGACGTGAGCCTGGGCCTGGTATAGGTCCAGCCTTTGAACCGGAGCCTAGTGAGGACCAGGACGTGAGCCGGAGTCTAGTGAGGACCAGGACGTGAGCCGGAGTCTAGTGAGGACCAGGATGTGAGCCTGGGCCTGGTATGGACCAGCACGTGAGCAGGGGCTTGGTAGACCAGGACATGAGCCAGGGCCTTGTGAGGACCAGGACGTGAGCTGGGGCCGTGTGAGGACCAGGACGTGAGCCAGGGCCTTGTGAGGACCATGACATGAGCCAGGGCATTGTGAGGATCAGGACGTGAGACGGGGCCTTGTGAAGACCATGACATGAGCCAGGGCCTTGTGAGGACCAGGACGTGAGCTGGGGCCTAGTTAGGACCAGGACGTGAGCCAGGGCCTTGTGAGGACCATGACCTGAGCCATTGCCCTGTGAAGACCAGGATGCGAGCCAGGGCCTTGTGAGGATCAGGATGCGAGCCAGGGCCTTGAGTGGACCAAGACGTAAGCCAGGGCCTTGAGTGGACCAAGATGTGAGCCAGGGCCTTGTGAGGACCATTACATGAGCCAGGGCCTTGTGAGGACCAGGATGTGAGCTGGGGCCTTGTGAGGACCAGGACATGAGCCAGGGCCTTGAGTGGACCAAGATGTGAGCCAGGGCCTTGTGAGGACCAGGACGTGAGCCGGGGCCTTGTGAGGACCAGGACGTGAGCTGGGGCCTTGTGAGGACCAGGATGTGAGCTGGGGCTTTGTGAGGACCAGGATGTGAGCTGGGGCCTTGTGAGGACCAGGATGTGAGCTAGGGCCTGGTGAGGACCAGGCTGTGAGCCGAGGCCTTGAGTAGACCAGGACGTGAGACAGGACCTTGTGAGGACCAGGTCGTGACCCAGGGCCTTGTGTGGACCAGGACGGGAGCTGGGGCCTTGTGAGGACTAGGACGCGAGCTGGGGTGTTGTGAGGACCAGGACGTGAGCCAGGGCCTTGTGAGGACCAGGATGTGAGCTAGGGCCTGGTGAGGACCAGGCTGTGAGCCGGGGTCTTGTGTGGACCAGGACGTGAGACAAGGCCTTGTGAGGACCAGGTCGTGACCCAGGGCCTTGTGTGGACCAGGGCATGAGCCGGGGCCTGGTGGTGGAACAGGATGTGAGCTGCAGCCTGGTGGACCAGGACGTGAGCCGGGCTTTGTGAGGACCAGGACGTAAGCATGGGCCTGGTAGACCAGGACGTGAGCCACGGTCTGGTGGACCACGACATGACCCAGGGCCTTATGGGGACCAGGGCGCGAGCCAGGGCCTTTTGAGGACCGGGACGTGAGCTGGAGCCTGGTAAACCAGGACGTGAGCTGGGGCCTGGTGGACCGGGATGTGAGCCAGGGCCTTGTGAGGACCAGGACATGAGCCGAGGCCTGGTGGACCAGGACGTGAGCCGGGGCCTTGTGAGGACCAGGACGTGAGCGTGGGCCTGCTGGACCTTGTGAGGACCAGGATGTGAGCGTGGGCCTGGTAGACCAGGATGTGGGCTGGGGTCTGGTGGACCAGGACATAACCCGGGGCGTTGTGAGGACCAGGAGGCGAGCCAGGGCCTTGTAAGGACCAGGACGTGAGCTGGGGCCTTGTGAGGACCGGGACGTGAGCTGGGGCCTTGTGAGGATCAGGACGTGAGCCGGAGGCCTTATGAGGATCAGGAAATGAGCCAGGGCCTTGTGAGGACCGGGATGTGAGCCAGGGCCTTGTGAGGACCAGGACGTGAGCCGTGGCCTGGTGGACCAGGACGTGAGCCGGGGCCTTGTGAGGACCAGGACGTGAGCGTGGGCCTGGTGGACCTTGTGAGAACCAGGATGTGAGCGTGGGCGTGGTAAACCAGGATGTGAGCCGGGGTCTGGTGGACCAGGACGTGACCCGGGGCATTGAGAGGACCAAGACGTGAGCCGGGGCCTTGTGAGGACCAGGACGTGAGCCAGGGCCTTGTGAAGACCAGGAGGTGAGCTGGGGCCTAGTGAGGACCAGGATGGGAGACGGGACCTGGTGGACCAGGATACTGAGCCAGCTCTCGCTCCATTAGAGAGGCCGGACTAAACACCTGGGGGCAGATTTATGTTGTGTATGCGCCACGTTTGCATCACGCAACTGTGGCGTAAACGTGGCGCATCCTTACGACCGATTTACAACGTGACGCATCTAGGCAGATGCGTCACGTTGTAAAGCCCTGCGCCGCTGGTGGGCGTTCCGGCGCAGGGTGGGCGTTCCGGGGCAGGTGCGCCTCGCAAAAGTGGCTGAGTGAAATCTATAAGATTTCACTCAGTCACTTTTAGGCCAATGCTGCGTCAAAACCCTGCGCCTGCTTGAAGCAGGCGTAAGGCTTGACGCAGCATTGGTCAGATAGGGCAACCCCGAGCCTTGCTGGAGCTGCGTCGCGCTTGCGACACAACTCCAGCAATGCGTCACTTTTACGGCACAGATGCGTCACGCATCTGTGCCGTTTTTGCCCCATGGTGCGCCACATCGTAAATGCGGCGCACCATGGGTGGCGCCGCTGTGGCGCGCTGTGGCGCATGTTAACTGGCGCATCCCTCGGGATGCGCGAGTTAACATAAATCTGCCCCCTGGTTTGTCCTCTCTTGCAGGACCAGGGAAGGGTCAGTCCAGAGATCCAAAGACACTAGAGACTGGGGCGCTGGACTTGCACCCCCTGTTTTTCATTGTATTTCTCCATGAAACAGATAAAACTGTGTGAAATCTCCTTGAGAGAGATTCATATTATCACAGATCTCACAGGACTCACAATCTGCAGAAAGAGGCTGAGAATGAACGTCCTTGCACATGAAGTGGTCTCCCGAATATTCATGCCTGTACTTTCATGCGATACGTAAGTGCATTCTGGGGGTTGTAGTCTTGGTTACTTCACTAAAGACAGTGGTTTAAAAAATAAACTCCATGCTTGGAGGAGATGTGTGCCTTTGTCAGAAGCCATCTGCGGCTCAATGGTAACTCCAGATACTTTTCGAAAACTCGAATTATGAGCTCTTAAAATAAAATGATATGTCTGGAAAGGAGCATCTCTGGGCGGTGAGAGTAGCGGCTGAGGAGGTCCACATTCTTCATACCAAGAGAACAGGACTGGCCTCACCTCCGACACCTACAGGGCAGGTTTCATCCCAGCAGACGACACGCCTCCACTCCTCTGTATCCTCCTGGACATAACTCAACCACTCTGCACCCCTCCCGGATACGTCTTACCCCCCTCTTCACCCCCAGCTCAGGACAGGTACCACCTCCTCTGCACTCCTGGACACGCCTCACCTGCACTTAACCCCCTGGACAGGACATGCTTCACCTCCTCTGCACCCCGGACAGGCCTTGCCTCCTCTGCTCCCCTGGACAGGCTTCACCTCCCCTGCACCCCTGGACAGACCTCTCCTCCTCTGCACCCCTGGACAGGCCTCTCCTCCTCTGCATCACTGGGCGGGCCTCACCTCCTCTGCACCCCTGGACAGGTCTCTCCTACTCTGCACCTCTGGACAGGCCTCTCCTCCTCTGCACCCCTGGACAGGTCCCTCCTCCTCTGCACCCCCACGGAACAGGCCTCAACTCTTCTGCACCAGCTTCGCAGGCCTCATCACCTCTGCACACATGGACAGGCCTCTCTTCCTCTACTCCCCCTGGGGAGGCATCACCTCCTCTGCACCTCTTGACAGGTGTCACCTTCTTTGCAACCGCCCCTGAAAAGGACATGCCTCGCCTCCTTTGCACCCTTTGGATAAGCCTCACCTCCTCTGTACCCCCCTGGAAGGCCTCACCTCCTCTGCACCCCTGGACAGGCCTCACCTCCTCTGCACCCCTGGACAGGCCTCTTCTCCTCTGCACCCCTGGACAGGCCTCACCTCCTCTGCTCCCCTGGACAGGCCTCACCTCCTCTATACCCCTGGACAAGTCTCACCTCCTCTGCACCTCTGGACAGGCCTCGCCTCCTCTGCACCCCTGGACAGGCCACTCTTCCTCTGCACCCCTGGACAGGCCTCACCTCCTCTGCACCCCTGGACAGGCCACTCTTCCTCTGCACCCCTGGACAGGCCTCACCTCCTCTGCACACCCCTGGACAGGCCTCACCTCCTCTGAACCCCTGGACAGGTCTCTCGTCCTCTGCACCCCTGGACAGGCCTCACCTCCTCTGCACACCCCGGGACAGGCCTCACCTTCTCTGCACCCCTGGACAGGCCTCTCCTCTGCACCACTCAGGACAGGCCTCACCTCCTCTGCACCCCTGGACAGGCATCTTCTCTGCACCCCTCAGGACCGGCATCACCTCCTCTGCACCCCTGGACAGGCCACACCTCCTCTGCACCCCCACGGAACAGGCCTCAACTCTTCTGCACCCGCTTCGCAGGCCTCATCACCTCTGCACACATGGACAGGCCTCACCTCCTCTCCTCCCCCTGGGGAGGCATCACCTCCTCTGCACCCCTGGAAAGGCCTCACCTCCTCTGCACCCCTGGACATGCCTCACCTCCTCTGCTTCCCCTGGACAGGCATCTCCCCTGCACCCCTCAGGACAGGCCTCACCTCATCTGCACCCTGGGACAGGCCTCACCTCCTCTGCATGCCCCGGGACAGGCCTCACCTCCTCTGCACACCCCGGGACAGGCCTCACCTTCTCTGCACTCCTGGACAGGCCTCTCCTATGCACCCCTCAGGACAGGCCTCGCCTCTCTACCCCTGGACAGGCCTCTCCTCCTCTGCACCCCTGCACAGCCCTCTCCTCCTCTGCACCCCTGGACAGGCCTCTCCTCCTCTTCACCCATGGACAGGCCTCTCCTCCTCTGCAACCCTGGACAGGCCTCTTCTCCACTGCACCCCTGGACAGACCTCACCTCCTTTGCACCCCTGGACAGGCCCCTCCTCCTCTGCACCACTGGTGAGGCCTCTCCTCCTCTGCCCCTCCTCTGGACAGACCCCACCTCCTCTGGACAGGCCTCACCATGAATGCCAGGGGGAGGGGGTGGGGGTGATGGGGGGGGAATCTGATCCATGGATTAATAAATTGCAGCCAAGTGAGTTGGCAGCTCTCCTACCTGAGCAGAAAACTGTCCAGGCTCTCTCCTCCTCCTGGGGGGGCCGATCTGGGGTCTGTGAGGGTCTGAAGATGAAGGTAACTGCACAGACAGAAAGGGCTCCTTCCTCTTCTGCAGCACACGAGGAGAGACAAGAAGTGATGTCACCACCGCTGCTGGTGCTGTCTCTGCCGCCACTGACCCGGAAGAGGAAACCCTTCTCCCTTTCATACAGTGTGCAGTTCAGTGGGTTTCATCAGCAGGCGAGGAGCGCCCTCTGGTGGCCCCTGACGGAACTGCAACCTCTAGGCTCCAGCAGTGAATACATTTAACGCAAACAAGCATTTATACCTGTAAAGACCTGGGATTTCAAATGTCACAGATGTGAATGTTTTTAAGAGTCAGACAGTTCAAGTACAGAGCCTCACACGTTGCTGCTGTAAAAAAGTATTTATAGCTTCTCTTCATATTGCATCTTCCAAACACTGACGTAGAAAGGCGACAACTGAAAGAGACAGTCTGTATTTCAAAGAATATATCTGTATTTCAAATAATATATCAGAATATCAGTCAGTTTTCCAATTAAACTGGGCAGCTTATTTATTCTTTAAAATATTTTATTTGCAGTTTTTCAAATCCACAACGTACTAGATAGCAAAGTAAACAAAGGTAAATACCATGGAGTTTTAAACACCAGATCAGTGGCAATGAGGCATAGGTCATGTGTATAAGCGACAATTGAAGGAACAGCTTATTTCTAATTTTCCTATGTCTGTGGCTTATTCCTTATATTTAATATTTATATCCTCAAACAAGACTGAATTGTAGGTTCTAATTAGGTTTTGAGTTCCTGGTTTAAGAGCACAACTGTCTCCTAAAATATTAAGATAGCGGCCTCTTCCAGGCTTTGTTTTTTTGTTTACTGTAACCACCATCCTCTCTCAACAAAGATTCAACGACAAAAAATAAAGCAATATATCTTTGAAACAATTAATTCCTAAGATAGGGCAGCCAAGTATGAACCAGACATTTCTCACACAGTTTACATTGTATCATAAAAATGAGTGGGTATTACTGGTCTGAAGAACAGGGCAGGGACATTTCACGACTCTAAAATATTCTACTCCTTCACATAGGCCCCTATATCACAGTACGCTCGTCATCAATACACCGCTGATTAGAGAGTGCGTCAACTCTTTGTAACATTGTCATGCAAGCAACCTTGAGTACCTCGACAGCGACATTAATTTGGACGTGTATATATCAGAGCCTTCAAGCGTCACTCATCACGAGTGACACTAACACATTTGGAGGTCGTGCTGAGGTCTCACACAAACCTGGCCCATTCTTCCAAACTATGGAGATTAACTAGAACTTCACACATGACTACTCGGCACAGAGCAGACCCTCTGTCCCACATTTTGGTGCAAAACCTTTCTCATATTTCACCATGAGTACTGCACACAGTTCAGTAGAATGTTAAATTGAATGTCTATTTTAGTGAGACTTGGTTGTTAATTTTATCACTTTACATGTTTGCTGATCATATTTATAAATTCAGTAATGTCTCTTCCTTTGGAATTGTCAAATGTTAAGTGACACCACTCCCTGTGTCTTTTTTAAATACCTAAATTCTGGGGTGCATATTGATTTTTCATATACAATGAGCATATTACAGGGATTTAAGTTTATCGATTCAGCAGAGTCCAAGATACTGTGTAAACTAGAACTTGTGAGAAGACATTGAAAACAGGATAAACAATAAATGAAATAAACCCTCTAGATAGAGGTGGCTCAGAAGATCCAGCAGATGATCAGGGAAGGAGGATGAGTGAGAACACGAGGGGAAGGGACATGGGAACAGGAAACAAAAATGTCATGGTGCCAAGCCCCATGGTCGCGCCCAAAAAGCCAACTCCCACTATGAAGGCCATAGCCAGCTAACTCTTACAGTGGTGGGTTAAATCCTGGAATACTGACATTTTGTGAAGCAAGGTGAGACGGGCCATAATTTGCGGTGCCACCCCTAGGTTGGTCATCAAGGTATCCCAAACGAAGCCCCCGTAGCACAAAGCACTGTACAGTCCACAGGAAATTTAAAATGTCGCAGGCGAGTGCGCCACACCTTCAGCACCTCCAGCACTTGGAATCGTCTGCCGTATGTGCTTTATAGGTCCACTCCGGCGTCCAGTTCCAGTGGTGTAGGAACTTGAAATAACTGAATTTCAACCTGACCTCCTGGAGGAAACTGCCATGGCCTTTCCAAAGTTTGTGTCCGTCCTGCTCAGACAGTGAGAGGCACGGCCTCTGCTCCCACAAACAGCATAAAGTGTGGGCAGTGGTGCTCGAAAAAAGGCTGTCCATAGTGGTAACATACAATCCCACCATAGTGTCCTTGAATCCTTTCCACATCAGGATATAATTCAACATTGGGTCAGTCTCTAGATCGTAAGGGGGAGCACCCAGCATCTGTCGCAGGCAAAGCAGGAGCTGTCGGTACTGTCAGTGATGCAATTGTGGCAGCCCATAATCACGCATGAGTGTAGCAAAGAGGGCCAACCCACCGTCCCTTACTATATCATCAGCAGAGCGTATCCATCTGGTCTTCCACTATGTAATCGGAGTTCAGATCATACTTGGTCCCAAGCAGCTCCTTGAGAAGAGTAGGTGAATGCAGTGCGTTACACGTCTGAGCCAGGAGAAGCATGAGGTCAGTCAACCAACGCTGTTATGCCTCACATTGGCACTTATAGGCAGCCAAATCATTCATCAAATTACCTCTAAAAGGCCTTCCTGCCCTCCCACCGCACCTGTGCAGCGGACATGGACCCAGCGTTCTCCTCCAAGTACTGGCTCAGATATTGGCACCATCTGTGCTTTTCTTCAGGGGCTTTATACCGTGCTGTATGCATACGCCAACGGGCCTGAGGTGTTTGCAACAATCAAAGTTCATGATCGAGTAGCAGAAGATCATGATCAGAGGTACTGTTTGGGAGGATCAAGGCGTAAATGTTTGCAATGGACGCAGGAGGTGAAAGTATAGCCCGCGTCCCTCAGGTGCGTCCATCACCATGGATCCATCAAGGCATGATCATCAATAATGTCAGAGAGGATGAACCGATCTTGATGCTGCCTGGTCGTATGGTTTCTGGACTTGTCAAGGTGCCATATTCCAGCACCCCTTCATGAATACCCTGGCTGTCCAAAGGAGAGCAGGAGTTTGGTCAGCCGCCCGGGCATAGATAGAGCTCACACACAAAGACTCATTGAGAATCTGAACCTTGGCAAAAATATATCTGCACAGGGTGGTCCCAGCATGTCTGCAGTGTGCAAACCCCCAGGGATTTGTGAAAACAGATGTCCAACCCACTCTCCCTATGTTCCAAAGAAGTAGATGGCTGTGTAAGGGTAGTCAGGACCCTGCTGGCATGTAGTACCTGCTCATCCAATCCCTTCTGAGTTTATCATGTTCACTAGGTGACAGGTGTGTGTCCGGGAACAATGCTTCATCAAGGCGTTGCATCTACTGAAATGAGAGGATTTTCTGTCTCTTGAAAAAATAGGTCAGGATGTTGACATTAAGGGGCATTTTTACAAGGAAGTGAAGGAGCATGGCGTTGGCCCGCCACGCTCTCCACTACTGAAATGCAGGGCTACACCGTATTTACAAGAATACTGTGCAGCCCTGCATTTCTCCCTGCGCTGGAGCTAAATTTAGCTGCCTAGCGCCAATGCAGGCAGCCTTGCACATTAGTGCAAGGTTGCCTGCGTTGAGGGGAACAGGCCTGACAAGTACTACGCATCAGGGGTTAGACTAACACATTTCAATGGGTTGGTCAGCATCACCGTACTGAAATGCAAAGTCACCTTTTTATGGCTTCCTGAACTGTCAAATGCTGGAGCGATGCTATAATAATTAGAAGTCAAACTGAGCAAAGCTGGCAGCGCACTTTTAGGGGTTCTGGTTTAGCTACGTTCCGGCATGGCACTCCGATCTGTCACGTGAGACATCCTGTGATTCTGGGCAAATCATTCAATGTCCCCGTTTCTAAGGAAAATTAATGTGTATCATCTGTAACGCACCTGGGTCTCACATAAAGCCCTATGATCCCCGATACCTCTGGGTCGAGTGCGAACTTAATGAAACTCCAAAAAAAATGCAGGGGACATTCTTATTCCAAATCTAATGCTAACCCTATGAAGCACCCTACAACTTTGGGGCTACTTACACAAAGACGCACTGTAATCCAAGTCACAGAGTTTCAAACCCACTACTTCCTCAAGTAAGCCTAAAGGAGGTTCTGGCGGTGCCAGACCAAAAGTACCAGTGGAGGCCAAGTTGCCTAAAGTTTGGGTGGTTTCCTAGGGTCAGCTCAAACTGCAGCGGTTTAGCGAACGTGACTCTGCCCCCTTCAATAGTTTGACATCAGCCGCTGTCCTTGTGGTTTATTGATTTCAAACAAGTTTTTATTGGTTGTTTCCAGACAGAATTACATACAGTAAATCATATAAGGACATACAAGGATATATACTGAAGGACAAACATCAACTAGTCATATAAGAAATAACAAGTGTAATGGTATCGTAGTTAACATGCTTGCGCAGAATGGTACTGTAGAAAATCAAAGATAAAAACAAAACTAATACATACTTAACACAATTTTGAGGCATATGTAGTGTCAGGGGAAGAGTGCCTTAAGGTGAACGACATGACAGTACCGGCAGGAGGTGTGAACAGATACCCGGTTGTAGAGGCTTATCACAGAGAGCGGGGGTTAAGATAGCCGGTGCTGCTAGTAGGTCTTGGTGCGATAGTCAGATCTTTGAGGTGAGCCGGCCTAGCGTGATTGAGGTGAATCAGGCCAGTTTGTGTGAGCTAAGATATGAGTCGAGAGTGTCCCACATATGTCTGGTAGAAGATTTCCATGGCGAGTTCCGGAGGGATATATTGTCGGCGCTTCTTAGATTGATGACCCAGTTTAACCAGCAATTGAAGGAGGCTTTGCATGTGTCTTTCCAATTGTTGAGGATAATCTTAATCGCCGCAGTTAGAAGTAAGTCTAGGAGTGTCCTGTCCTTTTCAGTCAGTGCTTCTGCTCTAAGGAAACCAAAAACTAGTGACGAGATATCTCTACTAGGGGAGTAAGAGAAAAGGTTAGATATGAAGTCGAAGATCTTATCCCAGAATGGTGTCACACAAACGCACTGGAGTGTGAGATGATCAAGGTCACCAACTTTGTCCTTGCAATTCCAGCAGATGGGGTCCTCCCTAATTTTGTGTCAGTGGAGTCGGGCTGCTGTCCAGTAGGCCTTGTGCAAGAGCCTACACTTTCTCTGGGAGAGTACCGGGCTGATTTTATTTCTCAGCGTTGAGGCCCAAGTTTTGGACCAGTCTAGCTCTGAGATCAGGGAGGAGGACTGCGATCCCCAAAAGGTTACCAACTTCTTATTAAGGGAAGATTGTTGAGGGCGCATTAGCTTATAGATCCAGGAGACCTGATGACCTAGCCTATTTACCTTCGAGAGAGTGCGGGGGGAAAGAGAGAGCAGAGGTAACTTCGCTTTATTTAATGCTGATTTTATTTTTAGGAAGTTATAGAACTCAATTGGTTCCGGGTTATAAGTAGCTTGTATTTCTTTGAACGAGAGGGGGTAAGCGCTGTTGAAGAGTTGGTGTGGAAAAAAGATGCCCTTGTTAACCCAGGAGTCATTGTATAGAGGGCTTCCCTTGTGGAGTATTTTATAATTGTTCCAAAGTGATTCAAGGTTGGAGCGCTTATTACTGTTGTCCAGAAATTTATCGATCTTCAATAGGGCCCATTTTATGATCTTAAACAAGGGCTTTGAGCATGTAACCGCCTTGAGATTCGTGGTCAGCAGGGACACAGGGGAGAGATTAATGAGGATTGATTTCTCATTGTCCAGCCAAACTGGGGTGTAGTCCTCTGATTTAACGAGCCAATAGGAGCCTTGTTTTGCTAAAAAAAAGCCGTCTGATAGAGTTTGAAATCTGCAAGATTGATCCCACCCTGTGAATTATCTAATCTAAGTTTCTTCATGCTAATTCTCGCACAGGAATTTGGAGAACAGGGTGTCTAATTTATGGTGGGAGTCCTTAGTTAAAAGGAGGGGGAGCATAGTGATTATATAGTTATCTAGGGGCGAGATCATCATTTTGATGGTCTCAATCCTATCCCACCATGGTATGAATCTTGGGGACCATGTATCAAGGAGACCTTAAATTCTCCCTAGGGTGTTAGCCTCGTTGCGATGGAGTGTCTCGAGGATCGTACTGCCAAATTCAATCCCTAGATATTTTATGTAACCAGGTTGCCAAGCAAGCCCAGAGTCCCCTAACATATCTTGGGTACCAAGGATGTTCAAGGGTTTGACTTCGGACTTGTCGTGGTTTTATATGTATCCAGAGTGACTAGAATATCTTTCTATGGTGGACATAAGTGCTTTGATGGAATCACTCGGATTCTCTGTAACCACTAGGATATCATCCGCGTAAGCGGCCAACTTCACTATGGTATCTCCGAATTACACACCCTTTATATCGCTATTACATTTGATATCCGTGATCAGTGGTTCCAAGTCCAAAAGAAATAATGCAGGAGAGGGGGACAGCCTTGTCTGCTTCCCTGTTCTAAGCGGAAGGGTTCTGACAGGGTGCCATTAATAGCTATTCGAGCTGTAGGGCAAGAGTACAGGGCCAGGACCATATTGATATACGCCTCACCTAGATTGAAAGATGACATGCATTGTTTTAAAAAAGACCATGATACTCTATCAAACGCTTTTTCTGCATCTAAGATAATGGCGATGGAAGGGACGGGCGTTATCTTAGCTTCTTCCAGGATGTGGAACAGTAAACTTATATTATATTTAAACAAGCGATGCTTGAGAAACCCCACCTGCGAATTACTAATCAGCTTTGGCAGAATCGCCTTTAGGCTATTGGCTAGAATTTTTGCATAGAGCTTGCAATCAAGATTGATAAGCGAGATTGGCCTGTAATTTTTGGTTAAAAGGGAGTTCTTACCGTCTTTGGGAATAACGATGATGTTGGCTTCACCCATTGATTTGGTTACACAGCCGTCCTTAGCAATAGAGTTGAACAGTTTTAGTAAGGTGGGTTTTAGTGACAAATCAAATTCTTGTAAGTCGGTGTTAGGGCCATATATGTTGACTACATGGATGGGGTCATCACCTCTCTGGAGGTGTGTGACTAAAAGTCTACTCGATAGGAGCTCGATACAGTTGTGATGTTGGCCTTTTTAACAATGAGGGTAATCACTCCTTTTTATGTCGAGCCTAGTGCAGCGCATGCGCAGCACTAGGAAAACTACTTATTGCCATCAGCACAGCTTTCCTAAAAGCTCATGCTTGTGGGGCTTGCACGCCATTGGCCTCTGCTTCTGGCTTTAGCACGCAATTGGCCAAAGGTGTGTGGAAGTCCCAGCCTCTTTTAAAAGGTTTACTCCTAGAGCGATTTGCTCTCGGGAGCCAGCAGAGGGGTGCAGGTCCATCTGGATTTAATTAGCCATGGCGCACTTTTCAAGTTTGTTAGCGGGTTTTTGAACAGTTTTAGGGGTCTCATCCAAGCGTCCTTGATGCTGTGCACGAGTCTGGAACACTTAGATACATTTTGCGAACGCTCGTGCTGCTCCCACAAACAGGCTCGCAAACTTTTCCTTCAGTCATGCACTCGTACACTTTAACGGTAAACACTGGCATGGGATATTTTTCTACAGCTCGGGAATTGAATCAATCCGATTTCGCAGGAAGAATCCTTATCCGTTTGGCCGCTTTTCCTCTACATCGATCCCCTGAGAACTGCAATAGCTGTGTTGATACACAGTTCTGGGAAAAAATATGTTTTAACAGTGGTAAGCCAAGGGTAGAAGCTCGTGCCAGTCAGAGAACAGGCTTGTGACATTCTAACATTTAGAAAAAAAGTTTTACGCCCCAGAATCTAGATCAAACTAAGAGGCCCCAGACTGAGTAAATCCTTCCCTGTAGCTAATGGGACACTGGGAAAATGTAAAATAATGTATTTGTGCTTTATTGTAAATTGCTTTACTCACAATTTGTAGAATGTGAACTATTTAATTTTATTTCACTGGGTTTGATTACATGCTTCTTTTGTTTACTTCCCAAGTTGCAGTAAATTGTTCACACATTTGTTGCTTGACAAGGAGGGTACTATTCGCTTTCTTACATATTTTTGATTTAGCAAGGTCAGAGAAGGAAAGTTGCAAAGCCAAGGAGGTCATGTTAGCATAAGAGTACATGAAACAAGCTTTTGCTGGGCTTAATTTGAGCCGGTGATTTCCGGTGGCGGCCACCTGTACCTATTTATAACACATCTGATTTTTACCGAGCTGAAGAGAGGAAAACACACAGATCAGAAAGACAAAAGAACCATACAGAGGGAGAAAGCAGGAACCTTCTAGAGTTAGAGAAAGGGCCAAGGGAGAGAGAGGGTGTGAGGGTGTCTATTAGGGTATTTAAGGCTACCAGCCTGGCACTTGGCACGTCCACATTTTATTAAACCGGCCGCTGAGCTTCGGACACAGGCATACTTTCTTTTACAAATTAAGCACTAGCTTTCAGGTTGTTGCGTTTAACCCAGGCAGTAATTATCTTCCTTGTTTCCTGGTGGATGATCAGTTGCTTTTTGACAAATACTCACTGAAGGGGTGTACAATATCACATGAATTCACTGAAGGCATCTGTGTATGTTTAAAGTGTTACTGTAGCAAGGAACCAGAGATAAACTGAGACCAGAAGTAGGCCCGGACACACCAAAAAAGTGTCCCACATTTGTAGATCGCAATTTTTCGCGAACTGTGGCTTTATTAGAGCTGAGGGCTAATTTGTGACAAAGTATTTGATAAATGACAAGCGTTCTTCCCTTAGCTCTGCTCGGCCCTACTAATTTCTTCACCTACCCTCATGCAACTCAGTTCTTCACCCACCCTCTAACAACTCTAATTTTTCTACCTTCTGTCCTGCACCTCTAGCTATTCATCCCTCTTTTTGCACCGTCTCACCCCACCAGTATTCTCCATTCAGCTTGTGTGTCTTTCCTCCCACGTTGTCTGTTCTCCTTTCCTTTTCTCTACCCCCTTCCTGCCCTGTCATTCCCTTCTTGTATTTGTTCTGAGAGGGAAAAAGCTCGCCCTGTTGCTACCTGGTTTTTCACCGTCCATGTACATGACAGTACCTTTTGCCCACACCACAGCCCCTGATGCTCTTTCCTCCTGACTTCTAACTATTCTTTGTGGTGGGGAAGCTAATTAGACTATTGGTGAAGGCTGAAATATATATTTTCGTTCCACAAACGCCAAAATGAGTGGGATTGCCAATAATCAATGCATGATGCCAAAGAATGAACTTTGACACAATAGGTCAACAGAGTTTACTTTGATTTTGCATATGAAACTGTTTTAGAAATTGACTGGACTGCTTTGTAAAATGAGTGACTCCATTTCATATGTGACATCTTCAGTCTTTCCTGTTGTTTTAGGCAACATCACTTTGCATGTGAGGGAATTTGATTCCATGTTTCAAAAGCCAAGACAGATCGATGATTTTACATGACATGGAGCCACTTCCCAGTAGTTTAAAAAGCAAGCTAAAATGCTTTTTTGATTTTCTATTTTTCCTCCACCCAGTCATACTTTTTATTTATGTTTTGTATTAATATGTGGTTTGAAAAGTGACACTTTGTTCATGATAATAACCCTCTACTGATCATCTCCACATTTGCAGTTTTCAGCAGGATCATTTGCACTAATATGGCTTACATCTCTGCTCGGACGGCATTCTCAACTTGGATTGCTCTTCTTTTCAGAATCCTTAATCAGGGCGGTAGGGGAAGGGCAGAGATGACCCTGCAAAGGTGAATCCCATCCCAAAGCTAATGGACAAACGTCAACACTTTAAAAAAACAAATGAGCCTGCTGACAAAACTTTACCTGAATGTAGTTTTAGCTGCACCTACCACTCCTTGTGTGTTGACCAGCATTAGCAGCGTAACATACCTCAAGAAACACAGGAAAAGTTCTGTGCTAGGGCAAATTAACCTCCTTTGCCACACACTCTAACTTATACTCTTCTGTGGAAGTGTCCCTGCTCAGAGCCGTGCTGCAAGAGAGCAGACACAAACCACACTTTATGTTCTGCCATCCCAGGTCAGCCCATCATACTTCTCAGTATGACACTGAGCCAGCCAGAGTGTGTGCATGTTCTGGGTGGCGGCAGGCTGCTGGACTGCGTGGAAGCTGTGAAAGTTGGCCCACACACACAAATCGGGGGGAAAAAGCCAATGGTTGGTAGGCCCTGGGCCTCGGGCCTCCGTTGATTGGCTGACTACCCAATCAGACCCTTCAAGGTGCTTATTTTGGTGGATATACCAAGTTTCCTGGGTAACTTTTTATTGGTTTGTCAGAGGCTGATGAAAGTTAAGGGAGTAAACTACCAGTAAAAAGCTGGCGATGGAAAATTGTGTGAGCCCCACTAAATGTCCTTTTTAGGTCTCGCATACGCAGCACACATGTGCTGCATTGGGAAAAGACCTTTAGCCATCGATTTCGTTTGGCTGCCAAAAACTTGCACGCATTGCAGCAAAAAAAAATGTTAAGACTCCCCCCGCCATTTTTACATAAAAAAGAGTAGACCCAATGGTACTGGGGCCTGGGTGAGAATTGGTACGCTATAGAGTGGCCCCAGTAGCTAATGACAAACTGAAGTTTATAAACTTAGAAACATATAAGTGAAAAGATGAATCTGCAACAATTATGTCATAAGGGAATGTTATTTAATCACATTACATCAAATTCATAGCGAGGGGAGCATTACGTTTTTGTCTTTACATAAATAACAACAAATTTTGGGATTTTCTTTTTGAAAATAAAAATTGATTACTATTTGTTACAGGGCTCCATCGAAACAAACAATAAAATAAATTGAAAAGAACTGCCTGCTGGGTGGTATTTATAAATTTAGCGGGTGGAGTAGTCTTGTCTTGCCTAAAGTAAAGTCCTTTTTAGGCCAATGGTGATTGCTCTGTTTGCCAATAATTAAATTGGGCCCCTAACTCATCATTCTTTTTACTACAGGCACAGTTTCACCTCTGAAAATCTGGTTAAAAGGAGTTACTTTTCTCTCTCTGGATTTGCCTTCCCTCAGTACCATGTAATGAGTAACTGGTTGGGATGATTCTGCCCATTGAATAATACATAATACACATGGCCAAAGATTTGAAGCCCTTTCTGCCGTGCAATATTTAAATATGGGCTGTTCCTGCTCATGAATATAATAATTGCAGGTTACTTTAGCTTTGACAAAAGTTAAAGCTCCAAATTTCTATAAATTTTGCCTGAAATTTAAACAAAATGAGTCGTCTAAGGGGTTGTATAAAACGTTCACAGAGGATTCTCCTTCTTGTTAACAGGACAGCATGTGCGCCATACCTCTCATGACTGATAAAGCCTGAGTATGTCTTGCCTGCATTATTGATCAATATGTGAATCAACAATAGTCCAGTATATCATGCACCAGCCCCAGACAGGTGACCTGCCTTCCGGCCTCAATTTGCTGAAAGCATTGTCATCCATAGCCCTCACAAGAAGCATCAGGGTGTAAGTTGTATTTTGGTAGGAACCAGAAAATGAGAAAGCACTAATCCCACTCCCCGCACCATCTTATAAGATACATTTTAGGCAGTCACCTAGCCTTGTGAAATTGCACACTTACTTTGTCTAGACTAACTTTACCTTATGACCTGCCTGGGTAGGACCTGGCACCGGAAATGCACATGTTCCTCCTGCAAAAAGTTGCCTCTTGGACCCCAAATCATCAAGCTAATTGCCTTCTTTCAAACTCTCACCTTCCCAGTGGCGCTTGCATGCTGTCCTTTGGTAACAGCTTGGCTCCATCCTCAAGTTCTCTGTCCCATGGCACAGCTGTTCAAGTCCCCAACTATGGTGCCAGCCTTTTCACCATTGTTCCTGTACAACACCGAAGTTCCTCACATCACCAACAAGCATCGGAATAGCCAACAGGTCTCGCCTTTGGGACCTTATAAGTGTTTAGCCATGCAACAGTTGAGGTTGTTGCACCAAGGATATTGTGCTGGATAACCAAACACTTATAAGGTTGCAAAGGCGAGACCTATTAGCTATTCCAATGCTTGTTCCTTATGGTCTGCTGGGGAGCATAAGACATGAGGGATCCAGTTATGTTTTATGAAGCCCAAGTCTTCTTCTGAGAGTTTGGTTTCTTGTAGGAGGATGATGTCCCCTTTGGGTTTCGCTCGGTATTTCCTGCGCTTCACTGGATGGTTGAGGCCTTTAACGTTCAGAGATACAATATTAAGATTCTCTGCTACGGCTCTATTCTGCGTCATGTAGGTGTTTGCTGTCGCTAGTTACTGGGCGCAAGTAATGGGGCAAGCCTCTCCTGATGGTGACCCAACTCCATTGCCAGCTAAGTCTGTCTGCCTTACAATACCTATCATTCAGGAAAGACAACATTTTATAAAGCCTTCACAGGCGGTGTACGGTCAGAATCAAGGTTGCAGCTTCCTCTGACCCATTGGCTTGGATGTTAACTTTGCCAATTGGACATTAACATTATCTGCATTACTGTGTCTGCGCTGACTAATTGTCCCAATTGTTCCTACTGCTGATATCATAGGCACACTCATCATCCTACCTGTGGACCTACCTGGGCTTTAACTGTATCTATGTGCTAATATTGACAAGCGCAGTCCCTGGGATCCTTATCGACCTTGCAGCCTACGAGATATAGCTCAATGAGAGTAAGCCTGCCCTTAATCATCGCGTCACCTAGCCATCTCAACCACCTCTTGACTAGAAATGGCGGACAAAGAGAGCAGATCCTCCTACAAGAAAGTGAAACCGGAACAACCATCTCAGAATCACTGATAGAAGCCAGACCAGACCTAAATAGCACAATGGACATGATATTAAAAAAATTAGCAGAAGTCCATGACCTGGCCAAATCAACGAAACAAAACACTGATGCAATGCAACTAGAACTAACCGCAATCCGTGCCGATATGAACACTATGAACACGAAAACTGATGAAGCGGAACAACGAATAAGCGATGTTGAAGACACGACCTCCCAGGCCACCAAAGAGATCAAACACCTCCTCAACATCACCAGTGAGCTTAAGAAACAGAACGCGGAATTGGAAGACCGAAATAGGAGAGGGAACATACGTATTTTCGGTATTCTGGAAGGGTCAGAGTCTGATGCAGGATCATGCGTAGCCTTCCTCGAAGCTTGAATACCAATGATAATGGGGATAAACTTCCAACAGGGCCTGGAACTGGACAGAGCCCATAGAATCCCGTCGTTCAACCCTCTAAATAGAAAAGGCTCTCGCCCCATGATCTGCAAACCGCTCCGCTACCAATACACAGAAGCCATCTTAAACTACGCCAGGAAAAATCATCATGTCACCTGGGAAGGCCAACGTATTACCTTTACACAGGATTACTCCAAAGACACAGTTGACACAAGGAAAGGATTCCTACAACTTCGGGACATTCTGAGGAAGAAGAACATTCAATTCTTTTTTGCAGGACCCTTGAAATTCAGAATATTAGAGAATGGAAAACCAAGCATCTTTACAAACCCCCAAGACCTCGCACGTCACCTGGAAGACAACCCTGCCCAGGAGATGGACCTTTCTGGCGGTTCGTCAAACAAGCGAAAAACTTGATATCCATTACTTTGTATTCTTTGTCACACAACACTTACACCATTACTTTGCTTTTGCACAAATGTCATCCAAAGAAGCCCTGCATGATGTACTTCTATACAGTTAGACATATTCAGAGGTGTAAGGGTGGTAAGTCCTGTTAATTTTCAAACCCCATGTTAAACCACGACTCTTGCAGCTAGAGTTTAGTTTTTGCTCCTGAATTAGCGGTGCCAACACACTGTTATCATTGTCACTTATCACTGGAATTCCAATTCCCAACATTCAATGTTCGTAAGAAGTGCTACGGCACTTTCTGTTACTCAATTTATATGTACTTAAGGTTTATATGCTTGGGGTTTAAGGTGTAAGCATTGAGGACTAAGAATACTTAATGATGGTCCTGGTTAGACCTGACCAGGCCAGAATAGCCAAAACTAGTCCTCGTGGATCTCTAGGACCAAACACTCTGGTCCTGTGATCGGGGTCGATCAGCAGCCCTAGTTTTGTTGTTTTTGCCTGTAGTGCTCACCCCCATGTCTGCTAAAGGTGGGTTTATGAGAGAGAGTTTAGTGTTCTCTCTCCAGCCGCCTACCGTTGCAGCTGGAGAGGGTCTAGAATAGGTTTGGTTTGCAGGTATGATGAGGGGCGGCTGACCTTTCCCATGGAGCGGCGCTGTTAGCAGATAAATGTACACACTCTTGCTGGCAGTACTAACGGTGTCACTTGGCATCACCATCACCGTTCCTTTGTAAATCGTACATGTTTCTATTACTTTCATGTTTTACATCTCAAACCTTGATTTCCAAACCTGTGCTGAATATACCTAGCTGGCAGCCCATATGGACGTGGGAGGATGTGTCCTGATCTAGTCACTTATTGCAATTGTGAGGATGATTAAGTGGTGATAAACAGGTTCGACATTGAAATCCATCGGCGTTGAGTCTCTGTGCCCTCTCCTTTAAGATTTGACTAACCAACAGTGTTACATCAGGCCCCTCACACCTCTCTGATGAGGAACACCCTAGACCAGTGGTCTTAAAACCTTTTAATGTCACGCCCCCAACCCCACAGCGATCGTCGGGCGCCCCTCAGAATTTTTCTCAATTATTCTATTCAATTGACAATGTTTAAATATGTCTAGACTTATTTAAACATTGCAGTTAAGTACTGTTTTAAGAATGCAATCAAGTACATGATTGCCAAACATACTATTCTGGTCAGGCAGGCTTTAATATAGCCTTATGGCCCCCTGCAAGGGCATGCGTCTCGGGGCTGCAACGGGTTCAGGGCCTTTAACGACTGGTATATCCTGTGGCAGAAGGGCTATAAGGCAATTAGAAGATTCCACCCACTGAGGGTAGATTGTTCTAAATTAAAAAGAGAAAAAACATGAAGACAAACATTGGTATGTTGGAGCTCTGGACTTATAACAGCAATTACAAGCCATTTAAGGGCTTTAATACAGTGAAAATGTATCTCAATACATAACTGTTGGCAAATTGCCGTTTTCTTATCATTTTATCCTCCCCTCCGGAGTCAGCAACTAGGTGTTTCAGAAATGTATGAACTTTTTATTCTGTACACTGCAATAAAAGCTAGGGACAGCTGTCTTGTTCATCAATCAGACTACCTTTTAAATTAGTTTGAGCATCCGCGAGCCCGCCACCTAGCTTGAGAAACCAGTTCTCGGTGAACACCCACCATGTCATACAGGACAGTCAGCCAAGTCGATAGGGAGCCATCTCTCTTTAGTTGAATATCATTGGTTCACAAAGCCTTCCATACCAAAAGAGCCATGGTGGATGGAACTCTGGTGCTGTGGCTGTGCTATGCTCTTTCTAGCATTTTACGGTAACTAACGGTTTCATTTCCAAGTTCTGACAGTGACCTCGTCCTATTCTACTGGACATAGAACTAGTGTGCTAGGCTGTATCTCAAACCAGCTTTATAGGCTTTTCGGCTAGCACCTGTTTTAAAGAGAACCAGGGGCAGAAAAAGGTTTACAGAAATCAAAAGAACCAAATGCAATTAATTTCATATCACTATTTTTTGTGTCAAATGTTTTGGTTCTCTAAAATTTCCAAATGACTCAGCCTCACTAGCAATTATTTTCAATTGTATAAATATTTAGATATGGTGTCCTGGCTTTAGAAGTGAGGTGCCGTGAATTCTGAACCCGTTTCATAAAGGTGATGGTTTCGTTACGAATTTGATATTAGCGAACCGTAACTTATTAGTGCGGCAAGTATGAGTGTTTTCATCACGTTAGACAGATGGATTCACTACGTATTTAGGGATTTCGTTCTGAACCCTTGGGTTCCATTTTGTGTATGGCAGCCATTTTGTGGTTGCCCTCACATAGGCCGATGACCGTGGCTGAACTAGTCTTTTTAAGGACATGTACACCTTAGCTCCAGTTCGTGCCGACTCCTGTTTGACCTGAGTGAACTGACCCTGTTGCCTGAAGCTGACCTTGTTAAACCAGGTCCTGCCCTCTAGCTGATCAAGATTAAGGATCAGAGCACAGGACATCGTAAAGTTTTATTGCACACAAATATGCCTTATCCTACTCTCACCTGTTTCTGCTCCTTTCTTTATGGTCTATTTTGATTGGGTTGTGGCCTTTTTTATTATGGGTTCGTTCGACCTGTCTAAAGATGAATGTTGGGTTTGACCGATGATTGATCATGGGCTGGGCAACTGAAAAGTGGGTTTTACTGTCATGCGATACCTTTGGTGTGAATACATGTGATTGGACAGTTTGTAAATATTAGGTATTTGTCTGGAATGTGATTTTTGGCATAAAAAGGGACGACTTGCTGTGTAAAATTGAGCAGTCTCCTGAGAACTCATACCGTGATGATTTCTAGGACTTCTGTTACTGGCTGCAGCCAATAAATTTGATCTTTGACACCACCAAGAAGTTACTGTGTCTCTGTATTCTAAGACAGGTGGAACCCGAAGACTTTGGGCGTACCCCTGGCGCCGCTGGGTATTAAATAACCCGGTTCTTCAGTTGGCGCTTCCAACGTGGGGCGATCTCAGCGGTACCGGTCCAAGCCTGAAGATTGTGAGGAGCTTCGTGAGGAAATTCTGGAGGACGGCCACCACTTCATCGACCCCGGCATGTCGAATGTGGACTGAAGGTCTTTTCTGCGAGGCTTCCCGCTTTCCTGACGGCTACGAAGGACTGCTGCCCTGACTGTCGCCCTGTCTTGGACCCACTTGTGATGCTTTGTACGGCGAGACGATAGACGGGTCTTCTGGTGGCGTGACTGATACCTCAGTTAAGTAAAAGTGGGTAGCCCCCAGTCCTTAGTTTTTGGTTCTTTGGTTCTTAGTTTGTTTGGTCCTTAGTTTTGATTTGAAAATTGCAATTTCCAAAACTGAGGGTCTTGTATATTTACGAGTGTATCAGTAGAGATAATCCCTTGAAGTTTGAAGCTCGATTGGTGAGCGAAGATGCCTAATCGTAGTAAATTTGGTACTTGGTTTGGTTGTGGTTGCAACAGGGATTCCCGATTGGAGGATTCATGTCCGATACCTCCGGTTGGAACTTCGACTTATGAGCTCTATTCTAAACACTAGCAAAAAACACAGTTGATGGACAGAATGTAGAACAATGTCATACATTCACCCCAGTACAAGGATCTGGGCCTAAATCCATTGTTTTTTTGCACTCCACACCACCCTGGGTTAGACACTGGCTATATGCAAATCAGCTCTGACCCTGTGCCTCATGGGAACAGTCCAGTCCGAACTACCAAGCCATGTCTTTCCCAGACCGGAATCAAGCATCCAAGGACCGGTTTCTGGCTATCAGCCTTCATTCAGCCTGGATAGCTTGACTCCAGTGATGGGTTTCTGGCTATCAGCCTTCATTCAGCCTGGATAGCTTGACTCCAGTGGTGTGGAGAGCCTGGGACTCACGTCTGAGTATACCCAGCACACTCGGGGTGAAAATGATTTGACTTTGTGGATTAACTTATGACATTGTTGTGAGAAGTTGGCCCGATATGCAGTGTTCACTATTCTAGCTACCACTATGCATCGGTCCAAACGACCCTTATGGTGATTGGTTGTAAGTCAACCTTAGACCAGCTATCCTAGTAGCGTGGATACGAGCAGTCTTCGGGCTAAACTCTAGAGGGCGTGTTAAGCCAGCTGTTATACCACACTGGGCCAGGGACAGACTGATTTGCATATAGCCAGGTTCTGAGCTGGGATGGGGCAGTGAGATAAATAACGGTGATGGATCAAGCCCTGATCTTTGGACTGGGTAAGAGTGGTCTGCTCAATTCAGACACTCTGTTCATCACCACCCCCTTTTGTAAATCGATTTTGGCCACTATAGGTGTGGCAGGGTATACTCAGACATGAGTCCCTTTCTCACTGCTCCATCAGGATTCAAGCAAGCCGGGCCGAAGAGGCTGAAATGCCAGAAACCGGTCCCCGGTAGCTTGTCTCCTTTCTGGTAAAGAATTGGCTTGGTAGTTTAGTCTGCCCTGTTCCCATGATACACTGGGCCAGGGACAGACTGATTTGTATATAGCCAGGTTCTGAGCTGGGATGGGGCAGTGAGATAAATAACGGTGATGGATCAAGCCCTGATCTTTGGACTGGGTAAGAGTGGTCTGCTCAATTCAGACACTCTGTTCATCACCACCCCCTTTTGTAAATCGATTTTGGCCACTATAGGTGTGGCAGGGTATACTCAGACATGAGTCCCTTTCTCACTGCTCCATCAGGATTCAAGCAAGCCGGGCCGAAGTGGCTGAAATGCCAGAAACCGGTCCCCGGTAGCTTGTCTCCTTTCTGGTAAAGAATTGGCTTGGTAGTTTAGTCTACCCTGTTCCCATGATACACTGGGCCAGGGACAGACTGATTTGCATATAGCCAGGTTCTGAGCTGGGATGGGGCAGTGAGATAAATAACGGTGATGGATCAAGCCCTGATCTTTGGACTGGGTAAGAGTGGTCTGCTCAATTCAGACACTCTGTTCATCACCACCCCCTTTTGTAAATCGATCACATACCCCTTGAACACCAAGTGAAAGGACACCACACAAGTGTTATGAAAATAAACAGTATATTTATTAGAATCACAACAGCCCTGTACTCTTTATGAGGACAGGGTACTAAGCACAGAACAAAACTCTTAGGAAAATACTTCAAGTGCACAATCAATACAAGTGCCCGAGGGCACGGAAAGTTTAGAGGTCTCGGGCGGACCCGATAAGGCAAGTCGGAAGCGAGGGACTCGGGACCCTTAAGTAAGGAGGCTATGCGGGCACCGAAATGCCGAAGTTACCTAGCCACAAGGGCTGCGGCTGCACAAGTCTTACAGGCGTCGGGGGTCTTCGCTGACGAGCCAGGAGCCGGAAGGAAGGAGTTGCTGGCCGGCGACCAGTGAAGAATAGTTCGTAGAGATCCAAGCCTGGATCAGAGATCGATGATACCTGAAAGCAGAGGGGACCAAGTTCGTACTACTAGCCAGTAGTCAGAGGGTACCAGGAGGGCACCGGATGGCCGTCACCTCGACTAGGTGAGTGGGCGACGCTAGGCTCTGCAGTCTCACGGACCAGGAGGCGTTGTCGGCGACCAGGATGGAGGTGCGAGCTGTCCCACGAAAGTTGATGCTGTCGGCGTCGCTGGGCCCAGGGTTGGGGCAACAAGCCTTGGCAGATTTCAGCGCCACGTGGTGGGCCTAAAATGGCGTCTTGAGTGGACCAGGAGGGTCCGGGGTGCTCCTCTCGTAAAAGGGAGCAAGGGCCGGTCTGGAGCAACCAGACCAGCAGCCGTGGTTGTCGGATGTCGTCAAGGAGGTCACAGGCCAGCGGCTAGTAACCGGACAACGTGCTGAGCGGCAAAGCAGAAGGGCCCCACGCAGATCGTGGAGATGCTGGGAGACTGCACTTCGATGCTGGAGCGGCTCAGGGTCGGGGCTTCTCGGACCCCAGAGCACTCACCAGTGGATTCCTTCGGTGATCGTGCTGGTTAAGAAAGCGTGCAGGTTTTGATGATGGCCGGTCCCTCGAGGTCTCGTCGCACCCACAGGTCTCAGCTAAGCTGACGATGTGGGTAGAGGTCAGAGGTGCCAGGGAAGCAGGTTCTCGTCGAGCTGGGTCGTCGGATTCCTGAGGAAGGACTTGCAGCAAACCGCAGAGTTCTTAGATGGTGCCTGCGGATGCAGGGTGACTACTCCTTAGCCACAAGGGAGAAATCTTGAGAAGAGTCTCGAATGTCCTTTCGTAGAAAGTAGTTCTTGATTCAAAGATGATCTAATTTGGAAGGGTCCCCGCTCCTGCCTTTATCCTAAAGAAAGGGGTGGGTACATGACTAGGTCCTGCCCTAGGGGTGGGACCAGGAAGGGGGGCAGTTACACCCCTCTCCCCTGCCGGGCTTTCCCCAGGTCAGGGGCTGCGCGCCCCTGGAACTGGTTGTAGCCGGCAGATGCGTAGTGAGCACTGGGGTGCCACTCCGCAGTCACCTTCTCGCACAGCCCTACCTACCCAGAATACACAAAACCCTGTCTGGGATGGTGCGAACACCGCCCCTGACAGGAAACCCTTTGTCCAAGCTCTCCTCGCTGGAAGGACTCCCAGCAGCAGGAGGTCAGACTCGTGTCTGTGGTGGCAGCATCCATTTTGTGGAGCTGAGGCTTCAGTTAACTTTAACCGGGGTTCACAGTTACGTACATGTCGTGTCCCTCTAGAAGGGCGGAATGCTAACCTCGTCGCCAGAATTGGTGAGGGGGCAGCATCCCGATTCGTATGACACCTTACTCGACATGTCTTGATAACGCGATACCGAAGTTACCGACATGGTATGCGTTATCATGGAACAGCCATTGGGTCTTGGTTCCGCAAGCTGCAACCGGGCTCGGCTCGTGCCAGAGCCCAACTCACACGGTTCCATGCACTCTGCCTTCAGGATTGTCAAGGCCTGCCATAGGAGTGACTGATAGGAACTCGGGTGTCCATTTTAGGTTAGATATAGGGATACTATACCTACAGCAACGGGCGAGTACGCCACGTTGCCCCAGCTGTCGTGCAGCCAGTTGTGTCAGATTTAGATGGCCATCCAGGGGTGGCATAATACATGCTTCGGCCCCTGGTAGGCCCTGGGTACACCGATGCCCTGAGTTACAGGGTCTGACAGGGTGGCCCAGTTCCAATTGGGTAGTGCACCTAAGGTACACACATTAATTTAGCGAGAGAACAGCTAGGCTGTGGGTCGGATTAGCAGGCCCACAGCCCGAGAAAGTCGTAAACCAGTGAAACAAAAGCAAAAAGTCCGGGTGATCATAGGATTGCAGACCCTACTCTTCGACATGACCCCCCCCCCCAAACGTTGGGACAATAAACTAACCTTGACCAGGTGAGTCTTCTTGTTCTAAGTGGAAATACCTGGAGAGCCCATCTGCATTGCCATGATCAGTGCCAGGTCTATGCTCCACTGTGAAGTCCATCCCCTGTAGGGAAATGGACCACCTAAGCAGTTTGGGGTTTTCACCCTTCATCTGATTTAGCCATAGGAGGGGCTTATGGTCGGTCTGAATCTTGAAATGAGTGCCAAACAAGTATGGCCTCAGTTTCTTCAGGGCCCACACCACAGCGAAGGCCTCCCTCTCTATAGCTGACCAATTTTTCTCTCTGGGGGTCAGCCGTCTGCTTATAAAAGCAATGGGCTGGTCATTACCATCAAAATTCAGTTGAGATAGAACAGCTCCCACACCCAACTCAGAAGCATCTGTTTGGACAATGAATGGTTTGGAGTAGTCTGGACTCTTGAGGATAGGTGCCGTGCACATGGCCTGTTTTAGGTCATCGAATGCTTTTTGACAGCTCGCTGTCCACTGAACCTTTTTTGGCATTTTCTTACTCGTCAGTTCATTAAGCGGAGTCACAATCGATCCGTAATTTCTGACGAACTTTCGGTAGTAACCAGTCAGGCCCAAGAAAGCTCGAACCTGAGTCTGGGTGGTTGGAGGAGCCCAGTCCCTGATTGACTGTATCTTGCTCTCCAGTGGTTGAACTTGGCCTCCACCGACAAGGTGGCCCAAGTATACAACCTGTGTCTGCCCTATCTGGCACTTGGTAGCCTTGATAGTGAGACCTGCTGCTTGCAGAGCCTCTAACACTTTCTGCAGGTGGACCAGGTGATCCTCCCAGGTGGAGCTAAAGACAGCAATATCGTCAAGATACGCCGCACAGAAGTCATCCAGCCCAGTGAGAACGTGATTCACCAACCGTTGGAAGGTGGCAGGTGCATTTTTCAAACCAAAGGGCATCACCACGAACTGATAATGCCTACCAGGGGTAGAAAATGCGGTCTTAGGCTTGGCGTCCTCAGCTAACCTGATTTGCCAATACCCAGCTGTCAGGTCAAACGTACTTAAGTAGTTGGCCGAAGCCAATCTATCGATAAGCTCGTCTGCCCTTGGTATTGGGTGGGCATCAGTCTTAGTGACTGCATTGAGACCCCTGTAGTCTACGCAGAACCTCATCTCTTTCTTACCGCCCGGGGTGTGAGGTTTCGGCACTAGAACTACGGGACTAGCCCAAGGGCTATCCGAGGGTTCAATGACTCCCAGCTCCAACATTTTCTGCACTTCACTTTTGATGCCGTCTCTAACGTGATCGGGCTGCCTGTAGATTTTACTCTTGATGGGCAAGCTGTCACCAGTGTCAACCTCATGGGTACACCAATTGGTCTGACTGGGTGTTAGAGAGAACATATGCCGGAAGGATTGAAGAACCTGTTTACAATCCCCCTGTTGATGTTCGGAGAGGCTGCCACAAAAGACAACACCGTCCACCGATCCATCGTCAGGATTCTGAGTGAGAAGGTCGGGGAGAGGGTCACTCTCCTCCTCCTGTCCCTCATCTATGGCCATGAGCAAGCTCATGTCCTTCCTGTCGACATATGCCTTGAGCCTGTTGACATGAAGCACCCTGTGGGGGCTCCGGGGAGTTCCAAGGTCCACCAGGTAGGTGACCTCTCCCTTTTTCTCCAGGATGGTGTAGGGCCCGGACCATTTGTCCTTGAGTGCTGCTGGGGCCACTGGCTCCAACGCCCACACCTTCTGTCCGGGCTGATAAACAGTCAAGACAGCCTTTTGGTCATGCCAAGCTTTTTGTAAGTCTTGGCTGGCCTTAAGGTTTTCGGATGCCTTCTCCATGTACTCAGCAATCCGCGAGCGGAGACCAAGGACATAGTCCACTATGCTGGTTGCAGGCTTTTTGAGAGGTCTCTCCCATCCTTCCTTCACCAAACACAGGGGTCCTCTTACAGGATGCCCGTACAAAAGTTCAAAAGGGCTGTAGCCAACCCCCTTCTGTGGGACTTCTCTGTAAGCGAATAAAAGGCAGGGAATCAGGATGTCCCATCTACGCCGGAGCTTTTCAGGTAGTCCATGAATCATCCCTTTCAGGGTCCTGTTGAACCGCTCAACAAGCCCATTGCATTGTGGATGATAGGGTGTAGTGAACTTGTAGTTGACACCACATTCCTTCCACATAGCAGTCAAATAGCTCGACATGAAGTTTGCACCTCTGTCAGAGACAACCTCCTTAGGGAAGCCCACTCTGGAGAACACTCCAACTAGGGCTCTTGCCACAACAGGTGCTGTAGTGGTCCTAAGGGGAATAGCTTCAGGATACCTGGTGGCATGATCCACTACCACCAGTATAAACTTGTGCCCTGATGCTGTTGGGGGTTCCATTGGACCGACAATGTCAATCCCCACTCGTTCAAAGGGCACCCCCACCACAGGCATTGGTATAAGGGGGGCCTTTGTCATGCCACCTGACTTACCACTGGCTTGGCAAGTGACACAGGAGTGACAAAACTCCTTGGTATCTTCTTTCATGTGAGGCCAGTGAAAGTGCGAGACAAGCCTGTCCCACGTCTTCGTCTGGCCTAAGTGTCCTGCTAAGGGAATCTCGTGGGCCAAGGTAAGAAGGAAACCACGCTGAGACAAGGGGATAACCAGCCTCCTGGTCATGCCAGGCTTGGGGTCTCTTGCCTCAGTGTACAGGAGTCCATCCTCCCAGTATACCTTGTGGGTACCTGTGGCGTTCCCAGCAGCCTCAGCAGCAGCCTGCTGTCTGAGGGGTTCAAGGGAAGGGCAGTCTAACTGGTCCTTCCTCAGGTCTTCTCGTGAGGGTCCCCCTGAGCCCAGAAACTCAACTTGATCAAGTTCGAGTTCTTTAGGTTCAGTTTCCCGCAATTCCTGGAGGTCAGCCTCCTCTGAGACTTGATCCTCGACCTGGGGCAAGGGGGAAGGCGAGGCCTTAACCCGACTGTTCTTCTTCTTGGGAGGTGTCTGGTCCATTGTTCCAGGATCCAGCACCGATTCAGTGGGGCATCGTCTGACCTGTGACCTAGTCACAGCAAGCACATGTGCCGGCAAGCCTAACATTTCCATGTGAGTCCGGTGCTCCACTTCTGACCATTGTGATGACTCCAAATCATTGCCCAACAAACAATCCACTGGGAGGTCTGAACTAACGACAACCTTTTTCTGGCCATTTACCCCTCCCCAGGAGAAAGCAACAATCGCCATACTATGACTGGTAGTGACGTTGCTGGCATTGGTCACCAGGAAATCTGTACCTGGCATGATCTGTCCAGGGTCCACAAAGTTAGGCGTCACCATGGTGACGCTGGCACAAGTGTCCCTATAGGCCTGAGCCATTCTTCCATTGATCAAAGGCGTCTGTCGGTATTTGCCCAAAGTATTGGGACTGACATCAGGGGATATATCCACATCCCCCGTACAGACAAGGACAGCCTGAGTGAGCGTGCCAACTAAGTTGTCACACCCCTCAGAACCCAAGGTTAACCCAACTAGTCCCTTGGGAGGCGCACTACTACTGCTGGCTGTACTAGGGGGCACAGGTGCCTTAGGGGCTGCAGTGGAAAACAGCTACGGGAGGGCTCTAATCAGCAAGGCTGAGCCAAAATATCAATGAACAAAAGAAATTGCCAGTGCTGATGTAAATACTATTTAAACAACTAATGTCCAAACCTGAACTCAAGAATAAGGACGGGGTGCACTATTTAATAGTTTTTTATTTTAAACAAAATTTTAAAGCAAGCAAGAAGTTTCAATATTTTCATTTACACAGGGACGTATTTACAAAAAGGACACAAGAAGCTAAGAAAGTGATTTGGAAACCATCAATCATACAAAATTTCATACATGTCACATCCATTCAAAACACAATCACACCATTCAGGGAGAAGGGGAATATAAAGCACGGTTAAAAATCTGTACACCAGGATATACTACAAAATCAAACAATAGGCCACTGTCTGCGGAGACTTTTTTTTCGAGACCAGATAACAAAGCAAATCGTTATGTATTGTACAATCCTATGCAAGTTGACAAACAAAAACTTCTTAATGGTAGAACACGGTATTGTACTAGCGACCAAGGGAAAACAAATAAACTCTTGTCGCTCTGGCAGACACGTTGTGGCTGGGGCCTACGCGTTTCGAATCCCGCTGGTTTGTAAGGGATTCTCCTCAGGGCCTTCTGTAGTATCTGAATGAAAAAAGGGGGAAAACAAAAGTACGAAAAGAACAAATTACCAACAAGAAACAAGTGTTTTTAAAGTAATCATGAGACTCAACATCAGTAAACCCGACAAAGTGAGTCTCCGTGTTTATATTTTCTTACCAGTGGAAACAAAGCCAATGTTGGACTAAAGCGGGGGGCAATACAGTAGTCTTGGTATCTAAAATAAGAATGCATATTTTTAGTTTAACCTTATGTGACTCGATGGAATGGAGAGGTTAAAACCTAGTCGACAATCCTACTTGCCTGGTGTCCTTGCTTAAGGTACCGGCGGAGACGTAGAGAATCGAGCGGGGGACGGAGTTCCTTCTGTAGAGCAAGGAATATTTTTAGAATATGCTAAAATGCATAGCACGATGATAGATCTAAAGTTGTTGTCGAGCTTACCAATAGTGTGAGCTGGCCTTGATGTTTCAAGGTAGAACCCGCAATTTGGTGCTTTATCGTCCGTGCTAAACAGAGGAAAAAGCGGTTATAGACAGCGCTTCGCTTGCCACCTTTCGGGTTGTTTGGTTGTCCAACTATTATTACCTGGGTTCATCCAGCGAGGCGCGTTTAAAGAGATTTTCTAAATTCTTCACAGGGCAAGAAGAGACGCTCAGAGTTTCTGAAGGATATATAAATGCCTATATCGAAAGGGATAAGACAGAGGATGAAATCGGGCACGGTGGAATTACCTTAGGCTGAAGTATAATATAAGCAGAAAGCGCTTACCGCCTAGTATCTCAATCAGACTTTCTAATGTTGTTAATTCTGACACGTTCGGAAGATTTTAACTTTCGTCCGACCTGGAAAAAAGCAGGCTGGGTTTTAGAAGAATTTAGTGGCACCACCAAGGGAACAAGAGCAGAAAGAGATTTGTTAACTTACTCGTGCGGTCAGCCGGCAACCGCCGGTCAACTGGCGTTGTAAGGAGTACTAGTCTCTGGCGCATGCGTCTCACGAGCCAACGGTTGTGGCTAACTCAACTATATAGGGTTACATCGCGCGCTTTTGAGGACGGAACCAAATCCCGGGCTGGATTGCAGGCCTAACGTAGTGAATGATCAAGGATGAAAGAAAGGATTTCATAGTTTGAAAATTTCACTTAATTCATTCAGGCCGGATGTGGTCGTATCGAATTTAACGATGAGATATGCCTCTCTTTTGGACAACTGTAAATCCATGTCCCCCCCACGGGGATCTTTTTCAATCCGTGATATCACCGTCCATTTGAGGTCACTGATGTTATGCTGTAATTGTGTCCAGTGTTGCACCAATGGTGCGTTCTCGGTTTTATGTCTCAGACTGGATTTATGTTGTGAAATGCGCTGCCGCACTTCTTGGCTGGTTTTACCTATATACAGAAGTAGACAGGGGCATAATATGCCATATACGACATATTTACTTTTACAGTTGCTGAAAGGATTGTGCCTCCACGATATTCCATTATGTTGGAAAAGGGAACCTTCCACTGTGGAGGCACAACATAAGCAACTGCCACATTTGTGGTGTCCCGTCACTGGTGGCATTCCCATCATTTGTCTCAGTGTGGGCGGTTTAGGTGTAGGCAAAGCCGCACGTACGATGTGATTGGCTATGTTGTTTTCCTTCTTGAAAGCGAACAGGGGTGGTTCTAGAAGGTTGTCATCTAACTTACTCACTAAATGCCAATTTTGATTAATGATTTTTTTGAGTTGATTAGCATTCGGGCAGAATGTAGTTACGCAAACCTGTCGTTTCAATTTGGCTTTCTCTTTGCGTTCTAGGAGGGTTTCACGAGGGGTCCACTGGGCTCGCTTTTTGCAGTTTTTTACTAGCTTTTTCGGGTACCCCCTCTCGCACAGTTTAGATATTAGTTTCTCTGAGTGTAGATGGAAATCCTCAGTGTACGTGCAGTTTCGGCGGACCCGCAGAAACTGCCCGTAAGGGAGATTCTCCCTAAGGCTGCGCGGGTGATTGCTGTTAAACATCAGGGCTTTGTTGCGGTCTGTGGGTTTGGTAAACAGCGTGGTTGCTAATTTACCTTCTCTCGGGAAGACTTCCACGTCTAGAAAAGAGATTTTACTCATGGACTGAGTGAGGCTGAATTTAATGTCGGTTGTCCTAGAGTTAAGCCACTGGTGGAACAGGGATAGAGTGTTGGTATCACCTGTCCATATCATGAACACATCGTCAATAAATCGGAGCCAAGTGAGTTTTACTTTTACAGTATTGGCACCACCTTTTCGATTGGCCTTCTTGATTCTTCTTTTTCTGGGAAGCCTGACCCCCCCCCCCTCTTTGGGTTGTTGGGGACCTGTCGAAGACTTCTGGTCAGTTTGTTCCCCTTTCAAATCTTTACCCTTCTGGTCTGCTTTCTTCTGACCACCCTGGTTCTGGCCCTGGTTTTGCTTAACCCTTGTTCTGACCCATCTGTCTGCCTTCTTTCCCAATTCTTGGGGAGAGGTCAGATCCGAGTCGACAAGGTGCTGATGCAACAACTGGTTCTGACAATTGTTTAAAATCTGTTCTCGCATGATCAAATTATACAATCCTTTGTAATCAGTAACCTTACTGCCCAGCAACCAGCCCTCCAAAGCCTTAGTGGCACAATCAACGAAATCAGACCAGTCCTGAGACTGAGTTTTCTGGGTATCCCTGAACAGCAACCTGTACTGCTCAGTGGTTAGGCCGAATCCATCAATCAGTGTGTTCTTCAGGACCTGGTAATTGTTAGCATCCTCTACTCTAGTAGTGAGGAGCTTATCTCTACCTTTACCTTCAAAGGAGAGCCACAAGATAGCTGCCCACTGACTCTGGGGGAAGCACTGTACAGTGCAGGCCCGCTCCAAAGCAGTAATCCACTTGTGGATGTCGTCCCCTTGCTTAAAGGGGGGCACTATCTTATTCAGGTGCTTAGTGTCTAAACTCCTGGGTTCCCGTGGGGGAGTGCTGCCACCAGTGGGAATTGTCCCACTCAATTCTTGCTCTCTAGCAAAGGCGAGTCTCTCTTTGGCTAGGGCCAGTTCTTCCCTTTCGATCCGCAGATTGACTTCCCGCTCCTTCGCTTCGTACACTCTCCTCTGAGGGGATGTCATCCCTCTTCGAGCAAAGCCTCGAGAGCCATTGGTTTGAACGGATCTATTAGAGCCTCTCGACAGAGACCTAATTCGTCCATTCCCAATGTTAAGCTGGCCTGAGAGAGGCCCCAGGGGTCTCCTGGTACCATTCTCGTGCCGGCTTAAGTTGTCCTGGGTTAGCTGGCTAACTATGACTGGACCTTTGTCTGCCTCGTCCCCAGATGTCTCTGGCTCCCCGTCCTCCTCTTCACCTTCTGCGGAGAGATGGATAAGGTCAGGGTCACCTCGGGTTCCCTCGAGGGGTGGCATACTCTCTTCTGGATGAGAAGGGTCGGTGTTACCCGCCCTCCTAGCATCATAAGTCTCCAAGAGACCAATCAGAAACGGAGTTGTAGGGTTTGAACCCTGTTTTAGCTTCCGAGACGTACAGAGTTGTCGCATCTCTTGGAAGCTAAGTGCAGCATATCTGGACGTGACCTGTGGAGGGTCGACTGACACAAGGGGAGACTCAGAGTTTCCTCCTTTGTCTGACATGCTGCTTCTAGTGTGGTGTAAGTGATGCACCTACCTACACTATATGTTTACCTACTGATCCCTTGCTAAGAGTTGTAGCCAAGGTGTGCTAAGCCTTGAGGAGCTACAACAGCTGGTTCAGTAGAACTCAGAGTATTCTAAGCTAAGTTATATGTACCTGAAGTACTTATGCGATCTTTCACAAGATATTCTTAGGATACGCGTGGTAAAACAACAGCAAGCTCAAATCCCAACCGCTGCCACCAATGTGAGAAGTTGGCCCGATATGCAGTGTTCACTATTCTAGCGACCACTATGCATCGGTCCAAACGACCCTTATGGTGATTGGTTGTAAGTCAACCTTAGACCAGCTATCCTAGTAGCGTGGATACGAGCAGTCTTCGGGCTAAACTCTAGAGGGCGTGTTAAGCCAGCTGTTATACCATCACATACCCCTTGAACACCAAGTGAAAGGACACCACACAAGTGTTATGAAAATAAACAGTATATTTATTAGAATCACAACAGCCCTGTACTCTTTATGAGGACAGGGTACTAAGCACAGAACAAAACTCTTAGGAAAATACTTCAAGTGCACAATCAATACAAGTGCCCGAGGGCACGGAAAGTTTAGAGGTCTCGGGCGGACCGGATAAGGCAAGTCGGAAGCGAGGGACTCGGGACCCTTAAGTAAGGAGGCTATGCGGGCACCGAAATGCCGAAGTTACCTAGCCACAAGGGCTGCGGCTGCACAAGTCTTACAGGCGTCGGGGGTCTTCGCTGACGAGCCAGGAGCCGGAAGGAAGGAGTTCCTGACCGGCGACCAGTGAAGAATAGTTCGTAGAGATCCAAGCCTGGATCAGAGATCGACGATACCTGAAAGCAGAGGGGACCAAGTTCGTACTACTAGCCAGTAGTCAGAGGGTACCAGGAGGGCACCGGATGGCCGTCACCTCGACTAGGTGAGTGGGCGACGCTAGGCTCTGCAGTCTCACGGACCAGGAGGCGTTGTCGGCGACCAGGATGGAGGTGCGAGCTGTCCCACGAAGGTTGATGCTGTCGGCGTCGCTGGGCCCAGGGTTGGGTCAACAAGCCTTGGCAGATTTCAGGGCCACGTGGTGGGCCTAAAATGGCGTCTTGAGTGGACCAGGAGGGTCCGGGGTGCTCCTCTCGTAAAAGGGAGCAAGGGCCGGTCTGGAGCAACCAGACCAGCAGCGGTGGTTGACGGATGTCGTCAAGGAGGTCACAGGCCAGCGGCTAGTAACCGGACAACGTGCTGAGCGGCAAAGCAGAAGGGCCCCACGCAGATCGTGGAGATGCTGGGAGACTGCACTTCGATGCTGGAGCGGCTCAGGGTCGGGGCTTCTCGGACCCCTGAGCACTCACCAGAGGATTCCTTCGGTGATCGTGCTGGTTAAGAAAGCGTGCAGGTTTTGATGATGGCCGGTCCCTCGAGGTCTCGTCGCACCCACAGATCTCAGCTAAGCTGACGATGTGGGTAGAGGTCAGAGGTGCCAGGGAAGCCGGTTCTCGTCGAGCTGGGTCGTCGGATTCCTGAGGAAGGACTTGCAGCAAACCGCAGAGTTCTTAGATGGTGCCTGAGGATGCAGGGTGACTACTCCTTAGCCACAAGGGAGATATCTTGAGAAGAGTCTCGAATGTCCTTTCGTAGAAAGTAGTTCTTGATTCAAAGATGATCTAATTTGGAAGGGTCCCCGCTCCGGCCTTTATCCTAAAGAAAGGGGTGGGTACGCAACTAGGTCCTGCCCTAGGGGTGGGACCAGGAAGGGGGGCAGTTACACCCATCTCCCCTGCCGGGCTTTCCCCAGGTCAGGGGCTGCGCACCCCTGGAACTGGTTCTAGCCGGCAGATGCGTAGTGAGCACCGGGGTGCCACTCCGCAGTCACCTTCTCACACAGCCCTACCTACCCAGAATACACAAAACCCTGTCTAGGATGGTGCGAACACCGCCCCTGACAGGAAACCCTTTGTCCAAGCTCTCCTCGCTGGAAGGACTCCCAGCAGCAGGAGGTCAGACTCGTGTCTGTGGTGGCAGCATCCATTTTGTGGAGCTGAGGCTTCAGTTAACTTTAACCGGGGTTCACAGTTACGTACATGTCGTGTCCCTCTAGAAGGGCGGAATGCTAACCTCGTCGCCAGAATTGGTGAGGGGGCAGCATCCCGATTCGTATGACACCTTACTCGACATGTCTTGATAACGCGATACCGAAGTTACCGACATGGTACGCGTTATCATGGAACAGCCATTGGGTCTTGGTTCCGCAAGCTGCAACCGGGCTCGGCTCGTGCCAGAGCCCAACTCACACGGTTCCATGCACTCTGCCTTCAGGATTGTCAAGGCCTGCCATAGGAGTGACTGATAGGAACTCGGGTGTCCATTTTAGGTTAGATATAGGGATACTATACCTACAGCAACGGGCGAGTACGCCACGTTGCCCCAGCTGTCGTGCAGCCAGTTGTGTCAGATTTAGATGGCCATCCAGGGGTGGCATAATACATGCTTCGGCCCCTGGTAGGCCCTGGGTACACCGATGCCCTGAGTTACAGGGTCTGACAGGGTGGCCCAGTTCCAATTGGGTAGTGCACCTAAGGTACACACATTAATTTAGCGAGAGAACAGCTAGGCTGTGGGTCGGATTAGCAGGCCCACAGCCCGAGAAAGTCGTAAACCAGTGAAACAAAAGCAAGAAGTCCGGGTGATCATAGGATTGCAGACCCTACTCTCCTACAATTGTGCTCTTCTGGAATATTCTAAGTTGGTGTGATAGGTTTTCAGGAATATGTTCTGATTTATATTTGGTGTATTTTTAACCTCATAATAATGTAGATTGTGTTTTGTGGCAGACTCATTTCTCCTCATTTGGTCTATTCATTCCCCATCTGAGTGAGTGTGGTGTTTGTATGGATGTGTGAGGTATGCTTGTGAAACGCTTGAGGAATGTGTGATTGTTTTCTCAATGTCGATTGTCCACTCCCATTGTGGTTTATGATTTAATTGTATTCCTTGTGTGAATTTCAAATGACTCTTTAGAGAATATTGGTCGAAATAAAAGAGCTATTAAATAGCATATGGTTGCATTGTATATTTTCCTTTGCAGTCCTGGAATTTTTGTTTCTAATTGACATATATCAGCACTGGCATCTTGTTTGTTGTTCTACAATACAAAGGAAAGCATGCCCGCTTAGAATCTCTCCTACGTGATCCACACTACATAAAGGGCTACATAACCCCCTCAATGACCCCACAGTACCTTTTAGTCCTTATAGACCTTGTAGTAGGGTCCCTAAAATCCAGAGTTAGGTGGGTAGCCCTGCCCTGTGGGAGGGCCGGGCCGAATTTCAAGGCCCCCGGCGCCCTCTTGATGACGACACCAGCGCGCGCCTCGCGTAGCCCCCTGGGAGGTGTAGTCACGGGGGTTGCGGGCGCGGGAGTGCAGGGTCCATGGCAGGAAACAAACAAGGGTAGCAAAGTAGCCGGGGGGACTCCCGGAGCCGTATCCCTCACGGCAACACCGGGAGAGCAGGAGGTGACTGGCAAGCTGGTACTGCTAACAAGCGCGTCCCGCGCTGCGGGAGGGCCGGGCCGAATTTCAAGGCCCCCGGCGCCCTCTTGATGACGACAGCAGCGCGCGCTTTGCGGAGCCCCCTGGGAGGTGTAGTCAAGGTCGCTGCGGGAGTGCAGGGTCCATGGCAGGAAACAAACAAGGGTAGCAAAGTAGCCGGGGGCACTACCGGAGCCGTATCCCTCACGGCAACACCGGGAGAGCAGGAGGTGACTGGCAAGCTGGTACTGCTAACAAGCGCGTAAGCCTAGTGTGCGTAAGTACACCGTGTTAAAAACTGTACCAACCAGCGAACCTTATCTTCTAGGGCTTAAAAGCATCCTTAGTCATTTTCTATTGACCAGGTTTCGGCTCACCCTCATCCATTACCTCATGGCACACCCTCGCGGCTTCCACAGAGGCCAGTGCCTCCTGCCCTGTGGCTGCAACAGTGAGTCTCCTCAAGACATGATGCACTTTATAATGTTTTGTAGTTTTTATGCTGTCCCTAGAAAGTTATTTATTATTCCCATTCTCAAAAAAGTGGGTGTAAGGCGTGTGAGACCAGCTCTTATCTTTTTACAACTCCTCTCTAATGACACTGTTTCGCATACGCTTCACTTTTTACGGGTCGCTGTTAGACTCAGGTCAAGCTGCGATTAACTTCTGTACTGTAATTCATGAATTTCTATTTTATGTTTTGATTAAATTGGACATATTTTATTTGTCAATCTGCAACTTGGAAGATGTTTTATCATTTTACTTACCTTTTCCCAAGCCAATAATTGTATCTTCGTACCCTAGGACCCAGACTAGTTCCGGACCTCGGCCTCTTCAGGGAGCAGTAGCATTTCTAAGTTCGGGGTCCCACTGTCTTGAGTGTAACCAGGCGCTCTAAAAGTGGTTTTATTATTATTTTGTATGACTTTTATGGTTTTCCTTTGTAAAACCGAATAAAGTTTGTTGATAATAATCACTAGGGGATTCATTTACAGGGTAGCATGGTATCCCTCACAATAACTCCAGGAGTCACAGTCCACACAATGTACATGCTTTGTTCCCCCTACTTCCAACCTTACATATACCCCTAATCACCTGCCCAAACCTCCCCCTAATGATGCCAATGTGGTCCTCTGTCAACCCACAGACAATATTTTTGGCCTCTTTGAAACTGCCCATACAATAAAAATGCTGCAGTTGTAAATACATATTAACTACCATTTGTTGTGTTTGAAACATTTTATTGAATAATAAAACCTAATAAACATAATCTGATTATTAAAGCAAAACAGAACATCCGTTGCCATACTCATAAGAGATAAAAATTGTACATAAACATCAACATACTGTAACACTGCAAAGTTATGTAGAGCACAATTCCTAATTTCGGGCAATCTTTAAAGTTCAACGATAGAAACGTTCATAAAGAACAGGAAAGGAAAGAAAGAAGGTGGGATACAGTAATTTCATTAATGTAATACTTCCTACATATAGAAAAACAAAATTAATTATTTTCCTTAAGCAATAATGTCTGCACACTAAAATACTAAGAGAAAAATATTGATAAATGAACATTTTATGTGTATAAGAACAGGAAAGGGAAGAAAGAAGGTGGGATACAGTAATTTCATTAATGTAATGCTTCCTACACATAGAAAAACAAAATTAATTATTTTCCTTAAGCAATAATGTCTGCACACTAAAATACTATGAGAAATATATTGAACAATGAACATTTCATGTGAAATTTGAATTCAATTTGAATACTTTAACCTACTCAGCATTATTTGACTCATGATTACAACCTGAATGCTTTCTGGAAAGGAACCGCCTCATGGGGTTCAAAATCACATATTTTCCAACAATAGGATTACAATGATAAACTTGAATTTCAATTCAATTAATTGATTTCGGCCGTTTTGGAGATCAGCAATTTTAAATATATACAAAATCCATACACTTTTGTAAAATTGTCACCTAAACTTGAATTCAATCCACCTTTTGATTAAACACTTCCCATTCCAGCCACCATCACAGGACCACTTGTTCTTATCTTCCCAATTAGTGATAATGCTTCAGATGGCAACAACAATAAATATGTTTAGAATGTTACCTCCGCAAGGAAAAACATGCCATTTCTGAATCATGGTGCACAATAAAATGTAGGAACAGAAGGGCATTTTTAGGTATAGCATTCATTAAGGTTTGACCAGGCTTGAAACTAGAGTTCCTGAACTTTTGGACATTTAAATGTCATATTTTAAAAGAGTTCAAACAGACTCAGCACGAGCTCTGCGAAAAATTGAAGCTGAGTGAATTGTACTTAGAGAAAATGTGCTGATTAGTAATCTATTGATGTATAATACAGTGGTCAGGCAATGCTTGTGGATCTAATCTATTCAGATTTTAACTCCATAGTTTGTTCAATAAATTGACTAGGCATAATACTTGAAGGTCCATCTCTCAGATCAGTTCATTTACAGTTTTATTTGCAATAACACTAAAAGAGATCAATGAAAAATAGATTTTAAAAGCCATGGGTAGAATTGATCCTTGGTCTAAATCTAGATTATAGTCTGCAATAGAAACCAGTACAAACAGATCAAATATAAAAGGATTGAATATGTTTATTATAGTGGTTTAGAGTAAACCCAGAAGACACACATTGGTCCTAAAACTCAGAAAATGTATCTAAAGATTATGATTACATCCAATTTATGTCCAAAGACCGCTTTAGATGCTTTCCTGTTTAAGTGACAACATTTGCAAATATACTTAACAAAACATTAAAGCTGGATGTCAGAAATTCTGTCTTTAAGTATTGTGTAAGAGTTATGTGTGATGATTTTTATTTGATCTGAAGCAACACTATCATAAAATAGGTATGTGCACAGGTTATCATTCAACTAACATTATTAGCAAACTTATTTTGGAGGGAATTGAAAAAATTGCATCATGTACCAAGGGTTTTATTGTTCAAAAATCCACTAGTTCGGTAATTCACAGAGTTTGCAAATGCTAAACCCCTTTTTGAAATGTACTAAGCCCATTTAACAATTCAGAATTTGGAAGGGGAATGTTAATAGTGTCCCTTCCGAATATGTAATACATCCTTAAGGTATGTATTAAGCTTTGAAACCATATGTGGGCTGAAAAACAGTAACACGAGGTAGTAACCCAAGGGGACATTTGTGAATCTGAAAGTAAAATGGGGTGCATTAAAAATGCCTTTATTTAAAAGCCATCACAGACAAAGTAGTGTGCTGACTCCACGAACAACCACTTTTACCAAATGGATTATTAATACATGAACCTCAGTATTTCCTATATTGCTGAAATGTAGTCTCTAATATTTTTGTCATGTGGCGTAAATATTTGTTTCTGTTATTTTATTTCCCATTTCAATATTGTCATGAAATGTACCTATTCTTTTTGTCAAACATATTGAAATATCTTTATCACAATTTTTGGGGCATTCTAAAAAATGTTTTCACTCTCTAACTTAAAGCGTCCTAAGAACAATACTGACGCCAGTTCCTGGTTTCTCCTAGATCATTTAGCTTTCTCACTAAACCAAGCACAATATTGATTTGAGAGGTGGTTATTGTAGTCATATGCACTGGGGTTCGTTTTAAAAAGACAAATATTGACCTTCCTTTATCTTTAGAAATAATACTTGCAAACATTTATATTATATAATTTCAGATAATTTACTGATAAAGATATCAGATAAAGATCCCCTAATTTCTTATACCTTGTGGTATCAAAAATCTGCTACAATTGACAGACTTCTCTTCTAGATAAATCCAGGTTTGAGAAGGTATTAACTGAGATTATCAACTTTCCGTTATGTTAACACATTTTCTCAGTGCACAGAGTATTTTTCCTACATTGATCACAACATTTCAAGCAATGGTCTGTGCTTAAACGTACAATGAAGGGGTAAAAATGTATTTCTACCACAATCAAGAAACCCTTGGGTCTATGAGGATTACTGTTGCAAATTAAGACCTAGCGAAGATGAAATATCCCTTTAAAAGGAGGATTTCCCTCACCCACCATAGCTGCCATGCTTCCTCATTCGGAATCTCCTCGCACAGTTATACCTAGTCACGGTACGGGGTACAACCCCCTCACTGAGAGGGAGGAGTTCAGGCATGTTTTGTTATAGAGAAAGGTATACTAAATACCACAATAATGAGCTCAGGGTAGGGAGGGCAGCAGAATGAAAGTTAAAACTTGGTAAAGGGTATATGCAGCCTGATTCATCAAAGGTAATTGCGCTCGCAAAGGGCCAGATTCTGAGAATCTGGCCCTTTGCGAGTGCGATTTTTGCATTTGGGATTCATCATCCCAAATGCAAAAATCGGTAATTGCGAATTCGCAATTTAGCGAGGAATTACATTTAAGGAATCTCTATTTGAGATTCCTTAAATGCAATTCATCATCCATTTTTAAATAGCGAATTCGCAATTTCGGCCCGCTATTTACCGCGAGGTCAAACCTCGTGGTAAATAGCGAAAACTTAGAAAAATGCTTTTAAAAGCATTTTTTTAGGTTGCATGTTGCACACACCACACACATGTCCTTTGGACATGTGTGTGCGCAACACCTGTTCAAATTTGCATTTAAGGGGTGCTACAGGGTGTCCTTTGGACACCCCTGGCACCCTTAAAATCGCTATCTTATTTGCGATTAGCAAATTGCTAATCGCAAATAAGGAATGTGTAGGAATCGCATTTTATTTTGCGATTCCTACATGAATACCGTTTTGCGAGTCTCAAATAGCGATTCCTTATGAATCGCTATTAGAGACTCGCAAAACGGTACTTTGATGAATCAGGCTGATGGTTTCCATTATTTGTACTCCCTTGGGCCACGATTAAAAACAGGGCACTGTGGTAGAAAAATATATGCACTGTTAGTGTTAATAGGAGGTCAACATGTTTCAGCCTATTAACCTTTCAAAGAAGTGTTTGCGGCTTTCTTCAGGACCTAATCAAAAGTGCTGCTGCTCATTGTACTCAATCAATAACAAGCATTGGCATAGCCAATAGGTCTCGCCTTTGGGACCTTATAAGTGTTTAGCAATGCAGATCCAGTAACAATGTGAAATAATTTCTATTAAAAAAAAAGAAGACGGAGGAGGAGCTTCGCACGCAACCAAGATGGCCGCGTGAGCACAGGGCTCCCGAGACCCTCGCAACCTCCCATACTTAACCTGATAATTATCCTGACTTCGTTGACGGGCTATTGAAGACGAACCACAGCTGAGACGAGAACCGTTGTCCAAATTTGAATCGGACTTCAGGGACCGAAATAACGACGATCTGAAGATGGCGGCCTGCCCCTCGGAGTTGCCCGGGGCTCGAGTTGGCATGGTGCCCAGGCAGAAGTTGAACAACAATGGCCTGAGGGGGTAAGGACTGTCGTGCTGATTTGGACTTTCACTTTCGATTTTGAGGCTCCAGTCTGATCCTGGATGAGAGCGTTCCCTGCGGGCAGAGGGCTATCGGACTGCACGATGATCAAGGGTGCTGTCCTGAGTGCCTGTGCCCTCTGGTTGCCACTGATAGTTTGGTTGCGGTTCCGAGTGCTGCCATCTTCTCTCGTTGTCTATTGCTTCTGGTGATCTCCTTGTCCACAATGGCGGCCAGGCCTGATGGGGACAAGCAGAAGTCCAAGACCACTCGGCGCGGTGGTTATACTCAAGCAAATAACATGGACCGATATGCCCAATCTAAAGGATCCCCCAGTGGACCGGGTAGGTCACTGGAAGAAACTAGGGATGGCCCGACCTCCTCGACGGAATTGACTTTGCAGGATGTCATGGGCGCCATTGACGGAATGAAAGCCTCCATCGGCCAACAATTTGAGACTCTTGCCCACAAGCTGGACACTGTTTCGATCAATGTCAATTTGATCCGAGCAGATTTATCAAAAACTAATAAGAAGGTCAAATCTTTAGATCTGAAGACCTCCAGCCTGACGGGTGACATGTCTGACTTGCAGACAGAGGTCCGCAATTTGCGGACATCCAACGATCTTTTTGCTCGCCGGTTGGAGGACTTTGAAAGTAGGCCCCGGCGTAACAATGTACGTATTATTGGGGTCCCGGAGAAGTCGGAGGATCTGGTGGCTGATTTTTTTGTGTAGGATCCTATAATCAATCACCTCGCATCTAAAGGACTGAGCAAGTTTGTTGCGGTTGAACGTGCCCAGAGAGTACCGGGTGGTAAACCGAAGTTGGGTGCCCCGCCGCGGCCTATCACCAGAATTTTTAACTTTAGGGATAGAGACGCTATCCTGCAGGCTTCACGGGTGGGTGGACCTATGAAATACAAGAACACTACTGTAAGTTTCTACCCCGACTTTACACAGGCGGTTCAAAAGCAAAGACTGGGATTTCTGGGTGTTAAACGGCGACTGAGAGAGGTGGGACTGAAGTACGCAATGCTTTTTCCAGCTAAGCTGCGCATTGAATTGGAGGAACGGACATATTTCTTTGATTGTCCAGAGGTGGTGGGAGACTGGCTCGACACTTTGCCCCATCAACGTGGTCGGGAGGAACAATCTGGAGGAGCGGAGGGCGGTCCGACGGAGCAGGAATAGGAGCATGGTTTCCGGTTTCTGAACTTTACTGATAGCCTCAGACTGTGGTTCGATGACTTTTGTTGTGTGATTTGATGTGTCACGGCGGGGCATTTGGTGGGACTCTTTCCTCCTCTGGGTTTCTTTTAGTAGATTAGTTTGATGCTAGGGCGACAGGCACACTGCAAGTTGGGGTGGCTATTTAGTCTTACGCAGGGGTGCAGGGTGGGGGGGGTTTGTCACGGGTCTTTGGTTCGGGGGTGAGGGGGTGTTTGTTTAAGTGTGTTTTGGTTTCGTACAAGGCAACGTATTGTTCTATCATTTGATCTGGATGCTGAGCTCTGAGGGGGGTTGGATTTGCTTTCACTTTCGGGATGGGGTAGGGGATTGAGACTAATCAGTTGGAATGTGAATGGGTTGGGGACAGGATAAAACGTGGGGTTGTGTTACAACTGTTGAAACGGCTTTCCCCTGATGTGGTATTATTGCAGGAAACACATTTGATCGGTAGCACTTGTCATGCCATGAACCGGAGAGGGTATCGTCTGGTCGCCCACGCAGGGTTCTCCTCTGGATCCAGAGGGGTGGGTATCCTTGTTAGGAGTTCTCTCCCTTTGGAAATTGATGCAACGGTCCTGGATGATAGGGGGCGCTACGTCGCTCTCACTGGACGGTAGAACTATATCCTTGCTCTCGGTTTATGTTCCCCCGGGTTTGCAGTCAACTACTTTTGCGGACTTGGGGCGGGCAGTACTGGGACTTCCCGAAGGGACTCTGGTCATGGGCTGAGATTTTAACTCAGTTGTCTCTGGCAGGGAAGATCGACACCCAAATAACATGGACCGATATGCCCAATCTAAAGGATCCCCCAGTGGACCGGGTAGGTCACTGGAAGAAACTAGGGATGGCCCGACCTCCTCGACGGAATTGACTTTGCAGGATGTCATGGGCGCCATTGACGGAATGAAAGCCTCCATCTGCCAACAATTTGAGACTCTTGCCCACAAGCTGGACACTGTTTCGATCAATGTCAATTTGATCCGAGCAGATTTATCAAAAACTAATAAGAAGGTCAAATCTTTAGATCTGAAGACCTCCAGCCTGACGGGTGACATGTCTGACTTGCAGACAGAGGTCCGCAATTTGCGGACATCCAACGATCTTTTTGCTCGCCGGTTGGAGGACTTTGAAAGTAGGCCCCGGCGTAACAATGTACGTATTATTGGGGTCCCGGAGAAGTCGGAGGATCTGGTGGCTGATTTTTTTGTGTAGGATCCTATAATCAATCACCTCGCATCTAAAGGACTGAGCAAGTTTGTTGCGGTTGAACGTGCCAGAGAGTACCGGGTGGTAAACCGAAGTTGGGTGCCCCGCCGCGGCCTATCACCAGAATTTTTAACTTTAGGGATAGAGACGCTATCCTGCAGGCTTCACGGGTGGGTGGACCTATGAAATACGAGAACACTACTGTAAGTTTCTACCCGGACTTTACACAGGCGGTTCAAAAGCAAAGACTGGGATTTGTGGGTGTTAAACGGCGACTGAGAGAGGAGGGACTGAAGTACGCAATGCTTTTTCCAGCTAAGCTGCGCATTGAATTGGAGGAACGGACATATTTCTTTGATTGTCCAGAGGTGGTGGGAGACTGGCTCGACACTTTGCCCCATCAACGTGGTCGGGAGGAACAATCTGGAGGAGCGGAGGGCGGTCCGACGGAGCAGGAATAGGAGCATGGTTTCCGGTTTCTGAACTTTACTGATAGCCTCAGACTGTGGTTCGATGACTTTTGTTGTGTGATTTGATGTGTCACGGCGGGGCATTTGGTGGGACTCTTTCCTCCTCTGGGTTTCTTTTAGTAGATTAGTTTGATGCTAGGGCGACAGGCACACTGCAAGTTGGGGTGGCTATTTAGTCTTACGCAGGGGTGCAGGGTGGGGGGGGTTTGTAACGGTTCTTTGGTTCGGGGGTGAGGGGGTGTTTGTTTAAGTGTGTTTTGATTTCGTACAAGGCAACGTATTGTTCTATCATTTGATCTGGATGCTGAGCTCTGACGGGGGTTGGATTTGCTTTCACTTTCGGGATGGGGTAGGGGATTGAGACTAATGAGTTGGAATGTGAATGGGTTGGGGACAGGATAAAACGTGGGGTTGTGTTACAACTGTTGAAACGGCTTTCCCCTGATGTGGTATTATTGCAGGAAACACATTTGATCGGTAGCACTTGTCATGCCATGAACCGGAGAGGGTATTGTCTGGTCGCCCACGCAGGGTTCTCCTCTGGATCCAGAGGGGTGGGTATCCTTGTTAGGAGTTCTCTCCCTTTGGAAATTGATGCAACGGTCCTGGATGATAGGGGGTGCTACGTCGCTCTCACTGGACGGTAGAACTATATCCTTGCTCTCGGTTTATGTTCCCCCGGGTTTGCAGTCAACTACTTTTGCGGACTTGGGGCGGGCAGTACTGGGACTTCGCGAAGGGACTCTGGTCATGGGCTGAGATTTTAACTCAGTTGTCTCTGGCAGGGAAGATCGACACCCGTCCAGGGACCTCACGGGATCACAGAATTGGCTTAGCAGCTTTATAGATACTCTGGGCTTGGTGGACTGTTGGAGATTGATGCACCCTACCCAGACCCAATACACTTTCCACTCGGGTGCACACGGTAGCCTTTCTAGAATTGATTACGTCTTGATGCCAGCTGCGCAGGCCCCCTCCGTTACTGAGGTTTGCATTTGGCTCGGGGAATATTCGATCACTCTCCGCTGTGGCTTCAGATGGAGTTGCGTGTAGGTGCGGAGGGACGAGTAGCTCCGATTAATCCATGGTATTTCCGTAACCCTAAGACCTGCGCTGCATTGGTAAAATCTCTTGACCAGTATTTTGTTGAGAATGAGGGATCGGTGTCTTCGGCGGTGTCGCTCTGGGAAGCTTTTAAGACGGTCATTCGAGGTCAGGCGTTGTCATTGATTGCTGGCGCTAAGAAGAATAAGAATGAGGAGGTGGTTAGCCTAGGAAGATTCACATTTATTATTGCGCGACATTGCATTGCCCAGCTTGTCTTATTCTGATAGGGAGCTGATGGATACTGTAATAACTGCGGATGAGGTGGCTCTGGCTGTCCGTTCCATTCGTTCGGGGAGGGCGATGGGTCCGAATGGTCTACCCATTGAACTCCACAAATTGCGCCCTGACAAACTGGCACCGTATCTTCGTGATATGTTCCTGGAATCACGAGATAGGGGCTCCCTTCTCCATGATCAGCATCTTGCGACCATTGTGGTGATTCACAAGGAAGGGAAGCCAAGAGACCGATGTGCCTCTTATAGGCTGATATCACTCCTTAACGCGGAACCCAAGATTCTTGCAAAATTATTAGCCAATCGTATAATAAAGGTGATTAGTGACTTGATTCATCCGGATCAATCCGGTTTCATCCCGCGTCGGAATACAGCTCTGAATCTACGGAGTCTGCATGGGGTTCTCGCGAGAACTGAGTCATTGCGTGAGCCGGCCATCTTGGCTTCCTTGGCTGCCGCGTTGGCCTTTGATACTGTGGAGTGGCCGTATTTGTGGGCCGTACTAGCCAAGTTTGGTTTTGGGCCTGGCTTCATTGGCTGGGTGAGACTCCTCTATGAGGACCCACTGGCGCAAATTGTGGTGAATGGTCGGGTCTCTGAGCCTTTCGTTCTCGGGAGGGGTACGCGTCAGGGTTGTCCTTTGTCACCGCTCCTGTTTACCCTTGCTCTTAAGCCCCTTGCCGCCTGGATTAGATGGGAACCGTCGATGAAGGTTATTCAGTGGGCCCCGGACTTTGAGGATCGTATTTCGCTTTACGCAGACGATATACTGTTGTACCTGACGTCGCCCCGGAAATCGTTAATAGTTGTGTTTGATGTCCTCACCTCTTTTGGTAGGAATTCTGGCCTAGTTATCAACTGGACTAAATCTTACCTATACCTCCTTTCGGGGGATGTCCCCCTTTTGCCACGTGTGTGTCCCATCCAGGTTACGCAGATGGGTTTTAAGTACCTCGGGGTTTATGTATCGTTGGACCCGGTTGTTAGATACGAACGGAATCTGCTCCCACCGCTAAATCGGTTGAAGCTTGACGTGGTGGGCTGGCACAAGCTGCCGCTCGGCCGTGCGGCTCTTTTTAAGATGATGTCGCTGCCACGCTTTTTGTATGGTCTCCAGAACACCCTTGATTTAGTTCCGGCGAGCTATTTCCGGGCAGTGGAGGGTCTCCAGAGGAGGTTGATCTGGGATGGGCGATCGCGTACCGCCCTTGCCAAGCTGACGCTTCCATGGTATGATGGTGGTATCGCTCTCCCTGACATCAAACGATATTACTGGGCGTCTCAATTGGGGGCCATTAATCATGGCATGTATGGTCCCGAATTGAACCCCGCGTTTGCAATGGACAGGTGGTTGCTGCCGGGGGGGCGATTTCTATTCCAGATCGGCTGGGAGGGAGCTCTCGGGGCCCGCGAAGATTGCAGTACGGGTATGGAACTGTGCAAATAGTGCGATGGGTTGGAAGGACCGACTGACCCAAGCGACCCCGCTTTTCGCTTCTGGGAAGCTGGGTATTTTGTTTGAGAAATGGGATATGATTGGAATTAGTAGGGTGAGTGACCTCTGGGTTAAGGGCAAGATTAAATCCTTTGAGGAATTGAGGGCGGAGTTCCAATTGAGTGAAAGGGAGTATTTTCGATATGCCCAGGTCCGCCATGCTTTGCAGTCTGTTTTTCCTGAGGGTGTGAAGATTCCGGAGTCTACTCCGCTCGAGGATAGAATATTGGATGGTCATGTACCAGATAGTACTATCTCTTTGATCTATAAAAAACTAATCAACGATAGGACTGATCTGTTGGTACAGCTCCGGGACGTATGGACCGGAGATGGCCTTGAGTTGGATGATGAGGATTGGCAGTCTGCGACCTCCTCTCCTAACGAGGTCGCGATTAAGGCCAGTCTCCGGTTGGTGCAGCTCAAAATCCTACACAGAATTTATGTGACTGGCCCCCGTTTGGTTAGAATGGGTTTCTCGGAGGATGGTCCGTGCAAGCGTGGTTGTGGGCTGCTTGGGACGTTTCTGCATTTTATTTGGGAATGTCCTGAGGTAGCTGCCTTTTGGACTGGGATACACAATAAGATGGAGGAAGCTACTGGTGTTGCTCTGCTGCCGGAAGCCAGACGTTGTCTCCTGAATGACTGGGAACCAACTGTCTATGATGTTGCGCAGATGCAGTGGGCGACCCTGGGAAATATGGTAGCTAAGAGAGACATAGCACAGTTGTGGGGTTCCCAGAGGCCACCTGCGGTCGAGTCATGGATGTAAAACATGGATTGGTGCAGTGCATGTTTAGGGAGAAGACTGTTTACGTGGCACGGGGACGACCCAGGAAGTGGAGTAAGATCTGGGGTCATTGGAACATTTACCGTGGGGACATTTGCACTCCTCCTCTTGTGGATATTCCTGAAGTTCCACTTTCCCCCTGACCTACCATTCCTAGTATTGTATTATGCATACCTTGTCTAGAGCTCGTTTCTCCCCTCCTGCTTCCCTCCCCTATTGCTAAGTGTGTACCTGTGAGACTTGGCCCTTTCCCCAGAAATTTTTCGCTTTTTATCCCCTGTTAATTTAGGATGCCCCTATTTAAACAACAGTGTGTAGGCCTTGGGTGGTGGAGAATGCCCTGTTTAGTTTAAAACTAGTGTTAAAATGCAGGTGCCTTCTACACCTAATATGGCTGCCACAGAACACTGCTGCAGCAGCGTGGTTTAGAGGGCGCATTCTAGTAGCCAGGGGCAGGCTGGAACCCTCAGGCAATGTATCCATCTTAGCCTGCCAGCCTGTCCACAGGTAGAATGGTGGAACCTCCTGGAAGCCTCTGGAACCTTCTGGGAGAGGTGAGGTGACACCAACTGACACCAACTGACACTACCAACTGTCAACTGGCACTATAAAAGGAAAGGGAGGGAACTTTCCTGAGGAGAGGAGAAGAAGGAGAGAAGCTGAGGGGAGGACCTGGGGGAGGAACCTACGCAGGAGTTTAGGCAGAGGGGCCTAGTCAGGGACTATGATACTGGAAGTGACAGTACTTTGAGTGCTGCCTTTCAAGTATTGAGCACACCTGTAAATCCCCCCTGACCTAGCCCAGCGGAAGGGAACCCCCAGGGACCACTTGAGGGGATTGGCTGAGGAGATCCAACACCAGCCACCAACTTAACCCCCCTTCAAGGAAACAAGAACCCAACTGCTATTTACAAGGGTGCCAGAAACAGCTGTGCCAAGAAGAAATCAAGGAACCAGAAACCACGTAACTGAACTAAGGGCGCAGGAAACATCACGCCAAGAAGAGAACTAAATCCCCACAGGACTGTTGAGGAACTTCCCAGGTATTGGTGCTGTGTCGCTCCCTGTGCCCTCTGACGCCACCTGGGGTTCCTGCGCTAACCTGCCACTGCTGTGTGAGCTGACCTGTGGAACCTGCGGATCTGTTTCTAACTTAAGTGAACTGTCTGCTGGCTAGCGCTCTCATTCCCTAGCGCTAGCACCCTGAACTACTTGTCCGGCTGGCACTGCTCGCTTTCAAATAATCTACCTGAAGAGTGCCTGCCCTGCCTACCCAGCGCTCCCCTGCTGAGCACCTGTGAGAAGCGCTGAGGTTCTGAAGATTAACATGCCCTAAGAAGCGCTGCGAGTTGCTGTCTGCTTTCCAGCGCTGTAAACTGTGATCTGCAAAAGCTGCTGAAGGGCCCCTGAGGCGCTGTACTCCTCGAGCGCTACTGACTGGACTGTGTCTGCGCCCCGTGTGGCGCTAGCTAAAGCGCTGTGCTGCCAGAGACCCCTGTCGAGCCTGTGAAGCGCTGTATCCGGCAACTTGACCAGTGCTGCGTGTGCCAAGGAGCACTGTCTCCTAGAAGCGCTATCTGCCCCCACTCACCGCCGCAGCCCAGGCTGCCCTGACCGGCGTCGTGATTTGCCCCCGGCGGCCCCCGGTGCCGAGAGAGGGCCGCCGCCGTATCGCTGAGGGCCGCGCCCGGCCCACGAGTGAGAGGAATTCCCCTTCAGTGGATTTCAGTCAGGCTGCGCTAGGCCGAAGCCGGCCGCTCCCCCGTCAGGTGGTGCGGGAGACTCCTGCCGTGTCATCGCCCTGGATTGCTGGTGATTGGAGAAGGGCTGGGACGCCCTGCGAGCCGCGTTGCCATTGGCGGTCGCGGGCGAGCCCCCTCTCGTAGCAGCCGCTGATTGGTTCCCAGCCGGGGACCACGAAGGAGACCCACGAGGACCGGAGCAACATCGGAGCTGTGGGGAGGCCCCGAGAAGAGCGCTGGAGAAGCGCGGGCCTCCCCTGACTAGCCGCAATCCACCGGAAGGTGCCGAGGGAGAGTCCCCAGGCCGCGTGAGGCCTACCAGAGGGTCGGAGCCCTTCACACCGGCTGCACTGCTGCGAGTGGCCAAAGAAGTTAAGGTAAACCCCCGGGGAGGAGGGCGGAAGGTCGCATGAGACCTCGAGTTCGCCCCTCCCCTGGGGAAGATTGTTGTTGGGCCCGGTTGGCTCAGATTAACGGAGAGGAGATAGCAAACCCCCAGGGAGGAGGGCGGAAGGCCCCGGGAGGCCCCGAGTTCGCCCCTCCCTGGGGAAAACTGGTGACTGGGTCCTGTTGGCCTTAATTAATTACAGAAGCCCTTCAGGCATGGGGACTGGGCCCACGAAGGTCACTGTGGGTCCTCTGCAGTAGGAACCTTGTACTCCTGCCATGAGTTAATTATTAAATTGGGCTGCATTGTTGATGGATGTTTCTCCCTTGCCTTATGGGAATGTTCCCTGATTAATAGGAGCAACTTGCTGCTCATTTATGCACCAGCCGATGTGTAGTTTGCCTAATGCCAGGTTGGAAGTGATGTAATGCCTATTTGAAGCCTGATGCAGGGCTTATAGGGTGCTAAGGAAATACTTGGGGCCTATTGAAATACTGGGTACTGGCTAATTAAATGTTCACTCCTGCCTAGGGCAATGCCTTTAGAAATGTCCTAACTTCTGCCTAGAGAACTGTTTATTTCTAGCTAAATGCCTTAGTGAATGCCCAATGTAAGGTTCATTCAAATACGCGTTGCGTAAAGCTCTAGGTAATGGAATGGTTATTCCTCCCAAGTGAAACTGGTAATTAACTGTCTGGTTAGTTTATGACTAATGAAATGTTCTGCCTTTACTCTCATGACATGTATATTACTGCCTAAGGCACTGTTATCTGAATGCTGTTTGCTACCTCAGGAAATGTTTATACTACCTAATTACATGGTTCCTGGGTCATATGTCATGCATACTCCTGCCTAATGCAATGGTTCCCAAAGACCTCTAGGTATATAAGGAGATGGTTACTCCCATTTGAGGAGAGGTTTATTCCTGATTAATAGGGATAGCGCACTGCTATACCAGCCTCAGGTGTTGTGATAGTTTACACTAGTTAAAAGAAAGGTTTATTCTTACCTGATGACATGGGTAATGCTGGTTAAATGAAATGTTTTACATTGACTTCTTCAGGAAGTCTTTCCCCTGCGTAAGGAGAATGATACCTTTGACCAATAGTCAGTTATGATACCTCATTTATTTATTTATGAGATGTTTTACTCCTAATAGGGGAGAAGAGTTATGCACAGCTAAGGTTTCCACTGATGTGATGTTTCATATTTAAGGAAAGTGGAAACCTACTGTTATTTATTGAAATGCTTTCTGTCATAACTCCTTAATGTATTTGATGCAGGTGCTGACCAGGAGCAAGGCGTAGGTCAGGCCTGTGTTATTCTAAAAATGTATTTAATCAATATTTAATATTTATGGAACATCTAATATTTATTATTTATTCATCCAGTATTTATTGCCAAGTGTTCTCACACATGTATTTTAGTGGAAAGCGGATAAGCTAATTTTATGATGAATTCCTAATACCCTGATCCTGCTCCATTTACTTGATTATCTATCTTAATAAAGTTAACTTGAGTTTTTACACAAACTCACTGGAGTGGTGTCACTAATTGCGTGCCCAGGTTTCTGACTCAGTGGTTGCGTGTGCTGCATGGTTGCTTTACACATATGCTTCCTGATGCCTACCCGCTCGTGCCATGCTACCCTAGGGGACTGGTGACCCCAGTTCCAACATATTGGTGTCGAGCGGTGGGATCCAGGACTTGTGACCATGCAGCACCCTCCATTGGGACAGGGTGCACAGCAATTAGGCTGCACACCTATTGTGTGTGCAAGCCTAAGTAATTGACCCCTCCACTGTCTAGCCTGTGAGTGTATCAAGATCTGTTAGACCTAATCCTGTCACCCACGTCCTGGTATCTTTTCCCAGATTTATCTGAGTCCCCACCTGGCATACTGGAGTGTTGTCAGGGGATGGGGGTGCCTGTTGGGCGGAGGTAAGAAGGAACTCCGTACCACTTTGGGGGCACGGGTAGGAGCCCACCCAGAGGGGAGAGGGGATGGGGAACAGGAGGGGCAGGTCACACCCAGGGAGGCGGGCACACCAGAAGACCCAGGCCTACTCAAAATTGTTGTTTCTGACAAGGTGCTACCGGGAGGATGTTCTGGGGCAGGGAGTAGAGTAACTGGGGGTGTGCGTCGTCTAAGATGATAGAGCATGAGAGGGAGAGTGAGAACCTTGCAATGGATGAGAGGAAGCTGGTGCACAGGCTTCAGCTAGAAGAGTTAGAGCTGAAGGCCTTGAAATCATGTGTGCCAGGTACTTCCATGGTGGCAGCGTACCCGAGGTTCGGGGTTTGGACCAGTCACAGGGGGAAGAACCTGGACTGGGGTTTCAGGATCAGGAATTGCCTGACCTGGAGGGTGGGGTACCGGTAACTAAGGACCCTACCGGTGTGACTCCCAGGGGTACCTCTCCGGGTAGGGGGGTGTGCGGAACTCTGGGAGGGGGTGCAGAGGGAGGATGGTCTCTCCTCTGGCACCGGTCCAGCCACGGGGTTAAGATCCTGGGTTGGGTGGCCAGGTTCAGGGGTTGCCTGACCTGGCGGGAGGAATCTCTGTATTCAGAGTTCCTCCGGTTGTGACTCCCAGGGGTACCTCTCCGGGTAGGGGGGTGTGCGGAACTCTGGGAGGGGGTGCAGAGGGAGGATGGTCTCTCCTCTGGCACCGGTCCAGCCACGGGGTTAAGATCCTGGGTTGGGTGGCCAGGTTCAGGGGTTGCCTGACCTGGCGGGAGGAATCTCTGTATTCAGAGTTCCTCCGGTTGTGACTCCCAGGGGTACCTCTCCGGGTAGGGGGGTGTGCGGAACTCTGGGAGGGGGTGCAGAGGGAGGATGGTCTCTCCTCTGGCACCGGTCCAGCCATGGGGTTAAGATCCTGGGTTGGGTGGCCAGGTTCAGGGGTTGCCTGACCTGGCGGGAGGAATCTCTGTATTCAGAGTTCCTCCGGTTGTGACTCTCAGGGGTACTACTCCAGGTGGGAGGGTGCGGAACCCTGGGAGGGGGTGCAGGGAGAGGTAAGTCTCGCCCCTGTCACCAATTCAACTTAAGGGTTTAGACCCTAGGTTGAGGAGGAGAGTGGAAAGAGGTACCACGGGCCTGGGGCGACTGCCCCCCACTCTGAGAGAGAGTAAGGGCCAGAGACATCTGGATTGGAGGTCTGTCCTGGCCGCATCCCACTAGGAACACCAGTGGGGTGGTTGGATTAGCGAGGATGTCATGGTGGTATTGGGCCTGCGTCCACCTTTTTCCGCCCCAAGCAGGGAAGCCCGTCAAGGGAATGATCAGTCTACCCTGGCTTTTGGCTGGGGGGGAGATGTGTGAGACTTGGCCCTTTCCCCAGAAATGTTTCGCTTTTTATCCCCTGTTAATTTAGGATGCCCCTATTTAAACAACAGTGTGTAGGCCTTGGGTGGTGGAGAATGCCCTGTTTAGTTTAAAACTAGTGTTAAAATGCAGGTGCCTTCTACACCTAATATGGCTGCCACAGAACACTGCTGCAGCAGCGTGGTTTAGAGGGCGCATTCTAGTAGCCAGGGGCAGGCTGGAACCCTCAGGCAATGTATCCATCTTAGCCTGCCAGCCTGTCCACAGGTAGAATGGTGGAACCTCCTGGAAGCCTCTGGAACCTTCTGGGAGAGGTGAGGTGACACCAACTGACACCAACTGACACTACCAACTGTCAACTGGCACTATAAAAGGAAAGGGAGGGAACTTTCCTGAGGAGAGGAGAAGAAGGAGAGAAGCTGAGGGGAGGACCTGGGGGAGGAACCTACGCAGGAGTTTAGGCAGAGGGGCCTAGTCAGGGACTATGATACTGGAAGTGACAGTACTTTGAGTGCTGCCTTTCAAGTATTGAGCACACCTGTAAATCCCCCCTGACCTAGCCCAGCGGAAGGGAACCCCCAGGGACCACTTGAGGGGATTGGCTGAGGAGATCCAACACCAGCCACCAACTTAACCCCCCTTCAAGGAAACAAGAACCCAACTGCTATTTACAAGGGTGCCAGAAACAGCTGTGCCAAGAAGAAATCAAGGAACCAGAAACCACGTAACTGAACTAAGGGCGCAGGAAACATCACGCCAAGAAGAGAACTAAATCCCCACAGGACTGTTGAGGAACTTCCCAGGTATTGGTGCTGTGTCGCTCCCTGTGCCCTCTGACGCCACCTGGGGTTCCTGCGCTAACCTGCCACTGCTGTGTGAGCTGACCTGTGGAACCTGCGGATCTGTTTCTAACTTAAGTGAACTGTCTGCTGGCTAGCGCTCTCATTCCCTAGCGCTAGCACCCTGAACTACTTGTCCGGCTGGCACTGCTCGCTTTCAAATAATCTACCTGAAGAGTGCCTGCCCTGCCTACCCAGCGCTCCCCTGCTGAGCACCTGTGAGAAGCGCTGAGGTTCTGAAGATTAACATGCCCTAAGAAGCGCTGCGAGTTGCTGTCTGCTTTCCAGCGCTGTAAACTGTGATCTGCAAAAGCTGCTGAAGGGCCCCTGAGGCGCTGTACTCCTCGAGCGCTACTGACTGGACTGTGTCTGCGCCCCGTGTGGCGCTAGCTAAAGCGCTGTGCTGCCAGAGACCCCTGTCGAGCCTGTGAAGCGCTGTATCCGGCAACTTGACCAGTGCTGCGTGTGCCAAGGAGCGCTGTCTCCTAGAAGCGCTATCTGCCCCCACTCACCGCCGCAGCCCAGGCTGCCCTGACCGGCGTCGTGATTTGCCCCCGGCGGCCCCCGGTGCCGAGAGAGGGCCGCCGCCGTATCGCTGAGGGCCGCGCCCGGCCCACGAGTGAGAGGAATTCCCCTTCAGTGGATTTCAGTCAGGCTGCGCTAGGCCGAAGCCGGCCGCTCCCCCGTCACGTGGTGCGGGAGACTCCTGCCATGTCATCGCCCTGGATTGCTGGTGATTGGAGAAGGGCTGGGACGCCCTGCGAGCCGCGTTGCCATTGGCGGTCGCGGGCGAGCCCCCTCTCGTAGCAGCCGCTGATTGGTTCCCAGCCGGGGACCACGAAGGAGACCCACGAGGACCGGAGCAACATCGGAGCTGTGGGGAGGCCCCGAGAAGAGCGCTGGAGAAGCGCGGGCCTCCCCTGACTAGCCGCAATCCACCGGAAGGTGCCGAGGGAGAGTCCCCAGGCCGCGTGAGGCCTACCAGAGGGTCGGAGCCCTTCACACCGGCTGCACTGCTGCGAGTGGCCAAAGAAGTTAAGGTAAACCCCCGGGGAGGAGGGCGGAAGGTCGCATGAGACCTCGAGTTCGCCCCTCCCCTGGGGAAGATTGTTGTTGGGCCCGGTTGGCTCAGATTAACGGAGAGGAGATAGCAAACCCCCAGGGAGGAGGGCGGAAGGCCCCGGGAGGCCCCGAGTTCGCCCCTCCCTGGGGAAAACTGGTGACTGGGTCCTGTTGGCCTTAATTAATTACAGAAGCCCTTCAGGCATGGGGACTGGGCCCACGAAGGTCACTGTGGGTCCTCTGCAGTAGGAACCTTGTACTCCTGCCATGAGTTAATTATTAAATTGGGCTGCATTGTTGATGGATGTTTCTCCCTTGCCTTATGGGAATGTTCCCTGATTAATAGGAGCAACTTGCTGCTCATTTATGCACCAGCCGATGTGTAGTTTGCCTAATGCCAGGTTGGAAGTGATGTAATGCCTATTTGAAGCCTGATGCAGGGCTTATAGGGTGCTAAGGAAATACTTGGGGCCTATTGAAATACTGGGTACTGGCTAATTAAATGTTCACTCCTGCCTAGGGCAATGCCTTTAGAAATGTCCTAACTTCTGCCTAGAGAACTGTTTATTTCTAGCTAAATGCCTTAGTGAATGCCCAATGTAAGGTTCATTCAAATACGCGTTGCGTAAAGCTCTAGGTAATGGAATGGTTATTCCTCCCAAGTGAAACTGGTAATTAACTGTCTGGTTAGTTTATGACTAATGAAATGTTCTGCCTGTACTCTCATGACATGTATATTACTGCCTAAGGCACTGTTATCTGAATGCTGTTTGCTACCTCAGGAAATGTTTATACTACCTAATTACATGGTTCCTGGGTCATATGTCATGCATACTCCTGCCTAATGCAATGGTTCCCAAAGACCTCTAGGTATATAAGGAGATGGTTACTCCCATTTGAGGAGAGGTTTATTCCTGATTAATAGGGATAGCGCACTGCTATACCAGCCTCAGGTGTTGTGATAGTTTACACTAGTTAAAAGAAAGGTTTATTCTTACCTGATGACATGGGTAATGCTGGTTAAATGAAATGTTTTACATTGACTTCTTCAGGAAGTCTTTCCCCTGCGTAAGGAGAATGATACCTTTGACCAATAGTCAGTTATGATACCTCATTTATTTATTTATGAGATGTTTTACTCCTAATAGGGGAGAAGAGTTATGCACAGCTAAGGTTTCCACTGATGTGATGTTTCATATTTAAGGAAAGTGGAAACCTACTGTTATTTATTGAAATGCTTTCTGTCATAACTCCTTAATGTATTTGATGCAGGTGCTGACCAGGAGCAAGGCGTAGGTCAGGCCTGTGTTATTCTAAAAATGTATTTAATCAATATTTAATATTTATGGAACATCTAATATTTATTATTTATTCATCCAGTATTTATTGCCAAGTGTTCTCACACATGTATTTTAGTGGAAAGCGGATAAGCTAATTTTATGATGAATTCCTAATACCCTGATCCTGCTCCATTTACTTGATTATCTATCTTAATAAAGTTAACTTGAGTTTTTACACAAACTCACTGGAGTGGTGTCACTAATTGCGTGCCCAGGTTTCTGACTCAGTGGTTGCGTGTGCTGCATGGTTGCTTTACACATATGCTTCCTGATGCCTACCCGCTCGTGCCATGCTACCCTAGGGGACTGGTGACCCCAGTTCCAACAGTACCTTACTATATTGTTTTTTTCCTTCCTCGTTCAGACTGGTATCCTTCTGTATCGTGTTTATTGCCTTTTTTGTTTCTTTAATTTTCAATAAAACGTTTTTAAAAAAAAGAAGACTATAAACTAACTAAGCTAGACGTGACTTTATAACTGGTTAATCAAACGTTTCTGGAGTGTTAGTATATAACAACAACTCCTTTTTTCTATGGCGTGTCATATACAATTGATGCTCTGGTAAGAGTACACAATGTCAAAAAATTCAATACTGCTTTTATATCAATTTACTTTTGAAAGCTTGAAGTGAAAGACAATTCTAAATGTCATTTGCTTATGAATAGGTGCTAATGACTATTTCCGGATGACAATGTAGTTAGCATTTTTTTTGTATAAGATGTGTTAGAAGTATGGGTAGGTAAAAATGCTATTTTGGCCAAAGGCTCTCCTTTCTTTATGCATGCTAGTTTTAATTTGTACACAGAATCACATTTTTTTAATGTGGTACACTGTAATGTTAGATGAATCTGTTTTACACTTTTGATAAGCAATGTATGACAATCAACCTTTCTTCGTCCCTGGTTTTAAACTGATTCAGGTTGGAACAATCAAGGTGTTTGTTGACTTTGCCTCAGAAATGGTTGTTTCTCGCATGCTGCTTTCATGCGACTTAAATCCCTTCAGAGGAAGAGGCGGCTGCATGCCTGCAGAAATGGCCAGATCAGTACTTGGCTGTTTCAGTTCACCAGTGGGGCTAGAATAGAAGCTGTTAAGGACAGAGGCTTAGCTTCCCATTGGTGCAGCAGGTGCAGTAGCACCAGGTCCCAGATGCCTTAAAAGAGCACTTAACCCTGATAACTGCTATTTGTCACAGTTCAGAGACCTGAGGGGCCCACAGAACAATGACGGTTGCTGTTTTCCACAGTGCAAACAGAGGGCAGGGATCACATTTTCTTTCCTGCCTTAGGGCCCAAGGCACACTGGCTAGGCCACTGGTTAAGGATGCATTGGGGAAGAGGTGGCGAGACAGGTGGATTATTTCAACAGCTCGACGATGACTTCATGCCTGAGTATTAAAGTATTCATTGCAATTAAAGACTGAAGCAGGAATAGATCTCATAATATAGGAAGGACTATGTACAAATGCAGCTCGATTAGCGGCTGCTTTTAACCTCTCCTAATGTACAGTTTTGTTTTAGATGCAGACATAAATCGTGAACTATGAATATGTTTATCTATCTTTATGTTCAAATGACCCATCTTTTCCATATGCAAGTACCAGACAGGTCGGGAAAGCCTAATGGCTTTGAACTTGATAAAGCCACATTAATCACTGGTCTTGAAATGCAAATGGCAGCATTAGGCACGCAGAGGTGTATTCTACGTAATCTCATTATGTTCAGGGTACGGGAGGGTGTTGAGGGCATAAAGCACTTTGACAAAAACATTTCTGCCAACATAGAAATTCAATCTTCTTTGTCCTACCTTAGTATACAAGTTGTACCACATTCTTTGTATACCTGAATTAAATAGGCACACAAAATAGTACCGTATTTAAAGGCCCAGTTCAAAATTACAGGGAAGGTGCACTGTCCCAGACTACACAACGGTGCAGTCTTCAGTGTGTGCTGTCATGCCACACAGGGGGAGTACACCAGAATATGCTGGAAAAAGCATGTGGTGCCCCAACGTAGGTACAGTTGTAAACCACCAGTCTGCTTACAAAGTAAAGCGTCTGGCAGCTATTAAACGAGGTGGCCCGTTTCCCTTGCAGGTGGTTGGGGTCTGTCACCATCCTGTCAGGTGGTGGTATACAATCAGTGCGCCTCCTGACTGCTTGTTTTCTCTTTCACCCGTGTCAATAATACAGTGCAGTCGCAAGACAAAAGGTTTTCCCACATTTGAATGTGGCCATGCCCAATACAAAGGAAAACATGCCGTTGAGAATCTCTCCTACGTGATCCACACTACATAAAGGGCTATGGAAGTGTCTGCAGCCTCCTCTGTAGAACAAAAACCAAAATGCCCATGGGACGCAGAAAGGGGGTGCACTCTGATGCTTCATCATGTACGAAGCCTTTGGCGTTCGTCTGTACTAAGCGAGTGACAGAGTTAGTGGAGTGTTTTTTGCCCTCTATGTCACTCTACTTCTAAGCACCTAATACAGCTTGTACAGTGGTTACTGTCATCTGTTCACCTACATTATGCTTAATATAAATAGTGCACAATTTTGGCGTTTGTGTCTGCCTACAATATGGACCTGATACAAATAGCAGTACCTACAAGGTGGATGGTACAATTCAACAAGAGTCTAAGATACTCCAGCACAACGGACTTTGCATCAATATTACGGGGCACCAGTCTTGATGCAAAGGCAACTTAAAACGTATTAGTATTGTATACATTATTATCAGAGACTATACTTGCATCTTGGATACAACTTTACAACAGACTTTTATAAATTTTCGTACAGTTGTGTGTATATAATAAAACAACCTACCCACCATAATTGATCTATCTATTCATCTTTTTGGCTTCAGGAGTAGCATGCTACTTGCCGAAAAGCACTTCAACACTTCATCAGGGGTAGCAAGCGCTATATAAATGCAAAACCTTCCCTCTTCTACCCCTCCGCTATCTTTTTCAACCCAACTAACAGGCCAACATTCCAGCTCTCAAATACATTTTATATTTCCCTACACTAATTCACCACTAATCATTTTTGGATCCTGGAGTAGTGTGCTACTCATCGAAAAAGCGCTTCAAAGTTTGTCAGGGGTAGTAAGCGTTATATAAATGCAAATACATTACAATTACTGTTTACATCGGGCTGCACTAACACGAGGATAGAAGTAGAGTGGGGCTTAGAGTTGATCTGCCCAGAACGAAGCCTAAATACCTTAGTAGTAAGCACAAAGTGAAAAAATAGGCCTAGGCCTCATCTCATTTTGTAGCTTATCCACCTCTTTTTGTAAAAGAGAACAAATTCTTGCAGTAGCCAATCAGAGCAGCCTCACCCCATAGAACCTTCCTGAGAGAGCCTGAGAGCCTCAGATTTTCGTAGCCGTTGTGAACAGCAACATCATAGGACAATAAGGCTGAGCTTTTCCAGGGGAGGAGGGTGGGCGCATGGGAATCTATGAAAGTTACCAATACTCGGGAACCAATGTTACAGGTAAGTAACTCGTTTTCTTACCCCAGTATTGGAACTTTCATAGATTCCCATGCTTTGTATCAGAATAGCTAGCAGTAAAGAAAGAAGCATATTTTGTAACATGTGTACCTGTAAATGTCATACATAATCCTGATAAGAAAAACAGATACACATTTGCATCACAAAGCAGAACAATGACAAGTAATACAAAATATGCAAACAGGAAGGCGGGATAGTAAGGAAAGCTCACCGACTTATTGGAAAAGGTTCCTCAAAACCGCCTGGCCCACTGCTGCATCCTCTTTCACAGAAGAATCCAAGCAGTAGTGACGAGTGAAGGTGTCGACACTGCTCCATGTCGCCGCTCTACATATATCCGTGATCGGGACACCTGAGAATAGAGCCACAGATGAAGCCATTGATCTCGTAGAATGAGCACGAACTGCTCGTTGAAGTGGTTTCCCCGCTGCTTGATGGCAAAAGTGTATTGCACTGGATATCCAGTGGGAAATGCAGGGTTTAGAAACTTGACACCCCTTCCGTGGAGCACTGAATGAAACAAAAAGCTGGTAAGATTTTCTGAATAGACTCGTTTGCTCCAAGTAGAACTTGAGACATCTGTGAATGTCCAAAGAGTGCAAAGCCCTTTCAGGTGGCGTGGAGGGTCGCGGGAAGAAGGATTTTAAGACCACCGGCTCATTCAGATGAAATTCTGAGGGTACCTTCGGAATAAATTTAGGATTTGTCCTTAGGATGAGAACATCATTTTTGAATTGTAGAAAAGGTTCCTCAATTGTGAAAGCCTGGAGCTCACTAACTCTTCTAGCCGATGTGAGGGCCAAGAGAAGAGCCAGTTTCCATGAGAGAAACTTCAGGTCGGCCCTATGAATAGGTTCAAATGGGGCCTTCATTAGATGGGATAGGACCAAATTAAGATGCCAGGCTGGGGGTGGAGGCCGGACTGGTGGAAAAACCCTGAATAAACCCTTCAGGAATTGTTTAATGATCCTTGCAGACCAAAGGGAAGGACCGGATGATGATTGTCTAAATATAGAAATGGCCGCTAGATGTACCTTTACAGAAGAAGGAGCCAATCCAGATTTCGCAAGAGAAAGGATGTAAGGCAAGAGTTGGTGCGGTGCAGAAGTATATGGATGTAGACCTTCTCTCCGACACCAAAGGCAGAATCTCTTCCACTTAGCCCGATAGGTTTTATTCGTACTAGGCGCTCGGGCCTCGGCCAAAATGTCTTTACATTCTCCTGAAAGACTTAAACCCTGGAACTCTCTGAACTCAGGAGCCACGCTGTCTATCGTAGTGACTTCAGGTCTGGATGCAGAACCTGTCCATGAGTCATTGTCAACAGTGATGGAACAGGACGCAGGAGAATTGGTTGATCCTGGGAGAGGAGAAGAAGTTCTGTGTACCAAAACTGCCTGGGCCATGCTGGTGCGATCAGAATCATTCCGCACGGTTCTGCCTTGAGCTTGTGGATCAGTCTCGGGATCAGGAGGAAAGGCATAAACAAATGCGCCGTACCAGGCAATCAAAAGCGCATTCCCCAAGGATCCCCGATGGTGAACCCTGCTTGCGTAGGACTGGCATTTGGCATTTCGGGGAGTTGCAAACAGATCGATGGTTGGGGTCCCCCAACGTGCAAACAGTTCCTCTAGAATGGTCTGATCCAGTTCCCATTCGTGTCTGATAGTCTTTTGGCGACTCAAAGCGTCCGATGTGGCATTGAGTGTTCCCGCCAGATGTTCCGCTGAAAGGGTTATGTTGTGTTGGATTACCCAATTCCAAAGCCTCTGTGCTTCCTTCGAAAGGGTGCAAGATCTCGTTCCGCCTTGCTTGTTTATGTGAGGAAATATACATTTTATGGTCAAGATGTGTTCCCTAGCGCGTACCCCACCGTCTCCATGTACGAGTTAAAGTGCATGTAACTTCCCTCCTGTACCAGCTATGAAGACGCAAATACATTTGCGTCCAACGTCAACATGTCCTCTTTCAGACCCACCCTGAATGGGTTGAATGGTCCGTTCCTAAGTATGCTATGCCAACGTCTTTTTGTAGTGTACTTCTACGTTTTTCAGCTCTAGCTGAGTAGGCCCTGAATTTCTGCCACCGAGCCTCTTTCCTGGCTTCTGACTCCAAGGGCCTCTGCCCAGGCTGCCTCTGTACCCGTGAACTCTGACTTACTTTCAGCGCGGCCCCTCGCGCTCAGCTTAGCCTGCTGCCTGCCAAGATTGACTATAACCTTCGAGTTATCTGTTCCGCTCCCCGAAAATACATTCCTGCCTGCTAGCTTCAGTAAACATTCCCCTCAGCTGCAGAGCCAAAGGGCCGGCCTGTCTCTGTGCAAATAATTCAAGTAATTCATAGCTCTTGTTGCCATGCTCCCATGGAAGGCCCATGCCCCCACGCTTCTCATACAGACACTCAGGCGCTTATACACGCACTCACAGCAAGTATAGAATAGCTTCTGCCCTAGAGACCTTTCCGCCCAGATAGCTTAGTTCCTAAACACCAGATATCAGATATGATAGAAGCACAAGTTGATCTGACATGCCAGACTTCTGTCTCTTTCCGTCAGTATAAATGTCAAGTCCCCTGCACCCTCCAGCTTCACGTCAATCACACGTCATGCAGCTGCGCGCGCATCCAAGCTTCCGATTTCTGCTGACATTGCAACATTTCTGTTAGTGCCACCCCTTTTGTGACACCTACCTGTGACGTTTCTAGCACACACCTCTAGTTCACGCCTTCTGATTACGTACTTGTAACACGTGTATACTGTTATCTTGTCTTCTCTCAGCTGTTACGCCCATTATAACTGTTTCCTATGACATGAATTACGTATATAAGCTATGTAATGTAATAAAAGAGCGCTCTATCCCTTCTGACACCCCTGTGGTGGTCAGAACATGATATCCTGGTCTAGACCATTCCTTTTTGAGGAATAAAACCCCTAAGAACTCTAACACCACGGACTCTGTTTTCTTTCTTTCCGATTGAGTTATTATTTATTAAGTACTTACCTGCATAGAAATTAAGAGAGTAAATTAATTATTTACGTCATTTGGCGCCCGAATAGGGACCCCTCCCCCACCTCACGCGCCGGTTGGTGCATTTGCAAGCTGTGTCCCCTGCCATCAGTTAGATGGAAACTACGCGTACCGGCAGGATTTCCTGCAACTCCCTCTGACCCACGGAGGTGACGAAGACTGCGATCAGTACCCAGACGAGGCGGTGAGGAGTGCGGAGGATCCCGACCAGAGCCTAGCCGAAAGAAGCAAGGTCCGAGGTGTCGAGAGGCCCACCAGGTTTCCGAAATTTTCCGAAGTTTTCCGAAGTTTTCCGAAGTGTTGAGTCGAGTCCAGTCGAGTTTTCCGAGGCCTTCTGTTTTCCGTGCTTCCCGGTGAGTACCATTGCTGGGACGTATCTAGACGGGTTTGGGTACACAAGTCCGGTCTGCACTGTTTTTAGGCAGTGTATCTGTACTGTTTAGCAGTATATCTAGTATTCTGAATTTCTGAATTTCTGCACTGTTACATCAGTGTATCTGTACTGTTTAGCAGTACATCCAGTATAGGGGGTAGTCATCTATGTCTCAAATGTCTTTTCATGTGATTAATGTCGTGGTATGAATGTGGATGTGACCGTTTTTAATGTGAATTATTGTGTCTCTTGTACAATTAGCTATACCCAGTATTAAGTAAACTAAGGATTGAGCATTCAGTACTAAGTAAGCAAAATGCAGTTTTTCAACAAGTTAAAGCAGATAGGAACTAGGAAAGGGATACTAGAGGAAGAAATTCCTATCCCCCCTAGGGACACTCCAGGTAACTTTATATACCATAAACATGGCATAGACGCCATATTGTATCTAGACTTATGGACTGACTATACTAAACACCTAGATGAAAGACACAGATGGCCCGTTAACGGAACATGGGATGCCGAGTGCATCATGAAGGTAGAGGAAGCACTATGGAAAAAGAAAGCCAGACAATCTCAGAAAGACGCCATAGAATTTTGGCGTAAGGAATCACATAAACGTGCTGAAAGAGCACTCCGTAGAGAAGACAGACTTAAAGAATCAGAGAAAGCACAAGAAAATGAACTAGTTACCGAGGGGATCCGAGTAAAAACTGAACAGATAGACCGCGCACGACATAATCTTGTAAACGGTATGTATCTTGTGGCCGAGGGTACACCTGAGGCCCTATCAGAAATACCAAAAAACTTACCGCCACCATTAGTTCCAACTAAAGTAATGCATAAGACTACTAAAGATATATTCCTAAATTCTTATCTAGAGGATGTAGCACCGGCTTACACCAATCTGCCTGTTCGCACCTTGCCTAATGACGGGGACGGGGGCACCCCGCCCCCAGATCATGTTCCGCCAGTACCGCGACAGACCTCCCCCGTTCCGCCAGCCCCGCCACTTCCCGCACCCAAAACAGACCTACCGAAACCACGTTTACCTGATCTAACTAAACGACAAATTCAAGTTCAAAAACAGACTCCACAGGGAGATACTGCACAAGCCTCCGCTTCAGGAGGTGCGACCGCGGGTCCTCGGACCCCGCCATTGACACACAGATTAAATCTCAGGGATATGCAGAGTCCTCTCACGTTCAGGTCACCCCGCTTTGACGCATTTAAAGAAAACATTTCAGTTTGCAGATACGATCCAGTACCCGGAAAAGACGACCTAATGATATTGGCATCGCTACGGTTAAGATCTGCTACTGATATCTTGCTATGTTATGTAGGTATGAAGGATCGTCTAGATAGAATATATGAGTTTGTTCAGACAGGGAAAGACCCTGACAGTATTAAGGAGGCCATGGAGAAACAGAAAGTTGACATTCAAGCACAGATACTACGATTTTTCATAAACTGTCTAATAAGAGAACGAGATAGGCCTGGAACAGATCAGAGTGAATTAGATGCACTGAACAAGTGGGGTCAAAATATAGCTGAAGGAAAACATGATAAGGGGACCTGCATAGCCACTATGTATAGGAAAATTAGGAAAGCAGTGCTAGCAGTACACCAAAAAGAGAAAGAAAAAGCTTCCTCCGAGGAGGAAGAAGAACTTGAAGAACCAGAAAGAGCTGCAGATACTATAGCATATGTAGGTAAGGGAAATTACCTTAGGAAAGGCATCCGTCCAGAAAGCAAGAGAGTTTTCTTCTCTGCCTTGACAAATCCGAATTCTGCTGAGCATCAGTTCCAGGAAACTGATAAAAGGCTTCGAGATCGAGTTGGGTACCACGTACTCAATTCTATGGATGAACAAGAACTAGCCCGATCAGCTGTATCATGGGCCGAAAATCCAGACATATATAATGATGACACAGTAGCGCAGACATTTCTGAACCTCTCCCCAGATGAGCAGAAATTAGCAGGTGTATACATGATTCAGCACCTCCTCATCAAATACAGAAAACATCATTCTGATCCAGGTCCCTTACACGAAACACTAGAAGCACTACTCATGGATAGATGGAGAGGCTTAAGTACCAAGTTAATACAAATAATTCTAGAACAACGCCGTAGATATGACACTTTCATCAGCTCCGAATATGTTCCCGCCCCGCCCCCAGAAAGGAAAATGTATCACATGCAATGCGGGGGTGGCATTGAAAGTCAGAACCCCTTACGAGAAGTACACCCTGTTATGGGTACGGATCACCTTTTGAAACGTGTATATGTACACACGCCTCTGACCAAGTTAGAACTGTTAGAAATGAAGAAACTAGTACCGTGTCATGATAAAGACCCCGCAGGTTTTCACAGAGAGCTTAAAGACATGTTACTGATGGGGGATTACACATATGATGATATCATGAAAATGTTAAAAGTACTGTTGCCCACGGGCATCTACGAGAAACTAAAAGAAAAGGAATGGGAGGTGGGAGACACAAAGATTGCATGGGCAGAAATAGAAGATGAAGAAAGTAAACGGGTCCCAGGGGTAGGCCTTGGGGACAAAACTAAAGCATTACCAGGTTTGATAGTACAGGTCCTGCCAAGATTATTGACAACTAGAAAGGAAGATTGGGACGCGATCTCGTCCTGTAAACAGAAACATGATGAAGATACTAGTGACTCCTATTCAAGATTCGAGAAATGTTTCATTATTAATAGTGGCCTCAAACCAAGTAGCGAGTCCTATCCGCATCTTTTTGTATCAAAACTAGTCGAGAATTCCCTACCATTAGTTAAAAACCGAGTGTACAAAGTTGAAAGTACTTGGCAGGCAAATACGCCATCCCAGATGTTACAGATGCTCCAATATCATCAGAACAGAATTAGGGAAGAACAAGATCAGGAACAAAAACGCATGAAAGACACGAAGATGAAAATGTTAGTAGCTCAGACAGTCCCAGCCGACGGTCAGAGAAAGGGTGGGACCCAGACAAGTCACACTACAGCTCCCGTTAAAGGGACATGTAATTACTGTAAGCAGCCAGGTCATTACGTACATGAATGCCCAGTCCTGAAACATAATATAGCGACAGGTAAAACTAAAGAAAGACCGCATCCGCCTAGACAAGACCATAACCAGCATCAGTCTTCACAGAATACACAGAATACACAGCCTATGCATGCTTCTTCACCTCCAGCACAGACAGTAGCGGTACCACAGCCACAGCCCATTGCCGCGTCTCAGCAAGTTTCACAGCAGATGTACCAGTATGCCCAGTCCGCATATCCAGATTATCCCCGATATACATGAAACAGCCTAGAGAGGGAAGGTGGCTTGCCTCTTATTGAAATTCCTGTAGATCAAGAAGGTCCTTATGTACACAGTCACGTATTGGGAAAAGACAGAAAGTTTTTAATTGACACAGGGGCAAGTCGCACTACGATCAGCCATGATGAAGTCCCAGGGGCACCCCTCTCAGGCTCACAGAATGTTTCCCTGGGTTTTTCAGGACAGCCTATTGTAAATGAGGTATCAGAACCAGTCCCCCTGGCTGTGGGTCCATTATCACGTGTTACAGACTTGTTACTTACAAAATCATGTCCGGAAAATCTGTTAGGAATTAAAACATTGAAGGCTCTAGGAGCTATAATATGCTGTTCCCCGGAGGGAGTTAGACTCTTTCTACGGGATTTCAAGGGTCATTATGTTTTGCGAGAATTCGATGTCAGATTGAAAAATGTGCCAGATTACTTGTGGGCAAAAGGCCCAACTGATGTAGGTTGCATGCATATCACCCCATACCGCGTTACACTCAAGGCAGGTGTTGTTTTACCAAGAATCAGACAATACAAGTTACCACCCGATGCTGTAGTGGCTTTACTGAAAATCATTGAAGAGCTCATTACCCAAGGAGTGGTCGTAGAGACCGACTCCAATGTCTGTAATTCACCCATTATTCCGATCCTTAAACGTACTGATCCCAATGCACCGCCAGTATATCGGCTGGTGATTGATCTTCGAGAACTAAACAAATGCATTATTCCACAGTACCCTGTGGTTCCCGACATCTCATCCCTATTGACTGCTATTGATTCAGAAGCGACGTTCTTTACTGTAATTGACCTCAAGAACGCCTTCTTCAGCGTGCCTATTGATCCAGAGAGCCAATATCTCTTCGGATTCAGTTTAAATGGACGCAGCTTCAAATTTTCACGCGCACCTCAAGGATTCACAGAAAGCCCCAGCATCTACAGTCAAGCACTGAAAAGACAACTAGATTGTATTCAAATGCCAGTTAACACCGCTTTACTGCAATACGTCGATGATCTACTGATCACCGCACGAAGTGAGCCCGAATGTGAACAAGCATCACTGACAGTTTTGCATTTTCTGGCCGACAAGGGACACAAGGTGTCTCCTTCGAAGCTACAATTCTGTGTTCAGCAAGTTGTGTACTTGGGTCACTTGCTGTCCAAAGTGGGGAGACAGCTCACTCCCGATCGCATTCAGTTAATTGTAAATATGCCACAACCCCAGACACAAAAGGAAGTGCGGGCCTTCATAGGCCTCACCTCATACTGCAGACAATGGATTCCTCAATATGCATTTCTAGCTAAACCACTCATCCAGTTAACGACACAGGAGGCAGCGACTTCGACTGCCCTCCCTTGGACTCAGGAACACACACAAGCTTTTGAAGAATTAAAGAAAGCCTTATGCCAAGCGCCAGTTTTAGCGACACCATGTTACAGCAAACCGTTTACACTTTTTGTTACAGAACGTGATGGTACAGCATTGTCTGTCCTCACTCAAGATCAAGCAGGTTCACATAAGCCTTGCGCTTATTTCTCAAGTACATTGGATTCAGTAGCCCAGGCACTCCCTGCGTGCTTGAAGTCAGTAGCAGCAACAGCACTAGCCATCAGACAGAGCGATTCAATTGTGTTAGGCCATCAATTAACAGTACAAGTTCCACACTCTGTAGAGGTTCTGTTAAACAGAACCCAGACTCAGCACTTGACTATAGCACGACTGACAGGTTATGAATTAACGCTATTCCAGCCACACATAGAAATCAGGCGCTGCAGTATTCTGAACCCCGCAACACTGTTACCTACAATTATGACAGATCCAGCCCCGCATGATTGTATAGAAATCATTAATGCAGTAACAAAGCCCAGACGAGATTTAACAGATGTTCCACTGACAAATCCAGACCTGACACTTTATGTGGACGGTTCATGCATGAGAACAAGTACAGGAGAATTAGTGGCCGCATATGCAGTGACCACTGAAAATGAAGTTAAAGAAACATATCGTATTGACACATTGTCCGCTCAAGCAGCAGAGCTCATCGCTCTGACCCGAGCTTGTATACTAGCCAAGAACAGAAATGTCAACATATACACTGATTCCCGTTATGCTTTCGGAGTCGTACACGACTTCGGCATGTTATGGCAAGAAAGAGGTTTTTTGACCTCCCATGGTGCCAAGATACAACACGGTCCCCTCATTCAAGCACTGTTAGAAGCAATACATTTGCCTTCAGGAATATCAGTCATGAAGTGTAAAGCACATACTAAGGTCACAGATTCTGTTTCCCAGGGTAACGACCTGGCAGACCAGACAGCAAAACATACAGCACTGACTCACACCCAGACAACTGATGTGACAAAGACAATAGTACCGACAAAGTGTATGGCAGTCAAGGATCCCGCTCTAGATGTAATTGATATTCAGGCACATGCTACCCCAGAAGAAATAAAGAAATGGATTGAACTAGGAGGGATCCAGACAGATCAAGGTTGGATGACGAAGGGAAAATCTACATGGTTTCTCCCTGACTCTATGGTTCAAGTCATGATTAATACAGCACATAGCCCAGCACATCTAGGAGAGAAAGCGATGTTAGACAGTTTACAAAATCTCTGGAGCAATAAACACTTACGAGCAGCAGCAAAACAGAAAGTGCGTACTTGCATGATCTGTTGTCAGTTCAATCCAGGTAAAAGCGTCCCTGTAGAGCAAGGTGGATTTCATCCTCCCGATCACCCTTTTGAAGTCCTCCAAATGGATTATATCCAGATGGACCGTTGTCGAGGATTCAAGTATGTCCTTGTAGTTGTTTGTGCTCTGTCCCGCTGGACCGAAGCATACCCAGTCCCAGACTATACTGCTCCGACCACTGCCCGGCAGTTGGTTCGTGAATTCTTCCCACGATACGGTTTGCCTCGTGTCGTGTACTCAGATAACGGACAGCCATTCTCGTCCGAGCTAATGAAACAAGTTTCTTTACTGTTAGGATACCAGTGGAAGTTTCATTGTGTCCGACATCCTGAAGCCGCAGGCCTTGTAGAAAGGCATAACCAGACGCTAAAAATACGCCTTGCAAAGATATGTCAGGAGAAAGGGGTCGACTGGATAGTCGCCCTGCCAGTGGCACTATTCTACATGAGGATGGTCGCCCACTCGAGATCAGGGCTATCCCCGTACGAAGTGGTTTTTGGCAGACCACCGAATATGTGGGGGACGCCCATTCCGAAAAAGATCACTGATGTTGATTGTAACATGTTGACAGATTACCTTGCCTCCTTGATGTCTGCACTCCAATCATGTCGTTCACAGGTTGCCGCAGCCTTCCCCGACAACACAGATGTAAAGCCGCACGAGGTCCGTCCTGGGGACCTGGTACTGGTGCGGAATTTCGACAGGAAGAGTCCGCTGGAGCCCCGCTGGAAATCCCCGAAGACCGTCCTTCTCACCACGAGGACCGCCGTGAAGATCGAAGGGAGAAAGGGGTGGGTCCACACGAGTCATGTGAAAAAATTTTGTGAACTGAAACCTGATCGAGACTCGTCCACCCCCACCAAAGACTGTGTTGAGCCAAAAGACTTTACAGTATCCGAACGAGAAAAAACTCCCCAAGAGGAGTACAGGTCGAAACTCCGATCTAGCAAGTCAGACAGTTTAATTGTTTAAGTCCTCCCCTAGGTGAATCGGTTAAATAGTTTCTGACATGTATCCCCTAGATCGAGATAGAGAGAGAGAGAGACAAGTTAAGAAAAGTGCATATTGTAAATCACTCCGTAGTCACTGTATAGTGACACTATTAATCATGTTTATTCTAAGTATTTTAGTTATTATTGCTAGCATTCTGCTACCTATCTACTGGCCTATTTTCAAGCGTGAACAATCTGTTTACAATGTCTCTGCTGAACATTCTTTTAGTGAGTTACCTGCACACGAACTCTCTTACAGACTTGCGCTGCGCAACAATACATTCATTAGTATGTTACACCATTCCCATCAGACTAACAATGCTACAGACTGCTGGATATGTGGCCGACTCCCTCCCTACCAGAATTACAAGGGAGCTCTGCCCCTCTTTCCGTACCCGTTCACTCACAATGGCTCCTGTGGTGCATGGTTTAAAATAATCAATTCCTTAGATCCTGATGTTGCTGTTTTCGATGGGGGCTGGGTTTGGGGAAACTTGAACTTAGTCCTGCTCGACGTCTGTTACCCTGATAAGGAGGGACTCCCCACTCGAATAGGAACTGATCTAGAAAATGAAGTATATGGATTAGGTAACTACACAATTAGCCTTATGATCCTTACTGTTGAATCCGAAGCTGCACCAGTCCTGCCCCATATGCTAGTATTACCAGTCACTGGTGAATTATGTGTCCGAAAGAAAGGGTCAGTACACTTAGGTCATAGTAAATGCACTACTGTGGTCGAATTCAGTGATCATGGTAAATCGTCCTTCAAAGCTATCAATCACTCCTATTTTGTTTGTGGTCATACCGCATACATACGTCTGCCTCCAGATTGGGATGGTACCTGTTATATTGCATTCCTTCTGCCACCTGTTTTTCTAGCTCCCCCTGATTACCATAGAAATACAAATCTAGTAAAGAATAGACCCAGAAGAGATATCCCACTTGTCGACTACACAGAAACGGCATGGGAACAGTACACCGATTTTAATAAGGGATTCTTTTTCTTTTTAGGACCTGTCCAAAACAGTAAATTAATACGTAGATTAACTAGAACACTTGAAGTCGTAGTACATGAAACTGCCTCCGCCTTAGGTAACTTAACAGAGGAGCAATCTGCTATGCGGGTTGTTGTCCTTCAAAATCGTCTTGTTATTGACGTCATCTTGGCAGATAGAGGTGGAGCCTGTAAGGTCATCGGGTCAAGTTGCTGCGTTTTCATCCCACAAAACGCGCCATCTGTCTATCAAGCTATTACCCGTCTACATAAAATTGCAAATCAGATACATCAGAATCCAGGCACCTGGACTTGGTCCGGTTGGTTCTGGACAACGTTAACTGCTTGGGGATGGAAGATCCTATCCTTCCTAGGTTTTGGCCTTGTCATAGTATTCAGCTGCTGCCTGTGCCTACAGTGTGGGCCGGCGATATGTGGACTGTGTGCCACATCGTGCATTGAACATTCCAGTTTCCTCTCAAACCGTCAAAGAAAGAAAGATGAGCAAATGATGCTGCAAGAACAAACTGATCAATTTATGATGATTAATATATCATGAAGGGTCCGTAGGGAACAAGGAGGGAATGAGGAAATATAAATTTTATGGTCAAGATGTGTTCCCTAGCGCGTACCCCACCGTCTCCATGTACGAGTTAAAGTGCATGTAACTTCCCTCCTGTACCAGCTATGAAGACGCAAATACATTTGCGTCCAACGTCAACATGTCCTCTTTCAGACCCACCCTGAATGGGTTGAATGGTCCGTTCCTAAGTATGCTATGCCAACGTCTTTTTGTAGTGTACTTCTACGTTTTTCAGCTCTAGCTGAGTAGGCCCTGAATTTCTGCCACCGAGCCTCTTTCCTGGCTTCTGACTCCAAGGGCCTCTGCCCAGGCTGCCTCTGTACCCGTGAACTCTGACTTACTTTCAGCGCGGCCCCTCGCGCTCAGCTTAGCCTGCTGCCTGCCAAGATTGACTATAACCTTCGAGTTATCTGTTCCGCTCCCCAAAAATACATTCCTGCCTGCTAGCTTCAGTAAACATTCCCCTCAGCTGCAGAGCCAAAGGGCCGGCCTGTCTCTGTGCAAATAATTCAAGTAATTCATAGCCCTTGTTGCCATGCTCCCATGGAAGGCCCATGCCCCCACGCTTCTCATACAGACACTCAGGCGCTTATACACGCACTCACAGCAAGTATAGAATAGCTTCTGCCCTAGAGACCTTTCCGCCCAGATAGCTTAGTTCCTAAACACCAGATATCAGATATGATAGAAGCACAAGTTGATCTGACATGCCAGACTTCTGTCTCTTTCCGTCAGTATAAATGTCAAGTCCCCTGCACCCTCCAGCTTCACGTCAATCACACGTCATGCAGCTGCGCGCGCATCCAAGCTTCCGATTTCTGCTGACATTGCAACATTTCTGTTAGTGCCACCCCTTTTGTGACACCTACCTGTGACGTTTCTAGCACACACCTCTAGTTCACGCCTTCTGATTACGTACTTGTAACACGTGTGTACTGTTATCTTGTCTTCTCTCAGCTGTTACGCCCATTATAACTGTTTCCTATGACATGAATTAAGTATATAAGCTATGTAATGTAATAAAAGAGCGCTCTATCCCTTCTGACACCCCTGTGGTGGTCAGAACATGATATCCTGGTCTAGACCATTCCTTTTTGAGGAATAAAACCCCTAAGAACTCTAACACCACGGACTCTGTTTTCTTTCTTTCCGATTGAGTTATTATTGATTAAGTACTTACCTGCATAGAAATTAAGAGAGTAAATTAATTATTTACGTCATATGTAGTGCATGGCTGTGGTGTTGCCTGTACGAACCAGCACTGAACGGTTGCGGATCCTTGGAAGGAAAGCCTGTAAGGCTAGATGAATGGCCATAAGTTCCAGTAGATTGATGTGGAACTTGGCTTGGACTGGGCTCCAATGACCACTGACCTTTAGTTCTTGGAGGACCGCTCCCCATCCCTCCATGGAAGCATCTGTTTTTAATACCATGGGAGAAGGTGGAAGTTGGAATGGTAAACCTACTGAAAGATTGTCTTTTAGCAACCACCAGCTGCTTGCCTTCTGCATTTCCGGAGTGATGGCAATCCTGTCGTCGAAGGAGCCTGTCACCTGACGCCATTGTTTGTCCAACTGTTCCTGCAGTGGACGCATTCGCAGCCTGCAGTGTGGTACCAATGGTATGCAGGATGATATTGATCCGAGAAGCGATTTGTATTTGCGAACTGACAGAAACTTCAGTGTCTGTAGAAGGCGAGCTGAAAGAATTAGCTTGGTTTGGCGCTTTTCCGAAGGAAAAAACAGGCAGCACTCCGTGTCTAGGATTGCACCCAGAAACTTTGCTGTTTTGGAGGGGCGCAAAATCGATTTTTCTCTGTTGAGCCAAAGGCCCAGTTGCTCGAACAGCTGTCTGCAGCTCGTGACTGCCCTGGACACCTCTTGGAACGAAGGAGCCTTTAGCAGCCAATCGTCCAGATATGGGAAGACTTCGAAAGACTGCTTTCTGAGAAATGCTGCCACCGGAGCCAGTACCTTTGTAAAGATCCGCGGACCAGACCGGAGACCAAAAGGCAGTACTTTGAATTGAAAATGGCTCTTGCCTACTGTAAATCGAAGGTATTGCCTGTGAGCTGGATGAATGGGTACATGGAAGTAAGCGTCTTCCAAATCTAGGGTCGCCATGTAGTCCCCTGGATTGAGAAGGCGGAGGATGTCCTGAAGAGTGACCATCCTGAAGGACAACTTGATGAGATAAGTGTTGAGCTGTCGTAGATCTAAGATCGGACGCCACTTGTCCTTCGTCTTCCGAACCAGGAAGAACCTGGAATAGAACCCTTTCCCATTTTGGGAGAAAGGTACAGGTTCTATTGCCCCCTTGGTGGAGAGTTGGTGGGCCTCGAGATGAAGGAGTTTCAGATGTTTGGGTGTAAAGGCGTCTGGAGCTCTCGTTGGAGGAAGATCTTGGAACTCCAACGTGTGTCCTTTCTTGATGATGTTTAGGACCCACTGGTCTGTTGTTATGACTATCCAGTTGTTGAGGCAATGGGCAATCCTGCCCCCCACTGGTGTTATTGAGGGCACAGGAACAGTAGAAAGAGCCACCTGGCCGCTATTGTCTCCTGGAAGTATCCCTCCTCTGCTGACCTTGCCGTCCTCTCGGCAGCTGGCGAGAGAAGGAACCCTCTGTGAATACTGGGGTTTGTATGTTTGACCAGGTTGGGAGTTGGAAGAGTAGCGGTGCTGATTGCCGCCTCTATAGGAGGAGGATCCTCTTCCTCTTGCTCCTTTAAAGGGCCCCTTGCGGTATTGTAAGGTTCCTAAGGACTTGGCCGTATCCGTATCTTTCTTTATGCCCTGTAGGGCGTCATCCACGTGCTTGCCAAATAACATCTCCCCAACATATGACAGATCTAGAATTTTATTTTGTACCTCCTGTCTGAACCACGTGGCTCTCAACCAACCCTGGCGTCTCAGAACTGCCAAGCCGGCTAGCGCTCGGAAGGCCTTAGTTGCTATATCCATAGCACAGTCGATTACTTCAGAAGAGGCTCGCTCTCCTTCCAATAAGATCTTTTTTACCTCGTCCTTAGATGTATCTTGAAGTTCTTCCACGAACTGGGAGAGGTCACACTACATCTGGCGATCGGATCTCCCTAGAATCGCCAAAGCATTAGCCGCCCTAACGAGGAGGCTGGCCATTGTGGAGAATCTTTTTCCAACATTGTCCAAACGCCTGCCCTCTTTATCCGGTGGCATCATTAGCGGCGTGGATGGGTTTTTAGATTTACTCAGTGCGGCCTGGGAAATGACCGAATCTGGTTTTGGTTGACCTAGTAGACATGCCGGGCTGCCCTCTGGCGCCTTATATTTTTTCTCCAGTCTGGGGAGCACCGGGAGGACTGTGGCCGGATAATCCGGATTCTGCATAACTTTTAGGCCTTCAGACCAAACATGTTCAATGATGGGGATTGAACGTACGGATTTCCGGAATGGTTCTTTGAAATCGTACATAAAACACTCGGACTGAACTGTGGTAACCGGAAGACCAAATCTCTTGGAAGCTCGTTCCATCAAGTTGTGAAAGCCTCCGATATCTGCTGGAGGAGAGATTGCGGTATCAGGCCCTGTGACGTCTGGATCTCGAAGGTCATCCTGATTCCAGTCTACATTCTGGTCTTGGTCAGGGTCCACTTGCTGATCTACATCCGATGAGGCATTGTCATCATCTGTATCATCCCGAATGGGCACCACCTCTTGTGGATGTTCTACGGGCTCTGTGTCACGCCCTCTTGAAGGCAAACAGTGTCCTGCCACAGGCTGTGATAACTGAGGCGGCGTTGTAGGAGGGCGTACCTGTTGAACCTCCTGAGGAGTAGGAAATCGCCTCCGATAGTCCTGCAACATTAGTTGTCGATCAGAGATGAGAGTGGATGGCATCGCCACCATCTCCTGCTGAGATTGACGTGGAGGTTTCTGGAAAGGAACCTGCATGCTTGGCATTTCCTGTTGTCCATAATATTGTTGTTGAACATATTGTTGTTGCTCCATTTCCCCTTCCTCAGAACTGATGTCCTGTATTTTTACTTGTAAGTCAGAAGGGCTATAAGCCTGGCCAAAATCGCTATAAGTTTCTTCATCAGAATCCTCATCCAGCAATAAGTTAGGAGGTAACGTTGTAACTCGTCGTGGAGATGTCATTTCCGGTGTTATTTGTCTCTTTCTGTGAGAACATTTTTTTTTCCAGTCGTCGACGATGTCGTCGACGGAATCGTCGTCGACGGTTGAATCTTCAGAGACTGTTTCATCGACGGAGGTGCCGACGAAGAAACTGCGCTCGTCGTCGAGCATTGAGTCGTCGACGGGGAGATGGTCATCGTCGACGATGGTTGGATCGTCGACGAGCCCGTTGACGAGGCCAATTTTACAGACAAGTCTTTTTTGATAGAAATCGTCGGCGTACCTGAGGTTTTCACCATCGACAAACGCTGTTTCTTGTCTGAAACGACCTCCTGAGTCACAGTAGAAGGCTTTTTTACCCCTCTATCCTTGTCAGAGGGTGGTGAAGTCACAGGGATGATCTTCTTAGCCTTTTTTGAAGGTTGCGACTCCTCAAGCTTTCCCTGCCTCTCCTTTTCAATGTGGTGAGGAGATTTTTGGGAAGCAGGCCTATCAAACCTATCAGAGGTCCCAGGTAAGGCCTTGACATGGGGCTCGTCAGATGTAGCAGGGGGAGACCTACCCCTCTTCTTCGACCTTCTTGATGACACCATCGAAGAGGAGCCCTCACTGTCAGAAGACATAAGTTCCTTGCGGTCTTTCATTTTCTGTAGCCAAGTGAGGAGACGTCCCTCTCTGTCCCTCAAGGTCTTGGTGGAGAAGGTTCTGCACATCTTGCAGTCCGTGGCCTTATGATCCGGATATAAGCAATATATGCAGTCTTCATGTTTGTCCTCAACAAACAACCTCTTTTTTGAGCAAGTAGCACAGGCTCTAAAAAGTGCTTTCTTCTCTTTGTCAGACATGACGAAAAAAATAGGCACAAGTTGAAGAAAAATACTAAGAAGTGAAGAAAATTGAGCAGAGCTCAATGGAGACTCCTTTGCACAACGTGCGGTAGAAAATCTGAGGCTCTGAGGCTCTCTCAGGAAGGTTCTATGGGGTGAGGCTGCTCTGATTGGCTACTGCAAGAATTTGGTCTCTTTTACAAAAAGAGGTGGATAAGCTACAAAATGAGATGAGGCCTAAGCCTATTTTTTCACTTTGTGCTTACTACTAAGGTATTTTCTATTTACCGAGGCTCCCATTCTGACGACGGGGAATGATACAAAGCATGGGAATCTATGAAAGTTCCAATACTGGGGTAACAGTCTATATGTTGTGCGCCTTGTGAGAAAGTGCCATCTTTCTTGCATTGGTATGCCCCCACTTTTTTCTGAACTGCTGATGTACTTTGACTGAGTGTGCCCTGGGTTCCTACCAACCAAGTACCCAGGGCCTGTGTTCCTTCCCTAAAACTATGCTGAAACGAAAGACCCAATTGGCATCTCTGGCCACCTATCAGCCCCTAGTAAATGGTACTCGATGTACCCAGGGCATGGTGACCAGAGAAGACCCCTGAGGGCTTCAGCACGCATTGTGCCACCCTCAGGGGCCCTGTACCCTGGCACCCACACAATGCCTTTGCAGGGTAAGACCCTAAGTACAGAACTAAAACAAGGGTCGACATGGCACACATCCCTGTGTGCCATGCCCACAGAACCTACTGCCCTGGCATACTTCAGTCACCCCTCTAGCTGGGTGCCCTATGCCAGAGGTGTGGGCACAGGTGCACGAGCCCTGTGCCCCTACAGTACCCAGGGCCATTCCTGGGCACTGTAAGTGCAGTGATGCTATTAAGAGTATATGGTGCTGGGAGGTTGTCATTACAAACTCCACAGCAACATAATGGCAGGAGGAAGCTTCAAAGGCATGCCGCCTCGGAGAGCTTCTCAAGACCATTTGCTGTACCCAGCAACTGGCCCCCACCCGTTCTAACCCCCACTCTGGCATGAAGACTGGCGGGAAAAACTACGTCAGGAAGGGGGGGGTACCAGCCTTGCCAACTCCATCCCTCAGGTGGAGGAGGTGAGGTGAAGCACAACCCCGGGCTCCGGCCATCTTGAGGATGGGGGGCCCTGCTCAATCCCAGCTAGGCTCCTGCCCCCCTCCCCCAGGAGAGGAGCAGGCTAGGTAGTGTACTCACCCCAGGACAGGGACCCATTGGTCCCTGACCTTACCCTACCTGTAACACCCCTAAATGTAGTCTCTGAACCTTCCTTCCTCAGATTCCGATAACCATAGAAGAAAGAAGATCAAGAAGAAGACCCGCTGTGCAGCTGCAAACAACAGGACAACAACAACTGACTTGGCCCCCAGCCCTACCGGCCTGTTGATCCTGGAACCTGCTCTTGCCTCACCCCGGCGACACCTGCGGACAGCAACCGTGGGACATCCAGAGGACCTGCCTGCCTTGACCCTCTTGAAGATTGGGACTCCCTTCAGCAGAGGCTCTGCTGCAACAACCACCCTGGTGCCAGCCAGGAAGCTCCGGACCAGCCCACTCTGTACCTGCCGAGCCCTGGCCGTGCTCAACCGAACCAAGACCACGAGGACGTCCAGCTGGCGACTGGGACCAGGAGGCCAGTGCCCAAAGACCCTCCTCGATGAACCAGACGACGCCTGCAGACTCAGAACCAGGAGCCACCCCAACCGCGACCAGCCGAGGGTAAGCTTTTCCGACAACCAAAGACACTCCTGCAGCCGGCGGCTCCCTGTGCCCCCCTTTGGGGTACCTAACTGTGCTCCAAGACCCCAACTTACCTCTCGAAGTGCTGGTCACCCCTGGAGAGTCTCCGTCCCTGAGCCTGCAGCCTTTGTTCCTTTTTGACCTTTCCCATTGATTAACATTGAGCGCCCGACGGCTCAAAAGCACGCTGCACCCAGACGCCTGAGAGCCGCTAGCTGTGCCACGTTTGTCCTAGCCTACTTCCCCCCTTGCCCTGAGCAAGTGACCAGGAGCCTAGCTCCCACAGCCGTGTGACCTGCTAGCCAGCAGCCACCAACCGAAGGCCCCCTTTCCCTCATTGGATATCATTGGGCCTACCTCTGCACGCGGCCGCCCCTGTGCTGCTGGGATTGAACTAACTGTACTTACCTGACCCTGGGGGACCCCTGAGTCTATTCCCAGAACCTTAACTTCTCCAACCACGTACTCACCTGGAAACCGGTAGCTCACTTACCTGCCATTGGATAACATTGACCAATTTTGACTCGAGTGTAGTTTTGAAAACTGAAAATATTCACATAAAATCAGCCAAAGTCCGAATTCCGAAGTACTCACCTGTGACCAGGGGAGAAGTCAGTACTGTACCTTTCAGCCCAGTACTGAACCGTAAAAGTAATGGTTTCCGGGTTTACTAATAATCTGTATTTTCTCCACAGGAACTCATTGTCTGCTTTTCTATGAAATCTCTTCTGACTACTTTTGAAAACTTGAAATATTCTTTAAAATCACACGAAATACTGAAACGCAATTACCTACCTGTTTTAAGTCAAGACCCCAGTGCTGGCCCTAGGAGGCCAGTGCTGGATTACAAAAGTAACGCGATCGTACTTTACCTGCAACCTGAATTTTCTCCCATTGAATAACATTGTCAGATTTCCATTGAAAAGTTTCTAAGTGTTAAAACAGCTTTATATTCATGAAAATTCACTACAGCAACTTAAACGTTTTTGCTAATCTGGTTTTAGACCCCAGGACTGAATCTAGGATCTAGTCCTGGAACTACCAAAGTAATGTATAAAGTAATCAACTGTACTTATATGTAGAAAACCCATTGAGCTCAATGCTATAGTGTGTTTTTAGGTTGTATTGCTTACTTCCAATACTGTATCCATTGTGTACACAACCTTTATTGCTCCTTTGCAAAGTAATTATATGAGTACTCATAACAAGAAAAGCATATTTTTATAACTGCTGGTTCTAAAAATAAAACAACTAGATCATGGATATAAAACAATTGGCCTGGAGTTCAGTCCTTGTGTGTGTGAAACCTTTTGCTGACTGAGTGTGTACAACAAATGCTTTACACTGTCCTCTGGTACTGCCTTACTGCTCAACCAAGCTACCACTTTGGAGAGTAAGGTCAGTTCTGGCTTTAACCTCTGTTATACCTCTGGGGTTGGTGGACTCTATACCCACTGTACTTCATTCTAGTCCAGTATATATAGAGCCACTTTCTCACAGGCCTGGCAGAGAAAAACACAGCATACAATATTTATTGAAGAGTCTATTGGCTCAGTGCCTGCTACAGACAGGCGGATGCCTGCTACAGAGCTCCACGCCTCCGAGTAGCCGGCTGTGGCCCGTGATCCTAGGATCCGCCCCCAGGAATGGCGGAACGTTTGTGCAGACGCGAGACGCGAGCCAGATGAGCTGCCACGTCTTCCCCGCATTTTCCCCTGTTCTGATTATCGTGTGCCGCTCTGTTCGGCGGACCCGCGGACGAGACCCGGATTTTCGGCTATGCCCTGTGCGGCAACGGGCTGCAGAAGATAGACTGCTGGGTTCGGTGTTTTCACTTTGAAATTGCTCCGCCTTAGAGACATCTCGGTCCCTACTCAATCTGGAAGGCAGGAGTGGAGCTCCATTTATTTCGGGTTAAAGTGTTCTGAATCGCTGGTGGCAGTGAGTAGCGGATTTTCCAAGCGGCTTTTTATGCCGGCACTGCTGCCAATACTGTTGCTGGCGCTGCTGAATTGCTCTGTTTGGACAAACATCTCGGCCCGTTCTTAATCTGGAATGGAGGTCTAAAGGTCTGATGAGGTAGTTTCCCAGCATTTCTTCCAGGTGAAAAGTGGTCTGAGTAAAATCGGAACATTGTGGACAGATCTGCAAGTCCCAGGGAAGACTGCTGAACACTGCCTTTCACATCACCTTGTCCTACTGGTATCACTGCCTTCAGACCGGGGCATAAAATCAAAACTCTGCAGCAGGATTCCTTGGTTCACAGTGAGTTGGACTTTAATATATTTATTTCTAACTGGTCTAATCCTGTTGGGCAAGGTACAGACGTTCAGGAGCACAGGGGGAAGAGAGCAGTGATTGCAGTTAAAAGTTGAAAAGTTGAAAAGTTAAAAAGTTAAAAAAAGGCTACAATGGGCAAACCGCAGAAGGAGGGGGAAGAGCCCTCAAAACTGAATAAAACAGAATTGGCTCCTCGTCTGAATACAAAAACTCGCCTCGTCCTAGTAAGTCGGGAGTGTACCCCTTCGGCCCTGGCACACGGGAATGTGAGGTACGACTTGGCGGTGAACGACTGCAATGGCATGCCACTACCTTTCGTTAGCTAGGGATACAAATTTACCGACCCCCAGAAGATCTACTGGAGGGCAACCTGGTCAGAGCCATCTCTTCCCTACGTGCACATATGGCCTCCTGGAAGACACTCCCCCTGAATGTTACAAGTCGGGTAACCCTGACTAAAATGATTGTGTTACCCCGGCTCCTATATTACTACTCTAATATACCGGTTTATGTCCCTAATCGCATTTTCAGGGAGCTGGAAACCTTGATCAGAGCACTCATCTGGAACGCAGGACGACCCAGAGTGGCACTGCGGCAACTCTATGCTCCAAAAAAGTCAGGGGGACTGGCGGTCCCTAACCAGGAACTCTATTACCTTGCGCAGTTACAGTGGGTGGTCGGTTGGTTAGCCGGGAGAAGTCTGGAGGATACGACATCAGACTCTCCGGCTCTAACACACACTAGGGCTCTTACGCTATTCCACCCCTTGACTAAGACACCTCGCCCAACACAGTTGCATTTAGTTGTGGCGTATCAGTGTTATAGGCGCTGCTTATGGCTCACACGAACTACGACACCCTATGCCCCTGTTTTCCCACTGCTGGGTACCCCCAAAGATAAAGGGGCCATTTCGGCACCTGCACTGGAGCACTGGGAACAAGCAGGGATAGAAACGATAGCTGATCTTTATGCTGATGGTGCCCTGCTCCCTTTTGATAGGCTACGGGCTGACTCGGACATACCGGCTGGACAGTTCCTGTTACAAGCATCTATTGATACAGTACTTACACATCATGAGGGTTGGATCACATGTCATTCATTGGCTAACGCAGGCACTGTTAATGCACACTGTTTGCACCCTCCAATCGTTGAGAGACAAATGGGCGATGGACCGGGGCAGGGATTGGATAGATAAAGAATGGAAGAGAATCTTAGAGGGACCTAGCAACTTCCCGCGCAACTCCCGTTTTAAGGTCATACAATACTACATCATGCATAGAGCATATCTGTCACCAGACAGAATCAACCAATATTTAACCGTAGACACATCGGAGTGCCCTCGCTGCTCACTGATGAATACGGACATACTCCACATGCTCTGGGCCTGCCCCAGGCTACACACATATTGGACGGCAGTGGTGACGCTGTTAACGAAGGGGGTTAGAGAGGAATTGCCACACACGTGGGAGGCCTGCATACTTGGGTTGTTTAAGAGGACAAAACACACCAAGGTCCGTTCCAGATTCTGGGATTTGGGGCTTATCACCGCCAAGAGGTTAATCACGAAACATTGGAAAAGTAAAGACCCTCCTCACCTCCGGCATTGGTATACAACTGGGCGATGGCGGAAGAGGTGACCCTTTGTAGGGAGGAGACGGCAGGCCTGAGGGCCATACCGATAGTGCAGCTCTGGGGGGATGTCTTGCAGGCTTTCCGACAGGCATACACAGACCAGGATGACACTCAAACACCACCCTCACCTAGCGGCAATAATGTGACAGCGGCGCAATAGGGGCGGGCGACTGAGGGACATGCTGGGACGCTGAGAACTATCAGCATGCCTCGTGTGCGATGCGACCACCGACTGTCTTCCACTGCCCGCATGGGAAGAGTTACCCTCTTCTCACGCATGACAACACGTGCTGCCGATCTGCCGGGCACTCGCCTCGGAAGGGGCCACCCTCCTGGGTTTATCAAGCTTTCACTCACTCGGACACCAGTCTGCACCCACGCTAGAACACGCTGACATGACACCTGAATATATATTTTGCCAGACACACTTCATTCGCGCATTCCCCCCCTTTTTTTGACACATTCGTTGTTTTGTTATGAGGAGGATCCATTTTATGCTTCCTCCTATATTATTTCTTCTTTTTCACCCCCCCCGTGCATATGCCAGTTCAAAACGGTGCTGGGGCACTCCAGCCCCAGCTCTGGCACGAAACTGGACAAAGGAAAGGGGGTGTAGCCACCGCCCTTCCTGGTCCCACCCATAGGAGGGACCTAGTAGGTAATAGAGCCCCTTGATTTGGTTTAAAGGTAGGAGCTGTGTCCCAAGACTTTAGATTATCCTGAACTACACTTGAAGAAGAGGAAACTCTGGACCTTCGACATTCTGCTGCTCAGAAGACTGAAGAATCTCCCTTGTGGCCAAGGAGTGACCACCCTGTGAACACAGGCACCATCCAGCGATCAACGACTTGCTTTGCCGCCGCCTCCCGCCGGAGCCCGAGCCCAGAGCCTGACAAGAACCAGACTCCCAAACATCTGCCAGCCCGATCCACAGTCCCTGCAAAGCTGAGACGAGTGGAGGCTCCTGAGACGTGGGACTGGACCTCTTGGAAAGTCCACGAGAAGCTGACTGCGCAGCACCTGAGGCACCCTCACTGCTGTGCTTGGGGTCTTGAGAAGCACCACCATCGAGCTATATTTGCACCAAGGACCAGCCCCCCAGCTCTCACAAGATCTGCGTGGGGCCCTTTTGCTTTGTTACAGTCGACGCGCCTTCCCGGTTGCTAGCCCGCTGGCTAGTGGCCATTTTGGCAACCAAACAACAACTTTCCACCGCTGGTCTGGTTGCTCCAGACTGGCCCTGGCTGCTCCTAAAAACAGCAACCCCCTCTGACCTTGCTGGTCCTAGAGAGAAGCCTTCTTTGTTTCCTGCATGGCTTGCATTAGCCAAGGCCTGTTTGCTCCGATCAAGAAGCCGACACCGCCATCAACTCGAGCCTTCGTGGGGCAGCTCGTGAGTGACTGCTGGTCGTCGTCATCGTCGCCTGGTCCACGTGGCTGAAGAGAAAAGCTTCACGACATCACCTGTTTGCACCCGACAACGCCTGGTTCCTTCCTGGTTCCACGCCGGTCACTGGCTAGTGACTTTGAACATTGTCCCCTCTGCTTTCAGGTCTTCATCACTTCAGATCCACCCTTGGATCCACCGGAACTCTTCACATCAGGTCGCCTGCAGCATCAACACTCCAAGGCTCCATCTGAACTTCTGCAAAATTCCGACATACTTTGGCACCACTGCACCCGCTTCCTGCGGGTGAGGTAACGCAAGCACTCCGGTGCTCCCAAGTAGTTCCACTCTCCTAGTGTCCAGATTCCAAAGGGTTAAGTTCTAGACTGACCGGAAGACTTCCTACCTTTAACTTTAAAACGTTTACGCATCTATTGATTTCAATGTGAACTGCTTCTAACTTTGCGCACTGCAAACCAGATCCCGTGGGCCTCCTAGTTCCTAACCTTAGTTAGATCCTCGTAGCCCCAGCGATTCCCAAGGCCCTAGGCCTTACTTCCTTTCGACTCGTGGTACTTATACCACTTCTTTAGTATATGGTTTTAGGGGCCACCCGGGCCTATCCATATTTTGTGCAACTTTGTATACTTATCAATTGAATTGTTTTAACGTGTTTGCTTCTGTGCTCATAAAGAGTTCAGGGGACTATTTGTAGTAAATAAATACATATATATTTTCAATATATATCCTGTGTGGTGTCCTTTCACTTGGTGTTCAAGGGGTTACATATGTAATAGAGCCGGCTTCACATGCCAAAAGAGTTTAGCCTAAGACTGCTTTGTCCATGCTACCAATAGGATAGCTGGTCTATAGGGTTGACTTACAACCAATCACCATAAGGGTTGTTTGGACTGATACAAGGTGGTCACTAGAACTAGCGAACATCATATATCAGGCCAACTTCTCACATTGGTGGCAGAGGTTGGGATTTGAGCTTGCTGTTGTTTTACCATTGTAATCTTTGCCAATACCTTGTGGAAGATTATACAGGTACCTATAGGTACATATAAAACAAGATAGTATATTTAAGTTCTACTGAACTTAGTGTTGTAGAGGATAGGGCTTAGCACACCCTGACTACAACTACTAGAGAGGGTCAGTAGGAAGAACCCTTAGAGTAGGTAGATTGGAACATATCCACCTCACTAGAGCAAATGGCTGGCGTAGAAGGATCCAGTGGACTTCCAACTGTGGAGAGAGACCTACCCAAGGCACCATCCAGATTTGCTATCCTCACCTTTCAGTAGTTGAGGAACTTGAGTTCTACCAGGAAGCTGAAACAAGGGTCTAACCCTACCACTCTGTATCTCCTAGAGCTTTTAGAAGAGTCTGAAGCTCTGAAAACCTCTGAACCAAACCCTACAGGGAATGATGAAGAGGTCCTAACTCCTACAGATGATGCTAGGGATCCCCAAGTCCTCATTGATGATGATGACAGTAGTAGTAATGCTGATGATGATGATTCAGATCAGGTAGGGGACGAGTCTGGGGGAGAAGGGCATAGCCAGGCCCAAGTCAGGAGGCTTAGCCAGGCTAACCTAAGTCACCTTGGAGCTGAGAATGGGCCAGTCCCATTCAGGCCTCCAAGTGGACTTAACCAGGGGTACAGGAGGAACAGGAATCACTCTGGTGACTCCCAGCACTCCAATGCCTCAAATGGCCCTAGGGTCCCTACTCAAAGGAGGATGACTTCCCCTCAGAGGAAGGAACATGAGGCCAAGATGAGAGAGGCTTGCTCGTGCTAGAGAGCATAGAGAGAGTGGATTAGATTCCACTGGTGGCAGCAATATCCCTAAGGATAAAGACAGGTCCTATGACAATAGAAACCTGAGCAAGATTGTGCCCCCCTACAAGATAGGGGATGACATCCACAAATGAATTACTGCTTTGGAGAGGGCCTGCAAAGTACAGCAGGTACCCCAGAGTAAGTGGGCAGCAATCTTGTGGCTCTCCTTTGAAGAACAAGCATTTACAATGCAACGGTCTCGCCTTTGCAAAAGTTAGAGCTATTGGCATTGTAAATGACAATTTTTTATGTATGTGTTTGTTTTGAAAACAGATAAATAAATGGCATTGTCATTTATAATGCTAATAGCTTAATCTCTCGCAAATGTGAGACCTATTGCATGTGCAACCACACACACACACACACACACACACACAGAGCCACACAAAGAGCACACACACACACACACACACATAGATGTGGTGGAAGTGGATCTGGTGGATGTGGGGGTGTTGGATGTGTTGGTGGTGGATGATGTGGTGGTGGTGGATGTGGATGTGGTGGATGTGGTGGTGGTGGATGTGGTGGTGGTGGATGTGGTGGTGGTGGGTGTGGTGGTTGATGTGGTGGATGTGGTGGATGTGGTGGTGGTGGATGTGGTGGGGGTGGATGTGGGGGTGGTGGATGTGGATGTGGTGGTGGTGGATGTGGTGGTGGTGGATGTGGTGGTGGTGGATGTGGTGGGTGTGGTGGTGGATGTGGTGGCGGTGGATGTGGCGGTGGATGTGGCGGTGATGGATGTGGATGTGGTGGATGTGGTGGTGGTGGTGGATGTGGTGGTGAATGTGGTGGTGGTGGTGGATGTGGTAGTGGTGGATGTGGTAGTGGTGGATGTGGTAGTGGATGTGGTAGTGGATATGTGGTGGTGGATGTGGTGGTGGATGTGGTGGTGGTGGATGTGGTGGATGTGGTGATGGTGGTGGATGTGGTGGTGGTGGTGGATGTGGTGGACGTGGTGGTGGTAGATGTGGTGGTGGTGGATGTGGTAGTGGATGTGGTGGATGTGATGGATGTGGTAGATGAGGTGGATATGGTGTTGGTGGATGTGGTGATGGTGTTGGATGTGGTGTTGGATGTGGTGTTGGATGTGGTGGTGGTGGATGTAGGGGTCGAGGTGGATGTGGTGGTGGATGTGGTGGTGGATGTGGTGGTGGATGTGGGGGTGGTGGATGTGGTGGATGTGGTGGTGGTGGACGACGTGGTGGTGGTGGACGTGGTGGTGGTGTATGTGGTGGTGGATGTGGTGGTGGCTGTGGTGGTGGCTGTGGTGGTGGATGTGGTGGTGGATGTGGTGGTGTTGGATGTAGTGGATGTGGTGGTGGATGTGGTGGTGGTGGTGGATGTAGTGGTGCTTTTAATTACTTAAAGTCCCGCCATACATTGACAACAATGTGCGTGTCGAGTGGGATGTCAGCTGAAAGTTTACTTCCCAGACTATTAACAATAACAGAGCCTGTCGCCCTCATTGAAATAGGCACATGCTGGTGGCAGTAACAAAGCCACCTGTTCGTAAACACTGAAAGCCACTGGTTTTAAACCCAACACATATTTAACCTCCCAGACACCTACAGCCATTAACCGTGCAATATTTACAGCAGCCTATTTTTCCATGATCTCAAGGGAGGGTTTGCCACAGAAAAGATTGTTTTTTTCCCTATTGGTTTTTACCGAATTGAGCAGTGAGCTAAGATGGGCCAAACGAGAAATACAAACGTTTGACCCAAGGGGCCATTAGGAACAGCTGATTGTTGAAAAATAACTTCGCTCTGCAAAAAAAACACAAGACTTTTAATTTTCACAGCTGTGAGAGCAAGGTGGAGCTCGCCGCTGATCTTGGGGTAAAACCAATGGAGCTGACGAGACCAGGCAGTGAGTGCTCAGCACATCGAGCCGAGCTAGCCGCACACTGCTCTTGGGGTGAAAGCACGGAGGATGACAAGAGCGGGTGCCTATAAAATGAAGACATCCATCAAGCAGAGAGTGTGCTAACGAAAATGTATACTTACTCGTGCCAGCCTGGCAGACTGAAGGCTCTGAAGCAGGGAAGGGGCAGGGATCCTCCAGGGGCCAGGACTCTCGCAGATCACCCCGACCGTGCCACGTGCAGAGTCTGGACACCTAACTCCCCTGTTAAGTTGGTCCGTGTAAGCAACCGAGAGAAGGGGAGAGTCGTGGCTGCCTGCAGCCAGCATTGCTCTGCTGTTACTGCCCGAGCTCAGGTTTCCCGCAGCCTGCCTGCCTGCTGCAGGAGCTTTCACAGGACACAACCTGCAAAAACTTGTTTAGAGTGGCGCTGAAGAGGGGGCGCATAGTAATGCGGGCTGCACAACTCTTACTGCGTTCACTCGTGGTGCCTTGGCGGGGCTTGCTGGGCTTGCTTGTGTGCTTCCCAGAGAGACAGGAGATTGGGAAACGCGCGCGCGCGGCCGGCGCCGATCGCTTTCCAGAGCGTGCGCGTGACATCTCCTGTCTCCTGGGAAGCAGACCCGGCAACAATAGTATCGCTCCTGCGCGATGGCATATGGCTTCGCCATATGCATCGCAGGCGCGAGACCTAAAAAAAGGATCCGATTTCATGCGGGTCTTCTAACAGCCCGAAGGCATGAATAGTCAGAGTAATCCTTTTTTTAGGGGAAACAACTGCACCACCCCTTTGCAGGACAACCATTATATGAGCTTCTGTAATGTTTGCAGCACTTAGGGCTAATCAACATATCATGGCATAAATACCCAAATAATCTCCATCAGAGAACCTGCTTGGTCTTTCCTAGAAGACTTCATACACCCAATAGTGTTACACCACTGTGACCACATCATCTTCCACTGAATGTTACAACCCAATACAACAACCACCCATATGTAATACACAACAGTGCCCACCCTCTCCCCGAATAACCAGTGTAGCACACTCTCTTTACTGACCCTCTCCCCGAATAACCACAGTGTAGAACACTCTCTTTAGTCTTTACTGACCCTCTCCCCGAATAACCACAGTGTAGCAAACTCTCTTTACTGACCCGGCGTGATCTTGCGCAGCCCCAGCACGTACTCTGGGGAGATGAGGCTGTGCCCCGTGCCTGGCTCTGCACCTCCTGCCTTCACTTTCATGGCTTCCGGAGTCCTTAGGGTGTCTGTGCCGAGAGACGAAGAAGTCATCCTCCAGAGGGAGGCACCTGCGGCGCCCGCCCGCGCTAAAACCACAACGACGACCACTGTATCCGCCCGCCTGCGTGACAGTGAGAGAGGTCTAAGGGGTGAACCACATAGACAACTACTATCTCTGCCCGCCCACGTGTCACTCGAGAGGTACCGGCGTGGAGAAACCGAATGACAACTGTTGTCAATGTCTGCCAGAACACCAGCGTCGTTGTAGGTGTCTTTCCGTGTTGAAAGAAGAGAGCAATCTGCTTCCGGCCAGATCTGTGCGATTATACGAAGATACGAAGTATGCCAGCCCAACCTGCTCCCTTGGACGGCAACCCTCGGCCTCTGCACAGCGCCTAGTCTGTCACCTAACGGTTCTCAGTTCCTCTCTAGAGGATGCGTCTTGATGATCATACTCTTGATGACAGGTTATGTCACCGCGCCTGCGCCTGGGTAGAGGGGGCGCATAGTAATGCGGGCTGCACAACTCTTACTGCGTTCACTCGTGGTGCCTTGGCGGGGCTTGCTGGGCTTGCTTGTGTGCTTCCCAGAGAGACAGGAGATTGGGAAATGCGCACACGCGGCCGGCGCCGTTCGCTTTCCAGAGCGTGCGCGTGACATCTCCTGTCTCCTGGGAAGCAGACCCGGCAACAATAGTATCGCGCCTGCGCGATGGCATATGGCTTCGCCATATGCATCGCAGGCGCGAGACCTAAAAAGGCAGAGACAAGCTCCTCACAGTTAGTGATGGGCATGCTAATAACTACTCTGTCCTGAAGAGTGCTCTGATTGATGGGTTTGGTTTAACCACTGAACAGTACAGGTTAATGTTCAGAGAGACCCAGAAGACACAGACTCAGGACTGGACTGATTTTGTTGATTGTGCCACTAAGGCTCTGGAGGGCTGGTTACTGGGAAGTAAAGTCACTGACTATACAGGATTGTACAATCTTTTAATGAGAGAACAGATTCTAAATAATTGTCAGAACCAGCATTTGCATCAACACCTGATTGACTCAGATCTGACCTCTCCCCAAGAATTGGGAAAGAAGGCAGACAAATGGGTTAGAACACCAGGGTTAAGGAGAAAAACCAGGTCCAAGGTGGTGATCAGAAGAAAGCAGACCAGAAGGGTGGGAAGCAGAAATCAAAAGACCAGAAGTCTTCTACAGGGCCCCAACAATCCACTTCCAAGAAGAAAAAGAAGAATGATGGCCAAAGGAAACCATGGTGTTCTACATGTAAGAACACTAGTCACTGGACCAGTGACTGTAGAAAAACTGGAGCCCCTACCACTGCAGCCCCTAAGGCACCTGCACCCCCTAGTACAGTCAGCAGTGGTAGTTCCCAAGCCTAGGATGTAGTAGGGTTAACCCTGGGTACTGAGGTGAATTCTGACCTAGTCAGGATCCCCACACAGGCTGTCTTGATCTGCGATGTGGACATAGCCATGACCACTACTGTGAGTCCCAGTAACCTGGGCAAGTATAGGCAGACACCTTTGATTAATGACAAAGTGGCTCAAGCCTATAGGGACACCTGTGCCAGTGTCACCATGGTGACACTAGCCTTTGTGGACCCTGGACAGATTGTACTAGGTGATTAGTACCTAGTAACCAACGCTAGCAATGTCACTACTACACATAGTGTGGCTGTTGTTAATTTCTCCTGGGGAGAGTAACTGGCCTAAAAAGGGTTGTGGTAAGTGCAGACCTCCCAGTTGAATGTTTGTTGGGCAATGACCTAGAATCCTCACTATGGTCAGAAGTGGAGTACAGGACTCATGCTGAGATGTTAGGGATTTCGTCACATGTCCTTGCTGTGACCAGGTCACAGGCCAAGAAGTGCCTCACTGAACCTTAGGTCTTGGATCCTGGAACAATGGACCATGCACCTACCAAGAGAAAGAGCAGTAGGGTTAAGGCAGTGCCTTCCCTCCTACAAGTGATGATCAGCCTTCACAGGAAGCTGATTGTGAGACCCCTGAAGGAACTGTCCCAGAAGAGCTTGAACCTGACCAGGTTGAGTTTCTTGGGACAGGGGGACCTTCAAGGGCAGATTTGAGGGGCACAGTTAGACTGCCCCTCTCTTGAACCCCTCAGACAGCAAGCTGCTGCTGAGGCTGCTGGGAATGCTCAAGGTACCCATAAAGTATATTGGGATGATGGGCTCCTTTATTCAGAGGGTAGAGACCCCAAGCCTGGTGCAACAAGGAGGTTGGTCATACCTCTGCAATTTAGGGGCTTCCTTCTAACTTTGGCCCATGATATTCCCTTAGCAGGACACCTGGGCCAGAACAAGACTTGGGACAGGCTTGTCCCTCACTTTCACTTTCACTGGCCCCACATCTCTGAAGATACAAAGGAGTTTTGTCGCTCCTGTGTAACCTGCCAAGCCAGTGGCAAAGCAGGTGGCACAACAAAGGCCCCCCTGATACCACTACCTGTGGTGGGGGTACCCTTTGAAAGAGTGGGTATTGATATTGTTGGACCATTTGATCCACCCACAGCATCTGGGCACAGATTTATACTGGTGGTAGTGGATCATGCCACCAGGTATCCAGAGGCAATTCCCCTGAGGACCACAACAGCACCTGTTGTGGCAAGGGCCCTCCTGGGAGTATTCTCAAGAGTGGGCTTTCCAAAGGAGGTAGTATCTGACAGGGATGCAAACTTCATGTCAGGATACTTGACTGCAATGTGGAAGGAGTGTGGTGTTAACTACGAGTTCACCACTCCCTGTCATCCACAATGTAATGGCCTTGTTGAAAGATTTAACAAGACCATGAAGGGTATGATCAAAGGGTTACCTGAAAAGCTTAGGTGAAGATGGGACATCCTTCTACCCTGCCTTCTGTTTGCTTACAGAGAGGTTCCACAGAAGGGGGTTGGCTACAGCCCTTTTGAGCTTCTGTTTGGGCATCCTGTAAGGGGACCCCTATGTCTGGTGAAGGAAGGATGGGAGCTACCTCTCAAACAACCTAAACAAGATATAGTGGACTATGTACTTGGTCTCCGCTTCAGGATGGCTGAGTACATGAAGAAGGCCACTAAAACCTTGAGGCTAGCCAGGAACTCCAAAAATCCTGCCATGACCAAAAGGCTGTCTTGATTGAAAATCAGCCAGGACAGAAAGTGTGGGTGTTGGAGCCAGTGGCTCCAGCAGCACTCCAAGACAAATGGTCTGGACCCCACACAATTGTTGAAAAGAAGTGAGAGGTTACCTAATTGGTGGACCTAGGCACTCCCAGGAGCCCCCACAGGGAGCTCCATGTCAACAGACTAAAGGCATATGTCAACAGGGCAGACATGGGCTTGCTCATGGCTACAGATGAGGGGCAGGAGGAAGAGAGTGACCCTCTCCCAGACCTGTTGTCCCAGAACCCTGAAGATGGTTCAGTTGATGGTGTGGCCTTAGGTGGCAGCCTCACTGACCACCAGCAAAATGACTGCAGACAAGTCTTACAGTCATTCAGACATATGTTCTCATTGACACCCAGTCAGACTAACTGGTGTACCCATGTGGTGGACACTGGTGACAGTCTTCCTGTGAAAAGCAAGATTTACAGGCAACCTGGCCATGTCAGGGACTGTATAAAGACTGAGGTGCAGAAAATGCTGGAGTTAGGTGTCATTGAGCCTTCAGAGAGCCCCTGGGCTAGCCCAGTGGTTCTGGTCCCCAAACCTCACACACAAGATGGGAAGAGAGAGGTGAGGTTCTGTGTGGATTACAGAGGACTCAATGCTGGCACCAGGACAGATGCACACTCAATTCCAAGGGCAGATGAGCTCATTGATAGACTGGCTTCTGCCAAGTTTTTGAGCACTTTTGACTTGACAGCTGGCTACTGGCAAATCAGATTAGCTGCAGAGTCTAAGGCCAAAACAGCATTTTCAACCCCAGGAGGACATTACCAATTTGTGGTGATGCCCTTTGGTCTGAAGAATGCACCTGCCACTTTTCAAAGGTTGGTGAACCAAGTCCTTACTGGGTTGGATGACTTTTGTGCAGCATATCTAGATTATATTGCTGTCTTTAGCTCCACCTGGGAGGATCACCTGATCCACCTGAAGAATGTACTAGAGGCTCTGCAAAAGGCAGGCCTCACTATCAAGGCTACTAAGTGCCAGATAGGGCAGAGTAAAGTTGTATACCTGGGCCACCCTGTAGGTGGAGGACAGGTTCAACCACTGGAGAGTAAGATCAAGACCATTCAGGACTGGGCTCCTCCAACTACCCAGACTCAGGTCAGAGCTTTCTTGGGCCTGACTGGGTACTACAGAAAGTTTGTTAAGAATTATGGGTCAATTGTGACTCCTCTTAATGACCTCACTTCCAAGAAAATGCCCAAGAAGGTTCAGTGGACAGTTAGCTGTCAAAAGGCATTCGAAGACCTGAAGAAGGCCATGTGCTCTGCACCTATCTTAAAGAGTCCTGACTACTCCACAATGTTCATTGTCCAAACAGATGCTTCCGAGTTGGGGGTGGGAGCTGTGCTTTCACAACTTAATGTAGATGGTCAAGACCAGCACATTGCTTTTATTAGCAGAAGGCTGATCCCTAGAGAGAAACGTTGGTCAGCCATTGAGAGGGAGGCCTTTGCTGTGGTGTGGGCCCTGAAGAAGTTGAGACCATACTTATTTGGGACTCACTTCAAGATTCAGACCGACCATAAGCCCCTCTTGTTGCTAAATCAGATGAAGGGTGAAAACCCCAAACTGCTCAGGTGGTCCATTTCCCTACAGGGGATGGACTTTACAGGGGAGCACCGCCCAGGGACTGACCATGGTAATGCAGATGGTCTCTCCAGGTACTTCCACTTAGAACAAGAAGACACAACTGGTCAAGGTTAGTCTATTGTCCCTGCGTTGGGGGGGGGGGGTGTAGGAGAGTAGGGTCTGCTATCCTATGGTCACCCCAATTATTTGCTTTATGCTTCACTGGTTTTTGACTTAATGTGGCTGTGGGCCTGCCAATCAGACCCACAGCCTGCTGTTCTCACTCTAAATTTATACCAATGCACTTTAGGTGCATTACCAATTGGAACATGGATCACCTTGTGAGCCCCTGTACAGTGTACCCTAGGTACCCAGGGCATAGGTGCATCCGAGGCCTACCAGGGGCTGCAGCACGTATTGTGCCACTCCTGGCCTGGCCTTACTCTTTGACACAACTTTGACACAACTGGCTGATCACTCAGCTGGGGCAAGGTGGTGTAATCACCCTTTGCTTTAGGTATAGTATCTCTAGATCTAACATACAAAGGACACACAGTAACCTATAAGTCACTCCTATGGCAGGCCTTACCAATCCTGGCGGCAGAGTGCTTGGTTATGTGTGAGATAGTGCTCTAGCATGAGCTGAGCCTGTCTGCAGCTTTCGGAACCATGTCCTTTAGCTGGTTCCTGATAGCGTCATACCATATACTCTTAAGTGCATTAAGAACCTCGCGGTTAAATGCTAACTCTGGTTTGACATTATCAAAACATGTCGAGTAAGGTGTCATACGAATTGGAATACTACCCCCTCGCCAATTATGGCAACGGGGGTAGCATTGCACCCTTCTAGAGGGACACGACATGTACAGAACCTGGTACTGGTTAGGTTCAGCGCCGGGACGCTCCGTTGCTGGGGCAGCTGTTTGCGCTTAACAAATAAATAACATAAAAAAAACGCCGGTTAAAGTTAAACAGAGCCTCAGCATCACAAAATGGATGCTGCCACCACAGACACAAGTCTGACCTCCTGCTGCTGGGAGTCCTTCCAGCAAGGGAGGCTTGGACAAAGGGTTTCCTGCCTTGGGAGGTGCTAGCACCACCCCAGACAGGATTTTGTGTAGTGGGTTAGGGAGGGCTGAATAGAATCAGACATGCCCGGGGCACACAAGGTGTCCCCGTACAAATGCCACTTCAAACCGGTGCTGGGGCACTCTAGCCCCAGCTCTGGCGCGAAACTGGACAAAGGAAAGGGGGTGTAACCACCCCCCTTCCTGGTCCCACCCATAGGAGGGACCTAGTAGGTAATCCAGCCCCTTGATTTGGTTTAAAGGTAGGAGCTGTGTCTCAAGACTTTAGATTATCCTGAACTACGCTTGAAGAAGAAGAAACTCTGGACCTTCGACATTCTGCTACTCAGAAGGCTGAAGAATCTCCCTTGTGGCCAAGGAGTGACCACCCTGTGAACACAGGCACCATCTAGCGATCAACGACTTGCTTTGCCGCCGCCTCGAGCCGGAGCCAGACAAGAACCAGACTCCCAGACATCTACCAGCCCGATCCACAGTCCCTGCAAAGCTGAGACGAGAGGAGGCGACCTGAGACGTGGGACCGGACCTCTTGGAAAGTCCACTAGAAGCTGACTGCGCAGCACCTGAGGCACCCTCACCGCTGTGCTTGGGGTCATAAGAAGCCCCACCACCGAGCTACATTTGCACCAAGGACCAGCCCCCCAGCTCTCACAAGATCGGCGTGGGGCCGTTTTGCTTTGTTCCACTCGACGCACCTTCCCGGTTGCTAACCCGCTGGCTAGTGGCCATTTTGGCAACCAAACAACAACTTTCCACGGCTGGTCTGGTTGCTCCAGACTGGCCCTTGCTGCTCCTAAAAGCAGCAACCCCTCTGACCTTGCTGGTCCGAGAGAGAAGCCTTCTTTGTTTCCTGCGTGGCTTGCATTAGCCAAGGCCTGTTTGCTCCGATCAAGAAGCCGACACCGCCATCAACTAGAGCCTTCGTGGGACAGCTCGTGAGTGACTCCTGGTCGTCGTCATCATCACCTGGTCCACGTGCCTGAAGAGAAAAGCTTCACGACATCACCTGTTTGCACCCGACAACGCCTGGTTCCTTCCTGGTTCCACGCCGGTCACTGGCTAGTGACTTTGAACATTGTCCCCTCTGCTTTCAGGTCTTAATCACTTCAGATCCACCCTTGGATCCACCGGAACTCTTCACATCAGGTCGCCTGCAGCATCAACACTCCATCTGGCTCCATCTGAACTCCTGCAGAATCCCGACACACTTTGGCACCACTGCACCCGCTTCCTGCAGGTGAGGTAACACGAGTACTCCGGTGCTCCCGAGTAGTTCCACTCTCCTAGTGTCCAGATTCCAAAGGGTTAAGTTCTAGACTGACCGGAAGACTTCCTACCTTTAACTTTAAAACGTTTACGCATCCATTGATTTCAATGTGAACTGCTTCTAACTTTGCGCACTGCAAACCAGATCCCGTGGGCCTCCTATATCCTAACCTTAGTTAGATCCTCGTAGCCCCAGCGATTCCCAAGGCCCTAGGCCTTACTTCCTTTCGACTCGTGGTACTTATACCACTTCTTTAGTATATGGTTTTAGGGGCCACCCGGCCCTATCCATATTTTGTGCAACTTTGTATACTTATCAATTGAATTGTTTTAACTCCTTCCACGCTGATGACGAGCTGGGCTCGTCATGGCGTAGCCTCCTCGCACGCTGATGACGAGCCCAGCTCGTCACGTAAAGTGCGTTTTTGAAAATCTCAGCGTGCGAGCGGAATTCTGCTAGCGCGCATGAGGTTAACGTGTTTGCTTCTGTGCTCATAAGAGTTCAGGGGACTATTTGTAGTAAATAAATACATATATATTTTCAATATATATCCTGTGTGGCGTCCTTTCACTTGTTGTTCAAGGGGTTACATATGGCAATACAGCCGGCTTCACATGCCAAAAGAGTTTAGCCTAAGACTGCTTTGTCCATGCTACCAATAGGATAGCTGGTCTATAAGGTTGACTTACAACCAATCACCATAAGGGTTGTTTGGACTGATACAAGGTGGTCACTAGAACTAGTGAACATCATATATCAGGCCAACTTCTCAAAGTCTCTGCTTCCCCTCTGCAAAATAAAATTTCTCCCCAGACCTGGGAAGATCATTTCTACAATCTTTATTCAGTAACTCCATTTAATGAGCCGAACACTGTGCTGAGGACTGTGTAAACAGACAATTCTATAGCTAAACCTGGCAGTTTCCTTAACCTGGCCGACATCCGCAGCTCTGGATGCAATAACCAGAGGTAGAGCTCCAGGATTAGACAGCATTGCAGCATATATCCTTTGTCTAGAAAGAGATTAATTGTCTTAGTATAACCTTTTCTTAACTAATGCCATTATCAGTGGTGCCCCAGTACCAGACTCTTGGAAGGGAGCGGACGTCGTCCCGTTATATAAGAAGGGGGATTGATTCCATCCAGCCAATTACAGGCTGATCAGCTTGATCAACTGTGCAAAGAAAATTTCTGCCCAATTGGTCTTGAGCAAGATTGAGGAATGGACTGCTGCTATGTCCAACGTATCTTCCTTTCAGACCGGCTTCAGGTAGAAGATATCCACGATTATGCCCAGGTTCGCTGGAGAACCCAGGGCCAGGTGACTGAACGATTTCCTATCAATTAAGGTGTTTGCCAAGGCTGTGCCCTGGCACCCACCCAGTTTTCTTTATATCTTAATGTTGTTCATTATCTGCCCTCAATTGATGCACCATACCTGGCAGGCACAAATCGAACAAGTTACTTACATTCGGTATTAGTGTATCTGTAAGAGACTTATATTAGTTATATATTCCTTATCTTACAATTACCCCCAGGCGTCAGACTGGATCCGAAGAAATTTTTTCTTAGCAGTACCCCTGCGTGTCGGTAGGTGGCATCGGTCGACTCCGCGTCCGTCATCGGCGCTGTGGTCGCCGGGATGACGCTGCGGTGTCTACTTAGACACCGCTCCTGAGCGCTAACCACAGTTTTGACACAATGTTCAATGCTAGAAGCGCAGACCCATGCAAGACACTGGCTATTGGTGCAGAAAACTAGGGACCTGCAAGGGAATCCCTATCCCTACAAGTCAGTGTACAGAATGGGGAGGATGGGTGGGGCGGTAAGGCATCTATACCTAATATATGTCTCTTACAGATACATCATTACCGAAGGTAACTAGTTCATCTGAAAGAGACTATTAGTTATAGATTACTTACCCTAGAATAGATACCCCAGCAATTTCAACCCCTTAGGAGGTTCTGCAAACTAAGTTCACACCAAGAAGGCCTGGAGAACAGAACGGCCGAAAAAGCCATCTCTCCGGACTTGGCTGTCCAGGCAGTAATGCACAGTAAATTTGTGCAGGGATGCCCACTTGGCTGTGTGACAGATGTCAACCAGCGGAACTCCACGTCCCAAAGCAGTAGTGGCTGCCCTTGCCCTGGTTGAGTGGGTGCGCAGTCCTACTGGAGGTTCCATTTTAGCCAAAGAATAACAGATCTTAATGCATAGGACGACCCATCGAGAGATGGTATCTTTGTGCACTGCCGACCTTTCTTGGTGCCCACATAATCTGTAAAGAGTTGATCGTCCACCCGGAAGTCATTAGTGCGGTCAAGGTAGATAGACAGCGCACGTTTTGGGTCCAGACAGTTGAATCTCCCCTCCTCTTTGGAAGGGTGCAGAGGCGGGAAGAAGGTAGGCAATGCGATGGTGAGACCTATGTGGAAAGAGGCAATCACTTTGGGCAGAAAAGAGGGCTTATATGGAGGACTACTTTGTCCGGATGGACAGCAAGAAAGGGAGGTCTGGAAGATGAGCCTGAAGATCACTCACCCTGCGAGCAGAGGTGATGGCAAGCAAAAAAGCAGTCTTCCAATGAGGCAAAGTGGACGATTATGTAGGGGCTCAAAGGGAGCACACATAAGATAAGTGAGGAAAAGATTCAAGTCCCACTGGGGCATTACGAAAGGAGAAGGAGGAAAGAGAGGAGTAATGCACTTCAGAAATCTGATAACAATAGGATCGATGGCCATGCTCAAGAGCTCGGAGTACCAGACTCTTCGTGCCCAGTCAGGAGCCAGAAGAATGACTTGGGACCTGTCGCGTTTGATCTTCTTCAGCAATCTTGGCAGAAGTGGTACAGGCACAACTACACTCACGACGGAAAGGGTAGCCGATCGAGAGCCGCCTTGGAAACTCTAACACGCAGAACTGCTGACATTGCGTGCTCTCTTCAGTGGCGAATAGATCTAACCAAGGCTCTCCCCACTGCTGAAAGAGACCTTGCACCACCTTTGAGTGAAGATGCCATTTGTGATCCATGAGGCACTGAGTTTGTCCATCCTGGCGTTCAGTGAACCTGCTAGTTGTTTAACCACCAGAGGTATGCCCCGATGTTTAAGCCATGTCCAAGGAGAAGAGCCTCTTGACATAGGGTCCACGACCCCACCCTGCCCTGTTCGTTGCAGTACCACATGGCGGTGGTGTTGTACGTGAACACCTGCACAACTCTTCCTTTAACAGAAGGAAGGAATGCCTTCAGTGCAAGATGAATCGCCCAGAGCTCCAGAAGGTTGATGTGGTTCCTGGACTCCGCCGGAGACCAGAGGTCTCTGATCTCCGCCTCTCCCATATGGCCGGCCCATCACAGGAGTGAAGCATACGTCACTACTGTGAACTCAGGTTGAGGAAGGGAGAGGGATCTGCCGTTTACCCAATCCTGGTTCGTGAGCCATCACTGCAACTGACTTGCAGTCCCCTCCGAGATCTGAACGTCATCGGGAAGATTCCCCTAGTGCTGCGCCCACTGGAACTTCAGGTCCCACTGCAGAGCCCGGATATGCCATCTGGCATGATCCACCAGCACGATGCAGGAGGCCATGAGGTTCATCAGCCTCAAGGTCATTCTCACAGAAAACCGGGAAGGAGGCTGAAACTTGGGTATCATAGACCGAATATCCTGGACTCGCTGCTCCGGAGTATAGACCCAAAACTGCGCTGTGACAGAACCGCTCTGATTCAAAGGACTTATGGGAGGGAATCAGGTGCGACTTCCGCACGTTAACTGTGAACCCCAGCAAATGCAGGAAGTCCGCTGTAGTCTGGAGGTGGGAGACAGCCAGTCATCGAGATAGGGGAAGACGGGAATCCCTGATCTGCGCACATGAGCTGCGACCACCGCCATCACTTTCGTCAACACCCTAGGGGCGCTGGTAAGGCCAAAGGGGAGCGTGGTAAACTGAAAAAGCTTGTGGCCTACCATGAACCGTAGGTAGCGCCAGTGGGCAGGCAAGACGGGGGTGTGAAAGTAAGCGTCCTGCAAGTCCAACGCTACCATCAAATCTCCAGGTCGAGGGCAGACAAGACCTGAGCTAAGGTTAACATCTTGAACTTCTCCTTCCTGAGGTCTAAGATAGGACGCAGGCCTTTGTCCTTCTTGGGTACCAAGAAGTAGTGGGAATAGCAACCATGACCTACTTCTGGCACAGGGACGCATGTATCTCTTCTGGAATGGGATGGGAAGGCCTTATGGGAGACAGAGATTAGGGAACCCTCGTCAGCGGCAGATACCCAACTCCACATCAAGCTGTTGGAGTTGCGAGCATTTCACTTGGCGGTGAAGGTCTTCCAGCCCACCATCACAGGAGGGCTGGAGCAGCTTCTCACAGACAAGACAGTCAATGGCGATGGTCTCATCAGGAGTCACACTTGAACTTGTTTGACAGCGAGCCCAGGATTCATTGGCTGCAGTTGTTTGGTACGACGAACAGGCGCTGGAACTGCTTGGTGGAATTTGACTTTCGTGAGCAGTACCCCTGCGTGTCGGTAGGCGTCGTCTGCGGCTCCGCGTCCGTCATTGTGATCACCAAAATGACGTCAATGGAGTACTTAGACGCCACCCTCGCTGACGTCAGTTCTGTACATAGCTTTCTGCGCCAGGAACGCAGACCCATGCAAGAAACAGACACTGGTACCATGAAACTAGGGCCCTGACAGGGAAATTCCTGAACCCTAGATATCGGTTCGCAGAAACTGGGAGGATGGGTGGGGCGGTAAGGAATCTAACACTAACTAATGTTTCTTACAGATATATTGTTACCGATGGTAAGTAAATTGTGCATCTGAAAGAAACACGTTAGTGTTAGATTCCTTACCTTAGAATAGATACCCCAGCAATACCAACCCCGGTGGTGGGTCTGCGAACCAAAATCACACCAGGAAGTCCTGGAGAACAGAACGGCCAAAGAAGAAGTCTCTCCGGCCTTGGCTCTCCAGGCAGTAATGCTTGGCAAACGTGTGCAGCGAGGCCCACGTAGCTGCCTGACAAATGTCCTGCAAGGGACTCCCCGTCTCAAACCAGTAGTAGCCGCTGTAGCCTGAGTGGAATGGGCGCGCAGCCCCATAAGAGGTTCCTTTTTAGCCAAGGAATAACAGATCTTGATGCACAAAACGACCCACGAGAGATGGTCCGTTTGTGCACTGCCTGTCCCTTCTTAGCTCCCACGTAGCCAACAAAGAGTTGGTCGTCCACCTGGAACAGTTGTGTGCGGTTCAGGTAAAAGGAGAGCGCACGTTTTAGGTCCAGACGGTGGAGCCTCTCTTCCTCTTTTGAGGGATGTGGAGGCGGAAAGATGGTGGGCATGGTAATGGTCTGTCCGATGTGAAAGGCAGTAACCACCTTGGGTAGAAAAGAAGGACGAGTCCTCAGAACAACTTTGTCCGGATGGACAGAGAGGAAAGCAGGCTAAGAGCCTGGAGCTCACTCACTCTTCTGGCCGAAGTGATGGCAACCAGGAAAGCAGTCTTTAGGGTCAGAAGACGGAGAGGGCAATTATGAAGTGGCTCAAAGGGAGCGCACATCAAAAAGGTAAGAACCAGATTCAAGTCCCACTGAGGCATCACGAAAGGAACAGGAGGAAACATGTGTGTGATGCCTTTCAAGAATCTATTTACAACAAGGAACTTGAAAATAGAAGGCTGACCAGGAAGCCACAAGAAGGCTGAAATGGCCGAAAGATGGCCCTTGATAGTGCCCAGGACAGAGCCCTGCTGGGCGACAGAAAGAAGAAAGAGGAAAACCTCTGAAAGAGGGGCAGAGAGAGGATCCACAGCCTTTGCTGTGCATCATGCCACAAATTTGTTCCACCTGCAGGCATATACCGTTTTTGTGGGGGGACGCCTGTCTGGCAGAATAGCATCACAGACTTCAGGAGGCAAGTCAAATGGCCTCAACTGTCGCTGCTCAATCTCCACGCATGGAGGTGGAGGCTGGACAGGTTCGGGTGGAGGACACCTGCTGCTATGACAGAAGGTCCTCCTGAAGAGGCAGTCGAATCGGGGATCGATTCACATTCTGAGTAGCTCGAGATACCAGTATCTTCGTGCCCAATCCGGAGCCACAAGGATGACTTGGGCCCGGTCACGCCTGATCTTCTTCAGCACTCTGGGCAGAAGTGCGTCGCCGAGCGAGTGCCGCCTTGGAAAATCCAACGTGTAGAACTGAAGACATTGCGCGTTCTCTTCGGTGGCGAATAGATCTAACCAAGGCTCTCCTCACTGCTGAAAGAGACCTTGCGCCACGTCCGAGTACAGACGCCATTCGTGATCGATCATGCACCGGCGTCTAAGTTCGTCCGCCCTGGTGTGCGGCGAACCTGCCAGGTGTTGAACCACCAGGGTGATGCCCTGATATTCTAGCCATGTCCAGAGGCGCAGAGCCTCCTGACATAGGGTCCACAACCCCACCCCGCCTTGTTTGTTGCAGTACCACATGGCGGTGGTGTTGTCCGTGAACACCTGCACTACACTTCCCCGGACAGAGGGAAGGAATGCCTTCAGTGCAAGTCGGATCGCCCGCAGCTCCAGAAGGTTGATATGGAGCCGGAGACCAGAGGCCTCGGATCTCCGCCTGTCCCATGTGGCCACCCCATCCTAGGAGGGACGCACCCGTCACCACTGTGTGCTCCGGTTGGGGAAGGGAGAGGGATCTGTCACTGACCCAATCGCGTCCATGAGCCACCACTGCAGCTGTCTCGCAGTGCCCTTCGAGATCAGGACTTGGTCAGTCAGGTTGCCCTGATGCTGTGCCCACTGTAACTTCAGGTCCCACTGGAGAGCCCGCATCCGCCACCTGGCGTGATGTACCAGCAGGATGCAGGAGGCCATCAGCCCCAGGAGCCGCAGGGTCATTCTGACCGAAACTCTGGATAAAGGCTGAAAGATTGGAAACAGAGCCTGAATATCCCAAACCCGCTGCTCGGGAGGATACACCCAAAACTGCGCCGAGTGTAGAACCGCTCCGATGAAGAGGATCTTCTGAGAGGGACTCAGGTGTGACTTCGGCACGTTGATGGAGAACCCCAGCGGGTGCAGGAGACCGGCCGTACTCTGGAGGTGGAAGACGACTGTCTGGGGCGAGCCCGCCTTCAACAACCAGTGGTCGAGATAGGGGAAGACTGGAACCCCTAATCTCCGCAGATGAGCTGCAACTACTGCCATCACTTTAGTGAACACCCGGGGGGCACTGGTAAGGCAGAAGGGGAGCACGGTAAACTGAAAGTGCTCGTGGCCTACCATGAACCGCATGTAACGCCGGTGGGCCAGCAGGACATGAATATGGAAATAGGTGTCCTGCACGTCCAACGCTACCATCCAGTCTCCAGGGTCTACGGCAGCCAGAACCTGAGCTAAAGTCAGCATCTTGAACTTCTCCTTCAGGAGGAAGCCGTTGACGCTCCTGAGGTCCAAGATAGAGCACAGGCCCCCTTTGCCCTTCTTTGGAACCAGAAAGTAGTGGGAATAACAACCACGTCCTACTTCTGGACCAGGAACGCGCTCGATGGCCCCCTTGGCCAAGAGGGCCGTAACTTCCTCTCGCAGAAGTTGCAAGTGATCCCCCGACATGGTACTGTGGTGGCATGGCTGGAGGGGTCGCCTCAAAGGGGAGGGAGTAGCCCCTTCGGATGATTTGCAGCACCCACCTGTCCGAAGTGATGGAACGCCAGTGGAGTACGTGATGGCAAACCCTACCTCCGACTGGCGTGGAATGAGCCTGAAAGCTCAGACTAGGAAGGCTTTGAGGCAGACGCTGCGGGAGCTGATGTGGACTGACCGGCTCTCTGACCTCCTGCTCCGCCACGGCAGGCAGCACGTCCGCGACCGTGTTGAGGCTGTACAAACGTGTAGGGGTGCCCCTTCCGTGGCCACGAAAGAGACGAAAAGCAGAAGTTTGCAGGCGCTGGCCCGACAGGCCCAAGGACTTGGCCATAGCCCTGAAGTCCTTAAAGCGCTCAAGCTCGCTATCTGCTTTGTCGCCAAAGAGGAGACGGCCATCAAAGGGCATGTCCATGAGTGTGTTCTGGACATCTCCTGAAAAACTGGCGGACCTCAGCCAGGCGTGACGAGTAATCGCCACAGTCGTTGAATTTGCTCTGCCCAGCGAGTCCGTGGTGTCAAGTCCACATCGGATGGAATACCGTGCTGCGTCTCGGCCGGTAGCGACAGCCTGGGCGAGCCGTGTCTGGGCATCCGCCGGACACTGGGGCAGCACGTCCACCACCGTATCCCAGAGAGTGGGTGTAACAGCCCAAAAGGCATGCAGTGTTAATGGACCGCAATTCTAGGCTGACCGAGAAGAACAGTTTCTTGCCAAACTGATCTAGCCTTTTGGATTCCTGATCCGGCGGAGCGGTCGGAAATGCGGTCTGGGACGTGGAGGCCTGGATAACCAGACTCTCGGGGGTGGAGTGGGTGGACAGAAATTGAACATATAAGAAAGGGACCCCCTGAAACTAGTGGCAAGTTCCTAGGTCAGGGCACAATATTTATCAAAATAACAATACCTAGGCAACTTTGGGGTCCTATGAGGATGTTAGGTACAGTTACACACAACAATGATAAAGGTGAAAAAAATTGAAGCAGTGTACAGAACAGTGAAAATAAGAAGCAATATGGTATACGTCTAATTTATTTGTAAAAATGTACAACATAGATTTATTAAGAAACATGTGACAATCAGTAAATAAGATAAGTACTTTGGAAGATTTCAGCATATACAATCCATCATGTTTAAAATCAAATTACATACATGAATAAAAAACGAAGAGGGCGTGGCTTGGATGCCGAGGAGATAGGCAGCGTGAGCTCGGAGCTCCGTGCCCGATCCCGGAAAATATCCTGAAAATTCATTCGAACCCCGAGATAAAGGACAGTATCCGATACTGGACGGTACTGCGGAGGGTCCGGGACCCGTGGAAGACGACACCGAGCCTTCCCGCAGCAGTATCTTAACTTCGAGAGCTGAACTCGGCCGAGAAGTCGCGGACCCCAAAATGGCGGCGGTGGCATGAGATCGCCTGTGACGGAGACATCTGCCCGGAGACCCACTGAAGACCGCTCCCGGACACGCTAGAGGTGCTGGTGTCCGCGTCGTGCCTCCCCCCAGGTGCTGGTAGAACTTTGGGCGCATCCTTGGGCGGTGGTTGAGGACCGTCTCTTGATTGGGGCGACAACGGTGCGACAGGGGATCGGAGACGAGGACCCCGGATCTCAGGCGCAACTGGCACTGGCCGAGCCACGACCGCTCGGTACCTCCTGCCCCCTGGTGACATTTCTGGACCTGTGAACCCGGCCGGAGTACGGTGCCCGGCGACGCTCGGAGGGCGACCAGGAATAGTTTGAGGACCACCGCCCATCCCAGCCCAGATGGGGAAACCGAAGGGGAAGGGAGATGGCGCGACCGACACTGAGGCGGCGGAAGGAACGGAGAGAGACCAGGCGGCGTTACAGCGGATGCAAGATCGTATCCTGGAAGCCATCGCCACCACAAAGGATGCCCTGCAGCAAGACATAGCTCAGGTGGCAACGGGCTTGGGCCTCCTGAAGGCCGACCACGACAAACTTAAGGACAGGGTGAAAACCGTGGAGACCACGGTTAAGGACTTAGCCCCAGCCCAGGCAACGGTGAAGGCCCAGATGGCCGACGTGATGGACCGTCTGAAGGTACTGGAAAGGAGGGCCGAAGATGCAGAAAACAGGAACAGGCGCAACAACGTACGCCTAGTGGGCCTGCCGGAGAAAATCGAAGGCGACGACATGGTGGGCTACTTGGATAACTGGCTGCGGACAGAGGTGGCACCTGAGGGTCTGTCCCCCTTCTTCTCCCTGGAGCGAGCACATAGAGTTCCGGCGCGTCCGCCAGCCTTGGGCCTTCCTCCGCGCCCGGTGGTGTTCAAGTTGCTCCACTACCGGGACAGAGACTGGCTTTTACAGAGGGCGAGAGAGGCAGGGCCCTTTCAAGTGGACAACAACAGAGTCACCATGTTCCCGGACTACACGTTTGAGACTCAGCGACTTCGGGCAAACTTCTTGTCCCTCAAACGAGAGCTCCGCCAGGAAGGCATCAAGTACTCCCTGTTGTTTCCTGCCAAGCTACGAGTGGTGGTGGACGAAAAGTCTTTATTCTTCACGACCTCCGCGGATGCATGGGACTGGTGGGACACTTATAAGGCAGGAACGGACGGTGCTAAGGTCAGGGAGGAAGAGGCCAAGGTGGATAGGCCGATCAGACAGTCCCAACGGATCAGAAAGAATCGCAAGAGGACCGGGAAACCCTCGACGTCGCAGACGGAGGCAGAGAGGCAGGCGGCCCTACAGGCGGTGGTGGACTTATCTAGAGCCGCCAGGACTCAGTCTGGGAAGGGCACGGATTCGGAGGCCCCGGGAACGGGCTCGGAGACAGGACAATCAGAATTTGGCGGAGCCCGGGGCCCTATTGTGACGCCGCAGACCTCGGGAGAGATACTGGAGGCGTGCTGAACTGGTTTGGCGGAACGGACTCGCTGGTCGGACACCGGGGCGATGGACCCACAGCAGTGGAAAGACATTGACTGAGGTTTTGGGGATCTGTAATGTGGGGATTGTGGGGTGGAGCGCGCGGGGCTGATTTGTTGGAGGTTCTGTAGCATTGAGCCGCGCCTTACTGGCCCCTAAGGTCATCGCAGTGGGGACTGCGAATATTACCACCTTTCCTTGAGGGGTGGTCGGGAGTGTTGGTTTGGATGGGGGTACTTCCAGTTGCGGGGGGGCCTGTCCTGGGGGGGTGGGAGTTGCGAGCTGTTGGGGTTGCTCAAGGGGTTATAGTTGTTGCAGGGGTTTGGCTTCCTGTTTGGAGAGGGTGGGGGGGAGGGCCCGTGGTCGCGGGACTTAGGCGAACACTGTTCTTTGTTGTATGGTCCGGTTGTGTAGGGGGGAATGGCTAGTACTGGAGCATTGAAATGTGTGACCTGGAATGTGCGGGGCATGCAATCCATGGCGCGCAGACATAAGGTCCAGGCGTACCTCAAGCGTAGGGGGGTTCACATAGCGTTCCTGCAGGAGACACACCTAAATAAGCAGGAAGGGGCGGCTCTGCAAAGGCGCTGGAGGGGGCAGTTATTTTACACGACATTTTCGGCATTTGCGAGGGGGACATTGATTTGGGTACGGGCGGGGGTCCCCTTCCAAGTCTCGAAGTCGTCGATAGACCCAGAGGGCAGATATGTGGCGGTGGAGGGAAGGCTGAGAGGCAGGATGATATCGCTCTGCAATGTGTATGCTCCTAATGTAGACCTGCCCGCTTTCTTGTCTAACATCTCGGGCAAATTGGCGGGTTACTTGGCAGGACCGGTCCTTCTGGGAGGGGACTTCAACTCAGTTGAGGATGTGCTACTAGATAGGTCCCATCCCCCGCTACGCGCATCCCCAGCACATAGGATCGCCAAGCGTAGATTAGAATGGCAGGAGAGCTGGGCCCTCACGGATGCATGGAGGGCGTTGCACCCCACCACTAGGGATTACTCCTTTCACTCGCACCTGCACGATTTACATGTGAGGCTGGATGCATTTCTTTGTTCGGAATGTGTGCTCCCTGCGGTGGGGGGGGCGGAATATTTGGCAAGGACGATATCGGACTACAACCCCTTGTTGATGTCTCTGGAATGGATGGTGACTGTTAACTGCGTGCCAACATGGCGCCTGCAACCTGACACCCTGGACGACTTGTTGTTCAGGGAGGCCCTGAGTGACCGTATCGAGAGGTATTTTGAAGAGAACAGTGGTTCGGCCTCCACGAGGGCGGTTGAATGGGATGCTTTCAAGGTGGTGGTGCGGGGACACTGTATTGGGCACACGGCAGGGGCACGGAAGACTTTGTTGGATGACTTAGATAAGGCTGAGACACGGCTGAGGGATCTTGAGAAGAGGCGCCCGAATCACCCAGAATTGCAGGAGGGGCTTAGCGGGGCGCGGGAGGGGCTGGCGCTAGAGCTGGAGCGGCTGCGTAGCTTCGACCACAAGACATACATGACGAGGGCGCATGCGGAAGGTGATAAGGCGGGGGCAATGTTGGCTTGGCTTGCTAACCCTATCCGGGGGGGAGGGCCGATCATGAGGATCCAGGAACCAGGGGAGGAGCCTTGCCACTCCCAACCCGGGATCCTGAACAAGTTCCGAGCCTATTATGAAGGGCTTTATCTGAGTGGTGATACGGGAGGGACGGAGGAGCTTGAGGAGTTCTTGGACGGGCTAGAATTGCCGCGAGTGGAGGACTCGGAGGCAGAAGAGTTAGGGCGGCCCATCTCCCTCGGAGAAATAGGTTGCGCTGTTAAACAGATGGCTAGGAACAAGACCCCGGGCCTTGACGGTCTACCGATCGAATTTTATGGCAAATACCTAGAGCATCTTGCTCCGCGGCTGCGCGAGGTATACAATGAGGCGCAGGAGAAGGGCCGACTCCCGGGCTCTATGTGCGAGGCCCTTATGATCCCACTCTTGAAGCCGGGCAGGGAGGGTACGGCGCTGTCCTCGTACCGTCCGTTATCTATGTTGACGACGGACTACAAAATCCTTAGTAAAATTCTAGCCAACAGATTGTTAGTGCACATGACGAGCCTGGTTCATGGTGACCAGTGCGGTTTCATACCGACACGCAACACCACCCATAACATCCGCAGACTCACGAGACTGATGGGTGTGGACTGGCCAGACACCGTCTCCCCATTTGTCCTGTCCATCGACATTGAAAAGGCATTTGACAGTCTCGAATGGGGATACCTATATGAGGTGATGCGTCGCTTCGGGTTGGGGGACGGATATATACAGTGGACCAAGGTCCTTTATACTGAGGCGGTAGCGAGGGTCCGGGTAGGTGCGCTGATCTCGAAACAATACCCGATCAGGCGTGGCACTAGACAGGGTTGTTCCCTGTCCCCGCTACTGTTTGCGTTAGCAATGGAACCCTTCGCTGCGGTAGCCAGACAGGGCAGCCACTACGCAGGTCTGCCTTTCAGGGGGAGGCCGCACCTCATCTCCCTTTATGCGGATGACTTGTTGATGTTTTTGGCCGATGCCGGCGCCGAACTTCAGGGGGCGCGGAGGCTACTGGAGCAATTCGGTAGGTTATCGGGCCTGAGGGTCAACTGGCCCAAATCCTGTCTGTTTCCCCTGAGGCCGGGAGAACCGTGCCCACTCACTGCTCAGGAACTCCGGTGGGAGCCGCGCTGCCTACATTATCTAGGGGTTTATGTTTACCATACCCCGTCTGACCTGCTGGATGGCAACGTAACTCGCTGCATTAACGCCCTGCGTGGATCTATGGACTTCTGGGCGACCCTGCCGCTCTCTCTGGCTGGTAGGATTTCCCTGCTTAAAATGATAGCCCTGCCCAGGCTTTTGTACTATTTTAGGACACTGCCGGTATGGATCCCGAGCTCGGTTTTCAAACGCCTGAGGTCACTGATCATAGCGTTCCTGTGGGGCACGGGTAGGAGACGCATAGCGCTCGACACGCTGTTACGCCCCAAAGATGAGGGAGGCATGGCAGTGCCAGACTTCGAGGGATATTACCTCACTGCCCAGCTGCAGACCTTTACTCAGGAGGTGGCGAGAGTATATAGAGGCCCGAGGACGCGAGAGCCGAGGGCACCCCGCGACACGTTCTGGCTTATATCACGCTGCACCAGAAACTCCGAGTGGGAGACCTGACGAACGAGGAGCAGACTTTCCGTCTATGTTGGGACAGGGCCCGCAAGCGGGCGGGTGTCCGCCTTATGTATGCCCCCGAAATACCGTTGGGTATGGTCACTGCCCTCCCACATGGAGGTGACTGGTCACGCTTGCTCGGGTGGGAGGAGGCGGGAGTACACGTGCTGGGTGACCTCTACGAAGATGGGGTGTTGCTGCCGTTTCAGGACCTACAAGAGAGATTTGACCTGCCGAGGGGTGATTACCTGCTGCACGCGGCAGTCACAGGCGCCATGCGAGCACACTGGGGGGAAGGGCTGCGGGAACCAAGCACCTCAATGGCCTGCCAGTACGCCATGATGGCGGCGGGAACCTTTAAGGCCGTCACATGCCTGTACTCGCGGATGCAGCGGGAGGCCTTGCAACCTTTGGCAGCCCTGAAGACCAAGTGGGAGCTGGACCTCCAGGTGGAGATTCCAGACACGACCTGGGGCCAACTGCTGAGGAGGGCGCGGAAGAGCTCGAGGAATGCCAGGTTCCAATTGATCCACTTTTATGTTATCCACAGGGCATACCTCACGCCCGGGAAAATCCAACAGTACTTTGGGGCGACCGACGCTGCTTGCCCCAGATGTAATACGGCGGGGGCGGATCTATGTCATATGCTGTGGGATTGCCCCTCTTTAGGCGACTATTGGCAGGAAGTTGGGCGGGCCCTTAACGGGGCGACGGACAGGGATATCCAATATACTAAAGCAGTCGGCATCCTTCACTGGTTCCCACACACACCTAGAAATACGATGTCAAGTAAATTTATAGATTTAGGGCTTATCTTGGCCAAACGGGAGATCACACGAAATTGGAAGTCCAGAGTGGGGCCCACGTACAAAAAATGGTATGGGGAGTGTTTGAGATGGGCCGCGTGTGATAGTACCCTACGATACCAGATGGCCTGGAGGTCGAATGACGAAAAAGCACTGGAAAGGGCGACTGCATGGGAGGTGATGGTGCAGGCGCTCAGGGATGTGGACGATGAGAGGCTGGATGGTGAGAGCGACCTAGCCGATGCAGACCCCAACACTGTACAGGAGAACGCACCTTAGCGATTGTTTGCTTCCTCCTGCAACACACCAGGCACAGATACATGGTTACTCAGGCGCAGCGCGACCACGGGGGAGGGCGGGTAGGAAGCTGGTTTGGAGGGATGTTGGGGTACCGAAATTTGGGGAGGGGGAGGGGTGTAAATCACAAAAGCATTCCAGGGTTATGTGCACAATGAAGCGGTCGGACAATGTAAGACGCACGAGACCAAGACGGAGATGAAGCTGCCCGCATCACAAGCAGAAGGAACCCCTCCGGACGGAATCGAACACCGTTCATTGAACTGGTCCATAACCTTTTGATGTTGCTGACTATCTTGTCTGTACTTTTATATTGGTGATGCAATAAAAATGATGTTAAAAAAAAAAAAATGAATAAAAAACGAAATATAATCATAAAAACAACCAAGTGGATGAATAGGTAATCTCTACGCGCGTTTCGGCGTTACACACGCCTTCTTCGGGAGAACCACTTGAAAATGTCTAAAAATTCATTTAAGCATAAGTAAGTTGGCTGGATTCAGGAATCATAACGTGTGAACCTTAAATCGTCTGTCAGCCTATTTATGGTCTATGGGTGGAAAATTTACATGTAGATCACAGTTATCTTTATGAAGAGCGTGATGGCTAACCCTCATTTCAATAGGGCAGGAATACGATTCTGATGATGTCGTCAAAAAAATCCGAAACAAGCTAGTGTATCAACCAGCGCTATTGAAAACTGGGCGAGACTTTTTATAACTCTGGACAAGCTTTATTTAAAAACTGTGAAAGAAAGCAATTCCGAAATACTTAACAAGCAACGTGATGATGTCGCCTAAGAACCACCTGAATAATTTGTAAATAAAGTTTTCGCTTAATGGTTGATTATAGGCATGGATGGCCTCTTGGAACCAATAGCAGTATTTTTCGGTATGAGCGCCCACAGTGTCTGAAGGGGTTTTGATGTAAAAAAAAAAAAAAAAAAAAAAAAAAAAGTGGGTGGGCAGAAAGCAGGGTTTGCCCGGAGCCGGGCGTTGCCGTCGGTCCACGTACTGATCCACAGGGAGAACTGTGGAGGGCTTGGACCAAGTGCCCATCAGAAAGTCAGTGAGGGCCTCATTAAACGGCAGCAGAGGCTTCGTGGAGCTGACTGGCGGTTGAAGCACCTCGGTGAGGAAGTTAGTCCTCACGCTGCTGCAGGGAGCTCAAGGGCTAGGGCCTTTGCCGCCCTGCGCAACACCACAGCATAAGTAGCCCCCTCCTCCGTAGTCACGGAGGGAGGAGAGAGAAAACCAGTGTCAGGCAAAGTGTCTAGACCACTGGCATCCCCCAGCTCATCTGCCCAGTCCTGACTTAACTGGCACTGCTGTGTCAGAGGGTCCTCAGACCCCTCCCAGTCCTCCCCTTGATCCGTGTCCTGATTAACAGGCATGTCAAATGTAAAATGTCAAAGGTTCTTATATAGCGCCTTATCACCGATAGGTTTCAAGGCGCTTGCTTTGGGAACCCGTCCTGGCTGTTCCCTGTGAGATAACCCCTACTGGGCATCCCCAAGGTGAAAGCCAGGCATCCCACCGCGGGGGGGCCGTAGTGGAGATTAAGCAAGCTATTGCCCAGAGTTGCAGAGTGTGAACCCGTGATTCGAGTAGGCACCGAAGCGAGAATTGTCGAGTCCGTGGACATATGGGCTCAAGACCCTGCCGCGTCGGGAATTGAACCCTGGTCCCAGGTCTGACCTCTGCTTCAGGGTCTGCCTCTTCTTCAGGGTCTGCCTCTTCTAACCAGTGAGCCACACTTGCATAAATGACATGGGTGAAGGGCTCACCCATCGACGTCGGAGACGCGCTGCTCTGACGCCGAACCGGGACTGGGGCTAAAACCAGGGACGGTGTTGTCCGAGGATGGCGCCGGGGTCAGCACCAGCGGAGGAGTCATAAGGTCAACTGGCGTCGACCGGGATCCAGGCCTGGATCCCACGGGGTCCTGCACGCCGAGACCGAAGTTGCCGACGGCACCGGGGCCGAAGCAGCCAGCAAGTTAAGACTCCCAGTCGGGCCCGCGGGCCCGAAGCCGCGCCGGCAGGTGTCGACGGCGGGAAGAGAGTCCTCTTGGCAATGAGGAAGTCTCTAATATCGCCCGGAGTCGCATTGAGTCCAGGGAGCGGAGGGTGTGGGACAGGATGCGACTCCTGAGCCGCGTGAGTGGCGAGGGGAGTCCGAAGAGCAACACTGCTTCTTTTTGACATGCCTCGACTTACCCGAGTGCGAGGACTTGGATCCGGATGATCGGTGATGACTGCGGCTCCGCGACCAGTTTCTCGACTTCCTCCCCGACTGGGACCTCGAGCGGCACAGAGTCGACTGCCGGAGCTCGAGGAGCTTACGGGAACGCTCCCGCCTAGCCTTCGACGTCAAGGCCCGGCAGTCAGGGCCCGACTGGTCATCGTGGTCGCCCCCCAAACAGTAGGGACACCGGCGGAGGGGGTCGGTAACAGACATCAGGGACGTGCCATTAACCTGTTTTCAAGCCGCTCCGAGAGGAGGAGAAACGCCGCTGCCTGTTCCCTGCTAGGGGAGAGCTGGGGGAGTGCTGTTGCTTGCGGGCCGCGCCGTGCGAATAGAAACGCGGCTGCTGCCTGCACCCTGCTGGGGGATTGTTCCTGCCAAAGATCACCCGTGCCTGGAGACCCCCGCGGACCGCGCGCTGCCTGCCTACAACATCCAGCAGGCTGTGCGGTCTCGCGTGAGGTGACGGCCGGAAGCCCCGCCCCCTGGGACCTTCAAAATCGGCACCGGTGCAACGCGCAGCGGGACGCGCGCGGGGCTCGCACGGGGCTAAGCCCGGGCAAAGGGCGGGCCCTCTGTGGCCCTCAGAGGCCTGAGGAGACTGGGCTGGGCACCACCCCCTGGCCAAATTATTACCATCATCCATAAGGTATTTAAATTTGCGCCTAATCACTGTTACACATATATGGCACCTATGGAGCCCAAGGTGAACACCAAGAATGTGGTAAAAAAGACGCCAATCCATACTCGTTCTGTTACAAGGAACACTGCGTCTGTAAAAACGCCGCTACCAACTTTAACTGCAATTGATCGTATGTTACAACAGACTATTGTGGTGGTAGCAAACGCTATTGAAAACACTGAAAGACGTTTATCCTTACCACCTAGTGCCTGTCTAATTCAGCATATACCACAACCCAATGATTGCAGCGTAAACAACATTAATAATATCAATGTGACCTCACTATCCAACGATTCCATTTTAATGCAATCCTACACGGGTCTTCCTGGGGCCGAGCCAACGCACGTGGTAAAAGATCCTAATGTTCCTGCATTATTTCAAGACAGGGAAAGTCGTCTGTCTACAACGCCAAATTTACAGATTGATGTTACATCACCTGAGGTACCGGGTCCTATTAGTAATGTATCCAACTCCAGTGCAGTCTTGATTTCCTGTGATAATGAAGATCTTATCCCCATAACTAACTCACCTATCAATAGCTGTGCAGATAGCACGCCTGATTATGGCCCTGCCCACCGTACATCTAGACGCACACGCAAAAGAAAACTAGTGATCCCGAGTAGGATGTGCACGAAACAAAAGGGTAGGAAAAAGAAGGCAACTCTGTCATTACCTGAGCAGTCTAATAGAGGAGAGCCACTATCCCCACAGCCAAGTTTAGATCCTGGGCTAAGAGTGAATACTAACCCCACCACATTTAACGAGGAATCTCTAACGCACAAAATAATAGATGCTATAAAGCTTCTTATTTCCCCCCTAACTGACAAACTTGACCAGATTTGTAAAAGGGTGGAAAATTTGGAGAAACTAGGGCTAGCTAAATTAGACATTCTTGAACATCTGGGCACACAAGTTATTTCAACCATCTCGCACGCATCTCACACAAACAAGGATAATGTGATTGTAACTAACACATCTAACACGCAGGTTCCCCCTGCAAGAAATGTCGTCCCCACGGTAACTACTGCCAAGTCCAGTAACCTGCATACTCCTACCATAAGCAATACGATAAGTGGGCCATCTGAGGCTAGAGGTAGAGAGGCAATGGCCTACACTTCAGTAAACGGTAATTCACTGGCACATAGCCAATATAATAACATCATTCCTGCAGTGATCAACCTCCCGCCGGAAAGTAGACCATATGTGGCCATCCTTGCCAATGTCCCGAAACTTAAACCCTCCCAATATGAAAACAATGAGACTCTCAAAAATAAAATTTTATACTGGCTTGCCCACAACTGTGGATTTCCCTTAAGAGGGGCAAGTGAGATTCTTTCAACTCAACGGGTAGGGTGGGTGGGCCCAAGCAAAAAGGAAATAAGCGGGGACTGTGTAATTATAAACTATAAAACCACAGAATGGGCAAGAGATTCCATCTTGAATGCACCAATCCCATCGGATACTGAATACAATACCACACTGTTCCCATTGGACTACTTCTATAGGAATCAGGTGGGATTTAAAGTCCCAGTGCAGAACTTCAAACACCCTAGAATAATAAATATGCCATACCCACCTGTACAACAGGCACCAGTGCAACCAGTTAGGCATTCAATGTTTCCCCATGGCCAAGGTATCCAGTATGTACCACAGGAACCACCGAACCCATTTAGAATATTAAATCCAAACTATCTTAATAATTCCAACGTTCCTGTGTTGGGTACTGGTGCTTATGGCCAATATGCAGTCCCAACATCTAACAGGTTCCAGATATTTAATTCACTAGATGAAAACGATTGACTGGGGGATAACCCCGTTGCCGGATCACCAGTAACTGAAGAATTTAGACTGATGGATGTCAACACGGTTAAGGAATCCCCAATAGATACTGCTGCAGTGAATTTTGATGATCCACCCCTTATAGATCCAATCATATGTAATGGTGAGAATGAACTGGAAAATCAGATAACGCCATTAATCACATCCGTTACTAACTCACCACACGTAGTTACAGAGGAGAATTTGAGGGTCATCACGTGGAACATAGCTGGGTTGGCCTCTAAGGTCAATACCCCCATGTGGGCTGATTTTATCAAACAGGGGTATGACATCGTTTGCCTGCAAGAAACCTGGGACAGAGAAGATGTACACGTTGAGGGATATACATCTTTTAGTGTGAAGGCCGTGGCTTCCCAGGCTGGTAGAGCCAAAGGTGGTCTTGTGACATTGATATCTACTGCACTGACTGAATTTCGTGTTAGCAATCACATTGTACTGGGTGCACACGCTTCTGTACTGCGCATGGTCCACAGCAGATGTAGAGACCTAATAGTAGTGAACTATTACAATAATATTGTGGGGTGTAAACGGGGATTGATTATCCCCGAAATTGAGCAGGCCATTGATATGACTCTATCAGGTACAATAAAACCAGCTGCAATCCTGTGGGCTGGAGATTTCAATATTAAAACCTGCAATCACGCACTCAAGGGGGCTTGTGGCCACAGGGAGGAGTACACGGGAAGGGAAACTAACGTATATAATCATTTCCCGCATAATAACTATGGTGGTGCTTTGAATAAACTACTAGCCAAATATGATCTGGACCTATTAGAATGCAATAAGAACGCAAATAATGACAAGTGTCCAACATTTCATGGGAGAAACAGTCGGTCTTTCATCGACCATATTATGATATCCTGCTCTGTAGTATATACTAATGTCTGGGTAATTGAACAATCTACCAGTGATCACAATAGTGTAACCGTGGAACTACTGGGCTGGGGAACCAAAAGGAACACCTATGGCCAACCAATCCAGGACATCGCGGCAGAAAGACCTAATGGGATGAGGGTGAAATGGATAAAAGTTGACCCCAACCAATTTGTAGCTAATGTGATCACAAGTTGTTGCAGAGATGTGGAATATTGTTTGTCCTTTAATCCATGCCCACGCACCCTGCTATCCAACTTCCTAAATATAACAAAAGAGATTGAGAAATCCTTGACACGCAAAGCCCGAAAAGTAAGGAAGGTCAAGGCGGTGTGGTTTGACGACAATTGTGCACAATCACTAAAAAGGCTGAAAATTTCACTTGATGCTATCCCAAGAGATGTCAGTAAGATCAGGGAAGAGCGTCACTATTATAAAACCGCACTCTCCACTAGGAAGAAGGAATTACAGGATGAGGCATGGGCTGAATTAGACCTGGCTGCTGATACAAAAGACCACAAACTTTTTTGGGACACTGTAAACAGTCCATTTCTGAAGAATGATAACATTCCCGAGTTAACCTCACATGTCAGTTGTCAGGCCTGGATAGCACATTTTACAGGGATTTTTAATTCAGAATTTACTGGTTTTATTTCTGATTTTAATCCTAATGTTTTAATTGATACTTTAACCTATTTTAAATGGGAGAAAATATTGTTTTCTGTGACATTAAGCGAGGTGATTGAGGCAACTGAGAAGAGTAAGGGGGGGAAAGCCCCGGGACCGGACGGGGTCCCTGTGGACTTTTATAAATCTGAGATTAACCTATGGGCCCCCATCCTGACTCGCTATTTTAATGCTGCTATTGAAGATGAGTTGCCAATTTCATGGGGTCAATCAATTATTGTGCCACTTTTTAAAAAGGGTTCTAGGGCAGAAGCCCGTAACTACCGCCCAATATCACTTTTGGACTCGTCTTTGAAAATTTTGAGTCGTGTACTCCTGGCAAGACTAGAGTCCTGGGTTGAAGATAATAACATTCTCTCACCTATTCAATACGGGTTTCGAAGGGGTTTAGGGACTATGGAGCAGTGCGTGAACCTGGAACTTATTATCGGCAAGTACACGAAGGCCAAGGAAGGGAATTTGTTTATGTGCTTTGCCGATTTAAGTTCCGCATTCGACTTGGTGGAACACGCACTGCTCTGGCCCACACTATTGGCCATGGGCGCCCCGCTAGAAATCATTCACCTCTTGGCTAGAATGTATAGTAGCCTTTCAAGTAAGGTTAGATATGGAACAAATGGCGAATGTACCCCCTTTTTTAAAATTGGCAGAGGGATACGACAAGGGTGCGTGCTAGCCCCTCTTTTATTTTCCCTCTTTATTAATCAGGTTGACCAATTTTTACAAGAATCCCACGCTGATGCCCCTATTATTAACGGAAAGCAAATACCCATCCTTTTATACGCAGACGACGCGGTCCTGATTTCTAGGACCGCGAATGGGTTACAAAAGCTAATCTACAAATTTTATAATTTTATTCATGGCAGGATGCTTAAAATTAACAAGGGGAAAACAATGACCATGACTTGTGGGAAGAAAACGAAGAAAAATAAAACATTTTTTATAGATGGGGATAAACTCGAGGCTGTGCAATATTTCTGTTACCTAGGTATTACATTCTCCGGAGATGGGAGATGGGTAAATGAACAATCTAATGTTGATTTAAAAATGACCAGAAATGTAAACTGTATCTTCAGATTTGCCTCAAAATTAGGGGGTCGTAGAATCCGAGAGATGATCTCCATTTACAATTCCAGGTGTATGTCCTCTGCCCTATATGGAGCAGGGATATGGGGATACAACCACCAGATTGCCCTGTCTATCCAGCAGGAGGAAAACAAGTATCTAAAACGACTATTATGCCTTCCTGCTTCGGCTTCAAATGAGATCGCACATAGAGAGTTAGGCATAAATCATGTTATAGATTTGATTGCATTGCGCCCCCTGTCACTGTGGCGGTCCATATGGGCCAAAGAAGAAACCAGGTTTACCCAGGAAGTAATTATGGATTGTATTAAATTAGATTGTCACTCAAAAATCCCCTGGCTAAAACATATTCAATCTTGGTATAAGATCCTTTTTGGCCAGGATATTTTTAAAGACTTATTAACAGAACCAATTTTAACAAAGCGCGATCTTAAATCCATTTATCTGGACCACGTAAAAGGGATTAGAACGGCGAAGTATGCCATACAAAGTACATTCAAATTATATATGGAATACAATCTTAGTGCAGGTTTCTCCCCCTATCTCACATTTGTTAGTATCAATTCCCATCGCTTTGTTCTAGCCCGTTTTAGGCTGGGAATAGTTCACCATCTAGTGGCATTTCCCACTGTAAAAAAACCTGGAACATGCCTGTGCCCATGCGATGGGAAATCCAAACAGAGCACCTGCCATTTTCTACTTTTTTGCAAGTTTTATACTGGTTTTAGGAAGTTTTACTTGAAACAATTATTTTTAAATTATAACATGTGCAATACAAGAGCCGCAATGCAACTGATGTTTTATTTGGGTTCCCCGGATGTGTGTTATCGTGTGGCCACTTATATCCTAAAATGTATGTGGCAAAGAAAATCTATAATAATATGATTATTTTGCACTAGCGTTTTTGCACATATCCCTGTTGAAAACTAACTGACTGTTATAACGTCTATAGTGATAAAATATTCTACTGCACTTTACATTTAACTGCTGCTATAACGTCTACAGTGATAAAATATTCTACTGCACTTTATATTTAGTTGATATGTCAATAGCACTTTGTACACAGTACGTCTTCCAAATTTTAGCACCTTACATCTGCATCCTTTTTTTGTACTTACCTATTGTGTAATAATTGTTGCTAGAGTGATTAAATTTAAATGTTATATTTTAAAGTGGAATTTGCCTTTTTGCACTAGAGTCTTTGCACAAGCGTTTTTGCACAGATATCTATTGTAAACAAAATTGCTGCTATAATGACTATATTGACAAAATAATCCTTTGCACTTTATATTTATAGTTATTGACATGCTTATAGCAATAGCACTTTATGTATATAATAGGTTCCTTGAATTTTTGTACTTACATCTGCATTTCCTTTACACTTACCAATTGTACAATATTTGCTGCCGGAATATATAGAGTAATTAATCCTAACTTAGCTCCCTAATGTGATTCTGTTGTACTACAATTGAACCAAAAAAGTGTGGTATGGATATTGCTGTTATTTTAAATGTTTTATTATTTAATTCATATAAATATGAACCTGAAACTGTATTTATGTGTTGCTATATGGTTGTACTTGTACAAACCGAATAAAGCATTTTGAAATTGAATTGACATCAGTCGGTTAAAGGCGTCACACAGCTTTAAACCGGGCATCCCTACTGGCACCAGGAGTCGAGTCAACTCGACAAAGATAGACAAAAACGTCCAAAAAGTTAGTCAAAAAATGACTAAAGGTACGTGCTCTTCCCGGATCTGCGCTAACTGGCGCGGAAAAAAGAAGAACTGACGTCAGCGCGCGAGGGCGGCGTCTAAGTACTCCAGCGATATCATTCCGGCGATCACGACACCGACACGGAGCCGCAGACGAGGCCTACCGACGTGCAGGGGTACTGCTGACGAAAAACTTTCCGTATCCAGTCTGATGCCTGGGGGTAATTCTAAGGTAAGGAATTCTCCGGTGCATGACTTACTATGCCCGGTTGCTCTAAAATAATTTGAATTGACTTGCTGCTAACTGGTCTTTACTGCTGCTATTTTAGAATAGATTTTTCATATATCGCCGAATTTTAAAACTTCTCGCATTTTAATTGGAAATCATTTTACTGTGCATTGGGTGCTTTGCTTAGTGTTGTTTGGTCCCTACCTGCCTGTGCCCCGTTCCACAGCGGGTTTTCCCGTTTGCATGGAGGGCACGGCGGCAGACAGCTAGTCCCCCTGCTCCCATTGGCTGGTGCCGGTCAGGTGGTGCGCCAGACTCGGGGCCGGCCATATTTAATCGGGACGACTGGAATCCTCGGTTGGTTCTCGTTACCGGTGCATGACTTACTATGCCCGATTGCTCTAAAATAATTTGAATTGACTTGCTGCTAACTGGTCTTTACTGCTGCTATTTTAGAATTGACTTTTCATATATCGCCGAATTTTAAAACTTCTCGCATTTTAATTGGAAATCATTTTACTGTGCATTGGGTGCTTTGCTTAGTGTTGTTTGGTCCCTACCTGCCTGTGCCCCGTTCCCCCGCGGGTTTTCCCGTTTGCGTGGAGGGCACGGCGGCAGACAGCTAGTCCCCCCGCTCCCATTCGCTGGTGCCGGTAAGGTGGTGTGCCAGACTCAGGCCGGCCATATTTAATCGGGATGACTTTCTCCGCGCACAGCGGACGCGCGCAGCAGGCATGCGCCGAAGGTGCGCCCGTCCGCGCTAAGGACGCGCAAGGGGCTAGTTGGGCTGGACCTCGTTTTACTCTTCATAAAAATCGTGAGTTATATTCCCACTCTGCACTTCTTGCACTTAGACCTGGGTTCAAACCGTGTCATTTCTCTTCTATTCCTGACAACCTGGTTAATCTCAACTGTTGCAAAGGGGTTTCTAGATCCATACGCCCTCGCCATTATTGTCTTAATAAATCTAGGAGATATGGAAGTCAGTTTCCCGTTCCTAACGATTTAAGTGAGGCTGGCCTGCTCCTTAATGCTAGGTCGTTGGCTCGTAATAATGTTGCCTTCAACGACTTTGTCTCTCAAAAAAGGCCCCCTTGGGTCTTTATAACCGAAACCTGGGGTTCTGAAACCTCCGGCCCTGACTTCGTAGAGGCAGTCCCCGAGGGCTATTCTTTGGCCAGAATGGATAGGTCAGGACGAAAGGGAGGTGGCCTGGGTATCCTTTTCAGAGACACTTTTACTTGTAGCACTAAGCTCTTTCTTTACCCTCTGATAAGTTTGAGGCTTTGTATTTCTCTATTAATTTCCTTCCCTCGGCCTCTTTCTCTGGTATTCTCTGTTATAGACCTCCTGGCCCCAGAACGACCTTTGCCCATGACATCCTTAAATTGATAGAGCCCTACGTTGATAAGCCCCACTTCAGTATTCTCTGCGATTTTAATTTTCACTTAGAGGCCATAGAATCGAAGGATACTGCAGTACTTGTAGATGGTCTAGCGGCATGTGGTTTAGGTCAACTGGTCATTGGCCCCACACATTTGGCCGGCCATACGCTGGATGGTATCTTTTCAAATGATTCAAGACTTTTGGCAGGAACTCCCATCCCCTCTAGGATTACCTTTAAACTCCTGTGCGTAGCCCATGGTGCTTTTTACGGCGCAGGCTCAGAAGGTATCAGGGCCCTTCTGTGTGTGTATTCCCCCAGTAGAACCCTCCGGTCTTCTTCCAAGAATTTGCTTGTGGTCCCCAAGTTCACAAAGGCAAAGTGGAGAGGCAGAGCTTTTTCTGTTCTAGCTCCTAAACTCTGGAACTCTCTCCCTTTGGAGCTCACTAGCCAATCCTCTTTAGCAGTCTTCAAAAAACAACTGAAGACCTGGCTTTTCTCCCAGGCATATTAGGGACTGCGCCTTTTGTGGCTTCCTGGTTCATCTATCTGGTAATGTGGACCTTTTGTTTGTTTGTCTGGCGCCTTGATGCCCCTTGGGGCTACGTTTTGCTCGGTATAAAAATGCTATTCATTCATTCATTCAACACGAACGTGTTTCTTTCAGATTCTGTCTTTCAGATACTAGCTTTTTTGGCATACGGATTTTCTCCAGTGTGGAGTTTCTCATGGTGAGATAGCGTTTTTCTCTGCAGCTTTTCTGGCATTCAGAACACTCATAAGGTTTTTCATCAATATGGAGAATCGCTTATGGTTAGTGAGGCTGTGCCTATCAGATAGGAATTTCTGGCATTCACAGCATTGGTAATGTTTTTTCCCTGTGTGCGTCTGCTCATGTAGAGTGAGATTGTGTTTAAAACTGATGCTTTTCTGGCACTAAAATATTTTGATGGTGTGTTTTCTTATGGCGCTTGTAACCATCTCTACCTCTGAATCTTTTCTGACAATTAGAGCACTGATAATTTTCTTCTCCAGTATGGATTTTCATATGTTTGAGATTACATTTAAGGCTGAAACATTTTTGGCATTTGGAGCACTGATAAGGTATTTCCCCAGTGTGGGTTCTTATATGCGGAGTGAGACTGGTTTTTTCACTGAAACATTTGTGGCATTCAGAGCACCGATAAGGTTTTTCCCCAGTGTGGGTTCTTATATGAATAATGAGACTGTTTTTTTGGCAGAAATATTTTTGGCATTCAGAGCACTGATATGGTTTTTCCCCAGTGTGTGTTCTTATATGCTGAGTGAGACTGTTTTTTTCACTGAAACATTTGTGGCATTCAGAGCACCGATAAGGTTTTTCCCCAGTGTGGGTTCTTATATGAATAATGAGACTGTTTTTTTGGCCGAAACATTTTTGGCATTCAGAGCACTGATAAGGTTTTTCCCTAGTGTGGGTTCTTATATGCTGAGTGAGATTGCTTTTTACCCTGAAACATTTGTCGCATTCAGTGCACTGATAAGGTTTTTCCCCAGTGTGGAATCTCCAATGTGCAGTTAGAAGTGATTTACAGTGGAAATGTTTTGGGCATTCAGAGCACTGATAAAGGTTTTCCCCAGTGTGGGTTCTTATATGTTGAGTGAGACTGCGTTTGTCTCTGAAACATTTCTGGCATTCAGAGCACTGATAAGGTTTTTCCCCAGTGTGGGTTCTTATATGTTGAGTGAGACTGCGTTTGTCTCTGAAACATTTCTGACATTCAGAGCATGGATAAGGTTTTTGCCCAGTGTGGGTTATTGTATGTTGAGAAAGAGTTCTTTTGTCAATGAAACATTTCTGGCATTCAGAGCACTGATAAGGTTTTTCCCCAGTGTGGATCTTTGTATGCCGTGTGAGACTACTTTTTACACTGAAACATTTCTGGCATTCAGAGCATTGATAAGGTTGTTCCACAGAATGGATTATTGCATGTTCAATGAGTTTGCTTTTGTAACTGAAACATTTCTGGCATTCAGAGCACTGAAAAGGTTTTTCCCCAGTGTGGGTTCTTGCATGCTGAGTGAGACAGTTTTTGTCACTGAAACATTTGTGGCATTCAGAGCACTGATAACGTTTTGCCCCAGTGTGGATCTTTGTATGCCGTGTGAGATTACCTTTTACACTGAAACATTTCTGGCATTCAGAGCACTGATAAGGTTGTTCCACAGAATGGGTTATTGCATGTTGAGAAAGACGTTGTTTGTTACAAAATCTTTCCTGGCATTCAGAGCACTGATAAGGTTTTTCCCCAGTGTGGAATCTCACATGTGCAGTTAGAAGTGATTTAAGTTTGAAATGTTTTGGGCATTCAGAGCACTGATAAGGGTTTTCCCCACATTTGATTCTCGTATGTTCAATGAGTCTGCTTTTGTAACTGAAACATTTCTGGCATTCAGAGCACTGAAAAGGTTTATCCCCAGTGTGGGTTCTTCTATGCTGAGTGAGACTGTTTTTCTCAATGAAACATTTCTGGCAATCCGTGCACTGATAAGGTTTATCCCCAGTGTGGGTTCTTATATGACGAGTGAGACTGTTTTGGTCACTGAGACATTTCTGGCATTCAGGGCACTGGTAAGGTTTTTCCACAGAGTGGGTTAATGCATGTAGATTTAGACTAGGTTTGAAACTAAACCTTTTCTGGCATTCAGAGCACTGATAAGGTTTTTCCCCAGTGTGGATTCGCATGTGCTTAGTGAGATAAGATTTACGCCTGAAACTTTTTTGGCATACTTTGCACTGAGAGTGGTTTTTCCCAGTGAGCATTCTCTCAAATTCAGTGAGATGAGATTTATGGCTGAATCTTTTTTGGCACAGGTAACTTTTTTCCCCAACTTGGGTTACTTTGCTTTGATTGAGGCAAGTTTTAACACTGAATTTGTTCTCACAGCCCGTGTTTTTATAAGGTGTACTCCTAGAGTTAATATCTCTACTTTTCTCTTGCTTATATGCCACAGTAAGAGTGAACCCGATTTTAGAGTCGGGCTTGTTTAGATAATGTTCAGCATTTATCTGTAAAAGATATTGTGTGTAATCTTCTTAACACTTGAATTGAGCAAAATATGTCTGGATGCAGCCCTGTAACACCTGTCGAAATGTTTGTAGCAGATAATAGTCTTTTGGCTATAGCCTCTCTGGCAGCAACTTATTTTGTGACTGAAGTTTTTCTCAAATCTATTTGTATAGATTCTTTGCAATGCAGTGATAAGGTGTTAGTCTGATATTTAATGATTAAACTGAGAAGTGCCTTTTTGCACTGGCGTAATGGCAGTAACTGAGGGAATAAGAACATGCACAGTACTGTTGTGGCTCACCAGTCGCAGAACATCAGTTCCTTTTACCATTTCTATGTTTGGTGTAAGGTTAAGGTTTGTAGTTCTGAAGACGAGGATTTATTCACACTAGCTATTGCGCAACGATGCTCATTTAATCAGTTTTACGTATCACTCCTGCACAACAGATAATGTTGAGGCGATTTACATAGAATTACAGAACAGTACATAATAAAAAGGAAACAATCTTAGATGGTCATGAACACAATAAAGTGGTGAATTTTTAAGGTTTTCGCAAGAGTAAGCAGAGTGGATCGAGGTGTTATATCCTGAGTCAGATGGTCTCAAACTTGCGTAACTGGTTAAAAACGGTTGTTGAACAAAGGTGATTTTCCAATCTTTTGGTTGTTAGCGTGTCAGCTTCGGAGTCTTCTTTAGTGTCTTTTCTTTGATGGTCTGCAGAAGAAACCTTTTGTTATAACTTTCTTTTATGCAGTGTGTCCTTCCTCTCTGGGATTACATGATGCTTTAGATGAACGTTATGCTGTCATGCTGAGGCAATTTGTCTTTCTGATAATATTTCAGATGAGGATGCTCTGATTGGTCTTTCTGGCATTATTTCTGATGCTGTGTGCACAGGTATGACCTTGCTCTGGGTTAATGAAATGCAAAATTAGATACTTCACTTACAGGTATAGTACTTTCCTCAGCTCCCACTTCCTCGCCACACCTAGATTTCGGAATTTTTTTAAACTTAGAATGCTGGATGTCCTTCAGTTTTTCAGAATAATCCTTCTTATGGCACTAACATTCAGTTGCCTGGTGGTAAATCGTGCTTTTTTCGTCCATAATTTCAATCACCTATAGTATTAAAATTAAATAGTTAATGCATGTAAATTTCTCCAAAAATAATTTACAAGCCAAATCAATACAGAATTGCAGAATTTTGAAAATGTTGAGCTGTTCTTCTGACAGAGCAGAGTGTAGAATGGTAGCCTGAAAATACTTGGATGTAGGAGTAAGGATTTGTAGAATTTTCAACATTTTATTAAACTCACAAAGGATACCTGTACCCTATGGAGTTGTAACATAGAATCCCAAAGGCAGAAATTAAAGCCATATGCCCTGGCACCAAACAGCTATTTAAAAAAGAATACTATTAATTAATTTTTAATGTAGATTTCTGGGATGGGAATTTCCCCATGGACAACAGGCGTTTTCCCCTGCCCTGAGTTACCACCAACTTGTATCTGGTATCCTGACTTTTGAGTTCTGGCCTCTGCCGCACGCAAATCTATTGTGTGTTGCAAGGACTATGCCTAGACCTATCCCTCAACTATTGTCCAGAGTATGAATCAAGGGCAATGAAATTAAGGCGTACTTTCATGTGTTCATTTTATTCCACCTGATTATCAGTTGTTAGGTTTTTCTGCACCTGGATTTAATGGGTGCAGAAAAACAGGACACCATTTTTTTCCAGACAGAAAAATTAGACTGAAAAGACGCACAAGACTCTGGGTGCAGCAGAAGCAGCCAAGACTTATGCTGTTTTTTTTACTAACTGCAGAAAACACACAATTCTTCCCTCTGTTTTCCCCTTCTCTCCCCTGCTTCACCAATCCCTCCCCTACTTCACCAATCTCCCCCCCCCCCAACCAACCACATGCATATATATACCACCTGCTTAAAACAAGTGGTAAATAAAAGCAGAAAAACACTATGAAATAGTGAATGGCATGTGGTTTGACAGGCAGAAGAATCTGTTCCTCGTGGCAACTCCCCAGTCCATGGCGTCAAACTAGTAACTACATGTTACTGGGGTAAATCTACCACAAAGTTAAAAAAAAAGAAATTTACATGAGATTTTCCTGTCACCCCAGTACTGTGCAACTTCGAACAAGGGGTTATGATAGGTCACGGACCGGTCCTTTGACCTGGAGGGTCACACCAAGTGTGCCCTTATTTAAGGCAGAGGACTGTCATGGGTTTAACAGCTAGAGCGGTGGTGGCAATGCACCCTGTTGTAAGGATCAATAGCCTGATGCGATCTTTGCATCATGGTCAGTGGAGTCGCTTCCTACTGACACACCCATGTAATGCTCCATTTCTTTGCCTGTGCCCAGACTATGCGCTAACATCCAGTGTGTGTTTAGGGTGTTGGTGTGCGTAGCATAGATGCAATGTGAGAGTGCGACAGATTAGAATGCATCTCCTGCCTGCCAGGTGTGTATACAAGTGGGACCATCTATCCCTCTTTTATACTCCAGTTCAAAATCCTCTGTTACCAAGGAATAATGTGCTCTACAAAGTACTTAGGTGTCTGCTGTGCCACCAGGGATGGTGTCAGCCTGACAGTCTATCTAAGTTGAAGGGACATCACCTGCAGGCTGAATTACTTAATGGAGAAGCTGTGTAACTGTCCTGCAGAGCCTAGAAGTCTGCCTAAAAGTCTGCCTGTCTGGTAAAAAAGGGAAGGGAGTTTGACTATCCAGTAGGAGGACAAGGCAGTCCTGGAAGAACCAAGGTCTGACACATCCCCGGTATTTGTAGGGCGGGCCGGAAAGCCATTCAGCAGGACCAGCTAGTCTGAGGGACCCCCCCGCCAAGACTCTCCCAACGGTTCAAGGCAGAAAATAAAACTCTACGACAACGTGATTGTTGAGGCCCAGACACGTTGGGACGTGTCTGGTGCGCTCCCACCCCTTGAACTGTTTAAATTTTGTGAGCTGACGAGCTCGGGAGCCTGCACCTTCATGCTGTGAGTGGAACTGGTCCTGAGAGACGAGGCAGCACGCCCTGCAACCTATGAACTTTGCTTTTTCCCTACTGACGATTAAGGAATCATGAAACACGTGTCTAGGGATACGAATTGAAACTAATAATACAGCACTGGCTATGAACACTTTGAAATGAATTGAGCGAGAAATAATGAACTACATGAACCATCATGCTTGAGGTAATTACGTTGGGACGTGTCTGGTGCGCTCTCACCCCTTGAACTGGCTATATCTATCAGTCTAATGGGCCTATAATTCGAGGGTTGCAGAGGGCAACCTTTTTTTCAGTTCAGTTCATAGGGCTTTATTTCGATAAAAATATCATAAAAGCACACATTATATACAACACATTTACATAAAAACAATTTGTTAGCAATTCATTATTGTTTAAAATCTAAAACCTTAAACAATAAAATTGTGGTTACAGATTTTAAATGTAACCATGTTTTAAAACCAGATTAAACATTTGGTGTTAGCCTTTTAGCCCTAATGGACCATGTCCCTGCTAAAAACTTAGAAAGACCACAAACATATAGTGGCCGTATGTCCGACATTAAAATCCGGAGTGCCCCATTGGAGTGCCTAGTTCCCATAGCTTGGCATATAGGTTTGAGCCACCTTCGTCTTGGGTGGGCATAATCCGGGGAAGCAAACAGGATATGTAGTACAGTTTCTATACTAGTTTGACAAATAGGACAAAGAGAATTTGTCTGAGACGGGGTTTCCAGTAAGCAGTTAGGGCGCGCACTGGGAGTGCCCCTACCCTGAATCTAAAATATAATGCCCTGTCATAAGATTTCCATACAATATCTAGATATAGTTCCCGAAATAGTACATCTTTATGCCTTAGGAACTCTTCCGTCAACCTACCAAGAGTTGGGTCAATACAAGTTCTGGTAGCGACCCATTTCCAATAAAGGATCATAAGGGTCGCTTTCAGGGGAGAAAACTGAGTATCCCAGGCTTCAGTAAGGCCTAGCTTGCCAAATACAATGTAACATCTTTGAGCCATTTTATCTTATGCCATCCCACCATGTCATAACTTCCGCTAGCCCCTTCGCATAATTGGCAAGTTTCGGTACTCGCCACAGCCGGGCCCATAGAAGTAGTTTAGCAAGATCACTGATGGGATGACATCCTAGGTCATCCTAGGTCAAGCAATAAGGGAGTCAGCGGGGTGCTCTGCGGAAGGGACATTGTGGTTTAATAGCATTTCACAAAGGTGCGGGGTCCACTGCATAGTATCCGATATACGAATACCTAAATAGCCGAATACGGTGACCCTCTCTAGGAATACATGGTTTAGTACAGGGGGGCGCCCAATTTTTTTCGGGGGGGGGGTTCAACACCAGAAACTTAGTCTAGTCAGTATTTATTACTAGGCCACGTTGGATGCAAAAAGCCTGAAAGTTATCTAGGAGGCCATGAAGGCCTACTGGGGTCTTAGATATTAGGAGCGTATCATCGGCGAATAATTGGGTAGGGATACACTTCTCTGCCAGGGATGGAGCATCTGATGGTTTAAGTAGCAAGTGCTCAACCACCCCATTCACATACAGTGAAAAAAGGGTCGGGGCAAGGGCACATCCCTGGCGGACCCCAGTTCCCCACCGGAATCCTATTAGTTTTCTGCCCCTCTGTACCCCACCTCACTTGCGCGAAATTTCCTTCGTGAAGCCTTACTAGAATAGACAAGATCTTGGGTGGAATCCCCATTTCTGACAGCACCCCCCATAAATGTCCTCTAGGCACAAGGTCGAAGGCAGTCCTTAGATCAATAAAAGCAAGGTAAAGGCTGCCTTTGCCTATAACAACCACTTTCCAATGAATAAGTAGTAATCTAAAAGCCTGCTCTATAGTGCCTGTGCCAGCTCTGAAGCCCGCTTGATAGTTGGAGAGAATCTCATTGTCCTCAGCCCATTGCAGAATTCTTTCAAGCACCACCTTCCCCACAACTTTCTGGGTGGAGTCTAATAAACTTATTGGGCGGTAGTTGGAAGGGTCGTTCCTCTGGCCCTTTTTATAAATAGGGACGACCTCGGCCCCCTTCCAGGACTCAGGAATGGCGGCACCCTTGTCAATAGCAGTCAATAGAGTATGAATAAGCTTCCCCCATTTCGGCAGGTTAGAACAAAGCAAGTCCCCGGGAATACCATGAGGGCCAGCTGCTTTTTGGGGCACAATGCAACTAATTGCGTATTCAACCTCCTTGACTGAAAAAGGAAATTGATTATTCTCTCCGGGTACTACTTTCAAGTCAAGTCAAGTCAAGTCAAAAGTGCTTTATTCGAGTAATTACTCATAAAAGCAGACAAACAAACACATAATAAAATACAATTAAATTACAAAGTCAGCATGACTTTAAGCACCGACACATTAAAAAGGAAATATTTCCTTGTTTAAAAAACAGATTTCATCAAGTATAAACATCAAGGTGCAAAGTTCATATTATAAAAACATACATGATTAAGAATTAATTTAAATAAGTTTTCGTCAGAAAGACTCCAGGCATGGGAACAGAGAATAGATAAACTAGCAGTCCCTGAACAACTAGGCAGAGAGTAGTCATTCTACTAGCAATCTCTGCCTAATTACCCATGCCCACCCCAAATACTTTGCAGTTGCTATGACAATCCAATTTAAAGGCGTAGTTTTAATAATTCGTAAGGCTACCATAGAGCTTTTAGTACCCAAATTCCTGCACATGGGAGCCAACCAGACACGTCTCGGAACAGAGTATGCTTGACAGACAAACAAGAAATGCCCCAGAGTCTCATTCCCTTCCCCACATGCTAAACAAGTTGCTGGACCTCTATTTCTCCATTTAGATGTTAAGTTACCAAGAGGTAGTGAGCCAGCCCTCAGTTGGAAAAACAGTTTCCTATCCAGGGATTTAGATATAATATCCCAGTACATCTCAAACATTGGAAACAGTTTAGCTTCGAGGAAGGCAGTCGTCATAGACCCGTTACTATTACTAAGAAGGCTCTTGTTTGCAACATGTTCCCAGTACAGGTTTTTTATAAACAACTTTGGTGGAAAGGAGGACCCGGTTGGATCCGACCACAGTTCACTCAGCCCTAGTTCAGTTAATGCAGTTCTCAGAGATCTAAACCATTTAATTTCATGAAATCGATCTGCCTTGATTACATCAGCAAATCCTTCTGCATATTGTGACAATTCAGGGGTGGTCCAGATTCTACGCCAATATAATATTGGTCGAAGTTTACACATTGCAGAAATTTCCTTTCTACCAAGTTCATATCTGAGTGGCAAGAGGGGAGTACTCTGTGGGGTACCAGTTAGTTTACGGAGGAAGTTATTCTCTGACCTCTGTAACTCCTGGAGGTTTTCTTGCCCCCACAGTTCTGCCCCGTATAGTGCAGACCCTATCGCTTTAGCCTCATAAATGATCAGTGGCGGTTTGATTGGCTTAGTTAAGGATTTCGCGTGCTCCTTAATGATGGTACCAGCAAGCTGTTTATGCCTTAATATAGCTAAGTCTAAGTGGTGGTTCCATCTATTATTATTTGAGATATGTTTCCCCAAATAAGTAAAGGAGTTCACGACTTCAAGGCAGCGCCCACTCAAGGTTATTTTGGGTTTGAATTTCCTGCTGGGATTAAAAACCATGAGCTTTGTCTTCGCTGCATTTACCTCCAAGCCATGATCACAACAAAATTTATCAAAGATTATCAATGCCTTTTGCAGACCACTTGGGGATTTTGATAAAATTAGGGTGTCGTCTGCGAACATTAAAATTGGAACTTTTGCACCAGCAAGAGAGGGAGCATCTACAGGTTCAGCTTGCATAAGGGGAACGATTCCATTTATAAAAAGAGTAAACAGTGTTGGAGCCATTGAACAACCCTGCCGAACCCCCCGCTCGACAGGGAAGTCAATAGTGTCATTGCCATAGCCTCCCCATTGAATCTTTGCATAAGTACCCTCATGGAGTCTCATAATCAAAGTTAGGATAATCATCGGGACCCCTAGGGCAGCCAGCTCCTCCCACAATTTTGCCCTCGGCACCAGGTCGAATGCAGCCCGCAAGTCAACAAAAGCTGCATACAGGCTGCATCCACCCAGTACCACTGTCCGCCATTGTATAAGTTGGAAGCGAAAGACCTGATCTACAGTGTTTGTTGCTTTGCGAAAGCCAGCCTGAAAAGGGGATAAAATGTTCTGCTCCTCAGCCCAATCAAGCAAATTGTTAATGATAACACGTCCTACCACCTTTTGGACCGTGTCTATTAGGCTGATTGGGCGATAGTTACAGGGTTGCGCACGATCCCCCTTTTTGTATACTGGTATAATGACGGCACCCCTCCAAGAAACCGGAATTTCAGCGCCTCTGGCTAAGAGGTTTAATAAAAGGCAGATGTACTTACTCCACCGGTCGGTGTCATCTAAGAAGACATCTGCCGGAACACCATCATTACCCGGGGCTCTGCCCCTATGGACGGATTTCAGAGCAGACAGGATTTCGCCTAACATAAAAACATCTTCGTCTGCGAACACATAAGTGGGGTTAATATTGCTAGCAGGCTGACCCCTAGAAGAATACTGCTCTTTGAAAAACGTAACCCAGGCGTCGTGAGGAACATTATTATTAGGAGGCTCTGGAGGTCTATCATGTCCCCATTTGACGATGTGCCAGAATTGTCTAGAATTTTTACTTTCACTAGCACATCTCAATTTCTGCCAATGATCTTCGTCCCAATCTTTTTTTGCCCTGGCGATACAATTTTTATAGTGCTTTCTAGCAGACCGAGTCTCAGACAGATTGTTATTTTTAATTGCAGCTCCTAGTTTCAATCTTGCTTTCCTGCAATCTTGGTTATACCACTTTGCTGTTTTAAATGGACAAGCCTTGATGTTTCGTGCGGGCTTTAAAAAGATTTTTTTAACTTCGTCAAAAAGAGACGTATGAACATTTTTAACCTCATCCTGTCCATTTTCTAAATCAGTGATATTTTCCAGTGCCCGAATGGCCTTGTCTGCAGCTGCACCTATCTTTTCCAGGGCCTGCTGGTCCGTCTTAACACCAGACCATCTTAGCCTACGCATATTATTGGATTGCGTGATCGTTGGCGGCACAAGTAAATGACAATTAGTTGAAAGGTTTACATTAGATGTCCACCAGTTATGTGAGACGCATAGCGGGTCATGGTCACTTTCTATTCTGGCAGTGACTACCATATCAATAAGGGATGGCCATAGCGATGTACTACAAATAACGTAGTCAATACGACTTTTGCTTCGACCATTATTAAATGTCATGGCGGGTACACGGTCTGATTGGGTTCGGCCGTTCAGGGCACGTAACCCATGCTCCAAGCACATGGCATTTAGGCCTAAGATGTCAGCTGTCCATCTGGTTATCGGGGGGGACTCAAGTGTGGGAATGTCCCAAAGTTTGTCTTCCTCTGATCCCAGGGGAGAATCACCAGTGATTAAAGGTTCAAATGTCCTATTCAAGTCACCTGCAATTAAGATGTTTTTTCCTGCAGATTCAATCTCAAGAATATTAGAAAGGCTCATAAGAACCTCGGATCTACCTTTACTACCACCTCTGGCATAGATATTATATACATCCATGGAGAGGGGTAGGTCACTGGACAGTCGTATAAGCTGAATATCTTTTTGGTCAAGTTCCACACTTTTTACAGCAATCTTTAAAGACTGCCTAATCCATATGGTAAGGCCCCCCATAGGTCGCCCTTTGGGACCCTTGGTGGCCGGAACATAAAAGTTTAGATACCCCAAAGCAAAAGTAGGCTCACACGCCCAAGTCTCTTGGAAAATACAGAGGTCGTACCTATTTATGAATTCAAACCATTCTGCGCTTTCCATTTTAGAAGATAAACCTGCTACATTCCATGACAGGATATTCCCTGAAGTTGGAGTCGTAGGTATACCATTGGTTGTAGAATGCATGTTTGACACCTTACCCCCTGTGCCCTGGTCTACAATCGTAAAATTTGGTGCCCCAGTTTGATCAGCAATCAAAGGCCCCAACGGGCTAGTTGTTATAGGGTAATGAGCTAAACATGATAAACTTATGGCATGAGCAGGTGCAGACACAGCATTATAAATAGGTGGTTGTCAATCACAGTCACTTAAATTGGATAATGAAGAAAATCGATTTTCTAGCCCCAGACCCCAGTCAACTGAGGCAACATCCTTCCTCCCCCTCTTAGTCACAATGTTCCATTTAGTTCTTAGAATACTTGAATTTGGTCCGCTTCCCTTTCTTGGGTAAAAGAAGTCCAAAGTCAAAGGAACAATTGAAGTTGTTCGCCTTTGTGGTGGCAAGATATTTGGTAGGATGTTGGGCAAGACCCCAGGGTCAGAGAAGTGAAGAACAACACACTCCCCTTTAAACTTTTTTACCCTATCCCCTATCCACTGAACCCTTCGTGCTTTGACAAGCTCTTCAGAAAGTTGCTGCTTTCCCCAAGGAGTAATTACCATGTTGGTGGTTAACCATGATAAAGATTTGTTTCGTAGAGAGGATGCTGTTTCCCTCTCACCTTGAGCCAGAGCTGGAACATTGGCAAGGACAAGTACCAATGGGGAAGCTTCAACCACAAGTTCAAAAGTCCCGTTTTCTATAAACGTGTCTTCAACAGCAGGAGCAGGGATTGAGGCAGTATGAGAATCACCTGGGAGAGTGTTATTGCTTGCCGTTAGGGTGTTCGTTACCGGGGCAGTGACAGTGTTAAGACCACCAACGGCTGCAATTACAGATTTGTTAACAGATTCCTCTATCTTTGCAAGAACACTTTCTGGTGCTTTCCCAGTCTCGTCTATTGATTTTTGTAGTAGACCTTCCAAACGGTTGACCTCAGAAGTTAGCTTGTCTATTTTGCTAACTAAGGGCTTCATCGCGCCTTTGATTTTTGAGTCCATTAAGGTTATCAGTTTATTAAATTGAGCGTTCGAAAGTGTAATATACGCTTCACTAGTCAAATCATGCTCCTCTTCCTCAGAGTATTTCCTCGGGGGGTTTGCTACTCGATTCTTGGCTGACCTAAGGCATTCCCGTTTACCCAGAACCGGTGCTGGAGGAGAGATAGATTGATCCTGGCTAATAGTAATATCAGCCAGTACCTCGTTGGCACTCAAATCTTCAACTCCAGCAACAGTACCACTTGGCTGTATAGTAATAGTATCTGGGAACAAATCAGGAGTGGCACTATTAGTGCTGTTATTTATTAAAAGGCCAAAAGGGTCATCAGCCTCGATATCGATAAATGGAGATTGAGCAGATGAGTCTATTCCCAAAGAGGCTCTTCTATCAAGGTTGATTTTTTCTACTACTTGCATCAGATAATTTTCCATAGTGTTGGTAGACGTGGTTAGCTTTTTAGGGGGCATAATGAACTGTATGAGCAACCAGAGTCAGTGTAACTTACGTGTCAGGCTGGTCGGCAGTATTCACAGCTCAGCAACGGCAGTTCCAGGGCAGCGAGCCAAGAGTCCAGGCCCAACCCAACCTTGGACAACCTCGGACGGCCTCAGACGGCCCGCCCTTTGCCCGGGCTTCGCCCCGGGCGTCCCGCCCGCGTCCCGCGACGCGGCGGTGCTCCTCCTTTATGCGGGTTTGTTTCGCGCTCTCAGGGCGCTTCTGCGTCACTCCGACGCGCCGCCGCGGTGCCTGCCGGGATTTGCAGTCTCCCGGAGCGGCGGCGCGGAGTCCTGGTGTATACTGACTCTTGGCGGCGGTGGCGGCGATGTGGGCAGCGTCCTCTAGCCCTCAGGTAAGATTTCAGGTAAGTTTTCCTGACTCTCGGCGGTGGCGGCGTTAGATCAGGTCCTCAGCCCATTGCAGAATTCTTTCAAGCACCACCTTCCCCACAACTTTCTGGGTGGAGTCTAATAAACTTATTGGGCGGTAGTTGGAAGGGTCGTTCCTCTGGCCCTTTTTATAAATAGGGACGACCTCGGCCCCCTTCCAGGACTCAGGAATGGCGGCACCCTTGTCAATAGCAGTCAATAGAGTATGAATAAGCTTCCCCCATTTCGGCAGGTTAGAACAAAGCAAGTCCCCGGGAATACCATGAGGGCCAGCTGCTTTTTGGGGCACAATGCAACTAATTGCGTATTCAACCTCCTTGACTGAAAAAGGAAATTGATTATTCTCTCCGGGTACTACTTAAGAAATGCATGGAGCGGAATCACTAGGAGCTTCTGGCTGGCAAGAATACAACTTAGAAAAGTGGTCAAACCACACCTGGTCAGTGATGTTACAGGTAATAAGGTCGCTGTCAGGCCTATTCCTCGCTCTTATAGTGCTCCAGAACCGGCCTGCATCCCGCCCTGCGCTAGCCTCTTTTAATGTTTCCCAATACAGGTCCTCCCACACCCTTTTGGCGTTAGTTACCGCAAAAAAAGTACTCTTTCCTGGTGTACTGGATCAGAGGTTGTGACTTCATCTTGACAGCCTTAATTAATGCCAACTTCTTCTGCCTACAATCTGTTGTATACCAGCCCTGCTTTGCCTTAGGCCTCTGGGGCCCTTTTGCCCTGCCCCCACATGTTTGTACCAAGAATACATTTCCTATGGACTTTGTGGTATCCTGGAATACCAACGTAGCCCGGGAAGGGTCTGGATGCTCCAGAAGGGACACTTCCATCTCGCTTAGTGAGGCTGCTGGACCTTTGCTTCATCTAAGGCAACTTTGCACCACTTGAAGCGCCTTCCGCAGTTAGATGGAAGAACTTCTGAGGTGGACTTTACTTTGCTTGGAGGCAATAAGCCACTTTGGCATGGCCACAGGTGCTTTAGGCTCAAAGACAGCGAGTTGTGATCGCTGTCTACAGTTGGTTATATTACTATATCCTGAATATATTTCCAAAGTGTTAAATCAAGGAGAATATAGTCAATCCTTGACGTATGGTTGGGCCTATTGTATGTGTGGGCACCTAAGGGATCTGAGGCGGTTCTTCCATTTGCTGCTCTTAAACCATATTCCAGCATCAGCGCATTGAGCTGGATCGCCCTCTGCGTACATTTTGTTATTGGTTTGATCGCTAACACTAGTATGCCCTTCCTAGAGTCGTCCTCAGTAAGATCAAGGATGTCCTCTACTGCAAGGGGCTCGAATGTGCAGTTAAGGTCCCCCGCGACCAATACATGCATGCCACTACCACAATCTCTAATAGATTTTTCTAGCAATGCTACTGTTGTGGAAAAGGAACAGCCTTTAGTGCCCCTGGCATATATATTAAATATATCAAGACACCTCCCCCTGCCTGGGACTCTTATTGAGATCCCAAGAATGTCTGGCGAACTGCACTGCTTTTGTGTGATACTACATCCCAGGGAGATGCTCACCCAGATGAGTAGTCCGCCCGAAGGCCGACCCCTCCCTGTGGATGGCAAAACTGCGGGTATAAAATACGTGGTGTAGCCAACCTTGTGGTTAGGTTCCATGCTCCAGGTCTCTTGGAAGATACAAATTGTGTGGGACTAACATTTGTTTGCTGGGTGTCATTACCACTACCCGAGCCACTGCTCACTGGGATGGTAAGAGATTCTTCCAAAAGGTTGTCTAATAATTCCTGGAAACTCTCATCAAGAGATGGGCATGAATCCTTGGGAATGTCGGGTGCAACATTAGGTACCTTGACATTGGCATTCTTGCCCTTTGATGTGCAGGGTTTGGCAGGTACCTTCTTAGATTTACTCCCTCCTGTAATCCCTTGCTATTACTCACAGTTGGGTGTGCCTTGGCGGCGTATTTCGACCTACACCTTGCTAGCTGCCCTCTAGTTGTAACACAAGGCCTATCACTATTCGCACTTGACTGTGAGCCAGGGACTGAATTAGTGCTAGCTGGCGTATTACAGCACCCTTTATCATTAGAGACCACTGCCTCAGACGGGAAATCATCAATGGCCACATCTTGGAAAATAGGAGGGGTCAATGATAGCCTCGCAACAAAAGGATAAATATCCGAGGATAAGTTACCCACCGTAGGGGCTACATCCTGAGATGTTGAGGTATGACTACATCCAGGGAGAGCGACAAAAGAAGGTCCTAGTAACGAATCCTGGGAATTAACAGAAAATGTTGACATATTAGCAAGGGGTAAAGGGGGAACAGAACCAACAGGTAACGAGAGACGGCGCTCTGTGTTCTCTATGGCATTTGCCATCACCCCGATGGTCTTCTGAAGCATGCGATCTATAGCTGTCAGGCTAGGGAGTTGGGGTTTCGCAGCCTCCTTTTGCTTAGGGGGAGGGGCAGGCATTGCGGGGTTACGCCTCACCATTTTTTATTGCTATAACAGCCAAAGTGGAAGATGCAAGAAAAAATGAAGTACAATCAACAAGTGCCAAACATTACCTATCAAAATACCCCACAACAAAGAACGCTCTGATAGACAACAGTCGATACCAGCAAGCGAATAATACAGTTTAAAACACTAGCTAGCTAGAAGCAAACATCCAGGAGCCCAATCAAATATAACAAGAAATACCTAGAACGCAAATGAGCAGAGTCAAAGGGGGTGGCCCAGCCCGGCCTCACACGGCCACTAACGGCCAAAAACGGTCCCGCCCTTGTCCCGGGCTTCTCCCGGGACGCTCCCGCGTAGCGGAATGGGCAGAGCAGTTAATAGACGTGTGCTGGGGGCGGTGACAAGCCCCGTCACAGGTGCAGGCAGCCCCAGACCCTTCTAGGGGATGAAGTCCAGATGGTTATGCTGGGCGTTAGGGATGGTCCTAGCACACGACCCCGGCGCTTCTCAAAGTTGGCCCAAAATCTGCAGTAAGTTCCTCCCTGGACGGAAAAGCACTCCTGGACGCAGCGGCCTTTTTTAAAAATAGGGACTATCTCTCCCCCCGCCAGGTCTCTGGTGGGTCCATCCCTGTTAAGATTGTATTAAACAGGACACAGAGATAGGGGGCCCATATTTTCGGTTCTGACCGATACAAGTCCCCGGGGAGTTTGTCAAGCCCCGGGGCTTTGTTAGGCAGTAACTTAGCAATGGCTGATTCCACTTCTAGTATCGATATCTCCTGGGCCCCCCCCCAGTCGATACTCGTGGAGGAGGCTCTGTGACACCGATATAGGATCTGTACAAAAGGGGGTGGTGATGGACGGAGCATCTGAATCAATGAAACACTCACACCCAGTCAAAAGATCGGGGTTTAATCCATCACTGTTCTTTAGCCCACTCTGCCACCCCAGTTCAGACATGGCTATATGCAAATCAGTCTGACCCTGTGCCTCATGGGAACAGTCCAGCCCGAACTGCCAAGCCATGTCTTCCCTGGACCGGAAACAAGCTTCCGAGGACCGGTTTTTGGCATTCCAGCCGTCTTCGGCCCGGCTTGCTTGAATCCAGTGGCAAAGTGAGCAAGGGATAAATAAATGCCTAAATGGGTGTTTTTTGTGTAAAATTGATTGGTTAACTGACTTATTAAATGTATCTTAGTGAATACATATATTAGAGAGTAATGTTTAAATATTTAAATATCTGTATCTGTGTCTCACTTTGTGTATAAGTGGCTGCATGGGTTGGTGAGTAGCTACATGAGTGTGTATATGGGTTATTAGTTGTTTTTTTGAGTATCAGTATCAGTGTCTGTATGGTTCGGTGGGGGATATTACTTAGAGCACAGATGCATGAATGAGTGACTCACTATTTGTATGTATTTTGAAGACAGCATGTGTGCAAGACTGTGTGGGTGGATGATTTTGTGTATGGGTGGGTTAGTGAGTATGTGTTTTTATAATTGATTGTTTAAGAGAGTAAATATGTTTCCGTTTCTGTAGAAGTATGTGTAGTGGTGTGTATATAGCAGTATAATCAAGTAAATGGTTTTTTGATAGTTTATTTGCATGTGTGAATTTGTGTGTGAGTAACTATATGGATGAGTATTAGTGTGTAACAGGATGTATAGGTGTATGAGTACATATGATGAGTAAGTACATGCATGAGTGACTATATAGAACTGTTGGTGAATGAGTGGATGTGTATGTAGATGTTGAAATTACCTAATAAGTTGTTGTAATTGGTATTGGTTTCTCCTTTTTTAAGAAAATGTTAGTTTCTATTTTTGAATGTGTGTGTCAAAGGTTATTTTATGCTAATAGGAGGTCTGCCACTTTGTCACAAGGATGTTGTCATCAGTGATGTCATATGTGACGTCATCAGCAGTGCATTGCACGCGCAAGTTATAGTGAGTCCAACTAACTATAACGTGGGAATTTCAATGGTTTTATGCGAGTAAAATTTCCACCTAACTATAACTGGTGTGAAACCTATGGTTTTTTCAGTGAATATATATATATATATATATATATATATATATATATATATATATATATATATATATTCACTGAAAAAACCATAGGCTATAGGCCATATATAGTTAGGAATTGGCACTCGGAGCTGTGTCCTGCTGACTTTCTTTGAAGGTGAGCACGTGGTTTGGATATATAGTACCGGGTTGCCGATACCGGTACAAGGACACACCCTCTCGATCTGGTGCTCCGCGTGAAAAAGGCAAAAACTGTGGTGAAGTACGAGAAGTGCACAGCGCGGCGCCCCCCCAAGCAAAAGTCATTGCCACTAGGCAGTCATTTCGGCAAGGGGAGAGAGTAGGCGGTATCTTACTGCCTGATAAGAGTGCCGACGGAGGTTCAAGCTGAAAAACATACCTGGGAGTAGTATGGAGGCACACAGTCCTGCGCCATGAATTTGGGACACCACTTTGGTGTTTGGATTACCCCATCACTGTATGCGGCACCACAATGGACTCAAGTTCCCACCATGCATCACTCTTGTGAATCACAGACATCCATCAAAGTACCTGCATTTAGGAGGAGGAGCCGAGAGACTGCTACTAAGGGGGCAATCTCTGTGTCCAGGACTTACCAGCCAGCCTGTGAAGCCGGCACTGATGATGGCCATTTCCGGCTAGAAACGCGTCTGCCATAGCGTTTCACGGACTGCAAGGACAAACCTGTGTTCTGCTTGAATAAATCCTTTGTTGGCACTCGGAGCTGTGTCCTGCTGACTTTCTTTGAAGGTGAGCACGTGGTTTGGATATATAGTACCGGGTTGCCGATACCGGTACAAGGACACACCCTCTCGATCTGGTGCTCCGCGTGAAAAAGGCAAAAACTGTGGTGAAGTACGAGAAGTGCACAACGCGGCGCCCCCCCAAGCAAAAGTCATTGCCACCAGGCAGTCATTTCGGCAAGGGGAGAGAGTAGGCGGTATCTTACTGCCTGATAAGAGTGCCGACGGAGGTTCAAGCTGAAAAACATACCTGGGAGTAGTATGGAGGCACACAGTCCTGCGCCATGAATTTGGGACACCACTTTGGTGTTTGGATTACCCCATCACTGTATGCGGCACCACAATGGACTCAAGTTCCCACCATGCATCACTCTTGTGAATCACAGACATCCATCAAAGTACCTGCATTTAGGAGGAGGAGCCGAGAGACTGCTACTAAGGGGGCAGTCTCTGTGTCCAGGACTTACCAGCCAGCCTGTGAAGCCGGCACTGATGACGGCCATTTCCGGCTAGAAACGCGTCTGCCATAGCGTTTCACGGACTGCAAGGACAAACCTGTGTTCTGCTTGAATAAATCCTTTGTTGGCACTCGGAGCTGTGTCCTGCTGACTTTCTTTGAAGGTGAGCACGTGGTTTGGATATATAGTACCGGGTTGCCGATACCGGTACAAGGACACACCCTCTCGATCTGGTGCTCCGCGTGAAAAAGGCAAAAACTGTGGTGAAGTACGAGAAGTGCACAACGCGGCGCCCCCCCAAGCAAAAGTCATTGCCACCAGGCAGTCATTTCGGCAAGGGGAGAGAGTAGGCGGTATCTTACTGCCTGATAAGAGTGCCGACGGAGGTTCAAGCTGAAAAACATACCTGGGAGTAGTATGGAGGCACACAGTCCTGCGCCATGAATTTGGGACACCACTTTGGTGTTTGGATTACCCCATCACTGTATGCGGCACCACAATGGACTCAAGTTCCCACCATGCATCACTCTTGTGAATCACAGACATCCATCAAAGTACCTGCATTTAGGAGGAGGAGCCGAGAGACTGCTACTAAGGGGGCAGTCTCTGTGTCCAGGACTTACCAGCCAGCCTGTGAAGCCGGCACTGATGACGGCCATTTCCGGCTAGAAACGCGTCTGCCATAGCGTTTCACGGACTGCAAGGACAAACCTGTGTTCTGCTTGTTCTGGAACTAACTATATATGAAATTTCAATGGTTTTGTGTGAGTAAAATAAGGTTTTGAAAAGGCTAATCCCTAACTATATATGGTCTATAACCAATGGTTTTTTCAGTAAATTTTCAAGGTTTTGTAAATGCAAATTCCTAACTATATATGGCCTATAACCTATGGTTTTTTCAGTGAATTTCATTGTTTTTTTATTTGCAAATATTAAAAGCTGTAAAATGTCAAGTACGTGATAGGTAAAAACTTTTTCGTGTTTATGCACGCTGATGTCCTTTGAACGCTGCCCCCCTCCCCTCTTTTCTCTTAGTAGTACTCTCTCTTTGCAGATAGTGAAGAGTAGTTAACACAGGCCTTTACCCCCGTTGTAATCCGTCGTGCCTGCTTGTCTCTCCATTTGATTGATTGTTATCCAAGCATTTGCTGTTTTACAATTGATTCTCTTTGGTTCATTCTCTATTTACAAACAAGCACAAAGTCGCAATACTCTGTTTAGTCTTTGCAGATAGTGATCGAGCAAAATCAGTAGGCCACTAATTGGATCTCTTTTTGACCTCGGTAAAATAGAAACATTAGGAACAACCCTTCATGAGAAATACGAAAATAGTGAGATGAACTGAGCTCCACACCATGAGGGCTGCAAGACAGCTCGGCTCCGTCACCCACCCCGCCCAAAATAACGACAAACCCTATGCAAATATTAAAAATATAGACAACACACAAGCAAAGTAACAGGGTAAAACATTTTATTAAAAAACTATTTACATTACGTTGGTTTATGAGATGATGTCAGTAGTGGACCGATGTGTGAATAGGTCGGAAGCAGCACAAGGCGCCAAGATCCGGATGGCAAGACCTGGATGTTGGGTGCCATAGTTCAGAGTTCTGAGTTTGAGCCTTTTTCAATGCCTGTGCTTTGTTGTTTCCCCTCCATCAAAAACAAAAAAAAATATAAAACTGTGCAAAAATACAAAAAAATCAAAAAATGTTTAGAAAAGCAGTGCTTGTAAGACTGTCTGAAGCTTATTTCCACCTTCTGCAGCTTCACTATTCTCAAAGTAAGTGAGGGTCGTTTGTGGACCTGACTGCATTTGAAAACAATGTTATATGGTACCTCCCTAAACCGCTCGACGGAGGCCCCCGAGGTGCGGTGTGATGGCACGGACTCGGAGAAGACGCTTGGCTCCGACCCCCTCCCCAAGTCTTATAGCACTGGTGTAGCCTGAGATCGCCCCCGACATAGGCGTCCGGCTCCCGGGGTCCGGCGGAACTTTTTGCCTTTTGATGACTCTTCTATTCTGGACTTTGTCCCACAATCCGTTTGACCTGAAGACACGCTGTAGTGGGGCGCCCCTTTACCGTTTTAGTTGCCATTCCGCCCGCTTTTGCTACACTGTGCCTCTTCCGCCATTCAGCTGTTTACCGCCCGCTCTTGCGACTACAGCGTCTCGCTCACCATGTAGTTGAGTTGCGCCCACTCTTGCGGTGCAGCGATAGGCGACTGCCACAGGACTCTCAAAATGGCGGCCGGCTCTTCAGATTTGGGCGTGGTCCACTAAAATGGCCCTGGGACACCTTGGAACTCGGACGCTTGTCTGCTAAGGCTTGGGTCCCATTCTAGAAAGCGTCCCCTCAGCCGTGAAGATTCTACAAAAGTCTTGGGGCCCCCGACTCCCGCAGGCTTCTGGTGGGGAGCGGCTGCCATGTTTGCTCGTGGAATGGCCACGACGGACCTACGAGATGGTAGTGCTCTCATGCTGACGCCAGCTTCAGTCTGAAACATCCAGAAACACTGTAGACTACCAATTCGATCAGTTCCGGTAGCGCCCCAGCATGACCCGGTAGAGAAGAACTTGCCCTCCCCTCTTTGACTGATGGTTCTTGTTGCCTGTCCCCTCTGTTGTCATTTTCCAGAACTTTTTGGACTGCTGAAAGGGGTTGTGTTCCGAACGCTGGTTGGTGGAGACATTTTGACTATATTCTTGACCTACGTTGTCGCGTAATGCGTTATATGACACGCCGCGTTAGCGCACCCGGAAGTAATCCGGGGCGCGGCGCGCAGCGCGCAACGTAAGCATAACAGGTCATGTGACTTGTTAATAAAACTTTTTATTAGTTCATTTTACTTTTGTTATTTTAATAAGGAAAAGCTTGATCATATGACCTAAAAAATACGCTTTTTATTGATTTCGAACTTTTTTTTAAAACATATATGTTATAATATTCCAGGCTAATGTACTTTCCCGGAAAATTTACAACTGTCCTGCAAGTAAAATATATTCCTTTTTCGAGAAAAAGGGCGTTTCTTCGTCCCATGACGGAGCCGTTAAGTAAAAGAGACTCGGCCTGCTGTCTTAGTCGCCGATACGCCTGATTATCAGATTCTTATCGATCACTTTATGTTGTAGAAGTGGAAAACACAACTGCCCTTGACCATTTATCTTTACTGCGTTCCTACATATTATACCTTTTATCCGTCATGTAATTGGACTACTTTATTTCACTTGCCTTTTACTGATTCGAAAACAGTGACTAAAAGTAAAAACTTTACCAATGTAAATACTACTACCATGTTTTGTTTTAAAAACCTTTATTGTGAAAATGTCAATATACAAATACGGGCCTATAACCACGTGGGCCGGCCACGGAGCAAACTGGAATCGTATATATGATGAGGAGACATTTACATTATAGAGGAACGTAACGAACGAGCCATTAGGTTGCAAGAACTAAGGTGTCTAACAGTTGCGGAATCGCCCGCCATGAGCATCAAAACTGCATTCATATCTCGTGATATCAAGGTTGTTCAACCAGTACACAACAAGGAGTTACGAGTCCCATTTATACCGGCGCCATTTTGGGCGAGGCCGGGCAGGTCCAAGATATAGTCAAAATGTCTCCACCAACCATCGGCCAGACCAGAACCCCTTTCGGCCCTTTATGCTACAAGATGGTGTCTTCCATTCAGAAAATATTGTTGGCAGCATTTTGAAAGGAAACATAAACAGCCGTTCTCCTAGTGAGTCTCACATTGTTACATTTAGGAAGAATGTTGAAGAGTAGTATGTGGAAAATCTTAAGCCATTTTTCTACAAACTCTCAATCAGCCTTGGATGGAAAAAAAAATCCTGAAGAATGTACAAACTGAAAACCAATTTTTGTCTGTATAGCATCAACAGCAACGCTTGAGTCAGCTTTGGGTCAAGCCGCCATTTTCATTCAATCAATAGCGTCCCCCTGCACACATTCAGGGACCTGGTCGTGTCTTCAGATGAAAGGGATTGTAGGACAAGAAGCAGAAAGGAAAAGGAAAAAAGTTCCGCCGGACCTCGGGAGCCGGCCGCCTATGTCATGTGCGACCTTTGGCCACACCAGGGGAATAGTGAAGCTGCAGCAGGTGCAAATAAGCTTCAGACAGTCTTACAAGCACTGCTCAGAACTCTCAACTATGGCACTCAACATCCAGGACTTGCCATTCGGATCTTGGCGCCTTGTGCTGGTTCCGACCTATTCACACATCGGTCCACTACTGACATCACCTCATAAGCCAACGGGGCACCCCACGCCGACTTTCGGCGCAGCATTGTAGGATGGCCACACCAGTGCGGCAACTTGCTGGACACCACCTCGGTGCCATCCGGATCTCGGCGCGTTCGAGTCACTGTACCGCAAAAGTGACCGGAACTCAGCTGGACACGCCGTCTTTCGGCGCAGCATTGTAGGATGGCCACACCAGTGCGGCAACTTGCTGGACACCACCTCGGTGCCATCCGGATCTTGGCGCGTTCGAGTCACTGTACCGCAAGAGTGACCGCAACTCAGCTGGACACGCCGTGTCTTTCGGCGCAGCATTGTAGGATGGCCACACCAGTGCGGCAATTTGCTGGACACCACCTCGGTGCCATCCGGATCTCGGCGCGCTGTGCTGCCTTCGGCCTACTGTAGCCGCAAGTGCGGACGCAACTCAGTTGAACGGCGAGTGAAACGCTAAGGGGCGCCGCACTGCAGCCGAGGAGCCTCCATCTTGGGGGAGACGCACAGCCCCCACTGACTGACGCGACCTCACAGGCCAACGGGGCGCCCCACGCCGACTTTCGGCGCAGCTTTGTAGGATAGCCACACCAGTGCAGCAACTTGCTGGACACTAACTCGGTGCCATCCGGATCTCGGCGCGTTGTGCTGCCTTCGGCCTATTCGCACATCGGTCCGCTACTGACGCCGCCTCACGTGCCAACGGATTTTCTACGCTTTTTGTAGCCCTATGCCGCATAACAGGTCATGTGACTTGTTTATAAAACTTTTCATTGGTTCATTTTACTTTTGGTTTCCTAAAAATGGAAGGCTTGGTCATATGACCTAAAAATAACACTTTTCATTGGTTTAGAACATTTTTTTTTCCAAACGATGAAAGCCCCACCTTGTTTCTGGATGATTCAGACTGAAGCTGGCGTCAGCATGAGAGCACCACCATCTCGTGGCTCCGTCGTGGTCATTCCGCGAGCAATCATGGCAGCCGCTCCCCACCGGAAGCCTGCAGGAGTCGAGGGCCCCCAAGACTTTTGTAGAATCTTCACGGCTGAGGGGACGCTTTCGAGAATGGAGCCCAAGCCCTAGCAGGCAAGCGTCCGAGTTCCAAGGTGTCCCAGGGCCATTTTAGTGGACCAGGCCCAAAACCGAAGAGCCGTCCGCCATTTTAAGAGTCATGTGGCAGCTGCCTATCGCTGCACTGCAAGAGTGGGAGCAACTCAACAACATGGTGAGCGAGACGCTGTAGCCGCAAGAGCGGGCGCAACTCAGCTGGATGGCCGCCACCTGGGGAGGCCCATTCACGCCGCCTCCCCCACGCCCCCCCCCGCGGGCCGCCCCACGCCAATTTTCGGAGCAGCATTGTAGGATACCAAAACCAGTGCGGCAGTTTACTGGACATCACCTGGGTGCCATCAACATCTCAGCGCGTTCTGCTGCCTTGGGACTATTCGCACAACAGACCGCTACTGACGAGGCCTCCCTCCGCACCACCCTGGACGCCCCACGCTGTTTTTCTTTGCTGCATTGTAGGATCCCAAAAACCAGTGCGGCACCCAGGTGACATCACCTGGGTGCCGTCCAGAACTCAGCACGCTGTGCTGCCTTGGGACTATTCGCACAAAAGACAGCTTCTGACCATTGTTGCTTTTTTTTGTGAAAAATGTTTAAATGTTTTTACAGTTTTTGTTCCGTTGGTTATATTTAAAAGTTAATAAAGTTTTATAATCCTACTTTGTTGGAGTGTTATATATTTTTTAAAAAACGGGTGAATGGGGCCTTGAATCGGGTTATTGTCATGTGTGGGCTTTGCAAGTGTACTGCTACAGGATCGGACATTTCAAACTCAAATGCACGTTCTTTTTCTTACCTTTCCGAAGCATGGAGCGCAATAGCAGGCAGAGAAAGGGTGATGCAAGTGTTGAACACTGCCTGGCCTGGAAGTTGCTGGCAGTGCCCCCCCCCCCGCCCGCTCCTGTGAGGAAATATAAATTTTATGGTCAAGTTGTGTTCCCTAGCGAGTACCCCACCGTCTCCATGTACGAGTTAAAGTGCATGTAACTTCCCTCCTGTGCCAGCTATGAAGACGCAAATACATTTGCGTCCAACGTTAACATGTCCTCTTTCAGACCCACCATGAATGGGTTGAGTGGTCCGTTCCTAAGTATGCTATGCCAACGTCTTTTTGTAGTGTACTCCTACGTTTTTCAGCTCTGGCTGAAGTAGGCCCTGAATCTCTGCCACCGAACCTCTTTTCTGGCTTCTGACTCCGAGAATCTCTGCCCAGGCAGCCCCCGTACTCGTGAACTCTGACTTACTTTCAGCGTGGCCCCTCGCGCTCGGCTCAGCCTGCTGCCTGCCAAGATTGACTATAACCTTCGAGTTATCTGTTTCCCTCCCCGAAAATACATTCCTGCCTGCTAGCTCCAGTAAACATCCTTCCTCAGCTGCAGGGCCAAAGGGCCGACCTGTCTCTATGCAACTAATCCAAGTAATTCATAGCTTCTGTTGCCATGCTCCCCTGGAAGGCCCCGTGCCCCCACGCTTCTCATACAGACATTCAGGCGCTTATACATGCACTCACAGTCAGTATAGAATAGCTTCTGCCCCAGAGACCTTTCCGCCCAGATAGCTTAGTTCCTAAACATCAGATATCAGATATGATAGAAGCACAAGTTGATCTGACATGCCAGACTTCTGTCTCTTTCCGTCAGTGCAAATGTCAAGTCCCCAGCACCCTCCGACTCCATGTCATGCACACGTCATGCAGCTGCGCGCGCATCCAAGTTTCCGATTTCTGCTGACATTGCAACATTTTCTGTTAGTGCCACCCCTTTGGTGACACCTACCTGTGACGTTTCTAGAACACACCTCTAGTTCACGCCTCTTGATTACGCACATGTACCACGTGTATACTGTTATCTTGTCTTCTCTCAGCTGTTACGCCTTCTATACTGTTTCCAATGGTGTAAAATAAGTATATAAGCTATGTACTGTCAATAAAATGCAGCGCGCTCTATCCCTTCTGACACCCTGTGTGGTGTTCGGAACATGATAATTTGGTCTTGACCATTCCTTTTTAAGGAATAAAACCCCTAAGAACTCTAACACCACGGACTCTGTTTTCTTTCATTTCCGATTGAGTTATTATTGATTAAGTACTTACCTGCATAGAAATTAAGAGTAAATTATTTATTTACATCATTTTGGCGCCCGAACAGGGACCCCTCCCCCACCTCACGCGCCGGTTGGTGCGTTGCAACCTATGTCCCCTGCCGTCAGTTAGCCGGAACATACGCGTACCGGCAGGATTTCCTGCATCTCCCTCTGACCCACGGAGGTGACGAAGACTGCGATCAGTACCCAGACGAGGCGGTGAGGAGTGCGGAGGATCCCGACCAGAGCCTAGCCGAAAGAAGCAAGGTCCGAGGTGTCAAGAGGCCCACCAGGTTTCCGAAGTTTTCCGAAGTTTTCCGAAGTTTTCCGAAGTTTTCCGAAGTTTTCCGAAGTATCGAGTCGACTACAGTCGAGTTTTCCGAGGCCTTCTGTTTCCGTGCTTCCCGGTGAGTACCATTGCTGGGTCGTATCTAGACGGGTTTGGGTACACAAGTCCGGTCTGCACTGTTTTTAGGCAGTGTATCTGTACTGTTTAGCAGTATATCTAGTATTCCGAATTTCTGAATTTTTGCACTGTTACACCAGTGTATCTGTACTGTTGAGCAGTACATCCAGTATAGTGGGGTAGTCATCTATGTCTTAAATGTTTTTTTGTGTGATTAATGTCGTGGTATGAATGTGACTGTTTTTTTTGTGCATTATTGTGTTTTCTTGTATAACTAGTTACATTCAGAATTAAGTATCAAGGATTGCGCATTTCAGTATCAAGTAAGCAGAATGCCGTTTTTCAACAAGTTAAAGCAGATAGGAACTAGGAAAGGGATGCTAGAGGAAGAAATTCCTATCCCTCCTAGGGACACTCCAGGCAATTTTATGTATAATAAGCATGGCATAGATGCCATATTGTATCTAGAATTATGGACCGATTATACAAAGCACCTAGACGAGAGGCACAGATGGCCAGTTAATGGAACATGGGATGCCGAGTGCATCATGAAGGTAGAAGAGGCATTACGGAAAAAGAAAGCCAGACAGTCTCAGAAAGATGCCATAGAATTTTGGCGTAAGGAATCACATAAACGTGCTGAAAGAGCACTTCGTAGAGAAGACAGACTTAAAGAATCAGAAAAAGCTCGAGAAAACGAACTAGTTATTGAAGGAATCCGAGTAAAATCAGAACAAATAGATCGCATCCGAAATAGCCAAGTAAACAGCATGTATCTTATGGCCGAGGGTACACCTGACGCCATTTCAGAAATACCGAAAAATTTGCCGTCGCCATTAGTTCCAACTAGAGTAATGCACAAGACTACTAAAGACATATTCCTAAATTCCTACCTAGAAGATGTAGCTCCAGCTTACACCAACCTGCCTGTTCGTGCCCTGCCTACTGACAGGGACGGGGGCGGCACCCCGCCCCCAGATCATGCTTCGCCAGTACCACAACAGACTTCTCCTGTCCCGCCAGCCCCGCCACTTCCCGTACTCAAAACTGACCTACCGAAACAACGTTTGCCTGATCCACCTAAACGACAAATTCAAGTTCAGATACAGACTCCACAGGGAGGTAATGCACAAGCTTCCGCTTCAGGAGGTGCGACCGCGGGTCCTCAGACCCCGCCACCAACTCACAGATTCAATCTCAGAGGTATGCAGAGTCCTCTTACGTACAGGTCTCCCCACTCCTCTAATTCATCCCGCCTTGACGCATTAAAAGAAAACATGTCAGTTTGCAGATATGATCCAGTACCCGGAAAAGATGATTTAATGATATTGGCATCATTACGGTTAAGATCTGCTACTGATAACTTGTTATGCTATGTAGGAATGAAGGAGCGTCTAGATAGAATATATGAGTTTGTTCAGACAGGGAAAGACCCTGACAGTATTAAGGATGCCATGGAGAAACAGAAAGTTGACATGCAAGCACTGATACTACGATTTTTCATAAATTGTCTAATAAGAGAACGAGACAGGCCTGGAACAGATCAGAGTGAATTAGATGCATTGAACAAGTGGGGTCAAAATATAGCTGAAGGAAAACACGACAAGGGGACTTGCATAGCCTCTATGTACAAGAAGATTAGGAAAGCAGTGATAACAGTACACCAGAAAGAGAAAGAAAAGGCTTCCTCCGAGGAGGAAGAAGAACAGGAAGAATCCGAAAGAAATGTAGGCACCATAGCATATGTAGGTAAGGGAACTTACCTTAGGAAGGGTATCCGTCCAGAGAGCAAGAGAGTTTTCTTCTCTGCCTTGACAAATCCGAATTCTGCTGAGCATCAGTTCCAGGAAACTGATAAAAGGCTTCGAGATCGAGTTGGGTACCATGTACTCAATTCTATGGATGAACAAGAACTAGCCCGATCAGCTGTATCATGGGCCGAAAATGCAGACATATATAATGATGACACAGTGGCACAGACATTTCTGAACCTCTCCCCCGACGAACAGAAATTAGCAGGTGTATACATGATTCAGCACCTTCTTATCAAATACAGAAAACATTATTCTGATCCCGGTCCCTTACATGAAACACTAGAAGCACTACTGATGGATAGATGGAGAGGCTTAAGTACCAAATTAATTCAAATAATTCTAGAACAGCGACATAGATATGACACCTTTGTAAGCTCTGAATATGTTCCCGCCCCACCTCCAGAAAGGAAAATGTACCACATGCAATGCGGGGGTAGTATTGAAAGTCAGAACCCCTTACGAGAGGTGCACCCTGTTATGGGTGAGGATAAAACGTTGAAACGCGTGTATGTACACACGCCTCTGACTAAATTAGAACTGTTAGAAATGAAGAAACTAGTACCATGCCATGATAAAGACCCTGCAGGTTTTCATAGAGAGCTTAAAGACATGTTACTAATGGGGGATTACACGTATGATGATATCATGAAAATGTTAAAGGTACTATTACCCACGGGTATCTTCGAGAAATTAAAAGAAAAGGAATGGGAGGTGGGAGACACAAAGATTGCATGGGCAGAAATAGAGGACGAAGAAAAGAAACGGATCCCAGGGTTAGGCCTTGGGGACAAAACTAAAGCATTACCAGGTTTGATAGTACAGGTTCTGCCCAGATTATTGACAACTAGAAAGGAAGATTGGGACGCCATCTCGTCCTGTAAACAGAAACATGATGAAGATACTAGTGACTTCTATTCAAGATTCGAGAAATGTTTCATTATTAATAGTGGCCTCCAGCCAAGTAGCGAGTCGTACCCGCATCTTTTTGTATCAAAGTTAGTCGAGAATTCCCTACCGTTAGTTAAAAACCGTGTATACAAGGTTGAGAGTACATGGCAAGCAAATACGCCATCACAGATGTTACAAATGTTACAATATCATCAGAACAGAATTAGAGAAGAACAAGATCAGGAACAAAAACGCATGAAAGACACAAAGATGAAAATGTTAGTAGCTCAGACGGTCCCATCCGACGGTCACAGAAAGGGTACAACCCAGACCAGTCACACTGCAGCTCCCGTTAAAGGGACATGCAATTATTGCAAGCAGCCAGGTCACTACGTACACGAATGCCCAGTCCTGAAACATAACATAGCGACAGGTAAAACTAAGGAAAGACCGCATCCGCCTAGACAAGACCATAACCAGCATCAGTCTTCACAGAATACACAGAGTACACAGCCTATGCATGCTTCTTCGACTCCAGCACAGACCGTAGCAGTACCACAGCCACAGCCCATTGCCGCAACTCAGCAAGTTTCACAGCAGATGTACCAGAATGCCCAGTCTGCTTACCCCGAATATTCACGATATACATGAAACAGCCTAGAGAGGGAAGGTGGCTTGCCTCTTATTGAGATTCCTGTAGATCAAGAAGGTCCTTATGTACACAGTCAAGTATTGGGAAAAGACAGAAAGTTTTTAATTGACACAGGGGCAAGTCGCACTACAATCAGTCATGATGAAGTTCCAGGGGCACCCCTCTCAGGCTCGCAGAATGTTTCCCTGGGTTTTTCAGGACAGCCTATTGTAAACGAGGTATCAGAACCAGTTCCCCTGGCTGTAGGTCCGTTATCACGTGTTACAGACCTGTTACTCACGAAATCATGTCCAGAAAATCTGTTAGGAATTAAAACATTGAAGGCTCTAGGAGCTATAATATGCTGTTCCCCAGAGGGGGGTTAGACTCTTTCTGCGGGATTTCAAGGGTCATTATGTTTTGCGAGAATTCGATGTCAGATTGAAAAATGTACCAGACTACTTGTGGGCAAAAGGCCCAACTGATGTAGGTTGCATGCATATCACGCCATACCGTGTTACACTCAAAACAGGTGTTGTATTACCCCGAATCAGACAATACAAGTTACCACCCGATGCTGTAGTGGCTTTACTGAAAATCATTGACGAGCTCATTGCCCAAGGAGTGGTCGTCGAGACCGACTCCAATATCCGTAATTCACCCATCATTCCGATTCTTAAACGTACAGATCCCAATGCACCGCCAGTATATCGGCTGGTGATTGATCTTCGAGAATTAAATAAATGCATTATTCCACAGTATCCTGTGGTCCCCGATATCTCATCCCTATTGACTGCCATTGATTCAGAAGCAACGTTCTTTACTGTAATTGATCTCAAGAACGCCTTCTTCAGCGTGCCTATTGATCCAGAGAGCCAATATCTCTTCGGATTCAGTTTAAATGGACGCAGTTTCAAATTTTCGCGCGCACCTGAAGGATTCACAGAAAGCCCCAGCATCTATAGTCAAGCACTGAAAAGACAACTAGATTGTATTCAAATGCCAGTTAACACCGCTTTACTGCAATACGTCGATGATCTGCTGATCACCGCACGAAGTGAGCTCGAATGTGAAGAAGCATCTTTGACAGTTTTACATTTTCTGGCCGACAAGGGGCACAAGGTGTCTCCTTCGAAGCTACAATTCTGTGTTCAGCAAGTTGTGTACTTGGGTCACTTGCTGTCCAAAGTGGGGAGACAGCTCACTCCCGATCGCATTCAGTTAATTGTAAATATGCCGCAACCCCAGACACAAAAGGAAGTGCGGGCCTTCATAGGCCTCACCTCGTACTGCAGACAATGGATTCCCCAGTATGCATTTCTAGCCAAACCACTCATTCAGTTAACGACACAGGAGGCAGCAACTTCGACTGCCCTCCCTTGGACTCAGGAGCACACACAAGCTTTTGAAGAATTAAAGAAAGCCTTATGTCAAGCACCAGTTTTAGCGACACCATGTTACAGCAAACCGTTTACACTTTTCGTTACAGAACGTGATGGTACAGCGTTGTCTGTCCTCACCCAAGATCAAGCAGGTTCACATAAGCCTTGCGCTTATTTTTCAAGTACATTGGATTCAGTAGCCCAGGCACTCCCTGCGTGCTTAAAGTCTGTAGCAGCAACAGCATTAGCAATCAGACAGAGTGATTCAATTGTTTTAGGTCATCAGTTAACAGTTCAAGTACCACATTCTGTAGAGGTTCTGTTAAACAGAACCCAGACTCAACACTTGACTATAGCACGACTGACAGGTTATGAATTAACACTATTCCAGCCACACATAGAAATCAGACGCTGCAGCATCCTGAACCCCGCAACACTGTTACCAACAGTTATGACAGATCCAGCCCCACATGATTGCATAGAAATCATTAATGCAGTAACAAAGCCTAGACGAGATTTAACAGATGTTCCATTGACAAATCCAGACCTGACACTTTATGTGGACGGTTCATGCATGAGAACAAGTACAGGAGAATTAGTGGCCGCGTATGCCGTGACCACTGAAACTGAAGTTAAAGAAACACATCGTATTGACACACTGTCTGCTCAAGCAGCAGAGCTCATCGCTCTGACCCGAGCTTGTATTCTAGCCAAAAACAGAAATGTTAACATATACACAGATTCACGTTATGCATTCGGAGTTGTACACGACTTCGGAGTCCTCTGGCAAGAACGAGGTTTCCTGACCTCTCATGGGGCCAAGATTCAACACGGTCCCCTCATTCAAGCACTGTTAGAAGCAATACATTTGCCTTCGGGCATATCAGTCATGAAGTGTAAAGCACATACTAAAGTTACAGATTCTGTGTCCCAGGGTAACGACCTGGCAGACCAGACAGCAAAACATACAGCACTGACTCACACCCAGATGACTGATGTGACAAAGACAATAGTACCGACAAAGTGTATGACAGTTAGAGATCCCGCCCTAGACGTAATTGATATCCAGACACATGCTACTCCAGATGAAATAAAGAAATGGACTGAACTAGGAGGGATTCGGACAGATCAAGGTTGGATAACGAAGGAAAATTCTATATGGTTTCTCCCCGACTCAATGGTTCAAGTCATGATAAATACAGCACATAGCCCGGCACATCTAGGAGAGAAAGCGATGTTAGACAGTTTACAGAATCTCTGGTACAATAAACACTTACGAGCAGCAGCAAAACAGAAAGTGCGTACTTGCATGATCTGTTGTCAGTTCAATCCAGGTAAAAGCGTCCCTGTAGAGCAAGGTGGATTTCATCCTCCCGATCACCCTTTTGAAGTCCTCCAGATGGATTATATCCAGATGGACCGCTGTCGAGGTTTTAAATATGTTCTCGTAGTTGTCTGTGCTCTGTCCCGCTGGACCGAAGCATACCCAGTATCAGATTACACTGCTCCGACCACTGCCAAGCAGCTGGTTCGTGAATTCTTCCCACGATACGGCTTGCCTCGTGTCGTATACTCAGATAACGGTCAGCCATTCTCATCTGCATTAATGAAAGAAGTTTCCTTATTGCTAGGATACCAGTGGAAGTTCCATTGTGTCCGACATCCCGAAGCAGCAGGCCTTGTAGAAAGGCATAATCAGACACTAAAATTACGTCTTGCAAAGATCTGTCAGGACAAAGGGGTCGACTGGATAGTCGCCCTGCCCGTGGCACTATTCTACATGAGAATGGTCGCCCACTCGAGATCAGGGCTATCCCCGTACGAAGTGGTCTTTGGCAGACCACCGAATATGTGGGGGACGCCCATTCCGAAGAAAATCACTGATGTTGATTGCAATATGTTGACAGATTACCTTGCCTCCTTGATGTCTGCACTCCAATCATGTCGTTCACAGGTTGCCGCAGCTTTCCCTGACAACACTGATGTAAAGCCGCACGAGGTCCGTCCTGGGGATCTGGTACTCGTCCGGAATTTCGACCGGAAAAGTCCGCTGGAGCCCCGCTGGAAGTCCCCGAAGACCGTTCTTCTCACCACGAGGACCGCCGTGAAGATAGAGGGGAGAAAGGGGTGGGTCCACACGAGTCACATCAAGCTTTGCAATGAACTAAAAAAACGAACTAAAACAGGACTCTGACTCGTCCACCCCCACCAAAGACTGTATAAAACCAAGTGACTTTACCGTTACCGAACGAGAACAGACTCCCCAAGAACAATATCGTATGAAACTCCGATCTAGCAAGTCAGACAGTTTAATTGTTTAAGTCCTCCCCTAGGTGAATCGGTTAAATAGTTTCTGACATGTATCCCCTAGATCGCGATAGAGAGAGAGAGAGAGAAGCAAAGAAACATACATACTGCAAATCACTGCGTAGTCACTGTATAGTGACGTTGTTAATAATGTTTTTCTTAAGTGTTCTAATTATTATTGCCAGCATTCTGCTACCCATCTATTGGCCTATTTTCAGGCGTGAACAATCTGCTTACAATGTCTCTGCTGAACACACTTTTAGTGAATTACCTGCACATGAACTCTCTTACAGACTTGCGCTGCGCAATAACACATTCATTAGTATGTTACATCACTCCCATCAGACAAATAATGCTACAGACTGCTGGATATGTGGCCGAATCCCTCCCTACCAGAATTACAAGGGAGCTCTGCCCCTCTTTCCGTACCCGTTCACTCACAATGGCTCCTGTGGTGCATGGTTTAAAATAATTAATTCTTTAGATCCCGATATTGCTGTTTTCGATGGAGGCTGGGTTTGGGGAAACCTGAACTTAGTCCTGCTCGACGTCTGTTACCCTGATAAGGAGGGACTCCCTACTCGAATAGGAACTGATCTAGAAAATGAAGTATATGGATTAGGTAACTACACAATTAGTCTCATGATCCTTACTGTTGAATCTGAAGCCGCTCCAGTTCTGCCCCATATGTTAGTATTGCCAGTCACAGGTGAATTGTGTGTCCGAAAGAAAGGTTCAGTACACGTAGGTCATAGTAAATGCACTACTGTGGTCGAATTCAGTGATCAGGGTAAATCGTCCTTCAAAGCTATCAGTCACTCTTATTTTGTTTGTGGTCATACCGCATACATACGTTTGCCTCCAGACTGGGATGGTACCTGTTATATTGCATTCCTTCTGCCACCTGTTTTTCTAGCTCCCCCTGATTACCATAGAAATACGAATCTAGTCAAGAATAGACCCAGAAGAGATATCCCACTTGTCGACTACACAGAAACGGCATGGGAACAGTACACTGATTTCAATAAAGGATTCTTTTTCTTTCTAGGACCTGTCCAAAACAGTAAATTAATACGTAGATTAACTAGAACACTTGAAGCAGTAGTACATGAAACTGCCTCCGCCTTAGGTAACTTAACAGAGGAGCAATCTGCTATGCGGGTTGTTGTCCTTCAAAATCGTCTTGTTATTGACGTCATCTTGGCAGATAGAGGTGGAGCCTGTAAGGTCATCGGGTCAAGTTGCTGCGTTTTCATCCCACAAAATGCACCATCTGTCTATCAAGCTATTACCCGTCTGCATAAAATTGCAAATCAGATACATCAGAATCCAGGCACCTGGACTTGGTCCGGTTGGTTCTGGACAACGTTAACAGCTTGGGGATGGAAGATCCTATCCTTCCTAGGCATTGGCCTAGTCATAGTATTCAGTTGCTGCCTGTGTCTACAATGTGGACCGGCAATATGTGGACTGTGTGCCACTTCCTGCATTGAACATTCCAGTTGTCTCTCAAATCGTCAAAGAAAGAAAGATGAACATATAATGTTACAAGAACAAACTGATCGATTCATGAGGATCGATATATCATGAAGGGTCCGTAGGGAACAAGGAGGGAATGAGGAAATATACATTTTATGGTCAAGTTGTGTTCCCTAGCGAGTACCCCACCGTCTCCATGTACGAGTTAAAGTGCATGTAACTTCCCTCCTGTGCCAGCTATGAAGACGCAAATACATTTGCGTCCAACGTTAACATGTCCTCTTTCAGACCCACCATGAATGGGTTGAGTGGTCCGTTCCTAAGTATGCTATGCCAACGTCTTTTTGTAGTGTACTCCTACGTTTTTCAGCTCTGGCTGAAGTAGGCCCTGAATCTCTGCCACCGAAACTCTTTTCTGGCTTCTGACTCCGAGAATCTCTGCCCAGGCAGCCCCCGTACTCGTGAACTCTGACTTACTTTCAGCGTGGCCCCTCGCGCTCGGCTCAGCCTGCTGCCTGCCAAGATTGACTATAACCTTCGAGTTATCTGTTTCCCTCCCCGAAAATACATTCCTGCCTGCTAGCTCCAGTAAACATCCTTCCTCAGCTGCAGGGCCAAAGGGCCGACCTGTCTCTATGCAACTAATCCAAGTAATTCATAGCTTCTGTTGCCATGCTCCCCTGGAAGGCCCCGTGCCCCCACGCTTCTCATACAGACATTCAGGCGCTTATACATGCACTCACAGTCAGTATAGAATAGCTTCTGCCCCAGAGACCTTTCCGCCCAGATAGCTTAGTTCCTAAACATCAGATATCAGATATGATAGAAGCACAAGTTGATCTGACATGCCAGACTTCTGTCTCTTTCCGTCAGTGCAAATGTCAAGTCCCCAGCACCCTCCGACTCCATGTCATGCACACGTCATGCAGCTGCGCGCGCATCCAAGTTTCCGATTTCTGCTGACATTGCAACATTTTCTGTTAGTGCCACCCCTTTGGTGACACCTACCTGTGACGTTTCTAGAACACACCTCTAGTTCACGCCTCTTGATTACGCACATGTACCACGTGTATACTGTTATCTTGTCTTCTCTCAGCTGTTACGCCTTCTATACTGTTTCCAATGGTGTAAAATAAGTATATAAGCTATGTACTGTCAATAAAATGCAGCGCGCTCTATCCCTTCTGACACCCTGTGTGGTGTTCGGAACATGATAATTTGGTCTTGACCATTCCTTTTTAAGGAATAAAACCCCTAAGAACTCTAACACCACGGACTCTGTTTTCTTTCATTTCCGATTGAGTTATTATTGATTAAGTACTTACCTGCATAGAAATTAAGAGTAAATTATTTATTTACATCACCTGAAAGAGGACACACACACACCGCCGCCCCGAGTACTTCACAGATCTTTAAAAGACCATGCGCTTGTTCATGAGGCTTAAATGGTTTATCACCCCTTCTAGAACCCCTGCATCGACCCTCTGACGTTTCCTAGAAAAATTACCACGTAACACAATACCAAGCCCTGTCAGCTGAAACCCCCGAGGAATCGTGGGGCATATTATCAAGGGGGTTTATCTCCGCTTTTTTGGCTTTAAAAGCCAAGAAAGCGGAGATAAAATTATCTCCCTATTACCAAGCTGTCGCTAACACCAGTTAGTGACAGCTAAAAGGAGATAGCGACCATCTTGGGCCCCGCTTTGCATGTCAGTGATATTTATCACTAATGACATGCAAAGTGGGCGTGCCAAGATGTTAGCGACTGGAAACAGTCCCTAACATCGCTATCTCCTATTACCAACTTTTGGAGATATTCGCGCTAAGCGCGAATATCTCCAAAAGCTAACACCTGACCTGAGCAGTTCTTAGCCATGTTATCCAATGGGAGGTGGATAACATGGCTAAGAGCATTTGCTCGATAATGCATGAATATCGCTGACTTTTCAGCGATATTCATGCATTGCGGCCGTTTTTTATCGCATTTGCGATAAACCTTGCTAATAGCAAGGTTTATCTGAGATAAAAATCGCCGATGTGCGGCGATAATTTTTGTCTCTAAACAAGTTAGAGACAAAAATTATCGCTAGTTGTTGGTAATATGCCCCCGGGTTTTTGCTTGCAGAAATCGGGAGGCGGGAGACTAGCACTGAAATCAGTAGCCTCACGCCTGAATCGGGAGGGTTGGCATGTCTGGATTCTCTACAGCTGGGGCCATAAACTACATCCGCAGGGCTAGGTGATAGCCTGGGACCGGCCTGGCATCTAAAATGGCTGCCGTGCACGACAAAATTGTGGCATTGGAAAAAAGGCAAGATGGCGCAGACAATGTTTATCAATAAGGATTCATTTATAACAAAATATTTTATCGCACTGACAAATTGGTGGTCAACACTTCCTGATTTCCATCGAATCGAACGTTAACAGACGTCACGCAGCAAAAAAAAAAAAAGCTCACGCACATTCGCTGGAAGACATGTATCAACATATATGAGCCTCCTCAGCCACCCTCAGAAAACATAAGGGATTAGGATACGTCTCCCGCACCCCCTTATACCTAGTAATTTAATTAAAACGAAGCACAAAATGGTCTCCCGCACCCCCTTATACCTAGTAATTTAATTAAAACGAAGCACAAAATGGAGAATTCCCGTTTCGCTACCAGTTTGCGGCCCAGTTCGCGGCCCGGGAAGCTCTTCTACCGTGAAAAATATATATTTTTTTATTTTCCCCACGGGACCCTTTAATAACCCCAACAACATTCCTAGGGGGTCAAGAGGGGTATACCTTGCCCCCTTTCATTAAATTCCCCCTTCGTTTTTCACCTCTTCTTCTCTCTCGATCCTACCGAGAGATAAGATGGCGGCCGCTCCGGACTGTTTAGAATGTTGACAGACACCGGGGAGCCAATCAGCTTCGCATCGCAAAGTTCCGTTTCGCGAAAAGTAAGCGGACCGGAGCGCAGCCCGGAGCGCTGTTACAGATATATATCTTGTTTTGAACGTTAATTTCTCAAAATCCACTGGAGCACATATATTGAGACCTAGCAAAGGCACATCGGGCTAACAGTCCCTACAATTTTGCCAAGTTTCGTGCAAATCCATTCAGCCGTTCGAGCTAAAAGTGAGGCCAAAGGCCCTATGGAAATTAACATGGGAAAAACGCGTTTTGGGACCCCCCTTTTTTCTCGCCCCCCCCTTGACGAAACCCCCCCAAATTTTCTGTGGCTGCTCAGAAACAGAATGTGCCATTTTCCTGAAAATTTCAGCCGATTCCGTCCACAAACGCCAAAGTTATTAGACATAGAATTTTCAAAAGTTCCATAGACAAAAAATCCTAACTATATATACCTACTGGCGACACGCCAGTAGGTAATATATATATATATATATATATATATATATATATATATATATATATATATATATATATATATGTATATATATATATTCCAGTACTCTATCTTAAGAATCCACTCAGCAGACAGGACTCAGATAGACAAGCGCGGACCCATTCTTTCGTGCTTTTCAATATTTATTTAAAGAAAATTCGCCACGCATCAGTATGCCGCCATGACGCGTTTCGGTCCGACCTGGACCTTGATCACATGACGCGTTACTCATGGACCCATGCCATATTTAAAGTGACAGGTAACAAATAATTGTAAACAGCTGTTGCATTGCACAATGAAACTGAAAAACAGACTATGCAACGAACACAATGCATATAGACCAGACTGCTAATGGAATATATATATACACAAATCTTGGTAGTATGTACAGTTAAAATCATGCGTATTTACAAGTGATTTCATAAATATACACTTATATATTGATACAAAAATATACATATAAGTCTCAGTAGAAAAATATATATATATATACACATATCTTAATAATTAAAGACATTTTTAAAAGGTGGCTCCCAAATGATGTAAGGAGCCCTCCTCATATAATCATTGATACATAACCAAATCACTGGTCATCAACTATATATATTGTATCAAACTCCAGATGCAGTCTGAAATATGCTGGTTACATTAATATAGCTCAAGTGGGCGAACACCTTAAACTAGGCAAAAGGGTCCTGGGATATACAGATCGATGTTATCAGCTGCCTGAAATGTATAGGCGAAAAATAAGGTGATAACATAATTGTGGAACAGTGAAACAAAAGAAATAGAATAAAAAACCCAGAATACTCTATTCTATTACTAGAGATAACCAACAGTGTGTTACGTGAATTTAAAATGAGTGAATACTCGAATTCATATTATAGCGCAGATGTATGTTCTCGAGAGACATAAAGAGAGGCATAGTTGGAGATTCAGAAACATGTCAGAGTAGTAAAGTAAATTTTCCAAACCAATGTTTAAAGTATATCAAATCATACAACGCCCGTCAAACATGTTGAAAACAACATTAGTTCCAGAGACAGAGAAATTAAGAAATTAGTTTATATGCAGGTATATAAGTCCTCCGTGGTGTTAAGACCATTTGGGACTTTGGAATTAAATTCCAGAATGTACCTGGTTTCCAGCACTCTCAAGGCACTGTCCCTGTTGCCACCCTTGCGAGATGGAGGTATGCAGTCAATGGCAAAGTACTGAAGCAGAGTGTTATCGCTATCATGCTTGGCTTGGAAATGCCGTGCTACAGGATATGCTTGATCCTTATTGTTGATGGCCCTGAGGTGTTGCAGGATCCTCATGTGCACGGGTAGCTTAGTACTGCCAATGTAGCGCAATGCGCAGGGACATTCTAACACATACACGACGTATTCAGTTTTGCAGGTAATACGTCGCTTGATTTTAACTGGATGAGGCAAAAATGGAGTGCTGTATTCCTTCACATTTTTCGCATGTTTGCAGGCTTTACATTGGAAACATTTGAAAAAACCTTTTTGCTTGGACAGCCAGTTAGAGGGGGGTCTAATTTCAGGATTGCATTTATCCAGACAGTTCCCCATGGATCTAGCTTTCCGAAAAGTTATCAGAGGGGTAGGACTGTCTCTAAGCAAATCATTGCCTATGACAGGATCCTTTAACAACAGATCCCAATGCCTCCTGAAAATCTTTCTAATGGCCGCTTGCTGTTTGTTGTAGGTTATAATGACTCGCAATTTATTGTTAGAATCATTGGCCATGGCAGGGATTTTGGGGGCTAAGATGTTATCACGACTCAAAGATTCAGTTTTCCTGATAGCTTTGTCAATGATCGCGGGTTTGTATCCCCTTTGAAGGAACCGCTCTTTACAACTTTCCTGTATATATATATATATATATATATATATATATATATATATATATATATATATATATATATATATATATATATATATATATATATATATATATATTCACTGAAAAAATCATAAGTTTCACACCAGTTATAGTTACCTGGAAATTTTACTGACATAAAACCATTGAAATTCCCACGTTATAGTTAGTTGGACTCACTATAACTTGCGCGCCTTCAATGCACTGCTGATGACGTCACATATTACATCACTCATGACATGGTCACTGACATCACTCATGACATCACTGATGACACCATCCAGTGAATGTGTGTCTTTCTGAAAAATAAATATGTTTTATATATGTATTTGTAAAGGACGATGGAAGAATAAATGGTTAAATAAGTGTGTAAATGGATGTTTTTTTTAAAAAGAATTGATTGGTTAACTGCCTTATTAAGTGTATCTTAGTGAATACATATATTAGCGAGTAACTTTTAAATATTGTAATATATGTATCAGTGTTTCACTTTGTGTATAAGTGGCTGCATGGGTTGGTGACTGACTCACTGTTTGTATGTGTTTTGAAGACAGCATATGTGCAGGACTGTATGGGTGGATGAGTGTGTATATGTGTGTGTTAGTGAGTGAATGACTGTCTCACTAGTGTCTTTATCAGTAACAAGATATGCTTTAATCTAGTATATGTGAGTATTGATGTATATAAGTGAGTATATGAGAGAGTGAGAGATTGTAAGAGTTCCTGTTTAAATAAGTATGTGTTTCTATAAGTGATTGTTTAAGTGAGTAAGTATGAGTAAGTTTCCTTAGAAGTAAGGTGGTAGTGTGTGTATAGTTGTATATGCAAATAAATGGATGTTCAAAGGTTTATTTGCATGTGTGAGTAACTTTTGGATGACTGTCGGTGTGTAACAGGATGTATAGGTGTATCACTACATATGATGAGTGAGTATATGTATGAGTGACTATATAGAACTGTTGGTGAATGAGTGGATGTGTATATAGATGGTGGAATTACTGAATTGGTTGTTGTAACTAGTATGGGTATCTCCATTTTTTTGAAAATGTTAGTTTCTATTTTTGAATATGTGTTCCAAGGGTTACATTACACTGAAAGGATATCTGTCACTTTCTCACAAGGATGGTGTCATCAGTGATGTCATGGGTGATGTCACTGACCATGTCATGAGTGATGTAATATGTGACGTAATCAGCAGTGCATTGCAGGCGCGCAAGTTATAGTGAGTCCAACTAACTATAACGTGGGAATTTCAATGGTTTTATGTCAGTAAAATTTCCAGGTAACTATAACTGGTGTCAAACCTATGGTTTTTTTCAGTAAATTTAATAGGTTTTTTAAATGCTAATTCCTAACTATAACTGGTGTGCAACCTATGGTTTTTTCAGTGAATTTCAAAGGTTTTTTAAATGCTAATTCCTAACTATAAGTCTCACTTTATAAGTAAGACTGTTAGCGCTCTAGTTGTACTTTAGAACACTCTGGGACCTTCTGTCATTGGGCTATAGTTGGGCTACATCTGGCTGATATTTGGGCTACATTTGTTTTTTTTGTCTCTGGTGGCCATCTTTGGGCTACATTGGGCTACATTTGGGCTCTAACATATATATAGCCCAATTTAGCCCAATATATATTTTTTCAAAGATAATTTTCGTAAAAACTACTGGAGCATATATCTTGAGACATAGCAAAGGCACATCGGGCTACCAGTCCCTACAATTTTGCCAACTTTGGTGGAAATCCATTCAGCCGTTCGGGCTAAAAGTGAGTTCGACTGCCCTATGGAAATTAACATGGAGAAAACAGGTTTTGGGACCCCCCTTTTATCTCGGCCCCCGCTTGACGAATCCCCCCCCACATTTTCAGGGAAGGAGCGGAGCGGGCCACCTACTTTGAGAAATTTGCGAAGATTCGTCCACTGGCGCCAAAGTTATTCCCAATAGAATGTTGCGGATTTCCTATGGAAAGTAGATCCTAACTATAACTACCTACTGGCGACCGCCAGTAGGTAATACATATATATATATATTCACTGAAAAAACCATAGGTTTCATACCAGTTATAGTTAGGAATTAGCATTTAAAAAACCTAAGAAATTCACTGAAAAAACCATAGGTTTGACACCAGTTATAGTTAGCTGGAAATTTTACTGACATAAAACCAATGAAATTCCCACGTTATAGTTAGTTGGACTCACTATAACTTGCGCGTGTAATGCACTGCTGATGACATCACATATTACATCACTCATGACATGGTCAGTGACATCACTCATGACATCACTGATGACACCATCCAGTGAATGTATGTCTTTCTTTAAAATTTATTTTGTTTTATATATGTATATGTAAAAGTTGATGGAAGAATAAATGTTTAAATAAGTGTCTAAATGGATGTTTTTTTTTATAAAAATTGATTGGTTAACTGGCTTATTAAGTGTTTCTTAGTGAAAACATATATTAGTGAGTAATGTTTAAATATTTATATATATGTATTAGTGTCTGTATGGTTTGGTGGGGGTGTTACTTAGCATATAGATGCATCAATGACTGACTCACTGTTTGTATGTTTTTTAAGACAGCATATGTGCAGGACTGTATGGGTGGATGAGTGTGTATATGTGTGTGTTAGTGAGTGAATGCCTGCCTCACTAGTGTCTTTCTCAGTAACTACATATGTTTTAATCTAGTATATGTGAGTATTGATGTATATAAGTGAGTATATGTGAGAGTGAGAGATTGAAAGAGTTCCTGTTTAATTAAGTATGTGTTTCTATAAATGATTGTTTAAGAGAGTAAGTATGTGTAAGTTTCCTTAGAAGTAAGGTGGTAGTGTGTGTATATCTGTATATGTAAATAAATGGATGTTTATTAGTTTATTTGCATGTGTGAATATGTGTGTGGGTTACTTTTGGATGTCTGTCGGTGTATAACAGGATGTATAGGTGTATTACTACATATGATGAGTGAGTATATGTACGAGTGACTATATAAACTGTTGGTGAATGAGTGGGTGTGTATATAGATGGTGGAATTACGGAATTGGTTGTTGTAACTGGTATGGGTATATCCACTTTTTTGAAAATGTTAGTTTCTATTTTTGAATATGTGTTTCAAGTGTTACTTTACAGTGAAAGGAGGTCAGTCTCTCTGTCACAAGGATGGTGTCATCAGTGATGTCATGAGTGATGTCACTGACCATGTCATGAGTGATGTAATATGTGATGTCATCAGCAGTGCATTACACACGCAAGTTATAGTGAGTCCAACTAACTATAACGTGGGAATTTCATTGGTTTTATGTCAGTAAAATTTCCAGCTAACTATAACTGGTGTCAAACCTATGGTTTTTTCAGTGAATTTCTTAGGTTTTTTAAATGCTAATTCCTAACTATAACTGGTATGAAACCTATGGTTTTTTCAGTGAATTTCAAAGGTTTTTTAAATGCTAATTCCTAACTATAACTGGTATGAAACCTATGGTTTTTTCAGTGAATTTCATAGGTTTTTTAAATGCTAATTCCTAACTTTAACTGGTGTGCAACCTATGGTTTTTCCTGTGAATTTCATAGGTTTATTTTAACTGCTAATTCGTATCTTTTTATAGGGCTTCTTGTGTTTTTTACTGAATTTCTAAGGTTATTTTTTCGCAAATATCTATAGCTTAGAAAGGTATGTTTTTCTAAAAATGAATCCTATATTGTATATTAAGATAATATTTTTGTTTTAAAAAAAGTATACTCTTTTTTTTAATATTTCACTCTGGTGCGCTCCCGGTGCGCGTACCGGTGAGCGCCCCGGTGCGCTCCCCGGTGCGCGTACCGGGCGCTCACCCCGCGAAAATCGAAAAAAAATTTATTTTTTTTGCCCCGCGGGGCCCTTTCTTTAGCCCCCACAACAAACCTAGGGGGTCAGGGGGGGTCTACCCTGCCCCCTTATGTTCATTTCCCCCTTTGTTTTTGCCACCTCTTGTGTCTCGATTTTACCGAGACACAAGATGGCGGCCACTCCGGACTGTTTAGAATGTTTACAGACACCCGAGAGCCAATCAGCTTTCCTCACGCAAGTCGCGTGGCGCGCACGGTACGCGCACCGGTGCACGTACCGGTGCGCTACTATAGATATATATATTTTTTTGAACCTAAATTACTCAAAATCCAGTGGAGCACATATCTTGAGACATAGCAAAGGCACATCGGGCTACCAGTCCCTACAATTTTGCCAAGTTTGGTGGAAATCCATTCAGCCGTTCGGGCTAAAAGTGAAATCGACCGCCCTATGGAAATTAACATGGGGAAAACGCGTTTTGGGACCCCCCTTTTATCTTGGCCCCCGCTTGACGAATCCCCCCCAAACTTCCAGGGAAGGACCGGGGCGCCGCGAGGCCATTTTCAGGATATTTTCAGGCAGATTCGTCAACCGGTGCCAAAGTTATTCCAAATAGAATTTTGAGATTTAACATTGAAAAAAATCCTAACTATAACTACCTACTGGCGATCGCCAGTAGGTAATATATATATATATATATATATATATATGAAATCACAAAGGTTACCCAGCATGGAAACGCCACAAGACTGAAGGTTGAACGCCTTTTATTCAGGAACCACAGGTAGGTGAAAGCAGCAGTTCACACACCAGGAGAGTAAGTCCCAACGCGTTTCGAGCACCGATGTGCTCTTGGTCACGGGCAGTGAAGGCGGTCACACCCAGCTACTTAATGGGACACCTTGATAAGCTGTTCCAAGTTCCGCCCATATGGGCGTGTGCCAGAAGGCATGTTGGTCCTTGAAGTCCCATTATCGTGATTCCCAGTGGATGCTGGTGTTCGCCAATTAAAATCACAAACAGTGTTATCCCAGTGGATCAGATGCGTGCTGCCTTTTGCACCATCTGATATTAGAAGTTCCTGTACCGGCTCCTCAGTTCCATAGTGCTCCGGTTTAGAACACGAGTCCGCACAGTGACGGCAGGGCGTTTCCGCGACCCGGGCAGGGCCGCATTCAATGAAATCACAAAGGTTACCCAGCATGGAAACGCCACAAGACTGAAGGTTGAACGCCTTTTATTCAGGAACCACAGGTAGGTGAAAGCAGCAGTTCACACACCAGGAGAGTAAGCCCCAACGCGTTTCGAGCACCGATGTGCTCTTGGTCACGGGCAGTGAAGGCGGTCACACCCAGCTACTTAATGGGACACCTTGATAAGCTGTTCCAAGTTCCGCCCATATGGGCGTGTGCCAGAAGGCATGTTGGTCCTTGAAGTCCCATTATCGTGATTCCCAGTGGATGCTGGTGTTCGCCAATTAAAATCACAAACAGTGTTATCCCAGTGGATCAGATGCGTGCTGCCTTTTGCACCATCTGATATTAGAAGTTCCTGTACCGGCCCCTCAGTTCCATAGTGCTCCGGTTTAGAACACGAGTCCGCACAGTGATGGCAGGGCGTTTCCGCGACCCGGGCAAGGCCGCATTCAATGAAATCACAAAGGTTACCCAGCATGGAAACGCCACAAGACTGAAGGTTGAACGCCTTTTATTCAGGAACCACAGGTAGGTGAAAGCAGCAGTTCACACACCAGGAGAGTAGGTCCCAACGCGTTTCGAGCACCGATGTGCTCTTGGTCACGGGCAGTGAAGGCGGTCACACCCAGCTACTTAATGGGACACCTTGATAAGCTGTTCCAAGTTCCGCCCATATGGGCGTGTGCCAGAAGGCATGTTGGTCCTTGAAGTCCCATTATCGTGATTCCCAGTGGATGCTGGTGTTCGCCAATTAAAATCACAAACAGTGTTATCCCAGTGGATCAGATGCGTGCTGCCTTTTGCACCATCTGATATTAGAAGTTCCTGTACCGGCCCCTCAGTTCCATAGTGCTCCGGTTTAGAACACGAGTCCGCACAGTGACGGCAGGGCGTTTCCGCGACCCGGGCGGGGCCGCATTCAATGAAATCACAAAGGTTACCCAGCATGGAAACGCCACAAGACTGAAGGTTGAACGCCTTTTATTCAGGAACCACAGGTAGGTGAAAGCAGCAGTTCACACACCAGGAGAGTAAGTCCCAACGCGTTTCGAGCACCGATGTGCTCTTGGTCACAGGCAGTGAAGGCGGTCACACCCAGCTACTTAATGGGACACCTTGATAAGCTGTTCCAAGTTCCGCCCATATGGGCGTGTGCCAGAAGGCATGTTGGTCCTTGAAGTCCCATTATCGTGATTCCCAGTGGATGCTGGTGTTCGCCAATTAAAATCACAAACAGTGTTATCCCAGTGGATCAGATGCGTGCTGCCTTTTGCACCATCTGATATTAGAAGTTCCTGTACCGGCCCCTCAGTTCCATAGTGCTCCGGTTTAGAACACGAGTCCGCACAGTGACGGCAGGGCGTTTCCGCGACCCGGGCGGGGCCGCATTCAATGAAATCACAAAGGTTACCCAGCATGGAAACGCCACAAGACTGAAGGTTGAACGCCTTTTATTCAGGAACCACAGGTAGGTGAAAGCAGCAGTTCACACACCAGGAGAGTAAGTCCCAACGCGTTTCGAGCACCGATGTGCTCTTGGTCACGGGCAGTGAAGGCGGTCACACCCAGCTACTTAATGGGACACCTTGATAAGCTGTTCCAAGTTCCGCCCATATGGGCGTGTGCCAGAAGGCATGTTGGTCCTTGAAGTCCCATTATCGTGATTCCCAGTGGATGCTGGTGTTCGCCAATTAAAATCACAAACAGTGTTATCCCAGTGGATCAGATGCGTGCTGCCTTTTGCACCATCTGATATTAGAAGTTCCTGTACCGGCCCCTCAGTTCCATAGTGCTCCGGTTTAGAACACGAGTCCGCACAGTGACGGCAGGGCGTTTCCGCGACCCGGGCGGGGCCGCATTCAATGAAATCACAAAGGTTACCCAGCATGGAAACGCCACAAGACTGAAGGTTGAACGCCTTTTATTCAGGAACCACAGGTAGGTGAAAGCAGCAGTTCACACACCAGGAGAGTAAGTCCCAACGCGTTTCGAGCACCGATGTGCTCTTGGTCACGGGCAGTGAAGGCGGTCACACCCAGCTACTTAATGGGACACCTTGATAAGCTGTTCCAAGTTCCGCCCATATGGGCGTGTGCCAGAAGGCATGTTGGTCCTTGAAGTCCCATTATCGTGATTCCCAGTGGATGCTGGTGTTCGCCAATTAAAATCACAAACAGTGTTATCCCAGTGGATCAGATGCGTGCTGCCTTTTGCACCATCTGATATTAGAAGTTCCTGTACCGGCCCCTCAGTTCCATAGTGCTCCGGTTTAGAACACGAGTCCGCACAGTGACGGCAGGGCGTTTCCGCGCCCCGGCGGGGCCGCATTCAATGAAATCACAAAGGTTACCCAGCATGGAAACGCCACAAGACTGAAGGTTGAACGCCTTTTATTCAGGAACCACAGGTAGGGAACTTGGAACAGCTTATCAAGGTGTCCCATTAAGTAGCTGGGTGTGACCGCCTTCACTGCCCGTGACCAAGAGCACATCGGTGCTCGAAACGCGTTGGGACTTACTCTCCTGGTGTGTGAACTGCTGCTTTCACCTACCTGTGGTTCCTGAATAAAAGGCGTTCAACCTTCAGTCTTGTGGCGTTTCCATGCTGGGTAACCTTTGTGATTTCATTGAATGCGGCCCCACCCGGGTCGCGGAAACGCCCTGCCGTCACTGTGCGGACTCGTGTTCTAAACCGGAGCACTATGGAACTGAGGGGCCGGTACAGGAACTTCTAATATCAGATGGTGCAAGAGGCAGCACGCATCTGATCCACTGGGATAACACTGTTTGTGATTTTAATTGGCGAACACCAGCATCCACTGGGAATCACGATAATGGGACTTCAAGGACCAACATGCCTTCTGGCACACGCCCATATGGGCGGAACTTGGAACAGCTTATCAAGGTGTCCCATTAAGTAGCTGGGTGTGACCGCCTTCACTGCCCGTGACCAAGAGCACATCGGTGCTCGAAACGCGTTGGGGCTTACTCTCCTGGTGTGTGAACTGCTGCTTTCACCTACCTGTGGTTCCTGAATAAAAGGCGATCAACCTCCAGTCTTGTGGCGTTTCCATGCTGGGTAACCTTTGTGATTTTATATATATATATATATATATATATATATATATATATATATATATATATATATATATATATATATATATATATATATATATATATATATATATATATATATATATATATATATATATATATATATATATATATATATATATTCACTGAAAAAACCATAGGTTTCAGGCCTTATATAGTTAGGAATTAGTTTTAAAAAAAACTTTGAAATTCACTCAAAAAAAGTTTTAGGGGTGTTATAGTTTGCTGGACATATCACTCATACAAAACCATTGAAATTGCTCCTATATAGTTAGTTGGACTAACTATATTTCGCGCACCCGCAATGCACTGCTGATGATGTCACATATTAGATCATTCATGACATGGTCAGTGACATCACTGGTGACATCTCAAATGACATCACTGATGACATCATCCAGTGAATTTGGTTTGCTTCTTTATTTAAATATGCATTATATGTATAGCAATTTGCATTGAAGAATGAGTGGATATATATAAATAAAAATTAGGATGGAGGATTTAGTAGCAGTGTAATTGACCGTTTACTTGACCAATTTATAGTGTCTCACTAAATATAGTGGATAGGGACTAAACTGTGCGAATATCTGTATCACTTTGTTAGTTGTTGTGTAAACAGGTTCTCCAGTTGCTTACTAGCTATGTGAAAGTCTATATTAGGTATTGATTAGATAACTAAGTACTTGTATGGGAGAGTGAAAGTGTGTGTGGTTCGTTGGGGGGTGTGTGACTGTCCAAAGATGTGTGAATAGTTGATTTAGTAGATATATGAAGTTAAAATTACATGTTCTAACAGTTTGGGTGAGTGAATCTCTTTAAGGGTGTGGTGATGAGCAAATATATTTCTCAATGGTACATGTCCAACAAACTATAAAAATAAACGGCAGTGTATGTGTCAGTTGTATATAAATAAGTATCCATAAGACACAATGATTGTGTGAGTGACTGTATGGATAACTATATACTTGTAATAATGATTATAGGAGAGTAGGGTCTGCTATCCTATGGTCACCCCAATTTTTGCTTTTTGCTTCACTGGTTTTCGACTTACTGAGGCTGTGGGCCTGCTAATCAGACCCCCAGCCTGCTGTTCTCTCTCTAAATTTATAATACATGTGCTATAGGTACATACCACAATTGGAAATGGACTCCTTGTCAGCCCCTGTACTATGCACTATAGGTGCTCAGGGCATAGGTGCCACCAAGGCCTACCAGGGGCTGAAGCATAGCTTTTGCCACCCCTGGCTGGTTCTTAAATTGACACAACTGGCTGATCACTCAGCTGGGGCAAGTGGGTGTAATCACCCCTTGCTTAGATATAGTATACCTATATCTAAACCTATATCTGGACACATATATAGCCTGTAAGCCACTCCTATGGAAGGCCTCATCAATCCTGGAGGCAGAGTGCGTGGTTTTATGTGAGATGGAGCTCTGGCATGAGCTGAGCCTGTCTGCAGCTGTCGGGAACAACTCCCTAAGCTGATCCGGGATAATGCCATACCATATACTCTTAAGCGCCTTGTTGGACAGGCCACAGGAAGGGCCGCTCTCCCCCGGCCCGACCAGGCCCGAGCCCGGTCAAGCAGGTACCACACACCACCATTGCACGTCCTCCGTCCCCTCAGGGACCCCTGCCCTCGAGTATGTCGACCTCGTGGGTCCGATCCACTGCCGGCCCGCGCGCCCATCCTGGGGCGCCATCTTGGACTCTCCACCACGAGGCCGCCTGGCCCCCGATCGACCTCAACCCTGGGCCGGGCCCGGCCTCAGACATCCCGGCACCACCATCCACCCAGGAGGTGAGCGGGCTACTTGGCAAGTCAATGGGAGGAAGAGGTGTCGATGGCTCTCCCCCGCCAAGTGCCGCTCGCCCATCGCCTCCCCGGGCGCTGGCTCCACCCCCCTGCTGGGTGTCTGGACTCCCTCATCCCAGACCTCCCGACCTCCAAGTGCGAGGGTCCGGACATCAAAGCACACCAGCCCTATAACTGGGGCAGCTCCAGAGCAGGAAGGCAGTTGTATCTTGGAGTCGAGAGACGCAAAGAAGAACTCATCCTGGACGGACTACTGGCGCTGCCATAGCTCTGTCTTGTGCACCATCGTCTTGTCTGCTGGCGCTGCCGCAACCTTTTGCAACCTTCATATCCTTCATCGTCGTCGGGACCTGCTGGCGTGGCCGCGGACCGTTTGTAACCGTCATCTTCATCGGGACCTGCTGGCTCCGCCGCGGACCGTCGTTTCCTTCGTCCATCTCGGGACCTGCTGGCTCCGCCGCGGCCCGATCATCTAGAACGCCGAGCTCGAGGATTGAGAGCTATTTCCATCTTTTGGTGATAAGACTGTCCCGCTACCCTTTCCCTAAACCAGAGACCAGAATCGAGGGGACCCCTGAGTCCAGACCTCCTTGTACCATCTCATCGTAACGTAAAGAATTACCTATAAAGTCTCGTTGAACTTTAACCTTGTGTGGTGTCCGTCTGTGGGGGGGGAAGTTACTTGTCTGTACGATCGCTGGAGACGGCTCTCCCCGGAGACCTCTCCCCTTATCCTCGGCCGACCCTCCCGGTCCGTCTAACATTGGTGGCCAGCGGCGCGATCCGAATCACCGCATAATCGTACAGAGAGTAGCTCACCCCGCGACGAAATCACGATGACAACTAAAGAAAGCGGAGCAACCGAGAAGTTCCAGATGGAGAAATTGGACGAGTACAGCCATCGTGAACTAAAACAATTCTGCATCGAACTAGGTATCGCTACCACCGGACTAAGTACCAAAGATGATTTTAAGCATGCCCTAGAATCTTGGGCAGAAACCGGGGCTGCCGGAACCCCCGATCAAAGCACCGCAGCAAAAACCACCACGGCCCCTGAAGGGCGAAGAACGGGTCTCTCGCAAGACGAGATCCAGGAAAGAGAAAAAACCCGACTACATGAGCTGGAAATGGCCCGACTCAAAATGGACGTTGAACTTAAGCTGGCCGAACAAAAAATCAACTTAGAGCACCTGCGTCTCCGAGAAGAAAGAGAGGAGAAACAGAGACAAAGGGAGCTCGAGGAAAAGAAACTGGCGTATGAACACGAGCGGAAACTAGCTGAGATCGATCTACGCAAGCAGAATAAAGAGGTAGGGGTGTCCGAGCAACCCCACACCCCAGGAGCAACAGAGAAAAAGGTACACATCCCCAAGGATGTCGTTCGAGAATACTTCCGAGAGGACGACATCCAGCAATGGTTTAAGGCTTATGAAATCGCTATGACTGCACACCGGATCGATAAAAGCGATTGGGGAGCCGGTCTATGGGGGAGATTCCTCAATGAGGGCCGCGACGCCCTGCTACAGCTCCCGGACCACCAGATGACCTCCTATGACCATATGAAAGCTGCACTCCTCACCCGCTATGGCCTCACACCCGAAATGTACCGTCAGAGGTTCCGAGACTGCACCCGCATCCCGGGTACAACTTGGGTGGACTATGTAAACTACTTCAGTCGAGCCTTCGAGGGCTGGATCAAAGGAAGCAAGGTCACAACCTACGAACAACTGTTCAATCTTATGGTATGGGAGCATCTGTCGAACAATTGCTTCATTGAACTCCGCCAGCACCTCCTCGACAGCAAGTTAACGGATCCCCGGCAGCTCGCAGCCGAAGCTGACCGGTGGGAAATCACCAGAGTGGGCCGGAATGGGTCCTACGAACAGAACCGGAACAACAATGGTCAGCACCGTCCCCGAGGAGGAGGAGGAGGCCAAGGACGCGGAAGAGACAACGCTCCGGTCGCCCCCTCTGCCAGCACCACCCCCCCGGCCAACCGGGGCAGCACCCCGGCGCGGCCGGGATACCGAGCCAATGTTACGTGCCATCGATGCCAACGAGTCGGCCACTATGCAAACGACCCCAGCTGCCCCCAGTACCAGAGCCCAAGACCCCGCCAAGTAGCCGCTGCTGCGCTGGGGGGGGAACAGATCTCAGAGGAACAAGAGGAGTATGAACAGGAACACCAAGAATGGGAACCAGCCGCCATGGCTCTGGCCTGCTTAGGGGGGAGAGACATGATCCCGCGGGTCCCCCTACCCGCCAACACCCAGAAGTACAGTCAATGGGTGAGCATCAATGGACGCCAGGCCGAAGCCCTTCGTGACACCGGGGCCAGTGTGACAGCCGTCCGCTGTCACCTGGTGACCCCAGAACAGTACCTACCGAACATTCTCTGCCCGGTACGCTCAGCCGATAACTCAGAAAGTCTGTGTCGGATGGCCTGCGTCCCCTTTGAATGGGGAGGGGTCTCCGGCATGTTGAAGGTAACGGTCCGAGACGATGCCCCCGTGGACTGCCTCCTGGGGAATGACCTGGAAAGCTCCCCATGGGCAGCCGTAGAACGAAGAGAACACCTGGGGATGTTAGGCGTCCCGGACTGGGCGTGCGTCACCACCCGGTCCATGGCCGCCCGTGCCAACCACCGCCCAGAAGAACCCGACTGGCCGGCGCCACCGCCTCCGGTCGCCCCAGCCGAAACCACCGACCGTGACGTCCCCCCAGAACCAGCTCAAACTTCCGACCTCGCTAACCTCGACCAGTGGCCTCAAGAGGGGGGGCCCACGCAAGAACAATTTCGCCAAGAACAGAAGACCTGTCCCTCCCTCGAGGGACTCCGCCAGCAAGCGCTCGCCCAAAGCGCAGGGGATACCTCCGGAACTCACTGGGTCTACTGGGACAATGATCTGCTGTACAGTGAGCAAAGAATCGCAGAGCTGGGGGCCAGCCGAGTACTAGTGGTGCCCCTCCGTTTCAGAGACTTTCTGCTAAACCTGGCCCACGATGTCCCCCTGGCAGGACACCTGGGTCAAGATAAAACCTACAGTCGCCTAGTGACCCACTTCTTCTGGCCCAAAATGAGGAACGATGTACACCAGCATTGCCGATCTTGCCCCACGTGCCAAGCCAGTGGAAAGAGCGGCCGCAAACTAAAGGCCCCCCTGCAACCTTTTCCCGTGGTCACCACCCCGTTCGAGAGGGTCGGGATAGACATCGTGGGGCCCCTGGACCCACGCACAAAACAAGGCCATCGATTCATCTTGGTGCTAGTGGACCACGCCACCCGCTACCCTGAGGCTGTTCCCCTGCGGACTGTGACAGCCCCGGTAGTCGGCCGGGCTCTGATGGGGATCTTCTCCCGTGTGGGCTTCCCCCGAGAAGTCGTCAGCGACAGAGGCACAAACTTTATTTCTAAATATATGAAATCCCTCTGGCAACAGTGCGGGGTTACCTACCGATTCACGACCCCCTATCACCCTCAAGGAAACGGACTCGTTGAGCGGTTCAACCGCACGCTAAAAGGGATGATCGGGGGGTTGGAAGAGCCCCTCCGTCGCCAGTGGGATGTGCTGCTGCCATGCCTCCTCTTCGCATATCGGGAGGTCCCCCAGAAGTCCCGGGGCTTCAGCCCGTTTGAACTGCTATATGGACACCCCGTGCGGGGGCCGCTCAGCCTAGTCAAAGAAGGCTGGGAGATGCCCCCCCTAAAGAACCCACCAGATGTCTTCCGGTACCTCCTAACCCTCCGCAACCAGACCCGGCGGTTCAGAGAGCTGGCAAAAGCTAACCTAGAGGCCAGTCAAGAGGACATGAAAAAGTGGTATGACCGGAATGCCTCATCCATTGAATTTGAACCTGGCCAACAGGTATGGGTGATGTCCCCCACCGAGCCCTGCGCCCTGCAAGACAAATGGACGGGGCCCTTCAAAGTAGTCGAACGCAAGGGCCCTGCCACCTATCTCATCGACATGGAATCTTCCCGGAACCCCCTCCGGGTCCTCCACGCTAACCGACTGAAGCCCCACTTTGTGCGTACAGAACTCAGCCTCCTGATGGCCACAGACAATGGGGCTGAAGAGGACTCCGAGCCCCTCCCTGACCTCCTACGGACTCGGGAGCAAGACGGCTCCGTAGATGGGGTCCGACTCTCGGAGGCCCTCACCAGAGAGCAACGCCAGGAGTGTCGAGTCCTCCTGTCACAGTTCGCCAGCCTGTTCTCCCTCACCCCAGGTGTCACTTCCTGGTGTGTGCACGATGTGGACACGGGGGACAGCCCCCCTATCCGCCACCGGGCCTACCGCGTGCCAGATCGGGTACGGGCCTGCATCCAGGAAGAAGTAGCCAAGATGCTCACGCTCGGGGTCATCGAGCCCTCAGACAGCCCCTGGGCCAGCCCTGTGGTACTGGTCCCCAAAGCAGCTGCCCCCGGCACCACACCGGAACTCCGGTTCTGCGTCGACTACCGGGGCTTGAATGCGGTCACCAGAACAGACGCACATCCCATCCCCCGGGCAGATGAACTAATCGACCGCATGGGAGCTGCCCGCTACCTCAGTATTTTCGACCTGACGGCGGGCTACTGGCAAATCGGCCTCACACCCCGGGCACAAGAACGTTCTGCCTTTTCCACCCCCGATGGCCATTACCATTTCACAGTCATGCCCTTCGGCATGAAGAATGCCCCAGCAACATTCCAACGGCTCGTCAATCAGGTCCTGGCGGGGCTCGAAGGGTTCAGCGCCGCCTACCTAGACGACATCGCTGTCTACAGCCACCATTGGTCCGAGCACCTCCACCACCTCCGAGCAGTGCTGCAAGCCCTTCAGCAAGCTGGCCTCACGATCAAGGCCAGCAAATGTCAAATTGGTCAAGGGTCTGTGACCTATCTCGGGCACCAGGTGGGAAGCGGCCTGGTGGCCCCTCTGCAGCTAAAAATTGCCGCCATCCAGTCCTGGCAGCCCCCCATCACCCAGACCGAGGTACGAGCCTTCCTGGGCCTCACGGGCTATTACCGAAGGTTCGTGAAAGACTATGGTACCATAGTGGGGCCCCTCACAGAACTCACGTCAAAAAATCAACCCAAGAAAGTCAACTGGACCCCAGAGTGTCAAGCTGCATTTGAACAATTGAAAGCCGCCATGTGTTCCGCCCCTGTGCTCCAGGCCCCCGACTACAGCCGAGAGTTCGTCGTCCAGACGGATGCCTCCGACCATGGCATTGGGGCAGTCCTGTCTCAAGTGAACACCGAAGGCCTTGATCAACCGGTGGCCTTCATCAGCAGGCGACTCCTACCACGGGAACAACGCTGGAGCACCATAGAGAGGGAGGCCTTCGCTGTGGTATGGGCCCTCAAGAAGCTCCGGCCCTACCTCTTTGGCACACACTTTCGGGTGCAGACCGACCACCGACCCCTGCAGTGGCTGATGCAAATGCGGGGGGAAAACCCAAAGTTGCTACGCTGGTCCATCTCCCTACAAGGTATGGACTTCACAGTTGAACACCGGCCTGGGCCAGATCACGCCAACGCGGATGGCCTGTCCCGGTTCTTCCGCCTCGACGAGGAGAGTCCCCAAGAGGATGGGTAACTCTCCCCGCCTTCAGCTGGGGGGGACGCATGTTGGACAGGCCACAGGAAGGGCCGCTCTCCCCCGGCCCGACCAGGCCCGAGCCCGGTCACGCAGGTACCACACACCACCATTGCACGTCCTCCGTCCCCTCAGGGACCCCTGCCCTCTAGTATGTCGACCTCGTGGGTCCGATCCACTGCCGGCCCGCGCGCCCATCCTGGGGCGCCATCTTGGACTCTCCACCACGAGGCCGCCTGGCCCCCGATCGACCTCAACCCTGGGCCGGGCCCGGCCTCAGACATCCCGGCACCACCATCCACCCAGGAGGTGAGCGGGCTACTTGGCAAGTCAATGGGAGAAGGAGGTGTCGATGGCTCTCCCCCGCCAAGTGCCGCTCGCCCATCGCCTCCCCGGGCGCTGGCTCCACCCCCCTGCTGGGTGTCTGGACTCCCTCATCCCAGACCTCCCGACCTCCAAGTGCGAGGGTCCGGACATCAAAGCACACCAGCCCTATAACTGGGGCAGCTCCAGAGCAGGAAGGCAGTTGTATCTTGGAGTCGAGAGACGCAAAGAAGAACTCATCCTGGACGGACTACTGGCGCTGCCATAGCTCTGTCTTGTGCACCATCGTCTTGTCTGCTGGCGCTGCCGCAACCTTTTGCAACCTTCATATCCTTCATCGTCGTCGGGACCTGCTGGCGTGGCCGCGGACCGTTTGTAACCGTCATCTTCATCGGGACCTGCTGGCTCCGCCGCGGACCGTCGTTTCCTTCGTCCATCTCGGGACCTGCTGGCTCCGCCGCGGCCCGATCATCTAGAACGCCGAGCTCGAGGATTGAGAGCTATTTCCATCTTTTGGTGATAAGACTGTCCCGCTACCCTTTCCCTAAACCAGAGACCAGAATCGAGGGGACCCCTGAGTCCAGACCTCCTTGTACCATCTCATCGTAACGTAAAGAATTACCTATAAAGTCTCGTTGAACTTTAACCTTGTGTGGTGTCCGTCTGTGGGGGGGGAAGTTACTTGTCTGTACGATCGCTGGAGACGGCTCTCCCCGGAGACCTCTCCCCTTATCCTCGGCCGACCCTCCCGGTCCGTCTAACACGCCTTATAATCCTCGCGGTTATATAGCAACTTTGGTTTGGCTTTATCACAACATGTCGTGTTTGGTGTCATACGAATTGGAATACTACCCCCTCGCCAGTTCTGGCGACGGGGGTAGCATTCCACCCTCCTAGAGGGATAAGACATGTTACTTTACTGAAACGCGGTTGATTTAAAATGAGCCTCAGATCCACAAAATGGATGCCTCTGCCACAGACACGGGTCTGGCCTCCTGCTGCTGACCGAAACTCAGCATATGGTGGCCTGGACAAAGAGTTTCCTGTCGCAGGGCGGTGTCAAACCACCCCAGACAGGAGATAGTGGATTGTAGTAGGGAGGTTTCAAAGAAACCAGACACTGCCTGGGGAGCACAAGGCTGCCCCTTGCATAATCCGGCCAAACCGGTTCTGGGGCCTCCCAGCCCTGTCCCAGCGCGGCCTGGATCAAAGGAAAGGGGTGTAACCACCCCCTTCCTGGGTCCCACCCATAGGAGGGGACCTAGCAGGATGTCCAGCCCACCAGATTCGAATAAGAGTGGGAGCAGTGCCAATGCAACTCAGATCATCCTGAAGAAACATAAGAAACGAATTCTGGACCCTTCGACTTTCTACTCAACGCAGAAGACTGAAGAATCTCCCTTGTGGTCAAGGAGTGACCACCCTGTGCAAACAGGCACCATCCAGCCCTCGACCCTTGCTTTGTTGCAGTTCCCGCCGGAACTCGAGCGACAGAGATCGACGAGATCAAGCTTGCCTGCCTTCTCCCTGCCCGATCCACAGTCCCTGCAGAGCTGAGACCAGTGGAGGCGACCGGAAGCGTGGGGCACGCCATCTTGAAAAGGCCACGAGACGCTGACCGTGCAGCCCACGAGTGATCCTCGAAGCTGTGCACCGGGGTTTGAGAAGCCCCCACCCCGAGCTACACTTGCACCAAAGCTACCCCTTCCACACTCGACGAGTGCTGCGTGGGGCCCTTCTGCATGTGGCGGCTCGACGCGTTGGCCCGGTCACTTGCCAGCTGGCTTGTGGCCCCTGTGCCGACGAAAACTGAAATACGACTTGCTTTTCTGGTTGCTCCAGATCTGCACCAGCTCCTGTGAAAAGGAGCCCCCACTCTGACCCTCCTGGTTCGAGTGATAAGCAATCTCCCGGTTCCGCGTGGATTGCTTTTGCCAAGTGCTGTTTGCTGCAATCTTGAAGCCGACGGTGCTGACGGCGAGAGCCTACGTGGGACAGATCGTGACCCGCTCCTGGACGTCGCAGATGCCCCAGAGCCCACGTGACAGCGGAGAGAAGCCTATCGACAACCGCCTGATTGCGCCCGACATTGCCTGGTTCCGTCCTGGTTCCACCCTGGTCACTGCTGAGTGACCCAGACTCTGTCCCCTCTGCTTTCAGGTACTTTTCTACTTCGATCCACCCTTGGATCGCACCGGACACTTCTGCTTCACATCGCCTGCAGCTGCAACAGCTTCAAGCACCAAGAGCCTGCGTGTCAAAACCCGACGCCACTTCGACCCTGTGCACCCACGGCCTGTGGGTGAGGTAACATTGCAACGCCGGTGTTCCCACACTGGTACACACCTCTAGGGTCTGTGTCTAAAGTTTTGTTCCTCTAGGTTCAGCGGAAGTATCTTTTAACTCACTTTTTGTAACTTTTACGCACCATTGACATTGAAATGGTGCGAGCCGCACTTTCCGTGCTGCACCCTTCTCCTGTGGGCTACTCCCGACTTCAGCATTGCTAGTCCTGACTGCTCCCAGCGAATCTCTAGGCCCTAGGCCTAACCACTGTTCGATTGGTATCTCTTATACCACTTTTTTAGGATATGGTTTAAGTGGCCACCGGCCCTTATCCAAAATTGTGCAACTTTATATGTTATCCTGTGCTTTTGATTTAACGCTTGTGCCCCTTTCCTCATAAAGAGTACTGGGGAGTAATTTAGAAATAAATACATATATTTTCATAATATATACTTGTGTGGTGTCCTTTCATTTGATTACAGGATTGTATGTGGTAAAACAGCTCGCTTAACACGACCTCTTAAGTTAAGCCTTTTAAGGCTGCTTAGTCCATGCTACCTCTAGGATAGCTTGTCTAACAAGGTTGACTTACAATCTGACATCTTTGGGGTTTGTTTGGACTGATACCAAGTGGTTCCAGAATTGGAAACACTACACATCAGGCCAACTTCTCACATTGGTGGCAGCGGTGGGATTTGAGCTTGCTGTTTGTTTTACCATTTCAATCTTTACATCAAATTGAAAGATCACATCAAGTACCTTAGGTACATATAAATCAAAAGCTTAGCATATTAAGTTCTACTGAACTTAGTAGTTGTAGATTAAAGGGATTAGCACACCCTGACTACAACTCACTAGCAAGGTACAGTAGGAAAACACTCAGTGTAGGTAAGTGCATCACTTACACCTCACTAGCAGTCATGTCTGATACAGGTAGAGCCTCAGGCTCTGCTCCTGTAATAGTTGATCCTATAGGGGCAACATCCAGATATGACAACCTTAGCCACAAAGACCTGAGTGCCTTGTGCACAGCCAGGGGGCTAAAAAAGGGCAGAGGCCCTACCATTCCTTCCCTAATAGCTCTCCTAGAAAAGGATGACTTAGATAAGGTGAGTCAGGCTCCCTTAGAATCAGGTGAAGGGTTAAACTCCCCTGAGAATGAGAATCTTCCAGAAGATGAAGAAGAGGAGGAGGAAGAGGAAGAGGAAGGCTCAGATTTAGAAGAGCCTGAAGATCAGGATCAGAGGGGAAACCAGGTACAGGTTGCCAGGCTTAACCAGGCCAACCTGGACCTACATGAGAATGGAGAGGGCCAGCACCACTCCAGATCTCATAACCAAATTCTCCCAGGTAACAGGAGGGTGAGATCTCAATCAGGGGATTCTCATCTTTCTAGTGCCTCAAGAGAATCTCAGAGAGGGATGACTCCCTCCCAGAGGAAAGAGCATAGGGCCAGAATGAGGGCTGTCCAACTCCAGATAGAGAGAGAGGAGGTAGCTCTGACTCAAGCTAAGCTTACCTTGGCTCAAGCTAAACTTACCTTGGCAAGGGAGCAGAAATTGAGTGGCTTAGATGCCACTGGTGGCAGCAAAGTTCCTAAAGAAAAAGACAGGGCCTATGACAATAGAAACCTGACAAAAATTGTGCCCCCCTACAAGGAAGGGGATGACATCCACAAATGGATGACTGCTCTTGAGAGGGCCTGCATGGTACAGCAGGTCCCTGAGGATCAGTGGGCAGCAATTTTATGGTACTCCTTTTCTGAGAAAGGGAGGGACAGGCTCCTCACTGTTAGACCTGAGGATGCCAAAAACTACTCTGTTCTGAAGAGTGCTCTTATTGAAGGGTTTGGCCTAACCACTGAGCAATACAGGTTGTTGTTCAGAGATACCCAAAAAGCACAGACTCAGGACTGGACTGATTTTGTTGATTGTGCCACTAAGGCTCTGGAGGGTTGGCTGCAGGGAAGTAAAGTTTCAGACTATACATGATTGTACAATCTTATGATGAGAGAGCAGATCCTTAATAACTGTCAGAACCAGCTGTTGCATCAATACCTTGTTGACTCTGATTTGACCTCTCCCCAAGAATTGGGAAAGAAGGCAGACAAATGGGTCAGAACAAGGATTAAGCAGAAAAACCAGAACCAAGGTGACCAGAAGAAAACAGACCAGAAGGGTGGGAATCAGAAAGATAAAGAAAAGGACCAGAAGTCTTCAGGCCCCCAAACTAGCAATAAGGAGGGGGGTTCCCAAAATGGAAACAAGAAAAAGAAGAATGATGGCCCAAAGAAACCTTGGTGTAATACCTGCAAATCAGTTTCACACTGGGGCAGTGAATGCACTAAGAAAAATCCAGTCCCCACCACTGCAGCTCCTAAAGCACCTGCACCCCCTAGTACAGTTAGCAGTGGTGGTACACAGCCAAAGGGTTTAGTAGGGTTGACCCTGGGTACTGAGGTGGAATCTGGCCTAGTCAGAATCCCCACACAGGCAGTTCTCCTATATGATGTGGACTTATCTTTGACCACTGCAGTAAGCCCCAGTAACCTGGGCAAATATAGGCAGACTCCCTTAATCAATGAGAAACTGGCTCAGGCCTACAGGGACACTTGTGCCAGTGTCACTATGGTGACACCTGACTTTGTGGACCTTGGTCAGATGTACTAGGTGAAAGTTACCTAGTGACCAATGCAAGCAACTCCACTACTTCACATAGTGTGGCTGTTGTGAACTTCTCCTGGGGAGGGGTAGATGGCCTAAAGAAAGTTGTTGTGAGTGCAGACCTCCCAGTAGACTGTCTGTTAGGCAATGATCTTGAAAGCTCAGTTTGGTCAGAAGTGGAGTACAGGACTCATGCAGAAATGCTAGGGATTTCAGCTCATGTCCTTGCAGTGACAAGGCCTCAGGCTAGGAAGTGCCTTCCTGAACCAGTGGTGGATCTTGAAACAATAGACCAACCACAACCCAAGAGAAGGAGCAAGAGGGTTAAGGCTGTGCCTTCCCACTTGCCCCAGGTTGAGGATCAAGTTTCACAGGAAACTGATTCTGCAGTCCAAGAGGAGACTGTCTCAGAGGAGCTTGAACCTGACCAGGTTGAGTTTCTGGGGACAGGGGGACCCTCAAGGGCAGACCTGGGGCAGGCCCAATTAGATTGCCCTTCACTTGAACCCCTCAGACAGCAAGCTGCTGCTGAGGCTGCAGGGAATGCTCAAGGTACCCATAGAGTGTATTGGGATGAAGGACTCCTTTATTCAGAGGCTAGAGACCCCAAGCCTGGCACAACCAGGAGGTTGGTTATACCTTTGAAGTTTAGGGGTTTCCTTCTTACCTTGGCCCATGATATTCCCCTTGCAGGACACCCAGGCCAGAATAAGACTTGGGACAGGCTTGTTCCACACTTTCACTGGCCTCACATGTCAGAAAATGTCAAGGAGTTTTGTCGCTCCTGTGTCACTTGCCAAGCCAGTGGTAAGTCAGGTGGCACAACAAAGGCCCCCCTGATACCACTACCTGTGGTGGGGGTACCCTTTGAAAGAGTTGGAATAGACATTGTGGGTCCCATGGATCCTCCAACAGCATCTGGGCACAGATTTATACTGGTGGTAGTGGATCATGCCACCAGGTACCCAGAGGCAATTCCCCTGAGGACCACCATAGCTCCTGTGGTGGCAAAAGCCCTCATTGCAGTTTTCTCAAGAGTGGGCTTTCCAAAGGAGGTTCTTTCAGACAGAGGTACTAACTTTATGTCTGGATACTTGAAAGCAATGTGGAAAGAGTGTGGAGTAAACTATAAGTTTACCACACCCTACCATCCACAGTGCAATGGGCTTGTTGAAAGGTTCAACAAGACCCTAAAGGGAATGATAAAAGGTTTACCAGAGAAGCTTAGGCGGAAATGGGACATCCTTTTACCCTGCTTGCTCTTTGCTTACAGAGAGGTCCCACAGAAGGGGGTTGGCTACAGCCCTTTTGAACTTTTGTTTGGCCACCCTGTAAGGGGTCCATTGAGTTTGGTGAAGGAAGGATGGGAGTTACCTCTCAAAAAGCCTAAACTAGACATTGTGGACTATGTACTTGTTCTCCGCTCCAGGATGGCTGAATACATGGAGAGAGCATCCAAAAACCTTGAGGCCAGTCAAGAATTACAGAAAGCTTGGCATGACCAAAAGGCTGTTCTGGTTGAGTTCCAGCCAGGGCAGAAGGTGTGGGTGTTGGACCCAGTGGGCCCAGCCGCTCTCCAGGACCAATGGACTGGACCCTACCCTATCATTGAGAGAAAGGGAGAAGTCACCTATGTGGTTGACTTTGGTACCCCTAGGAGCCCCCACAGGGTGCTCCATGTAAACCGTTTGAAAGCATTTGTTGACAGGGAGGACATGAGTCTCCTCATGGCCACAGATGGGGAACAGGAGGAAGAGAGTGACCCTCTCCCAGACCTGCTTTCCCAGAACCCTGATGATGGTTCAGTTGATGGAGTAGCCTTGGCAGGCAGCCTCACTTAGCAGCAACAGGTGGACTGCAGACAGGTGTTGCAGGCCCACAGACATATGTTTTCACTCACACCCAGCCAGACTAACTGGTGCACCCATGAGGTGGACACTGGTGACAGTCTGCCTGTGAAGAATAAGATCTACAGGCAACCTGACCATGTCAGGTATTGTATAAAGGCTGAGGTGCAAAAGATGTTGGAGCTTGGAGTGATTGAGCCATCAGAGAGCCCATGGGCTAGCCCAGTGGTCCTTGTGCCAAAACTTCATACCAAAGATGGGAAGAGAGAAATGAGGTTTTGTGTGGACTACAGAGGTCTCAATGCTGTCACTAGGACAGATGCTCATCCCATTCCAAGAGCAGATGAGCTCATTGATAAATTGGCTTCTGCCAAGTTTCTGAGCACATTTGATTTGACAGCTGGTTACTGGCAAATCAGACTAGCTGAAGAGTCAAAAGCCAAAACAGCATTCTCTACCCCTAGTGGACATTATCAATTTGTGGTAATGCCCTTTGGTTTGAAGAATGCACCTGCCACCTTCCAAAGGTTGGTGAATCAAGTCCTTGCTGGGTTGGATGACTTTTGTGCAGCATATCTAGATGATATTGCTGTCTTTAGCTCCACCTGGGAGGATCACCTGATCCACCTGAAGAAGGTTCTGGAGGCCCTGCAAAAGGCAGGCCTGACTATCAAGGCTACTAAGTGCCAGATAGGGCAGAGCAAGGTTGTGTACTTGGGCCACCTAGTAGGTGGGGGTCAAGTTCAACCACTGGAGAGCAAGATCCAGACCATACAGGACTGGGCTCCTCCAACTACCCAGACACAAGTCAGAGCCTTCTTGGGCCTGACTGGGTATTACAGAAAATTTGTAAAGAACTATGGGTCCATTGTGACACCATTGAATGACTTGACATCCAAGAAGATGCCCAAAAAGGTTCAGTGGACAGTTAGCTGTCAAAAGGCATTTGATGACCTGAAGAAGGCCATGTGCTCTGCACCTATCCTGAAGAGTCCTGACTACTCCAAACAGTTCATTGTACAGACAGATGCTTCTGAGTTGGGGGTGGGAGCTGTGCTTTCACAACTTAATCAAGATGGTCAAGACCAAGCCCATTGCTTTTATTAGCAGAAGGCTGACCCCCAGGGAGAAACGTTGGTCAGCTATTGAGAGGGAGGCCTTTGCTGTGGTTTGGGCCCTGAAGAAGTTGAGGCCATACCTGTTTGGTACTCACTTCCTAATTCAGACAGACCATAAGCCCCTCTTGTGGCTAAATCAGATGAAGGGTGAAAATCCCAAACTGCTCAGGTGGTCCATTTCCCTACAGGGGATGGACTTTACAGTAGAGCACCGCCCAGGGACTGACCATGGTAATGCAGATGGTCTCTCCAGGTACTTCCACTTAGAACATGAAGACTTATCTGGTCAAGGTTAAGTTTAATGTCCCTGCGTTTGGGGGGGGGGGGGTTGTGTAGGAGAGTAGGGTCTGCTATCCTATGGTCACCCCAATTTTTGCTTTTTGCTTCACTGGTTTTCGACTTACTGAGGCTGTGGGCCTGCTAATCAGACCCCCAGCCTGCTGTTCTCTCTCTAAATTTATAATACATGTGCTATAGGTACATACCACAATTGGAAATGGACTCCTTGTCAGCCCCTGTACTATGCACTATAGGTGCTCAGGGCATAGGTGCCACCAAGGCCTACCAGGGGCTGAAGCATAGCTTTTGCCACCCCTGGCTGGTTCTTAAATTGACACAACTGGCTGATCACTCAGCTGGGGCAAGTGGGTGTAATCACCCCTTGCTTAGATATAGTATACCTATATCTAAACCTATATCTGGACACATATATAGCCTGTAAGCCACTCCTATGGAAGGCCTCATCAATCCTGGAGCCAGAGTGCGTGGTTTTATGTGAGATGGAGCTCTGGCATGAGCTGAGCCTGTCTGCAGCTGTCGGGAACAACTCCCTAAGCTGATCCGGGATAATGCCATACCATATACTCTTAAGCGCCTTATAATCCTCGCGGTTATATAGCAACTTTGGTTTGGCTTTATCACAACATGTCGTGTTTGGTGTCATACGAATTGGAATACTACCCCCTCGCCAGTTCTGGCGACGGGGGTAGCATTCCACCCTCCTAGAGGGATAAGACATGTTACTTTACTGAAACGCGGTTGATTTAAAATGAGCCTCAGATCCACAAAATGGATGCCTCTGCCACAGACACGGGTCTGGCCTCCTGCTGCTGACCGAAACTCAGCATATGGTGGCCTGGACAAAGAGTTTCCTGTCGCAGGGCGGTGTCAAACCACCCCAGACAGGAGATAGTGGATTGTAGTAGGGAGGTTTCAAAGAAACCAGACACTGCCTGGGGAGCACAAGGCTGCCCCTTGCATAATCTGGCCAAACCGGTTCTGGGGCCTCCCAGCCCCTGTCCCAGCGCGGCCTGGATCAAAGGAAAGGGGTGTAACCACCCCCTTCCTGGGTCCAACCCATAGGAGGGGACCTAGCAGGATGTCCAGCCCACCAGATTCGAATAAGAGTGGGAGCAGTGCCAATGCAACTCAGATCATCCTGAAGAAACATAAGAAAGGAATTCTGGACCCTTCGACTTTCTACTCAACGCAGAAGACTGAAGAATCTCCCTTGTGGTCAAGGAGTGACCACCCTGTGCAAACAGGCACCATCCAGCCCTCGACCCTTGCTTTGTTGCAGTTCCCGCCGGAACTCGAGCGACAGAGATCAACGAGATCAAGCTTGCTGCCTTCTCCCTGCCCGATCCACAGTCCCTGCAGAGCTGAGACCAGTGGAGGCGACCGGAAGCGTGGGGCACGCCATCTTGAAAAGGCCACGAGACGCTGACCGTGTAGCCCACGAGTGATCCTTGAAGCTGTGCACCGGGGTTTGAGAAGCCCCCACCCCGAGCTACACTTGCACCAAAGCTACCCCCTCCACACTCGACGAGTGCTGCGTGGGGCCCTTCTGCTTGTGGCGGCTCGACGCGTTGGCCCGGTCACTTGCCAGCTGGCTTGTGGCCCCTGTGCCGACGAAAACTGAAATACGACTTGCTTTTCTGGTTGCTCCAGATCTGCACCAGCTCCTGTGAAAAGGAGCCCCCACTCTGACCCTCCTGGTTCGAGTGATAAGCAATCTCCCGGTTCCGCGTGGATTGCTTTTGCCAAGTGCTGTTTGCTGCAATCTTGAAGCCGACGGTGCTGACGGCGAGAGCCTACGTGGGACAGATCGTGACCCGCTCCTGGACGTCGCAGATGCCCCAGAGCCCACGTGACAGCGGAGAGAAGCCTATCGACAACCGCCTGATTGCGCCCGACATTGCCTGGTTCCGTCCTGGTTCCACCCTGGTCACTGCTGAGTGACCCAGACTCTGTCCCCTCTGCTTTCAGGTACTTTTCTACTTCGATCCACCCTTGGATCGCACCGGACACTTCTGCTTCACATCGCCTGCAGCTGCAACAGCTTCAAGCACCAAGAGCCTGCGTGTCAAAACCCGACGCCACTTCGACCCTGTGCACCCACGGCCTGTGGGTGAGGTAACATTGCAACGCCGGTGTTCCCACACTGGTACACACCTCTAGGGTCTGTGTCTAAAGTTTTGTTCCTCTAGGTTCAGCGGCAGTATCTTTTAACTCACTTCTTGTAACTTTTACGCACCATTGACATTGCATTGGTGCGAGCCGCACTTTCCGTGCTGCACCCGTCTCCTGTGGGCTACTCCCGACTTCAGCATTGCTAGTCCTGACTGCTGCCAGCGAATCTCTAGGCCCTAGGCCTAACCACTGTTCGATTGGTATCTCTTATACCACTTTTTTAGTATATGGTTTAAGTGGCCACCGGCCCTTATCCAAAATTGTGCAACTTTATATGTTATCCTGTGCTTTTGATTTAACTCTTGTGCCCCTTTCCTCATAAAGAGTACTGGGGAGTAATTTAGAAATAAATACATATATTTTTATAATATATACTTGTGTGGTGTCCTTTCATTTGATTACAGGATTGTATGTGGTAAAACAGCTCGCTTAACACGACCTCTTAAGTTAAGCCTTTTAAGGCTGCTTAGTCCATGCTACCTCTAGGATAGCTTGTCTAACAAGGTTGACTTACAACCTGACATCTTTGGGGTTTGTTTGGACTGATACCAAGTGGTTCCAGAATTGGAAACACTACATATCAGGCCAACTTCTCACAATGATTTTATAATTCACTAAGTATGACTTACTATCTAAAGGAATAGATGAAGTGGTGTTTGTATAAGTGTGTAGCTAAGTAAATATGTAAGTATGATCCATTGTTTGCCTAAGTGAGTAGGATGACTTCATATGTGAATAAGATGTGTGCTGCTGTGTAATGTTGATATAGGTGTATAAGTATTTTTGATAGTGTTCAATTGTTCATTGACAGCATGTATGAGTGAATCTACAGGTAAGTGATTAGATGTGTGTATACATCTATGAATCACTGAGTGGGTTTTTAGATACTTGTATAGCTGTGACAATGGATTCAAATATGATACTCTGTATTTTACATTGACTGATGAAAGATTTTACTAGTGTATGAAAAGGTGTATGTGATTGTCACGTGCATGATGTCATCAGTGATGTCATCAGTGATGTCATTTGAGATGTCATCAGTGATGTCACTGACCATGTCATGAATGATCTAATATGTGACATCATCAGCAGTGCATTGCGGGTGCATGAAATATAGTTAGTCCAACTAACTATATAGGAGCAATTTCAATGGTTTTGTATGAGTGAAATGTCCAGCAAACTATAACACCCCTAAAACTTTTTTGGAGTGAATTTCAAAGTTTTTTTAAAGCTAATTCCTAACTATATAAGGCCTGAAACCTATGGTTTTTTCAGTGAATTTCAAAGGTTTTTTAAATGCTAATTCCTAACTATATATGGCCTGAAACCTATGGTTTTTTCAGTGAATTTGCAAGGTTTTTTAAATGCTAATTCCTAACTATATATGGCCTGAAACCTATGGTTTTTTCAGTAAATTTGCAAGGTTTTTAAGTGCTAATTCCTAACTATATCTGGCGTGAAACCTATTTTTTTTCAAAAAACTTCAAAGGTTTTGTAAATGCAAATTCTATTAGCGAATAACGCTTTTACATGTTAATATCCTTCTGGTACCACCTGAGAAGCCATCTCATTTCTCAGTAGAACTGAGGCACAAGAGAGCACAAAACAAGAGTGGAAAACACAAAAAGGGGGCTGGGTAGAGACCCCCTGACCCACTAGCCCTTCTCAGGTTGTCCCAAAAGGACCCCCAAGGGCAAAAAAATATATATATATATATATTATTTTTTTAATACGGACCTGTACGCGTACCGTGCGCGCACCCTGTGATTTTTTTCAGTTTTTTGTTTTTGTTTTGCCCTTGGGGGTCCTTCTGGGACCCCCTGAGAAGGGCTAGAGGGTTGGGGGTCTCTACCCTTCCCCCTTTTCGTGTTTTCCACTCTTGTTTTGGGCTCTCTTGTGCCTCAGTTCTCCTGAGAAACAAGATCGTGGCCAACTCTTCCTGTTTTGGACAGTTTGGAATGTTGACAGTCGACTGCCAGCCAATCAGGATCGCGTTCGCGCACGTAAGGGTACGCGCACGTACGCGTACGGTACGCGTACGGTGCGCGGACCCGTAAGCTCATATAGATATATATGTGTTTTTGAACCTAATTTTCATAAAAACCACTGGAGCAATTTTCACCAAACATAGCAAAGGCACATCTGCGTACCAGTCCCTACAATTTTGCCAAGTTTGGCGTAATTCTGTACAGCGGTTCGGGCTGTAGACTTGTCAGACAGTCCTATGGAAATTAACATGGGGAAAACACGTTTTGGGACCCCCCCTTTTCTCAGCCCCCACTTCACGAATCCCCCCGAAACTTTCAGGGAAGGAGCGGAGCGCAGCGAGACCATTTTTAGGAAAATTACAGGCAGATCCCTCAATCGGCGTCAAAGTTATTCCCAATAGAATGTTCGGAATTTCCCATGGTAGCCAATCCTAACTATATATATATATATATATATATATATATATATATATATATATATATATATATATATATATATATATATATATATATATATATATATATATATATGTATGTATGTATTTTTTATATATATGTATATATTTTATGTATATGTATTTCTTACTACTATTTTATGTTCTGTGGGACTCCCACTGCGACGACGGGGAATTATTCAGGCATGTGATTCTATTAAAGACACCTCTAATACTGGAGAAGTGTACTTGACCTAGCCTCCAGCACCCAAAGGCTGGAGTTGGCAGAGGGGGGCACATCTCCTCTTCTATCAAAGGTTTCCCACCTGTCCTACCGCCAAAAAGGGGTTGAGGACAGGATCGAAGCCAGCTCATTTGAACAGGAGAGGCTGGGGTTGCATTACAAAGGAGGGAAGAACTTTGAAGCTCCCCACCACGGATGGCTCTTCCTGTCCAGGGGAGACGTGAACACCTCCACCTAGGAAAGGCATTGTTCTCAGCCTCAGAGTGCGCAGGCACTCTCCCTCGAGATCATAACACACTCTGGTGGTAGCAGGCTGGCTTAGGCCAGTCAATGACCAGTCTAAGGATTGGTAGGTTTCAGGGGACCCGTCTAAGGGGCCCTCTGTGTGCAATTTTTAATAGAATTGACACTGGAATCAGCGCAAGTTTAATATATTGAGATGCTTGGTGCCAAACATCACATATTTCAGTGAAGCCCTCATGGAGCTGGGGAACTCATAATGAAAAGTGTCCAGCCTATGTACTTGCTATGGGGACAGGATGTGGTGCAGCAGCCAGAGCTGCCGACTCGGGGCACCCATCAATGACGACGCAAACTTCGACGAGGCATCTGTCGACGAAGCAGGTAGAGACTCGAGTGCCATCGACCGTCTCGTCGGCGAGAAGACAGTCCTCTTTTTCATCGACGACGAAGTGCGGGAGGTGGCAGACAAGCGAGGCTTCACCAACACCATGACAAACATCGACGAAGAGGACGCTGATGACATAATCATTGTAGGTTGAGGAGAAGAGAAGGTGAGAGTCGTCATTGTAGCAGTGGCGACGGAAGTCTTCGTCGAGGAGGAACCCATTTTTTTAGGCAAATTTGTCTCAGAAAGAGACTTAGACACCTGAGACTTAGAGGCTGATCTCGGAGGCGTAGAGGGCATAGGTAGTCCCCCACGGAGCAGGAGCCCTTTTTGAGGAAGAAGTCAGGCCTTCATGTGTAGAGGTGTGGCCTTTCTTGAGCACCTTAGCCTTAGCAGATACCATCTCCACCTCACAAGCCCTCTTCTTAAAGATGACAGTCCTGAGAGAGGAATCTTCTCAACATCTGATAAGGGATTATCCTTGGTCTTGAGTTTCTGTAACCATAGAAGTAGACGTCCCTCTCTGTCTCTTAAAGTCTTTTGAGGAAAAGTCCTGCAGATTTTACAATCTCTCACCTGATGTTTAAGGTGGAGGCAGTAGATACACTTTTTGTGGGGGTCTTCGGAATGAAGCCGGAGTTTCCCACAAGACTCACAGTGTCTGATGAGTGACCTCTTTATAGTAGACAAAGCAGTGAAGATATTCTGAAGAGTTTCTGAAGGGAAAAGGTAGAGGTACTGAGCAGAGCTCAGGGAGACTCCCTTCACATGACGTGCAGTAGAAAATCTGAGAGCCTGAGCCTCTGAGGAGAAGGTTCCAGAGGGTGCTGTAGCCTGATTGGCTGGAGTTTGTACCATATCTAATGACTTGGACAAGTTATTAAAGTGACAAGTTTTTTCCTATTAACGTCCATGTTACAATACTTCCTATTGCTCTTTAAGCTATACTTTCGCTATGCTATTGCTATATTGCTATTCTACGTACCGTGGGAATCCCACTTCGCCGACGGGAAATGATTCAAGCATGTGAATCTATGAAAGATTCCCCATTACTGGAGAACAGCAGATTTCCCACTACTGAAGCTCTTACCCAAGTTGCTTTAGCCTTAGCCATCTCTCACATTGACTACACTAACTCTTTACTTTGGCATTCCGGCATATCAATCTAAGAGACAGGAACTAGTTCCAAACCAGGCTGCTAGATTAATCTATCGCCAGCCAAGAATGCAGTATGTCACCCTCTTATGAAAAAGTTACATTTGCTTCTGGTAGTCGAACGCAATGCATTCAAGTTGGGATGCCTCATCTTTAAAACACTCCATGGCAACTGCCTGGTGTATGTATCTACTCGGGTCCAGAGATATATCCACATTCAGAATCTTTGGTCTTCCATTTGAAGATTTGCGGTCCTGGCCCCTCAAATTTTGAATTCTCTCCCTCAGGACATTATATCCTCAATTTTGGAAACTCTTAAAGACATGCCTCTTTCGCCAGGCTTATGAATGAAATCACTTAGCGGCAGGACTCCCTTGTCCGCAGCGCCATGAAACCTTGTGGTGTGCGCGCGCTTTATAAGTATTTTTAACATAACATAATATTTAACATCGTCTAAATGGGACAACCTGGAAAGTTCATCTGCATTGGCAGTCCCAGGTCTCTGTTTCACTTCAAAGTCTATTCCCTGTATGGAAATGGACTACTTTAGCTGTTTGGGATTTTCACCTTTCATTTGTATTAACCATCGGAGAGGCCTGTGGTCGGTTTGAACTAGGAAGTGAGAGCCAAACAGGTTTGACCTAAACTTCAAGGGACCAAACCACAGCAAAGGCGTCCATCTAAATGGCACTTCAACGCTGATCCCTGGGGATTAGCCTTCTGCTGATGAAAGCCAGTGGCTGATCTTGAGCTTGGTCATGTTTTTGGGATAGCACTGCTCCTGTACCATGTTCAGAGGCATCAGTCTGCACAATGAATTGCTTGACATAATCTGCAGCTTTCAGAACAGCTGCAGAGCACATTGTTTCCTTCAGCGTGTCAAGAGCCTTTAGACAGCTAACAGTCCAGTTCACTATTTGTCACATTCGTTTTGGAAGTCAGTTCTGTGAGGGGTGCCACAATGGTGCCATAATCCCTCACAAACCTCCTATAGTACCAGGGAAGCCAAGGAAGGCCCTCACTTGAGTCTGGGTAGTTGGAGCCACCCAGTCTAGAATGGGCTTGATCTTGGGTTGTTAGGGTTGAACCTGGCCTCCACCAACAAGGTGACCCAAGTATGCAACCTTTCCCTGCCCTATCTGGCACTTGCATGCCTTGATAGTGAGGCCTGCACTTCTCAGAGCCTCTGGTACTTTCCTAAGGTGGATCAGGTGATCCTGCCAGGTGGAGGTAAAGACAGCAATATTGTGTAGATATGCTGCACTCAAGGATTCCAATCCAGCAAGGCTTAGTTCACCAACCTTTGAAAAGTGTCAGGTGCATTTTTCAAACCAAAGGGCATTACAGTGAACTGATAATACCCATCTGAGGTTGAAAATACAGATATATCTTTTGTTCCTGCAGTAGTCAGTCCTATCTGTCAGTACTCTGATGTGAGATCAAACATACTCAGATACTTGGCTGCTCCCACCCGGCCAATAAGTTCATCTGCCCATGGAGTTTGGTATGCATTGCTTTTGATCACAGCATTCACGCCCCAATAGTCCACACAAAACCTCATTTCTTTCTTACCATCCTGGCTATGAGGCTTGGGGTTTAAGACAACTGGGCAGGTCCAGGGGCTCTCAGAAGGCTTTAGAACTCCCAATTCCAGCATCATGCTTACTTCAGCTTTGATGCTCTCTATCACATGTTCAGTCTGCCTGTATGTTTTATTCTCGACAGGTAGTCTTTCATCAGCGTCTACATCATGGATACACCAGCTAGTCTGGCGAGACGTCAAAAAGAAGAGCTCAGCAAACTGATTTAGGACTTGCCTGCAATCAGTCTCCTGATGGGCAGGTAGGGTGTCTGACAAGACCACACCTTCCACTGACCCATCTTTTGGATTGTCGGACAGGTCAGGGACAGGTTCACTCTTTGCTTCCCGATCCTCATCCGTAACCATGAGCATGGTCACATCTGCCATGTCATAGTAGGGTGTAAGGCGGTTGAGATGGACGACCCTCTTATGATTCCTGTCAGAGCCAGGGTCTACCAGGTAGGTGACCGCCCCTTTTGTTTCTAGGATAGGGTAGGGTCCACTCCACTTACCTTGCAGAGCCCTAGGAGCCACAGGCCCAAAACCCACACCACCTGTCTTGGCTGGAACTCAACCATAGCAGCCTTTTGGCATTACCAGAGCTTCTGGAGCTAGGCTGGCCTTAACGTTTTTGCTTGCTATTTCCATGTACTCATACATCCTGGAGCAAAAGCCAAGCACATAGTCCACTATATCTGCTAAGGTTCAACAAGAGGTTTCTCCAATCCCTCCTTCACAAGGCACAGTGGTCCCGACAGGAAAGCCAAACAGAAGCTAAAATAAGGAGGACCCAACTCCCTTCTATGGCCCTTCCCAATAGGCAAAAAGCAGCCATGGAAGTAAGATATCCCATCTTCTTTTGAGTTTTTTAGGAAGTGAGAGCAATAGGGTGAATTGTACCCAGATGAGACTTATCTCCTTCAAACATGCCCGCAAAGAGTTTGGTCTAAGCCAGTGGCAATTTTTACAACATGCGGGCTTGGCAGACACAACTAAGCACACATGGCCATGCTATGCGACAGCTCCGCCGCATACTCAAACCCTTGAGATACTGCTAACTTATGGTGCTTGTAGACACCTAATTATGCATCTTTACAGAACAATGCGATCAGAAACAGTAGACACTACACACGGGCCCGAGAGGCCTGGAATTTAGACTTTGACATTCCAATGGAAGGTAAAGACTGGCAGTGGGCCTGTGAACTAATACGCATGATTTCTAGTAATGACCATTTTCAACTGATACATTATAATTTTCTGCAAAGAACCTACTTAACGCCACAAGACCTTTATCGAATGGTTGTGTCTTGCCCAGATATATGCTCGCGCTGCAACAATGTGGGGGCTGATTTCTTACATTAACCATGGCCCTGCGATGCAGTACACTCCATCTGGCAACTAGCTGTCGAAGAAATGGTGCATGCCACACAACTAAGTATTGAGCTGACACCCAAATGTTGTTTATTAAGCCCTCTTTAGATGCTAGAAGGGTGCAAGATAACCTATAAATTTGGTCAATCGCCTACGGTACTGGCATGGCGTAGAATTGCAATCACATGGCTGTCCCAGCATGCCCCAACGATTGCGCTTTGGCATAGAGATGCGCTCGACTGGGCCCTAGCTGAGGAGACATATATGCGCCTTAGCAGAAAGGATGACAAATTTGAGGATACACTAAAGACTTGCCGTGCTCATACAGACAACTCCTAGCTCCTGCTTCCCGAGTGACAACAGACACAGACTCTGGCTCTGAAACTGACGAGGCAGAACACTACGACACTGGGGACGAGCAGGGAGGTGTCTCCACATGATAATTATAAGGTACATTGCCAATTAGGGGAATGGGACATTTATTGATCACCTGGAGGATGGGAAAGCAGATTAGTGCATGTGTAATTATTGACTGCGTCTTGATTAACCTACTTACGTAGAACATATTTGTATGATATGCCTCTGTATACTCTGACTGCCAGGTTGTTTGTTGACAAAATTAACGTACCACCTAGTGAGTTTTACAATTCAAGACAACATGTGCCAGGAGCTCCTTCAAAGTTACTGCTCTTTTTTGAAGGTTGCTACTCATAAGAGTTTTCAGTCTACCTGAGATGAAATAGTATCCAACATTTCTTACAACATGGGCAACTACTGTCGCGGAGTAAGGCTGTGGCAACAAGTGAGTATGGATCCTGAATTCGATTTCCAACCTTGACCTTGAAAGGAAACATCTTGCCAGTCTTTCTATGGAGCCCAACGCGTTTTAACGCTCTAGTCTATCATCATGACCCCCCTCTGCTTCCGTGGGACCGTCTATTTCTGCCTGTCCCTAGACGGTTCAGTATTATACCAGGAAGGGATGGTTGTGACGGAAGTAGAACAGATGCATTAGGAGGCTTCACTCACTTTTGAATTAAATGGCTACTAGATGTGGATTTTTCAGATAAGGTGAATAAGAAAATGTAACAAACCACAGGTCAAAATAAGGATAAGTAGGCACATCACTTCCCGAATTCAGCCCAATGGAAGCACAGATTATGATGGGGAATCTAGGGATACGGGGGTATCAAGGATATATTGCTCCCTAACCAATAACAGTCCAACACTTGACTTGCTCAGACACCAGTGAGAGGCCTAGTTGGGTTCGCTGGTAGACGAGGACTGGCGGGATGCCTTGATGGCTCCTAAAACCATTACTACCTCAGCCAAGCTTCACCTGGTCCAGCTGTACTACATTTGTGGAGCATATCTCACCCCGGTTATCTCCATCGGGCAGGCCTAACAGCCACCCCAGCATGTACACATTGTGGGTTGGAACAGGCTGACTTTTACCATATGGTGTGGACGAGTCCTCCTCTTACCCCATACTGGGAAGCATTGGAATCTGAGCTTACGGACATACTCGGCTGGGAGGTGCCACACAAGCCCCTGAATCTACTCCTGGGGGTTATGGATGGCCTAGACGGACCCTGGGCAGACAAGCTCCTCCTGGGGACTGCCATCATGGTGGCCAAACGGGATTTCGCTAAGACCACTATCACTACACCTTGATCAACTCATAAGATCTGAACATACATTGCGCAGATGTGACGGTTTGTTATTCGTCCCTGAGGCGAAGCAGCATCAATAGATCATGAACAAGGGCGGCCTGACTAAGGTCTTGGCCTGGGAACAAGAATGCTTTTTGCTATAAATAAACAAGCATTTCTGGGTTCGGGCAGAGGAGCACTTCCTATCATTGCAAGATCACTCCATGCCAAAACCTTAACCTAGCTGCTTGCCCATCACTCTGCGAGGAGGGATGTCCAACATGTGAGTAAGACGGGTGTCAGGTAGCACGTAGCAGACAATGAGATAGAGGATAATGAGTGCCATGCCATACCTTCATATGTTTCTCCCCTCCTATAATCTCAGTCCCCTTTTACCAGTTGGCCGCTTTGCTGTCAGCAAGAAGTGGAGAGAGGGGAGAGGGGAATCGGAAGGCAACCCATTTAAGCCAGAGCTGAGGACGGATGTCAGAGGATACATGCTTCAAGAAGGTGGGGGCGGAGAGGACGTAGGGTTGGGCAGTAGTTGGTCCAGCTTATCGCAGCACAGGAACGCGAGGCGGAGAAACCACGAGTGTGGGGAGTGAGGCCACATAGTCAGGACCTGTCCCCAAAAGAAGTCGACGGATAACCGATGGATGTCAGTTGTATACCCAAAACCATCCTATATACAGAAGAAATGGGTTCCGGCTTCTACGCAAGTCTTACACTCAATGGAAAAAACACGACATCCTTATTGGATTCGGGTTGTAGACAGTCCGTCATACAGAGCACACTGGTGAAAGACTTTCAGATCTGCCCGGAGAAAAAGACCCATCTGCTGTGTTCATGGAGACATCAGAACATATTCAATAGCCGAAATCCCCATCAAGTTATCCAATGTCAGTACTCTACTGGTTAGGGTGGGAGTATTGGACAACCTACCTGAACAACTCATTTTGGGCACAGACAATCCAGTATTCATCTTGTTACTCAAATGCACACTGAGGGAGACTTCTATACCCCCTTTACGCTGCTCACACAAGCCCCCTGGCTTTCAGACCGGCCGTTTCAGTATGCTCAATTCCAAGACCCCACCCTCCAGAATGCCTGGCAGCAAGGGAAGAACCCAGTGATACCGTCCTCATTCCCCTTATTCATCATCAAAAACTATTTACTATACCGGATAGGAAAACAAGACGTTACCCCACAGTTAGTGTTTCCCCAGAGATTTCGCTATAAAATATAATTTTTTGCCCATTCATACCTTCTAGCAGGTCACAGTGGGCCTGCAAAAACAACCCAGACTGTGCTGAGATATTTGTATTGGCCAGGGATATTCGCCAATGTAGATAAATACTGCAGGGAGTGTGAAATATGTCAGAAGAAGAACCCCTATAAACCCCCTCTACCAAGAACCTCTTACAACCTCTACCAATCGTCAATAACCCTTTTTAGAGGATAAGTATGGATTTAGTGGGTCCTCTCCCAATATAAAAAAAGTATATATAGCTGCGGACATGGGAGGGGCAACTCCAGACGCACCCGGAAGACATAGTGCATACACTAGTATTTCCGGGAGGTTTACACTCCGACTTTGGAACTAACAGAGGCGGATGTAATGGACTCCCTCAGACATATAGAGATGCCAACCCTTACACCTGAGGCGGCCTTGGAACTGAAGGCGGACCTAACGATTGACGAATTGCAAACTGCAATCCGTTCGATACAATCAGGGAAAGCATTGGGGCCCAATGGGATCCCCATAGAATGGTACAAGCAAATGGCTGAGACTGTAAGCGCCCCTCTATTGGCAATGCATAACGAGAGTCTGGAAAAGGCCGAGCTCCCACTGGACCAACGAATAGCGACAATAGTGGCAATTCCAAAACCCGGTAAGCCCCCAAGGTAAACATCACTTACAACGCATTTTTTACAACGCACTACCATTACATCGCAACCATTACAACGCAAACCATTACAACGCATTGCGCTGGGGGGCGCTCTAGGATAGGGAATATATTTAATTTACTATCCAGCACCTTCCCTGCTATCCACGGGGACTGGAGTTGGAATAGTAAATTAAATAATTCACTATCCAGCGCCTAAAAGCATTATGCGTTGTAATGGACTGCGTGGTAAAAACCGCGTTGTAAAGGCATGCGATGTAAAAGCATGCGTTGTAGTGACACCAATCCGCCCCCAATGGAGTGTACTTCATACCGCCCGATATCACTGCTAACTGTAGAAGCCAAAATGTTAGCTAAATTGCTAGCGAACAGAATGATGGCGCACCTCCCACAGCTGATCCACCCAGATCAATCGGGTTTCATGCCCAATAGGAACACAGCCCTCAACCTTCGACGCGTGCATGGGGCACTGGCACAGGCTCCATCATTGTCAGATCCACCAGTGATATTGTCTTTAGATGCGAAAATGGCATTCGATATGGTGGAATGGCAATATCTATTTGCGGTCCTATCACATATGGGATTTGGTCCTAAATTTAGTGCATGGGTACGACTCTTGTACACTAGACCTTTGGCCCGGGTTATGGCCAATGGCCACATATCAAACTAGATAACGCTGGCAAGGGGGACACGCCAGGGATGTCCCCTGTCGCCACTATTGTTTGCACTGGTATTGGAACCTCTAGCGACATTGATTAGGACGACCCCGTTGCTAAAGGTAATCAGCTGGAGGGAGGGATGGGAAGACCGTCTCTCGCTTTACGCTGATGACATGTTAGTCTACCTTACGGACCCAGAACACGGTATACCAGAGCTTCTTAATATTTGCGATACCCTCGGGAGAGTGTCGGGATACACAATAAACTGGTCCAAATCAGTCATTTACATTCTGAAGGGGCCGGAGCCGGCACTCCCCGCCAATTGCCCACTAGTGTTAGCAGAGGACTCCTTTAAGTATCTAGGAATCTATATCACTAAAGACACAACAGACTTCTTTGCTAGGAACTTGGCACCCCTCCTGGAGCGCTTAAGGTGCGTCTTTGCCCCTTACGCTCCTGGGTAGAACGGCATTATACAAAATGATGGCCCTGCCTAGATTTCTCTATGTCCTTGACAATACGCTCCATCCGGTCCCACCCGCTATTTTAAACAAATAGCAGCACAGGTATCGGTCCTTCTTTGGGGTCACCACCTAGCACGCATAGCACAGGCGAAATTATATAAAGTTGGTATGATGGCGGGATTGCACTCCCGAATTTACAATTATATTACTGGGCGGCACAGCTTAAAGTCATCAATCAATGGATACATGCACCTCATGACGACCCAGCATATAGGGCAGATAGGGCACAGTTGGGCACGAATAACATGCTAGCCGTGCTTTACAACAGACGGCTAGCTTCGAAATTGGGGGGACCCACAAAACATGCAGCCACGTTGTGGTACACGGCACAAGCAAGATTGGGATGGAGAGGGGTTGCAACTAAACTTACCCCACTCTGGGATGCCAACGCGCTAGGACATCGGCGGCGCAGTAAGGGCTTTACACAGTGGGACAATATAGGCATCTCCACGGTGGGAGATTTATGGGACAAAGGAACAGCGATACCCTTTACCCAGCTCCAACAACAATATGACCTGGGCCCGAATGAGACGTACAGATACATACAAATAAGACATGCATTATTGATGGTACTCCCGCCTTGATACTGAGGTCCCTGAGGCCTCCCCGCTGGAAGATCGTTTACTCACTGACCGCATGCATAAACGCGCCACATCACTCACATACCGGAAGTTACTCAATAACCTGCCAGACCCCACGGTTACACTACGAGGGAAATAGGCGTCGGAGGTGGGAGACATAGATGATTCAGAACGGCTAGAAGCCCTGGCGTCACCTAAAGAGGTGGGAATCTCTGCCAAGCTTAGGCTAATACAGCTTAAAATCCTGCATCGCATAAACTACACCAGGACCACCTTACACAAACTACAAAGGGCACAACACCCATATTGCCTTCGAGGATGTGGGGAGGAGGGTACTTTTCTCAACACCATATGGGAATGTCCAGCAATAGTAAATTATTGGCGTCCGGTATTACGCACAATATCACAAACAATGGAGGTATCCCTTCTGCCAGAACCGCGAAGATGTCTACTAAATGTACGGGAGCCCTATGACCTCACACGCCACGGACAAACTTGGGTCACGTTGGGTCTCATGATTGCTAAAAGGGATATCGCACAGAAATGGGGAGCAGCAGAGTTGCCCTCACTAGCAGCCTGGTGCAGAAACATGGATCTTGCTATGATCACCGAACACACAGTGTACGCAACTAGAGGGAGCCCACGAAAATGGAATAAAATCTGGGTGGCCTGGAACACTTTCCGAGGGGACATTTGTGATCCGCTGCCGGAGTCTGACACAGACAGCTCGGATGAAGAGTGAAAGGGTGGGTGGAAACAGGAAAGGGACGGAGGTATTGTAGGAACTGCTAAGAGATGTAAAGTGTGATAATGCTTTTGTAGAGAATTTAAGTTTGAACATATGTAAAGTAACCAGGCGAGATGCTCGTCTGATAACGGTCTGTATTGCCAATTTGATGTTTGTCTTTAATAAAAACATTAAAAAAATGTTTTTTAAAAGGATATATCTATATACTGGTTATTGTCGATTACGCAACTCGATACCCAGAAGCATTACCCCTATGAACACCAAGCACGAAAATTATCAGTGAAAAAATACTAGAAAGGTTTTCGAGGGTAGGATTTCCCAGAGAGATTTTGACAGACCAGGGAACCCCCTTTGTTGCACGTTTAATTAAACAAGTCTGTAAAACCTTGAATATTACCCAAATAGGAACATCAGCCTATCACCCTCAGACAGATGGTCTGTGCGAGCGATATAATGCCACCTTAGAGCAAACCATGAAGAAAATGCTAACCACCGAAGGGAAAGAATGGGACATGTTGCCTCTCGTCCTCTTTGGTATTAGAAGCCAGGTTTAGAGAAGCTTGGGTTGTTCTCCCTTTGAACATCTTTACGTGAGACAGCCACAAACCTTGCTAGAAATGACAAGAGAATCGTGGGAACAAGAGAAACAAGAAGACACGCGAAACCTTCTAGAATACACCCAAAGCCTAAGAAAGTGCATACAGAAACTGTGAGATTTTGCTCACGACAACCTAGATAAAGCTCAAAGAAGCCAGCAGATGCCTTACAATAAAGGAAAGCAGTGGCAACAGTTACAGGCCCATGACTGTGTGCTCCTACTCCTACCTTTCTCTATACCCCATAAACGGGCAGAATGGAAGGGACCATTTGAAGTTGTTGAAAGGATAGGCCTCACTACTTACCGGTTATGCCTTTCCTCAACTAAAACCCAGATATACCACATAAATCTGCTAAAGAAATGGTTGGGACCCCTCCCCAAAGACAACCATTACGTGCTGTCTGACTCAAAACCCATTCATTCAACAGTGACTCAATTGCCCATAAACGAAGATCTAACAGAAGAACAAAAAGTGTCTCTTCAGGCCCTCTTAGAGTCCTTCTCCTCCATTTTTTCCGACCTCCTGGGAAAAACAACAATAGTCGAGTCTGGCTTCTCCCCTCTCACCGGAGTGCCCGCCGGGTGCTGTGGCGGTGGATGGCGGCGGAGCCCCTGGACAGTAGCGGTTGGGGCTGCAGTGCTGCTTAGGAGAGCTGGGCGGCGGGTCGGCTGGATCGCGGCTTCGGCGGCCCCCGGGAGGACCACGCTGCGATCACACACGGAGAGTAGTCGCCTCATAGCCCCGCCCCCCCAGGAAGTGCACTGAATAAAACAAAACAACGCTGATAGCACAACCATCGGCTATCAAGTATTAATGGAACCTTTATTTTTATGGAGCCTACAATTGCGAAAGAGGAATGTACACACCAACAACTTGGAAAAAGGGTGTGTTGATGCCAGCAGAACAATCATCTCGTACAAAAAAACGACCCCAGGACTATGGCAAGGTATCGTGCCTCTTGCTCAGTTTTTCATTTTTATTTTTGCACCACTTTTTAAGCTGATTTACATGACTTTACTTTTGTGATCCTTCTGCCCAAAATGGCTGGGGCCATACAATTGTAATATTTACTTGACTCAATTTCCCTGACTTCCTCAGAAAACCAGATCTTTCACCCAAAATGGCTGGGGTCATAAACCTGCAACAACAAATCGCCAGACCCTCACAAAGCTAATTTTAAAGCACTGCCTTCCCCTTGGCCCTCCAAAATAGACATAGGACTCACCTCTACCCTCCCAGTAAGATAGAAACAGGACTTCCTCGACCAGCCCCTGTTTAGTATATGAAACTTGTCTGCATCCCTGATCTCAGGACATAATAACAAACATAGGACTACTATACTCTTTGCTACCTCTCTATCTTGGCGGCCATCTTAGACTAGTCAATCCTCATCTCTTCACCATGCCTAACGAATCGGCCATCTTAGGCTAGTCAAAATCCCTACCCTTCCATACACACTTCTTAACTTTTTCTCCCACACCTCCCTCGCACACACCATAGCTCTTTTCCTCACCTGCCTCTTCCCCTTCATCCAACATCGAACCCACGGGCAAACACACATATCAAATTAATTACCCCCTAGAGCTCTAAAAAAAAAAACGCAAAACGTTTTAAAACACAACTTCTTAAAGTCCCACCCTGAAACCTCCTTTTTAGACACCTACTTCTCCCTCATCAATGGAGCTAAGAGCACCGATATCATTCTTTACACTATACGCAGAGCACAATGGAGGAAAGCATTCCTCACCCTACTCACCATCTCGACCACCAGGAAAACTGCCCATGGCATAACACTTTCCACCACACCATCCCAACTCTACCCAGCTAGAGCATCCATCACTAACTACAACAACGGCACTATCTTAATTCAATCCACAGACAGAAACCTTGACCTATTTGACAACCTGTTCCCCACTTTCAAAGAATACATCTCCAACGCTCAGATCCCACACCATCCGGCCTTCAATCCCAACATCCTCGACCCCACAGCACCACCTACCACTAACACGCACCTCCTCCCTCCACCCAGTACTCTACTCTATCACCCCCCGGCTACATACACTTCACACTCCTCAATCCCAGACACGGATCTCCCCTCCGCCACCAACACCCCCACCCCCTCTACCCCACTCCCACACAACCAGAACCCCACACCTCCGACTAGCTTCTCAACAACCCACCTCACCTGACTGCACCCCATACAACATGACTCTCTCCCAACCCATCTCCCCCCACTCTTTGCACTCCCGCCACTCCTAGCCCTCACTCTCCCCTCAACCTCTCCCCCCACACTCTCACTCCCCTCTACCACACCGTCACCCCCACAACGTCCAGCCTCCACACTTCCCGCAATTGCGTCACCCCTCCTATCATTGATTCCCTGTCCAATAAAACCAACACCATCACCAATCCTTTCACTCCCCTCCCCCCAACCTCCCTACCAACCCGAACACCACACTCACTAACACCTCCAACTCCAACCACTTCACTAACACCCCCACCCCTCTCCCCCCTACTCCAGTAACCTAGACACCTGCTCTCCTTCAGTGCCCACCCCCAACTCCTTACCCAACCCCACGCTGGACATGATTATGTCCACCCTCCTCCAAGTGAGAGAAGAACTCCACACCCTCAAAGAGTTACTCCTCACACACCCCAGACACCCCCTCCTACCACCACTTCTCAACCTAACAACATATCCCCCTCACATCCTACTCACCCCCTACATTGGACCTCTATCCCCTCTCGCAATACCTCCAACCGCCCCCAACGCACTATCAAGACTCTTTCGGACCTCGACATACACACCCTACTCCGCACATATGTCCCGGTTCGCCAAAACCTCTTAGCCACCACAAACCTGTCCATTCCTACGATTCTCTCCAACCCCCTCAGGCACCCCACGAATAACAACAGAGGCTCCGTCCCCAACAACCTCACAAAAGTCCCCCTCACTCTAGATCCCTCCTCCTCCCTCTGCACCCCCAGACTCAAATGCACACTTCTCAACTGTAGATCGGACCAAAGACACTCCTCGGAGGTCGCTGATCTCATCACTACTTTGAACCTTGGCCTTGCCATCCTAACTGAAACATGGTTAACTGAATCTTCTACTCCTATCATGGATATCCTAGTCCCCCCCAACTACTGCATCATTAGACTTGACAGGTCCAGCAAGACAGGCGGTGGAATCGCATGCATCTACAGGAGCAACCTTTCAATTAATAAAGTCACCGCCCCCTCTCTTACCTCCTGTGAATACATCTGCCTTGATGTCATCAGTGAAAACAAACCTGTATGTTCACTACACATCATCTACCACCCACCTGGGGACAACCTCACCTTCTCCCAACAACTCATGGACACAATCTCAATCAACTCAGGACGGCAAAACACACAAATTTTCCTTGGCGATTACAATCTTCACTGGAATGATTGCAGTGACGCAGTGGTAAATAGCCTCAAAAATTTCCTTAACGCTTCTGACCTCACCCAAATTTGCAACAGCCCGACCCATGACAAAGGCTCTATCCTCGACCTTATCATCTCCAAAGAAGGCACTATTTAACTTGATTCAATCCAACCCTGTGACTGGTCAGATCACCATATTGTCACATTCTTCATCAATGAAAAAGTTAAACTTAACCCGGTCCAATCCTCCAAGCCCAAAGTTTGGAAAAGAGACCTGAAGAAACTCAATCCAAACTCTTTACCCCCTAACAGCTACAATCTCCTACTTCCCCCTACCGGCGTTACTGACGTTCAGTGCTTAACTGACCATTATCTCAACGCTATGACCTCAATAATCAACGAGGCTTCACCGATGCAACTGAAAAGAATCTCCACCAAGATCTCCAACCCTTGGTACGATGGGAGTCTCAATGAAGACAGAAGGGCCATGCGAATGGCAGAGCGCACTTAGAGATCTGTTCCCTCGGCTCTGCACCTAAAAACTCGAACACAATCCAAGGAACAACCCCAAGCAGTCGACACTATGGGCAATGCACCTTCCTGTGAAGATTTCTCTGCTTTCTTTAACCAAAAAACTGACAACATAAGGAGCGATCTCCTCATTGACGCAAGCCTTTACTCCAAACCCCACTGCATAACACCCAATGAACCAAAAAACAATGCGACATGGTCCTCCTTTGGCACTTAGTCTGAAGAAGAAATTGACAGACTACTCAGCACCTTGAAACCATCCAATCACCTCACTGACCCTCTTCCTGCTAATGCTGTAAAAGACTTCACCCCTTTGCTCCTCCCTCTCTGGACTAAAATTATCAACAACTCACTTCAACAAGGAACCATCCCTGACTCCCTCAAAGTTGGACAAGTTACACCTTTACTAAAGAAACCAACAGCCGACCCCAATGATCTAAACAACTACCGTCCTATTACCAACATTCCCACTCTCGCCAAACTGTTGGAAAAATGCGTTTAACTACAATTGACAAAGCACATAGAACAGTTTGATCTCCTCAACCCTCATCAATCAGGCTTCCGAGCAGGGCACAATACCGAAACTGCTATGACTCACATAATTGACGACGCCCTCCAAATTTTAGATCAAAACGATACCTGCCTCCTCATCCTTCTTGATCTCTCTTCAGCCTTCGACACTGTGAAACATGAGAACTTACTCGAACTCTTAAACACAAGAATGGGTCTTTCTGGGACTGTTCTTCAGTGGTTCACTTCCTTTCTACACAACAGGTCTCAGAAATTCAAGAGCAACAACTTGATGTCCTCTCCAGTACCTGTATCGTTAGGTGTACCCCAAGGATCCTGCCTATCCCCAACTTTGTTCAACCTAGTTATGGAACCTCTCACCACCTTGCTACAAGCATCCAATGTACACTTTCACATGTACGCCGATGACACTCAACTATATCTCAAACTACAATTCCCCAAAGACATTATGCGTCTGAACTCAACGATCAGAAGCACCCATTCCTGGCTTGCCGATAACCACCTCAAACTCAATGCTATGAAAACTGAGTTTCTTCTGATCTCACCTCCCGCGAAAATCTCTACCACTCAAACCTGGCTTAAACACCTAACTGCACTCAATGTCCAACCGACCATCGTGGATTCAGCAAAATCTTTAGGCATAACACTTGACGCCAATCTCAATATGCAGCAGCATATCAACAAGGCAACTAAGGGAGCGAACTTCCAAATAAATACCTAAGGAAACTTAAACCCTTCCTCCCTGCCAAAGACTTCCAAACTGCAGTACAAGCACTAGTCATCCCGCGCATAGACTACGGCAGCATCGCCCTCTGCGGTCTCCCCTTAACTACAACTGCACCCCTAAGAGCTTCACTAAACGCGGCAGCGAGACTCATCACCGGATCTAAAAAACTCTCACATATCTCCCCTGACTTTAAATCCCTGAACTGGCTGCCTTTTGAAGCCAGAATACATCTGAAAATTGCCTGCATGACGCACAAGGCTATACACCTGAACTCACCCGGCTACCTCACTCAGAAGCTGGCAATTTCAGGCAGCTCCAGAACCACCAGAAGCACAAACAATCTTCTGCTGAAGCCTCGAAGATTCCGGAAGGAAAAAACTTACAAACCCTCCTTCTCAGGTATGGCGCCTAGGATCTGGAACTCACTCCCTCCTGAAACCAGGCTCATCTCCTCCACTCTTCTTTTTAAGAAAGAAGTAAAAGCTATCCTCATGGCTAAATACACTTGAACTACTACTTTTGATCTTTTAAGACTCTGCGTCGATTTGTACTACTTTTTGATCCCTTTGCACATGTGTATTACTTGTATTATCGACCTACCTGATTGTCCATGCTCCCTCTTATTTGTACTACTTGCATTGATGACCTACCTTCCCAACTATGCTCCCTCGTGTACCCACCCTACCACTCACTTATCCCTTGCCAGTTTGTAAAGCGCTCTGTTATCTGCAAAGATCTTGTTCGCGCTATATAAAACTTTCAAAATAAAATAAATAAATAAATAAATGCAATTGTTACCCCACCAAACAAAGTAATAAAACAACACCCCTACAGAAAACAAGCCGGTAGGCGGTACGCAGTTGCTGCTGAAATAGAGAGCATGTTACAACTAGGAGTCATAAAACCTTCCAGCAGCAACTGGTCCTCCGCCATGGTCATAGTTCAGAAACCGGATGGTTCCATCCGTTTTTGTATGGACTTCCAAGCAGTCAATGCCATCTCGAAATTTGACTCATACCCATTACCAAGAGTTGATGAATCGAGAAATTAGGCGAAGCCCGATATATAACCGCAGTCGATCTTACAAAAGGCTATTGGCAGGTACCACTTAAACAGGAAGACCAAGAAAAAAACGCCTTTAGCACCCCTAATGGGTTATACAAGTTAACTGTACTGCCTTTTTGGTTACATGGAGCACCAGCAATATTCCAAAGACTTTTGAACAAAGTTCTTTCCCAACAGCAAGAGTACTCCTTCGCCTACATGGACGATATCATAATATTTAGCCCTAACTGGGAACAACATCTCGTCCATTGTGGGAAGGTATTCCAAGCACTTAGGACTGAAGGGCTCCACGTGAACTCCAAAAAGTCCAGGATAGGCTTCACCAAAGTCAAATATTTGGGCTATCTATTGGGGGATGGGCTATCGCTCTCCAACAAGAGAAGGTGAGTACAGTCTTAGACACCCCCTTCCCTACCACCAAAAAAGGCATTAGATCCCTTTTAAGGCTTACTAGGCTACCACCGCCGGTTTATATCTAATTATTCTGAAATAGCAGCACCACTAACCGACCTACTGAAGAAAGAGAAAAAGAACAAAGACCTGGTAAATCCCCCACAAGCGGCTAGAAAGGCATTCCACGAGCTCAAGCGAGCCTTAACGTCCAGCCCTATCCTTATTTTACCCAACTTCAGGGAACCCTTTATCCTACAAACAGATGCCTCGGAAGTAGGTCTGGGGGGTGTTCTTTCCTAACAAACAAAAGAAGGCCGTGAGCGCCCGGTCCTCTTTATCAGCCGTAAATTATTTCCAAGGGAGAAGAAATATTCTAAGGTTGAGAAAGAGTGCCTAGCTATGAAATGGGCTGTAGAGAAGTTACACTATTATCTGGAGTGATCTCCTTTTGTCCTGTATACTGATCACGTCCCCCTCTTGTGGATGAGTCGTAACAAAGGGAATAACCCCAGCATCCTCAGGTGGTTTATGTGATATTATGTAGGGGCTTTAAAAAATGCACCCAAAGGCTTTTCTAGGCGGATTGCCTACAATGCATGTGTGCGAGCTCATGCACATTGCAGACCATTTGGCAGCGTGTGAGCCTCTCTCTGCACTCATACTGGTTTACACTTCAAAGGAATCCGCTCCCCTCCGCGCAATGCTAGAGCTTGTTGTTTACACACAACACCCCAGCTGCTTTTGACCAGAGGCAACACCTCGCAGCTCTACCTTAGGCATGGATTTGTTGTGTTAACCCATTAGCCCCTGACCAGCTTGCCACCATGTTTTTTTTTTAAACCCACCACCTCCTTTTCCGTGCTCTGTTTTACTCAGCCCCCTGCTTCAGCCATGTCCTGCGCCCTCACTCGTGTAACTGAAGGCACTGGAGTGATTTACATGAGCACCATGTACATTATACTGACACTTAGATACACTGCGCACTCACACACTGCACACTCTCATACTGCGCACTCGCACACTGCACACTCACAGACTGTGCTCTCACACTACTTTAGGCCACACATATTGCGCATTCACACACTGCGCAATCACACACTGCGCCCTCAAACACTAAGCACTCACACACTAAGCACTCACACACTGCGCACTCACACTACTTTAGGCCAGACACACTGAGCCCTCACACTCTTTTAGGCCACGCACACTGCGCCCTCACACTACTTTAGGCCACGCACACTGCGCCCTCACACTACTTTAGGCCACACACACTGCGCCCTCAAACAACTTTAGGCCAAACACACTGCGCCCTCACACTAATTTAGGCCACACACACTGCGCACTCACACACTGCGCACTCACACTAATTTAGGCCACACACACTGCGCACTCACACACTGCGCACTCACACTAATTTAGGCCACAGACACTGCGCACTCACACACTGCGCACTCACACTACTTTAGGCCACGCACACTGCGCCCTCACACTACTTTAGGCCACATACACACTGCGCCCTCACACTACTTTAGGCCACGCACACTGCGCCCTCACACTACTTTAGGCCACATACACACTGCGCCCTCACACTACTTTAGGCCACATACACACTGCGCCCTCACACTACTTTAGGCCACGCACACTGCGCCCTCACACTACTTTAGGCCACACACACTGCGCCCTCAAACAACTTTAGGCCACGCACACTGCGCCCTCACACTACTTTAGGCCACACACACACTGAACCCTCGCACTACTTTAGGCCACACACACTGCGCCCTCACACTAATTTAGGCCACACACACTGCGCACTCACACACTGCGCACTCATACACTGCACACTCACACTACTTTAGGCCAGACACACTGAGCCCTCACACTACTTTAGGCCACACACACTGCGCCCTCACACGCTGCACACTTACACTACTTTAGGCCACACACACTGCGCCCTCACACTACGTTAGGCCACGCACACAGCGCCCTCACACTACTTTAATCCACACACACTGCGCCCTCACACTACTTTAGGCCACACACACTACGCCCTCACAGTACTTTAGGCCACACACACTGCACCCTTACAGTACTTTAGGCCACACACACTGCGCCCTCACACTTCTTTAGGTCACACACACTGCGCCCACACACTGCACCCTCACACACTTTGCACCCTCACACACTCTGCACTCACACACTCTGCACCCTCACACACTCTGCACCCTCACACACTCTGCACCCTCACACACTCTGCACCCTCACACACTCTGCACCCTCACACACCTGCACCCTCACACACCTGCACCCTCACACACACTGCACCCTCACACACACTGCACACTCGCCCTACTTTAGGCCACACACACTGCGCCCTCACACTACTTTAGGCCACGCGTACTGTGCCCTCACACTACTTTAGGCCACGCGCACTGCACCCTCATACTACTTTAGGCCACACACACTGCACCCTCACACTACTTTAGGCCACACACACCGCACCCTCACACTACTTTAGGCCACGCACATTGCGCCCTCACACTACTTTAGGCCACACACACTGCACCCTCACACTCTGCACCCTCACACACTCTGCACCCTCACACAATCTGCACCCTCAATGCAACATAAACTCCAAATACCAGTCAGTGCCACACAATTACACGCCACATAATTACATTGCACTCAATGCAACTTACACTCCAAATATCACTCATTGCCATATAATTACATGCCACATAATTACACTGCACTCAATGCAACATACACTCCATATACCACTCAGTGCCACATAAAACACTCTAATTACACTCTACTGAATACAACATAGACTCCAGACAATACCACTCAGTGCCACATAATTGTATGCTACATAATTACACTGCGCTCAACGTAACATACACTCCATATACCACTCAGTGCCACATAATTACACGCCACATAATTAAACTGCACTCAATGCAACATATACTCCAAATACCACTCAGTGTCACATAATTACACTGCACTCAATGCAACATACACTCCAAATACCACTCAGTGCCACATAATTACACACCACATAATTACACTGCACCCATTGCAACATACACTCCAAATACCACATAATTACACTCTACTGAATGCAACACACACTCCACACAATACCACTCTGTGCCACATAATTATACGCTACATAATTACACTGCACTCAATGCAACATACACTCCAAATACCACTCAGTGTCACATAATTACACTGCACTCAATGCAACACACTCCAAATACCACTCATTACCACATAGTTATATGCAACATAATTACACTGCACTCAATGCAACATACACTCCAAATACCACATAATTACAATCTACTGAATGCAACACACACTCCACACAATACCACTCTGTGCCACATAATTATACGCTACATAATTACACTGCACTCAATGCAACATACACTACAAACAATCACACTCAGTGCCACATAATTACACGCCACACAATTACAATCTACTGAATACAACATACACTCCTCATAATACCACTCAGTACCACATAATTACACGCAACAGAATTACACTCTACTCAATGCAACATACACTCCAAATACCACATAATTACACGTACTCAATGCAACATACACTCCAATTACCACTCAGTGCCACATAATTACACGCCACATAATTACACTGCACTCAATACAACATATACTCCAAATACCACTCAGTGACACATAATTACATGCCACATAATTACACTCTAATGAATGCAACACACACTCCACACAATACCACTCAGTGCCACATAATTTTATGCTACATAATTACAATGCAACATACACTCCAAACAATACCACTCAGTTGCACATAATTACACACCGCACAATTACACTCTACTAAATACAACATACACTCCTCATAATACCACTCAGTGCCACATAATTATATGCTACATAATTACACTGCACTCAATGCAACATATACTCCAAATACCACTCAGTGCCACATAATTACATGCCACATAATTACACTGCACTCAAGGCAACATACACTCCAAATACCACTCAGGAACGCAAGGCGGAGAAACCAGCGGGGGAAGACCGGAAAGACAGAGAAGACCTAACAGCCTTCCGAAAGAGAAAACCGGAGCCCAGGGGAGGTAACAGCTTGGCGGCGAGTGAAACACCCGAACCTGGCGAAGGAGGGAGAGCCGAAACAGATGGAGACCAGACCTCACTGAGGACGCAGAATCACCACGCCATGGCCCCGGAGGGACGTGGCTCTTCCAGGTGCGTGGGCGTCTACAGGCAAAGAGGGATGTGAGAGGAGGCTGAGGGGTGAAAGGGACCCAGGAAAAAGGAAATAAGTGAGACAGAAAAGAAAGACAAGAGTAGAAATCATCGGCTACTCTTCTTCTTTTGGTTGCTCCAACCCCCTCCCTTCACATATATGCATAGCAATTATTTATCCCTGACATCCTCCCTTGATTAAACCATAAAGCAAAAACACTTACCTGAGTCTTTACCTTCTGTCCGAGAGACGACCGCGGCCGAGGCTCACCTAAGGGACTGAAGTGGAAGAACCTGTGGGAAAGAAGAATATAACAGAGACAATCAATCATTGTGATTTCCTGTAATACTAATAAACAGTGCATACCAAGAAATTATTCAATGCAGTGTGCTCCCTCTTGACCGACTCTTCTACAACGGGGAGCTACATACTTTCCCTACAGGGAATGGGAGACAGACACACAGAGACCAACAGACACACACAGACACACACTCAGGAAAGCAAAGTAGGAAAACGCTACATACAGTTTTTATATGCTTGCATATGTACATTATTTTAGAAAGATGGTGAAACTATTGATTTTGTTCAATGTGCTTATTTTGCTAATTACTTTTATCTGCTTCTATTACCATTGCAGCACATAAATTCTATACAAGAATTAGGATGGTTCAATACATAATGAAAATGCTAATGTTATATTATTTTAATTTGATTTCGCACAAGAATTACCACTAAGCAGAAACTCCTTCAAGGAGAAATTTAGGATTAGTTGTAGTACCACTCTATCTTTGTGAAGTTGAAAGAAAGGCTCTTGTATATTTAATGCCTGAAGTTCATCAACTCTCCTTAGTGGGGTTATCGTTATGAGGAAAGCAACTTTCCATGATCGGGATTGTAACGGACATTTGTGCATTGGTTCAAAAGGCGGGCCCATTAGCCTTGTAAGGACTATGTTTAAGTTCCACTCTGGAGCAGGGGGAATACTTGGCGGTATAACCCTTTTTAATCCTTCCATGAAGGCTTTAACCACATATGAACTATGTTTGAAGGCCACAAATGTTTATGCAATTTCCAAAATAGGAGAAAGAAAATGAGAATAAATGAAACATAAGCTATATGCCATTGTCGCATTATGTTGTTGATAAGTTCCCGATTTAAGGGGTAAAAGCTGAGGTCATCCACGACTAGAGTACAACTGGAGATATGTAGATAATCTGCTAATATGAATTTACTATCATAAATACTGGAATACATAAGACTATAGAGATAACCTGTCTACAGCATAAACGTGTACCCAGGGAAAACAGACACTGATATGATATCATTTTGCCCCTCAAACAGGGAGAGCGAAGTCTTGCTTGTACAGGAAAACCCCTACCAAGAAGTCCTGAGGAAGGTGCCACAATATTAAGTGCATAGCACCGAAACGCGTCGACGCATTTCTGAACGAGAGAATCCACTTTAAGCTTAAAATACACACTGGATGTACATGTATTTTTGTCGCACGTGTGTAGGATTGTACATGTCACTTCAAGCTAGTGGATCCGGAAATCCATAGTGGTAAAAATATCTAAGTGCCACCGTTTTAAAAGGGGTCTTTTTGCTTTGTTTCATATGCTGTCTTTGGTAACAATTTTTTGTGTTTATGATATGTAATGTAATGTGTATGTACTTGTATGCTCTATTTCTGTATTGTCCATTTATATCTCATAGATTAACTTTTACTTTTCAGGGAAAGTTCCTTTGAAATTTTAAATGTGTGCATTTTTATTGTAAAATATCTCTTTCTTTTAATAAAAAACTAGATTGTTAACAAATATTTTTCTTTGTGGAAATCATTATGCAAATCTCTCCCCGCTGAACAGTGATCTATAGTAGTTCGTAATCTAGATGCTATAGTGCAACTGTATGGGTATAGATATTTTAGGCTAACAAACATATCCCAGGGATTTCCCTCTGACTTTTAATCACTGGTGCTCCTTCAGTCGACAATTTTGTCTAGACTGTATTACGGGAACTGCCTATACTTGGGCGCGAACAAGGCTAGCGTCAAGCGTCTTCAAAGGGCACAGAATGCAGCTGCTCACATGCTGATGGCCCTTCCGCACACTTGCTCGGTTTCCCATGTACTTCAGAAACTTCACTGGTTACCGATAGAAAAGCGCATTCAATTCAAGGCGCTTTGTTTGGCGCATACGATCTTGTCACCTAAGGCACCGGCGGGACTGACGAGGCTACTAGAGTTCTATGCGCCACAACATCCTTTAAGATCTGCCGCCTTAGCTCTGGTGTGCACCCTGCGTGTCTGGAAAGCCAGAGCGGGTGGCCGTTCCTTTTGCAGCCTGGCCGCGCAACTCTGGAACTCACTCCCTGTGTTCATCAGAGTGATCCGGAATCATCTTGCATTCCGTAAGGCCATAAAGACCTGGCTCTTTCCGGCTTAAAGCTTTTCGTATCTGGTTCTTGTCCGGGAGTCTGTGGTCTGCGCTGGGACGCCCCGTCGCTGGGGCAGCCATGCGCACTATAAATCTGATAAATAAATAAAATAAAATAAATAAATAAATGTTTGTAATTCTGAGGAGATATGATATTATTCTATTCTGACTCGTGTTGCAGGCGAACCCTAGTACGAGTCAACACTAACTGTTTATTGCTCATTTTAAACTAATAAAGAGATTCAATTGAAGGACTCTGAGACTCTGAAAATGCATCTCTGCCACGGACAAGACCTCTCTGGTTGTTTATTCGGAAGCAGGAGCAAATCTTGCAACAATACCTGAACTCCTGACAGTCATCTTCAAAAGTCTGAGTATAAAACAAGCTTGCAAAAACTATTTTCTTTACAGGTGCTTGTTGTTGTCCTAGATATTCATGTATGCATGCGTATCTGCGGTGGCTGTCCTTAAGTGGCATTTTGTTAACTATTCAAAAGTGTACTCAAAGCGAGCTCTGGCTGATGCTTGCGCATCCACGGAGCCATCGTCGAATGAACAGGTTTTAAGTAAAGGCCATTCAAATATTCTCCCTGTAGATGTGCGTGCATCAGTGGTAGAAGCGATCTTTGATGAGATTTGTTAAAGCAAGTGCTATTTGAAGATGCAAGTAGTGCATGCGTGCACTTGCGGCACGTTAGAATGTCAGCGTGCGTGCGAAGTCAGCTCTTTTTGGAAGCACATACTTATGATTGTGGCGCGCCCTTGCTTGCTCCCGCAAAGCGGATGCCGCCACAAGCATGAGCTTCCAAAAAGAGCAGAGCAACGGCTAAATGTCCTCCTATGCAGCACATGCGCACTGCGTATGCGAGACCTAAAAATGGCATCCAGTATGGTACCCTTTACATGGGTGCTTGTGTTTATCAGTTGTTTCAGTTGGATGGCCTCCATGTCATGAATTAATCTAACTGCCGTGGTATTATCAGGTTCATCCAGATGGAAGTTAAAGTCCCCCAATAATGTAATGGAACTCTTGCTGGCCACCATGTCTGCTATTAAGCTGGGAAATTCCACTAGGAATGGAGTGGGGGGTCCTGGGGGTCTATAGAGCAGTGTGCCTGAAAACGGGTTACTAGCCGATGTTTTAGGCTGAATTGTACAGTTTCACTGTTGGTGGTGGCAACGGACGATATCAGGCATTCATAGTCATTTTTGTAAATGATTGCTACCCCGCCTCCCGTTTTTCCCATCCTACCTTGTCTTTGGATAAGGAAATCTGGGGTTAGTCCTTGGATTATGTCAGGGTCGGACCAGTCTTTCAACCACGTTTCAGTAACAAAGAGAATGTCAAGTTCTTCATTCTCTATTAGCATTATGATTTCTGTGGTGTGTGCTGGCAAGGATCTACTGTTAATAAGTCTCATATCTCATTCCTTGTGGGCCTATCTAGTTGTAGTGGCCCTTCAATCTTTTCTGAGTTAAACTTAGTCTGGCAGAGAGGGCATGACATCTTCTTCCCTATCAAGCTTGTTGGCGCTAGAGTCATCTCACAATGTGCTCTACCCGAGTATTTCAATGAGAGTAATACTTCTCTATCATATGTGATGAGCTTACCGTTTTCTGGGACGAATCCAGCATGGTTCCTTGCCCTTGACCGTGTCCGGACGCAGACGCGCTAGCCTTAGGCACGCCAGCAGAGTGCAGCGGGCACCATAAGTACTAACATGAAAAAAAAGTACATATACAGCAAACACTTATTTAAAGGTTAATTGCAGTTAGGAAAAGGAGGTAACTAGGCCTTTAACTTTAGGAACACCTTAATTCTTAAAGGCAGCCACTAGATATACATGCTTTGTTTCCCTACCCCGACTTTACACCCCGCTGGCATCAGTGCGGCCCTCGGTCACACCATAGACCAAACTTTGCGGCCCCCAGGAAAATGTTTGTGTGTATGCGTGATCTAGATCAACAAAAGGCGGGAGTAGTTAGACAGGAGAACGAAACAGAAGCATGCATCTCTAAAAGGCACAAACAGGAACCAATGAAAACAAGCATTGGCATAGCCAATAGGTCTTGCCTTTGGGACCTTATAAGTGTTTCGCCATGCAACAGTTGAAGTTGTTGCACCAAGGATAGTGTGCTGGATAAATAAACACTTATAAGGTCCTAGAGGCGAGACCTACTGGCGAGGCCAATGCTTGTTTACCTGGTGGGCATTGGCTGACCGCTGCCTGGTCACTGAGGCCCTAGTGAGGTTGAGACATATTTGGGGGAGTTTTAGCCTCATCAGATGATGCTCTGCAGGCCCAGGCCCAGGTACAATGAGGCGCAGTCTGTGCTGCCTGGGAGTGTGTTCTTTCACTTTCAATTGACGGGGCTGCCCCCCTTTACTCTGGTGACAGCCAAAAAGGGAATTCAAGTCGATCTTCTCATCAGACTTTTCAGGCGAAAGAAATGTCAACGTTTGCTGAGGCCTTCAAAAGAGTGACCCAACTCCACCAATGAGGGTCAATGAGCATTGTTGATACAAAATAATCATCGATCGATGCAACAACAACAACAACAAATAAACCCCGGAGAGCAGGCTCGAGACCCTCCAGCACCAGACAGTCTTTGTATCTCTTCGCCTCACCTGGGGTTTCATGAGGGTGCTGTGGGCCCTGCTGGGGTCGGGTTAAAAGAGGGCCTGTGGAAGAACAACTGCGCATGCGTCGAGGACAGACACTGCTTCCCACAGCACGGGTTAGAGAGGTCTTTGAATCAACTGCGCATGCGCTGGGGATAGACTCCGCTGTCACCACAATCCCACTCCAGAAATCGATGCAAGAAAAATTCACAGCACAGGCTCCGGCAGCACGGAGCGCAGGAAAGGACGAAAGCTCAGGGCCAGGACATGGGGGGCGGGGTCCTCGCAGGGACAAGAATACCAGTGTCCGCGCGGGGACACGATGAGTGAGATACAACAGCTGCCTCCCGCCGCGGAGCACGAGGCGCCTCGCGCACAGCACGCGCTGAGATGTATTTTAGTGCAAAGTCTCCCAGTTCTGCTCCCCTAGGGGCGTGTCTCTCCTCTGCGCAGGCGCAGTGAGACTGAGCGGCCTCCGTCCAGGACAGTTCACAGACCTATGTCTTCGCTCCGCACATGCGCAGCCGTGTCGCGCGGTCCTGCGCGTGCGCAGCTGTGAGACGCCATTTTTTTTCGTGCGCGATGGTGGCTCGTGCAGCAGCGTGAGCGCGCGCGTCACTCGGGGGCAGTAACACACCGGGACACACTCCTCACAGGCAGCTGGGTCCCCAGCGTGCCCCCACCTCTCCCCCAGACCCTGCAGCCCCCACTGAGCGGTGAACAAGGAGAGGTGAGACACTAATCTCAGTTTCCAAACTCCATTGGTACTATACTCTTTGCGCATGCGCATTTGTTACACTTGGACCCGCTTTAACCCTGCATTGGTGTACTACCCTTGAGCGCATGCGCAGTTGTTAATCCCAGGCGCGTGGGGGCGGGGCCTGTGGTGTGAATGCTCCTCCTCTACCAGGGGTGGGGCCTCTGTGGGGGCGGGGGCTGTGGGAGTGTGGCCTGTGGGGACGGAGACTGTGGGGTGGGGTGGGTGGGGTCTGGAAAAGTGGGGGCGGGGTCAGTGGATGTGAGGGCGGGGTCAAAACATCAAACATGCCCAGACTGGGGGCGTTGCATTATATAGGGAGCGGGCGCCATATGTTTCTGAGTTTGATTTCCTGCGTGCACCGACGCCTGTGTGACCAGAATTTGGAACTCGCTTCCTCCGTACCTCCGCACTGCCACCTCTTTCCGCATCTACCAAAAGGACCTTAACACCTCCGTTGCTCATGGCGAGCGGAGCTTGTTATGCCCGTTGGAACGCTCGCACGCTGGGCTGATTCCCCTGCTGTGCTGAGCGTTCCATTAAACGGGTGCGACCGGAGCGCCGTGGCTCATGCCGAGCTGAGCTCGTCATGAGCACAGGAGGGGTTAAGGTCCTTTTGGACAATGCCACATTACCTCAGTATATGGCTTATGAAGTTTGTTGAGGCATCATTTTGTTATTTTCATTTCAGGCAGGTCTCAGCACGGAAGATACAGGTCAGTTAGGAACGTGGTGACAGCTCATATATACACACACAGGGTTAAGGTAGCACGCGGGTATTCACGTAGCGTTTGAACCATTGGTTGTGGAAGCATGTCATTAAGCACCTTTTTCTACCATTTGATTCAATTTTTAATGTGCATGGCAATTAACTACGAGCAATCGCGGTTGTGGTTTACTGAATTCCCATTGAATATAGCAAAAGATACATGTAGTTTTTTGTTGGTTTATTCCAGTACTCCCCTGAAGAAGGTAGACATACCAAAATGCATTGGGAAACAAGGGACATATGCCTAAAAGCCCCATGGGTGAGACAAATAATCTTAAAAGAGATCCTGGACTGAATGGGAAACCAGTGTAAGTTTCTTCTGGCTAGCGAGGCCGAGGCAAGCCTGGGGAGATTAAGGACCATCTTTGCCGCCGCATTCTGGACCATTTACAAACGATGAATAAAGCTCTTATTTATACCCACATAGAGGGTGTTGCAATAGTCCAGTCTTGAGGAAACTAATGCCACAGTGGCTTGTTTCCGAGCATCGGGGGAAAGATAGTGGGCAATCTTTCTTAGAACCCTGATGATGCCGCAGCAGGTGGAAACAGTACTGCTGACCTGACGTTCAAAAGAAAGCGTGGTGTCTATAAGCACCCCTAGGTACCTAGCGAACTGGGGGGGGGGGGGGGGGGGCAATCCCCAAGTGAGGGTGGCCACCAGTCATTTGACCAGATATCCTGATTACCCCCAAAAATCGACACCTCCGTTTTCTCCCAGGGGTTTTAAGTCTCTTCAGTGACACAAGCTGCAATAATAGTTTTTGTCGTTGCAAAAAAATATGAATGGTCGACGAGTTTCTGTAGGTCAAAGAATGGAAGGGCTGGGGAACTGTCAGTCATCTCACTGCTAAGCAGAGCAGTGTCATGCTTCATCCTCCGTCAGGCCTCTGATTTTGACCAACATCGATTAGAACACTGGGACCTTAGAGACCATCCTTTTAATGAGAAAAACAAAACTACAAGTCCCATAAGCAATAGTGGTGGAAGGTGTCACACATGTCCTGAGACAACATCCGATTCAGCGCATCCAGTTCAATTTTTTAAGTATTTGACACTATATTGAATTTATAACCTTTGTTTTTTATGGTCATGAGTCACCAGAATACTAAAAACGTGTCTTTTATTTTCAAGGTCAATTAAGTAATGGTCACCAGCTTGGAAGCTCTGTTAATTCTTCAGTATTTGTCATTGATCTCCACGTGTGGCTGGTTTGGGTATGCCCCCTGCATCTATCCCGATAACTCGCACAGGTAAGGACCTTGTAGCAGCAACATGATAACCCCATACTCGTCTGTAAGAAGTGCGCTCCGAGGCAGCTATCGGATCATCTTTGTGAAACAAGCAAGCGCCAATATCTGCTATGTACATGTGTTAAATAAAACAGTCAAATCACTGTATACTGTTCCGGAGGTTCAGTCCCAGAGTCATTATCTATAACTGAACGCAGACACCCTAGGAAGCATGTGCTCTTAATACAAGTTGCGTTCACTCACCTGAAGGTGACATGCTTCATCATTGGGCTATACTCCTCACCAGGCCAGCGCTACAATGCCTGGCAGGCACCACAAGAGGGCACTTTGTCGGAAATCTTTTATTAAGTACGCCGGATGAGCATAGTAGGACAGAGGATGTTGTGTCATAAGATGTGAGATTGGTGAAAGTCTGAATATAAGATCAACTATCGGCCAGTTGCAGCAAAATAGTTAATGTGATCTTCCTCGTCCATGTTGAGATTAAAAACGGTGGCAGAGAAATTGAGGAACTAATGGCCCCTATCACTGTGTGAAAGTGTCTATCATCTATGGACCTGCTCGTAAGCTGGGCTCTATACTTTTTTCATGCCCTGAGTAGTCATGGAGCAATCTGTGAGCATTTCATCAGGACCAAATATGGGAAAATGGGTAAATGAGACCTAATCTTCTCCACAGCATGAGTATCTCTGTAACTCAAAGCCCTGCACCGTGCATAGGTGAAAAGGTGCCTATTAACATCTGGTGAGCAACAGGTGAGCACTGCCTAACAGAGTGCACTAGATACGGTAACCCTCCTAAAATGCAGGAGATACTGACTTATCCATTAGCGAGGACGCCGCATCAGAGGGCAACTGGTTTGAAAAGCACATGCTTCCATATAATGTCTGTGGGACTGAACCTCCAGAACAGTATACTGTGAGTTAATTTATATGAAGATTGTGTATACTGGACTGTCATTTTCCTCAGCATCTTTTGTGCTATATAAAATAAAACACTACACACCGGGAGGCGAACACATCTATCATACATTTAATGCAAAAATAGCAAAAGGCCAAGCAAAGTAACAAGTGACATTTGTCTTTGCAATGGACGAGAGCATCCACCCTAAAGCAATTTGGAGAATATAATGCTAATGCTACACAATGTATTTGTATGCACTTTTCTCCTAATACAAGTCAATGAAACATGAACACATGATAGAAACAGTTACTGAAACGACACTAATGAGTAGGAGGCAGGATCTTCTCTCGAGAGGAATGTGAGGAGTCTGTGAGGTGCAGATAAAAGATACACAGAAAAGCTGCAGAATTCACTGTTTCTGGAAATAACACTTCTGTTTGTCAATATTCAATTTACTACAAGATTCAGGAAAGTGTGCAGATGGACATCACTAAATAAGATGGTTCTGGGCCCTAATAGAATCATGTAACTTTGCAGGCATATTAAGGCGAACAGAGACATCAAATTAATATAAGAATATTGTAATTTGGTAATGTAATATATCAATGCACGTTATGGCATTCATGGGTAACCAATTATCGTTATTAAACAGACCCCCCAGGATATAGCGGCATGGATTAGCAAATTTAGCGGCACAAAAATGGAAATTTAGCGGCACAAATATGGAAATTTAGCGGCAATTTAGCGGCATTTTATTTGGCGGTTTTTCCTACAACAAACACAGATATCTTCGTTTTTTTAGTTGTTTAACAACATGAAACTATGTATTTTTGGTTTATTTACAATGTAGACACTTTGTTTGGCTTCAAGGCTGCATATAGGACATAAACTAATGAATAAATGCCCCAAAGCAATCCCCCCAGGGCCCGCCGCTGAAAAGGGCCCTCTCTCAGTATAATTTTAGGTTTGTGAATAGGGGAAAAACCATCCATACATCCATCCTTTACCCATCCTCCCTTCCTTCCATCCACCCATCATTCATCCACCCACCTTTTCACACATCCATCATTCATCCATGCAACCTTTTATCCATTCATCCATCCATCTACCCTTTCATCTTCCCATCCTTCATCCACCCACCCTTTCATCCTCCCAGCCATACATCCATCCTTCACCTATCCACCCTTTCATCCATCCATCCACCCACCCTTTCATCCATCCATCTACCCATCATTCATCCCCCCACCTTTTCACACATCCATCCATCCATCATTCATCCATCCACCCTTTCATCCATCCATCCTTCATCTGTCCACCCTTTCATTCTTCCATCCATACATCTATCCTTCACCAATCTATCCTTCATCCATCCACCCTTTCATCCTCCCATCCATACATACATACATCCTTCATCCATCCACCCTTTCATCCTCCCATCCATACATCCATCCTTCATCCATCCACCCTTTCATCCTTCCATCCATACATCCATCATTCATCCATCCACCCTTTCATCCATCCATTCATCCATCATTCATCCACCCATCTTTTTACATATCCATCCATCCATCATTCATCCATCCACCCACCCTTTCATCCATCCTTCATCCGTCCACCCTTTCATTCTTCCATCCATACATCTATCCTTCACCAATCTATCCTTCATCCATCCACCCTTTCATCCTTCCATCCATCATTCATCCATCCACCCTTTCATCCATCCATTCACCCTTCATTCATTCACCCATCTTTTTACACATCCATCCATCATTCATCCACCCTTTCATCCACCCATTCTTCCGTCCACCCTTTCATTCTTCCACCCATACATCCATCATTCATCCATCCACCCTTTCATCCTTCCATCCATACATCCATCATTCATCCATCCACCCTTTCATTCATCCATCCACTCATCATTCATCCACCCACCTTTTCACACATCCATCCATCCTTCAGCCTTTCATCCATCCATCCACCCATCATTCATCCACCCACCTTTTCTGTGCCTCTCTCAATGGGGGGGGAATCAGTATCTCTCTGCGTCGTCTTCCTTCTTCTTTCCCACTCATGGGAGGGCATCTCTGTGCCTCCCTGCTGGGGGCGGGGGACGTGTCACGGGACCCACAGCTCCAGGTGTGCAACATCCATTGAACTCAAAAGGCCACACTACCCCCACCCCCCAGCTCCCCTCGGCTCGTGTATGTGAGATGCATTTCTAATTATACAAAAAGCAGACAAACAATACATATGAATGAAGAATATAACATAACTCTATTGTCATAGCCATCTTTCTGATGCCCATGCTGTGAGGCAGCATTCTTGGAAAACGTAGCATCTCCCGTTGAAGATTTTTTTTTTTTGTTAAAGGCATTTTTTATACTGCGGAGAAGTCACTAATACCTTGCTCGCGCATTTGTTGTCTTGGTGAGGCTCGGTTGTAAAAAGAGACCTGGTGTCAACCCTCATTAACTGAGATCTGATTTTATTTGCATGGTTTGTTCGATAGAAGATTTCGTAAATTTAATCTGTATAGTTTGTGCTCTGTAGTGCAGTTGTAGTGTTGGTTAACAGTCCGTTTCCCTCTTTTCAGAGTCGGGGAAGATAAGGCTCCAAGAGTTGTGGCTTACATCGACTGTCCTGATCGCCCGAGGTTAATTATTCCAGCCCTAGGCAGAGAGGTCAAAGAAAGGGTGAAACACAAAGACTCATTAACAAGTGAAAGGTCTTTTAAAAGACCTATTAAGTACTCGGCTGCGGGTGGCAGCTAAAAAACAGACTGTCTCTGTGTCCCCGGGAAGCTGCTGACACACACGAGTGGGGAGGGGCGCACAGCCAATTAAAGGCATTGTTTGTTTTGCAGTCTCCCGCCGGTAGAGACACTTTTTTCTAAATATCGCGGCCAATATGGTTATTATCGCGGCCATCGATGTAGTCTGCCGATTTCGCGATTTTTTCGTGAATCGCGAAATCGCGATAAACTGGAGGGTCTGATTAAAGAAACCAGTATATCCAGTTATGCTTTCTCCATTCCTTCTTCCCAGTGGCCACCACTGCTGTTAGCCAGCCATATTCAGCCGTGCCTCCTGTGACTTGGAATCCTGCATTTAATCAGTACCCAAGGTCGTCAATGCATCTAGCCAACTCCAGTCACTGGTGCCACTCGCACCCCACCACCTTTGGGTCTGTTATTCTATTAGCCAGCTCCAGTCAGTAGTAGCCCCTTGGGCCTGTATGTAAGCCTACTAGCCAGCTCCTGTTAGTACTGGCTCCTGGGACCTGTTATCATTCTAGCCAGCTTGAGTCATTAGTAGCACCTTGGGACTAGTGATCATACTAACCAACTTCAGTCAGTATTGCCCCCCTGAGAGCTATTATCTAGCTAGGTAACTCCAGTCAGTAGTGACCCCTGTACCTTAAATCCTGCAAATATTCAAAACCAGAGGTCAGCTCCTTTGCCAACCAGGTCCTGTCAATATTGACATGTATTGTTACCCTGCCTGTAATGAATACCAGAGGCTAGCGTTCTTGCTAGCCAGCTCCAGTCACCAGTGGCCCGTCACATATTATCCTCAATAGGATCAATGCCAAGGCCTGTGCAGCTGCTAACCTGCTCTAGTCAGTAGTGACTTCCCAGACCTGTTATTCTGCATATAATCAGCAAGGCTTCTGCCCTAATAACACTCACCCTACATCCTTATGGTATATTAGCAATGTAATTTATTTACTTACATCATAAGGTAAGTACCGCACTATATCACACGATGCCAAAGACAAATAAAATCAAAAATTGCCTAACCATTCAGCACTCCACCTTGTCAAAAATGACCAAATCACCCCAGGCACTATAGCCTGCCACATCACATGGCACACTCAGCCACAACATGACCAGATACCACAGCAGAGATTTGGGGCCATTAATCCTCTGTTCGAGGCATGTATGCTGTAGATGCACATACTTTGCATACTCCTGCCATCTTGTGTTGGGTTCGGATGTTTGCAAGTTGTTTTTCTTTGAAGAAGTCTTTCCAGTCGCGAGGTAAGGTGACTCCTCCTTTCGGTGATAGTGCGCATGGGCATCGACTCCATTGTTGTTTTTTACCCCAAACTGGTTCAGATGTGTATTGCTGTGCTCTGAAACCGCTCTTCAGGTTCCTCTCAGTGTGCAGTCCACTTTACCCTCAACGGTATTGATTAGGTACGCGTTTCCCTGTTCTCTGCGTTTCAAATCGATCGACAAACTCTCTATTTTCGATAGAAAACCTTGTGGGCAATCATCGGGCCTTGCTGCATAGGGCCAGCCATCTGCAAATGAAACGGATTCCATTTCTGTCCTGGGTGGCACGTCAAGTACCCTCGCACCGACCTACATCAAGTTTGTAACTTGCACCTCTCTCCAGAGCACAAGGAGGAAGACTGCGACGCTTGTAAGTCGCTTCGGTCCAAGAGGACTCTACCCGATCATCAGACTCGATGACGAGAGAGGAAGCGTCAAAGCATTCAACACACTCTGGATATCTTTGCATAAGAATCTGACCAAGAAGAGATAGAAGCGTCCTCCGTAGAAGAAGAGGCCCTCTCGATTCCAGAGTCCGATTCCGTGCTCGAAATCTATCTGGAGTCCCAAGATGTGCCTTCAGGACATGCTTTCGGGGGAAGAATCTGACCAAGACGAGATAGAAGCGTCCGCCGTAGAAGAAGAGGCCATCTCTGTGCCAGAGCGCAATCGTTGGGGCATGCTGGGGCAGCCATGTGATTGCAATCTTACGTCATGCCAGTACCATAGGCGACTGACCAAATGTATAGGTTATCATGCGCCCTTTCTGACAACTAAAGAGGCCTAATAAACAGCATTTGGGTGTCAGCTCAATACTTAGTTGTGTGGCATGCACCATTTCTTCGACAGCTATTTTCCAGAAGGAGTGTATTTCATCGCAGGATCATGGTTAATGTAAGAAATCAGCCCCCACAGTGTTGCAGCGCAAGCATATATCTGGGCAAGACCCGACCATTCGTTGAAGGCCTTGTGGCGGTAAGTAGGTTCTTCGCAGAAAATTATAATGTATCAGCCGAAAATGGGCATTACTAGAAACCATTCATGTTAGTTCACAGGCCCGCTACCAGTCTTGATCTTCCATTGGAATGTCAAAGTCTAAATTCCAGGCCTCTCAGTCCGTGTGTAGTGCCTACTGTATCTGATCGCATTGTTCTGTAAAGATGCATAATTAGGTGTCTACACGCACCATAGGTTAGCAGTATTTCCAGGGTTTGAACATGCAGCGGAGCTGTCGCAAAGCATGGCCAGGTGTGCTTAGTTGTGTCTGCCAAGCACGCATGTTGTAAAAATAGCCACTGGCTTAGACCAAACTCTTTGCGGGCATGTTTAAAGGCGATAAGTCTCATCTGGGTACAATTCACCCTATTGCTCGCATCCCCCTCCCTCCATGCCTGGAAGGACAAACTGAGTGCCATCTGCCTGATTGATTTTAATATCCAGATTGAGAGCTCCCTATGGAATGGTGCGCCCTTAAGTACTCTCACTACAAACCATTGCCATACTCTGGCTGTCTGTCGCACAATATATGGAGTATCTCTTGGTGTACCTGATTCCTCCATTAACACCTCTGGAAGACAACCAGCATCCACCATTTGCTCTAAGAGCCGCATTTCCCAACTAGGGACTGTGTTGAGCCATCGAGCTGCGTGTTGCAATTGAAAGGCATAATATTAGGGGTCCAAATGTGGGACCTCCAATCCCCCGCTGCATAAGTCCTGGCCAAAGCCACTCTGCTATGTGTAATGGCCTTGTTGAAAGATGAAGGGCATGATTGATGGACTTCCTGAAAAACTCAGAAGAAGATGGGATGTCTCACTTCCATGCCTGCTTTTTGCCTGTTGGGAAGGGCCATATAAAGGAGTGGGGTCCTCCTTATTTTAGCTTCTGTTTGGGATTTACTGTCGGGACCACTGTGCCTTGTGAAGGAGGGATTGGAGAAACCTCTTGTTGAACCTTAGCAGATATAGTTGACTGTGTGCTTGGTGTTTGCTCCAGTATGTATGAGTACGTGGAAAAAGCAAGCAAAAACATTGAGGACAGCCTAGCTCCAGAAGCTCTGGTGATGCCAAAAGGCTGCTATGGTTGAGTTCCAGCCTGGGCAGATGGTCTTGGTTTTGGGGCCTGTGGTTCCTTGGGATCTGCACGGTAAGCGGAGTGGACCCTACCCTATCCTAGAAAGAAAAAGGGAGGTCACCTACCTGGTAGACCCTGGCTGTGACAGGAACCATAAGAGGTCGTCCATCTCAACCGCCTTACACCCTACTATGACATGGCAGATGTGACCTTGCTCATGGTTCCAGATGAGGATCAGGAAGCAAAGAGCGAACCTGTCCCTGACCTGTCCAACAATCCAAAAGGTGGGTCAGTGGAAGGTGTGGTCTTGTCAGACACCCTACCTGCCCATCAGGAGACTAATTGCAGGCAAGTCCTAAATCATTTTGCTGAGCTCTTCTTTTTGACCTCTCGCCAGACTAGATGGTGTATCCATGCTGTAGACGCTGATGAAAGACTACCTTTCGAGAATAAAACATACAGGCCGACTGAACATGTGAAAGAGAGCATCACAGCTGAAGTAAGCATGATGCTGGAATTGGGAGTTTTAAAGCCTTCTGAGAGCCCCTGGACCTGCCCAGTTGTCTTAATCCCCAAGCCTCATAACCAGGATGGTAAGAAAGAAATGAGGTTTTGTGTGGACTATTGGGGCGTGAATGCTGTGACCAAAAGCGATGCATACCAAATTCCATAGGCAGATGAACTTATTGACAGGTTGGGAGCAGCCAAGTATCTGAGTATGTTTGATCTCACATCAGAGTACTGGCAGATAGGTCTGACGACTGCAGGAGCAAAAGAAATATCTGTATTTTCAACCCCAGATTATCAGTTCACTGTAATGCCCTTTGGTTTGAGAAATGCACCTGCCACTTTTCAAAGGTTGGTGAACTAAGCCCTTGCTGGATTGGAATACTTGAGTGCAGCATATCTACACAACATTGCTGTCTTTAGCTCCACCTGGCAGGATCACCTGATCCACCTTAGTAAAGTACATGAGGCTCTGAGAAGTGCAGGCCTCGTTATCAAGGCATTCAAGTGCCAGATAGGGCAGGGAAAGGTTGCATACTTGGGTCACCTTGTGAGTGGAGGCCAGGTTCAACTCTTACACCCCAAGATCTAGACCATTCTGGACTGGGTGGCTCCAACTACCCAGACTCAAGTGAGGGACTTCCTTGGCTTCCCTGGTACTATAGGAGGTTTGTGAGGGATTATGGCACCATTGTGGCACCCCTCACAGAACTGACTTCCAAAAGAATGCCCAAAATTAGTGAACTGGACAGTGAGCTGTCTAAAGGCTTTTGACACACTGAAGGAAGCGATGTGCTCTGCAGCTGTTCTGAAAGCTGCAGATTATGTCAAGCAATTCATTGTGCAGACTGATGCCTCTGAACATGGTATAGGAGCAATGCTATCCCAAAAACATGACCAAGGTCAAGATCAGCCACTGGCTTTCATCAGTAGAAGGCTAATCCCCAGGGAACAGCGTTGAACTGCCATTTAGATGGCTGCCTGTGCTGTGGTTTGGTCCCTTGAGAAGTTTATGTCCAACCTGTTTGGCTCTCACTTCCTAGTTCAAACCTACCACAGGCCTCTCTGATGGTTAATACAAATGGCTAAGGTAGTCAATCTCCCTACATGGAATAGACTTTGAAGTGAAACAGAGACCTGGGACTGCCAGTGCAGATGGACTTTCGAGGTTGTCCCATTTAGACGATGTTAAATGTTATGTTATGTTAAAAATACGTATAAATTGCGCGCACACCACAAGGTTTCATGGCGCTGGGGACAAGGGAGTCCTGCCGGTAAGTGATTCATTCATAAGCCTGGCGTAAGAGCCAGGTCTTTAAGAGTTTCCAAAATTGAGGATATGATATCATCGATATAATGTCCTGAGGGACAGAATTCTGAAATTGAGGGGCCATGACTGCAAATCTTAGTCCCCCCCCAATTTCTAGTGTTTAAAGGACGGAGTAGCTAGGGGATTCAAATGGGAAGACCTAAGATCCTGAATGTGGATATGTCTTTGTACCCGAGTAGATACAGGGACTGGGCAGTTGCCATGGGGCGCTTTAAAGAGGAGGCATCCCAACTTGAATGCACTGCGTTCGACTACCAGAAGCCAATGTAACTTTTTCATAAGAGGGGTGACATACTGCATTCTTGCCTGGCGATAGATTAATCTAGCAGCCTGGTTTGGCACTAGTTGCAGTCTTTTAGATTGATATGCCGGAATGCCAAAGTAAAGAGTTAGTGTAGTCAATGTGAGAGATGACTAAGGCTAAAGCAACTTGGGTAAGAGCTTCAGTTGTGAGAAATCTGCTCTTCTCCAGTAATGGGGTAACTTTCATAGATTCACATGCTTGAATCATTTCCCGTCGTCGAAGTGGGATTCCTACGGTACATAGAATAGCAATATAGCAATAGCATAGCGAAAGCATAGCTAAAAGAGAAATAGGAAGTATTGTAACATGGACGTTAATAGGAAAAAACTTGTCACTTTAATAACTTGTCCAAGTCATTAGATATAGTACAAACTCCAGCCAATCAGGTGAAAGCATCCTCTGGAACCTTCTCCTCAGAGGCTCAGGCTCTCAGATTTTCTACCGCACGTCGTGTGAAGGGAGTCTCCCTGAGCTCTGCTCAGTACCTCTACCATTTCCCTTCAGAAACTCTTCAGAATATCTTCACTGCTTTGTCTACTACAAAAAGGTCACTCATCAGACACTATGAGTCTTGTAGGAAACTCCGGCTTCATTCCGAAGACTCCCACAAAAAGTGTGTATATTGCCTCCACCCTGAACATCAGGTGAGAGATTGTAAAATCTGCAGTACTTTTCCTCAAAAGAGACAGAGAGACACGTCTACTTCTGTGGTTACAGAAACTCAAGACCAAGGATAATCCCTTATCAGATGTTATGAGTGACTCCTCTCTCAGGGCTTGTGAGGCAGAGATGGTATCTGCTAAGGCTAAGGTGCTCAAGAAAGACCACACCTCTACTCATGAAGGCCAGACTTCTTCTTCAAAAAGGCTCCTGCTCCTTCTAAGGGACTACTTAAGCCCTCTACACCTCCGAGATCTGCCTCTAAGTCTCAGGCGTCTAAGTCTCTTTCTGAGACAAATTTGCCTAAAAAAATGGGTTCCTGCTACAATGACCACTTCCACCTTCTCTTCTCCTCAACCTACACTGATTATATCGTCAGCGTCCTCTCCGTCGACGTTTGTCATGGTGTCGGTGAAGCCTCACTCGTCTGCCACCTCCCTCACTTTGTTGTCGACCAAAAAGAGGCCTGTCTCCGGTCAGTCGTCGACGGATGCCTCCTCGCTGACGAGACGGTCGATGACTCTTAAGGCTCCACCTGCTTCGTCAACGGTTGCCTTGTCGACCGTTGCCTCATTGACAGCAAAGAAGCCTTTCCTTACGGAACTTCAACCACGCTCTTCGTCGTCAACCGCTGAGTCGGCGGCGGCATCCTTTGTTCCACCTTCAGCTTTGATGTCTCTAGTCCCCTTGAAATCTTCAGCAACACATTTGCCGCCTTCAGGAACAACGGATGTTTCCCTACTTCAATGTCAACGTAGGAACTCTTCTTTGGATCTATTGCCAATTCAACCATCTCCAAATCTTTCTGTGGAGCTTTTTGACTATGGGGCTAATGAGGAGGTTTCGGAAGATGATGACCGGTTCCGTGCTGCTCGTACTCCTTCCGAGCTTCTCATCAAATGACAAGATATTGATGATGACCAAGGATATGATTATTACCCTGAGCCTAATACTCAACCACTACTTGAGAATCCAACTGTGCAGATGCCCATGTCTCTCATCTCTAATTTGCAACATGTGCTTGATGACTACTACTGCCGATTTCCTCCCTCGGAGTCGGCCTCATCTGTCCCACAGATGCCTCTTCCTCTGCCTTCATCGATCATCAGGCCGCTCCCTCCATGGCATTGATGTCTCATCACCCGGAGGACCCACACACAATTGACGATGACATCGAAGAAGGGGAGTGGGTGATAGATCCCTCCTTACTGAGTCGGACAATTATTAAATTCAGACTGCGTCATCTACTGACAAAACTGAAGAGCCGACCTGGCACACATCCCTGTGTGCCATTCCCATGAATACTGCTAGAGGGATGTCTTACACATATCTCGGGCAGTGAGTTAAAATTCTCAGATTTATATAGTGCGGCTCATCACCTGTGATGGTTTCCAGATGCTGTCTATGGTCACGTGGTAATAATGTTAAATTGCCCAGAATCACAGGATGTTGCGCTGAAGCAGAGACTCAAACCCGGATCCCCAGTTCCCAAGTCGGCAGGTCTGGCTGCTGCACCACATCCTCTCCCCCCTGTGAGGGCATATCCGCATGAAATGCCCCTGATGCCCCTGCAATATCCTAGTCGATTCCAGGATATTGTAAGTGACCAGGGAAGTCATAGTAAGTACATAGGCTGGACACTCGTCATTATGAGTTCGCAGCTCCATGATGGCTTCACTGAAATATGTGATGTTTGGCACCAAGCATCTCAACAAAATAAATTTGCACTGATTCCAGTGTAGATTTTATTAACAATTGCACACATAGGGCCCCTCAGAGGGGTCCCCTGAAACCTACCAATCCTTAGTGTGGTCATTGACTGGCCTGAGCCTGCCTGTTACCACCAGAGTGTATTCTGACCTCAGGGGAGAGTGCTTGCGCAATCTGTGGCTGAGAACAATGCCTTTCCTGGGTGGAGGTATTCACGTCTCCCCTGGACAGGAAGAGCCATCCATGGTGGGGAGCTTCAAAGGTCTTGCCTCCTTTGTAGTGCGACCGCAGCCTCTCCTGTTCGAAGAAGCGGGCCTCCGTCGCGTCCTCACCCCCTTTTTGGCGGCAGGACAGGTGGGAAACCTTTGATAGAATAGGAGATGTGCCCCTCCCTCTGTCAACTCCAGCCCTCGGGTGCTGGAGGCTAGGTCAAGTACACTTTTCAGTGCCCACCATCTTGAAGATGGTGGGACTTGTTCAATTAGGGCTAGGACTGTGTCCCCCTCTCACTGAAGGTGGGCATGTTAGAGGACCTGGACACCCAGGCAAAGGGCCCATTGGACACGACCTATCACTTTTTTGTATCGCCCTTAAATCAAGTTTTTAGGTGGCATCCCCAGTCCATGAACTTCAGTTCCTTACCACCTAGTTCCCCCAAGCCGCTGTTACCTACCTGTAAGCAGCCTCTGTCCGATTGCCCCAGTCCCCCTTAATTTGTATTGGGTTTCCAACCTTGAAGTTGCACCTACACCCAGGTGCCCACGTGCCGCTGGTGGTGCACTGTTGGTTCTGAAGTGAACCTTGTCCAATACTGACCTTAACTTCTGAAGAATGGTCTTGTAAGTAGATGTTGGTTATACATTTGTTGAATGTTTTCTTCACCCCATAGGTTAACATTGCAAAGTCTGAAAATTGCACTAATTGTCTACTTTTTATATTGACCAGAATTTCTATTGCAAAACTTATTTACTCAAGATGAAATTCTGTGGTTCCGCAAAATAAATCTAATCAAGTGTCATTTTTAGGTTTCGCACTGCGAACCGATCGCGAAGCGATCGTCGCTGCGAAACTCAATTGTAATCATTTCTGCTTTCAAGGAGTGAAGGGAGACAAGAGACAAGTGATGTGCACTCGCACGTAAACGGATCAGGTCACGCGCGCTTCCTGTCTCCCATGGCTCCTTGGAAGCAGACACACACGCACGCACACACACACATACAGACCCCCCCCGCCGCCACGCATACACACACACATACAGAACCCCCACCCCTGCCGCGCATACACACACGCAGGCACGCACATAGAGACCCCCCCGCCGCCGTGCGCACACACACACACACACACACATACACACAGAACCCCCCGCCTCCGCCCCCCGGCGCTTACACACACACATCCCCTACCTCGTCTCAGCGTGTCTTCCCATCACAGCTTGCGCAGGGACAGCCAACGTGCACGCGCACGGCGACGCCGTCTCCTGCGCTACAACCGTGGTTTCGGTTTCGCGGACTAACCTTGTTCTATATTTCTATAATCAAAATAGGCGCCTCAGACTCCAAGTGCCGCCTCAGGTTGTGACCTTCGCTGTACGTCAAACAACGCAAAATCTGAGCACAAACGCTTAAAAAAAAGAATGCGCACGGATGTTCGACAGAAACGATGTTGGGAATGCCGGTCGTGATCGAAGCAGCGGCGTTTTAATTTTAATCTGCAATGAACATTAGTACTGTCCTGCTGGCATCAGACAAGAATCCCAACGAAATCATTAAAAAAAAATAACAATTCTTGTGTTTTTCGCTAATTTCCCTTGGGAGTATGTTTAATGCTGGCCCGGCGCGTCAGTGCACACCTGTGGGAAGGACAGGAGACCTCACATCGAGAAGGTGCAAAGCGGGGCGTGGGGGGTGTATCTGGTACAGGGGCTCAGTTCTAGTGATGTCAGTGTGTTTCTGGCCGGGGTGCCTTCGGTTAATGCAGCACCGGGGGTGTGAACGCTCGAGGCGGTGTCCCCCGCACACCAGGCCTCGGCGTCGGGATGGAGAGCTGAGACGCAGGTGGAGGTGGACCGAGCCCATTAACTCGAAGGGTTGAGAGAATTGAGTCCGCAGTCTCAAAGTTTGGGGACTCGGATCAGGACTGCTGGGAACGAGATTGTGTAAACCCTTTACAGTGCGGCTGACATGACCCTGCGCTTCAGCAGCGAATGCAGTTTTTCCTAGTCTGATTTAATAACATTATTTATTCCAGGTGGGATTACATTTGCTTTTTGTATCCCCCTCAAGCCTTGCTGAAAGCCCACACTCTGGAGCCCAGGTGCAGAATTCTTTAGGTTAAAAGACTAGATATGCCATTGTGCCTGGCGTGCTCTGTGCACACGGGGAACACGTTTTTAATGTGGCATCGAAGAGGCAGACACCCTCGACTCATCCTTCCGGAGTCATCAAAGGCACCACACAGCAGGAGCATGTCAGGGGTCTTACCCAGGTTTGGGCTCAAGGACAGTGGCCCCCTTGTTGTACGACCGCAGCGCTCCAGTATCGTCCGCATTCTTGAAAATATGCAAAATGAAAGTACACTCTGCTCTTGTCTACTTGGGATGAATCGGTTCCATCCATTGCTATTAGCTGCATTTACATGTTTTTCACTATTTTTTTAGGTTTAGCACTGCGAACCGATTGCGAAGCGATCGTCGCTGCGAAACTCTATTGTAATCATTTCTGCTTTCAAGGAGTCAAGGGAGACAGGAGACAAGTGATGTGCACGCGCGCGTAAACGGATCAGGTCACGCGCACTTCCGGTCTCCCATGGCTCCTTGTAAGCAGACACGCACGCACAGACACATACATACAGACCCCCCCCGCCGCCGCGCATACACACACTCACACACACACACATAGAGAACCCCGCCGCCGCCGGGCATACACACACACATTGAGAACGCCGCCGCGCATACACACACGCACGCACACACACATAGAGAACCCCCTCGCCCCGCCGCGCATACATACACGCACGCACACACACAAATAGAGAACCCCCCACCTCCCCCCGCAGCCGTGCATACACACCCGCACGCACACACAATAATAATAATAAACCATTTATTGAGCGCCTGGTTACACAGAAGACAGTGTGTCCCCGCGCTAATTGCTGCTAAGATTTCAAAAAGACAGATGATAGTAGAGCCATAGGGAGGAGGAGGTTACATGATGGGAAACAGGAATGTCTTAAGTTTACCCCGGAATCTAGTTTCCAAGGGTTCCATGCGCAGATATAGCGGGAGTGCGTTCCACTGTTTAGAGGCCAAGTATCTAAAAGAGCGGCCACCCATCCTGGACCTCTTGACTCGAGGAAGTTTGAACAACATCGTGCCGGAGGATCTTAAATTCCGGGTGGGACGATGTATAGTGATGAGGTTCTGCAGATAGTTCGGGCCTTTACCTTGTGCAATGCGATAAGCAAAGCAGAGGACTTTAAATTTGATCCGCTCCCTAACAGGGAGCCAATGAAGCTTTGCCAACGCGGTTTTACCAGAGGCTCTGCGAGGAAGTCCAAGCACCAGTCGTGCAGCAGCGTTCTGGACACACTGTAGTTGATGGAGTCCTTTCACACTCAAGCCTGCTAGCAGGGTATTTCCATAATCGAGGTGGGGGGTCACCAAGGCATGGACAATAGTTTTTCTGGCACCAATGGGGAGGAGGTCTAGAACCTTCCGAAGGACCCTTAGTACGCTGAGACACCTGCCTGTCAACCTTATTGACGTGTGACTTGGAAGAGAGATCAGAATCAAGCATCACGCCAAGATTTCTTACCGAATCCACAGGGGTGGGTGGGCTACCCAGTTCAGTAGGCCACCACCTATGCGACCAGGCAGATACTGCTTTCCCCACCACTAGCAGTTCTGTTTTTTCGCTATTTAGGCGCAGGCAGTTATTGTTCATCCATGATGCCACTGATGATAAACAGTTGGAGAAATTAGTGGCATCATCACTGTGGTCGGGCGTGAGCTTGAATATTAGTTGGGTGTCATCGGCGTAACTAACAATGGTCATCCCGAGTGCCTCCACCACGTGAGCCAGGGGTTCCATATAGATGTTGAACAAAGTAGGGCTCAAACTTGAGCCCTGAGGAACCCCATGGCTTACCTTCCTAATCGATGACCTAAAGGGTGGACAATGAATTTGGAAGCTCCTATTGACCAGAAAGGAACGTATCCACTCCAACGCCGATCCCTCCACCCCCATCTCAGAGAGTCGGGACAGCAGCGTTGTGTGCAGCACGGTGTCAAATGCTGCGCTTAGATCTAATAACACCAACGCTGCTGTCTCACCCTCATCTACTAGCCTTCTGAGGCACTCGGTGGAATAGAGGACGGCAGATTCCGTAGAATAGCCAGGTCTAAATCCTGATTGGGAGGAATGGAGGAGGACTTCCTCCTCTAGATATGCCATTAGCTGCTTATTCACAACCTTCTCTACAACTTTGGAGCAGAAAGGTAGAAGGGAGATGGGGCGTAGATTTTGGAGTTGAGAGATGTGGATGTTTGGCTTCTTTTTAAGAGGGATCACTTGGGCAGTTTTTCACGCTTCAGGTATATAACATTCCTGAAAGGACAGTGTCACCATATGGCTAATATGGTCAATTAGCATACTTTCCATAATCTCTTTGCAACGTGCCGGAGGGCATACGTCGCTGGGAGAGCCGGATTGTATGCTATTGATGATAGCTAGTAGGTCATGTCTTTCAGGTGTTTTGAAGCATGTAAGATGAGATTTCCTAATGGACCCCGAGCTGTCTCTCATGCCGCCTTGGTGGCCTGAGACATCGACATTGGGTTTAAAAGTGGCATGGATTTTATCGACTTTCTCTAAAAAGAAGTCCGCTACAGAGTTACATATCTCATCAGAGAAAGTATCTTGGGCTTCCAGTCTAGTGGGAACTGTAAGCTCCTTATAAATGACGAAGAGTTCTTTAGTGGGATTGTCTGCCAGCTCAATCCTATTTTTAAGATAAGTGCTTTTCTCAGATCTTACAAGTTTTTGATATTTTTTTAATTCTAGTTTATAAAGAGCTTTATGTTCTGGGGCATAGTTTTTTCTCCATCTCCGCTCCATAGTTTTACATTTAGATTTAGCCAATTTCAGTTTTTCTGAAAACCATGGTGCGGTTTTCGATTGCCTTGCCGGGGGTTTGGTGGTCCAGGGTGCTACTTTATCCAAGGCATTGGACATCCAACTTTCAAAATTGCTCCATACCTCCTGTAAGGTATCACCTAAGGGTAAAGGATGTTCTGATAAGGCGTTTCCAAACATTTCTGATGTAAATTTCTTCCATTTCCCTACGTTTCAGAGGGAGATGTATCCTAGATCTAGTTTCGGGTGGCACATTCTTAAGTTCAAACGGGACGATAGTATGGTCCGACCAAGTTATTTCAATTGGGGGTAGGACTTCAATACCTTCCCAGTTGGCAAGAATGGGGTCTAAAAGGCGGCCAAGTTGATGTGTGGGTGCTGTGGATAACAAATTAACCCCCAGGGGTTTCAGTGCCATAAGCACAGCTTGCGCCTCTCTACATTCTATGTCATCGAAATGGATGTTTAGATCACCCAGAATGAGAAACTTTTTATATCTTAGCACTGATTGGGTTGTTAGTTCCAGGAGTTGGTTCCCAAAGTTAGCAGCACTTCCTGGCGGGCGGTATATCAATAGTCCATTAATAATATTCTTAGGTCCAACTCTTATAGTAAAGAAACCACTCTCACTATTATTGATCTACTGGGAGGGTTTAAGGTATTCCAGAATTGGCCAGGCACGCAACCAAGTAACCGCAAAGTATTATACTGCTATGGAGTATCGAAATCCAGGCAAAAGGGGGGCGGTAATCCCTCGTAACCGCTCAAGGTTGGATCACGAAAATCCACACAAATTGCACAAAAACAACAAAACCCCTGCACTGGATAAACAACAATAATGTCTGGGTGACTTCGAGTTTCAGTAGCATAAGTCAAATGTGCACATCGAAAATGTTCAAAGTCAATAGACTGCAAAGTGCTGAAAAAAGGAATTTCAATGAAGTAAAGTTCTTGGTATAAAACACCGGTTTATTGTTCCTCTTGTACTGGCCAGTACAAGAGGAACAATAAACCGGTGTTTTATACCAAGAACTTTACTTCATTGAAATTCCTTTTTCAGCACTTTGCAGTCTATTGACTTTAAAAATTTTCGATGTGCACATTTGACTTATGCTACTGAAACTCGAAGTCACCCAGACATTATTGTTGTTTATCCAGTGCAGGGGTTTTGTTGTTTTTGTCCACTCTCACTATTAAGTAGTGGGGTCTTGACTAGGGTACATGCCAGATGTAATTTGTAGATAAGGGCTATCCCACCTCCACATTGTTTTTCTCTGTCCAGTCTTAGTAGACTGTAACCAGGGGGAATAGCTTCGAGAGCATCTGGAGATGAGGCGTCATCCATCCATGTCTCTGTAAGAAACATTGCTTCCGGCTTTTTATCTCTTAGCAACTCATAAATCTCAGTTTTGTGCTTAGCCATAGATCTACAGTTTAATAATATCATATTTAATTTAGTGTCTTCTATCACGTCCCTTTGCAGGGACGGTAAAATTTGGTTACACACACACACACACACACACACACACACACACACACACACCTACATACAGAACCCCCCGGCGCTTACACACACATATCCCCTACCTCGGCTCGGCGTGTCTTCTCATCACAGCTTGCGCAGGGACAGCCAACTTGCGCGCGCGCGGCGACTGCGTGACCTGCGCTACAACCGTGGTTTCGGTTTCGCGGCCTAACCTTGCCATTGGCTGTACTGCCGCCAACCGGCACTTGTTATCAGATCCAAATGGCCCTGTTGTAGACAAACCCTGGGAAGTGGACAACGAGAATATATAATATTGTGCTATCTATATAGCGCTTACAGCCACAAACCTTATCTCGGATACACTGTAAAAACCCTTTCTAACACCTCATTCCTATGGTACACATTTAACGAAAGTCTGTGATTGCAGAGCGGTCGTAGATGTCAGCAGCAGGCGGATAACCCACGGAACTATCTTTCAGATGTATTTGTGAAGGATGATCCATGCCAGGCTTTGGGGCCAGCTTTGCATCCTCCATGCACTACCTCTCCGTGAAGGATCCGGTAATTAAAGAGGCACGCGCAGACGACGGGGGCGTGCAGGCGGAGTCCTCAGGGACGGGCAGGTGATGAGTGAGTTGCCTCCTTACAGAAAGTGGCATGGGCTTGGATTTGGTTTCTAGGGACGCATCAGCAGTAGACGGTGACTCACGCACCCCCAGTCGGCGCGGTGACACCCTCGCCTCTCACCTGCCGCCGATTGCGTGCCACAGTCTTTGCCAGGAGTGTAGTGCATACTCCTGCAGGCAGATGCCTAATAATTATTTTATTAAATTGGCAATGTTTATACATATTTAAAAATTGTAGTTACACGACCGGGGCTGCTGGCGCAGGATGCCGGGGCTGTTAAGCTGGCGGGAACCTCCAAGCTGGGCACCCTTGCTCAGCCCATTAGGATAGTTTGTTTCATCCTGCTGCTGGTCTGACTGCGAGAGCAGGTTTTGGGGCTGAGTTCTATGTAGTTCTTCCCTAAAAAAAATTCAACAAACAGTTGTGTCACCTCATCTTCACTTCGAGCATCTGGCGACAAGCAGAGGTTGGGCGTGCACAACATAATAAGGTGGGGGGTGGGCTCAGACTGTGACATCACACGCTGAAAGGGAGGACGCTTTCTGCTATTATAAAGGGTCCTGCATGCTACTACATTTGTATCACTGATCAAATGCAGATGGACTTTACCGTCATTATCCCACCTCACAAACTGATATTAGCTGCCAAGTGGGTAAATGCATTGGGTGGCCCCTAATGCCAGTCCTGTTCTTTTGGGCAGCAGCGTATTTCATTCTGGGTCTTGTAGTTTCACATTTAACTTTGCAAGTTTGGGATTTAACATCCGGTTTTTCAAGAACACTACTACTAGCTATTGTTTTGTTTGTTTAACTGTGTTTGTGCTGCTCTGCCCGTTGGCGCCTAGTCCGTTCTGTGACAGATATAGGGATCGAAAGTTTAGTGGCCCGACCCATCGACATACTCGTTTCTCTCTGCAATCTGCTCGATCCGCTATTACCTGGTCTCAACCTCTCCCTTGGATCACAGCACACCCTCTAGTGTTCCTTCCCTTGTCCTCTCTTCTGCTGAACCTCAAACCTCCAGAGAGGAGCGGGTCCTCTCCTTTGTTCTCGCCCCTCGTCTCAGCCTCCCTCTTTGACGTTACTGTCCCTCTTCTTATGTTGCCGTTCGGACACGCTCGCTGTTACTCCTTATGTAAAGTGCCTCTATTGCCTGCTCGCATTCTTTATGTAAAGGGCCTGATCGTTTTAAATCATATTGTACCCCATTCCTTAAGCGCCTCTCTGCCCACAGCATAATTTAATAATATATTTCCCCCAACCGGTTTGCGGTTTCGTTTCTGCCGCCATTGTGGTTGTTGTTGTGCCTGGAGCCCGCCCTCTCCACCACGCACCCGCCTCCCAGCTGCTCCTCCCTCGCCCCTCCCCTTCCACTATCCATATATGACAGATGCATTCGCGCGCAGCGTTCACGCGCAGCGGTCGCGCCCCATGCGCGCTGAAGGTGCGCCAAAGGTAAGCCCGTCTACGCCCGTCCGCGCCTGGACCGCGCCCAGCGCCATACCCCCTGGCCCCCGCAAACCACACTCCTCCCGCATTACGTTTGACTCCACCACCCTCCTAGCCCTTAACCCCGGACGCACACCACAATGCTACGAAGCTCCATACACAGCTCCGACTCTAACCACCTGAAATGCATCCTGCTAAACACCCGCTCGATCCACAAACACGCCACAGAACTCTGGGACCTACTCGACACTACGTCACCGGACATCGCCTTCCTTACAGAAACCTGGATGAACGCTTCATCAGCGCCCGACATCGCCATAGCCATCCCGGACGCTTACAAGATCATCCGAAAAGACCGTACCAACCAAACAGGAGGCGGCAGCGCCATCGTCCATAAGAACACCATCAGAATCACGACGAGCTTCGACGACCACCTTACAACCGCCGAACACCTCCACTTCCAGATCCACACCGACCCCAGGTCCACACTTAGAGGCACCCTCATCTACAGACCACCAGGAACCCGTAAACAATTCAGCGAAGACATCACCGACTTCATCAGCCCACATGCCCTCCCCTTCGGGAACTACATTCTACTGGGAGACTTCAACTTCCACCTGGAAAAGAAAAACGACTGCAACACCACCACCCTTCTGGACAACCTGGCCAATCTCGGACTCAAACAACTTGTTGACACCCCCACCCACTTAGCCGGACACACGCTCGACCCTATCTTCACCTCCAGCAAACACATCTCCTTCAATCATACCACAGCTCTCCATTGGACGGACCACAGCTAAGTTCACTTCAGCTACAAAACTACCACGACTCACAACCCCCCACAACCTGCTCCTCGAAGAAACTGGAACAAAATCACCACCGACCAACTCCTCACATCGCTCAACCAAAACCCTCCAGCCCTCTCATCGGACCCAAACGAAGCTGCCACCAAACTCAAACAATGGATCACTCACAGCGCTGACGAACTAGCACCCCTAAAAAACCACCAGATCAAACAAGGTAGCAAAAAGGCCCCCTGGTTCAACGATGACCTTAAGAATTCCAAGAAACTATGCCGTACTCTCGAAAAAACATGGAGAAAAAAGCCAACCACTGACAACCTGACCACCTTCAAGGCAGCCACCCGCAAACACCACCAATTGATCCGATCCACCAAGAAATCAGCATTTAAGGATCGACTCGACAACAACGCCCAAAACACCAAGGAACTATTCAACATCGTCAAAGAATTTACCAACCCCACCGCAGCCTCAAACGACATTACTCCCTCCCAAGACCTCTGCGACTCGTTATCCTCTTTCTTCTTCAACAAAATCACTGACATACATAACAGCTTTAAGAACATTTCGAAAGAACAGCCCACCCCACCCATTTCCAAACCCGAACCGCTCTCTAACAACCTCAGCGCCTGGAACCCAATCACCACTGAAGACACCATCCGCCTAATGAACTCCATCCACTCAGGTTCACCAACCGACCCCTGTCCCCACCACATCTTCAACAAAGCAGACTCCATCATCGCACCCCATCTCCGTGATGTCATCAACTGCTCCTTCAACTCCGCTACCTTCCCTGAAAGCTGGAAACACGCCGAACTCAGTGCCCTGCTGAAGAAACCCACAGCTGACCCCTCTGAACTTAAGAACTACCGCCCCATTTCCCACCTCCCTTTCCCGGCCAAAGTCATTGAGAAAGCCGTTAATAGCCAGCTCGCCGCCTTCCTTGAATCCAACAATTCACTCGACCCCTAACAGTCCGGCTTTCGAGCCAAACACAGCACCGAAACCGCCCTCATCGCAGCGACAGATGACATCCGAACGCTCCTGGACAATGGAGAAACAGTTGCCCTCATCCTACTCGACCTCTCCGCCGCCTTCGACACAGTCTGCCATAGCACCCTCATACAACGCCTCAGCAACGTCGGAATACAAGGAAAAGCCTTGTACTGGATCATTTCGTTCCTCGCCGGAAGAACCCAGAGAGTCCGACTCCCCCCTTCAAATCAGAGGCCACCGAAGTCATCTGCGGAGTCCCACAAGGATCATCACTCAGTCCCACCCTCTTCAACGTTTACATGAGTCCCCTCGCATCCATCGCGCGACAACACAACCTCAACATCATCTCCTACGCAGACGACACCCAGCTGATCCTTTCCCTCACCAAAGACCCTAACACCGCCAAAACCAACCTACACGAAGGCATGAAAGAAGTAGCCGAATGGATGAAAAACAGCCGCCTAAAACTTAACTCAGACAAAACGGAAGTCCTCAGCCTAGGATCTTCACCCTCTGCCTGGGACGACTCTTGGTGGCCATCGGCCCTGGGCACAGCACCCATACCCACAGACCACGCACGCAACCTGGGCTTCATCCTTGACTCCTCCCTCTCGATGACCAGACAAGTTAACGCCGTCTCATCCTCTTGCTTCAACGTACTCCGTATGCTCAAAAAAATCTTCGTTGGATCCCCACCGAAACAAGAAAGACGGTCACCCACGCACTGGTCACTAGCCGACTGGACTATGGAAACACCCTCTACGCCGTAACCACAGCCAAATTACAGAAAAAACTCCAACGCATCCAAAACGCATCTGTCAGACTCATATTGGACATCCCTCGCCAAGCTCACATTACCGGCCACCTGAAAGACCTCCACTGGCTTCCCGTCAACAAGAGAATAACGATCCGTCTCCTCACCCACGCTCACAAGGCCCTCTACAAACTAGGACCTGAATGCCTCAACACACGACTGCCCTTCTACACACCCACCCACCAACTAAGATCCTCCAACCAAGCGCTTGCAGCAGTTCTGCGCATCCACAGATCCACCATGGGAGGAAGATCTTTCTCCTACCTGGCGGCCAAGACCTGGAACTCTCTCTCCACTCACCTCCGCCTCACACAGAACCACATTTCCTTCAGAAAGGAACTTAAAACCTGGTTATTCGATAAATAATGCACCCCCTCCCACAAGCGCCTTGAGACCCTATGGGTGAGTAGTGCGCTATACAAATTTCTGAACTTGAACTTGAACTTCCTTGGAACTAGTTACAAAGCAAAATGCAGTTGTCAGGTGTGAAAATGCAGCACGAGTAAAAGTGTGAGGGGACAAAGAAACAAAAAGCCTGAAATGCTCAGGAGTAATTGAAATTAGGTCTGAATAATTGTGCAGCTACAGATTAAGATGCTCATTTAGACTCCAATGAAAACAAGCATTTGGAATGCGATGGGACTCGCATTGACACAAGTCTGAGCTATTGACATTGTAAATAACAATGCCTTTTATTTATGTTTTTTTTTAAAAAATTCAATAAAAGGCATTGTTATTTGCAATGTCAATAGCTCAAACTCACGTCAATGCGAAACCTATTGCATTGTAAATGCTTGTATGAATTGGTCTCAGATTTATTCATTGATTGTGTGTCATTTATTGCCACTGTGTGTACAACAAATGCTTAAAACTACCCTCGGATACGTCTAACTGCTCCCCCACGCTACCACAAAAGAGCATTAGTATTATCTACTTGAGCCTCTGTAAAATCTCTGGGGATCCACTTGACTCTCTGCACACTATACCTCTTTTTGGTATAGACATAGTGAGAGCCAGCTCCCCACGCTCAAGTACTCACACACACTCAGACATAGACGGACAGACACAGACACACACACTCTCTCTCTGTCTCTCTCTCTCTCACACACATTCTCACACATACCCACCCTACCTCACATCAGAAACATATATTTAACTTCTAAATGACACCTTCAACTAGGACCATTAGTAAACAGGTTCATGCAGAATTCAAAAGATCCTACTTGTAAGGATATCTGTGCAGTCATCCCCATGACAGGAAAGAAGAAATGCAAATGAATGAATACAATGCTTTAGGAAGCTAAGCCTTCTTAAATTAAGAAATGAATGAAAGATAAGCCATGAATAGAGAGAAACAGAAAAAGAAATAAGAGAGAAAAAAAGAGTAAAATAAAGATAATAAAAACAAGGGACATAGAAAATACGAAAGAAAGAAATGAGGCTCCCCTGTATTATATTCAATGGTGCTTGTAATACAGCGGCCAGGATATCCGTCACGTTTGTGTCTGAGTAACCCGGCCAGTAACACGGCCAGCGAACTCTAAATCAGGCTCTTGACACTTTGCATTGTTGCTGGTGTTAACTGTGCACCATTACTTCCTCAGAAGTCACAGGCAAGAAACACGTGGTCACCTGTAACATAATTTTTATAATTACAAGGGTGTGACAACACCACATAACACCGCATAAACAACACGTGCAGTTTAAACCGCAGGGTTCAAATAAACCCACACACACACACAGCCCGTAAGAATAAACCTGTGCTAAACACACAAGCCTCAATAACAGGTAGATAATACAAAGTCTGATGGACACAATGAAGCAGACCTAGAGATACATGCATAGCACAGACAAGATAAAGGTCTTGATTTAGAGTTTGATGAGCAGGGTACTCCTTCACAAGCGTGGTGGAGTACTCTGTCCAACAAACGGATGGTCTGCCTGTAAATACATCGGATGGCCCTTCCTCTCTAGATCAGGCAGTTTGATGTATTTTTCTCTTATTCAGGACCACCAGGGAATACCTGGCAGTCGTGATGAGAATTTGTTTTTAAATGAATCCCACTTCCTGGGAGTAAATTAATCAGGGAGACAGTTCTAGGGGTGTGAGGGTCATTAGTTATTGCTTTTTAAAAACAAACTCCAGCTTTGGAAGCTTGTTCTTGAAAATAACAAAAGTTGGTGAATGGCCGCCTGAAACATCCCCAAGGGATTCAGAGAATTGTAGATCAACTTCCTATAGATGGTTGAGATTGCTTTTTCGGTCAGGGGATTAGTTAGCAGCTGGGGATGCATCAGGCAACTTCTCCCCTTCCGAGATGTGACCTTGCAGAGCGTGACCCACCTGCAAATGTCAGAACCGTTTTTAGTCACCTAATTCATACTTTTGTTGTAGGATTGTGAAGGGCACAAGCGCCTGTCCCCTCCACACATCGCCCGGCCGCTCCAAGCTAATCAATCCCCATTTTGTGAAGCCCTGCAATCCTCCCACTGCACTTAAGAGATCACCACCATACAGTGGAATCATTTCAGTCAGCTTACCTTCTCAGCCTAAACACTTGGTAGCCTCTCTCCACACCCTTACCACTGTTTAGGTATGAGTAGGTAGGGTGCACTCATACTTTCTTCGATACAGCACCAGGGTGGGGTAACCTCTCTTGCCCATGGTCAATCTATCTACCCGGTTAGTTGGATCCTCACGGTCCACAAACACCCAGATGTTGACAGCCATCAGCTGCGTGGCCCAGTAATACTTGTGAATGCTCCGGACGCCATTCCACCTTAATAAATTCCCCTCTGCACCTTACTCAGCGTGAAGTGCCACCATCCCACAACAGGAGCCAAAGTTCTCGGTCTACCCTTTGAAAGAAAATGTTTGGTGGGATCTTGAAGGACATTTTTTTCACGATGTACAGGAGACCCTGGAGGGTCATCACTTTAAATAGGACCACCCGGTCAAGTAAGGAAAGCGGGAGCGCCCACAAGTGTGGGGTGTCCCAGCAAAGTTGGTCTAATTTCGGAAGTATGCTTCTGCCTGTGACTCTGTTGTAATAAACACGCCCAAATATTTAAAGCCATGTAGTAGAAAAATGTGTAGGATTTGTTCACTCGAGAAGGCTGATTACTTGACCTACAGCAAAACGTCAGCGTAGAGGGAGATTCTCTCATCCCACTCCTGATCAACTGGAATACCCCATATGAGAGGTCCTGGCGAATCCACGCACGTGAGAAGAACATAGGAGACAAGGAACATCCCTGTCGGACGGCAAAAACTCGGGAGGATGTTTTATTGACGCGCATGCGCACTAGAGGGTCCACATACAAGAGCTTGACAGCAGCGCCACTGGTTCAGCAAAGGAATCCCCTGTTGGATGTGGTACGCCATTAAGGTGTCGGAGATATAAGCGCGTTCCCTGGTGTGGCATGAATCCCGATTGATCAGGATGAACCACTGTTGCAATTACTGTCTGCAACGATTTAGAAAAGGGGGTGGTGATGAACAGAGTGTCTGAGTTAAACAGACCACTCTTACCCAGTCCAAAGATCAGGGCTTGATCCATCACCGTTATTTATCTCACTGCCCCATCCCAGCTCAGAACCTGGCTATATGCAAATCAGTCTGTCCCTGGCCCAGTGCATCATGGGAACAGGGCAGACTAAACTACCAAGCCAATTCTTCACCAGAAAGGAGACAAGCTACCGGGGACCGGTTTCTGGCATTTCAGCCTTCTTCGGCCCGGCTTGCTTGAATCCTGATGGAGCAGTGAGAAAGGGACTCATGTCTGAGTATACCCTGCCACACCTATAGTGGCCAAAAACGATTTAGAAAAGGGGGTGGTGATGAACAGAGTGTCTGAGTTAAACAGACCACTCTTACCCAGTCCAAAGATCAGGGCTTGATCCATCACCGTTATTTATCTCACTGCCCCATCCCAGCTCAGAACCTGGCTATATGCAAATCAGTCTGTCCCTGGCCCAGTGCATCATGGGAACAGGGCAGACTAAACTACCAAGCCAATTCTTCACCAGAAAGGAGACAAGCTACCGGGGACCGGTTTCTGGCATTTCAGCCTTCTTCGGCCCGGCTTGCTTGAATCCTGATGGAGCAGTGAGAAAGGGACTCATGTCTGAGTATACCCTGCCACACCTATAGTGGCCAAAAACGATTTAGAAAAGGGGGTATAGAAAAGGGGGTGGTGATGAACAGAGTGTCTGAGTTAAACAGACCACTCTTACCCAGTCAAAAGATCAGGGCTTGATCCATCACCGTTATTTATCTCACTGCCCCATCCCAGCTCAGAACCTGGCTATATGCAAATCAGTCTGTCCCTGGCCCAGTGCATCATGGGAACAGGGCAGACTAAACTACCAAGCCAATTCTTCACCAGAAAGGAGACAAGCTACCGGGGACCGGTTTCTGGCATTTCAGCCTTCTTCGGCCCGGCTTGCTTGAATCCTGATGGAGCAGTGAGAAAGGGACTCATGTCTGAGTATACCCTGCCACACCTATAGTGGCCAAAAACGATTTAGAAAAAGGGGTGGTGATGAACAGAGTGTCTGAGTTAAACAGACCACTCTTACCCAGTCCAAAGATCAGGGCTTGATCCATCACCGTTATTTATCTCACTGCCCCATCCCAGCTCAGAACCTGGCTATATGCAAATCAGTCTGTCCCTGGCCCAGTGCATCATGGGAACAGGGCAGACTAAACTACCAAGCCAATTCTTCACCAGAAAGGAGACAAGCTACCGGGGACCGGTTTCTGGCATTTCAGCCTTCTTCGGCCCGGCTTGCTTGAATCCTGATGGAGCAGTGAGAAAGGGACTCATGTCTGAGTATACCCTGCCACACCTATAGTGGCCAAAAACGATTTAGAAAAGGGGGTGGTGATGAACAGAGTGTCTGAGTTAAACAGACCACTCTTACCCAGTCCAAAGATCAGGGCTTGATCCATCACCGTTATTTATCTCACTGCCCCATCCCAGCTCAGAACCTGGCTATATGCAAATCAGTCTGTCCCTGGCCCAGTGCATCATGGGAACAGGGCAGACTAAACTACCAAGCCAATTCTTCACCAGAAAGGAGACAAGCTACCGGGGACCGGTTTCTGGCATTTCAGCCTTCTTCGGCCCGGCTTGCTTGAATCCTGATGGAGCAGTGAGAAAGGGACTCATGTCTGAGTATACCCTGCCACACCTATAGTGGCCAAAAACGATTTAGAAAAGGGGGTGGTGATGAACAGAGTGTCTGAGTTAAACAGACCACTCTTACCCAGTCCAAAGATCAGGGCTTGATCCATCACCGTTATTTATCTCACTGCCCCATCCCAGCTCAGAACCTGGCTATATGCAAATCAGTCTGTCCCTGGCCCAGTGCATCATGGGAACAGGGCAGACTAAACTACCAAGCCAATTCTTCACCAGAAAGGAGACAAGCTACCGGGGACCGGTTTCTGGCATTTCAGCCTTCTTCGGCCCGGCTTGCTTGAATCCTGATGGAGCAGTGAGAAAGGGACTCATGTCTGAGTATACCCTGCCACACCTATAGTGGCCAAAAACGATTTAGAAAAGGGGGTGGTGATGAACAGAGTGTCTGAGTTAAACAGACCACTCTTACCCAGTCCAAAGATCAGGGCTTGATCCATCACCGTTATTTATCTCACTGCCCCATCCCAGCTCAGAACCTGGCTATATGCAAATCAGTCTGTCCCTGGCCCAGTGCATCATGGGAACAGGGCAGACTAAACTACCAAGCCAATTCTTCACCAGAAAGGAGACAAGCTACCGGGGACCGGTTTCTGGCATTTCAGCCTTCTTCGGCCCGGCTTGCTTGAATCCTGATGGAGCAGTGAGAAAGGGACTCATGTCTGAGTATACCCTGCCACACCTATAGTGGCCAAAAACGATTTAGAAAAGGGGGTGGTGATGAACAGAGTGTCTGAGTTAAACAGACCACTCTTACCCAGTCCAAAGATCAGGGCTTGATCCATCACCGTTATTTATCTCACTGCCCCATCCCAGCTCAGAACCTGGCTATATGCAAATCAGTCTGTCCCTGGCCCAGTGCATCATGGGAACAGGGCAGACTAAACTACCAAGCCAATTCTTCACCAGAAAGGAGACAAGCTACCGGGGACCGGTTTCTGGCATTTCAGCCTTCTTCGGCCCGGCTTGCTTGAATCCTGATGGAGCAGTGAGAAAGGGACTCATGTCTGAGTATACCCTGCCACACCTATAGTGGCCAAAAACGATTTAGAAAAGGGGGTGGTGATGAACAGAGTGTCTGAGTTAAACAGACCACTCTTACCCAGTCCAAAGATCAGGGCTTGATCCATCACCGTTATTTATCTCACTGCCCCATCCCAGCTCAGAACCTGGCTATATGCAAATCAGTCTGTCCCTGGCCCAGTGCATCATGGGAACAGGGCAGACTAAACTACCAAGCCAATTCTTCACCAGAAAGGAGACAAGCTACCGGGGACCGGTTTCTGGCATTTCAGCCTTCTTCGGCCCGGCTTGCTTGAATCCTGATGGAGCAGTGAGAAAGGGACTCATGTCTGAGTATACCCTGCCACACCTATAGTGGCCAAAAACGATTTAGAAAAGGGGGTGCAGTGAGCTAAAAAACGGTGTTGGATCTAGCCCTGATCTCTTGACTGGGTGAGAGTTTTCTGCTTAATTCAGAGACTCTGTCCCTCACCACCCCTTGTTGTAAATATTTTTGTCCACCCTAAGCGTGGAAGGGTATTCTCAGATGTGAGACCCTTGCTCATTGCACAGTCAGGATTCAAGCAAACCGGGCCGAAGACGGCTGTAATGCCAGAAACCGGTCCCCGGGAGCTTGTTTCCTTCCCAGTGTAAGAATTGGCTTTTGTAGTTTGGTTTGCTCTGTTCCCATCATGCACTGGGACAGGAACAGTCTAATTTGCATACAGCCAGATTCTGAAACTGGGATGGTGCAGTGAGCTAAAAAACGGTGTTGGATCTAGCCCTGATCTCTTGACTGGGTGAGAGTTTTCTGCTTAATTCAGAGACTCTGTCCCTCACCACCCCTTGTTGTAAATATTTTTGTCCACCCTAAGCGTGGAAGGGTATTCTCAGATGTGAGACCCTTGCTCATTGCACCGTCAGGATTCAAGCAAACCGGGCCGAAGACGGCTGTAATGCCAGAAACCGGTCCCCGGGAGCTTGTTTCCTTCCCAGTGTAAGAATTGGCTTTTGTAGTTTGGTTTGCTCTGTTCCCATCATGCACTGGGACAGGAACAGTCTAATTTGCATACAGCCAGATTCTGAAACTGGGATTGTGGAGAAGCGTGGCTCAGTGGTTAGAGGCGGCAGACCCGGAAGCTGAGATCGGCCGTGGACCAGGGTTCGATTCCCCGCCTCGGCGGGTCTCGGGCTCAAAATTGCACGGAGTCGACAATTCTCGCTCCGGTGCCTACTCGACTCACGGGGTCACACTCTGCGACTCTGGGCAATAGCTTGCTTAATCTCCACAACGGCCCCTCGCGGTGGGATGCCTGGCTTTCACCTTGTGGATACCCGGCCGGGGTATCTCACAGGGGAATACCAGGACGGGTTCCCTAAGCAAGTGCCTTGAGACCCCTGGGTTAAAGTGTAGCGCTATATAAATCGAAACACATTTACATTTACATTTACATGGTGCAGTGAGCTAAAAAACGGTGTTGGATCTAGCCCTGATCTCTTGACTGGGTGAGAGTTTTCTGCTTAATTCAGAGACTCTGTCCCTCACCACCCCTTGTTGTAAATATTTTTGTCCACCCTAAGCGTGGAAGGGTATTCTCAGATGTGAGACCCTTGCTCATTGCACCATCAGGATTCAAGCAAACCGGGCCGAAGACGGCTGTAATGCCAGAAACCGGTCCCCGGGAGCTTGTTTCCTTCCCAGTGTAAGAATTGGCTTTTGTAGTTTGGTTTGCTCTGTTCCCATCATGCACTGGGACAGGAACAGTCTAATTTGCATACAGCCAGATTCTGAAACTGGGATGGTGCAGTGAGCTAAAAAACGGTGTTGGATCTAGCCCTGATCTCTTGACTGGGTGAGAGTTTTCTGCTTAATTCAGAGACTCTGTCCCTCACCACCCCTTGTTGTAAATATTTTTGTCCACCCTAAGCGTGGAAGGGTATTCTCAGATGTGAGACCCTTGCTCATTGCACCATCAGGATTCAAGCAAACCGGGCCGAAGACGGCTGTAATGCCAGAAACCGGTCCCCGGGAGCTTGTTTCCTTCCCAGTGTAAGAATTGGCTTTTGTAGTTTGGTTTGCTCTGTTCCCATCATGCACTGGGACAGGAACAGTCTAATTTGCATACAGCCAGATTCTGAAACTGGGATGGTGCAGTGAGCTAAAAAACGGTGTTGGATCTAGCCCTGATCTCTTGACTGGGTGAGAGTTTTCTGCTTAATTCAGAGACTCTGTCCCTCACCACCCCTTGTTGTAAATATTTTTGTCCACCCTAAGCGTGGAAGGGTATTCTCAGATGTGAGACCCTTGCTCATTGCACCATCAGGATTCAAGCAAACCGGGCCGAAGACGGCTGTAATGCCAGAAACCGGTCCCCGGGAGCTTGTTTCCTTCCCAGTGTAAGAATTGGCTTTTGTAGTTTGGTTTGCTCTGTTCCCATCATGCACTGGGACAGGAACAGTCTAATTTGCATACAGCCAGATTCTGAAACTGGGATGGTGCAGTGAGCTAAAAAACGGTGTTGGATCTAGCCCTGATCTCTTGACTGGGTGAGAGTTTTCTGCTTAATTCAGAGACTCTGTCCCTCACCACCCCTTGTTGTAAATATTTTTGTCCACCCTAAGCGTGGAAGGGTATTCTCAGATGTGAGACCCTTGCTCATTGCACCATCAGGATTCAAGCAAACCGGGCCGAAGAAGGCTGTAATGCCAGAAACCGGTCCCCGGGAGCTTGTTTCCTTCCCAGTGTAAGAATTGGCTTTTGTAGTTTGGTTTGCTCTGTTCCCATCATGCACTGGGACAGGAACAGTCTAATTTGCATACAGCCAGATTCTGAAACTGGGATGGTGCAGTGAGCTAAAAAACGGTGTTGGATCTAGCCCTGATCTCTTGACTGGGTGAGAGTTTTCTGCTTAATTCAGAGACTCTGTCCCTCACCACCCCTTGTTGTAAATATTTTTGTCCACCCTAAGCGTGGAAGGGTATTCTCAGATGTGAGACCCTTGCTCATTGCACCATCAGGATTCAAGCAAACCGGGCCGAAGACGGCTGTAATGCCAGAAACCGGTCCCCGGGAGCTTGTTTCCTTCCCAGTGTAAGAATTGGCTTTTGTAGTTTGGTTTGCTCTGTTCCCATCATGCACTGGGACAGGAACAGTCTAATTTGCATACAGCCAGATTCTGAAACTGGGATGGTGCAGTGAGCTAAAAAACGGTGTTGGATCTAGCCCTGATCTCTTGACTGGGTGAGAGTTTTCTGCTTAATTCAGAGACTCTGTCCCTCACCACCCCTTGTTGTAAATATTTTTGTCCACCCTAAGCGTGGAAGGGTATTCTCAGATGTGAGACCCTTGCTCATTGCACCATCAGGATTCAAGCAAACCGGGCCGAAGACGGCTGTAATGCCAGAAACCGGTCCCCGGGAGCTTGTTTCCTTCCCAGTGTAAGAATTGGCTTTTGTAGTTTGGTTTGCTCTGTTCCCATCATGCACTGGGACAGGAACAGTCTAATTTGCATACAGCCAGATTCTGAAACTGGGATGGTGCAGTGAGCTAAAAAACGGTGTTGGATCTAGCCCTGATCTCTTGACTGGGTGAGAGTTTTCTGCTTAATTCAGAGACTCTGTCCCTCACCACCCCTTGTTGTAAATATTTTTGTCCACCCTAAGCGTGGAAGGGTATTCTCAGATGTGAGACCCTTGCTCATTGCACCATCAGGATTCAAGCAAACCGGGCCGAAGACGGCTGTAATGCCAGAAACCGGTCCCCGGGAGCTTGTTTCCTTCCCAGTGTAAGAATTGGCTTTTGTAGTTTGGTTTGCTCTGTTCCCATCATGCACTGGGACAGGAACAGTCTAATTTGCATACAGCCAGATTCTGAAACTGGGATGGTGCAGTGAGCTAAAAAACGGTGTTGGATCTAGCCCTGATCTCTTGACTGGGTGAGAGTTTTCTGCTTAATTCAGAGACTCTGTCCCTCACCACCCCTTGTTGTAAATATTTTTGTCCACCCTAAGCGTGGAAGGGTATTCTCAGATGTGAGACCCTTGCTCATTGCACCATCAGGATTCAAGCAAACCGGGCCGAAGACGGCTGTAATGCCAGAAACCGGTCCCCGGGAGCTTGTTTCCTTCCCAGTGTAAGAATTGGCTTTTGTAGTTTGGTTTGCTCTGTTCCCATCATGCACTGGGACAGGAACAGTCTAATTTGCATACAGCCAGATTCTGAAACTGGGATGGTGCAGTGAGCTAAAAAACGGTGTTGGATCTAGCCCTGATCTCTTGACTGGGTGAGAGTTTTCTGCTTAATTCAGAGACTCTGTCCCTCACCACCCCTTGTTGTAAATATTTTTGTCCACCCTAAGCGTGGAAGGGTATTCTCAGATGTGAGACCCTTGCTCATTGCACCATCAGGATTCAAGCAAACCGGGCCGAAGACGGCTGTAATGCCAGAAACCGGTCCCCGGGAGCTTGTTTCCTTCCCAGTGTAAGAATTGGCTTTTGTAGTTTGGTTTGCTCTGTTCCCATCATGCACTGGGACAGGAACAGTCTAATTTGCATACAGCCAGATTCTGAAACTGGGATGGTGCAGTGAGCTAAAAAACGGTGTTGGATCTAGCCCTGATCTCTTGACTGGGTGAGAGTTTTCTGCTTAATTCAGAGACTCTGTCCCTCACCACCCCTTGTTGTAAATATTTTTGTCCACCCTAAGCGTGGAAGGGTATTCTCAGATGTGAGACCCTTGCTCATTGCACCATCAGGATTCAAGCAAACCGGGCCGAAGACGGCTGTAATGCCAGAAACCGGTCCCCGGGAGCTTGTTTCCTTCCCAGTGTAAGAATTGGCTTTTGTAGTTTGGTTTGCTCTGTTCCCATCATGCACTGGGACAGGAACAGTCTAATTTGCATACAGCCAGATTCTGAAACTGGGATGGTGCAGTGAGCTAAAAAACGGTGTTGGATCTAGCCCTGATCTCTTGACTGGGTGAGAGTTTTCTGCTTAATTCAGAGACTCTGTCCCTCACCACCCCTTGTTGTAAATATTTTTGTCCACCCTAAGCGTGGAAGGGTATTCTCAGATGTGAGACCCTTGCTCATTGCACCATCAGGATTCAAGCAAACCGGGCCGAAGACGGCTGTAATGCCAGAAACCGGTCCCCGGGAGCTTGTTTCCTTCCCAGTGTAAGAATTGGCTTTTGTAGTTTGGTTTGCTCTGTTCCCATCATGCACTGGGACAGGAACAGTCTAATTTGCATACAGCCAGATTCTGAAACTGGGATGGTGCAGTGAGCTAAAAAACGGTGTTGGATCTAGCCCTGATCTCTTGACTGGGTGAGAGTTTTCTGCTTAATTCAGAGACTCTGTCCCTCACCACCCCTTGTTGTAAATATTTTTGTCCACCCTAAGCGTGGAAGGGTATTCTCAGATGTGAGACCCTTGCTCATTGCACCATCAGGATTCAAGCAAACCGGGCCGAAGACGGCTGTAATGCCAGAAACCGGTCCCCGGGAGCTTGTTTCCTTCCCAGTGTAAGAATTGGCTTTTGTAGTTTGGTTTGCTCTGTTCCCATCATGCACTGGGACAGGAACAGTCTAATTTGCATACAGCCAGATTCTGAAACTGGGATGGTGCAGTGAGCTAAAAAACGGTGTTGGATCTAGCCCTGATCTCTTGACTGGGTGAGAGTTTTCTGCTTAATTCAGAGACTCTGTCCCTCACCACCCCTTGTTGTAAATATTTTTGTCCACCCTAAGCGTGGAAGGGTATTCTCAGATGTGAGACCCTTGCTCATTGCACCATCAGGATTCAAGCAAACCGGGCCGAAGACGGCTGTAATGCCAGAAACCGGTCCCCGGGAGCTTGTTTCCTTCCCAGTGTAAGAATTGGCTTTTGTAGTTTGGTTTGCTCTGTTCCCATCATGCACTGGGACAGGAACAGTCTAATTTGCATACAGCCAGATTCTGAAACTGGGATGGTGCAGTGAGCTAAAAAACGGTGTTGGATCTAGCCCTGATCTCTTGACTGGGTGAGAGTTTTCTGCTTAATTCAGAGACTCTGTCCCTCACCACCCCTTGTTGTAAATATTACTGTCTGCAGGCATATCTCCAGGGCGTACGCAAGGACCTTAGTCTCAAAATTAAGCGGGGAGAGAGGTCTATAAGACCCACACTCAGTTGCTGGTTTGTCCTTTTTTAGGATGACCACCACCTCAGACATTCTTTGGTCCTCTGGGAGACACCCTTAATTTCAGGCAGTCTGAAACCTCCTCTGGAGGCACTCCCTGATTTTATCCTTCATGCTTTTATATAAATCTATAGGGAGATCATTAGGCCCCGTCGCGTGCCCTGTTTGCAAGGTTCCTATTGTCTTATTTATTTAGTCTACTGTCAGGTCTTGGTCTAGTGCGTCTCGGTCCTCATTCGTTAGCATTGTCAGGGTCAGGTCTTTCAGGAAGTCTCTCCCAGTACTTCCGCCCCCTTTTTGTCAGTGTCCTGGATTGAATTCATCCTATAGCACGCAAGCTGATTCAACAGGCCGCCCGTTCTCCCTAAAATCGAAGTCTGCTCATACAAGCTTTGAACGTCTTGTCTTTTAAATATCACGGATCAACCCTTGGGGGTAGCATGAAGTCCACAACCGGACCAACAAGTTGCACCTCCACCAGCGAATGGTCTGAGATTCCCCCTGCTATGTGCGTAGCGGCTCTAAAATCATCTTTATGGACAGTCTGGGTGGAAAGATAGTGCAGGCATGCCAGACTACCATGTGCTGCAGACAGGTGCGTCCGGTTCTGATCCCCTCTTCCCCTCTAGGGGCATTTAGGAGTATCATGAATATAGTATAGGGTCAGTTCTGTCACTCCAGATGCCCTAATGCGTGTATGCTCTGTCGTAAATGTCTTACTCTTTCACAGGATGAGTCAGTCTTGTCTGGGTCTCTTTCCTGTTTCCGGACACTTGAATGACACGCCCGAAGACTCGAGAGAGCAGTGTCCCACCAGCAGGCTTTTGTGGAGCGCTTTTGTCCTGGTGGTAATGCTGCATTCAGTAGGGCACCCACTCTGTCTTTTCTTTGCAGTTGCCTGAAGATCAGCAGTCCCAAGGTAGCAGTCACACCGGGCCTGTCAGTAAGTGCAGCCCCCTCTGGAGGCCCGACCATCAGCAATTGAGCCCACATTGTGGCCGGCTGGACCACAGGCGTAAGCTCAGACAGGGTGTTCAACACTGGAGTAGTTGTAGTCCCTCATGGGCCTCTGACACAGAGTAGTCAGAAATTCAGCAGCTAAAAGCCCTACACAGGCTCTCCAGGAAGTCAGTAGATTCAGACTCTGTTGTGTTAGGAATTTGGAAAATGCAACCTTGAACGGGACAGTTGGCAGCACACAATCGTCCTACTGGGCCTCAACAATCATGTTGTCGTAGAGTTTTATTTTCTGCCTTGAACTGTTGGGAGAGTATTGGCGGGGTGGGGGGGGAGGGGAAGTCCCTCAGACTAGCTGGTCCTGCTGGATTGCTTTCCGGCCCGCCCTACAGATAACGGGGATGTGTCGGACCTTGCTTCTTCTTCCAGGACAGCCTTGTCCTCCTGCTGGATAGTCAAACTCCCTTCCCTTTCTTACCAGACAGGCAGGCTTCTAGGCAGAGTTCTAGGATCTGCAGGACAGGTACACAGCTTCTCCATTAAGTAATTCAGCCTGCAGGTGATGTCCCCTCAACTTAGATAGGCTGTCAGGCTGACACCATCCCTGGTGGCACAGCAGGCACCTGGGTACTTTGTAGAGCACATTATTCCTTGGTAACAGAGGACTTTGAACTAGGGTATAAAAGAGGGATATATGGTCCCACTTGTATACACAACTGGCAGGCAGATGATGCAGTTTACTCTGTCGCACTCTCACATTGCATTTATCCTCCGCACACCAACACCCTAAACATTCACTTGATGTTATTGCAAAGTCTGGGCACAGGTATAGAAATGGAGCATTACATGGGTGTGTCAGTAGAATATTTTAAGCTTGCTCTGCATCCCAAGACCACTCTTACTGGCTTGTTAGTATACCATCCCCCGGGCACGGCTACTTCCTGGCTGGCCCAGCTTTCGGATTACGTAGCATCGGTTCTCCCAGCGTCCAGCAACTTTTTGGTTGTTGGCGATCTCAACGTGCATTTGGAGGACGCAAAAAACAGCGTGGCCTGCAATCTTATTGCTGACCTCGCTTCTATGAATCTTATTATACATAATAAGGGCCCCACCCATAGGTGTGGTCACTTTCTTGACCCTATCTTTTCCAATATTCCTCAGTTATATTGTTCCTCAGCTTTACCTGTCCTCTGGTCTGATCATTATTTATTCAAGTTTACCGTTGCTATCACTGTAGTATTGCCTAAATGTATAGCCCCAGCGAGTGTCAGAAAGAGAGACTGGAAAAAGTTAGACATTGTTGCTCTCAACAATGCTCTGGCCGATTACCTGCCCACCAGTCTACCGAACCTGGCTGATATGGAAACCGCGGCCAGTGCCGTGAACTCCTGGCTCCAGGAAGCCATTGACACCTGTCTTCCTCTTGCTCATAAGAAAATGGCAATTCACAAAACACCTGCCCCGTGGTATAACGAGACGCTTCAAACTGACAAATACCGATGTAAAAAATTGGAACGCGTCTGGAGAAGGGACTACTCCCCCTCAGCTGGCCTCATCTATAAAACTGAGTTGAAGCGCTACCACAAAGCCTGTGCATCGGCGCGGGCTAACTATGTAAACAGAATTATCTCTGAAGCCGTTAATAAATCTAAAATCATCATCAAGTCAACTTCATTTCGGTTTGTTAATGAACCATAAAAGTACATAACAATTAAAAAAAAAACAACACAAATCTAAAATACTGTTCAGTGTAGTTAAAGACCCCGCTGGTTCTCAGACCACGGCTACCCTTCCCCCTCTATCAAGCAGTAAATGCGATGAACTTGCTCAGTACTTCATCTTTAAAATTGAGAATATTTACCAGGACATTTCTGCCCAAAGAGACAGCAAAACCTCTGTGAACTCGCTTTTTGATACTGGTCTGCTGTTTGCTGTTTGCTCCACGGACCATTGCCCTTGGATACTTGTGTGGGAGCCTCTCATTTTCTGGACGCCCACACCTCGCCGGACCCGCTCCGCGGGTCCCGCATCGTTCCTGAAGCCTGAGGGGAACTGTTGCTTCAAAGACAAGTGCTAGCTGGGGAGTTCAGGGCTGCGAGCGAAGACCGGGACTACAGATCCCAGGAGTCCCCGGTCGGCCGATCACCATCACCTGGCCCGCTCTCCCTGCAAGCGCCGCCCCTAACTCACAGGTGGAGTTAAAACTTCTCCCTTTACCCTCCTCTGTGGGACCTGTCTGCTGTTTGCTCCACAGACCATTGCCCTTGGATACTCGTGTGGGAGCCTCTCATTTTCTGGACGCCCACACCTCACCGGACCCGCTCCGCGGGTCCCGCATCGTTCCTGAAGCCTGAGGGGAACTGTTGCTTCAAAGACAAGTGCTAGCTGGGGAGTTCAGGGCTGCTGCAGGGCTGCGAGCGAAGACCGGGACTACAGATCCCAGGAGTCCCCGGTCGGCCGATCACCATCACCTGGCCCGCTCTCCCTGCAAGCGCCGCCCCCAACTCACAGGTGGAGTTCCTTTCTCCTACTTAGTCCAGCCCTGTGACGCGGGACGCGCGCGGACGGAGGCGCGGGCGAAGACCGGGCAAAGAGCGGGCCGTTTGAGGCCGTTCGAGGACAGCAGAGGACGGCCCGGGCCCACACCCCTGCCTGCAAACTCCAGTAAAAGAAAGAAACGATGTGCACCAGGGAAACCAGGAGCAAATCTTCCTTGGCTGCGGCTGGAGCCGCAAAAGGTACCATCGATAACTATTTTGTTAAAGCTGGATCCCTTTTGATTGAGGAAATAGAGGTCTTGGAGAGAAGAATTTCTCAGGAAATAGATTGGTTAGGAGATCTTCAATGGGACCAATGGCTCAAGCTAGAACTCCGGAGGGGAGATTAGAACCTATTTAACCATTTACCGAGCGATTCAACCACCAACCCAGACTTTACATTAGAGGTTCCGAGTGACCTTGACGATATGAGCCTAATGGCCCTGCCCAAAGCCCAAACTCCCCATAACTCACCTGTAATTCCACCCCCGAGTTTTGAACCAAATATAGCCCCAGTCATTGACAAAGAGACTAACTCTGATCTAACTAGGGGCACCAGGGAAGGCGCCATTCAAAAAAAGAGAAAGGGGGGGACCAAACAAGGAAGGCAGTAGGACAAAAGCCCCAAAATCCAATCCACCAAAGGGTAATGTTACTAACAGCATTAACACCAACATTAATCAGAACATCCCTAGTATAACAATTTCACCTTTGGCCCCCTCGCATACAGCTAACTCGGCTGACTTAAATAACATCGCAGTGGAAGATTCCAGTGATGATATTACACTGGCTGATATAGGTGCACTTCTTAGGTCCTTATTGAGCCCCCTTGAAGCTCGTTTAATCAAGATCGAAGCTAGGCTGGTCAATATTGAAAAGTCTACTGTCCAACTAGCAGACTCAATGAAACTTGAATTGAAAGGAGCTAAGGGGGACATAGATCCAAAATGCACAAAAGGAACTGCGTCCACAACAATCCAAAATAAAAAGGCCCCGGCTATAGCCATTCAGGACCCTCAACCTATATCACTCCAAAAGAAGACCCCCAAATCTCTCCCTAACCTTAACACAAATACTGCCCCTCTAACGACCCGGCAGTCTTCGCTGCCAACTCCCACTACTCTTCCCCCATCCAAAGACCCAGTCACAACCCAGATCACACCTGAGACTGAATTAACTCTTTCGGGGAAGAAATCCATCATTCCCCGTAAATCGAAACCTGTGAATCTTCCACCAGAGGCGTCCCCTTATACTGTGATCCTGACAGGGGTCCCTAAACTAAAACCTGCGACACAAGAATCAATTCCCTCCCTTAAAAATAAAGTCATTAGCTGGCTGTCTATTAATAGACTGCTCCCACATGGCATAACTAGTGACATTATCATGGTAAGGCGGGCCTCGTGGGTGGGATATTCTAGAAAAACAATCAGAGGAGACTGCGTTTTGGTTACTTTTAGAGAGCCAAACACAGCCTCCTACATTTCCACATGGCCTTCTGATGACCAAGGCAGTAACATACAAGTCCTCCCGCTCTCGTTCTTCTACCCTTCGAATTTATATAATTCGGAGGATCAAAGATGGGGGCTACATCAGGAAATGCTGGACGACTGGGGGAGTCGCCGCAGGGAGAGAAGGGATCCTTACTATCAGAAATGCAGAGTCCCTGATCACGTCTTACCATACGGGGAGGAGGCAGGATGGGAGCATAAAGCAGGGAGGAGGGGAGGAGGGGGGGGATTGGGAGAGGAGTTCTAGGGCCGCATAGAATGCACTACCCAGCCCATTTCCCAACCTACAATAGATATAGCAGTCTGGAAATGGTTGACTGACAATTCAACTTACAGGGAAGAGAGTCCACCACAACCATCTGGACAGGGAAGAGCACATCCCCAGAAAGACCGCAATCCACAGGAGCACATAGGGAATTAACACCTCACCACATAACAGAGCCTCCTTTAGTGGACATATCTGAGACTAATTCCAACAACGTTTTGGACCAGGGGAAACTGCCGCCTCTTCCGTTGGTAAACCACGAGACTAATGGCTCTAAGGCCCCAAATACAGGGTCACCCAATAGCAAACCATCATCCATGACAATAATTCCGTGGAATATTGCTGGCTTGGCCAATAAAATCGATAATCTGGAGTGGGTCTCCTTTATCAATTCAAAGAGCGTATGTCTCTTCCAGGAAACCTGGGCTAGAGAAGAACTCATACCACAAGGTTATGCAGTATTCTCTAAACCAGCTAAGTGGGGGGGACGGGGTAGACCGTCAGGAGGGCTGGCAACTTGGGTAGCTTCAGATCTGGGCTGCCAGGCCAGATGTATGGCGACAGGTTCTGATGACATATTGGCTGTCCTCCTTGAGTGGCCTAACTCCACGAAATTGGTGGTAGTCAATGTGTATTCGAGACCTGTACCCACATCACAAGAATCCTCTACTATAGAGGAGCTTTCCTAGTTAGTATCCCAGGGGAACTCCACTGTATAGTGGGTGCTGATTTAAACTCGCACTTTGAACCGTTGCCAGGCCTTCGTGATGGATCCTCCTTTGAAGAAGACTCACGATGGCTAATCCCGGCCACAGTGGCGCCCCCACCCAGAGCTTGGACCCCTCTCGCCCTGCAGATAACCGCCCTTACTTTAAACCAGGGTTTAAGGGCCTGTAATGGGCGTTGCAAATCAGACATGCCCAGCAAACATACCTACAACAAACTAGGTAGCGAATCGCGACTTGACTATATTCTTGTTAAATTACCGCTGTGGTCACAAATCATTGATTTTAAGGTTACCGAGAGATGGGATAGTGACCACAACGCCTTAGAACTTGAATATGTCCTGCCAGCAAAAGAGGATATAGCCCCCGCTCCTAGTAACAATAAGTCAGGCCTGCTCTTGTTAAATAACCGGAGAAGAGTAAGGTGGGAGAAACTGGCCACTAGCAGCAATAAGCTACCAAAATTGTATTCCAGAATTACCCCACTTTTAGAGAGCGCATTCTACACTGGGGCGAAAATAGAAGAAGAGGGTAACAAGGAAAAGTTGGCCCAGATTCACGTAGATTTAATTAGTACCTTGGAGCTGGACCTTTTTTCAAAACAAGAAGGAAAAACCGGCCCAACAACTAAGAGGACATGGTACAATGCTACATGTAGGGACGCAAAAACTAAATTGCTTTTAGCAATAAAGGAGCATAAACCCAGGGATGAAATCCAATCCTGGAGAAGGGCCTATAGGAAACTCCTGGTGAATGTCAGGGCCGAGTGGGACCAACAATACTGGGAAGAACTAGCAATATCACTTACCATCAGAGATTCCTGTAAATTCTGGCGTATAGTGGCCAATGGAACAGAGGAATCATCCTCGGCTATCGAACCGAATATAGCTCCCAGTGTATGGCAGAATCACTTCCAGTCACTGTACTCAATAGAGGAGGGGACACTGACCATATTACCCAACAGGATAGTACCAGATTCCAAAGGGGAACCATTCACAGAAAAAGAGGTGAGGGTAGCTATAGCAGGGTTAACAACTGGGAAAGCCCCAGGCCTTGACGGGGATCTATTCAAGCAAGAACCTGGGATATGGGCCCCCTACCTCATGCTCATATTCAATGCTGTCCTGGGGGGGATGGAGGTCCCCGATACTTGGCTGGGGGCAGAGGTGGTTCCTATCTTGTAAAAGGGATCCCCTCTGCTCCCATCCAATTATCGCCCGATCAGTCTTATTGACGTATCCCAAAAGCTCTTTGGGAGACTGATCTAAGATAGGCTACAGAACTGGATTGAAGAGATGGAGATTTTGACTCCTTACCAGGCGGGATTTAAGCAAGGGGTGTCCACAATCGATCAAATTTTTAGGCTGAACCTGCTATATTGGAAAACAGCACTAATCGAGGGCGGCACTTTGTACACAGTGTTTGTGGAGTTACGTGCCGCCTTCGATTTGGTTCCAAGAGCGAAACTATGGCAGGTTATGGAGGAGATGAATGTCCCGGGAGACATTTTGGCAGTCCTTATGAGACTACACCACAACAACTACACGCGGGTCAGGTGCGGTAGAGGTGGTAAATTAACAGGAAGGTTCCCCGTTTGCAGAGGGGTAAGGCAGGGTTGTGTGCTTGCACCGACCCTGTTCTGCCTCTTTGCGAACGGGGTAATCGCTCATTTGGATAGGATCCCTAATATTGATGCTCCAAAATTGACTGGCAGCAGGGTGCCTGCAATCATGTTTGCAGACGACACCCTGCTGCTGTCTAAAACCCCTATGGGCATACAACGAGTCTTGAATGGTTTTCTGGAGTTCTGTACAGACAGGGGACTCGAAATCAACCCGCAGAAAACCAAATTCATGATTCTCAATCCCAAACCCCTTAACCGCCCACCACCCACCCTAGGCACAGTCCAATTGGAACGGGTCCATACCATTGAATATCTGGGGATTACGCTCAATGAAAATTTAACGTGGTTATCCCATCAGTCAAAAGCAAACATTAAACTGGCACAGTTGGCGGGTTGCATAATGAGATTAGCGAATAAATCACCCTACCGGCCACTCACCCCCGTCATCCAAATTTACAAGGCACAGGCCCGGGGAGGTGTCACTTATTGGGGTGAACTGTGGGGCCATATCCCATCACCAAAAATACTCATCACTGAGAACAAGTTCCTGAGGCAGATCACCGCTCTTCCACTGAGCACTCCAATTCTCCCTCTAAGGTTGGATCTGGGCCTCCGGCCTATAACTGAGGAGTTGGGGTTCAAACCCCTTGCATTTTGGAGACGCCTATGGAGCAGTCCAGATCTCAGTACCTATAGAGCAGAGCTACAGGAATTCCTAATGCTGCCGAATGCCACCAGAACACTGTGGCTAAAATACATTAAGAGAACTTCTGAGGCAATTGGATTCCCTGAACTCTGGTCAGATCCGGCAAACACAAGTAATAGGACCTCCAGAAAAGTACTATCGAGAGCATATTATGATCGAATGCTGTTACAATCCGTTAATGGCATCCGAGATGGATCCCTAACGGATCAGTTCATAAAAACTAAAGACTCTTTATCAACTGGAAAGTGTCCTAGACGCCATGACTCCGGCAATAACCAGGAAATTATTCCTTCAATTGAGATACGGGACCCTCCCCTTGGCATCTTTCACAGCAACATGGCCCTCCCACCCCTCTACAGAAAATTGTCCTGCTTGTGCCCATGTAAAAGAGAACGATGTACATGTGATCTTCTTTTGTCCAGCCTATGAGAGGAGCAGGAAGTACTGGCTCGTTCCTTTACTTAAAAACTTGGGGTTCAGAACTTTTTTGCCTGCCTATAGAGTTTTAAAGACTGATTTGGCCCCAACTCTGGTTTTTGCACTATCCAAATTTTTAACTTCAATGTGGTATGCCCGTAAACGCTATCTTAAGAGACTTGGTGACTCAGTATAGACTTGATTTCTGGCATACCTCAATCATATTAATTAATTACGATCACTGCTCTTATTTAATGCGTTCTTAAATTGTAAATGAATTGTTTTATGATGTCATGTATATCTTTTGTGATCATGTGATCGAAATAAAGATTTTTCGAACTCGAACTCGATACCGGGGAGGTTGTTGACTCCTCTGTGCCGTCCTCGGATTCACTCCTGTCCTTGCCTTATCTCCACCCTTCCCCCTTCTGGAGATCCTGAGCAAAGTTAAGTCAGGCTCTCCGATTGATCCTTTGCCCGTCCCAATACTGTGCTCTCTGGATTCCCCCCAGCTCTTGACGATCTGTACTTTGCTTAATCACTAGCTCAACACTGCTGTTGTTCCCAGTCGCTGGAAGCACGCAATGGTCACCCCGCTATTGAAAAAACATACTGCTGACCCCAACGTTTCCTCTAACTTCCGCCCTATTTCTTTATTTCCTACATTTTCCAAAATCTTAGAGAGGCACATCCACCTGCACCATTCCCAGTTTGTGGCAACAAATAATTAATTACATCCCTCTCAGTCCGGTTTCCGTCTGGGATTTTCCACCGAGACCACCCTCCTTGGCGTTACAGAAAATCTCCGCCTGCTATTGGATCGAGGTGAAACAGTTGCACTGATATTGCTTGATCTCAGTGCAGCCTTCGATACTGTATCTCACAGTATCCTCCTCAGTTCCCTTGCGGCCACTGGCATCGGTGGAAAAGCCTTGGATTGGCTTATATCTTTCCTGATGGACCGGACCTTTCAAATTTTTTCCCACTCCTCCACTTCTAAAATGTATTCTTCCCCATATGGTGTGCCACAGGGTTCAATACTTAGTCCTCTCCTTTTTAATCTTTATGTTACCCCCCCTGGCTCACATTGCACAACATTCCGGCTTGAATTTATTCACTTACGCTGATGACTCTCAAATCGTCTTCTCTTTATCCCAAGTTGACCCAACCTCTACCTCCCCCCTGCAAGCAGGTCTCAGCAAAATATCCAGCTGGATGAATCGCAACCTGCTCAAATTAAATGGCGGTAATGATGGAGCGGTAATTTCTCAATGCAAAACCCTCATGCTACCTCTAATTTACCGCTCAAAAGGTGTTGGGCCCTTCACACCATGTATTACCTTCAGGAGACTTTAATAATCATGAACAGTCAAAAATGCAATTATTATTTTAAGCCAATAAAGAGAGTTGTTGAGTATTTAAAGGGTTTTATTTTCTAGTCAAATGTTAATTTTCTCTGACCCTTTATTCATTAGTAAAATATCAATCAGGTTACAGAATTTGGAAAACAGGAAAAATAGCATTAATACAGAACATATTACAGTCTGCATATAAGCATTACATATAGGAATGTGGCGCAAAATGTCATTCAAAATTCTTAGAGAGTTTCTAAGAAAAAATAGTCTTGCAAGGCTAATCAAAAATCTTCACTAACGGCCCCACCAGACCGCCGGGGATGCCTGGTCTCACCCTGGAGATACCCATTAAGGGACCATCTCTCAGGGAAGCCAGGAAGGGTTTCGCAGCGGTCGAAGCGCCTTGGGACCCTACGGGTAAGTAGTGCGCTATATAAATGCCAATACATTTACATTTACATTTACATTTACATTTACAAAAATCAAATAGTTTGCAAAAATCTCCCATAAAGAGAAATAAATGCATAAGTTAAAAAAAATCTTTTCAGACCTAATTAATTAGTCAAAGCATAACTTAAAGTTTAGCATCTAATTCTATTTAATCCGCTGCACTCTCTGTCTGTCTGTGTCTAAAGAGCAAGCAGGGAGTGAGATAGCCCCTCCTTCACCAGACCTCAAAGGAATGCGCCTGCAGTGCCAAGATATGACGTGGAAGCAAAAAACCTCCCCCTGAATCTCCTCGGACGCCACTCCTCCCTTCAGCAATCTCCCGGGACGTTCTCGTACCTAACCCATAGGCTGTCTGGCCTAATCTGTTCCTTCTCTTCAAGAGCTCACACACCCCCTAATGAGCCTAGAAGCCAGCTGAGCTGAGAAAGCCACCCCCTCCTCCGGAGAGGTAGTATTTATACACAAAATGTTTCAACTTTCAGGAAAACCTGTACTGATTGGTCAGTCATGATGGCATGAGTTTTCATCACCCTGACGCATTCAAAAACCCTGACCTTATTAGTTGTAACAAAAGACGCATACATGAATAATACATTTATAAACATTTGCAACATTTACTAGGGAAAATGTGTCTATAGTGTCCTTCCTTCCTGTCAAAGCGCAGCAGGACGGATACTTTATCAAACTGGTACATTGGCACAATCACAAGAATGTACAGTTCAAGCTGTCCTTCACTTCTTGGCATGAGGAAAGCTGCCACAGTCTGCGCATGCTCCCGTCTCATTAAATTGCAAGCCATAGCTTTGATGGATTCACAGGCAGCCATGTTTTGTGTAGGCCCCAAAAAATAAACAAACACAAGATAACATTAATTTCATGTAAATCAGCCCATTATGTTTCCCAACTTCATACTAATACTCCTTATAAATGTTTACCTAGCCAAGCCACTAGTGTAAACCAGCTTTTCTATTATTTATGACAACATGCAAAATAAATATGCAATGTGCAACAAAGTAAAAGAGGTGTTATTAACTGAAAAATATTTATCAAAATATGCAACAAGTCAAAGTCTTTTAAGACAGAAATAGTGAATGTAGATTGCATGGGATGAGCTGGGAAGAGAGAAACATATTCTATTAATCTTCAAAGCTAAAAAGGCCACTTTTATCTACATTGCAAAAACACATGTTAATTCAGAAAAAGCATGTCAGACTGAATTGGCCTCACTTTCATATTTTTCATGTGCCATGGTTTTAACTTGCACCAAAAGGTGCGTGGCAATTTAAATGCAGTCTGTCTGAAGCACAAAAATGAAACAATGCCTGACTGCAGAAGAAATCTGCTCCATCAATCCACCCTTCTGATAATTCAAATCATAATAACATGATTTATAATTCATCACACATTTCATTTTCAAAAGTGACTTTTTTTTTTAAATTGCAAAAGCTGAGCATATAACAATTGTACTTCTATTTCTAAGGCAAACACAAGTCTATCTGTAATCAGATCATATATAGCCAAGCTCAAATGTTTTAGTGCAGAGTTCTGTAAGTAGCTTCTTGGAACAGTTAGTCTTCTTTAAAATAAGTAACTAAAATAATAAAAAGGAATTCAACAGGACAGTTTCAGCATTTCTTTGCTCTTTGTCATCAGCTTGCCATCAGAATGGCTCGTACAGTGTGGCATTCTCTAATTTTTCCATGCAAATTAGACTACTTAGGTGCTGACAAACTCTGACAGAGCACCATCAATCCTTTGCACTTTTCAACCAATGCCTTTCACTCTTATCTTCACTTTGATCAGATTCAGATGTTTCACCACAGCATCTCTCAAATCAAAGCCGTTGCACCATCCATTATGCAGATCTTGTGTAGCAGCTGCAATCTGGTGAGAAACTGCACACTGTACATCAACCAGACCCACACAGCAATGGCTGGTGTTCACATCATTGTTTTCCACAAGTGCATTTGCATATGCATTTTCAAGCCACTTTAGTGTTGGTGAGACACCGTCTTTTGCAAAAGGTAACTCAGTGCTGCCATTGTGTTGCTTTATTCTGCTTGACACTTCAGGCAGATAGCTGCAATCCATTCCTTGTCCAATCTGTTGTTTTGCACTCATTATCTTTGAGACCACATTATGATCTGATTTCAGAGAAACTGGCAATCTATACCTGGGCATCAGTCTTTGCAATAACACTTTTGCCACTATGCAGTTGTCACTTTTCTCAAAAACAGTTCTGATACAACCCTGTTGTGCTGCTTCAAAAACATTTTCTTGAGCCTCTTTTAATTCACCTTTGAAGATTCCATAGAATGTACATGCTAACAGAATACAAATGTGTGCAACTGAATTAGCATTTCTCTCTCCCATGACAACAGTGACTCTCATTTGAGCAGATGTACTGCATGTTATGGTAAGGGCAATCAATTTCGAATTTTGGGCTGGGGCAACTACTGAAAGCCATGAAGCTTTGACAACATAATGTATAAGGAGCACAGCATGTGCTGCTTTTAATGGGTCACCTTTCAAACATGGGCCATCTACAAAATGGACATTGTTGGGCTGACTCAGACATTCATCATTAAAGTCTGATTTTGGCTTTATGCATATTTTCATGATATTTAGACACTCATATTCATTCTTATCACAAACCAAATCATTTGCTGACATTTCTGTGAAGTTAGGGTCAAAGGTCATTGGGCAATACATCACAGAGCTTTGAACACATTCATCTTTTTGAATAGGCAATGAGAGAGTGCAGCCCTCCCTCTCACTGCAAATTGGTGCATTTTCTTTTAAATAAACTTTCATTCCTAGTGCTGGGGCGCAACATTCTTTCTCTTTCAACTCTAGGAATGCTTTTGTGCAATTGTTGTCCAATGGAAGCGGATCAGACACACCTGTGTGTGTCAGCCTCAGTAAAGGCTTAGCCACTAGGGAAAGGTTTAGTAACCACTCTCTACAGTAGCTAACCATTCCCAAAAATGTCCTGACTTCTTTCTGAATTTGAGGTGGATTTTTCTTGGAAAACATTTCCACCCTTTCTGGTGACACCTTTCTACCTCCCTTTCCAATTTTGTGTCCCAGATATTCATCTGATTTTTGACAGTACTCCTGAATATTCTCATGCAATGGCACTGTTACATGGGCTTTGCAAAAATCAATAAAAGTAAGCCATTCTTCAGCACATGGAATGTGAAAAAATATATTGGCTGGATTCGGTACCACAGGACAACATGAAAAAAATATGCTTTTAATCTCCTGCACTATTCTGTTCTTTTCATTTATTTTCTGTGAGCCTGTGATCAGAAAGTTACACAAACTTCCAATCAATTCCATCAAAAATCCTTTTATTGGTAAAATTCCTGCAACTGATGGTGTTCCTGAATACATGTCATCTGGTTCTAATTTTAATAAGACATGTTCTGCACATTTTATTAATTTTGCATCCTTCTCTGCGAACTCTCTTATTTCTGTGTTTATTATTTTTTCAAAATCAGAAGGTAATTTTTCAACTGTCTTTTCTGAAAATAATGCTACAGCTGTTTCTTGTTGGGCCATTTTAAAATGTACATTCTCATCAGGAATCTGAAAAATAACATTATCTGATGTACAGTATTCTGTGCTGTTTAATTTGCAAAACAATTGTTTTTCTGCTAGGCCTGAGTCACAGACAACAGTTTTGTCATTTTCCTCAAATGGGCCTAATTTTGGTGCACATTTTTCTAAAACTGGGTTTGTAATTTCTTTGTTTAAAACTCCTGCAACTAACTATGGACTTTCCACTGCCTTCACAATGGACTTGGTAAATTCAGAATTGTGAGGGTTAAAACTCTCATTTTCAAACACAGCAACCTGTTGGACTGGGTTTTGATTTTGTCTCTGGAAAAAATTCACATTTGCTCTAGACACCTTATTTAAATTAATTTGAGCTTTTTCCATATTTTGTGGGACCATCTTTGCTTGGAAAATTCCTGCCATAGGTACCTGTTTCTGATTTGACATTTGCATTTGCTTAGCTGGCATATTTTGCATCTGCATTTCTCCATGTTTTTGTGCATCATGTTTAAATTTATTTTTCTTCTTCCAATGCTCAAATCTGTCATAAAGATGGCAAAAGGACACATTTTCCAGCAGTACAACATCCATACCTGAATTTGCACAAACCAAACCAACTTTACTTCCATCCTGTGTTCTTTTAATCTGTACCCAAGCAACATCCTTTGCTGGCACTCCACCCTTCAGGAAAATAAGCACTGCTATATTTTCCTCCATAACAACAGAAAATGATGGTGCATTCATGCAAACCCTTTTCACTGTCTCCTCACCTGGCCTTTGCAAAACTTTAGATTCAAACCACAATTCAGTCTGCATGACAATGTAAAAGAACATTTCCAAATTAATGCACAACTCTTTTAAAATTTCATCAAAACCATCAACTTGTGAGTACCACAGCATGATTCTGTCTCTCAAGTGTGGGAATGTGTTCAGAAATGCTGCAAGTTCACTTTTATTCTGTGGCATAGGAACATGCACTTCTCCCACCTTTTCTCTCAATGAGTAAGCAAAAGCTTCTCCCTCATTCTGCTTATTATTTTTCTCAATTAAATCTGGTGGCTTCTTTTCCTTATCCAGTTTCCTAGCTAGGTCTGGTGGTTTCTTTTTCTTCTCATGTTTTCTTGCCCATTTGTCTCCTAATTTCTCAAACCCATTGCATTTAAAAACATACTTTACTTCTGCAATGTGCAGTTGCATTTCTGAAGAACATATTTTCTCATTTGCTTCATCATCCATATGTACCCTAAAACTTTTCTGAGATGGAAAACTTCCTGCAACATCAGTTTCATATTTTTGAGCCAAATCTGCCAGGCCATTATGTGTAGTTAATGCACATGCAACTGTTTCCTTACTCAGGGAAATTAATTCTTTTTCCTGACACTTGTTCACATTTTCATTATTTAAACAGCATGGACTGTTATTTTTTTCATGTTCTAGTGCTGAATTTAAAACACTAAGCTGTCTCTCTTTTTCGGTGCCTGTGTTAATATGTTCTCCCATGTTTTCAATATTTTTAATCACTGCTGCTTCCTCTAAGCAGGTTTGAAAAATAACATTTTCAATTACATTTATTTTATTTGGGGCTGCAGATGTTGTAAATACCATGTTTCCCTCACCTTTCAGTGCTTGGGGTAATTTCTGTTCAATAATCTGTGTATTCTGAGTTTCTGAAATAAACTCTGCCATAATCACTCCTTCTGCAGTTCTTTGAACCTTTTCAGTAGGGACCATATTAATTGGGACAGTCATAATTTTTCTATGCATTATCTGTGCATCTGCAGTTAGCAATTCTTGGACTGAATCAGGCACATTTGAAGCAGTAACATCTGGAGCTATCACTGTCAGTGCTGAATCAACAGGTAATGGGTCAATCTGAAATCTTTGCACAGTTTTCTCAATCTGTGTTTTTCTCTGCTCAACAGAAGCAGTAGCCACTGTAGTGCTTACTAGTAAACTATTTTCAGTATTTTCAGTATTTTTAATGGGAACCACATAAAGTGGTGGACACTCAGTTAACAGTGCATCCATTATTTCATCCCCTGAATCATTATTTATTTGAAGCTCTTTATCATCATTAATTCTCTCCTCCTGCATTTGGTGCTTTACCTTTTTATCCTCACTTGCTTTCTCTCTTGCTGTCTTTTCCCACAAGCTTAAGGCCTCAAATTGTGCAGCTTTAGATGGTGTCTTTATTTCACATAACACTTCCCTTAATTTGTCAATAATTTGCAATTCAAAAGTACCATCTTTTGGAAACCTCAAAACACCCTCTTTTTCAGTAATCTTGCACCATTGGTGAACCCACATACATGTATTTTGTCCCAAATTGGTAGACATAAAATGCACAGGTGTTCCTTCAGGAGCATCACCAATAAAAAACGAATTTTTCACTTTACCTCCTAACAGATTCTTTAAGCCTTCAAACAATTTCATTTTTGCAATAGTTCAATGCAATTTCTTTTTCCCAAAGCTGTCAGTCTCAATTTTAGTCAGTTTTACTCCTACCACTGACCCTCCACAAAACCTTACTGCAATATTTTCTTAATCAATAACTCTATTAGTAACAACATAAATACATTCGCTACTCTGTCTGTTGTGCTAAATAAAGGATAGATTTATATTCACTGCGAGTAACACATTCCGCTTACCCTTCACAAAGTAAGACCTTCCGTTTACTCTTCAAACACTACAGGTAAATCCCTTCCGCTTACCTGTCACACAAGCTCAGAAGAACCTGCTACTCCTTTGGACTTATCCTTCAGGATATATCTTAGTCCAAAGTTTCACCAGCGAACCCTTTTGCTGTCACTCAAGCTCAGAAGAACCTGCTACTCCTTTGGTGTGACCCTTTCTAGGTGATATCAGACCAAAGTTTCACCAGCGAACTCTTTGCTACAATCACTCACACAGAAAATAGTCCCTAATTTAACACTGCCAGCCCTACCTAGCTTCTCAGTGTTATTCCAACAGACGAGTAACCTCACTGCAGTGTGGCTTCCATTTACCACCCGCTATTCCTTCCCGGGATTCCACAGGTGTACATACCTGCGTGTTCCAGACAACATAGAACAAGACACTACCTTAACATAAAGAGTTAAAACATGTAATCAATAACCAAAAAATTATATCCTATGAAATTACCAATATAATCAAGAACACCATCAATTCAAAATGAGCAAAATGTCAACAACAGTAAAAATCCTTACTATTTTCAACACTTTAAAAAAACATGCTTTAAAAAAACATGCTAGCATATTAACAACATTTCACAACCCTATTTATACTCACACCACTTCTTGCATCACCTTTCAGTACTGCTTTGCCAATCTTCAGGTTCTGAGCATTGGAGTCAGGAATCAGGACTTGGACATTTATCTAACTTGGGCAATTATTTTATTTCCCTTCTTAAGGTCAATGATCCATTAGTTGAGTAGTTGATGGTGAAATCAATAATCATTAATCACCAAACTAATCAATAATGACCATCCTCTGATTACCAAAAACTGATGGAGCGGTAATTTCTTCTGGTAATTTCTCAATGCAAAACCCTCATGCTACCTCTAATTTACCGCTCAAAAGGTGTTGGGCCCTTCACACCATGTAATACCTTCAGGAGACTTTAAATAAAGATGAACAGTCAAAAATGCAATTATTAATTTAAGCCAATAAAGAGAGTTGTTGAGTGTTTAAAGGGTTTTATTTTCTAGTAAAAAGTTAATTTTCTCTGACCCTTTATTCATTAATAAAATATCAATCAGGTTACAGAATTTGAAAACCAGGAAAAATAGCATTAATACAGAACACATTACAGTCTGCATATAGGCATTACATGTAGGAATGTGGCGCAAAATGTCATTCAAGACTCAAAGAGTTTCTAAGAAAAATATAGTCTTGCAAGGCTAATCAAAAATCAAATAGTTTGCAAAAATCTCCCATTAAGAAAAATAAATGCATAAGTCAAATAAATCTTTTCAGACCTAATTAATTTGTCTAAGCATAACTTGAAGTTTAGCATCTAATTCTATTTAATCAGCTGTTCTTCTGCATCTGTCTGTGTCTAAAGAGCAAGCAGGGAGGGAGACAGCCCGCCCTTCACGAGACCTCAAAGGAATGTGGCTAAGATATGACGTGGAAGCAAGAAACCTCCCCCTGATACTCCTCGGACGCAAACCCTCAGCAATCTCCCGGGACGTTTCTCGTACCTAACCCATAGAAGCCTAAGCCAAAATGAGCAAGAAGCCAGCTGAGCTGAGAAAGCCCGCCCCTGTCAGTTTTTATACACAAAATTTTGGCAGACTACACAAAATGTTGCATTTCAGGAAAACCTGTACGTTGATTGGTCAATCATGGTGGCATGAGTTTTCATCACCCTGACGCATTCTAAAAACCTGACCATGCCAGTTTTTAACAAATGAAGCATACATAATAAATACATTTTATAAGTTTGCAACAATTGCTAGGGAACATTTTCAATAGTCTTCCTTCCTGCCAAAGCGCAGTCAGATGGACACTTTTAACTAACACTGGTACATTTAGCAGAATCACAAGGATGTACAGTTCAAGGTGTTCTTGACTTCTTGGCATGAGGAAAGCTGCCACAGTCTGCGCATGCTCCCTTCTCATTCAAAGCAAGCCATAGCTTTTGATGGTTTCACAGGCAGCCATTTAATGGTAGGCCCCAAAATAAAATAAACAAAAAGATAATATTAATGTCATGTATAAATGTTTACCTAGCCAAGCTACTAGTGTAAAGCAGCTTTTCTATTATTTATGACAACATGCAAAATAAAGGTGCAATGTGCAACATAGAAAAAGAGATGTTATTAACTGAAAATACTTATCAAAATATGCAACAAGTCAAAGTCTATTAAGACAGAAATAGTAAATTTAGACTGCATGGGATGAGCTGGGAAGAGAGAAACATATTCTATTAATCTTCAAAGCTAAAAGGCCACTTTTCTCTACATTGCAAAAACACATGTTAATTCAGCAGAAGCATTTCAGACTAAATTGGCCTCACTTTCATATTGTGCCATGTTTTTAACTTGCACCAAAATGTGCGTGGCAATTTAAATGCAGTCTGTCTGAAGCACAAAAATAAAACAATGCCTGACTGCAGAGGAAATCTGCTCCATCAAGATGGCCCCCCTGGGCATCTCCAAGGTGAAGACAAGCATCCCCGGTGCTGATGGGGCCGTTAGTAGAGATTAAGCAAGCTATTGCCCAGAGTAGCTGAGTGGGACCCATGGTTGGAGTAGGCACTGAGGCGAGAATTATCGAGTCCGCTGACCATAGCTCAAGACCCTGCCGCGTCGGGAATCGAACCCTGGTCCCGGGCCGACCTCTGCTTCCGGGTCTGCCGCCTCTAACCAGTGAGGCACACCACTCCACTCCAATGAGCATGCAGCTTTCTTGGGAAGGCATGCTGATTGGCTGCCACTGTCTGTCAACACTAGCACAAGATGGATGCCAACACTTCCTGGTTAGAAGTGTTGACAGCCAATGAGCATGCAGCTTTCTCGGGAAGGCATGCTGATTGGCTGCCACTGTCTGTCAACACTCCAAACCAGGAAGTGTTGGCAGCCATCTTGTACCTCGGTAGAATGAAGGCACAAGAAAGCAGTGAAACAAAGGCGCAAAACACGCAAATGGAGCAGGGTAGAAGCATCCTGACCCCCTAGGCCTGCTCAGGGGGTCCCACAAGGACCCCCCCAGGCCCCAAATGTATTTATTTATTTTAAATCGCGATATTCCGAACGATTGAAAATGACTTTTCTGGAGAAACATTTGAATTTGGATTGTCATGTCCTATACTTTGGAATTTTTGAAAGACTGACTTTGAGGATGCTATAAATTACTCAAGTCTGCCTAAATTGTGTGGGTAAAATTGATACCTAGTCACTTTGAATAAGAATGTACTTACGTCTTGTCTAACATTTGGAAGAAATATCTAGTTAATATGACAACAGGATACCGACATAACTTGAAGGAAATAAGAGCGCCCTGAAGAAGTTCTGTTGTACAGAACGAAACACGTCGGCTGGCTGTGGTACATAAACTTAAGGAAAATAAAAGCATTTGAATATACACCAAGATTCAGCGCTTCAATAAGGACTCTAAGTGATATGATTTGATTGGACTTGTTGTGCAAGTGGTGCTGTGCCAAACTTTGGAATATTCTCTACTACTCTCTACTACTCACTCTCTACTACTCTCTCTCTACTACTCTCTACTATTCTCTCTCTCTGCTACTCACTCTCTACTACTCACTCTCTTCTACTCTCTACGACTCACTCTCTACTACTCACTCTCTACTACTCTCTACTACTCACTCTTTAGTACTCTCTACTACTCACTCTCTACTACTCACTCTACTACTTCCTCTCTACTACTCTTTACTACTCACTCTCTACTACTCACTCTCTATTACTCTCTACTACTCACTCTACTACTCTCTACTACTCACTCTCTGCTACTCTCTCTACTGCTCTCTACTACTCACTCTCTACTCTCTATTACTCACTCTCTACTCTCTACCTCTTTACCTCTCTCTACTAGTCTCTACCGCTCTACCTCTACCTCTCTACCTCTACCTCTACCTCTCTACCTCTCTCTACACGCACACATATACACATATATATATGCATATATATGCATATGTATTTATATATATGTATGTGTATATATATATATATATATACATACATATATAAACATATATAATCTGCATATCTATATAAATACAAATATAAATGGATGCATAAATATACATATATGCATACATGTGCATGATATTTACATGAAAGTTTGAAAAACACTAATAAAAGCAAAGCTAAAAAGCCACCTCATTGAAAGCAGAATGGCTTTAACTTAAACGAGGGCGAGATCTATTGCATTTTCAATGCTTGTTTACTTTGGTTCCATCAAGAAGGCATTCAGATGTGTCCCACATTTGCCATAAATTCTGAATGTTAGCACTCTAGTTTCTCATTAGATCACTGTAGTAAAGCTACTGCTCACCAGGGAAGTCTGCTGCTGGTATTCAAAGTGGATGTTTCAGTCTGCATGTCAGGATTTTCTTTAACCCCTTGCATGCTGATGACGGAGCGGTTCCGTCATCAGCTACGGGTGAGCTGTGCTGATGACGGAACCGTTCCGTCATGACTCCGCCCGCGCAAGGCGGAGTCAGCATGGGCGGGGAATTCCCGCCGCACGCAAGGGGTTAATGAACTAGAAGAGGATTTGAGAAGTCACTCAAAATGTGCCCTAATTTTTCTTTCTGAAGCACTAATCATACTTTCTATGGCAAAATGAACCCCCTCATTTTGTTCCTTTTTAAATTAAATGTTTTCAGACTTACCACTTAATTCCAATCAAGATGGCTTCTGGTGTGCCATACTTTTGTCATAAGTAAGACTGTTAGCGCTCTAGTTGTTCTTTAGAACACTCTGGGACATTCTGTCATTGGGCTATACTTGGGCTACATCTGGGTGATATTTGGGCTACATTTGGGCTCTTTTGTCTCTGGTGGCCATCTTGGGAGACTGCATGTCAGAATTTTTTAATGAAAAACAAAAATTTGCTAGCATTCGCGCCAAGAACTTTCAATTCTATTAAGGACACGGAGGCGAGGATTATGCTTCTCAATCTTTACTGCAATAAACACAGCAGCCAATGAAAAGTTATATTTTCATAAAAAACAGTAAAACAAACTACATTTCCCATGATACACATGAGTATAGGCACGCCCCCACAGTCCATAAGAACCCCTTGCGTGCTCCCATCATCCTCTTTCTTTGAGGCGAACCAAGTCCAACAATAACTTGAATAATATCATAACTCCTCCAACATGGAAGAAAAAAGGTTTCAGGCCAAATATCCTGTCGTCCGTCGTCGATCAGTCAGACTTGGAAAGGCGGGAAATTCAATCTAGAATTAGAATCTCAACTCTAGAATCCTGTCACAGGTCGATTAGACCTTTGTACCTGTCATAGAGTGTAGAAGGCAATCTTTTTCAACAAATCAATTCGGATCACTTCCATCTCCTTCCCCAAAGAACCACTGACAAAAAGTCAAGTTTGAAAATTTATTATAAAGCCAAAAGCAGTTGTGTATATAAACACCTCAGTAAAAGGTTCAGCAAATACACAGGTACTAATACAAACATAATCCTACGGAAAAGTCTCAAACGACTGAGAAACGGCACTAATATGATTTCCAAGACCACTAAGCTTGCAAGAATTGCTATGATCTGGGTCCTGGTAGGCATGGAAGAAAAGAAGAAATACATCCGGATAGGTCTATCCCTACACTATACTAAGTGTCATCCCTACAGCCGGATTCCCTCCTAACAAAAGGTGTCAGCCGTGGTGACTTCCAAAGAAGTTCACTTACTCAGTTTGGACTTAGCCTCTTGAGTTCATCTTGCACAGCAGCTCTCTGCCTACCCAGCATCTTTCTTCGCCCTTGTGCGCTTCTACTCTGCTCTCCTCCCGGGGTGCTGTCCCTAATACGAAACCCACAATTCTGGAAAGGGGCGACCTTTCGGTCCCCCCGAACGTATGGCGGAGTACCACGATCCCCCCGGGAAGCCATCTTGGGCGGGAGGCGAGTCTCGGCTGGTATGCCCAAAGCGGCGTAGCCGGGGCGCGCCTTTTCCCGCCCTAGAGTGGGTTGGCCTAGACACTGACGCGGCCGGCCACGCCCTTGGGGTGGGCAGGGGCGGGTTCACGCCCGCCCTGAAGACGGATAAAAGGAGCAACAAGCCAAGAAAGCATCCTCTTGTCCTGTGCTCTGAAGCTGCACCTCCTCGCTGCACGTGAGCTCGAGACGGAACGAAGAGCCAATTTTGAGCGTTATAATCGTTCTTGTTTGTTTTCCAGATACTCTGTTGGAGAATGCCGAAGAAGGCGGGAAAGCGAATGACTACCGACCAGATGCTGCGCGTTCTCATGAAGGAGGTGACCGACCTAAAGAGGCGAATGGCGGACAAGGATGAGGAAGGGGGGCCGAAACGTCCTTTGGCGGGAGAAGCCCCGGGAGGAAAAGGCAAGAGGCCCAGGAGGGGAGCAGCTGGGGGAGGCATCCCGGATCCCAGTACACCGCTCGAAGCACCCACTCCCGTGCCGGAAGAAGGGAATCCGATTCCCGTTGTGGTCACCCCCGTGTCCGGGGAAGATATGCCGCCCGAGCTGGCAGCACAATTAGCAGCGTGGTTGGGGAAAGGTAGCGAGGACGCCACGGCTGTCGACGCGCAGGTGTTGATGAAGCAACTGCGTGAAACACGGGAAGCAGCGAGGGCATCCACGCTGGCTGCGCCAGTGGAGAATCCACAGGGGACCGTTTCAGTCGCAGGGACAGCGTCCGGTTCAGGTAAGCGGCCATTGCCGATTGCGAGGGATGAGTCGGCACCCTCTCGAAGGGAAAGGTTAGGTCAGCATGTCCCTCTAGCTATTAAAGAGAAGATTTGGGCAGGAGAGTATATAAACATCTTCTCGTTGCTTACTGATCATTATGAGATGGAGCATGTTAAGGGCCAGAAGGACCTCATGCAGCCGAGTGTTTGGCGCGCAAAGATGGCCGCCTTTAAGGTAAATGAAAACATTGGCAATTGGGGCAAAGCGTGGGGGGTTTTTACATCCATGTTGGGTGAACGTAGGCCCGAATTGCTACCCGAATTGCCGATTTATCAGTCACGGATCATGGGGTACTCCGTATCACACGAGGGCAATCATTGGTTTTGCTATGATAATATTTTCAGAAAATCAAAAGAACATGATAAAAGCTTAACTTGGGATTGTTATGATTCTGTGTCCTGGTCCAAAATGGAGGAGACTGGTATGTTGAAATTGCCATTGATAGGAAGTAATGTTGGCGAATCCTCCCGCCAATATGCGGGGACGCCCTTTCGATCAGGTACGAGTACCGACAATCACTCGAGGCCTGCCGGCAACGCAGGTAAAAGGGGGGTATGTTGGAACTTTAACAGGGGTAAATGTACTAGGCCCCAGGGGTCATGCAAATTTAGACACGAATGTAGCGGGTGTGGGCAATCATCCCATCCTGAGTCCACGTGCAGAGCCAAAACGGGTGATAACGGGGGTAGAGGAGGCGCCAAACAGGTCTAATATTGTCCGAGGGGCGCCTTTACCTACCCCGATTGATACCCTGGCAATGATTCCCTGGCTCAGCGAATACCCGGATCGTACTTCCGCTGGGGTGTTGCGGAACGGGTTTTCATATGGTTTCCGCATCCCAGTGGGGGACTTTCAGGGTGTAGCTAAATGTAAAAACCAGATGTCGGTCTTACAGCATACGACCGTAGTACAGGAAAAGATCCGGAAGGAGGTTACTTGAGGTCGAGTCGCTGGTCCGTTTAGTGTACCGCCAGTTGCTAACTTTGTTTGTTCCCCTTTAGGGGTGGTACCCAAGAAGGACCCGGGCGAGTTTCGGCTGATACATAATTTATCAGCCCCACGTGGTCTTTCCGTAAACGAAGCGATAGACCCGGAAGTGTGTTCGGTGCGGTACGCATCCTTCGATGAGGCCGTAGCCATTTTGAATCGCCTGGGGCCCGGTGCGCTGATGGCAAAATCTGATATCGAGTCAGCGTTCCGGTTGCTCCCGGTACATCCAGACGATCAGCGTCTCCTGGGTTTCATGTTTCAGGGTCATTATTACATGGATAGGTGTATGCCGATGGGGTGCTCTATATCTTGTGCTTATTTCGAGAAATTCAGTAGTTTCCTACAATGGGTCTTCACAAAGAAGACGGGTTTTCAACATGTGATGCATTATCTCGATGACTTTTTGTTCCTGGGGGCAGCCGGGGATCCGGAATGTGGGCAGGCTTTGGCTGCATTTTGTGTCTTAATGAATCAGTTTGGCGTGCCATTGGCACCAGGTAAGACTGTGGGTCCCTCGACTTGCCTCGAGTTTCTGGGGATCGAGTTAGACTCCGGGGAAGGTTGTTTTCGTTTACCGGGTGACAAAGTATTAAGGTTCAGGGCATCCCTGCAAATGTGTATCAGTGAGTCCAAGGTTAAGCTGCATCAATTACAGCAGTTGGTGGGACAGTTGAATTTTGCCCTAAGAATTATACCAATGGCCCGCCCCTTTTCCCGCTCGATCGCTCAAGCCATGGTCGGCCTGAAGGAGGGTCATCATCGCACAAGGCTCTCGGCTGAGGTTCGCCAGGACATGCGCATTTGGTTGGCATTTCTGGCGGATTTCAATGGTCGAGTTGTCTGGAACAAACCGGCTGTGTCCTCTGAGGAGCTAGGGCTGTGGACAGATTCGGCAGGGAGCGTAGGTTTTGGTGCCATTTTCGGCACTCGATGGTCTGCTCAAAAATGGCCGGGATGGTGGCATGACAGTGGACTGACAAGTAACATTGCTTTCCTGGAACTTTTCCCCATTCTGGTGGCCCTGAGAACGTGGCCAGAAGGGCTCAGAGATCACTCTGTGGTATTCTGGTCTGATAATATGACCGTGGTTGAGTGTATCAATAGCCAGGCAGCACAATGCAAATGGGTTTTGAGACTACTCAAGGAAATCGTATTACTGTGTATGCAATTGAATGTGCTATTTAAAGCAAGACATGTCCCGGGGGTGATGAACCAGGCGGCTGATGCCCTTTCTCGTTTTCGTATACAGGCCTTCTGGGGTTTTCTGCCCACAGCGGACCCGGAGCCGGCACCCTTTCCCGAAGCTCTCTGGTCTCTCGATGCCCCGAACTTCGGAACCTCGTGGGAGAGAGTTTAGCACCCAGGACGAGGAAGGCATATGAAGGGGCGTTCCGTTCCTATTTGGCCTTTTTGGGGACTGTTAGAAGGGAGCTTTGGGGACAGGAGGAATGGGTAGTGGAATTTCTGATGTCTTTACATCGGGCGGGGAAATCGGTGGCTACGGCCCAGAGGCATCGGGCTGCCATTTCCTTTGTTGCTAGGGCTCATGGGATCCAGGACCCGACAGCGTCTTTCGTTGTACAAAAAGCGCTACGGGGTGGCAACGCCTTGAGGGTCGCAGAGTAGATGAGAGGCGCCCGATAGGTTTGGATAGGTTGGCCCTGTTATTATCCAGACTCCCTGCAACATGTTCATCTCAGTTTGAGACAGTGTTATTCCGAGCCGCTTTTACGCTGGCATTTCATGGTGCTATGCGGGTAAGCGAACTAGTGGCGAGGAACAAGCAGGATGTGACGGGAGGACTGTGCGGAGAGCACGTTCAGATCAGAGGGGAGACATTGACTGTCTCGTTTGTCAGGTCCAAGACCGATCAAAGTGGGAAGGGTGATTGCATAATCATACACAGGATTCCCGGGTCCTCCATGTGCCCGGTGAAGTATTTAGAGGATTATTTAGCACGAAGGGTGGCATCATGGGGGGGGACCTTGTTGAGACACGCTGACGCCACCCCACTGACAAGGTTTCAGTTTCAGCGGGTGCTTGCGATGTCGATTACCGCTGCGGGCCTGAACCCGGGCGACTTTGGGACTCATTCCTTTCGGATAGGGGCTGCTACAGAGGCTACAGCCAGGGGTCTGAGTGTCGAACAAGTTAAACGTGTGGGGCGTTGGTCCTCCAGTTGTTATAAAAGGTATGTGCGGTTGCACATGTTGTGAAGCTGTAATGATGTACTCACGCTTCTTGTTTTTGTTTGGTTTTCAGTTGCGCCAGCCTACGAGGCGGGGCGGACTATGCAGCCGACCCAACACCGGGCCAGCGGTCAGACATCACCGGCTGTGAAAAAGGAGGTGTGGGTCGTGGGCCACTCATACGTGAGGCGTGCCGCGGACGTATTCAAGGCAGGTGACATGATTCACGTGGCTGGGGAATACGGGTACAGTGTGTCCTTCTACGGAAGAGGCGGTCTCTGTATTGACCAGTTTCAATCTTTTTTCGAGGGTTTGCTAGGGCGGACGAGGTCACCGCCGTCTGTAGTCATAGTACATCTTGGGGGCAATGATTTGGTCACCACTGGTAGACGACTTCTTCTTGAGGCGATGCTTTCCACTGTAAGTTGGTTAGCGAGGAGAGTTCCAGGGTGCACAATTGCATGGTCCCATATGATCCCACGAAAAGTGTGGCGGGGGGCCTTTTCTGTTTCTGCTTTGAATCATTCTGTAAGAAAAATTAATAACAAAGTGAGTAGGTTGTTCCGTTCCAATACACTGCATTCTATTTCGCATGGTTGTATTAATGATGACGGTATGTATTGGAGGGATGGTGTTCATTTGTCTCGGGTGGGGAATGAGTTACTCATAGGAGACTTCATAGCTTGGCTGAAGACGTTAAAACATGACCTTTAGGTAGGAGTGTTGTGGGGGGTCCGGATAGCCGGTCAACTATCCGGCCTGTGGCGGTAAGGTCATGATCGGTGAGCACTAATTGGAAGATCCCTATGAGTGGGCGTCACCCATTACGGATGGGAGCGCTCGGGGGAGGTGGCCATTGGCCCCTCAATGGGGAGGCGGTCCCTTCTAAGGATGGGTCGCCGAGAGGAAAGAAAAGGCGGTCAAGGCCCCTTCCTGGGTAGGAGGGGTTACAGCCCCCTCCTGGGGAATTTCCCGGGGCCAGGACGTCTGCGACGGCAGATGTGGTAAGTTGTGTGGGGTTTGGGGGGGGGTCTACGCTACCTTCTAGATACCTCACACGAGTCCTCGTACGACCTTTAAGTGGCATCGAGTTTTTTGGGGCCCCCGTCAAGTCAAGGGAAATTGGTAGTTGCACTTGAGGTACGCCTCTGTGCGGTCGCCCCTCACAGGTGAGGGGGATATTTCTGGGTTAGGGATCTTGACACCGGTTACGACCTTGCCGTTGGCCCTTAAACGTTAGGATGTACAATTTCAAAAATTTCAAGTAAATGTTTTGTAGGATGTTAGTTCGGCTAGGAGAACCTTTGTATTAGAGAATATGTTAAGGTTAGCCAAACATCGCAATGTGGTAATGAAATTGTACATAATATGAAACTGTTGATTTAATGTTTTAATTTTGTTTCATATTTTAATAAATACGGCCGGGAGGGTCACTCCCTCCCGTCTTCCAAAAACTTCAGAACTGTTTCCGGTTTCCCATCCTTGGGGATTGTGTTGAGAGGGGGTGGCGGGTATCTCAGCCATAAGTTGACACGCCCCAGAGACACCCCTCTCAGAGAGTTAAGTTTCAAAGGGTCTTCATCTTGATGTCTTCATCCTTGTTCGTTGAAAAACGGCCTTGGGTCCCACAGTCGTCTCCGCTTGAAGTTGCTTCCCTAAAATTCCACAACCACTCCTCCGGGTCTATAACTATCTTTCTAACTCTCATATACAATGGGCCCTTCTTTAATATCTTCGGCTTAACCTTGCACCTGCAAAGGAACGCACATAAATCGGTTCGCGACAACATGCTACTTGCAATTAATTCCTTAAGGCAACCTTCTAGGAAAAAGGCAGTTCCATGATTTAAAGTTAACGAATCAACCCTTTACACCTGGACCGCCACCTCGCGATAGTGAACCATGCAGCTTTTCATCGAGCACTCTCCTTGATAAAGGGCGTCCAGCCCGAAACGCATTGGAGGAGTTGGCGTTTTTCCTATGTATACAGTACATCATGTTCTCAAACATCATGATATGATTTAAATATCATTGAAACTTTATGAAAAACAATTGAACAATACACCTTTATATTTGAACCGTGGAATCATTTTCATGAACCAACATGGAGTGCCTCTCATAGGGGATGTACCTGCAAATCCTTGCATACACCTACCACTAGTTTAAAGTTAACAGGCACATTTCTAACCCGGGCGACACAAACCGTTATCCCCACCTGGGCCTCTGCACGTTTCGAGATGTCACCCCCTAACTTTTGGCAAACAGTTTTACTCGTTAGGCCTACATCATTATAGCAAAAAGAAAAGAATACATTTCTCAACTAAACACTTCTATGTCGTTTACATGAATACAATAATGAATTACTAAACATGCATTGGAATACATGATGCCTCTTTAAACACACTTTAACTGAACTAGCATTACTTTCACAAATACATTTCTAGATTACATGACATTAGTATTACAAAAAACACGTTATGTTGCAGCTATGGAAAATTCTGGTACATGAGTTCATAGCCTTGTGACACACTTAGACATGATTATAAGCCTCTATATATGCGGGTGCGGATTACTTGTGAATATGATGCACCCCTACAAATTCTAACACAGTTTTGCGCTCTCTCAGACTTCTTATCTGATCCTGAAAGAAAGGAAATAACACCACCGTAATCACTGCATAACTGGGTGGGCAAGCTTATTACTGTGAACTAAGCCGGTGGGATAATCCTCGCCTCCGTGTCCTTAATAGAATTGAATATTCTAGGTGCGAATGCTATCAAATTTTGATTCTATTACAGGACCAGAGGCTTCAGATTATGCTAGTTTAACGCTCATTAAAAACCACAGAAGTAATATCACCCACCGGCTTATAGTAAAACGTCTTAAACATTGATTCAGAAGACCAATCTGCACAATGCATAACGTCTAGGATATTAGATACCAAACCATAAGACTTCGACGCCATAGCGCCTCTCACTGAATGAGCACCAAAGATCTGCGTATCAATACCTGCTTCCTTCATTATGAGGCGAAGCCATCTGGCAATTGTGGCAGCCACTACTGGCTTAAACGGCTTTTGCAAAGCAATCAATAATTGTGAACAACCTGGAGGCCTCAAGGCCTTTGTACATTCCTCATATGCTTTTAAACATTTGACTACCATACTTTTTCATTGTCAGGAAATGCATTATAATCAATATATCGTGACATTGTTTTTGTACGACCCGTAATAGTAAAAGAAACCCATTCCGGGGTAAACACTCTACCTGTAACGTCGAGTGCTCTCACATCCGAAGATCGTCTGCATGATGATAAGCAAAGTAGCATGGCCAACTTGGCCGACAATTGTTTCCTAGACAAGAGTGCATTATCCGGCCATTTGTTGAACAAAGAGATGACTAGGGAAACATCCCATAAACCCGTATATTTGGGTTTAGGGGGATTAGCTACTAAGCATTGGCGAATTTTGTGAATCTGGCATTGGCGAATTTTGCGAATTTCCGAACTCGCAATCCGCAAAATCCGTGAATTCTCGCGAATTTGCAGATTTTTTTTTTGTGTTCGCAAGGATTTTTGCCAGTTCGCGAGGGTTTTGTACCAGTTCGCAATTGCGCACTTACATGTCGGCTCGCAACGGTCGCGATTATGTTGTTTCTACGTCTGGTTCATCATCACAGGTTCCCAGCACCCTCTGTTTCACCCCTGCCACCCATTAATGTGTCACTGTTTTAAAATTCCAGTCTGGCACCTGCTTCCTTATCTGTAATTTGCTTTCTGTTGCAGTGCAATTTTTTTTTCCAGGACCTTTGTGGCCTACTTCTAGCTATTCTATGATCCTGCTGTGAGGGTCAGAGCAGGGTCATACAATTGTTGCAACTAGCAACTGAACTGGGAATTTGCGGATTTTTTTTGTGTTTGCAAGGATTTCTGCCAGTTCGCGAGGGTTTTGTACCAGTTCGCAATTGCGAACTTATATGTCGGCTCGCAACGGTCGTGATTATGTTGTTTCTACGTCTGGTTCATCATCACAGGTTCCCAGCACCCTCTGTTTCACCCCTGCCACCCTCTGTTTCACCCATGCCACCCTCTGGTACATCAATGCCACCCTCTGGTTCATCATCACTGTAGATTATGGGGGCAAAAAGCGAGCACACCTGCCCTGCTTCAACTGACATGAATTAATTTGGGGTTGATTTATTAATGTGTCACTGTTTTAAAATTCCAGTCTGGCACCTGCTTCCTTATCTGTAATTTGCTTTCTGTTGCAGTGCAATTTTTTTTCCAGGACCTTTGTGGCCTACTTGTAGCTATTCTATGAGTCTGCTGTGAGGGTCAGAGCAGGGTCATACAATTGTTGCAACAAGCAACTGAACTCTGGAGGGGCCCCAGTCAGGAAGCACTACAGGGAATGGTTACTAATGATGAGTTTGAACTTTTGCACCTGCTGAATGCTTTCACTTTTACAAAACTCATTTTTCTGCATAACAGCATTACAGCAACTGTAATGCCCCAAACAAGCTTACTTGTGAAAGTTGATTTCTAATCCAAAAGTGATCCAAAGAAAGTCAAAAGGCCTCAAATCCAAAAAAAGTGCAGGCAAATGTCAACCTGAGGAGTTATTCTGATAAAAATCATTATTTTCAGAAAGTCTATGCTGCTTGCTAGTGGATTTCTTGTGCAGGATTGCAATTTTTGTAATTTCGCGAGTGCGAGATTGTTGCTGCCGCCGCACCTACATGTTCGCAATTGCGAACTTAGACCGCACGCCGCAAAATTGTATCACCAAGAAAAAAAAATCCGCTAGATGCGAATTTGCGGATTTTCGGTAAATTCGCGAGCGTTCGCGGATTGTGAATTTACAGAAAATCCGCAAAATCCGCGAGCGTAACGGATTTTTCGCCCATGCTTATTAGCTACCCTAATCCCTTTCAGCAATTTGCAAACCGCTGGTGCATGCCTACCGGTTTCCCGTCTATCTGGGCATGCCCCGCCAGAATGGCTGAACGGAAATTATTCACTGATCGGTAAGCCAGACCGTCAGCTGCTTTCGCCGACAGGAAATTCAACACGTGGGATAACTCTGCCCCCACGAGATCCACCTGTCTTCCCATGCACCAATCCACCCAGTTCTTCCAGGCTGCGGAATAACGCTTCCTGGTAGATGGTGCCCATGCCTTCTTGATAAATTCTGAAGTTTGTCTCGAAACTCCTGGCAGTTGCCACTGTTCCCTGAAAGCCTCCATACCATCAGCGTTAGCCTGCCCTCCAACAGCAACGGGTGCTGCTCCTGCCGAGAGCCCTGCAATAGCCACTTGAGTCCGGCAGTAACCTGGGGCGATCGCAGCTCCACTGCAACAACTTGGGGAACCAAGCTTGGGACGTCCACCATGGTGTCACCATGACCACTTCCGCTCATTGTCTGATCACCTGCGTCATTACCCTGGGGATTAACAAGAACGGGGGAAAAGCATATTGTATCCCCTGCGACCAATCCTGGAGAAAGGCATCGGTTGCAGTCGCCATCCGATCTGGCCTCCAGCTGAAGAACCTGGGAATCTGATAGGTCAGCCTGGAGGCAAATAGGTCTGAAACGGACCCCAAATTGTCTGTAACCACTGAAACACCTGGGGAAGCAGTTTCCAATCGCTGTAATCCCTGAGATGCCTGGAATTCCAGTCCGCTACCTGATTGGATTGTCCCGGGATATATGCCGCTATCACCGAGATCTGATTCTCGAGGCAATAATGCCTAAAGTCTTTGGCCATCTGAACAAGAAGTAACGACCTAGTGCCGCCCAACTTGTTGATATACCTCACTGCGGATACATTGTCCAACCACAGAAGGATGCAACAAGATGTCTGCCTCAGGGATAATGTGCGAATCGCAAGCGATCCTGTGAGCAGCTCTAAGCAATTTATGTGTAGTGAGAGTTCTTGCGTTGACCATCTGCCCCTGTGGAGATATCTCCGCAGCGCGCGCCCCAGCCCCATCTGCTGGCGTCTGACTCGATTACCACCTCTGGCTGTGATCCGAAGATCACTCTGCCGTTTACATGACCGAGCCACCACTGTAACTCGGTTCGGACCTCCTCCGACAGTGGAATGGAGTCCGTGTACGATAGACCTCTCTGAAGATGCTTGATCTTCAGGCGCTGAAGTGCCCTGTAATGAAGGGGACCCGGGAATATTGCTTGAATGGATGAGGCCAAATATCCCCACTACTCTGGCAATCGCCCTGAGTGTAACCGTCTGATTGTCCAGCAACTTCCGAATTTCTTTTTTCAGATCCCTCAATTTCGCCTGAGAAAGACACAGTTGTGCTGCCTGGGAATCTATTGTGAACCCTAGGAAGTCTATCACCTGTGTCGGTACCATCACCGACTTCTTCTGATTGAAAACAAAACCTAAGCTCTGAAGCAGCGACGTCGTCATGCCCAAATGCTGCTCGAGCATGGACGGGCTCTGTGCCATGATCAGTATGTCGTCTAGATAAATTATAAGCTTGAGCCCCCTCTCTCTGAGGTGAGAAACCACTGGCTTCATCACCTTGGTGAAGCACCAGGGAGCTGAGGAGAGCCCAAAAGGAAGAGCCAAATATTCGTAACACTGGCCGTTCCAGAGAAACTGCAGGAACCTGCGGTGTGGAGGAAAAATTGGTATGGACAGATAAGCGTCCTTGAGGTCCAGCCGGACCAACCAATCTCCTTCCTGTAACAAATCCACTAACAGATGAATACCTTCCATTTTGAAATGGTTGTAAGTAAGGTACTGGTTGAAATCCTTGAGGTTGAGCACTAACTTGTTGCCACCCCCTTTCTTCTGAACAATAAAGACGTTGCTGCAGAACCCGCGAGGTCCGCCTTGGCATTGCACTACCGCGTGCTTCTGCAGCAAGTCTGCAATTTCTTCCCCAATGAAACTGCGATCTTGTTGGGAAAAATGGAGAGCTGGTGGAGGTAACACCTGTGTCAGACGAGAGTAAAATTCCAACTGAAACCCTTGGATAGTCTGTAAAACCCAAGTATCCTGAGTCAGGGCCTGCCACAGTGGAACACAATGTCGTGTGCGACCCCCCAGTGGAAGAAGGGAAAGATCTGTTACACTCACCTGTCTTTTGCTGGGACTTGAAATTCGCCCTGTTGTTTCCCGATAGGAAACGGCCTCTGTTGAAACCTCTGCGGGACGGATAAAAGGTACCACCGCGGGTGGAATCCCACTCTCCTCTTGCGCGACCATAGTCGCCTCACTGGGAGCCTTGTTGAAAGCCCCGGCCTGACGAGCGGCCCCCGCCTCGCCCGGCCCTGTTGAAAACACCCTGGTTAAGGGCTCGCTTGAAAGCAGTGAATGTCCCAATGTATTTGGAAACATCCTTGACAAATCGGTCACCGAACAAGAGACCACCAGCCAGAGGACCTGGTTCCGCCTCTGCCAGTTCCGCCAGATTGCTGTCCATTCTTAGAAGCAAAGACTTGCGTCTCTCTGAGGAGATCGCACAGTTTGCATTGCCGATGAGGCAGATAGCGCGCTGGGTCCAGCCTGCCAAAATGTCCGGATCGACTGGTGTTGCACCTTCTTTGACCGTTAGAGCCATCTCTAGTATCTTCGCAATGGGACCCACAACGTCAAGCATTTTGTCTTGGCAACCGCACCAAGCACGGTCGAGCCCACGTTTGGGGTCCTTCGAGAATTTTTTCAGCAAGGTGAGCATGCTGGCATCGATTATTGGAGTTTCTGCCACGTTGTCTGGCAGTTCCGGACGTGGACACTCTGATTTTAAACGATTGCGGACTTCTCTAGAGAAGCTTCTCGGCAGGTTTTCGTGGAGATAGTCCGACACCGCAGGGGGCGGGATCCAGTCCAAGGACCGGGTATGCATAATGTCTGATGGGTCAAAAGTGAAAGGAGTGCTGACCTGTTCCGCCGCAGCCTTAGGGGCAACCTTGGCCTTTTTTTGGAGGAGGAGGCTCCTCCGAAGTATCAGTGTCTGTGTCCGTGTTGGTGGTAGTAATATCTGTATCCACCGGAGCTGAGCGTTTAGCTTTCGCCTTTCCGCCTGCGTAAGCGTGGTCCACCGCACCTGTCGCTTGCAAGGATGCCAGTGCTTGAGAATGCGGCCATTGTTCCTGGGTATCCGAGGTAGTGGCGGGAGAAGGGGCTTGCTCCTTCTTCTGTTTCTTCTGTTTGTCATACCCATGACGTTTAGCAAACCAATCTAGTTGCTTCCTAATAGGGCGAAGGGCCACAGCTAGTGCCTGCTGTACAGTTTGAGGGACCTTAGTCTCCATGGCTTTATTCACTGAAGCCTGGACCGAAGCATCTAAGGCTTCAACAATGTTGTCCTCTAAAACAGCCTCCTGCTGTCCATCACCAATTTCCTCCTCTCCTCCATAATACTCTTCAGGGTCCTGGGCCCACTCTTCAATAGTGATAATGCTTAGAGTATTAATACACTGGGACAGTTCCCTATTGTCCACACTCAGGAGGGGTAGTGGGGGGGGGGGGTCAGCCCACAGCACACTGTCAATTCTGGAACGTTACCCAAACCCACTCAGCAATGCTGTAGTCAGTATGGACAGTGACCTTGGCCAAAATATACCATGAGCGTGTGCACACTCAGAAGGCCTCTTATTTTACAACCTTAGTACTTTTTCTGAAAGGCGATCACCCAGGGAGCCTGCCGGTGTGTAGAACGCACAGCAATGCGTCCAGCGTCTGCCTTGGAATCGCGCCGAGGCGTGCAGCCCAAACGCGACCAAAATCATACCAAAAACAAGCCCAAATTGGTCTCGTTTGAGTGTGCGCGTCGGTCGTGAGCCCCCCGGCCTCAACGTGAAGGGCGTATCAGGGGAGCTCAAAGCGCACCGAAGCGCTACCGGGAAACGGGCTCTGCTGGGGAAAGCGACCGGCTCCCTGCCGGTCAGAGACCGTGTGGCAGATGCGCACAAAGCGCGAGCATAAATGAAGCGCCTGAAACCAGCGAAGAGCCAGCGATGGCGAAATCAGAGCCCCTGAGCGCTTTGGAGCACGGGAACAAGCCCCTTAAAACTGCACCAACTGTACAAAAGCAGAGTTTACAAGGTAATACTACCAGCGCTATCAATAAGATAAGCAATCAGGAAATAAGTCACATAAACATATCATAAACATTCAAAAGAGAAAATATCCCCATGCTAAAGCAGAGTGAGGGGACCAGTAAAATAGGTGCACTTAACTCTTGCTGTGAGCAGCAAAGAAAGGGGATGATGGGAGCACGCAAGGGGTTCTTATGGACTGTGGGGGCGTGCCTATACCCATGTGTATCATGGGAAATGTGGTTTGTTTTACTGTTTTTTATGAAAATGTACATTTTCATTGGCTGCTGTGTTTATTGCAGTAAAGATTGAGAAGCATAATCCTCACCTCCGGTCCTGTAATAGAATTTGAGAAGTCACCCAAAATGTGCCCTCATTTTTCTTTCTGCAGCACTAATCATACTTTCTATGGCAAAATATACCCACTCATTTTGTTCCTTTTTAAATTAAATGTTTTAAGAGGTGTGCCATACCTTTGTAATCAGTAGGACTGTTAGCGCTCTAGTTGTTCTTGCTCCCTCATACGCGGGACTTTTTATGGGGTGGTGGGAACGTGAACATGCTTGGGGTAAATATGCCTCCCCCTGGATAGATATGATCATCCTCTGGGGGAGGTATATTGACGACATCATCATGTTGTGGAAAGGAAGCGATGTACAATTATTGGACTACTTCAATTATTTGAATGCTAACCCCTATAATGTACAGTTGACAGTAAAATCAAGCCGTACTCAGATTGAATTCTTGGATTTACTCTTTTATGTGGAAAACAACACAATACAGAGTAACCTGTACCGTAAAAGTACATCGTGCAATAGTTTATTGCACGCATCAAGTGAGCACCCTAGTTCCACCATCAATAATATACCCTACGGGGAGATGGTGCGCATTAGACGTAACTGAAGTAATGAAAAAAACTTTCAAGACACCCTACGGGACACCAAAATCAGATTTGCCAATAGGGGGTACAATGCAAAAGTCTTGGACAAGGCTGAAAAAAGAATCTTGACTGTCACCCGTAGTAATACTTTAATCAAGAAAGCAAAGAACAACAAAAAGATCCAAAAATCCAACAGCTTTTATTACTCAATATACACAAAATAGCACAGAGGTTTTCAAGGTTCTGAGGAGACATTGGAAACTACTGAGTGAGGTGCCCAACCTAAAAGAAGAAATCAGTGATACACCTAGAATCACTTTTAGGAGAGGTAAAACCTTACACAATGTTTTGTGTCCCAGTTATCCCATAACCAAGAGGACAGGAACATGGATACCTACAAAACCTAAAGGTTTCTATACCTGTGGAGGATGCAACATCTGCCCTTTTGGTAAGAATAAATCTAAGAAATTCAAATACAACACCGATCGCGAATATGAGATAAGGCATTACATAAACTGTAATACAAGTTATGTGATCTACGTGATCGGTTGTGGATGCAACAAGATATATGTTGGAAGCACGGTGCGACCATTAAAACTAAGAATACAAGAACACACACGTGCTATGAAAAATTATGACTTAAAATACCCCATGACATACCATATGCAAGAACATCACAAAGCCAACAAGACAATATGGTTTCAGGGTATTGATTACATACCCCCACATCCGAGGGGGAGAAATCGTGAACTTACCCTAAGGAAAAGGGAAGCAGCATGGATATGTCGTCTGAGATGTGTGGAAAGGGGACACAATACAGAGGATGAGATGCATTACTATTTGCAATAAACTAGTGTGTCAGTTTCTGTGTGACACATTGTGAGTCTCAGACACAGTATTTGTTGCCTCGTAGCCATAAGGAAACACTATGGGATCTGTATCTTCGTTGTAAAATTTCTCTCCCTTTCTAACTGACTTTTACAATTTGTCCTTGTGGTCAATAGACATACAAAGTCCTCTCATTGACAAATATAGGATGTGGCTGCCTTCTGATTGTTGGGGTAGACATAATGATTGAGACTGAAAATGCCCAAGATATCATCAAGTGATTCTATTGTGTTTTGCTATCCCTAGTTGTCACATTTTTCCAGTTCGAAATGACATGAAATAGTACCAAAAAAAAAAAAAATGTTTTCCTAAATGCGGTATGTGCTTTTCCCCGATAATACCGACACATTGTGCATATTTTCGGTTCACAACACATAGACATGGTTCACTTCGATTCCACAAAATGATAAAATGAAGCAAGTGCCTCAACTTTATCTGTTATATTGCATAAGTATTTACATTGTGCAAATTACTGCTTGAATATGCCCTCTTTAGACTAACATAATTAGGAATTGAAATAAGATTTGGGTCGTGTTTTTGTTATGTTCACAGGAGCTAATGCCTTACGAAATTTAAATAGGAATAAGAATTCGGTTTTTAAACATAACAGAATATAGTCCCTTTAGACCCCTAGTTTAAAGAATCAGTTTTTCTCGATAATATGTGAAACTTTTAAACAAATATTTGTTACATACTTTAGTTTTGAATAGTAAATATAGTCATAGACGGCCCTGAGTGACTAAGCTAAGATGGCGGTTACGGTAGACCGGCAGGTAGGGGTAAACGATTTGCGGTCTAACATCCGCCCCATGTGGTCCACGAGTGGCTGCATTTAAACTTTTTGATGGGCGGGCCCCTCCTTCTATCTTCCGAAAGGACTTCGCGTTTGGATTTGGAGACGCCAGCTGGGGTTTACGGGACCGACCCCGACAGGTACGATCCATAGAGAACAACTTCAGTTGGAAACGGAGTTTACAACTACCCCCTGTTAACCATATTTTGTTTCATTACGTCCCTCATACGGACATATGTGTCACACGAGGGGATTAATAAACACGGGTGGGTCGCCCATGAGTCGGCCATATATTTATCCTCTAAACCATAACGGCGAGTACTCATAGTACTGTGTTTCTGTTTGCACTTGCAACAATAGGGATTATATAGTTTATGGTTATTACATATGTTTAAATATATCGTTCTAGGTAACTACCTTAAAGTGACTTTAAATTGCGTCCCAACCGGAGAACAAGAAGTGGGACCATTGGACTGTGCAAAGTGCGCACGTCACATTATTAAGGTATGCTAAACTAAAGTTCATGTACAATGTGAGAACTGCATATAAATTCAATTAGAAACAGAGATTGTAATCACTTTCAATCTGCGCATTTGTTAACAGCATTTGCCTTACTACGTTTCTTACACGGACGCATGGGTTACCCGATGTGATTAACCAATGCGGGCGGGTCGTTTTTGAGTCGGTTTCCTATATGTTTATTTTCTAACTAAAACGGCGGGCACTTATATTTCCGCGTTTTTGATTGGTACCAATTAGGATTATATATCTTGTGGTGATTGGACACATTAAATATATTGTTTTAGGTAACTACCTTAAGGTGATTTGCGTATTGTGTCCCAACCGAAGAACAAGAAGTGGGACCTTTGGACTGTGATAAGTGCGCCCGTCCAAATATTAAGGTATGCAAAATCAATGTTTATGCATTGCGTGAGAACAGCACATACAGGCACGTAAGGCCATAGATATGCAATATTTTGGGACTAAAAATTTCCCTCATACTTTATTCCCTGAATCATCTTAGGTGAATATCACATTTCACATCCCCAGAAAAACTAGTGAGAAACGCAATTGAAAAAACATTTTCTTGAGCTTGGATTCACCTCAGTTGGACCACCCGCATAGAGGGAATAGATACATATTGACATGACGATTTGGTTTGGAATATATGTACGTTTGGTGACATCATTTGCGGTAGGAATTATATATATTTATTACATCATCTCACCCTAGTAACTTTTAATTTTTAATTTTTAGTTACATAAGTGGATGGGGGGAATGAAATATTAGTTTCATGTAGATTAAACTGGTTTTGACAATTTGGGGCACAAATGGGTTAGATTATGTACCCACAACCAAAGAGTGTGTAATGAGTTTTTCTGGGACATTGTGTCATGAGGACAGCTTTGAGACTCTTTTCCAAGTACTGCTACATGTCCTACATTGACAACTGTTTAAATATAGTCTCCTCTCTCTATCATCGCAGTAACAATGTTTCCTCAGGACAATCAAGTGCCCTGTGGTACTACATTATTTAATGTGAATTAACATTTTTTGAACATGTTAAGTGCGGGACGATTCCCACACCTGGATGCTCTGACGTTCATAATACTGATGACGATGATATTTGTGATTGCGAATTGAAATTTATCCATCTACGAAGGTTTTTCAGTAAATATGAGATTAGCCAAATGGCGTCTTCTATAATAACACTGTCTTAATAACTGGTTGAGAACCAAGGTACACAAAGAGACTGAAATTAATTGAATATGCAGCATTTCAATTAGGAAGAAATGGTCTAATAATGTTATTATGTACTCAAATGCTGCAATTTTTAGACACTAGTATGTTTTTAATGTGGGTACTTTTTTGGTGTAATTTATAATTTTTATTCATCTATCAATGTATGTGCACATGTTGTTTTTATGTAACTTACACTGGCTTTTTGCATGTTTTCTTTTTTCTTTATGATTTACAGCCCTGAAGAAGTTCTGCTTGACAGAACGAAATGCGTTGGCTGGTTTCTTAAATGGACTATTAAAAGAACTTTGAACTTTTTGCAATCACGATTCAGCGTCTTTATATTGGGACATTCTTTGATGACATGTTGATCACCCATGCTTAGTGGAGATTTAACTCTGAAGCGGTGCTTTTTCAAGTTTGATAAAAAACAGTGCCCTTTTTTCCCAAGGTTTTGGGATATGCTCTCAGGACAGGGAGTATTTGAGAATTGCACGCAATCTTATTGAAAATTATATATACATGTTGGTGATATGTGGGTTGGTGCTTTGAGAATATAAGAGTGGTCCACTGTCCGAATTGTGTTGTATAATATTGTTCTTTAGAACACTCTGGGAAGCTGCAGTACAACACAAAGGAATCAACTGACAGTCTTTGTCCTTCTTGGATGTACATGTTTTACTGAGAATGTCAGACTTCATTCTCACATGACTGAGAAAGATAATGTGAATTTACAGAAAATATGCTTTCAGTTTAGCTTATAGATCCCCTTCCAAACCACTGTGGGAAAAGCGTAAGATAATAGTTTTCTTTCAAACATGATTCATGATATCCCAGCAGAAGGCTTTTTCACATGGTAAAATCACCTTAGAACACACCACAATTCTTAAAATTAGTATGGTACTATCAACAAATGATTTATAATGTAACTAAAGTCTTAAAACCTTCTATTAACTGTAATGCTTTTTAATGAGGCGCTATCATGTATATTGGTCCCAAGATGGCTACCAACAGTTTCTGGTTTGGAGTGTTGACAGACAGTTGACAGCCAATCAGCATGCAGATCGTGCTCGGAAAGGTAAGCTTACAGTAAGCTTACAGTAAGCTGCTATATATATATATATATATATATTTTCTCTTTTGATTTTCTCAGGAACTACTAGAGAGATTTTCACCAAATATAGAAAAGGCACTTCTGCATACCAGTCCCTACCATTTTGCCAAGATGGTGTAATTCCGTTCAGCGGTTCGGGCTGTAGCCGTGTCTAAACGTCCTATGGAAATTAACATGGGGAAAACACGTTTTGGGACCCCCCTTTTTTCTCAGTCCCCGCTTGACAAATCCCCCCAAAACTTTCAGGGAAGGAGCAGATCTGAGCTGGCCAAAATTTTGTAAAATTGCACGCAAATTCCTCAATCGACGCCAAAGTTATTTCAAATAGAATGTTGCGGATTTCTATGGAAACTCGGTCCTAACTATATATACCTACTGGCAACCGGCAGTAGGTTATATATATATATATATATATATATATATATATACATATACATATACATATATATATATATATATATATATATATATATATATATATATTCAATGAAAAAACCATAGGTTATAGGCCATATATAGTTAGGAATTAGCATTTACAAAACCTTATTTTACTCGCATAAAACCATTGAAATTCCATATATAGTTAGAAGCGCTAACTATATATCGCGCACCCGCAATCCACTGCTGATGATGTCACATATTACATCATTCATGACATGGTCAGTGACATCACTGATGACATCACTGATGACATCTCAAATGACATCACTGATGACAACTCAAATGATTGTATGTGTCTGTAAAGTTTAAATATGTTTCACATATTGAAGAATGAGTGGATGTATAAGTGTCTGGATGAAGAATTTAGTAGGTGCATGACTGACTGTATGAGTGAGTGATTAAATGTGTCTCACTGAGTGCATGGGTTAGTGACTAAACTGTCTTAATTTGTGCATCAGTATGTTTGTTGTTGTGTAAGCTGCTGCATGTGTTGATCAGTAGCTATAAGAGTGGCCATATGGGTTATTGATTGGTTGCCCAAGTATTTGAATGGGAGGCTGAGTGTGTGTGTGGGTGGCTGGGAGGTGCGTGACTCTGTACATAGATGTGTAAGCAGTTGATTCACTAGGAGTATGAGTTCAAGAGTGCATGTGGAAACAGCTATATGGGCGGTTGACTATGCATGGGTGTTTTGGTGAGTGAATGGATTTCTCATTGCTACATGAGCAAGTAAGTACGTATGTAAAACACAATACATGTGAGAGTTGAGATATATAAATAACTGAACATAAGAGCCAGTGAATGTGTGAGTGGCTGTATCGATCACTGTGAGCTTGTATCAGGGATTATATAAGAGAGTAAATATGTGTTATTATATGTTTGAATAAGTAAGATGTGTATAACTGTATAGTTGAGGAAATGGAGGTGTGATTGATTCTTTGCATGACTGACTAGGTGTGTGAGTAACTCCATGGATGACTGACAGTCTGTGAGTGTCTGTTTATACTGAGTGTATGTAAGGTTATATTAGAGTCTGAAGAGGTTCATTGTATTATCACATGAGTGATGTGATCAGTGATGACAAATGAGATGTCATCAGTGATGTCATTTGAGTTGTCATCAGTGATGTCATCAGTGATGTCATTTGAGATGTCATCATTGATATCATTTGAGTTGTCATCAGTGATGTCATTTGAGATGTCATCAGTGATGTCATCAGTGATGTCACTGACCATGTCATGAATGATGTAATATGTGACATCATCAGCAGTGGATTGCGGGTGCGCGATATATAGTTAGCGCTTCTAACTATATATGGAATTTCAATGGTTTTATGCGAGTAAAATAAGGTTTTGTAAATGCTAATTCCTAACTATATATGGCCTATAACCTATGGTTTTTTCATTGAATTTTCAAGGTTTTGTAAATGCAAATTCCTAACTATATATCCACTATAACCTATGGTTTTTTCTGTGAATTTCATTGGTTTTTTAATAGCAAATATGAAAAGCTTTAAAATGTCAAGTACGTGATAGATAAAAACATTTTCGTATTTATGCACGCTGATGTGCTTTGAACGCTGCACCCCCCCCCCTCCCCTCTTTTGCCTTAGTAGTACTCTCTCTTTGCAGATACTGAAGGGTAGTTAACGCAGGCCTTTACCCCCGTTGTAATCCGTCGTGCCTCCTTGTCTCTCCATTTGATTGATTGTTGTCCAAGCATTTACTGTTTTAGAATTGGTTCTCTTTGGATCATTCTCTATTTACAAACAAGCACAAAGTCGCAATACTCTGTTTAGTCTTTGCAGATAGTGGAAAATCGTGTAAAAAAATAAAAGTAATCGAGCAAAATCAGTAGGCCACTAATTGGATCTCTTTTTGACCTCGCTAAAATAGAAATATTAGGAACAACCCTTCTTGAGAAATACGAAAATAGTGAGATGAACTGAGCTCCACACCATGAGGGCTGCAAGACAGCTCGGCTCCATCACCCATCCCGCACAAAATAACGACAAACCCTATGCAAATATTAAAAATATAGACAACACACCAACAAAGAAACAGGGTAAAACATTTTATTAAAAAACTATTTACATAACGTTGGTTTATAAGATGATGTCAGTAGTGGACCGATGTGTGAATAGATCGAAAACAGCACAAGGCTCCAAGATCCAGATAGCAAGCTCCTGGATGTTGGGTGCCATAGTTTAGAGTTCTGAATTTCAGCCTTTTTCAATGCCTGTGCTTTGTTGAATCAAAATGGCGGCTTGACACAAAGCTGACTCAAGCGTTGTTACTGATGCTATGCAGACCAAAACTGGTTTTCAGTTTGTACATTTTTCTAGATTTTTCAATCCAAGTTTGGTTGACTTTGTAGAACGATGGCTTCAGATTTTCAACATACGGTGTGGTGGCGCTAACTGGGAGGGGGCGCTTCGCTCCTGCCCCCTCCCCAAGTAAGATTTTCATACGTGAAAGTACGTTAATGGTTTTGGTCCCTGAGATGCTTCGATGTCACTACCATTCTCAAATAGCATAAGTTCTGGATGTTGGGTGCCATAGTTAAGAGTTCTGAGCAGTGCTTGTAACACTGTCTGAAGCTTATTTCCACCTACTGCAGCTTCACTATTCTCAAAGTAAGTGAGTGTCGTTTGTGGACCTGACTGCATTAGAAAACAATGTGATATGTTACCTTCCTAAACAGCTTGACGGAGGCCCCTGAGGGGCGGTGTGATGGCCATGGACTCGGAGAAGACGCTTGGCTCCGACACCCTCCCCAAGTCTTATAGCACTGGTGTAGCCTGAGATCGCCCCGACATAGGCGGCCGGCTCCCGGGGTTCGGCGGAACTTTTTGCCTTTTGATGACTCTTCAATTCTGGACCTTGTCCCACAATCCGTTTGACCTGAAGACAAGCTGTAGTGGGGCGCCCCTTTATCGTTTTAGTTGCCATTCCGCCCGCTTTTGCTACACTGTGCCTCTTCCGCCATTCAGCTGTTTACCGCCCGCTCTTGCGACTACAGCGTCTCGCTCACCATGTAGTTGAGATGCGCCCGCTCTTGCGGTGCAGCGATAGGCGGCTGCCACAGGACTCTCAAAATGGCGGCCGGCTCTTCGGTTTTGGGCCTGGTCCACTAAAATGGCCCTGGGACACCTTAGAACTCGGACGCTTGTCTGCTAGGGCTTGCGTCCCATTCTCGAAAAGCGTCCCCTCAGCCGTGAAGATTCTACAAAAGTCTTGGGGGCCTCCGACTCCCGCAGGCTTCTGGTGGGGAGCGGCTGCCATGATTGCTCGTGGAATGGCCACGACGGAGCTACGAGATGGTAGTGGTCTCATGCTGACGCCAGCTTTAGTCTGAAACATCCAGAAACACTGTAGACTACCAATTCGATCAGTTCCGGTAGCGCCCCAACATGACCCGGAAGAGAAGAACTTGCCCTCCCCTCTTTGACTGATGGTTCTTGTTGCCTGTCCCCTCTGTTGTCATTTAACAGAACTTTTTGGACTGCTGAAAGGGGTTGTGTTCTGAACGCTGGTTGGTGGAGACATTTAGACTATATTCTTGACCTACGTTGTCGCGTAATGCGTTTTATGACACGCCGCGTTAGCGCACCCGGAAGTGATCCGAGGCGCGGCGCGCAGCGCGTAACGTAAGCATAACAGGTCATGTGACTTGTTAATAAAACTTTTCATTGGTTCATTTTACTTTTGTTAATTTAATGATGAAAAGCTTGGTCATATGACCTAAAAATTACGCTTTTTATTATTTTCGAACAATATTTTTTTTTCAAACATATGTTATAATATTCCAGGCTAATGTACTTTCCCGGAAAATTTACAACTGTCTTGCAAGTAAAATATATTCCTTTTTCGAGAAAAAGGGCGTTTCTTCCTTCCATGACGGAGCCGTTGAGTAAAAGAGATTCGGCCTGCTGTCTTAGTCGCCGATACGCCTGATTATCAGATTCTTATCGATCACTTTAAGTTGCAGACATGAAAAACACAACTGCCCTTGACCATTTATCTTTACTGCGTTCCTACATATTATACCTTTTATCCGTCATGTAATTGGACTGCTTTATTTCACTTGCCTTTTACTGATTCGAAAACAGTCACTAAAAGTAAAAACTTTACAAATGAAAATACTACTACCGTGTTTTGTTTTAAAAACCTTTATTGTAAAAATGTCAGTATACAAATACGGGCCTACAACCACGTGGGCCGGCCACGGAGCAAACTGAAATCGTATATGATGAGGAGACATTTACACTGTAGAAGAACGTAACGAGCGGGCCATTAGGTGACAAGAACAAAGGTGTCTAACAGTTGCGGAATCGGTAGATGTACATTTTGTAATTAAAATACGACAGGGCCACTTACAATAACATTTTCTAGATATACATTTGCGGGCAAAGAGTTACGAGTCCCATTTATACCGGCGCCATTTTGGGCGAGGCCGGGCAGGTCCAAGATATAGTCAAAATGTCTCCACCAACCATCGGCCAGACCAGAACCCCTTTCGGCCCTTTATGCTACAAGATGGTGTCTTCCATTCAGAAAATATTGGTGGCAGCATTTTGAAAGGAAACAGAAACAGCCGTTCTCCTAGTGAGTTTCACATTGTTACATTTAGGAAGAATGTTGAAGAGTAGTATGTGGAAAATCTGAAGCCATTTTTCTACAAACTCTCAATCAGACTTGGATGGAAAAAAAAAACCTGAAGAATGTACAAACTGAAAACCAATTTTTGTCTGTATAGCACCAACAGTAACGCTTGAGTCAGCTTTGTGTCAAGCCGCCATTTTCATTCAATCAATAGCGTCCCCCTGCACACATTCAGGGACCTGGTCGTGTCTTCAGATGAAACGCATTGTAGGAAAAGAAGCAGAAAGGAAAAGGAAAAAAGTTCCGCCGGACCTAGTGAAGCTGCAGCAGGTGCAAATAAGCTTCAGACAGTCCTACAAGCACTGCTCAGAAATCTCAACTGAGGCACTCAACATCCAGGACTTGCCATTCGGATCTTGGCGCCTTGTGCTGGTTCCGACCTATTCACACATCAGTCCACTACTGACATCACCTCATAAGCCAACGGGGCACCCCACGCCGACTTTCGGCGCAGCATTGTAGGATGGCCACACCAGTGCAGCCACTTGCTGGACACCACCTCGGTGCCATCCGGATCTCAGCGCGTTCGAGTCACTGTGCCGGAAGAGTGACCGGAACTCAGCTGAACACGCCGTCTTTCGGCGCAGCATTGTAGGATGGCCACACCAGTACGGCAATTTGCTGGACACCACCTCGGCGCCATCCGGATCTCGGCGCGTTCGAGTCACTGTACCGCAACAGTGACCGCAATTCAGCTGGACACGCCGTCTTTCGGCGCAGCATTGTAGGATGGCCACACCAGTGCGGCAATTTGCTGGACACCACCTCGGTGCCATCCGGATCTCGGCGCGTTCGAGTCACTGTACCGCAACAGTGACCGCAATTCAGCTGGACACGCCGTCTTTCGGCGCAGCATTGTAGGATGGCCACACCAGTGCGGCAATTTGCTGGACACCACCTCGGTACCATCCGGATCTCGGCCCGTTGTGCTGCCTTCGGCCTATTCGCACATCGGTCCGCTACTGACGCCGCCTCACGTGCCAACGGATTTTCTACGCTTTTTGTAGCCCTATGTCGCATAACAGGTCATGTGACTTGTTTATAAAACTTTTCATTGGTTCATTTTACTTTTGGTTTCCTAAAGATGGAAGGCTTGGTCATATGACCTAAAAATAACACTTTTCATTGGTTTAGAACATTTTTTTTTCCCAAACGATGAAAGCCCCACCTTGTTTCTGGATCATTCAGACTGAAGCTGGCGTCAGCATGAGAGCACCACCATCTCGTGGCTCCGTCGTGGTCATTCCGCGAGCAATCATGGCAGCCGCTCCCCACCGGAAGCCTGCGGGAGTCGGGGGCCCCCAAGACTTTTATACAATCTTCACGGCTGAGCGGACGCTTTTCGAGAATGGAGCCCAAGCCCTAGCAGGCAAGCGTCCGAGTTCCAAAGTGTCCCAGGGCCATTTCAGTGGACCAGGCCTAAAACCGAGGAGCTGTCCGCCATTTTAAGAGCCATGTGGCAGCCGCCTATCGCTGCACTGCAAGAGTGGGAGCAACTCAACAACATGGTGAGCGAGACGCTGTGGCCGCAAGAGCGAGCGCAACTCAGCTAGATGGCCGCCACCTGGGGAGGCCCGTTCACGCCGGCTCCCCCACGCCCCCCCCCCCCGAGCCGCCGCACGCCAATTTTCGGAGCAGCATTGTAGGATACCAAAACCAGTGCGGCAGTTTACTGGACATCACCTGGGTGCCTGTCGTACATGTTGTGTCAGCCATGTGACACTGGACACAGACCGCTACTGACGAGGCCTCCCCCCGCACCACCCGGGACGCCCCACGCTGTTTTTCTGTGCTGCATTGTAGGATCCCTAAACCAGTGCGGCACCCAGGCGACATCACCTGGGTGCCGTCCAGAACTCTGCACGTTGTGCTGCCTTGGGACTATTCGCACAACAGACCGCTACTGACGAGGCCTCCCCTCGCCCCACCCGGGACGCCCCACGCCAATTTTCGGAGCAGCATTGTAGGATCCCTAAACCAGTGCGGCACCCAGGCGACATCACCTGGGTGCCGTCCAGAACTCTGCACGTTGTGCTGCCTTGGGACTATTCGCACAAAAGACCGCTTCTAACCATTGTTGCTTTTTGTGTTGAGAAATGTTTAAATGTTTTTAGTTTTTGTTCCGTTTGTTAAAGTTAGTAGTTAATAAAGTTTTATAACCTTACTTTGTTGGAGTGTTATCTATTTTTTTAAAAACGGGTGAATGGGGCCTTGAATCGGGTTATTGTCATGTGTGGGCTTTGGAAGTGTGCTGCTGCAGGATCGGACATTTCAAACTCAAATGCACGTTCTTTTTCTTACCTTTCCGAAGCATGGAGCGCAATAGCAGGCAGAGAAAGGGTGATGCACGTGTTGAACACTACCTGACCTGGCAAGTTGCTGGCAGTGCCCCCCCGTCCGCTCCTGAAAGAGGGCACACACACACCGCCGCCCCGAGTACTTCACAAATCTTTAAAAGACCATGCGCTTGTTCATGAGGCTTAAATGGTTTATCACCTCTTCTAGAACCCCTGCATCGACCCTCTGACGTTTCATGGAAAAATTACCATGTAACACAATACCAAGCCCTGTCGGCTGAAACCCCCAAGGAATCGTGGGGCATATTATCAAGGGGGTTTATCTCCGCTTTTTTTGGCTTTAAAAGCCATGAAAGCGGAGATAAAATTATCTCCCTATTACCAAGCTGTCGCTAACACCAGTTAGTGACAGCTAAAAGGAGATAGCGACCATCTTGGGCCCCGCTTTGCATGTCAGTGATATTTATCACTAATGACATGCAAAGTGGCGTGCCAAGATGTTAGCGACTGGAAACAGTCCCTAACATCGCTACCTTCTATTACCAACTTTTGGAGATATTCGCGCTAAGCGCGAATATCTCCAAAATCTAACACCTGCCCTGAGCAGTTCTTAGCCATGTTATCCAATGGGAGGTGGATAACATGGCTAAGAGCATTAGGTCAATAATACATGAATATCGCTGACTTTTCTGCGATAATAGCAAGGTTTATCTGCGATAAAAATCGCCGATGTGCGGCAATAATTTTTGTCTCTAAACAAGTTAGAGACAAAAATTATCGCTAGTTGTTCGTAATATGCCCCCGGGTTTTTGCTTGCAGAAATCGGGAGGCGGGAGACTAGCACTGAAATCAGTAGTCACACGCCTGAATCAGGAGGATTGGCATGTCTGAATTCTCTACAGCTGGGGCCATAAACTACATCCGCAGGGTTAGGTGATATCCTGGGACCAGCCTGGCATCTAAAATGGCAGCCGTGCACGACAAAATTGTGGCATTCGAAAAAAAGGCAAGATGGCGCAGCCGCTGGAAGAGATGTATCAACATATATCAGCCTCCTCAGCCACCCTCAGGAAACATAGGGGATTAGGATACCTCTCCCGCACCCCCTTATACCTAGTAATTTAATTAACGAAGCACAAAATGGCGAATTCCCGTTTCGCTACCAGTTTGCGGCCCAGTTCGCGGCCCGTGAAGCAAATGGCGAATTCCCGTTTCGCTACCAGTTTGCGGCCCAGTTCGCGGCCCGTGAAGCGCTTCTACCGTGAAAAATCATTTTTTTTTTTATTTTCCCCACGGGACCCTTTAATAACCCCAACAACATTCCTAGGGGGTGAAGAGGGGGATACCTTGCCCCCTTTCATTAAATTCCCCCTTAGTTTTTCACCTTTTCTTCTCTCTCGATCCTACCGAGAGACAAGATGGCGGCCGCTCCGGACTGTCACGCAGCAAAAAAAAAAAAAAAGCTCACGCACAGCCGCTGGAAGAGATGTATCAACATATATCAGCCTCCTCAGCCACCCTCAGGAAACATAGGGGATTAGGATACGTCTCCCGCACCCACTTATAACTAATAATTTAATTAACGAAGCTCAAAATGGCGAATTCCCGTTTCGCTACCAGTTCGCGGCCGCGCTTCTACCGTGAAAAATCATTTTTTTTTTATTTTCCCCACGGGACCCTTTAATAACCCCAACAACATTCCTAGGGGGTCAAGAGGGGGATACCTTGCCCCCTTTCATTAAATTCCCCTTTCGTTTTCCACCTCTTCTTCTCTCTCGATCCTACCGAGAGACAAGATGGCGTCCGCTCCGGACTGTTTAGAATGTTGACAGACACCGGAGAGCCAATCAGCTTTCTGCGCGCAAAGTTCCGATAAGCGAAAAGTAAGCGGACCGGATCGCTGCCCAGAGCGCTGTTACAGATATATATCTTGGTTTGAACGTTAATTTCTCAAAAACTACTGGAGCACATATATTGAGACCTAGCAAAGGCACATCGGGCTAACAGTCCCTACAATTTTGCCAAGTTTCGTGCAAATCCATTCAGCCGTTCGAGCTAAAAGTGAGTCCAACCGCCCTATGGAAAAATGAATGGGAAAAACGCGTTTTGGGACCCCCCTTTTTTCTCGGCCCCCCCTTGACGAAACCCCCCCAAATTTTCAGGGGCTGCTCAGAATCAAAATGTGCCATTTTCCTGAAAATTTCAGCCGATTCCGTCCACAAACGCCAAAGTTATTAGACATAGAATTTTCAAAAGTCCCATAGAGAAAAAATCCTAACTATATATACCTACTGGCGATAGCCAGTAGGTAATATATATATATATATATATATATATATATATATATATATATATATATATATATATATATATATATATATATATATATATTTATATATATATATATATATATATATATTTATATATATATCCTCCAACTCTCCCCGCAGGAAGAAACGAGCCGCACACACAACGGATTTGCCGATAATATCTTTAATTACAGCTCTGGCAGTCCTGATGCATTTCGGTCTTCACGACCTTTCTCAAAGGTAAGCCACAGCATCCAACCAAACTCGCAGCCAACAAGGTGATTGTTCCCATTTGTTTTTTTAACCCTCTGGTGGGCGGCCCCTGATGAGCCTTCCTGTAAGGCATGCTGGTCCTTGTGGTGCGAAGTCTGTCAATTATTCCCCTCTGGTGGGTGATGCTTTTAAAAAAAGTTCTTGTTTTCCGCTGCATTTTGTCGATTCCGTTGTTTCCTCGCAAGACCCTTTTCGAATTGCAGGAAACCAAGCCAAACGCAGTATTTGGCGGCGCCCTCCTGTCCCTTTGCCGTTTTACCGGATCAACAACTGTGGTTCAATGCGGGCAGTAATGGCGCTCTTAACAGGCGGTGCGATCCTCACGGCAGAACCACGCCGATATAACATCCTCCAACTCTCCCCGCAGGAAGAAACGAGCCGCACACACAACGGATTTGCCGATAATATCTTTAATTACAGCTCTGGCAGTCCTGATGCATTTCGGTCTTCACGACCTTTCTCAAAGGTAAGCCACAGCATCCAACCAAACTCGCAGCCAACAAGGTGATTGTTCCCATTTGTTTTTTTAACCCTCTGGTGGGCGGCCCCTGATGAGCCTTCCTGTAAGGCATGCTGGTCCTTGTGGTGCGAAGTCTGTCAATTATTCCCCTCTGGTGGGTGATGCTTTTAAAAAAAGTTCTTGTTTTCCGCTGCATTTTGTCGATTCCGTTGTTTCCTCGCAAGACCCTTTTCGAATTGCAGGAAACCAAGCCAAACGCAGTATTTGGCGGCGCCCTCCTGTCCCTTTGCCGTTTTACCGGATCAACAACTGTGGTTCAATGCGGGCAGTAATGGCGCTCTTAACAGGCGGTGCGATCCTCACGGCAGAACCACGCCGATATAACATCCTCCAACTCTCCCCGCAGGAAGAAACGAGCCGCACACACAACGGATTTGCCGATAATATCTTTAATTACAGCTCTGGCAGTCCTGATGCATTTCGGTCTTCACGACCTTTCTCAAAGGTAAGCCACAGCATCCAACCAAACTCGCAGCCAACAAGGTGATTGTTCCCATTTGTTTTTTTAACCCTCTGGTGGGCGGCCCCTGATGAGCCTTCCTGTAAGGCATGCTGGTCCTTGTGGTGCGAAGTCTGTCAATTATTCCCCTCTGGTGGGTGATGCTTTTAAAAAAAGTTCTTGTTTTCCGCTGCATTTTGTCGGTTCCGTTGTTTCCTCGCAAGACCCTTTTCGAATTGCAGGAAACCAAGCCAAACACAGTATTTGGCGGCACCCTCCTGTCCCTTTGCCGTTTTACCGGATCAACAACTGTGGTTCAATGCGGGCAGTAATGGCGCTCTTAACAGGCGGTGCGATCCTCACGGCAGAACCACGCCGATATAACATCCTCCAACTCTCCCCGCAGGAAGAAACGAGCCGCACGCACAACGGATTTGCCGATAATATCTTTAATTACAGCTCTGGCAGTCCTGATGCATTTCGGTCTTCACGACGTTTCTCAAAGGTAAGCCACAGCATCCAACCAAACTCGCAGCCAACAAGGTGATTGTTCCCATTTGTTTTTTTAACCCTCTGGTGGGCGGCCCCTGATGAGCCTTCCTGTAAGGCATGCTGGTCCTTGTGGTGCGAAGTCTGTCAATTATTCCCCTCTGGTGGGTGATGCTTTTAAAAAAAGTTCTTGTTTTCCGCTGCATTTTGTCGGTTCCGTTGTTTCCTCGCAAGACCCTTTTCGAATTGCAGGAAACCAAGCCAAACGCAGTATTTGGCGGCGCCCTCCTGTCCCTTTGCCGTTTTACCGGATCAACAACTGTGGTTCAATGCGGGCAGTAATGGCGCTCTTAACAGGCGGTGCGATCCTCACGGCAGAACCACGCCGATATAACATCCTCCAACTCTCCCCGCAGGAAGAAACGAGCCGCACACACAACGGATTTGCCGATAATATCTTTAATTACAGCTCTGGCAGTCCTGATGCATTTCGGTCTTCACGACCTTTCTCAAAGGTAAGCCACAGCATCCAACCAAACTCGCAGCCAACAAGGTGATTGTTCCCATTTGTTTTTTTAACCCTCTGGTGGGCGGCCCCTGATGAGCCTTCCTGTAAGGCATGCTGGTCCTTGTGGTGCGAAGCCTGTCAATTATTCCCCTCTGGTGGGTGATGCTTTTAAAAAAAGTTCTTGTTTTCCGCTGCATTTTGTCGATTCCGTTGTTTCCTCGCAAGACCCTTTTCGAATTGCAGGAAACCAAGCCAAACGCAGTATTTGGCGGCGCCCTCCTGTCCCTTTGCCGTTTTACCGGATCAACAACTGTGGTTCAATGCGGGCAGTAATGGCGCTCTTAACAGGCGGTGCGATCCTCACGGCAGAACCACGCCGATATAACATCCTCCAACTCTCCCCGCAGGAAGAAACGAGCCGCACACACAACGGATTTGCCGATAATATCTTTAATTACAGCTCTGGCAGTCCTGATGCATTTCGGTCTTCACGACCTTTCTCAAAGGTAAGCCACAGCATCCAACCAAACTCGCAGCCAACAAGGTGATTGTTCCCATTTGTTTTTTTAACCCTCTGGTGGGCGGCCCCTGATGAGCCTTCCTGTAAGGCATGCTGGTCCTTGTGGTGCGAAGTCTGTCAATTATTCCCCTCTGGTGGGTGATGCTTTTAAAAAAAGTTCTTGTTTTCCGCTGCATTTTGTCGGTTCCGTTGTTTCCTCGCAAGACCCTTTTCGAATTGCAGGAAACCAAGCCAAACGCAGTATTTGGCGGCACCCTCCTGTCCCTTTGCCGTTTTACCGGATCAACAACTGTGGTTCAATGCGGGCAGTAATGGCGCTCTTAACAGGCGGTGCGATCCTCACGGCAGAACCACGCCGATATAACATCCTCCAACTCTCCCCGCAGGAAGAAACGAGCCGCACACACAACGGATTTGCCGATAATATCTTTAATTACAGCTCTGGCAGTCCTGATGCATTTCGGTCTTCACGACCTTTCTCAAAGGTAAGCCACAGCATCCAACCAAACTCGCAGCCAACAAGGTGATTGTTCCCATTTGTTTTTTTAACCCTCTGGTGGGCGGCCCCTGATGAGCCTTCCTGTAAGGCATGCTGGTCCTTGTGGTGCGAAGTCTGTCAATTATTCCCCTCTGGTGGGTGATGCTTTTAAAAAAAGTTCTTGTTTTCCGCTGCATTTTGTCGGTTCCGTTGTTTCCTCGCAAGACCCTTTTCGAATTGCAGGAAACCAAGCCAAACGCAGTATTTGGCGGCACCCTCCTGTCCCTTTGCCGTTTTACCGGATCAACAACTGTGGTTCAATGCGGGCAGTAATGGCGCTCTTAACAGGCGGTGCGATCCTCACGGCAGAACCACGCCGATATAACATCCTCCAACTCTCCCCGCAGGAAGAAAAGAGCCGCACGCACAGCGGATTTGCCGATAATATCTTTAATTACAGCTCTGGCAGTCCTGATGCATTTCGGTCTTCACGACCTTTCTCAAAGGTAAGCCACAGCATCCAACCAAACTCGCAGCCAACAAGGTGATTGTTCCCATTTGTTTTTTTAACCCTCTGGTGGGCGGCCCCTGATGAGCCTTCCTGTAAGGCATGCTGGTCCTTGTGGTGCGAAGTCTGTCAATTATTCCCCTCTGGTGGGTGATGCTTTTAAAAAAAGTTCTTGTTTTCCGCTGCATTTTGTCGGTTCCGTTGTTTCCTCGCAAGACCCTTTTCGAATTGCAGGAAACCAAGCCAAACGCAGTATTTGGCGGCGCCCTCCTGTCCCTTTGCCGTTTTACCGGATCAACAACTGTGGTTCAATGCGGGCAGTAATGGCGCTCTTAACAGGCGGTGCGATCCTCACAGCAGAACCACGCCGATATAACATCCTCCAACTCTCCCCGCAGGAAGAAACGAGCCGCACACACAACGGATTTGCCGATAATATCTTTAATTACAGCTCTGGCAGTCCTGATGCATTTCGGTCTTCACGACCTTTCTCAAAGGTAAGCCACAGCATCCAACCAAACTCGCAGCCAACAAGGTGATTGTTCCCATTTGTTTTTTTAACCCTCTGGTGGGCGGCCCCTGATGAGCCTTCCTGTAAGGCATGCTGGTCCTTGTGGTGCGAAGTCTGTCAATTATTCCCCTCTGGTGGGTGATGCTTTTAAAAAAAGTTCCTGTTTTCCGCTGCATTTTGTCGGTTTCGTTGTTTCCTCGCAAGACCCTTTTCGAATTGCAGGAAACCAAGCCAAACGCAGTATTTGGCGGCGCCCTCCTGTCCCTTTGCCGTTTTACCGGATCAACAACTGTGGTTTAATGCGGACAGTAATGGCGCTCTTAACAGGCGGTGCGATCCTCACGGCAGAACCACGCCGATTTAACATCCTCCAACTCTCCCCGCAGGAAGAAACGAGCCGCACACACAACGGATTTGCCGATAATATCTTTAATTACAGCTCTGGCAGTCCTGATGCATTTCGGTCTTCACGACCTTTCTCAAAGGTAAGCCACAGCATCCAACCAAACTCGCAGCCAACAAGGTGATTGTTCCCATTTGTTTTTTTAACCCTCTGGTGGGCGGCCCCTGATGAGCCTTCCTGTAAGGCATGCTGGTCCTTGTGGTGCGAAGTCTGTCAATTATTCCCATCTGGTGGGTGATGCTTTTAAAAAAAGTTCTTGTTTTCCGCTGCATTTTGTCGGTTCCGTTGTTTCCTCGCAAGACCCTTTTCGAATTGCAGGAAACCAAGCCAAACGCAGTATTTGGCGGCGCCCTCCTGTCCCTTTGCCGTTTTTACCGGATCAACAACTGTGGTTCAATGCGGGCAGTAATGGCGCTCTTAACAGGCGGTGCGATCCTCACGGCAGAACCACGCCGATATAACATCCTCCAACTCTCCCCGCAGGAAGAAACGAGCCGCACACACAACGGATTTGCCGATAATATCTTTAATTACAGCTCTGGCAGTCCTGATGCATTTCGGTCTTCACGACCTTTCTCAAAGGTAAGCCACAGCATCCAACCAAACTCGCAGCCAACAAGGTGATTGTTCCCATTTGTTTTTTAACCCTCTGGTGGGCGGCCCCTGATGAGCCTTCCTGTAAGGCATGCTGGTCCTTGTGGTGCGAAGTCTGTCAATTATTCCCCTCTGGTGGGTGATGCTTTTAAAAAAAGTTCTTGTTTTCCGCTGCATTTTGTCGGTTCCGTTGTTTCCTCGCAAGACCCTTTTCGAATTGCAGGAAACCAAGCCAAACGCAGTATTTGGCGGCGCCCTCCTGTCCCTTTGCCGTTTTACCGGATCAACAACTGTGGTTCAATGCGGGCAGTAATGGCGCTCTTAACAGGCAGTGCGATCCTCACGGCAGAACCACGCCGATATAACATCCTCCAACTCTCCCCGCAGGAAGAAACGAGCCGCACACACAACGGATTTTCCGATAATATCTTTAATTACAGCTCTGGCAGTCCTGATGCATTTCGGTCTTCACGACCTTTCTCAATGGTAAGCCACAGCATCCAACCAAACTCGCAGCCAACAAGGTGATTGTTCCCATTTGTTTTTTTAACCCTCTGGTGGGCGGCCCCTGATGAGCCTTCCTGTAAGGCATGCTGGTCCTTGTGGTGCGAAGCCTGTCAATTATTCCCCTCTGGTGGGTGATGCTTTTAAAAAAAGTTCTTGTTTTCCGCTGCATTTTGTCGGTTCCGTTGTTTCCTCGCAAGACCCTTTTCGAATTGCAGGAAACCAAGCCAAACGCAGTATTTGGCGGCGCCCTCCTGTCCCATTGCCGTTTTACCGGATCAACAACTGTGGTTCAATGCGGGCAGTAATGGCGCTCTTAACAGGCGGTGCGATCCTCACGGCAGAACCACGCCGATATAACATCCTCCAACTCTCCCCGCAGGAAGAAACGAGCCGCACACACAACGGACTTGCCGATAATATCTTTAATTACAGCTCTGGCAGTCCTGATGTATTTCGGTCTTCACGACCTTTCTCAAAGGTAAGCCACAGCATCCAACCAAACTCACAGCCAACAAGGTGATAGATATATATATATATATATATATATATATATATATATATATATATATATATATATATATATATATATATATATATTACCCACTGGCGGTCGCCAGTAGGTAGTTATAGTTAGGACCTAGTTTCCATAGGAAATCCTCAACATTCTATTTGGAATTACTTTGGCCCTGGTGGATGAGTCTTTGCGAATTTCTCAAAGAAGATGGCTCGGTCCGCTGCACTCCTTCCCTGAAAGTTTGGGGGGGATTGGTCTAGTGGGGGCTGAGATATAAGGGAGGTCCCAAAACGTGTTTTCTCCATGTTATTTTCCATAGGACCTTTAGACTCGGCTATAGGTCGAACGGCTGAATGGATTTATAAGAAATTTGCCAAAACTGTAGAGTCTTGTTCGCAGATTACGCTTTTTTTGGAATGGTGTAAATCCGTTCAGTAGTTGTTGAGAAAATTAAAGTTAAAGTCAATTATATATCTATAGGCGCGCACACGTGCGCGCACCCAAGCGGCTGCGCGTGAGCGGAATTATTTTTGGCTGCGTGACTTCTGTTAACGTTCGATTCGAAGGAAATCAGGATGTTTTGTCCGCCATTTTGTCACTGCGAGTAAATATATTGTTCATTTCAAAGCGTTGAAACATGGAAAGGGGAGAAGTTAGAGATTGTTTTGCTGCGTAGCTTTTCTCGGGGTGTGCAGTAATGCCCTTAAACGCGAAAAGATATAATTTTTTCCCGAAAAAAAATACGGGGTGCGCGCACTCGGTCGCGCACACCTATTTACAAGAGTGTGAAAATGGAGATAAATCAGAAGTTTGAGTGCTTAGATATAAGGTGGCTCTGAAAAGAGCCCTTGTGTTAATTGAGTGTTTTCTGCATTTATAAGTAAGTACCGATGCAGAGCCTGATGTTGCAGAGGAAGATTCTGTTTCCCTCATTCGTGAAATGAACACCGTGTCTCCTATAGACGTCTTGCATGTGGTATCGCAAGTTGTTGTGGTAAATAGAACCCATGCTATAATCTCTGAGGAACGCAGAAACAGATTTATTTACATGTCTCCTTGCTTTCTCAAATTGTGCACAATGTTGATTGGACCAAATCCATTTCTGTCTTTGGCATATATTGGAATATACCAAGGCAGATCGAGGAAAAAGTGTCATCAATTGTCGAAAGGTGTCTTTTAGAAGCATTTCCAGACCTACCCCAGTGATTGTGCCTAGATCGTTCCCACCACAGTGCACAATTATAAGGTCTGGTTCTGGGAGATGCATAAAAGTTTTCACCAATGGAATCAATTGGTGACATTTCAATCCTCTTTTGGAAATCCATGTTATGTGTACATTTGGTAAGCTGAGGTTGCAAATTCGTCTGCTTACTGCATATTTTTCACTCCAGTGAATATAACTGTGTCCTATTAGCCAGACCTTCATTTTCAAGGGATTTGTAGTTGTCCTCCGATCGGTTCTGGAAGTGGAATGGTAGTTAGAAGTTGAAATTCTAAATAAAGAAAAAGGAAGAGGGTGGGTGTGGTTTAAAAAATAAAAATGATTGGTTGATTGTAACAAGTGGAGATTGAACATGTTAATGTTTATGTTAAACGAAAAGTACTATTGGGTGTGAAAAAACAAGATATGTAACAGAGCTGTGTATTGGCAGGTGTTTCTGGAGGGAAAATAGTGTTCTTAGTTTGTTGTAGAACGTTAAGACATGAACCTTTGACCTGTGCCTTCAGCAAGGTGCAGAATGAGGTGTAACCATGGAAACAGCCGGAGATGGCAGTTGGTGATGGGTTCACTCTTTGGTGCCTCTGCATCTGAGTCTGTTCTCTGGTGGCAGGCGGACAACTGTTTGTTATTGTGGAGATGAAAGGGTGATAAGGAGAGTGTGAGAAAGATCGGGTCGGAACCCCTGTTAAGGCGGAACTACAAAGCCCAGACACCCTTGCTCGACCATGGCGGCATTCCGTCTCACCTGAAACTTGGACGAAGACCGATATCTCTCCTCTCTTTCCACAGCGTGAGGTAACGGCTAGAGGAGGCGCTACGAACAATGGACAAATAAAAACAGACGCCTCCCAGGAAGCTGGGTCATCGCAGAACGTCGAGGAGGCGGGACCAGAGACGAACCACGAGGAGGACGCTGAATCTCGGAGCCGGGAGCCGGAGCTGAACGCCGAGAGTCAAGACAGCGTTGCTGACCTAGAGGAGGAGGCGGGGGAAACCGAAGAACGCTGGACGGAGGAGTGGTGGTGTCCCCCGGAGGAGGCTGGAGAGCGTGCCGTGACTCAGGAGAGTTACGGCGGGGCCGGTGAGTGACTTTGAACCGAAGCCCTTTGGGGAAACTGTTGTGTGTTAAGGGAGGTGGAAGGTAGGGAGGACATTGTAGGTGGTGGGTGGATTTTGTAAAGGGGACTACGAAACTTGCATTGGTAAAAGAGTAATACCTACTGTTTCACTTAAGTTACTGGACCGGGATTAGGGCATTGGTCTATGACTCAACCATCTCTACATTCTTATCCTTATTCCATACCCGTTCACTCCCTATTCCCTTACCCACCACTTCCAATACCTTTACGCACTCCCCTTCACTATACCCGATTTTCGTGCACTACTTTACTGTGTAGGAGCAAGGGTTTCGAACCAACCAGATCACTGACGGTCCCTTTCTCTTCTTCCCTCTCGGTACCTCCGGTTAACCAACACCACGGAGACGCGGTCGCCCCAGGATCAACGACCCTTGGACGAAGAGGAAGAAACATCGACTACCACGGCAGACCCCTTCAACCTTGGAGAGCTCGGTGCCGCGTGTGGAAGTTCAGACCCTGTCGTGAAACCTAAAGCCTTGTTTCCTGACAATAAAAGTGCTGTTCGCCAATATATTCAGCCTCCGCGTCTGTATATCCGACCTCACCTCCCACAAGTGGTGTCAGAAGTGGGATCCAACGGAGACATGGAGGCTGCAATTACCAAAATGGCTGAACATCAAGAACATTTGGGAAAAGTCATGGAAAAGTTCTTACATGTTGTAGAGGAAGACCGGGAGAAAACACAGAAAGTCCTTACGGGACAGAGTCAAACACATGAAGCAGCCATGGACAAATTGGCTGAAATACTCGGGAATCAAAAAGGACCTACCACACTTCCCTCAATGGTCATGCAAAAATATGTAAGTGGAGAGGACCCTGATTTCTTTTTCACGAACTTCGAACGTATAGCTACTGCCGCCGCATGGCCTGCTGACAAATGGGGACAGTATTTGGGGCCACTTCTTTCAGGGGATCTACAAGCAGCCTATCAAGCGGCTACCATACAAGGGGCCGTACCATATGCGGATATCAAACGCGGCATAATGGAAAGGTTGGGGGTGGACGATGAGTCCTATCGGATAAAATTACGTCAGATAAAAGAGGGTCCACAAGAAACACCCCGAGCCTTGTACTTCAGGGTAAAAGATATGACTGACCGGTGGTTGAAGCCTGCCACCTCGGATAAGGATGGTATCATGTCAAAAATATATCTTGAGCAATACCTGGCCTCTCTTCATCCTCCAATACAGAGGTGGGTTAGACAACAACCACGGTTGACCCTCGAATCTGCCGTAGAAATTGCAAGTGCTTATAACAGGGCCCAAGAACTTCAAAAGGGCAGAGAGGATACCCAGTGGAGAACCCCCGGACCGGGACATCACAGACCGGCTCGTACTTCTACCCCTAAAAAACCAGATCCCGTGGCTCTTTTACCTGGACCTACGATACCCACCCCAGTGTTCAGACCCCCAAACCCGGGACCCCAATGTTTCCATTGTGGAGGGATGGGACATATTGCTAAATTTTGTCCCCAAAAAGAGGAACCAATGGAAATAGGGATAGCCAGGAATTACTATTGTTCTAACCCGAGAGAACCACTGCCACCCTATCATTGTGAAGTGAAAGTGAATGGACAGACTACTTTGGCGTTAGCCGACACGGGTTGTCGACAGAGTGTAGTTCGGCCCCAAGATTTTCAACCCAGAGTAGTACCCAGTGAGGAGATGGTGGCTATTCGATGTGTACACGGGGACGTTAAACAATACCCAACTTCCCAAGTTACGATTCAACACACCAACGACCCCGGAACCTCCCTGAAAGTAGGTCTGATCCCTAATTTACCGGAGAGAGTCATTTTGGGTAACGACTATCCCCACCTATCTCACATGTTAGCATATGATAAGCAAAAAGGAGAAGACTGGTGGGCTGAAGCTCCTTTTTCTAACGCAGACGAACATGAATGGCCTGAATCGAAACCAAGAAAGAGTAGGAAACAGAGGAGAATAGAAAAAGGGAAACCACCTTTCGTGTTGCCTGTTATACGTGAAGAGAATCCTTGGGAAACAGACAGAAGTTTTCGATCCACACAAAGAGAGGATCCGGTTCTGCAAGAGGCGTGGAAGAACGCACTAGAACAGGAAGACCCCCTTCATGTAGGTCCCTATTTTTTTAAGAAAAACGGGCTGCTCTATAGGAAGGGAAATCCTACACAGGACCCCCAGTTAATAGTACCCACCCCATTTCGAGAAAAGGTAATGTTTCTAGCCCATAGTCACTTGCTAGGTGGACATTTTGGTCCGGACAAAACTGAGAAACAAATCCTAGAGAAATTCTATTGGCCAGGGATATACCAACAGGTAAAAAAATATTGCAGGGAATGCCCCATATGCCAGAAACACAGTAGGTACATACCTCCTCGTGCACCCTTGCGTCCACTCCTGGTGATAGAAGAGCCCTTTACCAGAGTAGGCATGGACATTATAGGGCCCTTGTTACCCTCAAGGAGTGGTTGTAGGTTTGTGCTGGTGTTGGTGGATTACGCCACCCGCTTTCCTGAGGCCATTGCCTTACGACGCCCAGATGCGGTTAATATTGCCAAAGCAATGATAACCGTGTTTTCCAGGGTGGGGTTTCCAAAAGAAATCCTGACAGATCAAGGAACCCCATTCATATCCAAGGTCATGAAGCAAGTATGTACCCAACTAGGCATACATCAAATTAGAACCGCGGCTTACCACCCTCAGACTGACGGGTTAGTCGAAAGGTATAACGCTACGCTTAAGACAACCCTTAAAAAACTGTTGGAACTCGAAACGAGAAAGTGGGAGGATATGTTACCGTTGGCACTGTTCGCCATACGGTGCAAAATACAGAAAAGTACAGGTTATTCACATTTGAACTACTATACGGACACCAGCCACGAACATTCTTGGACATGGCCCAAGAAAAGTGGGAGAATGAACCCGATAACGCTAAACCCTTAGTGGATTATGTATCCACTCTTAAAATGCATCTGAGTCAGATTCGGACTATTGTCCGTAATAATCTGGAAGAGGCACAAGCGGCTCAGAAGAAACAATATGACAAAAAGGCAAAGGAGAGAAAATTTGAGGTGGGTGACCTCGTTTTGTTAATGATGGCCTCATCCGACCACAAACTACTGGGTCAATGGCAAGGCCCGTATAAAGTTACTGAGAAAGTCACCCCTGTAACTTATAGGATAGAGCTAGATGCGACCCGGGGTACTTCACAAATATATCACATCAATTTGTTAAAAAAATGGGAAGGACCTCAACCTGTTCTAAATGCCCACATTGAGAATGAGGTACCTTTATTTTCTCAATGTATTGACACTATTCTTCCAAACCCTCTGAAAGAAAAGTTAATGCAGAATCTCGCTCCCCTTGGAGGAGTGTTTTCCCTAACTCCAGGAAGGACGACCCTAGTACAACATGCCAACAGAACCCCTGTAGGTAAAAGGGTACGACTTCGGCCCTATCGGATACCCGAGGCCCGTCGTCAAACTATAAGAGAGGAAGTCCAGAAGATGCTGGAAATGGATATTATCGAACCATCATCTAGTGAGTGGAACTCCCCAATTGTCTTGGTTCCGAAACCGGATGGTTCGGTCAGATTTTGCATCGACTTCAGAGAGGTTAACAAGTTATCGGAGTTTGACACTTATCCCCTTCCGAGAGTGGATGAAATGATTGAAAAGATAGGGAAAGCTAAGTACATCAGCATATTGGACTTGTGTAAAGGTTATTGGCAAATCCCTTTACGTCCCCAAGATAAGGAAAAAACAGCCTTCTCCACTCCGGAGGGATTGTACCATTTTAAGGTCATGCCCTTTGGCTTACACGGGGCACCAGCCACTTTTCAAAGGGCGATGAATTGTATACTACGCCCCCACGAAAAATATGCCGGTGCGTATATAGATGACATCGTCATTTTCAGTGAGACATGGGACCAACACGTACAACACCTGAAGCAAGTCATAATCACTCTAGGAGAAAATGGATTGAAGATCAATCCGTCAAAAATTCATCTAGGAGCCCAAACAGTGAAATATTTGGGATACCTCTTGGGAGAGGGAATGATTAGACCACAAGATTCCAAACTGGCAGCTATTTCCCAAATTCCACTTCCCAAAAACAAGAAAGACCTACGAGCCTTTTTGGGCCTTTTGGGATATTATAGACGCTTTATTCCCAATTTTTCCCAAAGTGCATCGCCTCTCACTAATCTGCTGCAAAAGACCTCTAATACTGAGGAGCGTTTAAAACATCCTACCCCTGACATACTTAGAGCCTTCCAAACTCTAAAAGGATCCCTAACATCTGAAACGGTACTAGCCAGTCCTGACTATTCCCTCCCGTTTGTCTTACAGACAGATGCATCAGATCAGGGATTAGGAGCAGTGCTCTCACAAGTAACTCACCAGGGACAAGAACAGCCTATTTTATATATCAGCAGAAAATTGTTTCCTAGAGAACAGAATTACGCAGTCATTGAAAAAGAGGCCCTGGCAGTTAAGTGGGCCATAGAAACACTGCGTTACTATCTGGAAGGTAGAGAGTTTACTTTATTCACGGATCATGCCCCTTTGGAATGGTTATCTCGCAACAAAGGAAACAACGATCGTGTATTACGATGGTTCTTGGCACTGCAACCCTATAGATTTCATACTAAACATCGGAAAGGGTCAGAGCAAGGGAATGTTGATTTCCTGTCCAGGTATCCACAGGACAGAAACCCTAGTAACAGGACACCAAGGGAAAGGGGATGTGAGAAAGATCGGGTCGGAACCCCTGTTAAGGCGGAACTACAAAGCCCAGACACCCTTGCTCGACCATGGCGGCATTCCGTCTCACCTGAAACTTGGACGAAGACCGATATCTCTCCTCTCTTTCCACAGCGTGAGGTAACGGCTAGAGGAGGCGCTACGAACAATGGACGAATAAAAACAGACGCCTCCCAGGAAGCTGGGTCGTCGCAGAACGTCGAGGAGGCGGGACCAGAGACGAACCACGAGGAGGACGCTGAATCTCGGAGCCGGGAGCCGGAGCTGAACGCCGAGAGTCAAGACAGCGTTGCTGACCTAGAGGAGGAGGCGGGGGAAACCGAAGACCGCTGGACGGAGGAGTGGTGGTGTCCCCCGGAGGAGGCTGGAGAGCGTGCCGTGACTCAGGAGAGTTACGGCGGGGCCGGTGAGTGACTTTGAACCGAAGCCCTTTGGGGAAACTGTTGTGTGTTAAGGGAGGTGGAAGGTAGGGAGGACATTGTGGGTGGTGGGTGGATTTTGTAAAGGGGACTACGAAACTTGCATTGGTAAAAGAGTAATACCTACTGTTTCACTTAAGTTATTGGACCGGGATTAGGGCATTGGTCTATGACTCAAACATCTCTACATTCTTATCCTTATTCCATACCCGTTCACTCCCTATTCCCTTACCCACCACTTCCAATACCTTTACGCACTCCCCTTCACTATACCCGATTTTCGTGCACTACTTTACTGTGTAGGAGCAAGGGTTTCGAACCAACCAGATCATTGACGGTCCCTTTCTCTTCTTCCCTCTCGGTACCTCCGGTTAACCAACACCACGGAGACGCGGTCGCCCCAGGATCAACGACCCTTGGACGAAGAGGAAGAAACATCGACTACCACGGCAGACCCCTTCAACCTTGGAGAGCTCGGTGCCGCGTGTGGAAGTTCAGACCCTGTCGTGAAACCTAAAGCCTTGTTTCCTGACAATAAAAGTGCTGTTCGCCAATATATTCAGCCTCCGCGTCTGTATATCCGACCTCACCTCCCACAGAGAGAAATACAACATAGCGTCTGGCCTGTAGAAGCGTGGGAGCAGTGATTAACTCTGAGTGAAGCGGAACTGTGTCGGTGCTTAGTAACAGTAAAAAAAAAATGTTAACAGTGGTATAACAGTCTTTACGGTACGCGACCTACTAAGAAAGAGTTCACGGGCCGTAATTGGCTTGCAGGTTCTAGTATCAGTAAGTGAGGTCGAGAAAAGAAAACATTCAGGACTTTATTTATGAAGGCCTTGCGCCACCGGTGCGTTACTTTTTCCCATTTTAAAAAATGAGGCACTGGCGGCGGAAGGTCTTCATAAATAAGGTCCTCAGTGACTACAGTTAAGGTTATGTGGAACCCATGAATAGTTTTTCAATATGAAATCATTTCAGTTGAGATTATGGATTAAAAGAGAAACCGTGAATATTTGAAATGTTTATTTAGAAATGTACTGTTTTAAAGGCAAATCATTATGTAATATGAGTAAAGAAATTGCAAAAAACACAGTAATTGGTATTGTCAGTAGTACATGGAATACAAACGCTATAGTTGAAGAAAAATGATTATAGTTGGAAAAAAACATTGTACACTCTTATAAGGAAGTATATTATATTTTAATAAATGGAAGAAGGTCTCTGGCCTTTCAGTTTAGGAACGATATATGAAAATGCAAGTGGTTATACATCATTACTTTATGAATCAGCTGTCAAACAACACGAAATCATAATGTCCACTGTTAGTAAAGCAAATAGGTCTGTTCTTCAAAAGAAAATATGGAAAAGAACATGAAGAATATAGAAAACCAAAAGGAAATGAGAACGTCAATGTCTTGTTTGAGAGTTATTGAAGCATTGTTTAGGCAAAATAGGTAGCTTCTGCTTGTAACAGGAAATCAGTTTTATCATTTGAAAGTATGTCAGCTATCCAATGGAAAAGAGTAAAGCAGTACTCATGATCTGTTAAAATCGGAGCCTCTTTTATTATCAGAGGGCAGCTCGGTGGGTTTTCGATGTAGCTCGCTGTTAGGAAAGAGTTAACCGTCCATTGTGTAGGCAAAGTATGCAGCAAGTGCCTCTAACATGAAATCATTGTTATCATCTGAAAACATGTCAGCCATCCAATTGAGAAGATGAAAGGAGCATTCATGATCTGTCATTATTGGGGCGTCTTTAACCATCATAGGGCAGCTCGGTGGGTTTTCGATGTAGCTCTCTGTTAGGAAATCTTGCGCTGCTGCGAATATATTCCAATGACCCAGAACTCCTTGTATCGCTGCAAAGGCCATAAACCCTCCGTTGTAACAAAGCTGTTCATGATCAAGTAACGGATTCATGAGGTGATTGTAATTCGGTTCAGGAGGTACCAAATTGCAGAGACATAAATCCAGGGCCCACGTGAAATCACAGCTCAGGCAATGAAATACAGGCTGCACACAGGTGAAATACGAATATCGAAATGATAATCGATATGAAGTATTCAAAGTTGAGAGTGGTAAGGTGCCGTAGTACAGAAGCATTCTCTGTCGAAATAGTTCTAAGTGGCCCGGCTCGTTTGCGAAGGCAGGAGGGACATCCATTTTGAATTTCCCAAGATGGTAAAGGAAACGGCGCAGCACCGCTGGTTGTATAGCAACTCCACAGAATTAGGTCGCCGGCTATGCAGTGGAGAGGAGCAGAATGACTTGATACATTTTCTAGGAGTCTAGTCACTTATATATTGCTTAGTGGTTATCAAAAAAGTAGCTTTTTTTGAACTGGAGGATGCGTTAAAAAATAAGGGAGTGATTTGAGGGAGTTGTAAAGCAAGGTCAATTTTTTTTTACATCAATGCTGTTTTCTGTGAATGTTAGCTTAGTGAAAGATATGTGTGTGAGCAGATGCAAAGTTCAGTTTTAAATGTGACAATGGCGGTCTTGTTCATGTATTCCGATTCAAGGTCGGTATTCGCTGCCAAATACAAAGATCAAGAAACGCATGCGTGGGGTACATAGTGTGCATTCTTAAAGGAAAGCAAATGAAGGGTTATTTTTACCGCGTTAGCATTGTCGTTTAAAAAGTTATAGTGATTTCTATTATATGTGAAGAAAGTGTCACTGATGAAGACTGAAAATAAATCCTTATAAATGATAGGGACTGGTGTATTTTAGAAAAGGTGTGTAACATTACATGAATTGTGGAAAAAAAAATAATGTAATTGAAAGTGTATGGTTTGAAAATGAAAAGTAGAGGTTTATAGTTCATGTTTTGAAAGCAGTTCTAGAGGGTCAGATGAAAGTGTATGGTTTGAAAATGAAAAGTAGAGGTTTATAGTTCACGTTTTGAAAGCAGTTCTAGAGGGTCAGATGCATGATAGATTTATAAAAAATAGAACATGTTTTTAAATAGTATTTTGGAAAAAATATGTGCCTTTATGTACTATTTACATATCTGCCTGTTGCGTATTCTTTGAGTTTTAGTAATCCTGTGTCTTATAAGTTTTCTAAGGGCGGTTTGAGGTTCATGGTGGGTTTGGGCAGGGAGGGTAGGTTGGGGGTTTGTAATAGGGGGTTCGGGTGGGGTGGAGTGCGGAGTTTAGTGAAAAGTGAGGGGGTGGAGGAGTTACGGTGTTTGGTAATGGAGCAGAGTCAGAGGACGCCACATTTGTGTTATGGGGTGCCACGGAAATATGTATTTATTCTCAGAGGTTTATTATATTAAGGATATATATCAACATGGTGGCTCTTGCCGTTTTGTGGTTCTGTGCATGTTTATAATGCTGGCCCTGTAGTTTTTGTTTATGGACCTTATTACGACACACAGGGGAGCTACGTTGCACAGTTGGAGATCAGAGACTTAGGAAATAAAACTTTATAATTGTAAGGGCTCTAAGCGATAGAAATCGCCCGTTCTCGGTGTAAAAAATATCACCGCTATTGGTGGTATTTTCTACGGTGTTAGTACTCGAAGGAGAATAGTAACATATATGTGAAATAAAATTATGTAATAGGCTCAGCATTTCACATTATCGCGTGAAAACAAAAGTTGCTTTTACATAGCAATAAGTCTCTTATAATTAAGGGACGGAGTGTATATAGTGCTATTTAGTACTCTGCTATGTGATTGATGTCGAATATTTCATAAGAGGAGGCTTTAAAAGTTTTTCGATAAACTGGTTTTCTAGGGAAGTGGGTGGAGTGTTCCGTGTAAATTGCAGAATAGAAACTAGTAAGAACCAATTGGAAGTGTTGTTTTAAAGTCACATGACTGCACATGCGTGTCTCGACGCCTGTACGCGATAGGTGGGTGCGCGCACCCGGCCGCGCACTATAAGAAAGCGGCGAAAAAACATCTCATAATATGTTCTTGGAGCACGTTTTGGTAGAAAGAGTTAGTTCTGAAAAGAACTTTTTTTTTTTTTTTTTTGGAAACAAGTGTTATGATGCTTTTGATTTCTTAAAGTTGCTACGACATTTTTCAGTATGTTATACTATCCAAATAAAGTGAAGAAATTTAACTTTTCTTGGAGCATTTATGACTCTCAATTTTGTGTTTAATTAGAGTAAAGCTTTGCTCTCCGTATACAAGAAGTTCTCCACAGTTGTTGCATTTTATGTGCACGTTCGCCAGACATGGTTTCAAGTCCATTTCAGCACTCGTTGGAGATACAGGTCGTCCACCGGAAGATGTGCTGATTACTTCTGATGGTAATAGCGTAGCCTCCGTTTTTCTTGTGAAAGGTGGTCGCTCATCTCCTTCAGATTCGGAAGATGAACGAGGAACGGTAGCCATTGCAGGGAAGTCTTCGGGAAGATGTTCGACGTTGTTTTCTCTTGAGAGTAGAAAAGAAAGTGATGGAAGTGGGTGGAGTGCTGCGTGTAAATTCCAGAATAGAAACTACCAAGAACCAATTAGAAGTGTTGTTTTGAAGTCACATGACTTCACATGCAAGTGTCAGGTCCTGTACGCGATAGGAGGGTGCGCGCACCCGGTCTCGCACTAAAATAAAGCGGCGAAAAAAAATCTTATAATATGCTCTTGGAGCATGTTTTGGTGGAATGAGTTAGTGCTGAAAAGAACTTTTTTTTTTTTTTTTTTTTTGGAAACAAGTGTTATGATGCTTTTGATTTCTTAAAGTTGCTACGACATTTTTCAGTATGTCATACTATCCAAATAAAGTGAAGAAATTTAACTTATCTTGGAGCATTTATGACTCTCAATTGTGTGTTTAATTAGAGTAAAGCTTTGCTCTCCGTATACAAGAAGTTCTCCACAGTTCGTGCATTTCATGTGCACGTTCGCAAGATATGGTCTGAAGTCCATTTCAGCACTCGATGGAGATACAGGTCGTCCTCCGGAAGATGTGCTGATTACTTCTGATGGTAATAGCGTGGCCTCCGTTTTTCTTGTCAAAGGTGGTCGCTCATTTCCTTCAGATTCGGAAGATAAATGCGGAACGGTAGCCATTGTAGCGAAGTCTTCGGGAAGATGTTCGACGTTGTTCTCTCTTGAGAGTAGAAAAGAAAGTGATGGAAGTGGGTGGAGTGCTGCGTGTAAATTCCAGAATAGAAACTACCAAGAACCAATTAGAAGTGTTGTTTAGAAGTCACATGACTTCACATGTGTTGTGCCTTATGTTATCTCCTTGCTTGCTGCTCAGCCAGTATGTATGTGATGTCTGTGTGGAATGCTGAATGTTGGATGACAGAGTGAATAGAATGTTAGTGTGCTTGGTGTGGATGTGGAATTACAGTTGATGAGAGAGGGATGAGCAGTGACCATCCTGCTCCTGGTGGGGTTTTCCTCCTGTACATCATACTTGAAATAAAGAACTTCAAGCAACTACCTGACTATTCATCATTTCATTCACTACATTTTGGCGACGATTGAATAACTGACAGCATGCTACATACTATTTACAAGCAATACTAATCTAAAGAGAAGAATTCATTAAGGTAAAGGACTTTTACATTTCTAATTTTTATGCTACCTGGCACTTCTAAACCCCACCAGTGGCCCCACAATCGGTCGCCCTAAACTCTCTTACAAGTGCCAGATCTAGCTCTAGGTCACAAACCCAATTGTTTGACCTTTCAATTCAAATACTGTTAAGAAGAATGCCTAACAAGTAAATTTCAGAAGGCTAAATTAAAGTCAAGTACTGTTAAGACACTCAGAGACTCACTTCCTGCCAAGAAGAGGGGAAAAATGAGTGGCTTTCATTTAAAATTCAGATGTGAGGAAGTCTGAGAGGAAGAAATTGTGTCCTATAAGGAAAGTACAGTTTGCTGTAAATCCTTGACCTAACAAGTAAATTTCACAAGGCGGTCAAGATTATTTACACAGCTAATGACAGCTAACTGGACTAATTCAAACTAATACTTTAACAAAAACTTACAGTACCTTTAACTGAAAACGTGTGTTTTACTTAGCTAAAACCAGTAACGTGAAAGAACTGATTTGCTAAAGAAGGCTTGTCATTTATTTGGCAAAATACGTTTATGAGACATTTAAAACGTCGTGTAATGCAAACTACCTGCTGTTGACATTGAGACCAACTGCCTCTTGGAGCCCGTTTTCAGTTGGTGAGGAGCTCCTTTCTCTTCACTTGCCTCTTCATTATGATGACGCATTCGAACCCTGTAGGAGGGTATGGTGATCAGCGTCACGTGAAGGCAAGGATTATGGCAGCTGACGTCTTCTCTCTGATGCAGCATTACGCTGGTGAGCAGCAGCGCTCCGTTAGCCACCCGGAGCAACGTGAGGAACGTGTCACCAGCAGCATAAGAAGCGCGTCTCCATCTTCAGCATACCAACGCTGACAGTTATTCATAAGCGCTACTGTACGTGTGACCATCAGTTGCCTGTAAACCTGAAGTGCAGTCCTTCCAGTAGAATTGAACTTGCCAGTAGAATTGAACTCGGAGGCAGGGAATCGAGCCTCGGTGTTTAATCAATTTCAACTGAGCGCAGTGTTAAGTTCTGGAGTGCAGCACTGTCATTTGCTTTCAGACGTCATTGTTGACAGTGCATAGAAAAGTGTCTGAAGGAAGCGCGATCTGCAGCTCGAGACATTTATTTAAAACACACACACTCTGTGCGCATTGAAGGTGAAAGGCAGAACGCACAGAGATTACAGAGTAATAGTTTGTTCTGTGACTTTGTGCTATTTGATTAATTTTGGAATGTTTTAGTTAGAGTCCTACTGCCATCTTCTGGATTTAGGTGGTACTTATCTTGTTTTCACTCCTTGAATGTCCATATTACATGGGGCTCATATTTTTATCTGCTTATAGGTAGTGCTTTAAGGATTTCAGCGAATATGACTGTAAGGCTTTAGTTATTGATACACCTATTTGATTAAGGCTGTTTTGTTTTAATTATTTATACAGCAATTCTTATATGTCCGCCCTACGTGACGTTATCCATGCTGCAATTTGTGTAAGTAAGATTGCAGTGATGTTTTAATAATCTATACAGCTATTTATGTAGGTGTTGTACTTAAAGTAATTCATACAGCAATCTAGTTCTACATTTATGATTGTTTATACAGATTTTTAAGTAAGTTTGTTTGTTTTGATGATTTATACAGCTTTTCGAATAAGTCTGTATTACGTTTACGCTGCATACAGTAATTTAAATAAGTTTGTATTATGTTTATGCTTCATACAGTAATTCTAGTCTGTATTTCTTTCAAAGCCTTATAAGCAAATTCTAATAAGTCTGTTTTACGTTCATACAGCAATTTAAGTAAGTCTGTGTTACTTTCTATGCTTGGTACAGCAATTCGAGGGATTCTGTATTACTTTCAATGCTTGATACAGCAGTAAGTCTGTTTTACGTTGATGATTTAATTAATTGTTATTACTTACAATGGTACAAATTTAGTGGTGCAAATTTAGGTTCATGATTGGGTGTTTCTTGTTTTTGCTGGTTCTTTAAGTTTAGAGGTTATTTTCTCCTGTAGGGTTGTTCAGAGCTGGTCTCTTTACATTTTCATTGTGGTGTGTGCGCGCGCCCTTTTCACTGTTTTTACCCTACGTAATCTTTGTACTTAGCATCAGCCTTACCCTTTCTTTATCTTTACTCACTTTTATTGTGCTGTGCCTTCGTTGCAGTGGTTATTCTATACATACATTGGTATTATTGCATTTTACAATTTCAATGTTCCCAAGGGAAGGGGATGTGTTTAGCTATATTTGCTTAGGTTGCGTTTAGCTATATTTGCTTAGATTGCGTTTAGCTATATTTGCTTAGATTGCGTTTAGCTATATTTGCTTAGGTTGTGTTTACCTATATTTGCTTAGTCTATTTTATTCTGGTCTTATTTTGTAAATACATATATATTGCAAGTTTTATCTTTTGCTTCCTCTCGTATTGCTATGTATTATATTATTGTGTTTAATTTCTGTTGAAGAAAAGGGGATATGTTGTGCCTTATGTTATCTCCTTGCTTGCTGCTCAGCCAGTATGTATGTGATGTCTGTGTGGAATGTTGAATGTTGGATGACAGAGTGAATAGAATGTTAGTGTGCCTGGTGTGGATGTGGAATGACAGTTGATGAGAGAGGGCTGAGCAGTGACCATCCTGCTCCTGGTGGGGTTTTCCTCCTGTACATCATACTTGAAATAAAGAACTTCAAGCAACTACCTGACTATTCATCATTTCATTCACTACAACATGCAAGTGTCAGGTCCTGTACGCGATAGGAGGGTGCGCGCACCCGGTCGCGCACTACAATGAAGCGGCGAAAAAACATGTCATAAGATGCTCTTGGAGCATGTTTTGGTAGAAATAGTTAGTTCTGAAAAGAACTTTTTTTTTTTTTTTTTTGGGAAACAAGTGTTATGATGCTTTCGATTTCTTAAAGTTTGTACTACATTTTTCAGTATGTAATACTATGAAAATGAAGTGAAGAAATTTATTTTTTCTTGGGGCATTTATGACTTTCAATTTTGAGTTTAATAAGAACAAGGCTCTGCTCTCCATACAAAAGAATTTCTGCACACTGGTTGCATTTCATGTGTACCTTCGCAAGATATGGTCTCAAGTCCATCCCAGCACTCGATGGAGACACAGGTCCTCCTCCAGAAGATGTGCTGGCCACCTCTGATGGTAATAGCGTGGCCAGGGCTCTTGTCGATGCTTTTGCATAATGCTCAGGGTGCCTTTGTTTAACATGCCGCTGCATGGTATGTATAGAAAAGGAATATTTTTTATTTGGATTTCCCCTTGAGAGCTCCGAATTGCATATCGTGCAGGTTACTTTTGGCGCATTCACTTTCTTTTGATCTTCAGGATAAGTAAAAAATTGCCAAATGAAAGATTCCTTTTTTCTTCTTAACGGTGGTCGCTCATTTCCTTCTGATTCGGAAGATGAATGCAGAACGGCAGCCATTTCTGCAAACTTTTCCGGAAGATGCTCGACGTTGTTGTCTCTTCAGAGTAGAAAAGATTGTGAGGAAAGTGGGTGGAGTGCTTCGTGTAAATTTCAGAACAGAAACTACTAAGAACCAATTGGAAGTCTTGTTTTCAAGTCACATGACTTTACATGCACTTCTTAGGACTTGTAGGCGGTGACACTATCTAGTTACGAACGTGATTTGGAAGTAGCGATGTTCTTTACTAAAGTTTAAAAACGTGAAAAGAAGTGAATTCAAACACATACGGATTTCACATATTTTTACAGCTCGATTTAAGTATACAATTAATAAATTATAAAATCTGTTATATTTTTCAAAATAAATATTAAGGTGTGTACAATCAGTCACGCACGAATGATTAAAATAAATTCGGCTCCATTTAATTAAAAAGTTTATAGGAGAAAAAAAGCCTAGGTTCAGTGTCTTTAACGTACTATAAGTTTTTTCATTGGTCTATGAAGAAATTCATTAGGTTTAAATTGGAAAGCTTCATGAAATAAATAGGTGGGTGCGTGCACTCGGTTGTGCACGTAAGATTGGTATGTCGATATTTATTTCAGGTATATCCTTCATACTTAGGAACTAGCATTCAAAAAACCTATGAAATTCACTGAAAAAAACATAGGTTTTACACACGTTATAGTTAGGAAGTAGCATTTGAAAAACCTATGAAATTCACTGAAAAAACCATAGGTTTGACACCAGTTATAGTTAGCTGGAAATTTTACTGATATAAAACCAATGAAATTCCACGTTATAGTTAGTTGGACTCACTATAACTTGCGCGTGTAATGCACTGCTGATGACATCACTGATGACACTATTCAGTGAATGTGTGTCTTTTTAAAAAATAAATATGTTTTATATATGTATATGTAGAGGTTGATGGAAAAATAAATGTTTAAATAAGTGTCTTAATGGATGTGCAGGACTGTATGGATGGCTGAGTTTGTATATGTGTGTGTTAGTGAGTGAATACCTGCTTCACTAGTGTGTTTATTAGTAACCACATATGTTTTAATGTAGTTTATGTAAGTATTGATATATATAACTGAGTGTATGTGACAGTGAGAGATTGAAAGAGTTCCTGTTTAAATAAGTATGTGTTTCTATAAGTGATTGTTTAAAAGAGTAAGTAAGTGAAAGTTTACTTAGAAGTAAGGTGTTAGTGTGTGTATATCTGTATATGTAAATAAATGGATGTTTTTTAGTTTATTTCCAAGTGTGAATATGTGTGTGATTTACTTTTGGATGTCTGTCGGTATATAATAGGATGTATAGCTGTATCACTATATATAATCAGTAAGCATATATACGAGTGACTATATAGAACTGTTAGTGAATTAGTGGTTTTTTATATAAATGTTGGAATTACTGAATTGGTTGTTGTAACTGGTATAGGTATCTCAATTTTTTTGAAAATGTTAGTTTCTATTTTTGAATATGTGTTTCAAGTGTTACATTACACTGAAATGATATCTGTCACTTTCTCACAAGGATGGTGTCATCAGTGATGTCATGAGTGATGTCACTGACCATGTCATGAGTGATGTAATATGTGACGTCATCAGCAGTGCATTACACGCGCAAGTTATAGTGAGTCCAACTAACTATAACGTGGAATTTCATTGGTTTTATATCAGTAAAATTTCCAGCTAACTATAACTGGTGTCAAACCTATGGTTTTTTCAGTGAATTTCATAGGTTTTTCAAATGCTACTTCCTAACTATAACGTGTGTAAAACCTATGGTTTTTTCAGTGAATATATATATATGTATATATATATGTATATATATATATATATATGTATATATATATATATATATATATATATTTGAATAAAATGCTTTTAAACAAGGAAATTACAAGCTGAACCTACTGGCATTTAAAACTCAGACACCCATCATACATCAATACAAACCCTTGAAATGCACACGCCCATTGAGGGCGAACATGAAAAAACACCGGAAATGCATTTAAATGCGGAGTGTCAGCCTGTGTTCCTAAAGCGGCCCATGAAGAAGAGGCTCAGTGCCTTGAAACGCGTTGGCTAAAGGATATATTTGGAGCCGAGATGCAGCCTGCATTTTTCACTGCCGGATGGCCGAGCGCAGTTGTGTTCCCTTTCAATGCTTTGGGCATGTTGTATAAACATTACTTGCACGGCTGCCCTGCCGTGGAAAGGAGAACCATCGTCAGCTGGATTAAAGACGTTTCCAGGTGAATGAGGCTTCAGTCACGAACGACTCGAGACTTTTACAGCACTGCGTTCCATATGCTGATGAAAGCTGCAACGAGACTCTAACACCTACTCAAGGTTTGAATAAAAGGCTTTTAAACAAGGAAATTACAAGCTGAACCTACTGGCATTTAAAACTCAGACACCCATCATGCATCAATACAAACCCTTGAAATGCACACGCCCATTGAGGGCGTACATGAAAAAACACCGGAAATGCATTTAAATGCGGAGTGTCAGCCTGTGTTCCTAAAGCGGCCCATGAAGAAGAGGCTCAGTGCCTTGAAACGCGTTGGCTAAAGGATATATTTGGAGCCGAGATGCAGCCTGCATTTTTGGCCGAGCGCAGTTGTGTTCCCTTTCAATGCTCTGGGCATGTTGTATAAACATATATACATATATATATATATATATATATATATATATATATATATATATATATATATATATATATATATATATATATATATATATATATATATATATATATATATATATATATATATATATATATATATATATATATATATATATATATATATTCGGCAGGTTTTCCCCACTCCAGGGGAAGGTTTGGAGTTGCAGAAAAAACAGACTTCAATCGCTTAGTCTTGTGAGAATTTTCTTAATTTATTTCAGAAATCCATCGGGGTTTCAAAAACAAAACAACAGCCAACGCGTTTCGACAGCGTCCGCTGTCTTGATCACGGTCAGTGTAGTGAATGATGCTCAACAGTTTTAAGGAACCAACAACAATACCCATTACGCCCCCTGTGTCACATGGTGTGTTACAAACATGCTTAGCATTCTGGGACTTGTAGTTTAGGCAATATGTTGTGTCATAATCGCCATTTTAACCTTGGGTTAGATTAATCAGAGTCTAGCATTCTGGGACTGGTAGTTTAGGCGATCTATTACTTTATAGTCGTCAATTAACAGTTCTTTGTAACCATCACAACGGGGCAATCATATGATTATATCCCGTGTCGGTGTCGGTTCCCTTTCAAAACAGTGTCTTTAGGAGTACTGCCCTCCGGTGGGCAAAAGGTTGGCAATTATACAATTTATTCTCAAATTAAGAATTTTCAGAAAATAAGGCCCTCTAGTGGGCATTGTTATTCCATATATTATCATGTAAGAATGCCAGGTACATACTCCCATACGTGAGCCTAGAACAAAGGTGAAAAATGTGAGGGAAGGTAAAGTAAAAGGGACAAAATGTTAAAATTTATGCATGGTAGGCGGGAAGTATTTGAAAGTCAGTTTTAGTTCATTTTTACAAGTGTATATAAAGTTCCTCCGACTGGTTGAGTCCCAGCGGGGTCATAGTTCTGAAACCAAGGAGGTGTTTTGACTCCTTGCGTCGTAACAGCTTTTCATTGTGGCCACCCCTGGCTGAGAGGCTCATGGTTTCAATGCCCCAAAACCGCAGTTGTTTCCAGTCCCCGTTATGATTTGATTCCATATGCTTGGCAACTGCATTGCCTCTGTCCTTATGTACAGTCGCGCGGACATGCTCGAGGATACGTTTTTTTAGTTCACAGATGGTACTGCCTATGTACCTCAGTTTTGTTTTTGAAACCCCGATGGATTTATGAAATAAATTAAGAAAATTCTCACAAGACTAAGCGATTGAAGTCTGTTTTTTCTGCGACTCCAAACCTTCCCCTGGAGTGGGGAAAACCTGTTGAATTTGTAGCGGTTGGCTCCCAAATGATGGCAAAGGATATTTATATTCCTGAGAGTTCAGCAGCGTGGCAGACGATGCTTTTCGGGCAGTTGCCCTTGATCACGATATATATATATATATATCAAGCCCAGATTCCCGGTACAGGCTAGTACCCGCTCTCGAGTGGGTCGTCCCAGGGGCCCCGGAAGCCCAATATATTTCACCACACGCTTTCCATTCCAGAAAATACGTAGACGACACACCAAGAGTCTGCTGTGCTGTGGAGATTTATTGGCAGCAAAAACAAACAACGCGTTTCACCTCACGGCTTGCTCACGTATAAATATATATATATATATATAGCGCCACAAACGTCACACCCATTAGAGGAGCCTCAGGAGACAGTTGATGCCTTTTATCACAGGATATTAACAGCGCAATACAGCAACAGTGTCACTTATAAAAAATACGGGTTAAGGGAGTGCTGATGTACTGCCATTGTTCACCAAACGGTGTTTGGCGGCTGAGCCCGGTCGCGAGGAAGCCCACTGCCGAATCTGGGGCAGCTCTAGTGCTTGGAACTGTTTGAGCACACAGAGAAGACAGGCTGCACACAGGACTGAATCAACGTGCAGCTCAAGTACCTCAGAGTCTACTTTCACCTACAAAGGTTGTAAATATGGATTACTTTGGTGAACAATGGCAGTACCCACTGTGGGAAAACAAAGCGGAACTACAGGCTTCAGCATGCCTAACGGCACTCGCGAATAGAGGCGGAGCCAATTTATACCTATTAAGGTGTTTCCAATCAACTCTGCCATCAGCACTCCCTTAACCCGTGACCAAGAACTTTTTAGTTTGAAACGCGTTGGGTTTTATTTTTGATAAGTGACACTGTTGCTGTATTGCGCTGTTAATATCCTGTGATAAAAGGCATCAACTGTCTCCTGAGGCTCCTCTAATGGGTGTGACGTTTGTGACGATATATATATATATATATATATATATATAGATATATATATATACAGAATACCGCATCTCCACCCAGCGCGCCTGTTAGACCTGACACCTTTTGGCCACTGCCTCCTGTATTTTTGATGCTGTGCTGGATTTCGTTTTTGGTGATTTAGATGCTTTGGACACCCTGCCACTGCTGATCAGTGTCAGAGTGTAAGTGCTCCCTCTGTAAATTGTCATATTGATTGGGTATACCTGATTGGCATATTTGTATCACCATGAAGTCCCTAGTAAAGTGCACTGTGTGTGCCAGGTCTGGTGATGACAGATGCTACTAGTGGGCCTGCAGCGCAGATTGCGCCACCCACATAAGTAGCCCTAAAGTGGTGTCTCGGGCCTGCCAGCGCAGGGCCTGTGTGCAGTCAGTGGACAGCCATGTCAGCCTGGCCAGTGTCCCCACTGGCTGGGCCTAACCCTTCCCTGTCTGTGCACATCAGTCACCCCTATGGAAGGCTCAAGGTAACCCCTGGGCAGGGTGCAGTGCATGGGTAAGGTAGAGCATGTACTAGTGCAGGTAACATGCTCTGGTAGTGAGCAGCAGCCATTTTGTGTGCTCACTGCTGCAAGGTTATCTTGCTCCATAGATTAACATGGGGGAGTCTGGTCCCAATGGATACCAGCCTATCCTCCCATAGGAACAAGATGGGACATTAGTGATTGATATCCCTGAACTCAGAACTTAATTACACATCTTTTAGGAATGGTTGTTTTTAAATTCTGTGTTTGAGAATAGTACTTTTAGAAAGTGGCTGTTCTCTTGTCTAACATTTCTGTGTGCCTGGGACTGTTTGTGGATTGACTGTCTGGTTTGAGGGTGACAGGGGCTGCAGAGCCCCCAGGAGGTTGTCTGAGTCAGCCCCTAGATGAAAGGCTGCATCTGCTGCCAAAGAAGTGGGAGGAGATAGCACCTGGGAGTGACTAGGGCTGTGCCTGCCTGACCACAATGCTGGCTCCACCTCCCGCTGGGCGACTGTCACCTCTGTCCCTGATACTGAAAGAAAGAAGGAAGCCAGGACAACCCCAGTGCCCCAGCAACACCCAGAACTGGTTTAGACCGGGCTCAGGGCCCACTTGCACAAAGACTTCAAAGAACTTCAAAGACTTTTAGGGGTATAAGTAGGCTGTCCTGTTTTCAGTTTCTATTTTTGGGAAATTCTGGTGGGGTTTTTTCAGTGTTTTCAATATCTTAAAAAACAGTTGTTATCAGTGGTTACACATTTTCACGCCACTAAAAACAACAGAAAAAGTGTTTTTCCGGTGTTTACGGAGCGTTTTGCTTTCATCATTGCTTGCTTTCTGCACTGAAAGAACATGGTATATAGACAGTGTACGTATAGTGTATATGAGGTCCAAAGAGATTTTTGCAAATTAATCTTATTGTAGCACACCATACAATACTTCTTCAATGAGTCTTTGGTCATGTGCGCTTGCGCTTTCCTTCCCATGTAAACTTCTGAGAAAAGGCCCTCTCAGCATTCATAGCCACTTGGGCTGAGAACCGTCAGCTAAGGGGCACATTTGCGATGAGTCTTTCTTTGATGCCACATAAAGCACGAAATGATAAATATTTGCATTTTAGTTCCTGGTCATAAGAAAACAGTGCACCAGAATGGACTAAAAAGTCAATAGCATCCCTCATTAACTCTGAAGATTGTAAAGATGCTTTCAGCATACCATCTAAGAAGTGGCAAGGATCTCCTACAGGGAATCACTTCAGCTCGGGTATCAATTTTGACAAGTCATCACACACATTTTTTTATTTACGTAGCTGAATCAATACAAATACAAACAATATCACTCCAATCTTTGTTGAACTTGGAAAGAACCTTTTTTGCAGAGCATAACAAGTGACACTGCGTTCCATATTTTCCAGAAGTCTGGTGTCACGTTTTCACCACTATCCCAGATGCTTGGTGATATATATACTTGTCACTATACCTTGCATTTAATATTTAAAGCCTGAGGTGATGGCAATTACCCTACTATCAATACTGACCCACTAGAAACTATGGTCTGATATATTAAGGGTGTTTACCCATTCTCTGTGGGCAAATGTGATGACACATATTAGGAAAGATTTTTATGAAACTAGCCATTTTACCTATCAGTGAAAGAATCAAATGCAGCCAAAATATCAAATGTGAGTTTGATATGTCCTGATTCTCTATAGTTTATATAATAATTAAACTAAACCTAAAACATGAAACTAAACCCTGCATCTTTAGACCAAAGGCCATAAAACTGAAAAAAGTAAAAGGAAGAAAAAACAATATTTTTGTGGCATCATTAAAGAATAAAACTCAAGCAGAATAATGTTAGCCAGTCTTTCTTACTGCTAGCTTGTAAAACAAAGTTACATTTTATGGACTCCTTCAGTAAGAACAAAATGACTCTTTCACTTTCTTTTTCCTTTCTTTGAATGGCATTTAGTTTGTGGTTGTGCAGGTGTTTTTTCAGTGTTTATATGTTTTTACCGGTGAGGGCTATTTTTCTTTCAGTGGGTTTTTCTCAGTTAAAATAGGTTTAAACCTAAAACCCCACAGCCTAGGTATAAGAGAAGGACCCCTGACAGCAGAAAATCAGATTCTACAATCAAGAGGAACCTCTGCTGGAAGAAGGACTGCTGGAGAACTGAAGGAAGATTGCCTTGCTGTGTGCTCTAAGGGCTGACCTGTTCTGCTGACCAACTGAAGCTGAGGAGAAGAGGGACTTTTCTGTGTGCTGTGACCCTGCTTACTAGATCTCCAGAGACTTTGCTGTGTGCTGTGTCTCCTAAACTGAATCTCCAAGGGCCTGGGAAGAGCTGGCCTCCTGTTTGGTAACTCAGGGACAGAAAGGTTACCAGAGACTACAAAGCCCTGCTGTGTGCTGCAGAGATCGTGAGCTGTTTGCCTAGACCATCGATCATCTGCCGGTGTGGAGCGCTGGCTGCCCTCTGTTTGGCTTGAGAGCGCCACGCTGCGTGTTGCCTGCCCACCAGCTGCTGTGCCGTGCTGTAAAGTCGATGTGTTCATCGACACGTATTTTGTGGAGACCGAAGGTTTGTGGGCCTTCCCAGTGCAGGGCGCACTGAAGCAACCTGTGCGCAGTTTCACCACCGCGGCCCGGGGTCAGAAAACACCCTACGAAGTGCCCCGTACCTTGCTGGTACCGAGGCAGTGAAGATCGAGCCCACTGCTCTTTGATTGGAGGAGAGTGCTGAGCCCCCTCACTAACGCCGCAACGGGATTGGCCTGTGCGCCGTAGCGTCATCGCTGAGGCCGTGTTGTGGTTGGTTGCCAAGGACGCGTCATCGCAGGCCTGCCCCGGGAGCCGCACTGCCATTGGCTGACTTCCGGGCGTGTGTGGAGGCTTGCCAAGAACGCCGCGGATTGGTCCACGGCGTCATCCTCATCGAGAGCCACGTGGTGAATGCCGAAACCGGGGAAGATCGACCCGACCTCGCCGAGGGAGCGCCGTGAGTGCCCCCGGCCCCTGGCCTGTCTGTCCCTGCTCGGATCGCCAAGCTAGCTCCCCGCCGCTCCCCGTGGATTTAAGAGCGGGCGGAGGGCTGCTGGGACCGGCTGGGGATGGGGGCGAGTCTGCTCTGTTTGGGGCAGTGCGCCTGAAGCCATTGGGGGAAAAGCGCTCGCATTGTTGGGCGCAGTATTTCGAAGGGCTGATTCTTGAGCCCATAACACACTGGCATTACGGTAACAAAGCAGTTGGAGAGCTACGTTGAAATAAGTCAGTAGCATTATTTTTCTATACTGATTTCAGAGACTAGAGACTATTTTTGTATACAAGAACTTCCTGATTACTAGCAACCATCAAGATTAAGTGCATCCCTTCATAAAGAAGCAATCATTGTGTATCGTTGATTTCTAATTGCTGCAAATAGATAAAGTTATATTTTTATAAATATACTTACCTGTGTGGTCTCAGTTTGTGGTGGATGGGGGATCATCGTTTGTGTTAAGTGCATTTATTATACACATTGCCTTGGGGATAAGCCTACCTGCTTGCGCCAAGCTACCTAGAGGGGGAGCAGGGGTTATCTACTGTGTGTATTCCTTCACCCTGACTAGAAGCAAGGGTCCCTACTTGGTCTAAGGTACTTACCTCTGCCAATTAGAGACCCCCAGATCTAACATTGTTGGACAGCGGTGTGGATTTTGAACTAATATTTGCAGTGATTTCTTGTACATCACTAGTCTAGTTTAGCAGCACAGATTGCACAAGATTTTTCTTTTTGGTGAAACCTATTTTTGAAAGTCTAGGAAGCATCATGTCTCAGAAAGCTGTGAGTGAAGGAGTAGAACTTTTTTTTTTTTTTTTTTTTTTGGAAACAAGTGTTATGATGCTTTTGATTTCTTAAAGTTGCTACGACATTTTTCAGTATGTCATACTATCCAAATAAAGTGAAGAAATTTAACTTATCTTGGAGCATTTATGACTCTCAATTGTGTGTTTAATTAGAGTAAAGCTTTCCACAGTTCGTGCATTTCATGTGCACGTTCGCAAGATATGGTCTGAAGTCCATTTCAGCACTCGATGGAGATACAGGTCGTCCTCCGGAAGATGTGCTGATTACTTCTGATGGTAATAGCGTGGCCTCCGTTTTTCTTGTCAAAGGTGGTCGCTCATTTCCTTCAGATTCGGAAGATAAATGCGGAACGGTAGCCATTGTAGCGAAGTCTTCGGGAAGATGTTCGACGTTGTTCTCTCTTGAGAGTAGAAAAGAAAGTGATGGAAGTGGGTGGAGTGCTGCGTGTAAATTCCAGAATAGAAACTACCAAGAACCAATTAGAAGTGTTGTTTAGAAGTCACATGACTTCACATGTGTTGTGCCTTATGTTATCTCCTTGCTTGCTGCTCAGCCAGTATGTATGTGATGTCTGTGTGGAATGCTGAATGTTGGATGACAGAGTGAATAGAATGTTAGTGTGCTTGGTGTGGATGTGGAATTACAGTTGATGAGAGAGGGATGAGCAGTGACCATCCTGCTCCTGGTGGGGTTTTCCTCCTGTACATCATACTTGAAATAAAGAACTTCAAGCAACTACCTGACTATTCATCATTTCATTCACTACATTTTGGCGACGATTGAATAACTGACAGCATGCTACATACTATTTACAAGCAATACTAATCTAAAGAGAAGAATTCATTAAGGTAAAGGACTTTTACATTTCTAATTTTTATGCTACCTGGCACTTCTAAACCCCACCAGTGGCCCCACAATCGGTCGCCCTAAACTCTCTTACAAGTGCCAGATCTAGCTCTAGGTCACAAACCCAATTGTTTGACCTTTCAATTCAAATACTGTTAAGAAGAATGCCTAACAAGTAAATTTCAGAAGGCTAAATTAAAGTCAAGTACTGTTAAGACACTCAGAGACTCACTTCCTGCCAAGAAGAGGGGAAAAATGAGTGGCTTTCATTTAAAATTCAGATGTGAGGAAGTCTGAGAGGAAGAAATTGTGTCCTATAAGGAAAGTACAGTTTGCTGTAAATCCTTGACCTAACAAGTAAATTTCACAAGGCGGTCAAGATTATTTACACAGCTAATGACAGCTAACTGGACTAATTCAAACTAATACTTTAACAAAAACTTACAGTACCTTTAACTGAAAACGTGTGTTTTACTTAGCTAAAACCAGTAACGTGAAAGAACTGATTTGCTAAAGAAGGCTTGTCATTTATTTGGCAAAATACGTTTATGAGACATTTAAAACGTCGTGTAATGCAAACTACCTGCTGTTGACATTGAGACCAACTGCCTCTTGGAGCCCGTTTTCAGTTGGTGAGGAGCTCCTTTCTCTTCACTTGCCTCTTCATTATGATGACGCATTCGAACCCTGTAGGAGGGTATGGTGATCAGCGTCACGTGAAGGCAAGGATTATGGCAGCTGACGTCTTCTCTCTGATGCAGCATTACGCTGGTGAGCAGCAGCGCTCCGTTAGCCACCCGGAGCAACGTGAGGAACGTGTCACCAGCAGCATAAGAAGCGCGTCTCCATCTTCAGCATACCAACGCTGACAGTTATTCATAAGCGCTACTGTACGTGTGACCATCAGTTGCCTGTAAACCTGAAGTGCAGTCCTTCCAGTAGAATTGAACTTGCCAGTAGAATTGAACTCGGAGGCAGGGAATCGAGCCTCGGTGTTTAATCAATTTCAACTGAGCGCAGTGTTAAGTTCTGGAGTGCAGCACTGTCATTTGCTTTCAGACGTCATTGTTGACAGTGCATAGAAAAGTGTCTGAAGGAAGCGCGATCTGCAGCTCGAGACATTTATTTAAAACACACACACTCTGTGCGCATTGAAGGTGAAAGGCAGAACGCACAGAGATTACAGAGTAATAGTTTGTTCTGTGACTTTGTGCTATTTGATTAATTTTGGAATGTTTTAGTTAGAGTCCTACTGCCATCTTCTGGATTTAGGTGGTACTTATCTTGTTTTCACTCCTTGAATGTCCATATTACATGGGGCTCATATTTTTATCTGCTTATAGGTAGTGCTTTAAGGATTTCAGCGAATATGACTGTAAGGCTTTAGTTATTGATACACCTATTTGATTAAGGCTGTTTTGTTTTAATTATTTATACAGCAATTCTTATATGTCCGCCCTACGTGACGTTATCCATGCTGCAATTTGTGTAAGTAAGATTGCAGTGATGTTTTAATAATCTATACAGCTATTTATGTAGGTGTTGTACTTAAAGTAATTCATACAGCAATCTAGTTCTACATTTATGATTGTTTATACAGATTTTTAAGTAAGTTTGTTTGTTTTGATGATTTATACAGCTTTTCGAATAAGTCTGTATTACGTTTACGCTGCATACAGTAATTTAAATAAGTTTGTATTATGTTTATGCTTCATACAGTAATTCTAGTCTGTATTTCTTTCAAAGCCTTATAAGCAAATTCTAATAAGTCTGTTTTACGTTCATACAGCAATTTAAGTAAGTCTGTGTTACTTTCTATGCTTGGTACAGCAATTCGAGGGATTCTGTATTACTTTCAATGCTTGATACAGCAGTAAGTCTGTTTTACGTTGATGATTTAATTAATTGTTATTACTTACAATGGTACAAATTTAGTGGTGCAAATTTAGGTTCATGATTGGGTGTTTCTTGTTTTTGCTGGTTCTTTAAGTTTAGAGGTTATTTTCTCCTGTAGGGTTGTTCAGAGCTGGTCTCTTTACATTTTCATTGTGGTGTGTGCGCGCGCCCTTTTCACTGTTTTTACCCTACGTAATCTTTGTACTTAGCATCAGCCTTACCCTTTCTTTATCTTTACTCACTTTTATTGTGCTGTGCCTTCGTTGCAGTGGTTATTCTATACATACATTGGTATTATTGCATTTTACAATTTCAATGTTCCCAAGGGAAGGGGATGTGTTTAGCTATATTTGCTTAGGTTGCGTTTAGCTATATTTGCTTAGATTGCGTTTAGCTATATTTGCTTAGATTGCGTTTAGCTATATTTGCTTAGGTTGTGTTTACCTATATTTGCTTAGTCTATTTTATTCTGGTCTTATTTTGTAAATACATATATATTGCAAGTTTTATCTTTTGCTTCCTCTCGTATTGCTATGTATTATATTATTGTGTTTAATTTCTGTTGAAGAAAAGGGGATATGTTGTGCCTTATGTTATCTCCTTGCTTGCTGCTCAGCCAGTATGTATGTGATGTCTGTGTGGAATGTTGAATGTTGGATGACAGAGTGAATAGAATGTTAGTGTGCCTGGTGTGGATGTGGAATGACAGTTGATGAGAGAGGGCTGAGCAGTGACCATCCTGCTCCTGGTGGGGTTTTCCTCCTGTACATCATACTTGAAATAAAGAACTTCAAGCAACTACCTGACTATTCATCATTTCATTCACTACAACATGCAAGTGTCAGGTCCTGTACGCGATAGGAGGGTGCGCGCACCCGGTCGCGCACTACAATGAAGCGGCGAAAAAACATGTCATAAGATGCTCTTGGAGCATGTTTTGGTAGAAATAGTTAGTTCTGAAAAGAACTTTTTTTTTTTTTTTTTTGGGAAACAAGTGTTATGATGCTTTCGATTTCTTAAAGTTTGTACTACATTTTTCAGTATGTAATACTATGAAAATGAAGTGAAGAAATTTATTTTTTCTTGGGGCATTTATGACTTTCAATTTTGAGTTTAATAAGAACAAGGCTCTGCTCTCCATACAAAAGAATTTCTGCACACTGGTTGCATTTCATGTGTACCTTCGCAAGATATGGTCTCAAGTCCATCCCAGCACTCGATGGAGACACAGGTCCTCCTCCAGAAGATGTGCTGGCCACCTCTGATGGTAATAGCGTGGCCAGGGCTCTTGTCGATGCTTTTGCATAATGCTCAGGGTGCCTTCGTTTAACATGCCGCTGCATGGTATGTATAGAAAAGGAATATTTTTTATTTGGATTTCCCCTTGAGAGCTCCGAATTGCATATCGTGCAGGTTACTTTTGGCGCATTCACTTTCTTTTGATCTTCAGGATAAGTAAAAAATTGCCAAATGAAAGATTCCTTTTTTCTTCTTAACGGTGGTCGCTCATTTCCTTCTGATTCGGAAGATGAATGCAGAACGGCAGCCATTTCAGCAAACTTTTCCGGAAGATGCTCGACGTTGTTGTCTCTTCAGAGTAGAAAAGATTGTGAGGAAAGTGGGTGGAGTGCTTCGTGTAAATTTCAGAACAGAAACTACTAAGAACCAATTGGAAGTCTTGTTTTCAAGTCACATGACTTTACATGCACTTCTTAGGACTTGTAGGCGGTGACACTATCTAGTTACGAACGTGATTTGGAAGTAGCGATGTTCTTTACTAAAGTTTAAAAACGTGAAAAGAAGTGAATTCAAACACATACGGATTTCACATATTTTTACAGCTCGATTTAAGTATACAATTAATAAATTATAAAATCTGTTATATTTTTCAAAATAAATATTAAGGTGTGTACAATCAGTCACGCACGAATGATTAAAATAAATTCGGCTCCATTTAATTAAAAAGTTTATAGGAGAAAAAAAGCCTAGGTTCAGTGTCTTTAACGTACTATAAGTTTTTTCATTGGTCTATGAAGAAATTCATTAGGTTTAAATTGGAAAGCTTCATGAAATAAATAGGTGGGTGCGTGCACTCGGTTGTGCACGTAAGATTGGTATGTCGATATTTATTTCAGGTATATCCTTCATACTTAGGAACTAGCATTCAAAAAACCTATGAAATTCACTGAAAAAAACATAGGTTTTACACACGTTATAGTTAGGAAGTAGCATTTGAAAAACCTATGAAATTCACTGAAAAAACCATAGGTTTGACACCAGTTATAGTTAGCTGGAAATTTTACTGATATAAAACCAATGAAATTCCACGTTATAGTTAGTTGGACTCACTATAACTTGCGCGTGTAATGCACTGCTGATGACATCACTGATGACACTATTCAGTGAATGTGTGTCTTTTTAAAAAATAAATATGTTTTATATATGTATATGTAGAGGTTGATGGAAAAATAAATGTTTAAATAAGTGTCTTAATGGATGTGCAGGACTGTATGGATGGCTGAGTTTGTATATGTGTGTGTTAGTGAGTGAATACCTGCTTCACTAGTGTGTTTATTAGTAACCACATATGTTTTAATGTAGTTTATGTAAGTATTGATATATATAACTGAGTGTATGTGACAGTGAGAGATTGAAAGAGTTCCTGTTTAAATAAGTATGTGTTTCTATAAGTGATTGTTTAAAAGAGTAAGTAAGTGAAAGTTTACTTAGAAGTAAGGTGTTAGTGTGTGTATATCTGTATATGTAAATAAATGGATGTTTTTTAGTTTATTTCCAAGTGTGAATATGTGTGTGATTTACTTTTGGATGTCTGTCGGTATATAATAGGATGTATAGCTGTATCACTATATATAATCAGTAAGCATATATACGAGTGACTATATAGAACTGTTAGTGAATTAGTGGTTTTTTATATAAATGTTGGAATTACTGAATTGGTTGTTGTAACTGGTATAGGTATCTCAATTTTTTTGAAAATGTTAGTTTCTATTTTTGAATATGTGTTTCAAGTGTTACATTACACTGAAATGATATCTGTCACTTTCTCACAAGGATGGTGTCATCAGTGATGTCATGAGTGATGTCACTGACCATGTCATGAGTGATGTAATATGTGACGTCATCAGCAGTGCATTACACGCGCAAGTTATAGTGAGTCCAACTAACTATAACGTGGAATTTCATTGGTTTTATATCAGTAAAATTTCCAGCTAACTATAACTGGTGTCAAACCTATGGTTTTTTCAGTGAATTTCATAGGTTTTTCAAATGCTACTTCCTAACTATAACGTGTGTAAAACCTATGGTTTTTTCAGTGAATATATATATATGTATATATATATATATATATATATATATATATATGTATATATATATATATATATATTTGAATAAAATGCTTTTAAACAAGGAAATTACAAGCTGAACCTACTGGCATTTAAAACTCAGACACCCATCATACATCAATACAAACCCTTGAAATGCACACGCCCATTGAGGGCGAACATGAAAAAACACCGGAAATGCATTTAAATGCGGAGTGTCAGCCTGTGTTCCTAAAGCGGCCCATGAAGAAGAGGCTCAGTGCCTTGAAACGCGTTGGCTAAAGGATATATTTGGAGCCGAGATGCAGCCTGCATTTTTCACTGCCGGATGGCCGAGCGCAGTTGTGTTCCCTTTCAATGCTTTGGGCATGTTGTATAAACATTACTTGCACGGCTGCCCTGCCGTGGAAAGGAGAACCATCGTCAGCTGGATTAAAGACGTTTCCAGGTGAATGAGGCTTCAGTCACGAACGACTCGAGACTTTTACAGCACTGCGTTCCATATGCTGATGAAAGCTGCAACGAGACTCTAACACCTACTCAAGGTTTGAATAAAAGGCTTTTAAACAAGGAAATTACAAGCTGAACCTACTGGCATTTAAAACTCAGACACCCATCATGCATCAATACAAACCCTTGAAATGCACACGCCCATTGAGGGCGTACATGAAAAAACACCGGAAATGCATTTAAATGCGGAGTGTCAGCCTGTGTTCCTAAAGCGGCCCATGAAGAAGAGGCTCAGTGCCTTGAAACGCGTTGGCTAAAGGATATATTTGGAGCCGAGATGCAGCCTGCATTTTTGGCCGAGCGCAGTTGTGTTCCCTTTCAATGCTCTGGGCATGTTGTATAAACATATATACATATATATATATATATATTCGGCAGGTTTTCCCCACTCCAGGGGAAGGTTTGGAGTTGCAGAAAAAACAGACTTCAATCGCTTAGTCTTGTGAGAATTTTCTTAATTTATTTCAGAAATCCATCGGGGTTTCAAAAACAAAACAACAGCCAACGCGTTTCGACAGCGTCCGCTGTCTTGATCACGGTCAGTGTAGTGAATGATGCTCAACAGTTTTAAGGAACCAACAACAATACCCATTACGCCCCCTGTGTCACATGGTGTGTTACAAACATGCTTAGCATTCTGGGACTTGTAGTTTAGGCAATATGTTGTGTCATAATCGCCATTTTAACCTTGGGTTAGATTAATCAGAGTCTAGCATTCTGGGACTGGTAGTTTAGGCGATCTATTACTTTATAGTCGTCAATTAACAGTTCTTTGTAACCATCACAACGGGGCAATCATATGATTATATCCCGTGTCGGTGTCGGTTCCCTTTCAAAACAGTGTCTTTAGGAGTACTGCCCTCCGGTGGGCAAAAGGTTGGCAATTATACAATTTATTCTCAAATTAAGAATTTTCAGAAAATAAGGCCCTCTAGTGGGCATTGTTATTCCATATATTATCATGTAAGAATGCCAGGTACATACTCCCATACGTGAGCCTAGAACAAAGGTGAAAAATGTGAGGGAAGGTAAAGTAAAAGGGACAAAATGTTAAAATTTATGCATGGTAGGCGGGAAGTATTTGAAAGTCAGTTTTAGTTCATTTTTACAAGTGTATATAAAGTTCCTCCGACTGGTTGAGTCCCAGCGGGGTCATAGTTCTGAAACCAAGGAGGTGTTTTGACTCCTTGCGTCGTAACAGCTTTTCATTGTGGCCACCCCTGGCTGAGAGGCTCATGGTTTCAATGCCCCAAAACCGCAGTTGTTTCCAGTCCCCGTTATGATTTGATTCCATATGCTTGGCAACTGCATTGCCTCTGTCCTTATGTACAGTCGCGCGGACATGCTCGAGGATACGTTTTTTTAGTTCACAGATGGTACTGCCTATGTACCTCAGTTTTGTTTTTGAAACCCCGATGGATTTATGAAATAAATTAAGAAAATTCTCACAAGACTAAGCGATTGAAGTCTGTTTTTTCTGCGACTCCAAACCTTCCCCTGGAGTGGGGAAAACCTGTTGAATTTGTAGCGGTTGGCTCCCAAATGATGGCAAAGGATATTTATATTCCTGAGAGTTCAGCAGCGTGGCAGACGATGCTTTTCGGGCAGTTGCCCTTGATCACGATATATATATATATATATATATATATATATATATATATATATATATATATCAAGCCCAGATTCCCGGTACAGGCTAGTACCCGCTCTCGAGTGGGTCGTCCCAGGGGCCCCGGAAGCCCAATATATTTCACCACACGCTTTCCATTCCAGAAAATACGTAGACGACACACCAAGAGTCTGCTGTGCTGTGGAGATTTATTGGCAGCAAAAACAAACAACGCGTTTCACCTCACGGCTTGCTCACGTATAAATATATATATATATATATAGCGCCACAAACGTCACACCCATTAGAGGAGCCTCAGGAGACAGTTGATGCCTTTTATCACAGGATATTAACAGCGCAATACAGCAACAGTGTCACTTATAAAAAATACGGGTTAAGGGAGTGCTGATGTACTGCCATTGTTCACCAAACGGTGTTTGGCGGCTGAGCCCGGTCGCGAGGAAGCCCACTGCCGAATCTGGGGCAGCTCTAGTGCTTGGAACTGTTTGAGCACACAGAGAAGACAGGCTGCACACAGGACTGAATCAACGTGCAGCTCAAGTACCTCAGAGTCTACTTTCACCTACAAAGGTTGTAAATATGGATTACTTTGGTGAACAATGGCAGTACCCACTGTGGGAAAACAAAGCGGAACTACAGGCTTCAGCATGCCTAACGGCACTCGCGAATAGAGGCGGAGCCAATTTATACCTATTAAGGTGTTTCCAATCAACTCTGCCATCAGCACTCCCTTAACCCGTGACCAAGAACTTTTTAGTTTGAAACGCGTTGGGTTTTATTTTTGATAAGTGACACTGTTGCTGTATTGCGCTGTTAATATCCTGTGATAAAAGGCATCAACTGTCTCCTGAGGCTCCTCTAATGGGTGTGACGTTTGTGACGATATATATATATATATATATATATATATATAGATATATATATATACAGAATACCGCATCTCCACCCAGCGCGCCTGTTAGACCTGACACCTTTTGGCCACTGCCTCCTGTATTTTTGATGCTGTGCTGGATTTCGTTTTTGGTGATTTAGATGCTTTGGACACCCTGCCACTGCTGATCAGTGTCAGAGTGTAAGTGCTCCCTCTGTAAATTGTCATATTGATTGGGTATACCTGATTGGCATATTTGTATCACCATGAAGTCCCTAGTAAAGTGCACTGTGTGTGCCAGGTCTGGTGATGACAGATGCTACTAGTGGGCCTGCAGCGCAGATTGCGCCACCCACATAAGTAGCCCTAAAGTGGTGTCTCGGGCCTGCCAGCGCAGGGCCTGTGTGCAGTCAGTGGACAGCCATGTCAGCCTGGCCAGTGTCCCCACTGGCTGGGCCTAACCCTTCCCTGTCTGTGCACATCAGTCACCCCTATGGAAGGCTCAAGGTAACCCCTGGGCAGGGTGCAGTGCATGGGTAAGGTAGAGCATGTACTAGTGCAGGTAACATGCTCTGGTAGTGAGCAGCAGCCATTTTGTGTGCTCACTGCTGCAAGGTTATCTTGCTCCATAGATTAACATGGGGGAGTCTGGTCCCAATGGATACCAGCCTATCCTCCCATAGGAACAAGATGGGACATTAGTGATTGATATCCCTGAACTCAGAACGTAATTACACATCTTTTAGGAATGGTTGTTTTTAAATTCTGTGTTTGAGAATAGTACTTTTAGAAAGTGGCTGTTCTCTTGTCTAACCTTTCTGTGTGCCTGGGACTGTTTGTGGATTGACTGTCTGGTTTGAGGGTGACAGGGGCTGCAGAGCCCCCAGGAGGTTGTCTGAGTCAGCCCCTAGATGAAAGGCTGCATCTGCTGCCAAAGAAGTGGGAGGAGATAGCACCTGGGAGTGACTAGGGCTGTGCCTGCCTGACCACAATGCTGGCTCCACCTCCCGCTGGGCGACTGTCACCTCTGTCCCTGATACTGAAAGAAAGAAGGAAGCCAGGACAACCCCAGTGCCCCAGCAACACCCAGAACTGGTTTAGACCGGGCTCAGGGCCCACTTGCACAAAGACTTCAAAGAACTTCAAAGACTTTTAGGGGTATAAGTAGGCTGTCCTGTTTTCAGTTTCTATTTTTGGGAAATTCTGGTGGGGTTTTTTCAGTGTTTTCAATATCTTAAAAAACAGTTGTTATCAGTGGTTACACATTTTCACGCCACTAAAAACAACAGAAAAAGTGTTTTTCCGGTGTTTACGGAGCGTTTTGCTTTCATCATTGCTTGCTTTCTGCACTGAAAGAACATGGTATATAGACAGTGTACGTATAGTGTATATGAGGTCCAAAGAGATTTTTGCAAATTAATCTTATTGTAGCACACCATACAATACTTCTTCAATGAGTCTTTGGTCATGTGCGCTTGCGCTTTCCTTCCCATGTAAACTTCTGAGAAAAGGCCCTCTCAGCATTCATAGCCACTTGGGCTGAGAACCGTCAGCTAAGGGGCACATTTGCGATGAGTCTTTCTTTGATGCCACATAAAGCACGAAATGATAAATATTTGCATTTTAGTTCCTGGTCATAAGAAAACAGTGCACCAGAATGGACTAAAAAGTCAATAGCATCCCTCATTAACTCTGAAGATTGTAAAGATGCTTTCAGCATACCATCTAAGAAGTGGCAAGGATCTCCTACAGGGAATCACTTCAGCTCGGGTATCAATTTTGACAAGTCATCACACACATTTTTTTATTTACGTAGCTGAATCAATACAAATACAAACAATATCACTCCAATCTTTGTTGAACTTGGAAAGAACCTTTTTTGCAGAGCATAACAAGTGACACTGCGTTCCATATTTTCCAGAAGTCTGGTGTCACGTTTTCACCACTATCCCAGATGCTTGGTGATATATATACTTGTCACTATACCTTGCATTTAATATTTAAAGCCTGAGGTGATGGCAATTACCCTACTATCAATACTGACCCACTAGAAACTATGGTCTGATATATTAAGGGTGTTTACCCATTCTCTGTGGGCAAATGTGATGACACATATTAGGAAAGATTTTTATGAAACTAGCCATTTTACCTATCAGTGAAAGAATCAAATGCAGCCAAAATATCAAATGTGAGTTTGATATGTCCTGATTCTCTATAGTTTATATAATAATTAAACTAAACCTAAAACATGAAACTAAACCCTGCATCTTTAGACCAAAGGCCATAAAACTGAAAAAAGTAAAAGGAAGAAAAAACAATATTTTTGTGGCATCATTAAAGAATAAAACTCAAGCAGAATAATGTTAGCCAGTCTTTCTTACTGCTAGCTTGTAAAACAAAGTTACATTTTATGGACTCCTTCAGTAAGAACAAAATGACTCTTTCACTTTCTTTTTCCTTTCTTTGAATGGCATTTAGTTTGTGGTTGTGCAGGTGTTTTTTCAGTGTTTATATGTTTTTACCGGTGAGGGCTATTTTTCTTTCAGTGGGGTTTTCTCAGTTAAAATAGGTTTAAACCTAAAACCCCACAGCCTAGGTATAAGAGAAGGACCCCTGACAGCAGAAAATCAGATTCTACAATCAAGAGGAACCTCTGCTGGAAGAAGGACTGCTGGAGAACTGAAGGAAGATTGCCTTGCTGTGTGCTCTAAGGGCTGACCTGTTCTGCTGACCAACTGAAGCTGAGGAGAAGAGGGACTTTTCTGTGTGCTGTGACCCTGCTTACTAGATCTCCAGAGACTTTGCTGTGTGCTGTGTCTCCTAAACTGAATCTCCAAGGGCCTGGGAAGAGCTGGCCTCCTGTTTGGTAACTCAGGGACAGAAAGGTTACCAGAGACTACAAAGCCCTGCTGTGTGCTGCAGAGATCGTGAGCTGTTTGCCTAGACCATCGATCATCTGCCGGTGTGGAGCGCTGGCTGCCCTCTGTTTGGCTTGAGAGCGCCACGCTGCGTGTTGCCTGCCCACCAGCTGCTGTGCCGTGCTGTAAAGTCGATGTGTTCATCGACACGTATTTTGTGGAGACCGAAGGTTTGTGGGCCTTCCCAGTGCAGGGCGCACTGAAGCAACCTGTGCGCAGTTTCACCACCGCGGCCCGGGGTCAGAAAACACCCTACGAAGTGCCCCGTACCTTGCTGGTACCGAGGCAGTGAAGATCGAGCCCACTGCTCTTTGATTGGAGGAGAGTGCCGAGCCCCCTCACTAACGCCGCAACGGGATTGGCCTGTGCGCCGTAGCGTCATCGCTGAGGCCGTGTTGTGGTTGGTTGCCAAGGACGCGTCATCGCAGGCCTGCCCCGGGAGCCGCACTGCCATTGGCTGACTTCCGGGCGTGTGTGGAGGCTTGCCAAGAACGCCGCGACCGGATTGGTCCACGGCGTCATCCTCATCGAGAGCCACGTGGTGAATGCCGAAACCGGGGAAGATCGACCCGACCTCGCCGAGGGAGCGCCGTGAGTGCCCCCGGCCCCTGGCCTGTCTGTCCCTGCTCGGATCGCCAAGCTAGCTCCCCGCCGCTCCCCGTGGATTTAAGAGCGGGCGGAGGGCTGCTGGGACCGGCTGGGGATGGGGGCGAGTCTGCTCTGTTTGGGGCAGTGCGCCTGAAGCCATTGGGGGAAAAGCGCTCGCATTGTTGGGCGCAGTATTTCGAAGGGCTGATTCTTGAGCCCATAACACACTGGCATTACGGTAACAAAGCAGTTGGAGAGCTACGTTGAAATAAGTCAGTAGCATTATTTTTCTATACTGATTTCAGAGACTAGAGACTATTTTTGTATACAAGAACTTCCTGATTACTAGCAACCATCAAGATTAAGTGCATCCCTTCATAAAGAAGCAATCATTGTGTATCGTTGATTTCTAATTGCTGCAAATAGATAAAGTTATATTTTTATAAATATACTTACCTGTGTGGTCTCAGTTTGTGGTGGATGGGGGATCATCGTTTGTGTTAAGTGCATTTATTATACACATTGCCTTGGGGATAAGCCTACCTGCTTGCGCCAAGCTACCTAGAGGGGGAGCAGGGGTTATCTACTGTGTGTATTCCTTCACCCTGACTAGAAGCAAGGGTCCCTACTTGGTCTAAGGTACTTACCTCTGCCAATTAGAGACCCCCAGATCTAACATTGTTGGACAGCGGTGTGGATTTTGAACTAATATTTGCAGTGATTTCTTGTACATCACTAGTCTAGTTTAGCAGCACAGATTGCACAAGATTTTTCTTTTTGGTGAAACCTATTTTTGAAAGTCTAGGAAGCATCATGTCTCAGAAAGCTGTGAGTGAAGGAGTAGAATTGGAATTTGAAATTCAGGAGTTGCTCATCTATAAAAAGGAGCAGCTGAAGCAATTCTGCAAACGGCTTGGATGCCCAGTGAAGGGCAGCTCAAACAAGGAAGAGCTACAGGAGGCTCTAAGGGCCTGGTGGGAGGCCAAACATGCTGTTCCAGAAGATGTTACTGGAGAGGGAGGCACACAGGAGAATGCTTTTGAATCCGAGGATTTGCCAGTGAATAGGCCACGGTCTAGGGTTGGCAGCAACCACTCCGGTAGGGTTATTTCTCCAGAGGAGCTGGAGGATAATCAGAAAGCTAGGGCCCATGAGATTGAGCTTTTTAAACTCAAAGCCCAAGCAGAGGAAAGGAGACTGCGCCTTGAAAGTGAAAAGAAGGCGGAGGAGGGGAGGAATGCTCTTGCTTTTGAAGAGAAGAAACTTCAGTTGGCTCATGAGTTGAGCATGAGGGAGCTGGACATTAAAGCTAAACAGGTGGAGTCCAGTCCTAATGGTGGCAGCGCACAACCAGTACAGGCGGGTAAAGTATACATACCAAAAGATCTGGTACAGAATTATCAGAGGGGTGAGGATATTTATGCGTGGTTTAGATCGTATGAGCTTGCCTTGAAGATGAATGAAGTGCCTGAGAAGAATTGGGCGGCAGGTTTGTGGAAGCATTTTGAGGCCTCTGGGAGGGATGTCTTGGCACCCTTAGAAGCAGCAGGTACTTTATCCTACCCCGCTATGAAGGAGGCTTTATGCCTCATGTTAGACCTGTCAGCCCTAGGGTGGTCTTTCCATGTGTTTTTTTGCCCTTGCCTCATTTTTCCCACCTTCTTTTTGTTGGCCCATAGGTCTTCGGGCACCTTTTCATAGCTAATCTGTGTTAGGGTGCAGGTGCTCTCTACTTCAAACATGGCTGCCACTGGCCCCTGCTACTGCAGCGTGGTCTTTTTAGTGTAGCACCCTAGCTGCCAGGAGCAGGCTGGATCCCCATACAATATTGCAATGCCAGTCACCCATCCCCTGTCCATAGGTAGAGTGGGGAAGCTCCTGGAACCTTCCAGAAGGAAGGCGGACCTGCTTTTTGCCACCTTAGAGAGTGGTCACCTGACCTGGGCATGCTTAAGCAAGGGAGGGAACTTTTTCTAGTCAGTTGGGGCATCACTGACCTGGGGAACCCACGCGGGAGTTTTAGGCGGGAGGGCCTAGTTAGGAACCTATGCTATTGGGAATGACAGGATTTAGGTGCTGCCTCTTAAGCTGGGTGTGGTGTCCTAAGCTAGCCCCCTGATCTGGCCCAGTGGTAGGGAACCCCAGGGTCCATCTGCAGTGACTGAGCAAAAACTCATCAAGCCTTCAACTCAACCCCCCGCCCCCCTCTTGCACTTCAAGTAACCAGCATCCAAGGGCGCAGAATCACCCAGGCGCCAAGAAGACTACTTGCCTTTGACCGGAGACTGCTGGGGGATCAACCAGGTACTGGTGCTGTCTCCCCTCTGTGCCCCCAGCGCTGCCCTGAATGAACTACCTGCATTCCTGACTGAAACATCTGGAAAGCACTGTACTCTGATCCCCGCTGCCAAGCGCTGGATCATAGACTGCCTGCACTGCCTAGCGCTCCTACCCTGGGCCCTGCTAAGCTGCTGGGAGTGCCCCACATCATGCGAACCCAGCTCTGTGTCCTGCGTCCCTCAGTAGCACTGTAATCTGCCCTGGTTAGAGATCCTGCTGGTGCTGGCCCGAGAACTGTCTCTAGCGCCGCTCTGCTGTGCCTCTTAAGCAGCGCTGTGAGACCGCCAGGCGCGATCATCGCCAGGCGCCCTGATCCCCGGCGAGCGCTTACCTGTAGCGCTTAGTGAAGCGCCGGAATTGCCCCCGGGCGGCCCTCGGTGTCAGGAGAGGGTCGCCGCTGTGTGCGCGAGGGCCGCGCCCGACCCGAGACTCCACCATCCTTGCGCCGGCCTCCAGAGCTCTGAGGAGGCCGCCGCCACGAACATCGACCCGGCTGGGTCATCACTGGAGGCCCCTGTCCCCGGGCCTAGTTAAATCCTGTCAGCGGAATCTACCGCGGCCTGAAGCCAGCTCCCGCCCCACGTGACAGGGGAGCTCCTCCGCTCCGCCTTTCTGAGCACCGCGCAGTCATTGGTCCTGGCTGGCGTGCCCTCGAGGCAGGCTTCGTGATTGGTTGTTACAGCCCTGGCCCCTGCCCTGATTGGTCCCCGGTCCATAGCCGTGTCTGGAGCCCCGAAGAAAGCTCGGACTCGTCGCGGAGGGGGCCATGAAGCAGGAGAGCCCCCCTCCGGTTTTCCCCTCAAGTGAATCCACTCGTTCCCGGCGCCCCGCATCTGCTCCCTGCACCGCGTTGGGCCGAGTGAGGCCCCCGTAGGGCGGAAGCCCCGTCTGCCAGCCTTGAATCTACGCAAGGGCCCCGGAGGGCCGAAAACACCAGGTAACCCCCGGGGAGGAGGGCAGAAGGCCGGGAAAGGCCCCGAGTTTGCCCCTCCCCCCAAAGAAATGGAGCTGAGAGCATTACAGTTGGGTGCACCAGGGAGTCCTAATGGTGGCAGCGTACCAGAGGCTCAGCAGGAGCCCAGGTTCTGGTTACCCAAGGAGGTGATAGCGAGCTACACCAAGGGGGATGACATTGCCAGGTGGTTGGAGGCGTATGAAGTGGCCTTGACTGCCCATGGGGTGCCTGAGAAACACTGGGGAGGTGGTTTGTACCGGTATATACCTCCTGACGTCAGGGACACACCTTCCTGTATTTGGAAAAGGCAGACCAGTTTAGGTATACCCCCACGAAGGAGGCGCTTATTAAGCATTTTGGCCTCAACCCTGAAAGGTATCGCCAGAGGTTCCGTGGCAGCCATAAGCTGTCCACGCAGAATGGGATGGATTTTTTTGAGGATGCCCGTAAGGCTCTGAATGGTTGGGTGCGTGGCAGCGAGGTGCGTGATTTTGAGGGTCTGCATAACCTTTTTTTGAAAGAGCACCTCTTGGATAAGTGGTCATGGAGCCTGGGGAGCTTAGTGCCCTCCAGGACCGGTGGACTGGTCCGTACGAGATTGTGGAGCATCGAGGCCAGACCACCTATGTCGTTGACTTGAAGACCCCCCATCAGCCCATCGGGTGCTCCACGTCAACCGCCTAAAGCCTCACCATGAGCGATCGGAGCTTGCTCTCCTCATGGTGACGGATGGGAGCGAAGAGGAGGAAAGTGAGCCTCTTCCTGACCTTCTAGCGGCTCAGGAAAAGGATGGTTCAGTGGAGGGAGTTGTCCTCTCCCCATCCTTGACCTCAGAACAACAGAGGGACTGCCGCCAGGTATTGGCGCAGCACGCCTCGCTGTTCTCCCTCACGCCTGGAATCACACATCTGTGTACCCATGATGTGGACACAAGGGACAGTCCGCCAGTAAAAAACAAGTCTTACCGGCTGTCCGAGAAAGTAAAGAACAGCATCCAGGGTGAGGTGACCAAGATGCTGGAGCTGGGAGTGATTGAACCCTCCAGCAGCCCGTGGGCTAGTCCGGTTGTGCTGGTGCCGAAAGCGGCTCCACCGGGCACCACACCAGAGCTTCGGTTCTGTGTGGACTATCGGGGGTTGAACTCTGTCACCAAGATAGATGCTCACCCGATACCACAGACAGACAAGCTGATTGACCAGCTGGGAGCAGCCAAGTACCTCAGCACCATCGACTTGACATCAGGGTACTGGCAGATTGCCATGGCCAATGGAGCGAAGGAGAAGACGGCGTTCTCCACCCCGAGGGTCACTTCCAATTTCGAGTGATGCCCTTTGGCTCAAGAATGCTCCGGCCACCTTCCAGCGGTTGGTGAACCAGGTGCTATCTGGCCTGGAGTCCTTCTCAGCGGCATACCTGGATGACATAGCTGTCTTCAGTAGCACCTGAGAGGACCATCTGCAGCATCTCCAGGAGGTGCTGCGGGCGTTGCAGCGCGCTGGCCTCACCATCAAGGCTAGCACGTGTCAGATTGGACAGGGCTCTGTCGTGTACCTGGGACACCAGGTGGGCGGAGGTAAGGTGCAACCCCTCCAGGCCAAAATTGAGACCATCATGGCCTGGGAGCCCCCCAAAACTCAGACTGAGGTCCGAGCATTCCTCGGCCTTACTGGCTACTACCGCAGGTTCATCAAGGGATATGGCACCATCGTGGCCCCCTTGACCGAGTTGACGTCCAAAAAGCAGCCACGCAAGGTCATCTGGACAGCTGCTTGCCAGGAGGCATTTGAAACACTGAAGCGCGCGATGTGCACCGCTCCGGTGCTGGCCACTCTGGACTTCCAAAAAGAATTTGTTGAGCAGAAAGATGCCTCAGAGCATGGCTTAGGCGCGTGCTGTCGCAACACAACGATGATGGCCAAGACCAACCTGTGGCCTTCATCTCCAGAAGACTCCTCCCTCGGGAACAGCGATGGAGTACCATCGAGTGAGAAGCCTTCGCTGTGGTCTGGGCTTTGAAGAAGTTGAGGCCATACCTTTTTGGCTCTCACTTCCTAGTTCAAACCGACCACCGTCCCCTTCGCTGGCTCATGCAGATGAGAGGCGAAAACCCTAAGTTGCTAAGGTGGTCCATTTCCCTACAGGGGATGGACTTTAGGGTGGAACATCGGCCCGGAGCTGACCACGCCAATGCTGACGATCTCTCCCGGTTTTTCCGCCTTAGTGACGAGAACTCCCTAGAGGTTGGGTAGCTCTCCCCACTTTCAGCTGGGGGGGACGCATGTTAGACCTGTCAGCCCTAGGGTGGTCTTTCCCTGTGATTTTTTGCCCTTGCCTCATTTTTCCCACCTTCTTTTTGTTGGCCCTTAGGTCTTCGGGCACCTTTTCATAGCTAATCTGTGTTAGGGTGCAGGTGCTCTCTACTTCAAACATGGCTGCCACTGGCCCCTGCTACTGCAGCGTGGTCTTTTTAGTGTAGCACCCTAGCTGCCAGGAGCAGGCTGGATCCCCATACAATGATGCAATGCCAGCCACCCATCCCCTGTCCATAGGTAGAGTGGGGAAGCTCCTGGAACCTTCCAGAAGGAAGGCGGACCTGCTTTTTGCCGCCTTGAGAGTGGTCACCTGACCTGGGCATACTTAAGCAAGGGAGGGAACTTTTTCTAGTCAGTTGGGGAATCACTGACCTGGGGAACCCACGCAGGAGTTTTAGGCGGGAGGGCCTAGTTAGGAACCTATGCTACTGGGAATGACAGGATTTAGGTGCTACCTCTTAAGCTGGGTGAGGTGTCCTAAGCTAGCCCCCTGATCAGGCCCAGTGGTAGGGAACCCCAGGGTCCATCTGCAGTGACTGAGCAAAAACTCATCAAGCCTTCAACTCAACCCCCCCCCCTTTTCAACTTCAAGTAACCAGCATCCAAGGGCGCAGAACCACCCAGGCGCCAAGAAGACTACTTGCCTTTGACCAGAGACTGCTGGGGGATCAACCAGGTACTGGTGCTGTCTCCCCTCTGTGCCCCCAGCGCTGCCCTGAATGAACTACCTGCATTCCTGACTGAAACATCTGGAAAGCACTGTACTCTGATCCCTGCTGCCAAGCGCTGAATCATAGACTGCCTGCACTGCCTAGCGCTCCTACCCTGGGCCCTGCTAAGCTGCTGGGAGTGCCCCACATCGTGCAAACCCAGCGCTGTGTCCTGCGTCCCTCAGTAGCGCTGTAATCTTCCCTGGTTAGAGATCCTGCTGGTGCTGGCCCGAGAACTGTCTCTAGCGCCGCTCTGCTGTGCCTCTTAAGGAGCGCTGTGAGACCGCCAGGCGCGATCATCGCCAGGCGCCCTGATCCTCGGCGAGCGCTTACCTGTAGCGCCTAGTGGAGCGCCGGAATTTCCCCCGGGCGGCCCTCGGTGTCAGGAGAGGGTCGCCGCTGTGTGCGCGAGGCCCGCGCCCGACCCGAGACTCCACCACCCTTGTGCCGGCCTCCAGAGCTCTGAGGAGGCCGCCGCCGCGAACATCGACCCGGCTGGGTCATCACTGGAGGCCCCTGTCCACCGGCCTAGTCAAATCCTGTCAGCGGAATCCAGTCAGGCCGCGGTAGGCCTGAAGCCAGCTCCCGCCCCACATGACAGGGGAGCTCCTCCGCCCCGCCCCTCTGAGCACCGCGCAGCTATTGGTCCTGGCTGGAGCGTCCTCGAGGCGGGCTTCGTGATTGGTTGTTACAGCCCTTGCCCCTGCCCTGATTGGTCTCCGGGCCGTAGCCGTGTCTGGAGCCCCAAAGAAAGCTCGGACTCATCGCGGAGGGGGCCGTGAAGCAGGAGAGCCCCCCTCCGGTTTTCCCCTCAAGTGAATCCCCTCGTTCCCGGCGCCGGTGCCCCGCATCTGCTCCCTGCACCGCGTTGGGCCGAGTGAGGCCCCCGTAGGGCGGAAGCCCCGTCTGCCAGCCTTGAACCTACGCAAGGGCCCCGGAGGGCCGAAAACACCAGGTAACCCCCGGGGAGGAGGGCAGAAGGCCGGGAAAGGCCCCGAGTTTGCCCCTCCCCCGGGAAGATTGACGCTGGGCCCCGTTGGCCCGAGAGACCGGGTGACTTCATTTTGTTCATCAACTGTGGTTTTGGCATTAAGCATCAGGGGTGCCTGGGGCCAAATAACAGTGCCTGCCTGGAGAGCAGGCTGATACCGAATTAACTGTGTCAGGCCAAATTGATGGCAAGATCGTCCACCCCATTGACTATTGGTGCATGGTGACAGCCTCATGCTGTATTAATTGATCAAGCCTAATTACCTTTAAGCCCGCTGGTGGAGTGGTAATATTTCCCTGTACTGAATTTCTTGCAGGGGCGGGCTTCTACGAATCCTGATGGGATTGATATGATACTTATTGAGTTACTCCACTACTATTTTGATGACATGATTTCTGGTAATGAACTGTTGGTATTTACAAGAGGAAATGTTCCGGACTGCTTCTTGACATGTTAGCCCAGGGTTTATGAGAGAACCCTTTTAGCCTGCTGAACAGCATAGAGCAACAGGCTGTGTTAGTTGGAGTTTCTACCTTACTGAAAGTGTTAAAGGAAATGGTGCATCCTTTTTACAGGAAATGCATTTGGAAAAGCGTTTATGAAATGTTCTAATGAGGTGCTCATGCATTATTTGCTCTGATCTAAATCCTACATAAAAGAACTTGATTTACAAATACAACTACTGGTGTGGTCTCCATTATTGCGCCCACTGTGTGTCTCATTGGATGAGAGTGTTAAGTAGCTGCTTTACACATAAGCCCCTGGCCGCCTTCCTGCTCGAGCCAAGCTATCCCCGGGGGAACTGGTGGTCCCAGTTCTTACACCTCAGGTATGGGCTCACTCCAGAACAGTACCGCCAGAAGTTTAGGAACTTCAAGAAGCTTGATTCAAGTACTTGGGTGGAGTGTGTGAGTATGTACACGCGTGCACTGGAAGGTTGGATAAAGGGCAGCAAAGTTACTGATTATGTGGGGTTGTGTCACTTGATTAGTTGGGAGCACTTAAGTAGTCTATGTGTTTCAGAGCTGCGCCAGCATCTTTTAGACAGCAAGTTAACTGATCCTAGTGAGCTTGCTAAAGAGGTGGACTGCTGGACTAGCACCAGGGTCCACAAGGGGGTGGTAAGTACCCCAGCCAAAGGTGGACAGGGTCCCCAGCAGAAGAGTGGGGGGGGACAAGGGTAATCAAAAGGAGTCTTCTATAGGGCCCCAAAATAATTCCCAGGAGAAGGAGTCTCAGCCCCCCAAGTCTAAGAAGTCCTGGCCCCATAAGGGCAAGCAGAACAACAGGTCCCCGCCTACTTGCTATGCATGTCGGGAGGTGGGGCACATTGCCCCCAAATGTCCAAACAAACCTCCAGCACCCACTGGTGCTCCAACCCCGGGGTTAGCCAGTGTAGCTTTGGGAGGGGATTTGATTTCCAGTGGGGAGGAGGGGTTAGCAGTGATGACCCTTGTCTCTTTAGGAGACCAAGAGATGGCCCAGGAAACCATGCTGCCGCTAAACACTAAAAAATATGGGCAGAAGGTGACCATCAATGGAAAAGAGATAGAAGCTCTGAGAGACACAGGGGCCAGCGTGACATCTGTCAGGTGTCAGTGGGTGTCTGAAGAGCAGATCATTCCCAATGTACTCCGTCCTGTGGTGGCAGCTGACAGTTCAGTGCGCCTCTGCAAGTTGGCACGTGTTCCATTTGAATGGGGAGGAGTCTCCGGTAGTTTGGAAGTTGTTGTAAGTGATGCCTTGCCTGTACATTGTCTATTAGGTAATGACCTGGAGAGCTCTCCATGGAAAGATGTAGAGCACAGAACTCATTTGGAAATGTTGGGCTTGTCTGCGTGGATCTGTGTGACCACACGTGCAATGGCAGCCAGTAAGAGTGGATTAGCAGAACGGGAGCCTGGAACAATGGCCCAGGGACCTGCCAAGAGAGGAAGGGGTAGAGGGCGTGGGAAACCAGCCCCCACCGTTCCCACGGTCCAGGAGGAGGCAGAACCTGAGGGGGATGCCCTGAAACCTACAGGGGAGCAGGTGGCCGAACTAGGGGAATTGCCTGAGCTGTCGCAGTGGCAGCAAGATGGTGGTCCCTCCAGGGAGGAATTCTGCCAAGCTCAAAAGGAGTGCCCTTCTCTCATTGGTGTGCGGCAGCAGGCTGCAGAACAGGCAGCAGACCTGGGGTCCAAGGAACATTTGATTTACTGGGAGGATGACTTACTTTATAGTGAGCCTAAGTTCTCTGAGCCCGGTGCAGCCCGTGTACTGGTGGTACCCGAGCGCTTCAGGAACTTCCTTCTGGGTCTGGCTCATGACGTGCCTCTCGCAGGACATCTGGGGCAAGACAAGACCTATTACAGGCTTGTCACCCACTTCTACTGGCCCCAGATGAAGAAGCACGTTGCTGCCTTTTGTAAGTCTTGCCAAACTTGTCAGGCCAGTGGCAAGAGCGGAGGAAAGTGCGTGGGACCCCTCCAACCCTTTCCTGTAGTGAGAGGGTGGGCATTGACATCGGGGGGCCCCTGGACCCCAAGACAGCCATAGGCAACAGGTTTATCCTGGTCTTGGTGGACCATGCCACCCGGTACCCTGAAGCAGTCCCTCTCAGGACAGTCACAGCCCCTGTGGTGGGCCGTGCCTTAATGGGGATCTTTTCCCGTGTGGGGTTCCCCAGAGAGGTGGTTTCTGACAGGGGTACAAACTTCATCTCTAGGTACAGGAAGTCTCTGTGGGAGGTGTGTGGAGTGACATATAAGTTCACCACACCTTACCATCCTCAAGGAAATGGGTTGGTTGAAAGATTCAACCGCACCCTGAAGGGCCTAGAGGAGCCCATGAGGCGGAAGTGGGACGTCTTGTTACCATGCCTGTTGTTTGACTACAGGGAGGTGCCTCAGAAATCCTTAGGGTTCAGTCCCTTTGAGTTGCTGTATGGCCACCCTGTCAGAGGGCCTCTCCCTCTGGTGAAGGAGGGGTGGGAGAAATCCCTTGGGAAAACCCCTCAGGATGTGTTCAGCTATGTGCTGACCATCCGCAACCAGACCAAGCGCTTCAGGAAGCTCGCTCAAGAGAACCTGGAGGCTAGCCAGGAGGAAATGAAAAGATGGTATGACCAGAACACCTCTCTTGTGGAGTTCCAACCTGGGCAGAAGGTGTGGGTGATGGCGCCAGTGGAGCCTTGTGCGCTCCGTGACAAGTGGTCCGGGCCATATGAGGTGGTGGAGCGCAAGAGCGAGGTTACCTACTTGGTTAACCTGAAGACTCCCAGGCAACCCCTGAGAGTGTTGCATGTGAACCGCCTCAAACCCCACTTTGAGAGGTCAGAAGTGACTATGCTCATGGCTACAGATGCTGGAGGGGAGGAGGATAGTGATCCTCTCCCTGACCTGCTGGCAACCAAGGAGCAAGATGGGTCAGAGGATGGTGTGATACTCTCACACACCCTGACCCCAGAGCAGCAGAAGGACTGTCGCCAGGTCTTGGGTCAGTTCGCCCCCCTGTTCTCCCTGACCCCAGGTGTCACCAACTGGTGCGTCCACGATGTGGACACTGAAGATAGTCTGCCTGTGAAACAGAAGTTTTACAGGGTGGCTGACAAGGTCAGAGCTAGCATCAAAGAAGAAGTTTCAAAGATGTTAGCGCTAGGGGTAATTGAGCCCTCCAGCAGCCCCTGGGCTATCCCAGTGGTCTTAGTGCCTAAGAAATCTGCTACCCCCGGTGGCCCTCCAGAACTCCGTTTCTGTGTGGACTACCGTGGGCTCAATGCGGTCACCAAGACTGACGCACACCCCATCCCCAGAGCTGATGAGCTTGTGGATCGGTTGGGAGCTGCCCAGTACCTCAGCACCTTTGATTTGACTTCAGGGTACTGGCAGATTGCCTTAACTGACGGGGCCAAGGAAAGATCGGCATTTTCAACACCAGAGGGGCACTTCCAGTTTCGTGTCATGCCCTTTGGGTTGAAAAATGCCCCTGCCACATTCCAGAGACTGGTCAACCAGGTATTAGCAGGGCTGGAGGAATTCAGCGCCCCATACCTTGATGACATTTCTGTGTTCAGCTCCACTTGGGAGGAACACCTGCAACACCTCTGCGCAGTGTTGAAGGCTCTGCAGAAGGCAGGCCTCACTATCAAGGCCAGTAAGAGCCAAATAGGGCAGGGATCAGTGGTGTACTTGGGACACCAGGTGGGGAGCGGCCAGGTGGCACCCCTACAGGCAAAGATTGATACCATTCTGGCTTGGGAACCCCCCAAGACCCAGGCTGAGGTGAGAGCCTTTCTAGGTCTCACCGGGTATTACAGACGGCTTGTCAAAGGTTATGGCACCATTGTAGCCCCTTTGACAGAGCTGACATCTAGAAATCAGCCCAGGAAAGTGAAATGGACCGAGGCCTGTCAAACTGCTTTTGACGCCCTTAAAACTGCCAAGTGCACAGCACTGGTGCTTAAGGCACCTGACTTTTCCAGTGAATTCATTGTGCAAACTGACGCTTCAGAGCAAGGCGTGGGAGCAGTACTCTCACAGATCAACGATGAGGGCGGAGACCAACCAGTGGCTTTCATTAGTAGGAGGCTACTCCCCAGGGAACAGAGATGGAGTGCGATTGAAAGGGAAGCTTTCGCTGTGGTCTGGGCTCTGAAGAAGCTGAGGCCCTACCTGTTTGGGACTCACTTCCGTGTTCAGACTGACCACAGGCCCCTCAGATGGTTAATGCAGATGAGGGGTGAGAATCCAAAACTGTTGAGGTGGTCCATTTCCCTACAGGGGATGGACTTTACGGTGGAGCACCGCCCTGGTACAGAACACGCCAATGCTGATGGTCTGTCCAGATTCTTCCGCCTTAGTGATGAGGACTTCCAAGAGGTTGGGTAGTTCTCACCACTTTCAGCTGTAGGGGACACGTGTTAGACCTGACACCCTTGGCGTAGTTTTCCCCCATCTTTTTGCCTCTGCCTCCTGTATTTTTGATGCTGTGCTGGATTTCGTTTTTGCTGGTTTAGATGCTTTGGACACTCTGCAACTACTGATCAGTGCCAGAGTGTAAGTGCTCCCTATGTAAATTGTCATATTGATTGGGTATACCTGATTGGCATATTTGTATCACCATGAAGTCCCTAGTAAAGTGCACTGTGTGTGCCAGGGCTAGTGATGACAGATGCTACTAGTGGGCCTGCAGCGCAGATTGCGCCACCCACATAAGTAGCCCTAAAGTGGTGTCTCGGGCCTGCCAGCGCAGGGCCTGTGTGCAGTCAGTGGACTGCCATGTCCGCCTGGCCAGTGTCCCCACTGGCTGGGCCTAACCCTTCCCTGTCTGTGCACATCAGTCACCCCTATGGAAGGCTCAAGGTACCCCCTGGGCAGGGTGCAGTGCATGGGTAAGGTAGAGCATGTACTAGTGCAGGTAACATGCTCTGGTAGTGAGCAGCAGCCATTTTGTGTGCTCACTGCAGCAAGGTTATCTTGCTCCATAGATTAACATGGGGGAGGCTGGTCCCAATGGATACCAGCTTATCTTCCCATAGGAACAAGATGGGACATACGTGATTGATATCCCTGAACTCAGAATTTAATAACACATCTTTTAGGAAAGGTTGTTTTTAAATTCTGTGTTTGAGAATAGTACTTTTAGAAAGTGGCTGTTCTCTTGTCTAACCTTTCTGTGTGCCTGGGACTTTTTGTGGATTGACTGTCTGGTTTGAGGGTGACAGGGGCTGCAGAGCCCCCAGGAGGTTGTCTGAGTCAGCCCGTGGATGAAAGGCTGCATCTGCTGCCAAGGAAGTTTGAGGAGATAGCACCTGGGAGTGACTAGGGCTGTGCCTGCCTGACCACAATGCTGGCTCCACCTCCCGCTGGGCGACTGTCACCTCTGTCCCTGATACTGAAAGAAAGAAGGAAGCCAGGACAACCCCAGTGCCCCAGCAACACCCAGAACTGGTTTAGACCGGGCTCAGGGCCCACTTGCACAAAGACTTCAAAGAACTTCAAAGACTTTTAGGGGTATAAGAGAAGGACCCCTGACAGCAGAAAATCAGATTCTACAATCAAGAGGAACCTCTGCTGGAAGAAGGACTGCTGGAGAACTGAAGAAAGATTGCCTTGCTGTGTGCTCTAATGGCTGACCTGTTCTGCTGACCAACTGAAGCTGAGGAGAAGAGAGACTTTGCTGTGTGCTGTGACCCTGCTTACTAGATCTCCGGAGACGTTGCTGTGTGCTGTGTCTCCTAAACTGAATCTCCAAGGGCCGGGGAAGAGCTGGCCTCCTGTTTGGTAACTCAGGGACAGAAAGGTTACCAAAGACTACAAAGCCCTGCTGTGTGCTGCAGAGATCGTGAGCTGTTTGTGATGTTGTTCTTTATATTCTTTGCTTGTACCTTTAAGTTATGGAACTCCCTGCTCTAGTATTCTGATCTCATGTGAGATTCTAGAATACATGTAGGGATTCCGCATTGCAGTTGAAGCTTGTTCCTGTGGCTGAGGCTTTAATTAAAGCTCTATCTCAACCTAACTGATTTAAGACTAATTATTACTTTATTGAGGACACTACATAAATTGGCGACGATCGGGTGAACCCTGCACCGTGCCTCAACACTTGACAAGCAAAAAGAAGGATTCCCCAACTCCTCCAGCGGCTGCTTCGGAAAATAATCAAATAGGAAGCAAAGTCTTCCCAGCGGCAGGAAAAGTAAAAGAAAATAGACGGTGAGGAGTTGGCGGGCGGTGAAGTTTGTCTCTGTTTCGAGGAAATAGAGAGAATTTTATATTTAAAGAGCTTAAAGTAAAAGTAACGGGCGCATTTTGTCTCGAGCGCACTTCGTCACGAGCGTGTTGAAAGAGACATTCTTTTGAAGAGAACGCGCACACTGATTAAACGCGTGCGCTCAGCGCGAGAAGGGAAACGCGTGTGATGCATCTTTTAAAGAGCTCATGAAATGACACGTATTCTCTGCGCGCGTCTAAAAAGAATCTAAAAGAAAAGAACACTTGACTAAAGAAACGTGTGTGCTGTGTCTGGAACCTATCTTTGTAAAAGGAATTCTAGAATCCTTGAAGAAAGATGTTAGAATATTCTATATTGAAGAATCCATCAAACAATACCAACTAAAAAAAAAAAAAATCAGAACCTTAGACAATCATCTTTGGACTATCCAGATTCTAAATTACATCATAAAGCTGCAAAATCATTCAGCACAGACTTATTCTTTTTACATCATAATACAGACAATAAAAGACCCTCAACAAAGGAAATAAAACTTAGAGAATTCTCTTTTATTCATGAAATAAGTAAATGATAACCTTGTCAAATATAAGGACATTTATTTAATTTACAAGGAAAATACAATTTAAAGTGACAAATTCATTGAAAGGAAAAGATGCAAAACGTAACACAACCTGCTTTCTTCTTGAATACTCCAGGGGAACCAAACATAAAGTGGAAAAAGTGGAAGAAATTTTTTGCAAATTATGCCAGAGTGTGTGGCACTAATCTCAGTGCAGAAAGAAAACTTGCTCTTCTTCTTCATTGTTTGGGGGGAGAAGGACAAGATGTCTTAGAACATTTACCTGATTTATCTGCAGGAGAACAACGTAATTTAAATAAATACGAGATTGCAATTGCCCAGCTTGACAAACATTATCTACCAAGGATTAGTACCATTACGGAACGTTATCATTTCGGTCTGAGAGAGCAAAAGAGGGATGAAACTGTAGAGGAATATGTTTCTTCATTGAGGAAGTTGGCTTCTTCATGTAATTTTGGTATGACACTTGATGAAAGAATCAGAGATCAGTTCGTACTTAGATGCGCACATGATGACATCAGAAAGGAACTATGGTTGAAAGACGAACCACCTCTTGAGGAAGTGTTAGCTATAGCAAAACAGGTAGAACATATGACCAAGTGTGTTGGTGAGTTAAAGAAAGAAAAGGAAAAAGGACTCTCAAGTGAGAAGAAAGATGAAACAAAAATTGAGGAAATTGTTTGTCAAGTTAAGAAGAGTGGAAAAGAAGAAACACAAAATACTTCGGAAAAAGAAAATTTGGGAAATAATTCTGCAAGTCAAATTTTTTTACCAGGACAGAGTAACAAATCGGCCTGTTTTAGATGTGGACAAACAAGTCACTTAGCAAATTCTCAAATGTGTCCAGCTTTAAGAATTTTATGTAATGTGTGTGGGAAAAAAGGCCATTATGGGAAATTTTGTAGAACAAAAGTATTTAGACCTGATTTAACAAGAAAGAGATGGAATCAGTCACAACCACAAGTTAGAACTGTCACTTTTGAGATAAAATGTGAAGTGGCTGATCATCCATCTCACCTGGTAAAAGTAGGAAATGTGATGATCAATTTTAAATTTGATTCTTGTTCACGTATAACTCTAATTGATGAAGAATTATTTGACAAGCATTTTGCTGGAAAAGTAAGGATAATGAAATGTGATGTGAGACCACTTGGGTATTCTGATAAACCTATTAAAATGGTGGGATGTTTCATGGCAGAAATAGAACTTGGGAGAAGAACAATAGTAGGAAAAGTTTATGTTGCAAAGAAGGGAGATATATTGCTAGGGTGGGTGCATCAAGGTCAACTTGGTGTTACTCTGAATCCGAATGCCAATCCTCAGGTACAAATTCAACAAGTTGATACTGATTGTTTGAATAATGGGGGAAAAGATTTGGGTGAGGACCTAGCTAATAAATTTCCTAATGTTTTCAGAGAAAGCTTGGGATGCCTGAAAGGATACAAGCATCACATTAGATTGAGAGAGAATGCTATACCTATTGTAGCGAAGGTAAGAAGAATACCTTTGATGGAACAGGAAAAAGTAAAAGAAGAAATAGATAAGTTATTGAAGAATGGAGTGATTGAGCAAGTTGAGGCTACTGAGTGGTTGGCTCCTGTAGTTATTGTGAAGAAACCAACTGGAGAAATTAGACTCTGTGTGGATCTTAGAGCGTTAAATAAGGAAGTGGTGGTTGACAGATTTCCACTTCCAAACATTGATGAAATGGTGAGTACATTAGAAGGAGCTAAGTTCTTTACCACTCTAGATCTTGCCTCAGCGTATCACCAGATTGTATTGGATGACTCTTCACAAGACTTAACGGCATTTATTACACCCATGGGAACTTATAGATATAAGAGAATGCCGTTTGGTCTTGTGTCCGCAGCTTCAGTGTTCCAGAGGATTATGTATAGAATTTTGAAAGGTTTGCATGGTGTGAGATGCTATCAGGATGATTTATTAATTTATGGTGATAATACGAAAGAACATTATGTACGTGTGTGTGCTGTTCTTAAACGTTTGGAAGATGCAGGAATGACTCTCAAGAAAAGTAAGTGTAAATTTGGTATGAGAGAGGTGAACTATTTAGGTCACAGGATAACTGATCAAGGAATCTTTCCAAAAAAAGAGTTGGTGGATACCATCAATAAAGTAAAAGAGCATGAAAACAAGGAGGAACTAATTTCCTTTCTTGGCATGGTGGAGTTTTATGGAAAATGTATTTGTAATTTTGCAGATAAAACTCAGAACTTGAGGAGGTTGACAGCAAGAAATGTTGAATATGTATGGTCTGAAGTATGCAAAAATGAATTTGAGGGAATCAAGTCTGAACTGAATAAGGCTCCTTCTCTTCAAGCGTTTGTACCTGGTCTGCCTACCATTCTTTATACTGATGCAAGTGAAAAAGGTCTAGGTGCTGTCTTGGTCCAGAAAAGAGAGGGAAAGGATTATTTAATCTGTTGTTCTTCACGTTGCTTAAGAGGGTCAGAATTAAATTATTCTGTTATAGAAAGAGAGGCTCTTGCCATTTTTTGGGCACTGAGGAAATTGAAGAATTTAATTTGGGGGACGAAGTTACTCATTTTTTCGGATCATAAACCCCTAAAGGAGATCTTTGACAAAAAGGGTTTAGATGCTATTTCATCAAGAATCAGAAGGTGGATAGTTTCTTTACAGGAATTTAATTTCTCTGTAGAATATGTTCCTGGTGTGTCAAATAAATCGGCTGATTGTCTTTCAAGAATGGTTGGAAAAGAGAATTTTGATGAAGAGGATGTGTTTAGTTTTTGTGATGATTCCATAAATGTTTGTGAGATTACAGAAGGAGCTATTGAAGAAAAAGAATGGAGAGATGAGCTTGAAAAGGATGTAGAAGTAAAGAAGGGTATGCTTTCTTTGAGTACTAATTCTCGCTTAGAGAAACCTTGGACTCTTGTTTCTGATGAGCTTTCTATAAACTCTGGTTTCTTAACTCGAGGAACAAAAATGGTACCACCTCTTGGAATCAGAAAGAAACTGCTATCTCATGCACATTCTGGTCATCTTGGAATTGTAAAGACAAAAGAGATTTTACGTTTACAGTTTTGGTGGCCCGGGATGGATTTAGAGATTGAGAGGTTGGTGAGAGATTGTCCAGAGTGCTGTGCCAGTGATAAAATATTAAAAACAAAGCAAATGCCAATGGTTAAGAGGTTGTTACCTAAACATCCTTGGGATGAAGTAGCTGTAGATATAGTTGGTCCTCTGTCAGGTGTAAGTGACACACCTTATCTCTTTGTTCTAATTGATCTTTATTCAAGGTGGATTGAGGTGTGTGCCATGAGAGAGATTACTTCAGAAGAGGTGATAAAGTTTCTAGATTCTCTCTTTAAAAAAGAAAGTTTTCCAAATAGTCTTCTTTCTGATAACGGCCCACAATTCTGCTCTAGACTCTTTGAGGATTATTTGAGGAAATCTGGTGTAGTACATAAGAAGTGTTCTTTATACCATCCAGAAACAAATGGTGCGGTTAAGAGAGTCAATAAAACTTTAAAAGAGGCCATACAACTGGCTAGGTCATCTGGCTTGAATTGGAAGTCTGTTCTTCAAGAAAGAATAAGTGCGTATCGTTTTGCACCTCATTCCACAACTGGTAGGTCTCCGTTTGAACTGTTTAAAGGGAGGGTCCCTAACACTTGGATGTGTCCTGGATGGATGGATCTGAATAAAGGTTTGGTTGATAATGGGATTGGTGACTGGCGTAAGAAGGAAGAAAGAAAACTTGATGAAAGGAAATCTTATTATGATAAAAATAATCGTGTGAATGTACAGAAGGTTTTGGTGGGTGATCTAGTTCGGATAAAAGCTCCTGTTGGTTGCAGATCCTGGTCAAAATATACTGATGTAAGAGCTGTGGTGAAAGTCTTTAGAAATGCCATTAAAACAGAAGATGGAAGAATTTGGAACAAGAGCAGAGTAGTTGTAGTTAAGTCAAGGATTCCTGTTCAACTTGATGGGAAACAAAATTCACATCTTTCTACTTTTAATGTAATTAAAGGTTCTAATTCTCTTGCTCCCTCTTCTTCTAGGAGCCAGAGAGTTCGTAGACCTCCTGTGTATTTAAGGGATTACTCGTTATAATTTTCTCTCCTTATCCTCTGTTCAATTGAGAATTTACCTTTTCCTAATATGTTGTTCTATGCCTTTTGTTAGGAGGGAGATGTGTGATGTTGTTCTTTATATTCTTTGCTTGTACCTTTAAGTTATGGAACTCCCTGCTCTAGTATTCTGATCTCATGTGAGATTCTAGAATACATGTAGGGATTCCGCATTGCAGTTGAAGCTTGTTCCTGTGGCCGAGGCTTTAATTAAAGCTCTATCTCAACCTAACTGATTTAAGACTAATTATTACTTTATTGAGGACACTACACTGTTTGCCTAGACCATCGATCATCTGCCCGTGTGGAGCGCTGGCTGCCCTCTGTTTGTCTTGAGAGCGCCGCGCTGTGTATTGCCTGCCCACCAGCTGCTGTGCCGTGCTCTAAAGTCGATGTGTTCATCGACACGTATTTTGTGGAGACCGAAGGTTTGTGGGCCTTCCCAGTGCAGGGCGCACTGAAGCAACCTGTGCGCAGTTTCACCACCGCGGCCCGGGGTCAGAAAACACCCTACGAAGTGCCCCGTACCTTGCTGGTACCGACGCAGTGAAGATCGAGCCCACTGCTCTTTGATTGGAGGAGAGAGCCGAGCCCCCTCACTAACGCCGCAACGGGATTGGCCTGTGCGCCGTAGCGTCATCGCTGAGGCCGTGTTGTGGTTGGTTGCCAAGGACGCGTCATCGCAGGCCTGCCCCGGGAGCCGCACTGCCATTGGCTGACTCCCGGGCGTGTGTGGAGGCTTGCCAAGAACGCCGCGACCGGATTGGTCCATGGCGTCATCCTCATCGAGAGCCACGTGGTGAATGCCGAAACCGGGGAAGATCGACCCGACCTCGCCGAGGGAGCGCCGTGAGTGCCCCCGGCCCCTGGCCTGTCTGTCCCTGCTCGGATCGCCAAGCTAGCTCCCCGCCGCTCCCCGTGGATCTAAGAGCGGGCGGAGGGCTGCTGGGACCGGCTGGGGATGGGGGTGAGTCTGCTCTGTTTGGGGCAGTGCGCCTGAAGCCATTGGGGGAAAAGCGCTCGCATTGTTGGGCGCAGTATTTCGAAGGGCTGATTCTTGAGCCCATAACACACTGGCATTACGGTAACAAAGCAGTTGGAGAGCTAAGTTGAAATAAGTCAGTAGCATTATTTTTCTATACTGATTTCAGAGACTAGAGACTATTTTTGTATACAAGAACTTCCTGATTACTAGCAACCATCAAGATTAAGTGCATCCCTTCATAAAGAAGCAATCATTGTGTATCGTTGATTTCTAATTGCTGCAAATAGATAAAGTTATATTTTTATAAATATACTTACCTGTGTGGTCTCAGTTTGTGGTGGATGGGGGATCATTGTTTGTGTTAAGTGCATTTATTATACACATTGCCTTGGGGATAAGCCTACCTGCTTGCGCCAAGCTACCTAGAGGGGGAGCAGGGGTTATCTACTGTGTGTATTCCTTCACCCTGACTAGAAGCAAGGGTCCCTACTTGGTCTAAGGTACTTACCTCTGCCAATTAGAGACCCTCAGATCTAACAGCGCCGAACTCTCGCACAGAAAGGGATAGCACGGACACAGACCAGGTAAGTGCTGATAGTTTATTAGTGCAAATTCAGCCACATGACATTTCGGCTCCGAGGAGCCTTGCTCACATGACAACCTATATTTATATAGACACATATCAACCTATAAGTCACTCCAATGGCAGGCCTTGACAATCCTAAAGCCAGAGTGCTTGGTTTTGTGTGAGATGGTGCCCTAGCATGAGCTGAGACCCTCTGCAGCTTTCGGAACCATCCCCTTATAGCTGTTCTATGATAAAGCCATACCATGTACTCCTGAGTGCATTATAATCCTTGCAATTAATGCTAACTTTGGTTTGGCTTTATCAAAACATGTCGTGTAAGGTGTCAAACACTTTGGAATATTACCCCCCCCGCCCGCCAGTTCTTTCGGCGGGGGTAGCATTTAACCCTTCTAGAGGAAAAAGACATGTACACATTGGTATACCCGGTTAAAGTTTAACAGAGCCTCAGCATCACAAAATGGATGCTGCTGCCACAGACACGAGTCTGACCTCTTGCTGCTGGACGATACTCCGGCAGGGGAGGCTTGGACAATAGGTTTCCTGTCCATGGAGGTGGTAGCACCTGCCCAGACACACTTTAGTGTATTGGGGCAGGGTGGGTTGCATTCAGCGAATGCTTTTGAGACACTGCCTGGGGCACACAAGGTGCTCCATGCATTTCCCAGTTCAAACCGGTTGCTGGGGCACTCTGCCCCAGATCTGGCATGAAACTGGACAAAGGGGAAGGGGTGTAACCACCCCCACCCCAGGTCCTCCCATAGGTGGGACCCTAGAGTTAGTCCAACCCCTAAACTTACTATAAGAATAGGAACCCAGTCACTAGGACTTTAGATTACCCTGGACGAAGCTCTGCAACATATATCCTGGACCTTCGACATTCCATATCGACTGGAAGACGGAAGAATTTCCCTTGTGGTCAAGGAGTGACCATCCTGTTCAAACAGGCACCAATAAGCATCTTTGCCGGTCTGCATTTTCGAGGCTCCCGCAGGATCCTGCAGAATCTGCGACATGGGACACAGACTTCCAGACATCTCTGAAGCTGACCCGAGATCCCAGCAAAGCTGAGGCCCGTAGCTGACACGAGAGACGTGGGACCGGAACTCCTGGACATCCTGCATTTTTGTAACTGCACCTACTTCATGAGGTATCCCGAAGTTGTGCATTGGGGTATTTGAAGCCCCTGCCCGAACACCTTTTGCACCAAAGCTGAGAGGCCTACACTCCACGAGTGTCCCGTGGGCCCGCTTTCTGCATTTCAGCTTGAGGCTCCTTTGCAGTTCCTAGTCCCTTGGATAGCGAGGCCCCACAAAGGACAATCTTTAAATTCTTGAGCTTTCCTGGTTGCCCCAGACATGTTCTGACTCTTCTCCAAAGGAGGAGTCCACCAGGCCTTGCTGGTCTGAACCGAAGCCAATCTCGACATCTTCTGTGGGTTGCTGTTGCCAAGGCTTGTTGGATCCAATACGGATTCTTTCACTGCAGCACGTGACATCTTTTGTGGGACAGCTCGAATCCAGCTCCTGATCATCATCGACACCTCCTGGTCCTCGTGGCTGAAGAGTCAAGCTTCACCTCTTTCACCTGTAAAACACCCAACATTGGTTGGCATCTTCCCATCGCCATCCTGGTCACGGGCAAGTGACCCAGACTCTGTCTCCTCTGCTTTCAGGTTCTTCAGATCTTCGATCCACCCTTGGATCCACCCGGACACTTTTCCTCTGGTCGCCTGCAGCATTTCTTCCGAGCTCTCCATAGGAATCATCGACGTAACCCGACACCAAAAGACACCTATGCAACCGGCTTCCCTGGGTGAGGTAACGCGAGTACTCCGGTGCTCCCGTGGGTCTTGACTCTCAAAGTGACTACGTCTAAAAGGGTTCCAACGTACAACCTAGAAGTGTCCTTAATCTTTAATATTGTAACTTGTTCGTTCTCCATAGAAAGTCAAGGTGATCCGCGGCTGTGTTTAGACACTGCACGCGTCCCCCGTGGGCCTCCTACATCCTAACCTTTGGTGGTTCTAGGTAGCCCCAGCGGTTCTACAGGCCCTAGGCCTGCTTTCTAACTCTCACGTGATTCTTAAACCACTATTTTAGTATACGGTTTGTGAGGCCCCTAGGGCATAACGTATACTGTGCAACTTATTGTATGCTAATTAAGTTCCTTGTATTGTACTTTTTACCTCTGACCTCATAAAAAAAACAGAGGGGTTGTGTTTAGATCAAATACATATATATTTGATATATACCTTGTGTGGTGTGCTTTCATTTGATCATTCAAGAGATTATTATTGGTAAAACAACTTGCTTAACTCGCCTCTAAGTCTTAGCCTGAAGGCTGCTCTCCACAGCTACCACTAGGATAGCTTTCTATAAGGTTGACTTTACAACCTACCATCAATAAGGGTTGTTTGGACTGGTGCAAGGTGCCCACTAGAATAGTGGACATCATATACCAGGCAACTTCTCACAGTAACCATTTGCGCTCTAGAAATACTAATACAATAACGTAACATAACCACCTTAATTCAAAGTGATTGATATCCATGCCTTTATCTGGATTCTCCTAGTTATCGAATAAGGGACATGACAGGAGAAGATCCCACTTGCTCCTGAAGTTCTGTGAAAAAGCTCACCTTATGCTTTTAAGGGTCATGTTAAACCTCTCCACTAACCCCTTAGATTTTGGATGCTGTGCATTAAATAACATATATATCACACCAGCTTGCTATCACATCTGTCATATGAGACCGTGTGAAATTGGTTCCCTGGTCAGAAATGACAGTCTATTGTTCGAAAGTTCTAACTCTCACCTCCGCGGTTATGCTCCGCCTCTTGATACCTGGTGCCATAATCCACTGAAACCAAAAAGTACTGATGCTGAGGGGAGCCTATTCTCCTGGCTGCTGGGCAGTTCTTTAGAGGGTACAGAGCTGAAGGGGACAGGCCCATGTCATCAGCATTACTTGAGAAGAGTGAAGCCATCTAGACAGTCACCCTTAGGTTTATCTTACGTTTTTAACCGTGATCATAGGACTTCACTCTTTCTGGTTCCTACACTTCGAGACCGATCCTCAGTAGTAGAATCAGCTTCCAGACTGGCCATTGTAGTGCCAGTCAAGCACACTGCTCGCTTGCACGTTATCTCTTGGTCTACCAGCCGTTGGCGGATCCGCAGGTGCTGTCCACTTTCAGAAGCAACTCCAGTTGTGCCCCATTCCCATCAGCCAGCATAGGGGATGTGTCCAACAAATGTTCTTGAATACACAAACGTGGGCTGCCCCTTGAAGCAATTCCTATGTGTGTCTACAGAGTTCTGTAGAGATGCACTACCAATGGGGGCATCTCATAAAAAGTTACGGCCTGGCCTCACACACAGCCCGGTGTCATGCTTCATCATCGGCTGTCCTCGCCCTCTAAAAACTTGGTTTGATAGAGGGCGGGCATTCACCTGGAGACAGGGATGCACTTCTAAATCTAAGTGATGGCACTGGGGGAGTGATAAGTGATTTAAAAACCATTACACTAGTCCATGTGCTATGTTTATTCCAATGGTAAATGTATGGTGGTTAAAAACTAAGTGAACAGTGATATTGGATCTTATTCTCCCTTCACCATATTAAATGTGGTTGACATGTTTCTGCTGCAGTGTCCCCAAAAGGTACGTAGCATTCTTCAGGACCTTAAAAAAAGGGGGGGGGGGGTTGTATGTACCCTGTGTGTCCACTTCCTAATAACTAGTGATAATGGAAGGGAATCCTGTCGCTAGATCAGGGGAGAGGGACTAGTGGTTAAAAAATATCCTATCTAAATGGAGATTTCCGTCTTGGTGTAGTACCTCTGAGAGTAACTCTGTAGAGAAAGGAAAATAAACAAAAAACATACAAACTAAACCGTGTGAGTATGTAAACAAAATAGTTTATAAACATCATCCATCCCGATTCATACCTATAGCGCGCGTGGTGGTGTGAAGTGGTCTTTATGAGACACGTGGCAGGTGCAACGTATACTCATACTGTTAAAAAAGTGGTTGAAAACCAACTCTTACCCTGTATTTCTACCCTAAACGCTCCATGAGAGGGCTGAGGTGGAAGGACCTACTTAGACTTTCTGTTGGGAAAAAAATACATCTAATCACTACTGGTAGCTAAATGTTAGTCACCAGTAAGCAAAGCGAACCAGGACCAAGGTCCCCAGTTACAGCAAACATAACAAGGTGAAATCCAGAACTAGTGGACCACCTAATTATTCCGATTCACACCAAATGTTCTTCCCTTGTACCCTCGCTCTCTTTCCTCTCTTGAGGTTCAGTGATCTGCGGGAATAGATAGAAGGAGGGCAGAACAGCTGAAGTGCATGTCCTAACCCTCTTTCTAAGGTGGCTAATTTGATATTCAAACTTTTCCTCAGTATTTTTCATACTCTGGACATTGGATTTGTTTATGTGATTATGCTCCTCCTCGTGCCATAGATGAAGAATAGCCACTATTCAGCATTCATGTTATTCTTGGGTCATACCGTTGCTTCTGTAGATTGATAACAAAGGTACCATGCTTCGTAAAGGACTTCATTCCGTCCTCATTAGAGTCCCACCCCCTCCTCTATGTATTGGCCTATGGGTTTACCAGATTATTGGTACATAGTGTGGCCAGGGGTCTACTTTGGTGGGGGCTCGCAACATGTAGTCTGTCCAACACCCATTGCAATTCCCTATGGAGCTTTCATATGAGGGTAGAAGAAAAAGGGTCTGCAGGTCTTAGGCCCACAACTCATCCCGTGGGCGCAGACAGGGACGGAAACAGAGAATAGGGCTGGGGTTCCCTCCAGTTATTATTTCATCCAACTAATTGCATGGAGGGGGAAAGGGAAAGTGTCCAGACACCTACCCCCAAAGGTTCCTTTGCTCTTGCCAAACCTCCAGTTTATGCCCATGGAGGGGTCGAGTGAAGGAGTTGGGTAGCTTGATTGGAGGGCTTCTTTCACTCACGCGTTCATCTGTCAGGGGTCTATGCATCACGTCCTGGTACTTCGATACCATGCTGCCACATAGATGCTACTGTTTCTCTCTGGACTCCTCTCAGTCATATCTGCCCAGTCAATTTTGTTTTCCTATCGTCTCCTACCCTGACAACAATTGTGTTCATTGTTTTGACAATACATTAAACACAAACAATGAAAGCCATGCAAGAAGACTGTTTGGTTGTATACTTTTGTTTAGTAAGAGCTATAGATTCTTATTCAGTCAAATCTTGGCACAGCTTGCCACAACAATATTTTGTGGTATTCCTGATTCAACCTGTTCTACTTATATGCAAATATTAATTCTGTATGAACATAATAACTCTTTTTTGTTGTGTAAAATTACTATCATATGGAGGGTGCCCACATCGTTCCACGTAACTGAGACATCTCTTTTCCATTCTTGCACTTTGCTTTTACATATCATTATCTGGTCATCCTAGTCATAACTCGTCCAAGCCTATCACCTGAAGTAAGCCTAGACTCCTCAGATAAGTGACACAAATATTTCTGCTGGAAGATCTACCATATTGGAAACATGATTGCTGATCCCTCTAAAGGACAACCAGGTAATGGCCTACAGGAAGAACCAGAGGAAACCAATGTGTGATGTTTGGATGGTTTCCTTGGGTCAGTTAAAGCTGTATCAATCTAGGGAATGTTGCTCTTCCACCTTGAAGAGTCTAACACCAACTGTTGTACTAGTGATAGGTAGACTATCAATAAATTACTTTGTGGGGATGAGGTAATTGGAATTTTTATGGTCAATTGTGTCCCCTAACGTAGACCCCAACGGCTCCATGTACGTGCTTCAAGTACATGTAATTTCCCTCCATGACCAGATATGAAGACGCAAATACATTTGCGTCTAACGTTAACATGTCCTCTATCAGATCCACCATGGATGGGTCGATAATTCCGTTCCTAAGTATGCCGTGCCACCGTCTTTACATGGTGCACTTTCACGTTTTCCTGGCTCTGTTGAGTTAGGCCCTGATTTCTGCCATCGAGTCCTTTTCTGCCTTCTGCCTCAGAAAGCTACAGCCTGGATCTGCATCCGTGACCCTTGCCTTACTCCCTGCGCGGCGAGTGGTGCCCGGCTCGGCCTGCTTGCCTGCCAAAGACAATTTAGCCTTCAAGTTATCTGCTCCGCTCCTCGAAAATACATTCCTGTCTAGTGATTTAGGTAAACATTCCCCCAGCTGCAGAGCAAAGGGCCCGGCCTTTCTGTCTCCGTGCAAGAAATTCATTGCTCCAGTTACGATGGTAGGCCCATGGCCCCTCGCATTACGCGCAGACACGTAGACACATATGCACGCACTAGCAGTCAGTATAGAATAGCCTTTACCCAAAAGACCTTTCCTTCTAGATAATACAGTTCCTCAAACACAAGATATCAGATATGATTGGGTTTAGGTTGTTCTGACACGCCAGACTTCTGTCTCCTCTTTTGGAGCTAAATGTCAAGTCCCCTTCACCCTCCAGTTCCACGTCAATCACACGTCATGTTGCCTGCGCGCGCATCCAGCCATATATTTCTGCTGACACTGCAGGATTCCTCTATGAATCCACCCACTTGTGACACTTTCATGTGATGTTTCTAGCACACACCTCCGTGTACGCCCTCGTGCACGCCTTCTGTTACGCACATGTGTTCTTATCTCGTTTCTTTCAGCTGTTACGCCTTCTGTATCCATCACCATTGTATGCATTGACTATATATATTGTACACTGTTAATAAAGCATTGTCTATCCCTTCCTGAACCTTCGAGGTGATGGAACATGATACCACGGTTCGAACCATTCCATTACATGGAATAAAACCCTTATAAACTCAGACTCCACGGACTCTGCCTCTAATTTTTGATTGAGCTATTTTATTGAACTTATACCGCATAGAAATTCAGTATACGGTAAATCTTTATTTACCACATAATTTGGCGCCCGAACAGGGACCCCTCCCCCACCCCACGCGCCGGAGATGCGTCGCAGGTTCTGCCCCCGACTACAGCTGTGACGGACCCCATGCGCATCCGCAGGATTTCCTGTGTCTCCCTCAGGCCTACGGAGGTGACGGAGACTGCGGCCGACATCCAGACGAGGAGGTGAGGAGTGCGGAGGATCCCGACCAGAGCCCAGCCGAGAGAGCAGTGTCCGAGGTATCGAGAGGCCCACCAGTAGAGTCGAGGCGCATGCGTAGTGCGCAGCAGAAGCAGTGACGTCAGTCCAGTCCAGTCCAGTCGAGTTTCCGAGGCCTTCCGTTCCGTGCTTCCCGGTGAGTACCGTTGCTGGGGACGCATCTAGACGGGTACATTAATTTGTATCCGGTCAAGACGGGTTTGGGTACGCAAACCCGGTCTGCACTGTTTTAGCAGTGTATCTGTACTGTTTAGCAGTGCATCAAGTATACGGTGTTTAAAATGTTTCAATGTGTTTTAATGTCGTGGTATGAGTGATTGTTCGCATTTATTCCTGCTGTGTTTTATTGTGTATAGTGTCTAGATCGAGGCAGCCATGCCTCTATTCTCGAAATTACGTCAGATAGGAACTAGAAAAGGGATACTTGAGGAGGCTGTTCCCATCCCACCCAGGGACACTCCTGGTCATTTTATGTACCACAATCACGGCTTAGATGCCGTGTTATGTCTCGACTTGTGGGTGGATTACACCAAGGACTTGGCAGAAAATCAGAGATGGCCCGTTACAGAGACATGGGATGCCGAGTGCATCATGAGAGTAGAAGAAGCATTGTGGAAGAAGAAAGCCAGACAGTCACAGAAAGATGCCATTGAATTATGGCGTAAAGAAGCACACAGACGGACAGAGAAAGCACTCAGAAAAGCAGAGAAAAGTAGAGAGGATTCTGAAAAAGCCAAAGAGAAAGAACTACTAGAAGAAGGAGAACGAGTTAGAATGGAACAACACGACAGACAGAGTAATGCCATTTTGACAGGATTGTATCCAGTCCTGGCCGAGGGCCTGCCCAAGGCGACTCCGGAAACCCCCCGAAAGATCTGCCCCCTCCATTGGTTCCGACTAAATTACGTCATAAGACCGCAGCAGACATTTTCCTTTCTTCCTATTTAGACGATGTAGCTCCTGCTTACACCAATGTACCTGGCCATGTGCCCCCTGCTAACAATAACCTACCACCTGATAATCATCAGCCCCCCGGTCCGCAGCAGCAGACCCCTCCCGCACCGCTTCCTGCACCCGCTCCCGTTGTTCCCCCTGGTATTCAACAACTGCATCCACTTAATCCTTTTGGGACTGGCACGGTCCAGGTTCCAACCCAGTTACAGCAGACACCGACCCTACAGCCAGGTTATGACCAAGCCTCCGCCTCAGGAGGTGCTACAGGAGGTTATCGAACTCCACCACAGCTACATCGAATGACAATGAGAGAATTGGCGATGGCTCGGACACCTAAAGGTGCCCCGGCCGAACAGCTTAGAAAAGAACTTACAGATTGCAGATATGACACAGTGCCTGGTAAAACAGGACCCATGTTGTTAGCGTCACTACGCTTAAGACGTGTTACAGAGTATTTGCTATTACTACCAGAAATGCCAGAACATCTAGACAAAATGTATCATTTTATTAGAACAGGAGAAGGACTGGAGAGTGTTGGTAACGCCATGTCACGTCAGAAAGTTGAGAACAAAGGTCTAATCATGCGATTTTTGGTTAATTGTTTAATAAGAGAACAAGATCAGGCAGGTTTTCCACAAGATGAGATGGATAGATTGATCAGATGGAGCCAGAATATTGCGGATGGTAAACATGATAGAGAGACATGTGTACATGCTATGGTTAGAAAGATCCGTAAAGCAATAGTAGATATACATGCACGTCGAGAACCTGATGAGCCACTCGAAGCAGACGACCCAACCTCCTCGCAGGAGGGGGATGATACAGAGGATTTAGCAGAAACCTCGCAACAGTCAGATAAAAAGATGATAGCATATGTAGGTAGAGAGAAACTTCCTAGACCACATCCTTTTGATAGGCCCTTTGATAGACCCATTCGTAAACAAGAGACGTTCGAAAACAGGAAACGTTACCTATGTCCGATACCAGAACGATGTACCCTCGAGCATGTATTCCAAATGACTGACAAAGTACTCAAAGAAAGGATAGGTTATCAAGAACTCAATACCCTACGTGATCAGGAACTAGCCCGGTCCGCAGTACATTGGGCCGGAGATGACAGCATATATAAAGACGATTCAGTAGTGCAAACGTTTTTAAGTCTTACTCCAGAAGAACAGCGATTAGCTGGTATATACATGACCCAGCATCTCATTATACAGTATGAAAACCAAGCATCTGATCCAGGTCCGCTATATAACTTATTGCAAGACTTACTCTTTCGACGATGGAGAGGTCTAGGTACCGATCTAATTGAAACAATTTTGGAACAACGTCACAAATATAGAACCTTCTTGACTCCACACCTTGTTTCTATTCCACCCCCAGTCAGGAAACCATTTCACTTTGACTTTGACAAACAGAATCCCTTACGAGAAGTACATCCAGTCAGGAATAATGATGATACCCTTACACGTGTGTATGTATACACGCCCATAACTAAAATGGAATTATTTGAAATGAAGAAAATAGTGCCCAGTCATGATAAAGACCCTGCAGGTTTTCACCGTGAAATTAAAGACATGTTACTCATGGGAGATTACACCTATCCCGACATTATGAAAATATTGAAAGTATTATTGCCTGCCGGTATTTACGAGAAACTCAAAGAAAAAGAATGGGAGGTGGGAGACCAAAAGATTGATTGGGCTGCATTAGAAAATGAAGAAACGACTCGAACCCCAGGTGTAGGTCTTGGGGATAAAACTAAAGCATTACCAGGATTGTTAGTACAGGTTTTGCCACGATTGTTAGCAACTAAAAAGGAGGACTGGGATGCAATCTCAGCCTGCAAACAGAAACCCGATGAAGACACTAGTGATTTTTATTCCCGATTTGAGAAATGTTTTATTATTAATAGTGGCCTGAAAGCAAGTAGCGAGTCATACCCACACCTTTTTGTATCCAAATTAGTCGAGAATTCATTGCCCCAGGTTAAGAACCGTGTACTGAAAGTCGAGAGCACATGGCAAGCTAATTCGCCTTCACAAATGTTACAAATGTTACAGTATCACCAGAACAGAATCAGGGAAGAACGTGACCACGAACAGAGACGTATGAAAGACACGAAAATGAAAATGCTAGTTGCTCAGTCAGTTCCAACAGACGGTCATAAAAAGGGTACGACACAATCACAGTCCAGTACTTCAGCAGCTCCTGTTAAAGGGACATGCAACTATTGTAAACAGCCAGGTCACTATGTAAACGATTGTGCAGTTTTGAAACATAACATAGCCACAGGTAAAACTAAAGAGAGACCGCGTCCTCCTAGACAGGACCAGGCCCAACAACCCATACAGCCTATGCAGGTTTCCCAACAGACCGTAGCGGTACCACAGCCACAGCCCATTGCCGCAACACAACATGCTACACAGCAAATGTACCAATATGCACAAACCGACTACCCCGATTACCAGCGATACACATGAAACAGCCTAGAGAGGGAGGTTGGCCTGCCTCTTATTGAGGTTCCTGTAGATCAAGAGGGTCCTTACGTACATAGTCAGGTATAAGGGAAGGATAGAAAGTTTTTAATTGACACAGGGGCAAGCAGGACGACAATTAGTCACGACGAGGTTCCAGGGGCACCCCTCTCAGGCTCACAGAATGTTTCCCTTGGATTTTCAGGAAAACCTATTGTTAATGAAGTGTCGAAACCAGTTCCCCTTGCAGTTGGTCCATTGTCCCGCACTACAGATTTATTGCTCACGAAATCATGTCCAGAAAACTTACTTGGAATTAAGACTCTGAAAGCTCTAGGAGCTGTAATTTGTTGTTCTCCGGAAGGAGTAAGGTTGTTTCTGCGTGACTTTAAGGGTCACTATGTGTTGAGAGATATTGATTCCAGGTTACAGAATGTTCCTGCACATTTATGGGCACAAGGCCCCACTGATGTAGGTTGTATGCACATTACTCCATATCGTGTCACACTCAAGCCAGGAGTAGTACTACCACGCATTCGACAATACAAGTTACCACCAGATGCTGTAGTGGCTTTACTGAAAATCATTGACGAGCTCATTGCACAAGGAGTGGTTGTAGAAACCGAATCCAATATTTGTAATTCCCCTATCATTCCAATTCTTAAACGTACAGATCCAAATGCACCTCCAGTTTATCGATTAGTTATCGATTTACGAGAATTGAATAAATGCATTGTACCACAATATCCCGTGGTCCCCGACATTTCGTCTCTATTGACTGCTATTGATTCCGAAGCGACGTTCTTCACTGTAATCGACCTCAAGAACGCCTTCTTTAGTGTCCCTATCGATCCGGAAAGCCAATACCTTTTCGGATTCTGTTTAAATGGCCGAAGCTTCAAATTTGCACGCGCACCTCAAGGATTCACAGAAAGCCCCAGCATCTACAGTCAAGCATTAAAACGACAACTAGACAGTATTCACATGCCACCCAACACTGCCCTGCTCCAGTACGTCGATGATCTACTGATCACCGCCCGTAGCGAACCAGACTGTGAACAAGCATCACTAACAGTTTTGCATTTCCTGGCGGACAAGGGACACAAGGTGTCTCCTTCGAAGCTACAATTCTGTGCTCAGCAAGTGGTGTACCTTGGGCACTTGCTGACCAAGTGGGGTAGGCAGCTTACACCTGAACGAATACAGTTAATTGCACATCTTCCGCAACCCAAGACACAGAAAGAAGTACGAGCCTTTATTGGACTCACTTCCTATTGCAGACAATGGATTCCACAATATGCATTCCTAGCTAAGCCACTCATTCAGTTGACAACACAGGAGGCAGCGTCTTCGACTGTCCTCCCTTGGACTCAGGAACATACACAAGCCTTTGACGAATTAAAGAAAGCCTTATGTCAAGCACCAGTTTTAGCAACACCATGTTACAACAAGCCTTTTACACTTTTTGTCACAGAACGCGAAGGTACTGCGTTGTCAGTACTCACCCAGGATCAAGCAGGATCACACAAACCGTGTGCTTATTTTTCTAGTACATTAGACCCAGTAGACCAGGCTCTGCCTGCGTGCTTGAAATCTGTAGCAGCAACAGCTCTAGCGATTAGACAAAGTGATTCCATAGTATTAGGACACCAATTGACAGTACAAGTTCCACATGCCGTGGAAGTCCTTTTGAACAGAACACAGACTCAGCATTTGACTATAGCACGACTAACAGGTTATGAATTGACATTGTTTCAGCCACACATAAAAATCAGGCGCTGCAATACATTGAATCCTGCTACACTTTTGCCATTAAGTGAGACAGACCCTTTAGCACATGATTGTGTTGAAGTCATTACCATTACGACGAAACCCAGACAAGACTTGACAGATATCGCATTACCAGATCCAGACCTGACACTTTATGTGGACGGTTCATGTATGAGAACAAGTACAGGAGAGTTAGTGGCCGCATATGCAGTCACGACGGAAACTGAAGTCATAGAAACACATCGTATTGACACCCTGTCAGCTCAAGCAGCAGAGCTCATCGCTCTGACCCAAGCCTGCATTCGAGCCAAGAATAAAAAAGTTAACATATACACAGATTCCCGTTATGCCTTCGGAGTTGTACACAACTTCGGAGTCCTCTGGCAAGAGAGAGGTTTCTTAACTTCTCACGGTGCCAATATCCAGCACGGACCCCTCATTCAAGCACTGTTAGAAGCAATACATCTGCCTACAGCCTTAGCCATCATGAAGTGCAAAGCACATACGAAAGTTACAGATACCATTTCCCGGGGAAATGACCTGGCAGATCGAACAACCAAGCATACCGCTCAGACTCATACTCACACAACTGATATGACAAAGACAGTAGTCCCGACACCGACACATTGCATGACAGTTAGGGAACCCGCCCTAGATGTAATTGACATACAGACACATGCTACACCAGACGAAATCAAGAAATGGACTGAACTAGGAGGGATACAGACAGAACAGGGATGGATGACGAAAGGAAAAGCCACATGGTTTCTCCCCGACTCTATGGTTCAAGTTATCATTAATACAGCACATAGTCCTGCACATTTAGGAGAAAAAGCCATGCTAGACAGTATTCAAAACCTTTGGTTCAATAAGCATTTACGAGCAGCAGCAAAACAGAAAGTGCGTACTTGCATGATCTGTTGTCAGTTCAACCCAGGTAAAGGCATTCCCGTAGAGCAAGGTGGATTTCATCCTCCCGATCACCCTTTTGAAGTCCTCCAGATGGATTATATCCAGATGGAACGTTGTCGAGGATTCAAGTATGTCCTCGTAGTTGTATGTGCACTTTCCCGATGGACCGAAGCATATCCAGTCCCAGATTAAACTGCTCCGACCACTGCCAAGCAGCTGGTACGTAAATTTTTCCCTCGGTATGGTTTGCCCCGTATCGTGTACTCAGATAATGGTCAGCCATTCTCGTCCGAGCTTATGAAGCAGGTATCACTCCTGCTAGGATATCAGTGGAAGTTCCATTGTGTCCGACATCCCGAGGCAGCGGAGACACAATCAGACCCTGAAAATGCGTCTCGCCAAGGTGTGTAAAGAGAAAGGCGTAGACTGGATAGTAGCTTTACCAGTTGCTCTTTTTTATATGAGAATGGTAGCCCATTCAAGAACAGGGCTATCCCCGTACGAGGTGGTCTTTGGCAGGCCACCGAATATGTGGGGGACGCCTCTGCCTCGTAAGATCACAGATGTTGACTGTAATATGCTGACAGATTACCTTGCCTCCTTGATGTCTGCACTACAATCTTGTCGTTCACAGGTAGCTGCAGCCTTTCCCGACAACACCGAGGTGAAGCCACACGAGATCGTCCCTGGAGACCTAGTATTTATCCGGAATTTCGATAGGAGGAGTCCGCTGGAGCCCCGCTGGCAGGAGCCAAAGCTTGTTCTACTGACCACAAGGACGGCAGTTAAGGTGGAGGGCCGCAAAGGCTGGCTCCACTCCAGTCACATCAAGAAATACTATGGACTGCCGCCAAATACTGACTCCCAGCCCTGCCCCATTCCAGAGACTGATACTAAACTCCCCCTGGTAGAGAAAACTCCTCAGCAGGAGTACAAACTGAAATTGAGATCTAGCAAGTCAGACAGTTTAATTGTTTAAGTCCTCCCCTAGGTGAAGCGGTTAGACAGGTTCCTGACATGTACAAGTTAGATCCCAATAGAGAGAGAGATAGACAGAAACAGATCAAGAAACGAAAATATTGTAAATCTCTCCGCAGCCATTGTATTGTTACATTATTGATTATGTTTTTTCTGAGTCTTACGATTATTGCTGCAAGTTTACTATTACACATGTACTTTCCTATCTTCATACGTGCACATTCTTTCCCAAATGACACTGTCGAGCATACTTTCAGTGAATTGCCCCCTCACGAGTTGTCATACCGACTTGCGCTGCGCAACAATACTTTCATCAGTATGTTACATCATTCTCATCAGACCAGCAATGCTACCAATTGTTGGATATGTGGCCGACTCCCTCCCTATCAGAAATACAAGGGAGTTCTGCCCCTCTTTCCGTACCCGTTTACACACAATGGTTCCTGTGGTGCATGGTTTAGTTTAATGAACTCTTTAAATTCTGATTCCATAGTTTACCAGGGCAATTGGGTATGGGGAAATCTGAACATAGTTATGCATAAAGCATGTTTTCCTGACAAGGAGGGTCTTCCACAAAGGACAGGGACCGATCTAGAAAACGAAGTGTATGGATTAGGTAATTTTACACTTAACCTCATGATTCTGAATGTCCAGTCCGATACAAGACCAGACTTACCCGCTATGTCAGTATTACCAGTCAAAGGCGAATTATGTGTCAGAAAGAATGGTTCAGTACACCTAGGTCATAGTAAATGTACTACTGTGATTGAATTCAGTGATAAAGGCAAGTCTACATTCAAAGCTTCCCGTCATTCCTATTTCATTTGTGGTCATACCGCTTATGTTCGCTTACCTCCAGATTGGGATGGTACTTGTTACATTGCATTCCTTCTGCCACCTGTTTTCCTAGCCCCACCTGATTATCATAGGGACTCCCATCTAGTACACAATAGACCCAAGAGAGATCTCCCGATTGTCGACTATACTGAAACAGCATGGGAGCAATACACAGACTTTAATAAAGGTTTCTTTCCCTATTTAGGTACTGTCTCGAATAGTAAACTGATACGTAAATTAACCAGAACCCTTGAAGCAGTAGTGAATGAAACTACTTCCGCCCTAGGCAACCTAACAGAGGAACAGTCTGCTATGAGACTTGTTGTTCTCCAAAATCGTCTTGTTCTTGACGTCATCCTGGCCGATAGGGGCGGAGCTTGTAGAGTCATCGGATCGAGTTGCTGTGTTTTCATTCCAGAAAATGCACCATCAGTATATAGAGCCATAACCCGTCTCCACAAGATTGCAAGTCAGATACACCAGAATCCAGGCACCTGGACGTGGTCCGGTTGGTTCTGGGGCGTGTTATCAGCCTGGGGATGGAAAGTCCTATCCTTCCTCGGAATAGCCCTTCTCATAGTATTCAGTTGTTGCCTATGTTTACAGTGTGGGCCAGCGATTTGCGGCTTGTGCGCCACATCATGTATTCCCCATCCAAGTCCACGTTCTAAATCACGCCTGAAAAAGGAAGAACAAATGATGTTATATGAACAAATAGATGGACTAATGAAGATTGATATATCATGAAGGGTCCGTAGGGGACAAGGAGGGAATGAGGTAATTGGAATTTTTATGGTCAATTGTGTCCCCTAACGTAGACCCCAACGGCTCCATGTACGTGCTTCAAGTACATGTAATTTCCCTCCATGACCAGATATGAAGACGCAAATACATTTGCGTCCAACGTTAACATGTCCTCTATCAGATCCACCATGGATGGGTCGATAATTCCGTTCCTAAGTATGCCGTGCCACCGTCTTTACATGGTGCACTTTCACGTTTTCCTGGCTCTGTTGAGTTAGGCCCTGATTTCTGCCATCGAGTCCTTTTCTGCCTTCTGCCTCAGAAAGCTACAGCCTGGATCTGCATCCGTGACCCTTGCCTTACTCCCTGCGCGGCGAGCGGTGCCCGGCTCGGCCTGCTTGCCTGCCAAAGACAATTTAGCCTTCAAGTTATCTGCTCCGCTCCTCGAAAATACATTCCTGTCTAGTGATTTAGGTAAACATTCCCACAGCTGCAGAGCAAAGGGCCCGGCCTTTCTGTCTCCGTGCAAGAAATTCATTGCTCCAGTTACGATGGTAGGCCCATGGCCCCTCGCATTACACACAGACACATATGCACACACTAGCAGTCAGTATAGAATAGCCTTTACCCAAAAGACCTTTCCTTCTAGATAATACAGTTCCTCAAACACAAGATATCAGATATGATTGGGTTTAGGTTGTTCTGACACGCCAGACTTCTGTCTCCTCTTTTGGAGCTAAATGTCAAGTCCCCTTCACCCTCCAGTTCCACGTCAATCACACGTCATGTTGCCTGCCCGCGCATCCAGCCATATATTTCTGCTGACACTGCAGGATTCCTCTATGAATCCACCCACTTGTGACACTTTCATGTGACGTTTCTAGCACACACCTCCGTGTACGCCCTCGTGCACGCCTTCTGTTACGCACATGTGTTCTTATCTCGTTTCTTTCAGCTGTTACGCCTTCTGTATCCATCACCATTGTATGCATTGACTATATATATTGTACACTGTTAATAAAGCATTGTCTATCCCTTCCTGAACCTTCATTACATGGAATAAAACCCTTATAAACTCAGACTCCACGGACTCTGTCTCTCATTTTTGATTGAGCTATTTTATTGAACTTATACCGCATAGAAATTCAGTATACGGTAAATCTTTATTTACCACAGGGGTCTAGTCACCTCTAGTTAAAAGACCTCAGTGGTCCTGTCCTTCAAGAACAAGGCTTGTCTGTAGCCTGTGCTAAGCACTTCAGGACAGGAACTGGTATAGTTTCTGTTCACACATGGGACCAAACTAGCCCTGGTGGATCTATAGAAAAAGCCGCTGGTGGCACGGGATTGGGCTCTATCAGCAGTCCTAGTTCTGTTGTATTTGCTGCCTGCTACTCTTCTACAGGTGATGCTAGAGGGGGTGTAGACTAGGTTGGGTTTGTGATAGAGTGTTTGGTGTTCACCCACCAGCCATCTACAGGTGCTGCTAGTGAGTGTGTGAAAGAGGTAGGTTTATGAGAGAGTGTCTGCTGTTCACCAGCCAGTCTTCTAAAGGGGCTGCCGGAGAGTGTGTCGAATAGGTTGGTTTGCGATAGTGTCAGCTGTTCACACACCAACCGTGTGCAGGTGCTGCCGGAGAGCGTGTCAAATAGGTTTGGTTTCTGTGATAGTGTCTGCTGTTCGTTCGCATATCAGTCTTCTACAGGTGCTGCTGGAGAGCGTTTAGAATAGGGAGGATTTGACAGAGAGACAGTCAAGGAGTTGCTGGCCTCTTTCACAAAGGGGTGGCTATTAGTGTATAAATGTTTGTATTCCCGTTTGATGTACTTGATTGGATGTCCCACCAGAACTTGGCATAACCCTCCCTTCTCCCATTTTAAATGCCTATATGATTATCTTGCCTTTATTCTTTACACCATGAAATCTTGATTTTCAAATGTGTGCTGAACTCGCTCAGCCAGCAATCCATCTGGAATTGGGACAAAGGGAACCAGGACCAGAACCTTATTTCTCTCAGAGAGGACGAGTAAGTGGCGATCAACAGGTTGAAATACTCTGGCTGTGTCTGCAGCTTCCAATTGAATCGATAGTATTACTTCAGGCCCCTCACACCTCTGCCATGAGGAAGACCCTGGACATACATTTCGAGCATTCTCTCTTCATAAATACAAAATCACAAGGAGCTTACAGAATGTGAGTGAATGAATCACTCAACGTTTGGAATTAAGGAATATCCCATGAAATCAATGCATCACTAGAACAGAACAATACATCAATAATAAATATGCAGTTTAACATCAATCAATCAACTCATTAACACTGGTAGGAACCAAGGAACTGCTGCATGAAAAGTATAATGTAATCCCAAGTCTAAAAATAATTACATATTTGATTAAACATTTAAATATACTCAGACTGACTAAAATGATTCCATAGTTTTTCACACCACTAGTTAACTGAAACCTGCAGAACTACGTACCAGCAGCATTTTCCAAACTATGGGTGACGGGAATTAGTAAACTAACAAAGTCACTTTTTGGCCTAAAACTCACTAACGTAGACTATTCCTCTCTAGTTTCAGTCTGTTCAAACTTTCGGCCAATTACAACAGAACGTCAGGCTCATCTGATGTTAAGAGGAACATTATTACATATATGTAGGCTCTCACACAAGCTTTTTAACATAAATGTCATTTTTATCTTAAGGGTACAAATACATTGACAAACGTAGCTCAGTGTACAGCTGCTTACAAACTGCTACTCTTTTTTTCCTGTTATGGTTGTATGATGGAATCCAGCATGCATTTACCCCGCATGTCTTTACCAAGCAGTCAGTACCCCTGTGTGCTACATTACCAAGCACTACCAGGCGTTACTTTATCACACAAGTCGTTACAACGACTTGCATTAGGCGAGGCTGGACTTTGAATAGTATAAATTACTATTTCATCTCCAGTCTACGCAGCAGTAGGGAAGGTGTTGGACTTAAAAATCCAAGACCAGTCCAACAATGCGTCCCTTACAGCAAATCGCTGTAATGACTTGCATTCTAAAGTAACGCCCTGGTAACGTCGCATGCGGGGTACCAACCTCGCTGTAAAGGCTGGTTGCTGTAAAGACTGCAGGGTAAATGATGTTTCCCCCTGTTATGTATCCTCTGCACCACAACAACTTGCCATCACAGTGACTGTGTGCACCTCTTTATTCGGTCCATCAGCACTGAACACTGGGGACAGATGTCTTCTCAATCAATCAATCATTTAAATTAGTTGAACACATCTAGTGCACTCAGCCAAGGGGAACAAGACAATTCTCAGTGAACCCCAGCTGTGTTATGCAAGAAAGGTAGCCATGTGGCCAGGAAATTGTCTTTATTTAGTCACATGCTGACACTCTTGACTGTAATTTTTTCACAAATACTTCAACACCAAACATGCCAAGATGTACAGATGTCAGGCTCCATACATGTGCTGTGCTCATCCCGGTGTTCAACAGCAAGTAACAGTTTAATTTGCAAGTTCAAAAAGTCACCTCGTTCCAGACTACCGCACATAAATCTAGCGTAGTGACTGGTGTATCTGCATATCACACCAGCTTTATAAACATATCAGCTTGCAGCTATTTTCAAGATAACCTGGGCACAAAAATAAAAAGCGTTTTTTGGTTTACCCATTCAAAAAAGCAAATAGATTCATTTTTAGATCCGTATTTGTGGGGCCAATTTGTTTTCTTCAATAAATTATCAAATGACACAGTCTTACTCTACTAATGCTATTCAATCATGTTCATTTTTAGACAGGGTTTCCTTCCTTGACAAGAACTGTGGAACAAAAAACATACATTTCTTATTAGCATGTAAAATCAATCACAGCATTTTATAGCATCAGAATTGATTTTATCTGTATCATATTTTAATGGAAACAATGTTTTGTTTTTCATTTCCTATGTAGAACAGACATTTCAAGATTGGAGTCCATTATTCATCTGCCCTCTACACAACTCTGCAAAAGCTGTAAATGCTTTTGTTTGCTTTGTGCTCGGCCTGACTAACACACAGCTGCAGCTCTGTGACTTTCATTAATGAGCCCTCGCATTTCTGAAGAGATGCCCTGTGCTCTGCCTGGCCATCTTACTGGGGGCAGCCTCATGACTTTAAGGACTTATTGTTCTACCTGCGTGAGATCCAAATAAACCTTGAATTTCCTTTTGGTTCTATGGGAAGGCAACCACCTTATACAAGAATAAGGTAAGACAACAAACTAGGATATTGTTCTTGAAGTTATGCAACAAAATTAATATCTAATCAAGAACAAAAGCCTTGATAATAACGCCATTAAATATTTATAAGCAAACTGTGAATATGCCTAATATAAATGTGTGATATGTTATTAAAAATAAAATAAAAAGTGATGTTAAAATACATCTGCACAGTATGCTCTCCAGTATAGTACAAACTATCGAACATGCTGTTTCGATTATATGCCTTGTCTAAGCAGGCATCATTGGAGTTGCCCTGGATTGCTCCTGCCTCTGCTTCCTGAATGGCTAATTGCAGACATTTCCCGCTTGACCAGGTTGTGTAATTCATACACTAATGGCACCTACATCCCATTCAATTTGGATTTGTTACGTGTGATGTTATCAGCACCTGTCTAGCACCTTATACCTCTTCTATTGCAACAAAATTATTTTTTAAAAATGTCACATGTCTATGAACGTCTGCCAGTGATGACATTATAAAAGAGCCCACAGTCTACAGAGAATGAATGTTTTCACATATCTTTTATAGTCATCATACATTTTAAAAGATAACATGAGTGCTTTATTTCTCATGTGAAAGTCACGGAAGTGGCTGCTTACCCCCAAGAGTGATTTCTTATTTTAGAGTTTAGAGAATAATAGTATTATTCCCACCTTCTGCTTCTCCAAGGTAGGTTTTATAGAAATACAAGCTGGCATAAAACCAGCAATAGATGGCAGAAAGGCTGTGTCAGACATACTGAGCTATGTTAGGTAAAATGAGTAACATTACATTTGGTAGTAACATCACTTTTTAATAAAGAGACAAATGAGTGTATGGCATGTAATCAATGGTTATTTTTATTATTTTGTGTAGAGATCAACAACTATGCTCATATTTAGATTTTATCCTAGGATATTTTTGACAGATGTTGTTAGTGGCATGCCTAATTTGCATGTTGTGTGCCAGCTTGTGTTGGCTCTTCTTGTTCTTGTCACTCCCCTGGAATAGAGCCTCTTTACCATCCTTCTGATTGGATGACTTGGATACTTTCACTGCTCGCTATGAGGAACTACGCGTCTCTTTTTGGTTAAGCGTTCCATGGGAGTGCATGTGTTTTGGGTTTGTGGATTTACAGGTTTTATCACGAATCCCGAAATCTAGCTGTGAATATCCTTGTTAGTCTAAGCATTGCTCATAGTGTTGCTTTTACCAGTAGTATGATCAGATATGCTTGCATGGTTTTTTTCTTGCACTTTTTAAGAGCACTGTTTCACTCAATAAAAAACAACTATATTTCTTTTTTTTTGTCCAACTTATGCTAGTCTTCTAATATGTTTCCAAGTATTTCATGGTTTTCCCTTAATGTAGAGAAGAAAAGACACTTTCATAATTCCGTAAATATCTATGTTTTTCTTCATTCCTGCAAGTCGGGTCTTCTATCATCTACTTTTTATTATCTGGTTCTGGAATGTCCCACTTAATTGTAATGTTATAATTTTCTGTAATTCGTTCATCTCTCAATAACTGCACTTGTTTGCTCCTGTGTGTATCCACAGTTGGGTCACTATTATTGGCCTTACATTCTTGCCAAATTCTCTACATCTCTAGGATTATTTAAATTGTTCAATGAAGGTGTGTTTTTGCTTATGGCTGTGCAGAACTGATAATCGACTAAAGGCTTTCATACATTCAGTACACTTGTGTGGCTTTTACCGTGGGAGTTCTCGGATTCTTCCTTAGGTTTGAGGAGTCACTGAAAGAACTTCTACACTCAATACAATGGTAAGGTTTTTTCTGTGTGTGTTCGCTGATGACTTTGCAGAATTGATAATTGACTAAAGCTCTTCACACATTCATTGCACTTGAATGGCTTTTTCCCCTGTGTGAGTTCGCTGATGTCTGTGTAAGACTGATGACTGACTGAAGCTCTTCCCACATTCAATGCAATGGTAAGGTTTTTCCCCAGTGTGTGTTAGCTGGTGGCACTGTAGGTCTGATAATTGACTAAAACTCTTTCCACACTCATTACAAAGGTATGGTTTTTCCCCTGTGTGTGTTCGCTGATGTCTGAGTAGGACTGACGATTGACAAAAGCTCTTCCCACATTCACTGCAATAGTATGGTTTTTCCCCTGTATGTGTTCGCTGATGTCTGAGTAGGACTGACGTTTGACAAAAGCTCTTCCCACATTCACTGCACTTGAATGGTTTTACCCTTGTGTGTCGCTGATCTGTTTGTAAATATGATAACCAAGTAATGCTCTTTACACACTCACTGCACTCAGAAGGCTTTTCACCTATGTATGTTTGCTGACGACTCCTAAATGTTAAGGAATGTCTAAAACTACATCCACATTTATTGCAGTGGTATGGTGCTTTCCCAGTGTGTGTTCGAAGATGTCTTTGGAGATGTGATGACTGACTGAAGCTCTTCACACATTCATTGCAATGGTATGGCTTTTCACCTGTGTGTGCTCGCTGATGCCCTTGGAGGTGTGATAACTGACTAAAGCTCTTCATACATTCATTGCAATGGTATGGTTTTTCCCCTGTGTGTGTTTGTTGATGTCTTTGGAGGTTTGATAAGTGACTAAAGCTCTTTGCACATTCATTGCAATGGTATGGTTTTTCCCCTGTGTGTGTTCGTTGATGTACTAGGAAGTTTGATAACTGACTAAAGCTCTTCCTACATTCATTGCAATGGTATGGTTTTTCTCCTGTGTGTGTTCGTTGATGTCTTTGGAGGTCAGATAACTGACCACAGCTCTTCATACATTCAGTGCAATTGAATTGTTTTTCTCCTGTGTGCGTTTGCTGAGGGCACTTTACTAGTGATGACAAACTAAAGCTCTCGGTGCATGCGTATGATTCTTTATTCTTGGTTAGTGTCTCTGGATTGGGTATATATTTGTCTACATCACATAACTGTGTTTCCTGAAGGGTCAACATGTCTGTTAAAGCAATTGTGTTATTCTCACACTCCCTAAATGTGTGTGCTATTTTTCACATTTGGTTTCCGATTTAACAATAAAGTGCAAAGGGCACCAAATATTTGTTACACTCATAATGTGTGTTATACTTCACTGTGGGTGATAGTGCCTTTAGAATGGATATTGGTTTTGTACAGCTTGGGGTAAAGATTAATCTTCCTTCTGGTTTGTGCAAATTGGGACAGATGTTTTCATTTTATTTAGAAAAACTCGACTTCCATTTAAACTTCAGTTGTCCGGCTCCACTCCACTTTTCTTTTTTCTGCTTCCTGTGGTTTGGCCAGAAATAGTTTACAATACACATAAAAGATGGAATAGTAGTAGTCATTTTACGGAGCAAAGCACTGATGTAAGCACATCACACCGATCCCATGATCAAAGCTTGTACTGGATACTTTTTTATACAATAGGAGGTTTATCAGTGTGGTTGCCTAACTTTTCTAGAGTTCTTTTCTTGGTCTTGTGACGTGGAGGCACAGAGCTCAGACTTGTACATTCACTGAATTGCCCTTAACTGCTTCTTCCAAGATCTGTCTGTTAAGGTTCAAGTTCGTCTGTCTATGACCGTGCTGATGTTTTCCTGAATACCGGAGCCCAGTTTTTCATTGTTCTTGCAGATTTACAGTAATATCTTCATTATCCATATTCATTTTTATTCAAGGCTTGTTTTCTGTTGGATGTAAAGAGATGCATAATTACTACATGCAAATGTATTGGAATGTGAATATACAATGTTTAAATGGTAGTAAAAGACATCTTGTCTTTACCATCCTTGAAACTTAGTAAGGGATATTCCCCCATACACAGATATTTAACTAGAAGTTCTATTTAGCACAACACATCCTATTGACTTCAGAAAAGGAGGTGATATGTCAGTGTTCACAAAGTAACTCAGTGAAGAAAATGCACTCAAGGAGCACCCACTTGCTACAGGCACACGTTTAGGTAGATGCAAATGATCAAGATTTTATTTGAACAAGAACAGATTATGGAAGAAGATGGATCAGGATGTGCTGCTGTTTCTTCAGTTTCAGGAAGTGTATAACAATGGTAACTCTTCGGGAAGTATATAACAAGTATATAACAAAACTAAAACTTCAGGAGGTACAAAACAAAGGTAACTCGGGGTGCATTTTTTTCCAAAGCAGTGGAGCGTCTGCCTGCATGCAAATAGCAGAAGACAGGTACTGGCCTGAAAGTCAAGTGCCCGTGGTTAGCAGTGCAGGGATGACAAACTAGGTGCATAGGTACCTGAGAGGTACAAGCAGAGGAGGTGTACACACGTAAGTGCTTATGAGGTACAAACAGAAGAAGTGCAGAGGCAACTGTTTATGAGGTACAAATACAGGACGTGCACAGGCAGGTTCTTGTGAGGTACAGTGAAGGTGCACAGGTAGATGCATAAGATTTTTTTAGATTTTTTCAAGATTTTTATGTGTTACAAATAACTCCTTGTTTTTGATTCTGCAGACTCCGCCGTAGCGCCACCCCAGCCGCAAAGGGCCAGGCCCTGCTCCGCCTGTTTTCCACCCGGGCTTGGCTCCGCCGGGCCCCTCCCACCACCAGTGATGCCCACAACAGCGCCAGGAGGCGCATAAAGGCAGCGCCAGGGCTGAGTCGAGTGGGGGTCCTTGTTTTTGATTCTGCAGACTTCACGGCCGGGCATTGCTCCGCCGTAGCGCCAAACCAGCCGCAAAGGGCCGGGCCTTGCTCTGCCTGTTTCCCGGCCGGACTTGGCTCCGCCAGGCCCCTCCCACCACCAGTGACTTCCACAACAGCGCCAGGAGGCGCATAAAGGCAGCGCCAGGGCTGAGTCAAGTGGGGGTCCTTGTTTTTGATTCTGCAGACTTCACGGCCGGGCATTGCTCCGCCGTAGCGCTACACCAGTCGCAAAGGGCCGGGCCTTGCTCCGCCTGTTTACCGGCCGGGCTTGGCTCCGCCGGGCCCCTCCCTCCACCAGTGACTTCCACAACAGCGCCAGGAGGCGCATAAAGGCAGCGCCAGGGCTGAGTCGAGTGGGTGTCCTTGTTTTTGATTCTGCAGACTTCACGGCCGGGCATTGCTCCGCCGTAGCGCCACACCAGCCGCAAAGGGCCGGGCCTTGCTCCGCCTGTTTCCCGGCCGGACTTGGCTCCGCCGGGCCCCTCCCACCACCAGTGACACCCACAACAGCGCCAGGAGGTGCATAAAGGCAACGCCAGTCCCTCGTCCCACGGAACGCACGCGGGACGCGCCCGGCGAAGCCCGGGCAAAGGGCGGGCCCTCTGTGGCCCTCTAGAGACCGAAAGAGACTGGACTGGGCCACCCCCCTTGGCTTTGTGAACACACCAACTAAGGTAATCGATCGCTCTGATGGAGGCTAAACGTAAGGCTGCGTAAGGCTGCGGCCAAAAAGACACCAATGCATACACGATCTGCAACCAGGAAATTAACACTGCCTACCCTAACCGCAATTGATAGAATGTTGCAGCAAACAATTGGGGTTGTTGTGAATGCGATTGAAAAACACTGAAAGAAGACTATCTCTACCACCCAGTATGTGTTTAAATTCTCAATCGCCACAAATTGCGAAATCCCCTGCAAATACAACTAATGTAACAACACTATCACATGACTCGATGCTATTACAATCTTTCTCAGGTCTGCCAGGGAATGATTTAAACCATGTTGTTGCACCACAACCTTTAGAACCTACTGTGTTTTCTGCTAGGGAGAGTAGATTATCATTAACACCTAATTTGATAACAAGTGATATACCCCAACCCCCAATATTGAATGACGTGCCTAATGATACAGGGGAGATGGACGGTTGTGATATCAATGACATTATCCCTATCCCTGATTCAACTAACACTAGTCTGTTAAGCAGTGTGACTGACCACGGGTCTACTTGGCCCAAAGGTAAACCCACTCACAGTAGGAAGATGTTGTTAGTTAATAAACTGGGCAAGAGATACAGATGCAAAAGAAAGAAAGTAACCCAAACTTCCACAGATCATGGAAGGGAGGGAGAGGTATTGCAACATAGCTCAAAGGAGAAACTAACCACAATTAACATAGAGGGACTGATGCAACATATAGAGAATATGATAAAATCCTACATTACACCAGTGACCGAAATTTTAGAATCCCTTAGTAAACAAGCATTTACAATGCAATGGTTTTGCCTTTGTTAAAGTTAGAGCTATTGGCATTTCTCTCGACATTATTTTTATTCATGTTTTTTAACATAAATAAATGGCATTGTCATTTACAATGCCACTAGCTTTATCTCTCGCAAATGACACACACAAACACACACAGAGCCCCCCCACACACACACCCACACAGAGCCCCCCACACACAGCCACACAGAGCCCCCCACACACACAGCCACACAGAGCCCCCCACACACACAGCCACACAAAGCTTCCTACACACACAGCCACACAGAGCCCTCCACACACACCCACACAGCACAAGCAGGCAACAGGGGCACACGGAGGCACAAGCAGGCAACAGGGGCACACGGAGGCACAAGCAGGCAACAGGGGCACACAGAGGAGCAAGCAGGCAACAGGGGCACACGGAGGCACAAGCAGGCAACAGGGGCACACGGAGGCACAAGCAGGCAACAGGGGCACACGGAGGCACAAGCAGGCAACAGGGGCACGAAAACGGAGGCACAAGCAGGCAACAGAGGCACACGGAGGCACAAGCAGGCAACAGGGGCACACAGAGGCACAAGCAGGCAACAGGGGCACACGGAGGCACAAGCAGGCAACAGGGGCACACAGAGGCACAAGCAGGCAACAGGGGCACACCGAGGCACAAGCAGGCAACAGGGGCACACGGAGGCACAAGCAGGCAACAGGGGCACACGGAGGCACAAGCAGGCAACAGGGGCACACGGAGGCACAAGCAGGCAACAGGGGCACACGGAGGCACAAGCAGGCAAAGGGGCACACAAAGGCACAAGCAGGCAACAGGGGCACACAGAGGCACACGCAGGCAACAGGGGCACGAAAACAGGCACAAGCAGGCAACAGGGGCACATACAGAACCGCACATACAGAACCACACATACAGAGCCACATACACAGAGCCACCCACACACCCAGGAGAGAAAACACAGCGAGGGGGCAGGGAAGCAAGCACAGCGAGGGGGCAGGGAAGCAAGCACAGCGAGGGGGCAGGGAAGCAAGCACTTCTATGGGAGGAGGAAAACGCATGCAATGCAACTCACCTAGCTCTACACCAAATGACACTGCAATTTGACTTACAGCCACAAAGGAGCCTGCATTATCAACTGTTACTGGGAGGTTAACATGCAAGACAATGCAACATAGCCAGAAGGCAGCATGACACGGGGCACAGACAGAACCATCAGTTTTTGGGGCGGGAGAACCAATAAATCAGTTGACTGTCCTGTTAGATTGAATCCACTGGGGGTGGCGGGGTGACCCCACCATAACCGAGCGCAAAGACTATTGGAAGGTGTGTGGGGGGAGGGGGGGAGTTAGGCCACAAACATCTGAGCCCTGGAGGAAATTCCTGTTATCCAATCACAGCCTGATCTAATTCCTCAGTATGGATAATAAAATGTACGTGCCCAGTAGTTAGTAGGAAAAACAGCACGTGTAATGAAACCGACTGAGGACAAAAACCCCAACGATACACAATGTTTAATTTGTTTGCAGACAAGCTCTATTAATGTTAAAAGTTGCTCGTGATTTGCATTTGGGAGTCTCTGTCTGACATGTCACGGTGGGTGAGAGACACTGAGCCAGAATATAGCCTCGAATGTCTGAAACTTCAATTCTGAGTTTCCCTCTAAACAGCATGTTTTAAGTGTGGTGGGTCCTGTAGGGTTTCAGACATGGTAATAATTAAAAAACAGACATCGATTCCCTGGAGCACTATATATGCACCCACGCCTCTAACTTTACTAGGAAAAGCACTGATCCATTTCCCAACTATTGACTGAAAACCCCTTAAGGTATTTAATACAGCGCCTGGAGACCCCCACGGGTGATTAGCTGCGCTTTACAAATCAGCAATGCAATCCCCGTTTACATTTTACTTCATCCTGCATTGTCCAGGAGTATTTGCTTTTTTTTTTGTTTTATAAAAGTTTGCGTTCTTATATTGCTGTTCACTAAACATAGGACTCTTTCAGCACATACTGCCTCTTTGTGTCTGAGTGAATTCAGGTGGTAGGTGGGCGTTTACGGGCCGCGATGGAGCGCTCTGGAAGTGGCGTCAGAAAGCAGCGCACGTTTCCCCCAGTGACTAATTAATACAGCTGTGCAAACGATATGCTCATTAAATCTGTGATGGCTGCCTATGTGTCAATCGTATTTGTGGGGAAATGTGAAACAAGTAGAAAGATGTGCGAAAAAAAAGGCACACATATCTACCAGGGTGAGACACTGAAGAAGACAAGTGGTACCAATGGGAGAGCCGGGGCGACTGCACCACTACAAATACCACCCCTTTCACAGACCTTAGCAGAGTTTAATACAAGGTCTCATTTTCAGAATATAAACATTTTCAATAATAAGTATTCACAACAAAATCACTGTGGTTATTCATTTGCCTGATACAACTTGCAAAAAACTGGCAAAGCCAATCGGCCTGGCTTGTTTTATGCAAATGTTTGTTGTAGAGTGATATGTCTGGCAGCAATAAGGGAAAGGTCACACCGATGCATTCAAATTGACTGGTCAGGATTTTAGTTGACATGGTTTTCAGCCATACTGTAAAATGACATAGGCCAGGTCTCCTGTCCAAGATTCCTACCATAAACACAATTTTCGTACAATTAAAGAGGTGGTTGAAAAACAAAAACACACGTGTAACTGGTAGCTGAATTTCGCACTAAAGGAGGGGTCAGTAGGGGTCATTGAAACAAACCAGCAAGTGAAACTGTGGGAGGACCCCTGCCAGCTGGAACAGGGAGGACAAGAGTACCCCGTGAGGAGGGGGCGTCGAAAACAAAGAGGAGGGAGGGAGCAGCGAGGACAAAGGGTAGCACTAGACATGAAACAGAAGAGATAGGCGGAGGCACAGAGGTGTTTGAAGCCCTTTCGCCACTACAACCTAGAGTACCTGTTTTCAAATGCCTAGAACCCCCTCTAGGACCAGTGCTCCTAATGAAGGCGGGCGGGGGGCTTCCTGTCATTGTGATGCGAGGCACATAAACATCGTTCAAGGGCAAACAGAGGGAGGGGGGCTATGTCTGATAGCAGTTTAGGGTCATGAAAAGAGATTTAACCCCCAAAAACATCCCTTGTGCCCAAGTAGACAATAGAACTATCACAGCACTGATACAATTGATCAAGTACACCGTCCTCAACAAAGTGCTACAAATAAAGGTACGTTTTGTCTCGCCGTTGCCTACGTTAAGCATCAAGCCTTTGTTGACCCCACAAGTCCGGGCAGCAGATAGATGGTTTAAATGTGAAGGGGGCTCTCCCGGTAACACCCTGTCTCCCAATAACAGACAGAGTGTATGCACGACGATATGTCACCGTTAAAAACAATTAAAACTTCCAAAACCACACCAGCGGTGTATTGAAACGAGTCACTACACAACGTTCAGCGTGGAAATAAAATACAAATTACAAGCAAATAAATGTGAAAATCATGAATATACAAGAAACGCCTGTGTTTACTGGGGAGGAGGACCACGCAATCCCAGTGCCCCCCCAGCCTCTTTCTACTGCAAGTCATGACCTACTGGTCACACTGGCAGCTGGGGACTTTTTTTTTATCATGAATGTAATTTTTTTGTGGGAAAAACTCAAATTTCCCTCAGTCTGTCCTCTTCTCTCCTTAAAAAGGCAACACTGAAAACTTTGTGCACGTTAACGATCCCTAAATAAATCCAGGCTGCGTGGAAGCAAAAAACCAGCCATCACTCAACAAATATATTTTTCAGCCTTTGCACTCTTATGGAGGAGTAGCTCTTATTAAAAAGAAATCATTATTCCAGCTTAATTAATGCCACGGTTAAATATAACACCATGATGTCAGCGGTTTTAATTAAGTATTGGCAGTGTTACAAGAAAACTCCTCTCTGCCTGTTCCTGATTGACCTGGGAGTAATTTAGCTGCTTACCAGAGTGTGGGCTGAGCTTTGCTGGATGTTTGTGGGTGTCCGCAAAGTTAGGACGTGTGTGTTACATTAAACAAACAAGTTGCATTTCTATTGCATTAATGCCCCCGGGAACGGGAACGGGGCCGGAAGACAAGCCGAACATGCATAAAAAACCGCACGGGCACCAGCGGGAGGGGGGCGGGAACGGGGCCAGAGACACAGAGAGCGAGGCAGCGGTAGGGGGGCAGGAACGGGGTTCCGGAGACACGGAGAGCGGGAGAGGGGGTGGGAACGGGCAAAAAAAAAAAAGCAAGCAAAAAAAAAGCAAGCACTCACCTGGACTTCTTCCGGGTGCCGTCAATGCCAGACCAGATTAGGGAAACAGAACAAAGTGGCTGGGCAGGGAAGTTTAACGAAAGCAGATTCCAATCACGTAGTCAAAATGTACCACGTGACCACCGGGTCCAAATACCAAAGTAAATTTATTTTTTCTTAGCAATTTAAATTCGAATTCAGGGGCACAGGCAAAAACAAGACAACTGTTATTACAGTAAATTCATGTTGACACTATCTACAACTATACAAAATTTACAAATGTACAACACTTACGGGGATACATTAAGCAATACAAGTGAACAGGACACACCAAAATGATACAAAAATCAATAAACAACATCAATTGCCGTTATATACAGTGAAAAAAACTTTCAAATGCAAAAGCAAATGTGAAGCCAGTCCATAACAATATGAAACCATGGGACAGGCGGAACAGATGGAATATGATGCCTGCCTGTCAACCAATCCTGTGGATAAGTGTTTCTAGCGGGTTTGCACAGCTAGGATCCAAAAAAGATTGGAGAAGTTCTATCCTAGGGGCACCCTTAGAATTTACCACAGGGTGGGAGTGTCGACGCGTTTCGAACCTTCATTAATTACAGGTTCTCCTCAGGACGGGGACTGGGGACAGGAATTCTGCACAATGGCAAGGAGATAGTCGTGGTGTCGGTTGGACTCAACCAGGAAAGAAATTTTTCTGTGCTTCAACCAGGGCTGCGGTTGGGGTGCAGGGCCCGCAACGCGGTGCCCGAGCGGAGGAGTGGAGAGCTCACATAATGAACCGTCTCAATGTGGGGTCTGAGAACCGCATTGCTGCTCGTAGAACGCCGGATTAATTCCTTCTCACAACGCACCAGCGCAATCCTCATTCTTTTGCTGGCGCGGAGGAGTCCCCTGTGACTGGTTGGGTTCTCAGACCCCACATTGAGACGGTTCATTATGTGAGCTCTCCACTCCTCCGCTCGGGCACCGCGTTGCGGGCCCTGCACCCCAACCGCAGCCCTGGTTGAAGCACAGAAAAATTTCTTTCCTGGTTGAGTCCAACCGACACCACGACTATCTCCTTGCCATTGTGCAGAATTCCTGTCCCCAGTCCCCGTCCTGAGGAGAACCTGTAATTAATGAAGGTTCGAAACGCGTCGACACTCCCACCCTGTGGTAAATTCTAAGGGTGCCCCTAGGATAGAACTTCTCCAATCTTTTTTGGATCCTAGCTGTGCAAACCCGCTAGAAACACTTATCCACAGGATTGGTTGACAGGCAGGCATCATATTCCATCTGTTCCGCCTGTCCCATGGTTTCATATTGTTATGGACTGGCTTCACATTTGCTTTTGCATTTGAAAGTTTTTTTCACTGTATATAACGGCAATTGATGTTGTTTATTGATTTTTGTATCATTTTGGTGTGTCCTGTTCACTTGTATTGCTTAATGTATCCCCGTAAGTGTTGTACATTTGTAAATTTTGTATAGTTGTAGATAGTGTCAACATGAATTTACTGTAATAACAGTTGTCTTGTTTTTGCCTGTGCCCCTGAATTCGAATTTAAATTGCTAAGAAAAAATAAATTTACTTTGGTATTTGGACCCGGTGGTCACGTGGTACATTTTGACTACGTGATTGGAATCTGCTTTCGTTAAACTTCCCTGCCCAGCCACTTTGTTCTGTTTTCCTTGCTGTCGAGATCCGGGCTGGGGAGGTGTTGGATCCAAAACCTTCTCTGTTTTTCAGACCAGATTAGGGGGCGTTCCCATGAGCAGGCTTTCGGCTGACGTAGCCAAAAGCCAAAAATTCTTGGGAACGCCCCTGAATCTGGTCCGAGATTGACGGACAGAGTCTTCTTCCAATGGCTAGCCTCCATTTATGGAGCTAGCCAATGGGAGAGTGGGGACGGTCCAGTCCCCACACACAGAAATCATTAAGTTTTTCCTAGCGCATGCGTACTTCGTACGCATTGGCTAGGCAAAACCTAAAAAGTGGAGAACTTGGAAAAACTAGGCATAGCCAACTTAGACATTCTAGAACATCTGGGCACGCAAGTCAAGTCCCCTACTACTAATATACCAACAGGGAGACCGAGCAAAAACACTCTAAGCAGCGCAACTAGAGTCCCTAGTATACCCACTATGGCAGTGACCCCGGTAGCAACCACAAGTGGAGTGAAAATGTTAAATACCATCGCCCCAAATGTTACAACGGGCCAGAAAGTCGCAGCAGGACAAAGGGAGACAGGTGGCCCCAGTTACAACAACACAATCTTACCAGCACCTAGACGCCAGATTAACAATACCATCCCTGCTATGATTAACCTGCCACCGGAATGTAGACCATATGTAGCTATCCTTGCTAATGTCCCTAAACTGAAGCCTACCCAATTCGATAATCAGGAAACACTGAAAAACAAAACTTTGCATTGGCTCGTGAAAAACTGTGGATTCCCAACACGAGGTGCAAATCAGATTGTTTCCACACAAAGAGTAGGTTGGGTGGGACCAATTAAAAAGGAGATAAATGGGGACTGTATAGTCATAAACTATAGGGCTACTGAATGGGCAAGAGACTCAATCTTAAATGCACCAATGCCATCTAATCATGAATATAACACCACGTTGTTCCCACTTGACTACTTCGATAGGAACCAGTTAGGAAGACAAACCACAACGCAGACTTTTAAGCACCCTAGAGCTGTACACCTCAACTACCCCATTGTACCCTCTGTACCAGCACGACTGTATAATGTATATGACAATTTCACAATTCCGATCTGCAACAGATTTCAGGTGTTTAACTCACTAGAGGAGAACGACTGACTGAATGTACCATCTATGATCCCACTCTGTGAATCTATTGTATCTGGTGAAATAGCTACAACTGAACAAGGGTTAGGGGGTCAAATAGGGTTAGAAGATGTAACTGTGTTAAACACGACTAGCACTGAACAATGTACAAATATCGATGCAATTATGCCAATCGTAACCACCCCTACAGAGACAAACCCGAACGTGAGCTTAGAAACACCATCACTGATTGACTATCCTGATGTTACACAAGGCAACCCTGCTGACTGTTTAAAGGTCACCACTTGGAATATAGCGGGAATTGCTGCTAAATTAACTACTCCTCTCTGGGATAACTTCATCATACAGGGTTACGATATAATATGTCTGCAAGAAACGTGGCACAGAGATCAAATATATTATATAATATCAAATAGGATATACCACCTATAGTGTGACAGCCGTAGCATCCAAGGTAGGTAGAGCAAAGGGTGGTTTATTGACTCTGGTATCCACTAAATTAACGGAATTCAGTACTGGTGGATATGTGGAGGTGGGTCCGCATGCATCAGTTTTACGACTGACACATAACGAATGTAGGGACTTACTTATTGTGAATTTTTATAATATTGTAGGTCCCAACCGGGGTATGATCGTATCGGATGTTGAGCGGGCAATAGAAGAAACACTTGCATTATCAAGCAAATGCCCTGTAATACTCTGGGCAGGAGATTTTAATACCCAAGCATGCAGACACGCTCAGAAGGGGATCTGTGGACACCGAGAGGTGTACCCTGGTGGTGATAGTATTATCTTTAATCATTTCCCCCACAATAACTATGGTAGTGCACTGAACAATCTGGTAGCTAAATTAGATCTGGAACTACTAGATTGTACTAAGAATAAAAACAACGAGAAGTGCCCAACATTTAGAGGGAGAGGTGCCCACTCAAACATTGACCATATCTTGGTGTCCAATGGTTCTGTCTATTCCAATGTTTGGGTAATAGAACAGCCAGTGAGTGACCACAATATTATATCAATGGAATTAATGGGCTGGGGCCCAAAAACAAATGTGCATGGTAGACCCGTCCAAGGGATTGTGGCTGAGAGACCAAATGGCATGAGGATCAAGTGGATCAAAATAGACCCCAATAAACTAATGGCGGATATTATCCGCAAATGTAATAGAGAGGTAGGCTATTGCTTAGCACCTGATGTGATCGCGTCCACTTTACTTTCTAATTTTTTGCAAATTACTAATACTATTGAGAATTCCCTGGTAGTAAGAAATAGAAATCCTAAGAGAAATAAAACTGCATGGTTTGATAAGCACTGCGCCCAGTCATTAAAAAATCTAAAAACAGCGCTTGATGTTAAGCCGAGAGATAAAGATAAAATCCGAGAAGAGCGACTTAACTATAAAATTGCCTTAGCATCTAGAAAAAAAAGAGTTGCAAAATGAAGCATGGCTGAAATTGGATATGGCTGCAGAAACAAAAGACCACAAACTATTCTGGGAAACTGTAAATGGTCCTTTTTTAAAGAACGATAACTTCCCTGAAATTAGTTCGCATGTTAGTTGCCACGCATGGATTGCACACTTTACTGGGATTTTTAATTCTGATTTTCATCCAGATGGGTCTATTTTAGGTGTTGATACAGTACCATGCCCTAAATGGCAGAAAATGCAGTTATTTTTAACTTTAAATGAAGTTACAGAGGCAATTAAAAATAGTAAGGGTGGCAAAGCACCTGGGCCTGATCGGGTGCCCATGGACTTTTATAAACACAAAATGACTCTATGGGCACCAATATTAACACGTTATTTTAACGCGGCCGTAGAAGATAGTTTACCTATAACATGGGGCAGTCAATCATTGTGCCGCTTTATAAAAAACGATTTACAAAAAGGGGGTGGTGATGAACAGAGTGTCTGAGTTAAACAGACCACTCTTACCCAGTCCAAAGATCAGGGCTTGATCCATCACCGTTATTTATCTCACTGCCCCATCCCAGCTCAGAACCTGGCTATATGCAAATCAGTCTGTCCCTGGCCCAGTGCATCATGGGAACAGGGCAGACTGAACTACCAAGCCAATTCTTCACCAGAAAGGAGACAAGCTACCGGGGACCGGTTTCTGGCATTTCAGCCTTCTTCGGCCCGGCTTGCTTGAATCCTGATGGAGCAGTGAGAAAGGGACTCATGTCTGAGTATACCCTGCCACACCTATAGTGGCCAAAAACGATTTACAAAAAGGGGGTGGTGATGAACAGAGTGTCTGAGTTAAACAGACCACTCTTACCCAGTCCAAAGATCAGGGCTTGATCCATCACCGTTATTTATCTCACTGCCCCATCCCAGCTCAGAACCTGGCTATATGCAAATCAGTCTGTCCCTGGCCCAGTGCATCATGGGAACAGGGCAGACTGAACTACCAAGCCAATTCTTCACCAGAAAGGAGACAAGCTACCGGGGACCGGTTTCTGGCATTTCAGCCTTCTTCGGCCCGGCTTGCTTGAATCCTGATGGAGCAGTGAGAAAGGGGACCCTTGCTCATTGCACCATCAGGATTCAAGCAAACCGGGCCGAAGACGGCTGTAATGCCAGAAACCGGTCCCCGGGAGCTTGTTTCCTTCCCAGTGTAAGAATTGGCTTTTGTAGTTTGGTTTGCCCTGTTCCCATCATGCACTGGGACAGGAACAGACTAATTTGCATACAGCCGGGTTCTGAAACTGGGATGGTGCAGTGAGCTAAAAAACTGTGTTGGATCTAGCCCTGATCTCTTGACTGGGTGAGAGCTTTCTGCTTAATTCAGAGACTCTGTCCCTCACCACCCCTTGTTGTAAATAGCTTTATAAAAAAGGCTCCAGGTCTGAAGCACGAAACTACCACCCCATTTCACTCTTGGACTCGACAGTTAAAATCCATAGTCGTATCCTACTAGTGAGATTGGAAGCCTGGGCCGAGGAAAATGAAATCTTATCCCCAGTGCAGTATGGGTTCCGCAAGGGGATGGGAACAATGGAGCAGTGCGTGAACCTGGAACTAATAGTCAGCAAGTACACTAAAGCTAAAGACGGTAATCTTTTCTTGTGCTTTGCTGACTTGAGTTCAGCATTCGATCTGGTGGAACACGCACTGCTCTGGCCTATCTTGCTGGCAATGGGTGCCCCCGCTGAAATTATCCATCTCCTTGCCAGGCTGTATGACAACCTGTCCAGCAAAGTTAGATTTGGAACAGATGGAGAGTGCACCCCCTTTTTTAAAATCAAGAGAGGAATCCGACAAGGATGCGTACTTGCCCCACTCCTGTTCTCCCTTTTTATAAACAAAGTAGATCAAATTTTAAGACAAACTAACGTTGATGCACCTATCATTAACGGTAACCCAATCCCAATCCTCTTATATGCGGATGACGCTGTCCTTCTTTCCAGGACCCAAAACGGATTACAACATCTGATCAATAGGTTCCACATATTTACCGAAAGTAGCAAGCTGAAAATAAACAAAGGAAAAACTGTCACAATGTCATGTGGCAAGAAACCAAGAAAATGTAGGTCCTTTTTTTTAGACGGGGAGAGACTGGAATCCGTTAGGAGTTTTTGTTACCTTGGCATCACTTTCTCAGGAGATGGGAAATGGACTAGTGAACAAGAAAGTGTCCTTTTTAAAATGGCTAGGAACACAAGCTGCGTTTTTAGATTTGCTGCCAAATTGGGGGGGTCGTAGAATACATGAAATGTTGTCAATATATAACTCAAGATGTATAACATCAGCCATATATGGGGCCGGGATATGGGGCTATAGCGCCCAGAGTACTAACTTCATTCAGCGTGAGGAAAATGTGTTTTTAAAACGGTTAATTTGTGCCCGGCAACGGCCTCAACTGAGATAGTACATAGGGAACTTGGCATGAATTATGTTAATGATTTAGTTGCTTTACGACCCCTGCCCCTATGGCGCTCAATCTGGGCAAAGGAAGAGACAAAATGTACTCAGGATGTAATTTCTGATTGTTTAAAGCTCGATCGCCGCTCAAATATCCCCTGGTTATGCCACATACAACACTGGTATAAGACACTGTACGGCCAAAACATCTTTGAAGATTTAACAACGGGGTTTGTGTTGTCGAAGCGGGAGCTCAAAGTCTCATTCCTTAAACATACAGACAGAATTAGAACGGAAAGATATGTAAAACAAAGTACGTTTAATCTATATCTGGAATATAACAACAATGAAGGCTTCCAAATGTACCTAACTATTGTTAGTACCAGTTCCCACCGTTGGGAATTGTGCACCATCTTGTGGCATTTCCTACAATTAAGAAACCCGGTACATGTTTATGTCCCTGTGAGGGCAAATCCAAACAGAGTATTTGTCACTTTTTGCTATTTTCTAACTTTTATACTCCTCTCAGGAAATTTTATCTAAAAACCCATCTTTTTAAAATACAATATGCGTAGTACAAAAACAGCGATGCAATTGATGTTTAATTTAGAGACCCCAGATGTATGTTTCTATGTGGCCACTTATATTTTAAAATGTATTTTTGCACGGAAATCAATTATTGTATGAACTCAACCAATGATGCATTTTTATGACAGCTTTGTATCCCTTTTTTTATATGTAGAAATCGAATATCTTCAATACCTATATCACTTATAGCACTTTATACTGCGAATTTGCACATGTCTTGTTACTGGAATGTAGTGAGAAACACATCTAGAGCATCCGGTTTTGTGCTGCTAAATGTATACTGCACTTTAGGAAGGATGGTACAGTCACTTTGCACTTTATTATGCCAGCTTGCACATCTACTTCCAGACGTATGCACTAAATAGGCACCTTAACTGCCAGATAAGAGCTGCTATTGTATACTGTGTTCAGAAAGAACGGTATTGCCACTTTGTACTTTATCTTGCCACTTTGCACATGTACTAGTAGAAGTATGCTCCAATGTAAGTTGTACATATGTAAGGATGATTCAATTAATTTTGCACTTTAATATTGCTAAATTTGCACATACATTAGTATACAAATGCACCAAAAAGCACTTTAAAGACTGTCGGATATGTGTTGTTAAATGTATACCGTATTCAAGTAATCATGGCATTTGGCAAACCAAAATTGATATAAATATATGCTGTTTTTATTTTATTTTATGTTGTTGCTATATGGTTGTATTCATACATACCGAATAAAGCATTTTGAAATTGAATTGAATTGAGTTACAAATAGAGGAGGTGCACAGGTTGGTGCTTATGAGATAAAAACAGAGGAGGTGCACAGGTAGAGGATTATGAGGTACAAACAGAGGAGGTGCACAGGTAGAGGATTATGAGGTACAAACAGAGGAGGTGCACAGGTAGAGGATTATGAGATCAAAACAGAGGAGGTGCACAGGTAGGTGCTTATGAGGGACAAACAGATGAGGTGCACAGGTAGGTGCTTATGAGGTACAAACAGAGGAGGTGAACAGGTAGGTGCTTATGAGAAAAAAACAGAGGAGGTGCACAGGTAGAGGATTATGAGGTACAAACAGAGGAGGTGCACAGGTAGAGGATTATGAGGTACAAACAGAGGAGGTGCACAGGTTGGTGCTTATGAGATAAAAACAGAGGAGGTGCACAGGTAGAGGATTATGAGGTACAAACAGAGGAGGTGCACAGGTAGAGGATTATGAGGTACAAACAGAGGAGGTGCACAGGTTGGTGCTTATGAGATAAAAACAGAGGAGGTGCACAGGTAGAGGATTATGAGGTATAAACAGTTGAGGTGCACAGGTAGGTGCTTATGAGATAAAAACAGAGGAGGTGCACAGGTAGGTGCTTATGAGATAAAAACAGATGAGGTGCACAGGTAGGTGCTTATGAGTTATAAATAGAGGAGGTGCACAGGTAGGTTCTTGTGAGGTACAGAGGAGGTGCACAGGGAGGTGCTTATGAGGGACACAGAAGAGGTGCACAGGCAGGTGCATGTTCCTTTCTGGGTCTGCTTCCCTCTAAATTGGGCGGAGTATTGGTTTTCAATTAATCCTCTTACTGTGGCCTCACATGGGCGCTTGCTGAGTGGGTGTTACCACTTGACCATTCACCTGAGAGCAGCAAAGCCTCATACAGAACAACATCTGGAGACTGCCTGCCTCAAGGGGGTGATCCAGGTGAGGGCCCAGGTTTCTGACTAAATGAGCTTCGGAGACAAAAGCATCCTAAAAATCACTCCGGTTCTAGGGCGTTCCCACCAGAGATCTGAGGGATATTTTCCCTTCAGTCCACAATATCAAGTTCTGACTCCTTTTTCAACTCCTCTGCTTCTACACCTGCCTCTCAGACAGGTAACTCCGTCTCGATATTCCATCTGCTCACCTCATTGCAACCGCCCCAGGATAGCATGCACTTGTAATAAGACGGACGGGATATCTGTCATATTTTCTGACCTGGTAACCCGCCTGTCAAACTCTAAATCAGGCGCATGGTGGACCGTGTGTCTGATGTCCTTTAAGTGTCAGAAAGTCTCCATTTTATTAAAGACAGTATCCTCTCAGTGCAGCTGTGAGTTGGAGTCATAATGCCACCACTGTTGTGTTTCTGTTTGCTTATTTGCTCAGCTCCTGTCACCGATGCTCATGAACTGTCAAGAGTCGATTTTGCGACTATTTCACTCTGATGTTTCCAGTGACTGAAGCTCTTTACTCGATTACAGTCTTTTTATGTCTGCATTTGACTCGGCTGGCATAAGAATAAGGCACGGAAAGTAATGCATAATGTGCTGCTCCCTCCATGTATTAAAGTGGTCACTTTCAGACATTTTGCACTTTGGAAACTCTAAATTCTGAGCATGCTTACAACATACCTCCTGGAAAGTGTATACTGGGATGAGAACAGAGGAAAATAGCCCAGCCTAGCGCTGGGATGCCTGAGGGTAGCCAGGCGCTCAACAAGTGCTTAATTATTATAAGCAAAGGGTCAGCCTTAGAAAAAGATGAAATGACGAACTTCGTTTAGAGTCCTTCTTGAACTCTAATTTCATCACTTTCAGGGAGGGAGCCGGTCTGATACGTAGTGGTAGTGGGTACTAACTATTAATTGCATGGCCAGACGAGGGTCTAATGTCCATAGGTGTCTATCAAATGAGGCAATTTGACATAAGGACACACTTCCTAGAGTTCTGTTCTTGCTCGATAGCCCAAGCTTTCACTTAAATGAATCAGATTGTATCACTGCATTGAGAGGCATTTATTAAAAGGGATAGTTCCCAAATTTAATCTTAGAAAATATCTCATGCCTTCCCCACACCGACAACAATACCATTATCAAATCAAGAGTCTAGACAGTTGTCTTGTGCACCATCTATGTGACCTGTGTTGTTATTATACATGGAAAAAAATTATCATTTATTAAATCAAACAAAGATGTTTTGTACAGTGTTCATCCTGAACTCATGAATTTCAAGTTGCTCTGATATGTGGGATAATGAAGTAAACGGAGCGAAAGTGAAATTAAACAATTGCCATGGGTAATACAATTTGGCCATGCAGGAAAGCCAAGATTGATCCTGTTTTCTAATTTCTGACTGACAAAATAGCAACTGGATGGGTATGTCTTTAGCTCTCTCATTTCACATCACAGGTTAATGCTATGTCTTTGGTACTTGGGGCATAATGTTTAGGTGTGGGTGACAGACAAAAGGCTCGGTTTGTTTTCGCCTGAGGATCCAAGCCCACCTCTATCACATGCTGGCCATTAAGCAGAGAAAGGTATTGTTTCAAGATTCATAACTTTCTCACTAAACCATATTTTTATGAGTGGACTATGAAACTGGGTGTTCTCTCCTTAGAGGCAAAATGTCACAAAAGTGACAGAATCCATGCTAAATGGAACAGCGCAGCTCTCTTTAGTGCAAAGTATGGATCAAACCTGCACAGTTGCTAATGTAACTGGATCACAAAACACATTGATGGTAATAGAGGCAACATTAAAAGGGGAAAGCCCCCTGATGGTTTCCTTTCTAGGTATACGTATACTTTTATCAAAGATACAGTGCCCATGTAAACCATACCAGGAGTGTTAGTAAGAACACACCTAGTAATAAAAGATAGCTTTGATAAATTCAGAGCAGCTTACGAAGGATTAGCTTCTGCACATTCTATTATCAGTACTACAGTGCCACAGCAATGATAGTGGTGGCCATGATTACTTACGAATGCCAAAAATAACTCTTCTGTAGTAATTCCAGCACCTAATCCCATCACGATATCCAATTCCCAGCATCTAGACGCTTTTGGGTATTAGTTTGTGCTTTATAAATAAATAAATAAATATGCCTTGGGTGTCATTTCCTAATCCATTTTGGCCCACTGCCAGCAGCCAAGTAGAATAACTACATATTGGGGTTAATTCTTGCTCTTGATTTCTATGGGTGTGGCAGCACAAGACTGCCCATGTTGGAGCAGTCATAAAATACTTGCAGTGCCTTGTAGTAATGAAAGCAGTTCATACCTTTCATTCAGATGATGGCCTTGCTTTCTCCAATAAGGAAAGTATGGATGCTATATCTGCTTTGGGGGTAATTTCCATTTGGATTGTGGTAAAGTGAGCCAATTGTAGCAAGACTCGATAGCTAGCGCCCTGTATTCATGACTGTTGTGGTTTCATAGACTTTATCAGGTTAAGTGAGAACTAAATAATTTGCCTAGAGTAAAAGGCCTGTAAAGTTTTGTTTGACTTATCTATGTTTGTTCCTGACCTCGCTCTCCTTAGAAAACAAGTTGAGTTTAATTCTGATTTGGTAGACAACATTAACATTTTGAAGAGATTGCAATCACTCCATCAAATTCAAGAAATTAAACGCAAGCTTACCAACATCAAAAATATCAAAGATAAAAACAAAGCTACTGACCGGTAACTCTGAAAAGTGGTAAACCTAGCGCAAGAATGGATTCCAAACACAGAGACATTTGGACTATCCTATAGGCCATCTAAGCCAGTCCCGAAAGCAAAGACAATGAGGAAGCTGTTAATCAATCCCTTAAAAGAAACACTATGTGGCTAATTCTGTTCAGGGACTCATTATAGAAGACATTATCTAAGCTCCAAGTAATGCTCATTTCTATTTAGGAAAGTCAACTTTGGAAAAACTAAGCAATTTGTCAGACCACTGATTATAAACGTATTCCACCCTTTATTTAGAACTACGAGGAAAGCCTGGTGGTCCCAAGACACAAAAGCAAAACAAGCAAAGATAATATGTCTGTCCTTGGCATGCTGGTGTGATGGTTGGAATGTTTTTTTTTTTTTTTAAATTTTTTAAAACCTTTATTGTAATAAAGCACACAGCTATTCAGCCTAACATCCCGGAGGCAAGGCAGCAAAGTATCAGAACGATCATAGTGCCAAACGAGTCATGTCAGAACAATACAGGTTGTTTTTTATTTTATGTAAACACAGAAACGTGAACAGAAGCGCCCGGGGGCGCAGAAAAGGCAATGGTAGGAAAAATTGACTATGAGTCAGTAGGAGGCGGCAGAGGCTAGAGAAATTATGAAAAGAACTGAAGCAGAATGTAGAAAAAGAGGGGGGGAGGAAGAACAGGAGAATCAGAGCAAGAGTAGCATAGCTGTTGTCAACGTCTACGGCGATAAACGTTCATCTCGAGGCATCGGTTCAGGTGGTAAACACAAATCTCCTCTGTAAGCGTTCCAGGCCCCCCATACCTTATTCCAAGTCTGAGGCCGCCCCCTGGCAGTGTACACTGTCTTTTCACGCAACATGCACCAATCCATGTTGGCCTTCCATTGTACCACCAGGGGGGCCACGTTGGATCCCCATTTCTGCGCTATGTCCCGTTTAGCAACCATATTGCCCAGTGTAGCCCACCGGGTCTGCGCCGTGTTATAGTCATTCGGCTCCCAGACATTGAGGAGGCACCTACGCGCCTCCGCAGCCAACTCCACTCCAGTCACCTCCCGCATCACTCTATGGACCCTCTCCCAATAAGGGGCAATAATGGGACACTCCCACAATATATGCAGAAAAGTGGCAAGGGCTCCGCAGCCACGACGGCAAAGGCCATCTGGCGAGAAGCCCATACGCACAAGCCTGGGGCCGGTGACGTACACTCAATGAAGGATTTTGAACTGGACCAGCCGCAGACGTGAGGAAATGGCGACCTCCTTGGGGGAGGACACAGCACTCTGCCAGTCCTCATCGTCCAGTTCCAGCCCATCGGCCACCCACTGTTCCCGCAAGCGCTGGAGGAGGTCCACCTGAACGTTGATCAGCTTTTTGTAGGACAGAGAGATGGCGCTATCCGGCATATGCCCGTCCAGCACTCTGTCCTCCAAGGGAGAGCTCTCGGGGATGTCACCCTCCTCCGGTCTGGCGGCAGTTATTGCGTGTTGCAGCTGGGCGTAGCGGAAGAACTCCGTTCCACTCAATTGGTATTCCGCCTGCAGCTGCGGGAAAGTCTTGACCTCCCCCCTGGAAAGCATGTCCTCGACCCTCGAGATCCCTATGAGGTCCCACTTGTCAAAGCCCTTGGTGTGCCAGAGCTTGCCCAAAATGTCGGAATCGAAGAGAGGGGTGAATTTCGTCAGTCTGCCCTGCCAGCCCTGTATCTTAGTAACCGTTCGCCACGTGTGGACCGCCGCCTTGGTCGGACCCGTGAGGTTCCGATCGAAGGATCTAGAGTAGAGGGCGCGATAGTAGTTGCCCCCCTGCAAGAGCCATCGGTCCATGGCATAGCCGGGGCTGTCCACGGGACCGTAAAAACCATGGTTGATCGCGGTAAGTTGAGAGGCCCAATAGTACCTCCGCACGTCTGGTAACGCAATGCCCCCGTCGTACCATGGCAGGGTAAGCTTCTGGACAGTGACACGAGGTCGACCATCCCAAAGAAGGGCACGCTGCAGGCTCTCGACCTCCCTGAAGTAGCGGGCCGGAACAAGGTCCTGGGTATTCTGTAAGGCATACAGGAACCTGGGCAGGGACATCATTTTAAATAACGCCGCCCGGCCCAGTAGAGAGAGCGGGAGCTTACGCCAACTCTCCACATCCCTCCGCAGTCGGTGGAGCGGGGGGAGTAAGTTGTGGTCGTACCTTGCCTTAGGGTTGTGTGAGATGTAGATCCCCAGGTACTTAAAGCCTTGTCCGGCCAGTTGTATGTTGCAACCTCTGGGGAGGCGCGGCGTGTCACCCTTGAGGATGTAAAGGGAGGATTTGGCCTAGTTGATAATCAGGCCGGAGTATCGCCCAAACAACCTAAGCACATCACACGCCACAATAAGCGACTTGCAAGGGGAGGTGAGGTAGAGCAGGATGTCGTCTGCGTACAGGGAGACCCTGTCCTCAAAGCCCGGGGACCAGGAAATCCCATGCAAGTCAGGGTGCGAGCGTAGCATAGCCGCAAGAGGCTCTAGAGCCAGCGCAAACAGGAGCGGAGACAAGGGGCAGCCCTGTCTGGTTCCGCGTTGGAGCGCAAAGGGAGCAGACATGCGACCGTTGACCGTGACAGCAGCCAGAGGGCTAGCATAAAGAAGTTGCACCCAGCCCAGGAAACCCGGTCCAAACCCAAGTCTCGTCAGCACCGCCCATAAATAGTTCCATTCCAGGGAATCAAAGGCCATCGTGGCATCAAGGGAGGCCAGTACCGCCGGTTCCGTAATGGCATGAACCCTGGCCATTACCCCGTGCAGGCGTCGCAGGTTAAGGGCAGTATTGCGGCGGGGAATAAAACCAGACTGGTCCGGGTGCACCAGGTCGCTTATAACCCCGACCAACCGGTTAGCCAACAGTTTGGCCAGGATCTTGGGTTCAGCATTGAGGAGAGAAATGGGGCGATAGGACCTACAAATATCTCGCGGCTTGCCGTCCTTATGGATAACCACTATAGTGGCCAGTCGCTGGTCCAAGGGGATGGTTGGAATGTTGTTATTATTTCAATCATGTGCCAATTTCAAAAAGAACATTTGCCTCTAGCTAACCCTGGCCACCATATAAATCACGTATCATTAAAGACAAGCTCAGAACTAATGATACAAATCAATATTTTCCTTGGAACCTGAAATTCAATTCTTTAGCAACAGATGGCTGCAGATGCACAACTTTACATTTACTGTACTGTTCAAGTCCTGAATAATTTCACTAAAATTACAAAGATACATCCATGGATAGTAAAAAGCAAAGCTCTGATAAAATTCATAATATATCTACCTGTACCTGAAGCTTTAATTCCTGGGAGGTTTTTTATCCTCAACACAAAGGATTTTGGGCTGTTGTGTTCCAGTTCCAGTTTCATTATCAAACTGCCTAACACTCCTTGCTTTGAGGACCTCATGTTTAAAAATAAAGGCACACTTGGAGAATGACTATTAGATAGTAGAGGGGTTTCCTTTCAGAGCTCCAAGGACAATTATGCCCAATGAGACCCGTTAGAACTGCGCAGCTAACCCTAAAAAGAGCAAATGCCTTCCATCAGCCAGGCTAGCTTGAATACAGTGGCAAAATGAGCAAGAGACCACGTATGGGCATACCCTGCCAACTTAGGACGAACAAAGCAAACACGAGGAAATGATGGACGGAGCGCTGAAACTTTTCAAACACTCACCCCTAGTCACAGAAAGTTTCAACACTCCGTCCATCATCCCCTTTGGTATCGCTTTATTCGCCCTAAGTTGGCAGGGTATGCCCAGACATGGGTCCCTTGCTCACTTTACCACTGGATTCAAGCTAGCCTGGCTGATGATGGCTGATTAGCCAGAAACCGTCCCAGGATGCTTGTTTCTGGTCCAGGGAAGACATGGCTTGGCAGTTCGGTCTGGACTGTCCCCAAGAGGCACAGGGTCAAGACTGATTTGCATATAGCTGTGTCTGAACTGGGGTGGCGAAGTGAGCTAAAGGATGGATTCAACCCAGATCTGTGACTGTGGGTGAGTGTCTGAAAAGTTTCAGCGCTCCGTCCATCATCTCCTTATGTTTGTTCCGTTAGGGGTATGAAGGTGTTTTAAAATGCCAACAACTTTACTAAAAGAAAAACGTCCATACATGTGCTGCTAAAGGGAAACCGAAACAAGCACCCAGAATTATTGCAATGAATTTCTTCCCATTACACTCACTGAGCTTTCAAGAGGAAAGCCACAGACAGCCCAATATACTCAATATACTCAGCAACTAACAAAAACTACCACAAGCAGCTAACAGCTTGTGCAGAGGAAAGGAGCAAAGTGAAGCTGGGAAGGAGATGAGTAGAGCAGGGTATGGAGAAAGCAAGCATGAGCAGTGTAGGATCTTGGTGAGGCAGAGAAGGAAAAACATGAAGAGCGGGTAGAGGGCATCCGGCTATCACATCAGATCTAAACACAAAGGACGCACTACAGTAACAAGCATTGAAAATGCAATAGGTCTCGCCTTTGATTAAGTTAAAGCCATTTGCTTTGCTAATGGTATTGTACAGCAAAGCAAATGGCTTTAACTTAATAAAAGGCGAGACCTGTTGCATTTTTAATGCTTGTTACAGGCTGCTGTAAAGACTAGTAGGGCTGCCACTACAATGGTAGCTTAGTGAGACACAGTTAACGTATAGCCCATGGATAAGTGTATAGATTACTTTATGTATTTAACGCTTTGTGAATTGATGGCTGTGTTTGGCTCACCAGCTTACCCATCAATACGGCACACTCTCCTTTTATGTAAAAGGGTGTATATCGGAATTTATTTCAAATGTCAATGATATCTGGGTGCCTCACACTGTATAGGGTTTTTAAGAAGGTTTTATAGAACGTTTGTAAATTTGAATCGGAATTAATTGTAAATTTGGTTTTATATTTTTTTTATTGTTTTAGAAATTGCGTGGTTACTCAACTATTGTAAAGACACAAGGAATGAAATGGTATGCACTTTTATGCATTTATAATGTGAAATAAAGTTTGATTTTGATTTGACTGTGTCTGATTGCATATGAAGATGTGTTATTAGAGGCAGAGTAAATGAGTGACGGTGTCTGATTCGAATCAATAAAGTAAGCCTACTGGCTCTATAATGAAGATAAACAGGGCCATGCATGCAGGCGTCTGTTTCAGAGGAGGGATTGCTCTGTTAAGACACCATTTTTCCCTAGGTTATCAAGTTGTCACCAGTAGGACCTCAGGGGACAGTGATACTGATATCTAATAACAGGTGGGACGGGAGGCAGGGTCATGCCTCATGTGTCCAATATGAAGACGAGCAGAGAAGCCATCCCCACACTACCCAACCACTGAATGTGGCTCCTGAAAACAGCTGAGTTTCGACTGTTACAGCACTTTAATGGGTGTCAAGCCCTTATCCCCCTAGATAAACATGCCTGTGTACCGGACGCCGAACTGCTGGTTAACATAACTGAAGAATCAGTAATATAATATTGTTGATTTTGGCGACCAACAGAGTAAACAAAAAAGTACAAAAAAAACAGGCCCATATCAAACACACACACTAAAGCTATACCTCGCATCCTTTTATTTATTTATTTTATGTAGTTTGTAGAGCGCACAGCTACCCCCGGAGGGGTGTCCCGGCGCTAGAACCTGAACCTCCAAAGGAGAGGAGAGGAGCAAGAAGGGAAAACAGCGGAGTAGATCAGAGTCCAGAGAAGAGCCAAGTTTTGAGTCTGGCCCGGAAGATGGATTCGGAGGGACAGAATCTAAGATCGACTGGCAGAGCGTTCCACAGTTTTGCCGCAATGACACTGAACCCTCTGCCACCCATTCTGGAGAGTCTGAAACGGGGAGAGATCAGAAGGCGGAGGTCATTGGATCTCAAAGATCTGATGGAACGGGATATTGAGACACGTTTTTTCAGGTAGTTTGGTCCGCGGTCGTTGATGGCTCTGTAGGTCAGGGTGAGGATCTTGAACTGGATACGGCTGGCCACTGGTAGCCAGTGCAGTTCCTTACGATATGCGGATACTGATTGACGGTAGGGGATATTGCCAATCAGTCTGGCCGCCGCATTCTGAACAATCTGAAGCCGGTCAATCAAGTATTGGGGGGCACCAGCATAAAGGCTATTAGCATAGTCCAGGTGGGACGTGATGAGGGCATGGGTAACTGTACGGCGGGAATCCAGAGGGAGATAGGGGAGTATCTTTTTGATCATGCGCAACTTCAGGAAGCAGGCAGAGGTCACTTTATTGACCTGAGTTTTGCATGAAAGGGAGTCGTCAAACTGGAAACCCAGGTTGCGGGCCGAGTGGACGGGAGAGGGAGCGGGATCAAGTGCCGTGGGCCACCACCAGGAGGAGGGGATGGAATTTTTCTGGTTAAAAAACAGCACCTCTGTCTTGTCTGCATTGAGTCTTAGGTGGTTTTCAGACATCCAGCCACTGATGTTGTTGAGGCACAGGCGGAAGTTGGTGAACGCGGAGTCAGAGTGGTCTCTGAAGGAAAACACTAGCTGGGTATCATCAGCATAGGAGACCACCCTGACTCCGTAGGACTCCACCACGCCGGCCAGTGGGGCAAGATAGATGTTAAAAAACAGAGGGCTGAGGGCAGAGCCCTGTGGCACACCGCAAGACAGGGGTTTTTCCTCCGATTTAAAAGGCCGCAACAATACCCTCTGACTTCTTCCTGAAAGGAAGGACTCGATCCAGCTAAAGGCAGTGCCGCCAATGCCAATCTGTTTTAGTCGGTCAAGGAGGATGGGGTGGGAGACCGTATCAAATGCAGCGGACAGGTCGAGGAGGACTAGCATGGCCTCCTCGCCCCTGTCCACGCATTCCCGAATTATCTCCGATACTTCCAGCAAAGCCGTCTCTGTGCTGTATCCCGCCCGAAATCCAGATTGTGAGTCGTGCAGTGGGGAGTTGCTTTCCAAATACTCCGTGAGTTGCAACTGCACGGCTTTTTCCAAGACCTTTGCGGGTTTGGGGAGAAGGGAGATGGGGCGGTAGTTGGAGAAAACAGTGGGATCAGCATCTGCCTTTTTTAGGATGGGGATCACCAAGGCCTCCTTCCAAGTGGTAGGGAAAAAGCCATGGTGCAGGGAGGCGTTCCAGATGGAGAGGAAGGAGCAGGCTAACGAGGGGGCCAACTCTCCCATGAGTTTGGCAGGGACGGGGTCAGAGGGTGCACCAGATTTGCAGTGGATGAGTAGTCTGATAGCATCCTCCTGGGTGAGTTTATTGAAGGCGAGGAAGGACGGAGAAGCAGGGGGATTTGTGGAAGGAGGCCGGGACACTGGCCCTTTAGGGAAGGAGATACATAGCTTGTTGATTTTTTCAAGGAAGAAATCTGAAAGTCCCTCGCACAGGGTTTGACTAGCTGAATTCTGAGTGGCCCTGGCCGGAGGATTGATGAAGTCTTTGACGATGGTGAAGAGGGTTTTAGACAAGTTTTTGGCCTTGGCAATTTGAAGCGAGAAATGATCTTTCATGGTGATTTTTTTATGTTTGAGAAATTTTTTCAAGGCAGCTTTGTAGGTAAGCTTAGCTTCAGGGTCATAGTTTAGTCTCCACTTCCGTTCAAGTGCTTTGCATCTGCTTTTTTCCTCACGGAGGGAGGTGGAGAACCAGGGAGCGGAGGGGCGAGATCTAGTGGAGGCAATGATTTTCTGGGGAACAATGTAGTCGATAGCATTGATGAGGGCAGTATTAAGCCTAGAGATATTTCCGTCAATATCAGAGGATAGATGATCCGTCTGGAAGTGGAATACCGGGTCCAAGGTGGCGCATGTTACTTTGTGCCACTTCCTTCCCAGCTCCTTCCTGGGGGCAAGAGGAACAGATTTCCGGTCTAAGGCCAGAGAAAAGGGGATAAGATAGTGGTCGGACCACGTAAGGGGGAGGGGAGGGGAGACAGTGATGGTGGAGAAATTGGCGAAAATAAGGTCTAAGGTGTGACCAGCCACATGAGTAGGACCGGTGACTAGTTGAGTGAGGTTCAGACTATCCATGATTTCCAGCAGATTGTTCGCCTTTGCGCAGAGAGGGTTGTCTACGTGGAGGTTAAAGTCACCTAAAACTAGAAAACATTGATGTTTAAGGGATAGATCAGCCAGCTGGTGGGTGAGAGCAGTAAGAGAAAGGGAGGCGGCGGTTGGGGGGTTATAGACTAAGGAACCAGCCAGTATAACTGCCGCAGAATCAGATACAGAGAAGTATAGAGCTTCAATTATACCAATGTTGGTAAGTTTGGCAGTGGTCAGCTGAAGATGAGATTTGAAGATGACGGCTAGTCCGCCTCCAGATTTACCCCCAGCCCGGTTAATGCATTTTATGTCGTAGCCTGGTGGGATGGCCAGATAGATGTCCGGAGAGGAGGAATCAGTGATCCAGGACTCAGTGAGAAATAAAATATCCCACTCGTCAGAGGAAATAGACATCCAGATGTCGTTGGCATGACGGGGGAGAGACCTGCAGTTGACCAAGCCTGCTTTCAGCATCCGATGGTTAGATGCGGGGAGCTGCGGCGTGGGATGAGAAGGCAAACGAGATAGGTAGGGCGGGAGAGTAAAGTTGCATTGAAGGCAATGGAAAGGAGCGGATTCTAAATGGTTAGGGTTGCAAGGGGTAGTGGCCGCGCAGTGGGAGGGATTAAGTAGATGAAGTTGGGAGTTGGTCCAGCACATGCGGGCGGAATCGGCGGAACAGACAGGGGGACTGGCCCTGGGCTCGGTCCAGGCCCGGACGGGCCCAGACGGGCTTGCCTTTGGCGCGCTGACGGCGCGCTGACGGCGCGCCCGCTGCGCCCGTCCGCTGCGCTTCCTAGCGAGGCACATAATTTTATGCCTGTGGGGAAGGGCGTCACGGGGGCGTGGCCAGCTGAGGTGGGCGTGTCTGAAGACGCGCCTCGCCCTCGGTAATGGCGATGACAAGGAATCGGTGCAGCGCTAGAAGACGCTGTTCGTGACCAGGAGGTGAGTAGGTGTTTTTAAAAAAAGCAGAGTAATACACAAACAATCACAGTTTTAAAAGATGTGAGCTCACTCCCGGCTTCCGCCTCAGGAGACTCGTGGGTTCAGTGGTGTCGCGCTTTCCAGCTGCGCGCACTCTTATAGCCGGTTTAGGGGGCGTGGCCAGCTGAGGTGGGCGTGTCTGAAGACGCGCCTCGCCCTCGGTAATGGCGATGACAAGGAATCGGTGCAGCGCTAGAAGACGCTGTTCGTGACCAGGAGGTGAGTAGGTGTTTTTAAAAAAAGCAGAGTAATACACAAACAATCACAGTTTTAAAAGATGTGAGCTCACTCCCGGCTTCCGCCTCAGGAGACTCGTGGGTTCAGTGGTGTCGCGCTTTCCAGCTGCGCGCACTCTTATAGCCGGTTTAGGGGGCGTGGCCATCCTTTGGCATTTAAGATTGCTTTATCAACTTACATACCAAGTCAGCAGCAAATTCAAGAGGTTCACGAGTACCGTAAAGAAGGCAATGGTTTCTGCAAACAAACAAGAGGTGCACCTACAAGGCACATGCTTTCCCAAGTCATGAAGGAGTATTGATCCGCTCTTCACCAATCGACTTATGATATCTCTGCGGCAGTCATTATGATAGATCATGGGACGGGCACCATCCCTGCTGGCTCCAACCAGGCTGTCCTAGTGGGCACCAAATCCAGACTGACCGAAGTCATGCAGACAGAAGGCAATGGGAAGAATGACGTCAGCAACAGGCATCAAAGGGTGTCAAGACGATGAGCCTCATAGAGAAGGACTCAGTGGTGTCAAGACGATGAGCCTTATAGAGAAGGACTCAGTGGTGTCAAGACGATGATCCTTATAGAAAAGGACTCAGTGGTGTCAAGACGATGAGCCTCATAGAGAAGGACTCAGTGGTGTCAAGAAGATGAGCCTTATACAGACGATGAGCCTTGTAGAGAAGGACTCAGTGGTGTCAGGACAATGAGCCTTATAGAGAAGGACTCAGTGGTGTCAAGACGATGAGCCTTAGAGAGAAGGACTCAGTGGTGTCAAGAAGATGAGCCTTATAGAGAAGGACTCAGTGGTGTCAAGACGATGAGCCTCATAGAGAAGGACTCAGTGGTGTCAAGACGATGAGCCTTATAGAGAAGGACTCAGTGGTGTCAAGACGATGATCCTTATAGAAAAGGACTCAGTGGTGTCAAGACGATGATCCTTATAGAGAAGGACTCAGTGGTGTCAAGAAGATGAGCCTTATAGAAAAGGACTCAGTGGTGTCAGGACGATGAGCCTTATAGAGAAGGACTCAGTGGTGTCAAGACGATGAGCCTTATAGAGAAGGACTCAGTGGTGTCAAGACGATGAGCCTTATAGAGAAGGACTCAGTGGTGTCAGGACGATGAGCCTTGTAGAGAAGGACTCAGTTTTGTCAGGACAATGAGCCTTATAGAGAAGGACTCAGTGGTGTCAAGACGATGAGCCTTACAGAGAAGGACTCAGTGTTGTCAAGACGATGAGCCTTATAGAGAAGGAGTCAGTGGTGTCAAGACGATGAGCCTTATAGAGAAGGAGTCAGTGGTGTCAGGACAAGCCTTATAGAGAAGGACTCAGTGGTGTCAAGACGATGAGCCTTATAGAGAAGGACTCAGTGGTGTCAAGACAATGAGCCTTGTAGAGAAGGACTCAGTGGTGTCAAGACAATGAGCCTTACAGTGAAGGACTCAGTGGTGTCAAGACGATGAGCCTTATAGAGAAGGAGTCAGTGGTGTCAGGACGAGCCTTATAGAGAAGGACTCAGTGGTGTCAGGATGATGAGCCTCATAGAGAAGGACTCAGTGGTGTCAAGGCGATGAGCCTTGTAGAGAAGGACTCAGTGGTGTCAAGACGAGGAGCCTTATAGAGAAGGACTCAGTGGTGTCAAGACGATGAGCCTTATAGAGAAGGACTCAGTGGTGTCAAGACAATGAGCCTTGTAGAGAAGGACTCAGTGGTGTCAAGACGATGAGCCTTACAGTGAAGGACTCAGTGGTGTCAAGACGATGAGCCTTATAGAGAAGGAGTCAGTGGTGTCAGGACGAGCCTTATAGAGTAGGACTCAGTGGTGTCAAGACGATGAGCCTTATAGAGAAGGACTCAGTGGTGTCAAGGCGATGAGCCTTGTAGAGAAGGACTCAGTGGTGTCAGGACGATGAGCCCTATAGAGAAAGACTCAGTGGTGTCAAGACGATGAGCCTTGTAGAGAAGAACTCAGTGGTGTCAAGACGAGGAGCCTTAAAGAGAAGGACTCAGTGGTGTCAAGACGATGAGCCTTATAGAGAAGGACTCAGTGGTGTCAAGATGATGAGCCTTATAGAGAAGGACTCAGTGGTGTCAAGACGATGAGCCTTACAGAGAAGGACTCAATGGTGTCAAGACGATGAGCCCTATAGAGAAGGACTCAGTGGTGTCAAGACGATGAGCCCTATAGAGAAGGACTCAGTGGTGTCAAGGCAATGAGCCTTACAGAGAAGGACTCACTGGTGTCAAGACTATGAGCCTTAGAGAGAAGGACTCAGAGTTGGTCAAAGATAGTCATCCAAGTTAGAAGTTTAGAATTGCTTTTGACCCTCAGTCCATGGCTCTGATGACTGCAGAAAGGCACTGACAGCTGTTACAGGAAATTACATAATTCATTAGCCTTAACTGTCACGTGCCAGTCATCAGGCATTCGAGACAAAGGCAAACTCGCTTCCAGTCCACTCCAGAGGTGTTTGTTACCAATGCGAGTGATCACAGTGTGAGCATGAGAGTGAAAGAAGAGGCGGAGACAGCTCCAGATGTGGACGTCAGTCCCTGACCAGTGGAACAGCTGGAACTGTGCCAAGGCCACCTGGAAAGTAGTCCTAATACCAGTAAAGACCCCCCTTTACTGCCCCGCGCAGACTGGGCTGAGACCCCTGGCACAAAGATGCTATCCGGGACACTGTGGAAATGTTTATTTTGCTTTTAGTTGCCCGATTGGCATGGGATGTATTATTTGTAGTGGCGGCGCTGTTTTTTATTCAAGGGGGGCTGAGGCGAGTGTTGATTTTTTATTCATCAAACACATGCGCCATGAGCCCAATAAAAGAAACATTGAACTGAGGCATGTGGCTCCGACCGAACAGGTCTTATCTCTCCATTGCGCCACCCCCGCCAGAGTCCATAGGTTAATACCCCCCCCCACCCCACTCATAGCAATACAATGAGTCAGAGTGGGTTTTATTGCCAATCAAGACTTCGGGCAAGTGCTTTGTTGACAAAACCTCACTTGGTGCAATTTAGTGTTTGAAAAGTCATGACTGGCTCATGGCGTCACTTGGGACAGGAGCCCCTTGCAGGTTGTGCAAAGAATGCGCCACGTTCAGACTATCTTGATGCAATATGCGGAGTGCTGCTCTCTTTACATTTGTGGCCAGGTTTCATGAAAGAGTCATCAGTGAGTGCAGCGCAGAGAGGGCGGTTCAACTGCACCCAGCGCACAGCTCTCATCTCAAACCAGTGAGCCCATTTAAAACTAGACTCTAGGGGCAGATTATTAAACTGCAGTTTGGGAAAACTGCTTTTTGAATAATTGCCCGATGACCTTGAAAACTTATAAAACATATACAGAATAGACAGCGTATTTCGGAGGAATGCCCCTTCACCAACCCTCCTCTCGCCTGCTTTCTTTCCGGCCGGTATTTTCCAATGGTCAGAGGCAAAATATTGAAAATCAGTCCCCAAGCCACCACATACCTTTTCGGAAAAGATGTTAATTTGCATTGAACGAAAATATGTCCCTGTCTCTCTTGCAGGCCTGGGTGTGGAAAAGTTTTAACCCGTAGGGCTGGATTCTAGCAACAGTGTGAGGGAGGGCGGCCCCCAGAGCTGCGGCCGCCCTGGCTCTCAGCCAGGCCAGGGTGAAGCCAGGGCGCTGCCAGCCTCCTCCAGTCGCAGCAGGAAATGTCAGGCCCTGTTAGGTGCAGCAACGTAACTTCCACAGGTGCAGCAGGTGCAGTGGCACCGGGAGCAGAGAGGTCTCTCGATCCTGATGATTGATGTATTTTATAGTTCAAATAGCAGTAGGGGGGCAGTTCCTTTCCCTGCACTAGGGCCCATGCAAGGAACCCGCGGTCATGGCTGCTTTAGCAAACCCCTGCAAATGAGAAGTCTGCGCTGCAGCCGAGCAAAAAAGGGAAATGGAAACAAAAATGCACATCTGTGAAACACGATTGTGATAGGAATCGAGATGAACGCTTAGAGTCCAGTGGTTTTCATCTCAAACTAGAGTGTGATGGCTGGCACTCGGGGGGGAGGGGGGATGGCTCTCACAAAAGAGGGCTGGACTATAACTGGAATTCCCCTTGCAGAAACAACACACTGCTCGTCGGGGGTGTCTACTGTGCTACATGAGTCTTGGGATAAAATAGGCTTTCTGTTTAATAGCCACACCCTTGCTGCTCCCACCCTTTCTTTTCAAATCATACCCAAGATGTGTAAAGAAAGGGGAGAAAAACAAACAATAAGACGCACTCCAGCCCTTTTTCTCCCAGCGATATCAAATACGGTAGGGGGAGCCCGACATTTCGGGATGCAGTGCACGCAACAAAATTCATTTTATTTATTTATATGTTTACTTACCTGTAATCCTCCGTAATCCATAGTTTACTACCCCCCACCCTGCCCTCCCGCTCTCCACGTCACCGCCCGGCAGCTACTCCCACCACCGACCTCAACTGGTCACATTACTCCTTGCAAATGTCATCCTCTCGCCGGCCAAAGTAGACAGCGCCTGCAGCTGGTTCCCAAGGCTGCCCTGCCATGACGTCAGCGGGTACCCCGGAGGACCAGCCAGAATTGTCTCTCTTTCCGTACGACAGTACTTCCTCCGAACAGCTCAGATCTGCCCTTGCTGTTTGCAGACAGCTTCTAAGGTGCGGGGTATCTCCTCGCAAACCTTTCTGTGAACCTTTCAAAGACCCTGCTTAGAGCTTCCAGGGCTGCACGCTCTTCGTAGAGCCCTCCTCAATCACTTACCTCTTTCGTCAAGTGGCTGTGGCGGTACATCAGCCTCCGCCGGGATGTCCCCTGTCTGCCAGTAAAGGGCCCGCCCACCACCAGACGGGCAAGCCAACTCACTTTCGCAAGCTCATTATCTGCTCTGGGTTACGTCGCTGGGCAAACCTCTTCCCCGCATTAATAAACCCAAGGCAATTTTTTCATATCCACATCATAGAAGTTGACAAATAGCCACTTGCGAGCTAGGCGCGCTCGCTTTTCCACGAGCCAGAAGATGACACAAAAAGAAGTGTTTGACTCGCTTGTGTTTTTCCCGACGTGCTTACATGTGAATAGTGCTTATAGAGTGATTGAATGAGGCCGTGTCCCTCCACAAGTAAACGATCGGATCCCAGTGGGTGGGGCCAAAAGGGGACAGGGTGGCAACTCTCAGTGTAATGATTGCCTCCGGTGCAATCATTACACTGTGTTTTGCATCAGCCATGACGCAAAACAACGCTCGCCAATGAAAATTGGAGGCAAAGCCGCGAGATGACTTCTGGAATCGTTTCAATTCCAACAAACCCTCGTAGGACAAGAGCAGCTCATGCGCTGCTCACGTAAGGCCGAGACCTAATGCTAACATAAAAACATAAACACTGGGGCTGTAGGAAACTTCCTTGTGTGCAGATGTGCTCCTTGTGAAAGGACTAAATGCAGTCACTCAAAGTATCATTAACCAGTGGCTGAAGTAGGCTGACCCACTGCCCCATGCTGTATGATGTAAAGGGAGGAAGCAAAATGTGACTGACACAACAGCAGACCAATGGATGAAGAGAGCTGGCGGAAAGCCCCATTAAGTAAGTTTATTATACATATCACCCGGGCTGTGAAAGTCACTATTTATTTCGTTTTTCAAACAATTTGATGAGCTTCTGTGTGAAACATGGAGGCCACTGAGCACATTTTCAGTACTTTCCGAGGAGCTGATGTGGCTTATCTGAGGGCTTAGATATTGCCAGGTTCTGGAGATGTCTAAATGTGGTGGATGGTTATCACCTTCGCTCCTTTGACAGTCGGCCAGCCACCAGCCACACTCTAATTGAGGGGGACAGACTTCAAATACAACCCAAAATCGGAGTCCGCGCTTTATTTTTTTAAAATTTTCTCAACAGGATTCGTGGACCCAACACGAATTCTGATGATTAAACAAAATGCTTTTTTGGGACCCCCTGAGCAGGCCTAGGGGGCCAGGGTGTTTCTACCCTGCCCCCTTCTCTTGTTTTTCATCTTTTTTGTCCCCTTTTAATTGTGACACGGATTTATACCATTAAAAAAAAGCATGCTTTCTAGACCAAGACCTACCTTTTTGCCAAATTGTAATTATATCTATATATGGAAATTGTATTTGTAAAGCACCTACGACCCCTGATGAGGCATTGAATTGGTGTTTTCCAGTTGCCACAACCATCCCCTTCCCAACATTAACCCATAGAGTGCAGTTGTATGTTTAAGAGTGTAAACGGTAAATGCCATCACAAGTTGGTGACAAATTTCTAAATGTAATATGCCTACCACGGTTACAGAAATACACAGCACTCCTTTATAAACCACTATAATACAAGGTCCAACACTAAAGAGCATTCATGATTTTCCCAAAATGTGTTATATTAGTCGAGTATTTAGCATTACAGTCAAACAATAATTATAGTACTAAAGCATTGGCAAAATCAAATTACCACAGCGAGTATCAGGCATTACCAGGTCCCGAGATAAGATTAGCTAACTACCCCAAGACTGACGCCTATTAGCTACTATCCTAACACTTCACATAAAAATGCACGTCAAGGAAAACTCGAATACAAGTTACAGTTAGTATGCAAGGACTGTCTCAAAGTATGATACCATGTGGGTTCCATGGTAGATTTCTTGCCACTTGACAAGCAAAGAAATGTTGAGGAGCAATTCAGGAAATGATATTTTACAATGCTAAGAAATGGCTGCAATGATGCATAGGAATGTCCCTTCAGCAACCAGGGCCTTTGAAGTCCATGAAGCCTCACTGTGGCACTCTCCCTGCACACGTTCTAGATCTCTTCCGTAAAGGGACATTTCTCCGGACTCTGAAAAGTACTGCTTCATTTTTAACCGCTTCAATAACCCTGAGGGCATATGCGCCTAGATCAATGCGCATGTTGCAGAACCTGTCCCAGAGAATAGCAGTCTTCAGGTGCACCAGCATTGGCATGGAAAGGTATGTCAGTGGCCATATTTAGCAAATTGTGTACTGGCTGTTTTGGCGTTGCCCGTCTCAAGGGCCAATGTTGAGAGGGCCTTTTCTCAGACAAAAGTTTACATGGGAAGGAAAGAGCGAGCTAGAATAACCAATGACTCACTGAAGAAGTATTGTTAGTGCACTACAATAAGGTGATTTGTAGAAATGCATTTGGACCTCATATATGCAGTACATACACTGTCAATATACCATGCAGACCCTATGTAACATTGTTATGCACGTACCCTGGGGCCTTGAGGGAACTCACACATTTGGAGGTCGGGCTGAAATCTCACTTAAACAGAGAGCAGAGGCCAGGAAGAGTGACTGACAGCGCCATTAACATCTGCGACGACAGACACCATGCACAGAGCTGGACACACTACAGACACGTCTCATAGACACACGTAAAGACATCCCTATTCTCTTCACAAGCACACACCGACCCGGCAGACAGACATCCTCCTGCAGAGGTAAATTAAAAACACACACACAGCTACGTTTCTCTGCTTGACAGGCCTCCTACCTGGCAGGCTCAAGGTCAGACAATGCTACAAGCCAGCCTATGCCACAAGAAACCATTGCAATGACTGAAGCCTTTGCCTAGTCTGAGAGATGGGAACAAGGGAAAGATGGGTACAGGGGCACAGGACAGCAGGGCAGCCTTGACGTTCAACTGCCTGGGGGACATGCTTCGAACATAGGGGCAGAGGTGTGCAAGTAAACAACTTAACAGGGAGAGACGAATAAAGGGTGTGCACACATTTCTCACAGTGCACTAAGATGCAGCACAGTGTGCACAGATACTTCACAGTGCAATAAGATGCAGTGCAGTGACAGATTCCTCATGGTGTAGTAAGACGCAGTGCAGCATGCACAGGCTCCTCACAGTACAGTTAGTTGAAGTGCAGTGCACAGATCTCCTCTTTAACTCCAATGAAGCCCACAATCCCCCCAGACTGGAAGGAAAGCCCACAGAGGCCCCCGGATAGAAGAGCCCAGCTCAGCCCAAGGGCCCCGGATAGAAGAGCCCAGCTCAGCCCCAGGGCCCCGGATAGAAGAGCCCAGCTCAGCCCCAGGGCCCCTGGATAGAAAAGCCCAGCTCAGCCCCAGGGCCCCCGGATAGAAGAGCCCAGCTCAGCCCCAGGGCCCCGGATAGAAGAGCACAGCTCAGCCCCAAGGCCCCGGATAGACAAGCCCAGCTCAGCCCCAGGGCCCCTGGATAGAAAAGCCCAGCTCAGCCCCAGGGCCCCCGGATAGAAGAGCCCAACACAGCCCCAGGGCCCCGGATAGAAGAGCCCAGCTCAGCCCCAAGGCCCCCGGATAGAAGAGCCCAGCTCAGCCCCAAGGCCCCCGGATAGTAGAGCCCAGCTCAGCACCAAGGGCTCCGGATAGAAGAGCCCACGTCAGCCCCCCAAGACCCCCTGATAGATGAGTCCAGCTCAGCCCCAGGGGCCCCTTGATAGAAGAACTCAGCTCAGCCTCAGGGCCCCCGGGATAGAAGAGCCCAGCTCAGCCCCAGGGGTCCCTGGATAAAAGAGCCCAGCTCAGCCCCAGGGGTCCCCAGACAGAAGAGCCCAGCTCAGCCCCTGGGGCCACCAGACAGAAGAGCCCAGCTCAACCCCAGGGGCCCCCGGATAGAAGAGTATAGCTCATCCCCAGGGGTCCCCAGACAGAAGAGCCCAGCTCAGCCCCCAGGGCCCCAGATAGAAGAGCTCAGCTCAGCCCCAGGGGCCCCGGATAGAAGAGCCCAGTTCAGCCCCAGGACCCCGGATAGAAGAGCACAGCTCAGCCCCAGGGGTCCCTGGATAGAAGGGCCCAGCTCAGCCTCAGGGCCCCTGGATAGAAGAGCCCAGCTCAGCCCCTGGGGCCACCAGAGAGAAGAGCCCAGCTCAGCCCCAGGGGCCCCTGGATAGAAGAGCCCAGCTCAGCCCCCGGGGCCCCGGATAGAAGAGCCCAGCTCAGTCCGGCTCCTGCAGAGATTCCCTTCAGGATTATTCAGGCTATTTCTACAAACACAGCAGAAGGTGCTGACAATCTCCTACCTGAGCAGAGACCTGTGCAGACATGTCCAGGCTCATTCCTCTCCCTGGGAGGTGGGGGGGCGGGGGTGTGGGGGGAGGGGCAGATCTGGGGCCTTAGGGGGGGTCTGTGAGGGTCTGAAGATGAACCACCAGACAGGGGTCCTTCCTCCTCTACAGCAAGCTGAACACAGAAGAAAAGGCCGGAAGTGATGTCATCACCGCTGCTGGTGCTGTCTCTGCCGCCTCTGATCCGGAAGAGGAAACCCTTCTCCCTTCATCCAATGTGCAGCTCAGTGGGTTTCATCAGCAGGCGAGGAGCGCCCTCTGGTGGGCATTGACAGAACTGCCGCCTCCAGGCTCCAGGAGTGAATACATTTCACATAAACAAGCATTTATACCTGTAAAGACCTGGGATTTCAGATGTCACAGACGTGAATGGTTTTAAGGATCAGACAGTTCAAGTACAGAGCCTCACACTTGGCTGCTGTAAAAAAGTATTTATAGCTTTACTTCAGCATCTTCCAAACACTGATGTAAAGGACTTTAGAGTGCTTAAAGAAGGGTGACAACTGGAAGTTGCAGTCTGAATTTCAATTAATATATTGCGGTCAGTTTTGCAATTAAAGTGGGCAGCTTATTTATTTTTTAAATAATTTATTTGCAGGTTTTTCAAATCCAGAGTAAACAGAGGAAAATACCATGGAATTTTAAACACCAGATCAAATAAAATGTGTCATAGGTCCAGCCCTGGCAAGTGTCACACATCAGGCGTTAGACTAATGCATTTTAGTGCGGGGATCCGCATCACTGCACTAAAATGCAAAGTCACGCATCATAGCGCTGCTGCTTTCTCCTTGTGATCACCGGGCTATAGTACATTATGTTAAAGTAGCAGTCATTGGAGCAAGCAGCGGGAGCGCAGACCACACGCTGGCCAGGGTGGCCATCTATGGCAGAGTCGCTCAAATAATGCACTGAACAGACATGGGCTGAACTGTACCACTCTACACACAGCGCAGAGATAAGTATGCGCTGCCGAGTGTTAGCAGGCTGTTGGATTCCCTTCTGCGGCGGCTGCATTTATGTGACATGGCGTCAGGACTGCAACAGTGTGTCTACATCTTGAGGGGGAGACAGGAAGTTAAGTTACTCCTGAGGCGGGAGGGGCCGCGGTGCGAGCGGGCAGCCGTTACAAATTGTTTGTGTAGTTTAAGTGGCAGCCACTGCTCGCACGGCTGCCTGTGCCGAATTGGTCATGGTGCCTCATCATGCCGCCCTGCGACCGGACCGGTTCGGAGAAGAGAGGTCACAGACTGTCATCAAGGAGAGGCGGCTGCGTGGCTCACTGAGGTATTATTAAATAGATTTAAAACTATCAGCCTGACAAATACCGAGCCTGTAACTCTGCTCACTGCTCTCCAGGCTCAGGGTGGTTCCACTGTGGGTTAGGATCCATTCAGTGGATCTCTGCAGCGAGTGAAAATACAGTGATTATTCACTGGGTACCAAGTGGGTTCCCAGTCCTGCTGGCTGCGGTTTGCACTTTCCCAGCAATATGTAAGGGAGTAAATACTTGAGAACCCATACGTTGTCAACACCTTAATGCAGCAGATCGCTGCATCCTCTCCCCCCTCATGGCATCCAAACTCAGGTGAGTATCTTCTCCACTTGGGGGGGCGCCGCGATGTAGTTTCATACAACACCAGAATTGCAAGCAAAGCGCAGAGCTCCAGACCGGGAGGGCGTGTCAGGTAACGGTGCTTGCTAACCGGTCAAACATATATATTTATTACCTACTGGCGGTCGCCAGTAGGTAGTTATAGTTAGGATTTTTTTCAATGCAAAATCTCAACATTCTATTGGAAATAACTTTGGCGCCGGTTGAGGAATCTGCCTGAAAATTTCCTCAAATTTGCCTCGCGGTGCTTCGGTCCTTCCCTGAAAGTTTGGGGGGGGATTCGTCAAGCGGAGGCCAAGATAAAAGGGGGGTCCCAAAACGTGTTTTCCCCATGTTAATTTCCATAGGGCGGTGAACCTCACTTGTAGCCCGAACGGCTGAATGGATTTCCACCAAACTTGGCAAAATTGTAGGGTCTGGTAGCCCGATGTGCCTTTGCTATGTTTCAAGATATGTGTTCCATTGGATTTTGAGTAATTTAGGTTCAAAAAAATATATATATCTATGGCCGCGCCCCGGTGCGCGCACCGGGGAGCTCTCTGGGCGCGGAAAGCTGATTGGCTCTCGGGTGTCTGTAAACATTCGAAACAGTCCGGAGCGGCCGCCATCTTGTGTCTCTGTAAGATCGAGACACAAGAGGAGGCAAAAACAAAGGGGGAAATGACCATAAGGGGGCAGAGTAAACCCCCCCTGATCCCTTAGGTTTGATGTGGGGGCCATAAAAGGGCCCCGCGGGGCAAAAAAAAATGTATTTTTGTTTTCGATTTACGCGGGGGGAGCGCCCGGTACGCGCACCGGGGAACGGACCGGGGAGCGTACCATGTTAAAAACCCAGTGAAACAGTAAAATAATAATTTAAAGTGCTTAGAGGTAGTGATGCATTACTGAAGTGTGTCACAAAAGTGATGCAACTCCAGCAATGCATCCTTTCACATGGGTCAGCCCCATGTGAAAGGGCCTGCGTCAGTCTTACGCCTGCTGTGAGGCAGGCACAAGATTTTGACGCAATGGTGTCCTAAAAGTGACGCAGTGAAATCTCATAGATTTCACTGCGTCACTTCTACAACCCTTTCTTGCGTCAATACGCCCCCTTTGCATACATTACACCTGGCGCAGGTATAATGTGAAAGGGCTTGCGTCAGTCTTTTCTTACCCTTCCACCCCACCGTTCTTTTACTACAATTTCTTCACTTATCCACATTCCCCATGTTCACTCTACTTCTCCTCACTCTCGTTCCCCACACTCACCTTCTTTCAGTCCCCCTACTTCACTTCCCTTTCCCTCTCGTCCCTTTCTTTGCTTTCTCGCTCATTTTCATTTCCTCTCCTCTCTCACTGCACTCCACTTCAGTTACTCATTTTGAATTTGATAAGAATATAGCTCTTTTTTGAGAACTGGAGGTAGTTCTAAAAAGAACAGTTTTTTTTTCTTCTTTTTTTATGTTTTTTTCAGAACAAAAACAAAAACAGGGAATGCAAAACTGTTCAACAGGAGCAAAAAAAAGGGGACAAATTAGGGCTGGGGAAGGCAGCGGTGTTCTTGCCTCTTACGTGCAATGAGCTTGATGCTCTGCTCACCATAGCAAAGCAGTTCATCGCATTGCTTGCACTTTATAGTAATGTCACTAAAAACAGGTTGAATGTTCGGAATCATCTCCAATTCCGCTGCACCTCCTCTCCCTGATGTTGTGGCTCCTCCTGTAGATGTAGAGGCACCATCCCTTGGGGGATTACGTGCCAGGTCTCGGACACTCTCCCGGGCATAGTTCTGGGGGTGCCTGCGTTGGACGTGGCGAATCATTGTCGAATTGCCAAAACTGTACTTCCTTTTTGGGTCTCCTCGGGAAAGCACAGTTTGGCAGATTTTGCATTCTACTTTGGGAGCATTCACCTTTTTTAATCCTTCAGGTATTGAAAAATGTTTCCAGATAAAATGCTCCTTGATCTTGGGCTGAGGAGGCTCTTCCTCAATGAAGCCATCTGAGTCCTCACTACTGCTGGATGGTCTAGCTGCCATTCTTTCCACAAAATGGTAGGACAGAAAAAAACAGGTCTTGCTGTCTCCAAAGTGAAGGAAGAAATGAAGGAAATGGGTGGGGTTTTCATTAGTTGTAAAAAAAACTGATAACAACCAATGAAAAGAGTTATTTTAAGGTCACATGACCAGGGCTTTCATCATTTGGAAACCAAAACTGTCCTGAACCAATAAAAAGTGTTATTTTTAGGTCACATGACCCGACGCGCTTATGCTACGCGCCCCGGGGCGCGCCCAGGGGCATGCCCAGGGGCGCGTCGCGTAAGCGCATCGGATGCTTACGTTGCACGATCGTATTCGCTCGAGTGTTTCCGGGTGCGCCGTGCGTATCACGCGGACGCAGCTACGCGATACTTCACGATGATGTTTTCGTTCGCGGCAATAGCGCTAACGGGATGCTCACCGGTGCGCGCCCCGGGGCGCGCCGGAAAAGTGCGCTTTCCGGTGCGCACACCGGGGCGCGCACATGGAGCGCACCAGGGCAAAAAAAAAAAAAAAGTATTATATAAATGTACAATATAGGATTCATTATAAAAAATATTACATTTCATAGGTTTGAGGCCCTATATATAGTTAGGAATTAGAATTTAAAAAACCTATGAAATTCACTGAAAAAAACAGAGGTTTCACACCAGTTATAGTTAGGAATTAGCATTTAAAAAAACAATTAAATTCACTGAAAAAACCATAGGTTTCACACCAGTTATAGTTAGCTGGACATTTTACTGACATAAAACCATTGAAATTCCCATGTTATAGTTAGTTGGATTCACTATAACTTGCGCGCCTGCAATGCACTGCTGATGACGTCACATATTACATCACTCATGACATGGTCAGTGACATCACTCATGACATCACTGATGACACCATCCAGTGAATGTGTGTCTTTCTGAAAAATAAATATGTTTTATTTATGTATATGTAAAGGTCGATGGAAGAATAAATGTTTAAATAAGTGTCTTAATGGATGTTTTAAAAACAAAATTGATTGGTTAACTGTCTTAGTGTGTATATGTGTGTGTTAGTGAGTGAATGACTGTCTCACTAGTGTCTTTATCAGTAACTACATATGTTTTAATCTAGTATATGTGAGTATTGATGTATATAAGTGAGTATATGTGAGAGTGAGAGATTGAAAGAGTTCTTGTTTAAATAAGTATGTGTTTCTATAAGTGATTGTTTACGAGAGTAAGTATGTGTAAGTTTCCTTAGAAGTAAGGTGGTAGTGTGTGTATAGCTGTATATGCAAATAAATGGATGTTCAATAGTTTATTTCCATGTGTGATTATGTGTGTGAGTAACTTTTGGATGACTGTCGGTGTGTAACAGGATGTATAGGTGTTTCACATATATGTATGAGTGACTATATAGAACTGTTGGTGAATGAGTGGATGTGTATATAGATGGCGGAATTACTGAATTGGTTGTTGAAACTGGTATGGGTATCTCTATTTTTTTGAAAATTTTAGTTTCTATTTTTGAATATGTGTTTCAAGGGTTACATTACACTGAAAGGAGGTCTGTCACTCTGTCACAAGGATGACGTCATCAGTGATGTCATGAGTGATGTCACTGACCATGTCATGAGTGATGTAATATGTGACGTCATCAGCAGTGCATTGCAGGAGCGCAAGTTTTAGTGAGTCCAACTAACTATAACGTGGGAATTTCAATGGTTTTATGTCAGTAAAATTTCCAGCTAACTATAACTAGTGTGAAACCTATCGTTTTTTCAGTGAATATATATATATATATATATATATATATATATATATATATATATATATATATATATATATTCACTGAAAAAACCATAGGTTATAGACCATATATAGTTAGGAATTCGCATTTACAAAACCTTATTTTACTCACACAAAACCATTGAAATTCCATATATAATTAGTTGCACTAACTATATATCGCGCACCCGCAATCCACTGCTGATGATGTCACATATTACATCATTCATGACATGGTCAGTGACATCACTGATGACATCACTGATGACATCTCAAATGACATCACTGATGACATCTCAAATGACATCACTGATGACATCACTGATGACATCTCATTTGACATTACTGATCACATCACTGATGATATCATTCATGTGATAATACGATGAACCTCTTCAGACTCTAATATAACCTTAGATACAATCAGTGTAAACAGACACTCACAGACTGTCACTCATCCATGGAGTTACTCACACACCTAGTCAGTCATGCAAAGAATCAATCACACCTCCATGTCCTCAACTATACAGTTATACAAACTTTACTTATTCAAACATATACTAACACATATTTACTCTCTTATACAATCCCTGATACAAGTTCACAATGATCCATACAGCCACTCACACATTCACTGGCTCTTATGCACAGTTATTTATATATGTCAACTCTCACATGTACTGTGTTTTACATATGTACTTACTTTGACATGTAGCACTGAGATATCCATTCACTCACCAATACACTCATGCACACAGTCAACCGCCCATACAGCTGTTTCCACAAGCACTTTTGAAACCATACATCTAGTGAATCAACTGCTCACACATCTATGCACAGAGTCATACACCTCCCAGCCACCCACACACACACTCAGTCTCCCATACAAATACTTGGGCAACCAATCAATAACCCATATAGTTACTCATATAGCTACTTATCAACACATGCAACAGTTTACAGAACAACAGACATAATGATGCACAAATTAAGACAGTTTAGTCACTAACCCATGCACTCAGTGAGACACATTTAATCACTCACTCATACAGTCAGTCATGCACCTACTAAATCCTTCATCCAGACACTTATACATCCACTCATTCTTCAATATGTAAGACATATTTTAACTTTACAGAAACATACAGTCACTGGATGTTGTCATTTGAGATGTCATCAGTGATGTCATCAGTGATGTCACTGACCATGTCATGAATGATGTAATATGTGACATCATCAGCAGTGGATTGCGGGTGCGCGATATATAGTTAGTGCAACTAACTATATATGGAATTTCAATGGTTTTGTGTGAGTAAAATAAGGTTTTGTAAATGCGAATTCCTAACTATATATGGTCTATAACCTATGGTTTTTTCAGTGAATTTTCAAGGTTTTGTAAATGCTAATTCCTAACTATATATGGTCTATAACCTATGGTTTTTTCAGTGAATTTTCAAGTTTTTGTAAATGCTAATTCCTAACTATATATGGTCTATAGCCTATGGTTTTTTCAGTGAATATATATATATACATACATATATAAACATATATCATCTGTATATCTATATAAATACAAACATAAATGCATGCATACATATACTTATATGCATACAGATGCATGTTATTTACATGAAAGTTGAAAAAACACTAATAAAAACAAAGCTAAAAAGCCACCTCATTACAAACAGAATGGCTTTAACTTAAATGAGGGCGAGATCTATTGCCTTTTCAATGCTTGTTTACTTTGGTTCCATCAAGAAGGCATTCAGATGTGTCACACATTTGCCATAAATTCTGAATGTTAGCACTCTAGTTGCACATTAGATCACTGTAGTAAAGCTACTGCTCACCAGGGACGTCTGCTGCTGGTATTCAAAGTGCATGTTTCAGTCTGCATGTCAGAATTTTTTTAATGAAATAGAAGAGGATTTGAGAAGTCACTCAAAATGATCCCTAATTTTTCTTTCTGAAGCACTAATCATACTTTCTATGGCAAAATTAACCCCCTCATGTTGTTCCTTTTTAAATTGAGTGTTTTCAGACTTACCACTTCATTCCAATCAAGATGGCTTCTGGTGTGCCATACTTTTGTCATAAGTAAAACTGTTAGCGCTCTAGTTGTTCTTTAGAACACTCTGGGACATTCTGTCATTGGGCTATACTTGGGGTAACTCTGGGTGATATTTGGGCTACATTTAGGCTCTTTTGTCTCTGGTGGCCATCTTGGGAGACTGTATGTCAGAATTTTTTAATGAAATTGAAGAGGGTTTGAGAAGTCACTCAAAATGTGCCCTAATTTTTCTTTCTACAGCACTAATCATAATTCATATGGCAAAATATACCCCCTCATTTTGTTCCTTTTTAAATTAAATGTTTTAAGAGTTACCACTTTATTCCAATCAAGATGGCTTCAGGTGTGCCATACCTTTGTAATAAGTAGGACTGTTAGCGCTCTAGTTGTTCTTTAGAACACTCTGGGACAATCTGTCATTGGGCTATACTTGGGCTACATCTGGGTGATATTTGGGCTACATTTGGGCTCTTTTGTCTCTGGTGGCCATTTTGGGAGACTGCATGTCAGAATTTTTAAGTTTGAAAAGCTTTATTGAGTTGAAGAAAACAATGTAAAACATCAGTACAATAGCACAAATAAAGAGCAGTAGGAATTAAAATAATTGTGGAGAATAATGTGCCAATAAACAAGAAAGGCCCCAAAAGGGGAAAACGCTATACAAAGAAAAAATGCTTTTATAACTTTTCATTTTGTGGGGAAGGAAGAGAGAAAGAAAGAGGGAAGAAAGGGAAAAAAAGGGGGGATGGAAGGGGAACAGCAATAGAAAAATATATGGTAAGAGAAATAAAGAGGTATGAAATACAGAGAAATTCACAATAATAATAATAACAGTAATACTAAATATAACAATAACATGTGATCAAGAGGCACTTTTAGATAAAAAGTCCGTTAAAGGGGACCAAAGTAAATCACGTTTTATCAACAATGGAATAGAAGAAGCACATGCACGATCTAGTCTATGATGATGGCAGAGCAAATTCCACCAAGCATTATAAACCACGTTTGTAGTGTCTTTCCAATTAGTTGTTATAATTTGAAAAGCGATAGCTATGCAAAGATCAATAAATTTACGAGTATGGAGTGGGACATCCCAAACTGGGGCCAAACCACCCAGGAATACTGAAGAAATAACAAAGGGAACATTAGTAGACAAAATCTTATTAAGTGTAGACCAAATGTGGGACCACATAAGTTGGACCTTAGGACAAAGAAAAAACATGTGAACAAAGTCACCAGGAGTGCATGAACAGGACCAACACTTCTTAGTGTCTGACAATTTAAATTTAAACAAGTCACAGGGAGTATAAAATAATCTATTATAAAAAATAAATATAAATAAAAATATTATATGGATATAAATTAAATATTGATAAAACTGAAGTCCTTCCCCTCAATAAATTCTGTCTTCCTCACATGTTTCAGGGTTCTGGTTTCCAATGGAACTCTGGCTCTATCAAATGTCTTGGCGTTTTATATGCTAACACTATTAGAGAAACTATCAAAATTAATCACTCCGATATCCTTAAAAAGCTCTCTTCTCTAATAGAACGTTGGTCCCCTCTTTTTCTTTCCTGGTGGGGTCGTCTCTCCACTATTAAAATGATGCTCCTTCCTATTGTGAACTTCTGTCTCTCCATGCTTCCTATCTCTCTCCCCCATTTCTTTTTTAAGTCTATCAATAGTCTTTTTTCCAAATTCCTATGGAATAAGCGTAAGGCTAGAGTCTCTCTCCTCCGTCTTCAACAACCTAAACATCTTGGTGGTGTCAACTTCCCCAATATCTCACGCTTTCATTCTGCTTTTACTCTCAAGCAAATTTGGCCTTTTCTTGATACCTCGTCTCCTCCTACTAAGGATTGGAGCTCTCTGGAATTGGCTCAACTTCACCCCTTCTCCTTCCTTACTGCCTCCAATCTCACTCAACCACCTCCTAAACTACTTTCTCCTATTTTCAAACACTCCAAAGCTTTAACACTTGCCCTTTTTCGTTCATTCTCTGTACCATCTACTCTTCATATGAATACCCCACTTTGGTATAATAAATCTCTTAAATTACGCAATCGTGCGCTCTTTTGGAAGGAATGGATTGACAAAGGAATTCTTACTTATCGCCATCTTATTTCTGACAATTCCTTATTAACCTTTCCAGCACTTCGTGAATCCTTCGGTATCTCTAACAAATACTACATACACTTTCAAGAACTTCTCCCCAAACTATCCACTGTTATCCTACACAACACTCCTTCATCCTCTTCACCTCCCCTCCTTGCCTCCCCACCTAACTTTCAGGTTCCCCTTAAGGCCTCTGCTATTTATAAATTACTTTCTCCCTCACTTACTGACAGGCCTAAAACTAATCTCGAACTTATCTGGGAATCGGACCTCAATCAAACTTTCCCCTCACTTACCTGGGACTCTATTTGGTCCAAACTTCATTCCACCTCTCGTTCCGCTAGTACCACACAAACCCTTTATTTTTTTATGTCAGAATTTTTTAATGAAATAGAAAAGGATTTGAGAAGTCACTCAAAATGTGCCCTAATTTTTCATTCTGCAGCACTAATCATACTTTCTATGGCAAAATATACCCCCTCATGTTGTTTCTTTTTAAATTAAATGTTTTAAGAGTTACCACTTTATTCCAATCAAGATGGCTTCAGGTGTGCCATACCTTTGTAATAAGTAGGACTGTTAGCGCTCTAGTTGTTCTTTAGAACACTCTGGGACATTCTGTCATTGGGCTATACTTGGGCTACATCTGGGTGATATTTGGGCTACATTTGGGCTCTTTTGTCTCTGGTGGCCATTTTGGGAGACTGCATGTCAGAATGTTTTAATGAAATAGAAAAGGATTTGAGAAGTCACTCAAAATGTGCCCTAATTTTTCATTCTGCAGCACTAATCATACTTTCTATGGCAAAATATACCCCCTCATGTTGATTCTTTTTAAATGAAATGTTTTAAGAGTTACCACTTTATTCCAATCAAGATGGCTTCAGGTGTGCCATACCTTTGTAATAAGTAGGACTGTTAGCGCTCTAGTTGTTCTTTAGAACACTCTAGGAGGCTGCAGTAGAACACAAAGGAATCAACTGACAGTCTCTGTCCTTGTTGGATGTACATGTTTTACTGAGAATGTCAGACTTCATTTTCACATGACTGAGAAAGATAATGTGAATTTACAGAAAATATGCTTTCAGTTTAGCTTATAGATCCCCTTCCAAACCACTGTGGGAAAATCATGAGATATTAGTTTTCTTTCAAACAATATTCATGATATCACAGCAGAAGGTTTTTTCACATGGTAGAATCACCTTAGAACCCACCACAATTCCTAAAACGAGTATGGTACCATCAACAAATGATTTATAAAGTAACTAAAGTCCTAAAACCCTCTATTAACTACAATGCTTTTTAATGAGGTGCTATCATGTATATTGGTCCCAAGATGGCTGCCAACACTTCTTGGATGAAGTGCTGACAGCCAATCAGATCAGATGTGTGGTTAGGCTCCACCCAGATATATATCTTTTTTTGAACCTAAATTACTCAAAATCCACTGGAGCACATATATTGAGACCTAGCAAAGGCACATCGGGCTAACAGTCCCTCAATTTTGCCAAGTTTCGTGCAAATCCATTCAGCCGTTCGAGCTAAAAGTGAGGCCAACCGCCCCATGGAAATTAACATGGGAAAAACGCGTTTTGGGACCCCCCTTTTTTCTTGGCCCCCCCTTGATGAAACCCCCCCAAATTGTCAGAGGCTGCTCAGAAACAAAATGTTCCATTTTCCTGAAAATTTCAGCCAATTCCGTCCACAAACGCCAAAGTTATTAGACATAGAATTTTCAAAAATCCCATAGAGAAAAAATCCTAACTATATATACCTACTGGCGACCGCCAGTAGGTAATATATATATATATATATATATATATATATATATATATATATATATATATATATATATATATATATATATATATATATATATATATATATATATATATATATATATATATATATATATATATATATATATATATATATATTCACAGAAAAAACCATAGGTTTTAGGCCATATATAGTTAGGGATTTGCATTTACAAAACCTTATTTTACTCGCATAAAACCATTGAAATTCGCATATATAGTTAGATGCGCTAACTATATATCGCGCACCCGCAATCCACTGCTGATGATGTCACATATTACATCATTCATGACATGGTCAGTGACATCACTGATGACATCACTGATGACATCACTGATGACATCATCCAGTGGCTGTGTGTTTCTGTAAAGTTAAAATATGTCTTACATATTGAAGAATGAGTGGATGTATAAGTGTCTGGATGAAGGATTTAGTAGGTGCATGACTGACTGTATGAGAGAGTGATTAAATGTGTCTCACTGAGTGCATGGGTTAGTGACTAAACTATCTTAATTTGTGCATCATTATATCTGTTGTTCTATGAACTGCTGCATGTGTTGATCAGTAGCTATATGAGTAACTGTATGGGTTATTGATTGGTTGCCCAAGTATTTGTATGGGAGAGTGAGTGTGTGTGTGGGGGTGGCTGGGAGGAGTGTGACTCTGTGCATACATGTGTGAACAGTTTATTCACTAGATCTATGGGTTTAAAACTGCATGTGGAAACAGCTGTATGGGTGGTTGACTGTGTACGAGTGTATTGGTGAGTGAATGGATATCTCAGTGCTACATGTCAAAGTAAGTACATATGTAAAACACAGTACATGTGAAAGTTCACATATATAAATTACTGTGCATAAGAGCCAGTGAATGTGTGAGTGGCTGTATGGATCATTGTGAACTTGTATCAGGGATTGTATAAAAGAGTAAATATGTGTTAGTATATGTTTGAATAAGTAAGGTGTGTATAACTGTATAGTTGAGGATATGGAGGTGTGATTGATTCAGTGCATGACTGACTAGGTGTGTGAGTAACTCCATGGATGAGTGACAGTCTGTGAGTGTCTGTTTACTCTGAGTGTATCTAAGGTTATATTAGAGTCTGAAGAGGTTGATCGTATTATCACATGATTGATGTCATCAGTGATGTTGTCAGTGATGTCATTTGAGTTGTCATCAGTGATGTCATCAGTGATGTCACTGACCATGTCATGAATGATGTAATATGTGACATCATCAGCAGTGGATTGCGGGTGCGCGATATATAGTTAGCGCATCTAACTATATATGCGAATTTCAATGGTTTTATGCGAGTAAAATAAGGTTTTGTAAATGCAAATCCCTAACTATATATGGCCTAAAACCTATGGTTTTTTCTGTGAATTTCAATGGTTTTTTAATACCAAATATCAAATGCTGTCAAATGTCAAGTACATGATAGGTAAAAACATTTTCGTGTTTATGCACGCTGATGTGCTTTGAACGCTGCCCCTCCTCCCCCCCCTCTTTTCTCTTAGCAGTACTCTCTCTTTGCAGATAGTGAAGGGTAGTTAACGCAGGCCTTTGCCCCCGTTGTAATCCGTCGTGCCTGCTTCTCTCTCTATTTGATTGATTGCTATCCAAGCATTTACTGTTTTAGAATTGGTTCTCTTTGGTTCATTCTGTATTTACAAACAAGCACAGAGTCGCAATCCTCTGTTTAGTCTTTGCAGATAGTGAAAAATAGTTTAAAAAAACAAAAGGAATCGAGCAAAATCAGTAGGCCACTAATGGGATCTGTTTTTGACCTCGCTAAAATAGAAACATTAAGAACAACCCCTCATGAGAAATACGAAACTAGTAAGATGAACTTAGCTCCACACCATGATGGCTGCAAGACAGCTCGACTCTGCCGCCCACCCCACCCCACCCAAAATAACGACAAACCCTATGCAAATATTATAAATATATACAACACACCAGCAAAGTAACAGGGTAAAACATTTTATTAAATAACTATTTACATAACTATTTTATATTTTTTGTTGCCCGATCCGGCTAGCTCAATCGATCCAGCATGAAACTCATGCACTCTGATAGCAAGCGTTGCTGCTGATGCTATGCAGACCAAAACTGGTTTTCAGTTTGTACATTCTTCTACATTTTTCCATCCAAGGCTGGTTGACAGTTTGTAGAACGATGGCTTCAGATTTTCAACATACGGTGTGGTGGCGCGGACTGGGAGGGGGCGCTTGGCTCCTGCCCCCTCCCCAAGTAAGATTTTCATACGTGAGTGTACGTTCATGGTTTTGTCCCCTGAGTTGCTTCGATGTCACTGCCATGCTCAAATGGCATAAGTCCTGGATGTTGGGTGCCATAGTTCAGAGTTCTGAGCAGCGCTTGTAACACTGTCTAAAGCTTATTTGCACCTACTGCAGCTTCACTATTCTCAAAGTAAGTGAGGGCCGTTTGTGGACCTGACTGCATTGTTAAACAATGTGATGCGGTGCCCCCCTGAACCGCTTGACGGAGGCCCCCGAGGGGCGGTGAGATGGCACTTAGCTCCTGCCCCCTCCCCAAGACGTGTTGCCCTGGTGTGGCCTGAGATCGCCCCCGACATAGGCGGCCGGCTCCCGGGGTCCGGCGGAACTTTTTGCCTTTTGATGACTCTTCCATTCTGGACCTTGTCCCACAATCCGTTTGACCTGAAGACACGCTGTAGTGGGGCGCCCCTTTACCGTTTCAGTTGCCATTCCGCCCGCTTTTGCTACACTGTGCCTCTTCCGCCATTCAGCTGTTTACCGCCCGCTCTTGCGACTACAGCGTCTCGCTCACCATGTAGTTGAGTTGCTCCCGCTCTTGCGATGCAACGATAGGCGGCTGCCACAGGACTCTCAAAATGGCGGCCGGCTCTTCAGATTTGGGCGTGGTCCACTAAAATGGCCCTGGGACACCTTGGAACTCGGACGCTTGCCTGATAGGGCTTGGGTCCCATTCTCGAAAGCGTCCCCTCAGCCTTGAAGATGCTACAAAAGTCTTGGGGGCCCCCGACTCCCGCAGGCTTCTGGTGGGGAGCGGCTGCCATGATTGCTCGTGGAATGGCCACGACTGAGCTACGAGATGGTGGTGCTCTCATGCTGACGCCAGCTTCAGTCTGAAACATCCAGAAACACTGTAGACTACCAATTCGATCAGTTCCGGTAGCGCCCCAACATGACCCGGTAGAGAAGAACTTGCCCTCCCCTCTTTGATTGATGGTTCTTGTTGCCTGTCCCTTCTGTTGTCATTTAACAGAACTTTTTAGACTGCTGAAAGGGGTTGTGTTCCGAACGCTGGTTGGTGGAGACATTTTGACTATATTCTGGACCTACGTTGTCGCGTAATGCGTTATATGACACGCCGCGTTAGCGCACCCGGAAGTGCTCCGGTGCGCGAAGCGCAGCTTCCCGGAAGCGATCCGGGGCGCGGCGCGCAGTGCGTAACGTAAGCATAACAGGTCATGTGACTTGTTAATAAAACTTTTCATTGGTTCATTTTACTTTTGTTATTTTAATGATGAAAGGCTTGGTCATATGAGCTAAAAATTACGCTTTTTATTGGTTTCGAACATTATTTTTTCTTAAACATATATGTTATAATGTTCCAGGCTAATGTACTTTCCCGGAAAATTTACAACTGTCCTGCAAGTAAAATATATTCCTTTTTCGAGAAAAAGGGCGTTTCTTCGTCCCATGACGGAGCCGTTGAGTAAAAGAGGCTCGGCCTGCTGTCTTACTCGCCGATACGCCTGATTATCAGATTCTTATCGATCACTTTATGTTGCAGGAGTGGAAAACACAACTGCCCTTGACCATTTATCTTTACTGCGTTCCTGCGTATTATACCTTTTATCCGTCATGTAATTGGACTGCTTTATTTCACTTGCCTTTTACTGATTCGAAAACAGTGACTAAAATTAAAAACGTTACCAATGTAAATACTACTACCATGTTTTGTTTTAAAAACCTTTATTGTGAAAATGTCAGTATACAAATACGGGCCTATAACCACGTGGGCCGGCCACGGAGCAAACTGAAATCGTATATGATGAGGAGACATTTACATTGTAGAGGAACGTAACGAGCGGGCCATTAGGTTGCAAGAACTAAGGTGTCTAAGAGTTGCGGAATCGGTGGACGTACATTTTGTAATTAAAATACGACAGGGCCACTTTCAATAAAATTATCTAGATATACATTTGCGGGCAAGTACCATGGGTGACGTTAATTCGAACTTTCAATAGTACAGTAATCAATAACACATCAGAACTTAATATCAATAGGGATGTCGAAATATTCAATCAATTCTCGTCCCCGCCCGCCATGTGCTTCAAAACTGCATTCATATCTCGTGATATCAAGGTTGTTCAACCAGTACACAACAAGGAGTTACGAGTCCCATTTATACCGGCGCCATTTTGGGTGAGGCCGGGCTGGTCCAGGATATAGTCAAAATGTCTCCACCAACCAGCGGCCGGACCAGAACCCCTTTCGGCCCTTTATGCTACAAGATGGTGTCTTCCATTCAGAAAATATTGTTGGCAGCATTTTGAAAGGAAAGATAAACAGCCGTTCTCCTAGTGAGTCTCACATTGTTACATTTAGGAAAAATGTTGAAGAGTAGTATGTTGAAAATCTGAAGCCATTGTTCTACAAACTCTCAACCAGCCTTGGATGGAAAAAAAAATCCTGAAGAATGTACAAACTGAAAACCAATTTTTGTCTGTATAGCATCAACAGCAACGCTTGACTCAGCTTTGTGTGAAGCCGCCATTTTGATTCAATCAATAACGTCCCCCTGCACACATTCAGGGACCTGGTTGTGCCTTCAGGTCAAACGGATTGTGGGACAAGATACAGAAAGGAAAAGGAAAAAAGTTCCGCCAGACCCCGGGAGCCGGCCGCCTATGTCATGGGCGATCTTTGGCCACACCAGGGCGATAGTGAAGCTGCAGCAGGTGCAAATAAGCTTCAGACAGTGTTACAAGCACTGCTCAGAACTCTCAACTATGACACCACCTCGGTGCCATCCGGATCTTGGCGCCTTGTGCTGGTTCCGGCCTATTCGCACATCGGTCCGCTACTGACACCACCTCACAGGCCAACGGGGCACCCCACGCCGACTTTCGGCGCAGCATTGTAGGATGGCCACACCAGTGCGGCAACTTGCTAAACACCACCTCAGTGCCATCCAGATCACGGCGCATTGTGCTGCCTTCGGCCTACTGTAGCCGCAAGTGCGAACGCAACTCAACTGGATAGCGAGTGAAACACCAAGGGGCGCCCCACTGCAGCCGAGGAGCCTCCATCTTGGGGGCGACGCACAGCATCACATTGCTTTCCAATGCAGTCAGATCCTCAAACAGCCCCCACTGACTGACGCGACCTCACAGGCCAACGGGGCGCCCCACGACAACTTTCGGCGCAGCATTGTAGGATAGCCATACCAGTGCAGCAACTTGCTGGACACCACCTCGGTGCCATCCGGATCTTGGCGCGTTGTGCTGCCGTCGGCCTATTCGCACATCGGTCCGCTACTGACGCCGCCTCAGGTGCCAACGGATTTTCTACGCTTTTTATAGCCCTATGCCGCATAACAGGTCATGTGACTTGTTTATAAAACTTTTCCTTGGTTCATTTTACTTTTGGTTTCCTAATGATGGAAGGCTTGGTCATATGACCTAAAAATAACACTTTTCATTGGTTTAGAACATTTTTTTTTCCAAAACGATGAAAGCCCCACCTTGTTTCTGGATGTTTCAGACTGAAGCTGGCGTCGGCATGAAAGCACCACCATCTCGTGGCTCCGTCGTGGTCATTCCGCGAGCAATCATGGCAGCCGCTACCCACCGGAAGCCTGCAGGAGTCGAGGGCCCCCAAGACTTTTGTAGAATCTTCACGGCTGAGGGGACGCTTTCGAGAATGGGGTCCAAGACCTAGCAGACAAGCGTCCGAGTTCCAAGGTGTCCCAGGGCCATTTTAGTGGACCAGGCCCAAAAAGGAAAGAGCCTGCCGCCATTTTGAGAGTCCTGTGGCAGCCGCCTTTTGCTGAACCGCAAGAGTAGGCGCAACTCAGCTGAATGGCGGATTTTGGCACAGTGTACCAAAAGCGGGCGGAATGGCAACTGAAACGGTAAAGGGGCGCCCCACTACAGCACACGAGCCGCCACCTGGGGAGGCCCGTTCACGCCGCCTCCCCCCCCCCTCCCCCGGGGCGCCCCACGCCGTTTTTCGGAGCAGCATTATAGGATACAAAAACCAGTGCGGCAGTTTACTGGACATCACCTGGGTACCATCCACATCTCACCGCGTTCTGCTGCCTTGGAACTATTCGCACAACAGACCGCTACTGACAAGGCCTCCCCAGGGACGCCCCACGCCATTTTTCGGAGCTGCATTGTAGGATACCAAAAACCAGTGCGGCACCCAGGTGACATCACCTGGGTGCCGTCCAGAACTCAGCTCGTTGTGCTGCCTTGGGACTATTCGCACAAAACACAGCTACTGTCCATTGTTGCTTCTTTTTACAAAAAAATGTTTAAATGTGTTTACTGTTTTTGTTGCGTTGTATATATTTATAAGTTATTAAAGTTTTATAATCCTACTACTTTGTTGAAGTGCTATATATTATTAATGTGACACATAATTGTAAAAACTTTGATGTACAAAGAGGCATCCCTGGAATCTTCCGCTTCAGGCTCGGTCCCACACACCCTCACAGTGAGAATCCCCTTCCCAAGCACAATACAGGATGGTTATCAGATAGTAGGAACCCGTATTGTGTGACGGATCTCATGGGGTGGGGGCCTTCATCTACTGTAACTCCTTTGAAGAGGGGTGATTCTCATACATGCCAACATTTCAGAAGAGCAAAGTGGGAGATTTAAAAAAAAAAAAATCGGGAGAATGGGGCCTTGAATCGGGTTATTGTCATGTGTGGGCTTTGGAAGTGTGCTGCTGCAGGATCGGACATTTCAAACTCAAATGCACGTTCTTTTTCTTACCTTTCCGAAGCATGGAGCGCAATAGCAAGCAGAGAAAGGGTGATGCAAGTGTTGAACACTGCCTGGCCTGGCAAGTTGCTGGCAGTGCCACCCGCCCCACCCCCCGCCCGCTCCTGAAACAGGGCACACACACCGCCGCCCCGAGTACTTCACAGATCTTTAAAAGACCATGCGCTTGTTAATGAGGCTTAAATGGTTTATCACCCCTTCTAGAGCCCCTGCATCGGCCCTCTGACGTTTCCTGGAAGAATTAGCACGTTACACAATACCAAGCCCTGTCAGCTGAAACCCCCGAGGAATCGGGTTTTTGCTTGCAGGAATCGGGAGGCGGGAGACTAGCACTGAAATCGGTAGTCTCACGCCTGAATCGGAAGGGTTGGCAGGTCTGGATTCTCCACAGCTGGGGCCATAAACTACATCCGCAGGGCTAGGTGATAGCCTGGGACCGGCCTGGACAATGGGACACAGAGGAAGAGGAGTGTCAGAGGGTGCGGTAGTGAATAGGGTGAAAGAAAGGTGTCGGGCGGGCACGGGGTGTGATTCTCAGGGAAGAGCAGCGCAGATGGGGGGAGGTTTATGGCCCATGCATGAGAGAGAGAGCGGGGGTGACCAGTGCGTGGGGGAGATGCTTGCAAGGGTGGGGAGCCGTGCTGAGAATCGACGGCGTGCAGAGAGTGGGTCTGGTCAAGGCATCTAAAATGGCTGCTGTGCACGACAAAATTGTGGCATTGGAAAAAAGGCAAGATGGCGCAGACAATGTTTATTAATAAGGATTAATTTATAACAATTATTTTTAACAAAATATTTAATCGCAGTGACAAAATGGCGGTCAACACTTCCTGATTTCCATCGAATCGAACGTTAACAGACGTCACGCAGCAAAAAAAAAAAACGCTCACGCACAGCCGCTGGAAGACATGTATTAACATATATGAGCCTCCTCAGCCACCCTCAGAAAACATAAGGGATCAGGATACGTCTCTCGTACCCCCTTATACCTAGTAATTTAATTAAATCGAAACACAAAATGGCGAATTCCCGTTTCGCTACCAGTTTGCGGCCCGGTTCGCGATCCGGGAAGCGCTTCTACCGTGAAAAATCAAAATTTTTTTATTTTCCCCACGGGACCCTTTAATACCCCAACATCATTCCTAGGGGGTCAAGAGGGGTCTACCTTGCCCCTTTTCATTAAATTCCCCCTTCGTTTTTCACCTCTTCTTGTCTCTCGATCCTACCGAGAGACAAGATGGCGGCCGCACCGGACTGTTTAGAATGTTGACAGACACCGGTGAGCCAATCAGCATCGCTTCGCAAAGCTCCGTGACGCGAAAAGTACGCGATCTGGAGCGCTATCTGGGACGCTGTCACAGATATATAAATTTTTTAAAACGTTAATTTCTCAAAATCCACTGGAGCACATATATTGAGACCCAGCAAAGGCACATCGGGCTAACAGTCCCTACAATTTTGCCAAGTTTCGTGCAAATCCATTCAGCCGTTCGAGCTAAAAGTGAAGCCAAACGCCCTATGGAAATTAACATGGGAAAAACGCGTTTTGGGACCCCCCTTTTTTCTCGCCCCCCCCTTGACGAAACCCCCCCAAATTTTCAAGGGCCGCTCAGAAACAGAATGTGCCATTTTCCTGAAAATTTCAGCCGATTCCGTCCACAAACGCCAAAGTTATTAGACATAGAATTTTCAAAAGTTCCATAGAGAATTAATCCTAACTATATATACCTACTGGCTATCGCCAGTAGGTAATATATATATATATATATATAATGAACAAGGCAGCAGTGGCTGCTGAAACGCGTAGATTTTTTTCCTCGTTTAAATAGCCCAAAGGTATTTTTGAATCTTGCCTGGAGTGCCGGATGATTACTTGTTGAACTGTGGATAATCTTATATATGAAATATATAATATATATATATGTATATATGTAACCAAAAACGCCCAGAAGCTTGAGGCCGAACAGCACTGCAGGTGAGTAACAACTCTATTTAAACCAAGCAGGCAGCTTAATATCCCTTTGAAGTCCATGGCCGTTTCGATGCCGCTGTTTGCATCTCCTCAGAGGCCGTGTCAGCGGAGGTGATTAGTGGCTACCACATCTCCCCTGCGTGTTTCCATAATAGGGGGCTTTCAGTGCTCCTCCTTTGGTGGCAGTTCATTTTTAAATGCACGCTGGGATTTGAGGTCTCATTTTGCCAATTAACGTCCTCAAGTGGGTTACCTCCGCTGCAGCTAATTATGGACAATTCTTCTCGGCCCTTCATTGAGCCTTGGATGAGACTCTGTTGGCTTCATTAAAGGTTCCATGCAGCTTCAGAAAGAGGAAGCTTCCTCTCTCCTAATGCCCATTGGTTGCGGGCAGTGCGATCCCTCTGTGGTCTGGAACCACCGCATAACATGTAACCAAAAACGCCCTGAAGCTTGAGGCCGCACAGCAATGCAGGTGAGTAACAACTCTATTTAAACCAAGCAGGCAGCTCCCTTTGAAGTCCATGGCCTGATGCGTTTCGATGCCGCTGTTAATTAGACAGGGCTGCACGCTCCTCGTGGAGCCCTCCTCAATCACTTACCTCTTTCGTCAAGTCGCTGTGGCGGTAGCTCAGCCTCCGCCGGGATGTCCCCTGTTTGCCAGTAAAGGGCTCGCCCACCACGGGACGGGCAAACCAACTCACAGACGTCAATGTATTTCGCAAGCTCATTTTCAGCTCGGGGTTACGACGCTGGTCAAACCTCTTTCCAGTATTAATAAACCCAAGGCAATTTTTCCATATCCGCATCAGAGAAGTTGATACATAGGCACTTCCGAGCTAGGCGCGCTCGCTTTTCCATGAGCCAAAAGATGACACAGAAAATAGTTTGGCTCGCTTGTGTTTTTCCCGATGTGCTTACATGTAAATAGTGCTTACAGAGTAATTGAATGAGGCCATGCCCCTCCGCAAGTAAACGATCGGATCCCGGTGGGCGGGTGGCCAAAAGTGGACTGGGTGGCAACCCTCAGCGTAAGGATTGCCTCCGGTGAAATCATTATACTGTGTTTTGCATCAGCCATGACGCAAAACGATGCACACCAATGAAAATTGGAGGCGAAGCCGCGAGATGCCTTCTGGAAACGTTTCAATTCCAAGACCCACTGCCCCATGCTGTGTGCTGTAAAGGGAGGAAGCAAAATGTGACTGACACAACAGCAGACCAATGGATGAAGAGAGCTGGCGGAAAGCCCCATTAAGTAAGTGTATTATACATATCATGTTTGTAAAACAAAAATGTCTTGGCTAACACCAGCACTAAATAAACAAAAAGTCAACCCCGCTATCTCGTGAAAAAAACTACCAGTCTGTGAAAGTCATTATTTATTTAGTTTTTCAAATAATTTGCTGAGCTTCTGTGTGAAACATGGAGGCCACTGAGCACATTTTCAGTACTTTCCGAGGAGCTGATGTGGCTTATCTGAGGGTTTAGATATTTCCAGGTTCTGGAGATGTCTAAATGTGGTGGATGGTTATCACCTTCGCTACTTTGACATTCGGCCGGCCACCAGCCACACTCTAAATGAGGGGGAAAGACTTCAAATACAACTCAAAATCAGAGTCTGCGCTTTATTTAAAAAAAAAATGTTATCAGCAGGATTGGTGCACCCAGCTCGAATTTTGCTGATTAAAAAGAAAATGCTTTTTTGGGACCCCTTGAGCAGGCCTAGGGGGTCAGGGTGTTTTTACCCTGCCCCCTTTTCTTCTTTTTCATATTTATTCCCCCCTTTTGCTTGTAACTCGGTTACCAAGTCACAAGATGGCTGCCAACACGTCCTGGTTTGGAGTGTTGACAGCCAATCAGAGTGAAACTCGTGCCCAGGAGGGTTCGCGAATCCTCCTCGGTACTCAGTTATCGAAATTTTTATTTTTTAAATTTCTCAGCAACTACTGAACGGATTTATACCATTAAAAAAAAAGCATGCTTTCTAGATCAAGACCTACCTTTTTGCCAAATTGTAATTATATCTATATATGGAAATTGTATTTATAAAGCACCTCAACCCCTGATGAGGCATTGAATTGGTGTTTTCCAGTTCCCACAACCATCCCCTTCCCAACATTAAACCACAGAGTGCAGTTGTATGTTTAAGAGTGTAAACGGTAAATGCCATCACAAGTTGGTGACAAATTTCTAAATGTAATATGCCTACCACGGTTACAGAAATACACAGCACTCCCTTCATAAGCCACTATAATACAAGGCCCAACACTAAAGAGCATTCATGATTTTTCCAAAATGTGTTATAATAGTCGAGTAGTTAGCATTACGGTCAAACAATAATAATAGTAATAAAGCAATGGCAAAATCAAATTACCACAGCGAGTATCAGGCATTACCAGGTCCCGAAATAAGATTAGCTAACCACCCCAAGACTGACGCCTATGAGCTACTATCCTAACACTTCACATAAAAATGCACGTCAAGGAAAACTCTAACACAAGTTACAGTTAGTATGCAAGGACAGTCTCAAGGAATGATACCATGTGGGTTCCATGTTAGATTTCTTGCCACTTGACAAGTAAAGAAATGTTGAGGAGCAATTCAGGAAATGTTATTTTACAATGCTAAGAAATGGCTGCAATGATGCATAGGAATGTCCCTTCAGCAACCAGGGCCTTTGAAGTCCATGAAGCCTCCCTGTGGCACTCTCGCTGAGCACGTTCTAGATCTCTTCCGTAAAGGGACATTTCTCCGGACTCTGAAAAGTACTGCTTCATTTTTGACCGATTCAATAACTCTGACGGCATATGCGCCTAGTTCAATGCGCATGTTGCAGAACCTGTCCCAGAGAATAGCAGTCTTCAGGTGCACCAGCATTGGCATGGAAAGGTATGTCAGGGGCCATATTTAGCAAATTGTGTCCTGGCTGTTTCAAGTGCCAATGTTGAGAGGGCCTTTTCCCAGATAAAAGTTAACATGGGAAGGAAAGAGTGGGCAAGAATGACCAAAGACTCACTGAAGAAGTATTGAATGGTGCACTACAGTAAGGTGATTTGTAGAAATGCATTTGGACCTCATATATGCGGTACATACACTGTCTGTATACCATGCAGTACAGAAATAAAGCATTAATAAAAGCTAAACATTCCTTAAACACGGAAAAACACTGCTTCTGCTGTTTTTAATGACGCAAAAATGTGTAACCACCAATAACCAATGTTTTTTAAGGTATTGAAATCACTGAAAAACACCGAAGAAAAGAACCAAAAATAGAAACTGAAAACAGGGAAGCCTAATCATAGTACACTCCTCATCAATGCATGATGAGAGAGTGACGCGACCCTATGCTGCATTGGTATACACGTACTGCTGGGTACTTGGGGAAACTCACACATTTGGAGGTCGGGCTGAAGTCTTACTCAAACAGCAGAGGCCAGGAAGAGTGACGGGCAGCGCCATCAACATCTGCGATGACAGACACCCTGCACAGAGCTGGACACACTACAGACACGCCTCATAGACACACGCAAAGACATCCCTTTTCTCTTCACAAGTACACACCGACCCTACAGACACACATCCCCCTCCAGAGGTCCATTAAAAACACACACACAGCTATGTTTCTCTGCTTGACAGGCCTCCTACCTGGCAGGCTCAAGGTCAGACAATGCTACAAGCCAGCCTATGCCACAAGAAACCATTGCAATGACTGAAGCCTTTGCCTAGTCTGAGAGATGGAAACAAGGGAAAGATGGGTACAGGGGCACAGGCGAGCAGGGCAGCCTTGACATCAACTGCGTGGGGGACATGCTGCGAACATAGGGATAGAGTAGGGCAAATAAAACATTTAACAGAGAGAGACGTAGGGTGTGCACACATTTCTCACAGTGCACTAAGAAGCAGCACAGTGTGCATAGATACTTCACGGTGCAAGAAGATGCTGTGTAGTGTACAGATTTCCCATTGTGAAGATCGATCTACTGCAATGCAGTGCCACAGAGTCCTCACAGTGCAGTGTGATGCAGTGCACAGATCTTTCATTGAGCAGTAAGATGCAATGCAGTGGCACAGATTCCTCCTAGTGCAGCAAGATGCAGTGCAGCATGCACAGATTGCTCAAAGTGCAGTAAGATGAAGGACAATGTGCACAGACTCCTCAGTGCAGTAAGATGCAGTACAGTGGGCAGATTCATCCTAGTGCAGTCAGATGCAGTGCAGTGTACAGTTTCCTCAAAGTGCAGTAAGATGCAGTGCCCACAGATTTCTCATAGTGCTGTAAGATGCAGTGCAGTGTGTATAAATTAATCAGGGCAGTAGATGCAGTGCACAGATGTCTCATAGTGCAGTAAGATGCAGTGCAGTGTGTATAAATTCCTCACACTGTTGTAAGAAGCGCTGCAGTGTACAAAGATTTCTCAAAGTGCAGTAAGATGCAGTGCACAGATTCTATATAGCACAGTAAGATGCAGTGTAGTGACAGATCCCTCACAGTGCAGTAAAATGTGATGTAGTGTGCACAGATTATTCATAGTGTAGTAAGATGCAATGCAGTGTGTACAGATTCCTCATGGTGCAGTAAGATGCAGTGCAGTGCACAGATCCACTCTTTATCACAAATGATGATTACATACACCCCCAGGGCCAGAAGGAAAGCCCCCCAGGGGCCCCCAGATAGAAGCGCCCAGCTCAGCCCCAGAGGCCTCCGGATAAAAGAGCCCAGCTCAACCCCAGGGGCTCCTGGATAGAAGAGTCCAGCTCAGCCCCAGGGGCCTCCAGATAGTGTGTAATGTAATGTAAAAAGAATTTATAAAGCGCAGCTAACACCCAACGGTTTCTTGGCGCTAAAGCAAAAGGAGACTGGCAATCCGAGGGGTTATAAGCATTACAAAACAAGTGAGTTTTGAGGAGGGACCTAAAGTGGATGTAGGAGGGGGGTTGTCTCAGGCTCAGCGGGAGGGCGTTCCAGTGTGATGGGGCGAGGAATGAGAACCTTAGTCCACCCAGTTTTTTACGTTTGAAGGTAGGGGTCCGGAGTAAGGCCAGATGAGAAGAGCGAAGGTTACGACAGGGGACATATGAGTGAAGTAAAGATGAAATGAAAGAAGGGCCCATGCCTGCAAGTGATTTAAAAGAGATGCACCCCAGTTTGAATTTGCAACGTTCAGATACCGGGAGCCAGTGAAGGAATTTTAACAAGGGGCGGACATGTTGGTGTTTGGGCTGATGGTAGATAAGCCATGACGCCTGGTTTTGTACGAGTTGTAACTTCTTCAGTTGATAGGCTGGAATGCCAAAATAGAGCGAGTTGACATAGTCTAACCTGGAGATGACTAGGGCCAGCAAGACCAAGGTAAGAGCCTTGGTGGTCAAAAAGCGTGCAATCTTTCGGATTTTCCTTAGCTGGAAAAAACTAAAAGAGACCACTGCGTTAATCTGGGGCTTCATAGTGAGGTCATTGCTGACAATGATCCTAAGGCTCTTTACAGAGTTGACAGGGTTAGGGGGAAGACCCAGCCTCACGGGCCAGAAGGTGGATTTCCAGGGGTTAGAGGCTCCCCCGACAAGCAATAATTCTGTCTTGCCGAGGTTAAGTTTCAGATGGTTCACCCCCATCCAGTCACTGATGTGACAGAGGGTGGTTTGGAAATTATCGATAGAGTGGTCCGAGGAGCTGATATCGAAAACCAACTGAATATCGTCCGCGTAATTAAATGCTGTGACACCGCAGCCGCGTAAGGACCGAATGAGGGGAGTGAGGTATAAATTAAAAAGAAGGGGAGATAAGGAGGAGCCCTGTGGGACGCCGCAGGTTAGTTCGACCTCATCGGCAGCAAACTGAGAGAGCCGAACCGCTTGGCGGCGATTGCTCAGAAAGGAGCGAACCCAGTCAAGGGCGGTGCCCCGGATGCCAGCCTCTCTGACACGGTCGACCAGGATGTTATGGTCGACCGTGTCAAAGGCGGCCGATAAGTCCAGGAGCACCAACGCCTGGCTGGTGTTGGAATCAGCCCCTCTCCGCAGCTCCTCCATAACTGAAAGTATAACCGATTCCGTAGAGTGGTTGGGTCGAAATCCAGCTTGTTGAGGATCGAGGAAGTGAGAGTCTTCAATAAAAGCGCTCAGGATGTTAGTAACATGAGACTCAATGACTTTGCTGAGGTAGGGAAGGAGGGATATAGGGCGGTAATTACTCATAACCGTAGGGTCTGCCGTGGGTTTCTTCAGAATGGGCACAACCTCTGCCCTTTTGAATGACCAGGGAACTAGGCCAGAAGAGAGAGAGTTGTTCAGCAGCGCTAATGGGGGGGAAGGGCAGGCTGTAAAGGCCTCCCGGAGGATCAGGGGAGGGCAGCAGTCCATGGGGGATCCGGAGGCGACCTTTTTTGAGAGGGCGAGAAGCTCCGTATCCGAGATTGGAGGAATCTGTGTCAGCTGCATGGCGTTAGAAAAGTGCAGGGAAGGGTCGGGTTCAGGAGGGTGGGGCGGGGTTAAGGAAAGAATACTGTTTTTAATATTGGTGATTTTTCCCACAAAAAAACCATTTAAAGAATCACAGAGTGCACGAGAGGGAAGGGGCTTAATGGTAACCCTATCTGGGTTTGACAATTCTTCCACAATGGAGAAAATATCCTTGGTTCTAGTGGAGGAGTCAGCGATTTTGTTGGAGAAATAAGTGGTCTTAGCTTGTAGGACCGCTAATTTGTATTCCTTAAGCAGGGATGTAAATCGTGTTTTCGTGTCGGGGGCGTAGCTGCATCGCCACCGGCGCTCAGCCTGCCTGAGGCCCAATTTCAGGGCTTTGAGATCCTCGGTGAACCACTTTTGAGCATCATGCAAGCGCTTAATTTTAATCTGTCTGAGTGGAGCCAGTGTCGCTTGCTGATTCTAGCCAGTGTGTGAGGGCGGAGGCTTGGGCATCGATGGATCCAAGATAGGCGGGAGTGGAGGATTGGAGTAATGTGACAAATTCACCGAGATCGGTTCTGTTCCAATTCCAGGCCGACAGGTTGCCTTCCAGGACTCTGCTAGGGCTTGGAGCAATCACGAGGGAAAAGGAGATCATAAAATGGTCTGACCATAGGCAAGGTGAGATTGAGAGTTTGGTTATATCCAGGTTAGAGATCAGTTCATGCTGACAAGAAGATCGGAGAATGCAGCGGAACAAACACTCTCTTTATCGTCGAAAGGCCAATAGTTAAAATCGCCTAAGATTAAAAGTTTGGAGTTGTTAATGACAAGTTGGGAGATCATGTCTCCGAACATTGTAGGGAAATTGGGCATGGACTGAGGGGGACAGTAGACTAGGACGCAGATGAGCTGGGTCACTGGGAAATCAAGCTTCAGCACGAGATGTTCAACCAAGGGAATATTGACCACAGTCAGGGCGGAGAATCTTATAAAGTTCTTAGCAATCGCTGCAACCCCACCTCCTGATTTACCAGATGGTCTGTTCGCTTGAATGATGTAGTAACCAGTGGGGATTGCCGCAAGATCGTCAGGGGCGGACTCCTCATTGAGCCAGGTTTCAGTTAGTAATAATATGTCCGGTTTCTCAGAATCTAGCTGAGCAAAGATTTCCAACTGGTGTTTTACCAGTGAGCGTGTATTAAGGTAAATGACTTTTAGGTTCAAATTAAGAAGCCTATTAATAGTAGGAAAACTGGAGGCTGGCGGGGAGACTGGATGTTTAGGGGTTTCTATCTCGGGAAAGGTGTCTCTGCAGCAAAAAATTCCCATTGACTCAAGGCTGGACGGGAGTGCTTGGGGTATAGGGTAGCATGAGTGTAGGCGAATCAAATCAGCAGTAGTGTATTTGATAGAGCCGACAGGGGGACATGCTCCGTGCCCCGGTCGGCCGCGGACTGGCACAGACGCGCTCGTCCGCTGTGCGTCCGAGGTAAGCACATTTTTATAGGAGGTAGTCGGGGCGTGGCCTCGTGTGAGTGGGCGTGGCCTGTGGTCAGGTTCGAAGATGGCACCAAGGAAAGATTTCCCTCGCCCGCGGCAGCGTTAACCTCCGCTGCGCGGGAGTAGCTAAGTGGGAGTAAGTGCCCAGAGAAGCAAGAAGCAGGTAGGAATAAGTTTTAAAATCAATTCAGAGTTTCAAAGTTACTTTTTAAAAATACAACAAACATTCGCTCCCGGCTGTGCCTCAGGAGTGTCAGGGTCCTAGGCCCAGAAGAGCCCAGCTCAGCTCCAGGGGCCCCCGGATAGAAGAACCCAGCTCAGCCCAAGGCCCCCGATTAAAAGAGCCCAGCTCAGCCCCAGGGGCCCCCAGATGGAAGAGCCCAGCTCAGCCCCATGGCCCCGGGATAGAAGAGCCCAGCTGAGCCCCAGGGGCCCCCGGAAAGAAAAGCCCAGCTCAGCCCCAGGGGCCCCAGATAGAAGAGCCCAGCTGAGCCCCAGGGGCCCTGGATAGAAGAACCCAGGATAGAAGAGCCAGCTCAGCCCCAGAGGCCCCAGGATAGAAGAGCCAGCTCAGCCCCAGGGGGCCCCAGATAGAAGAGCCCAGCTCAGCCCCTGGGCCCCCCGGATAGAAGACTCCAGCTCAGCCCGGCTCCTACAGAGATTGCCTCCAGGATTATTCAGTCTATTTCTACAAACACAGCAGAAGGTGCTGACAATCTCCTACCTGAGCAGAGACCTGTGCAGACGTGTCCAGGCTCTCTCCTCCGCCTGGGGGCTGTTGTGGGGGCAGATCTGGGGTCTGAGGGGGACAGATCTGGGGTCTGAGGAGGGATCTGTGAGGGTCTGTAGATGAAGGTATCTGCCCACCAGACAGGGCTCCTTCCTCCTCTGCAGCAGGCTGGACACACCAGGAGAGGGAGGAAGTGATGTCACCATCGCTGCTGGTGCTGTCTCTGCCGCCGCTGACCCGGAAGAGGAAACCCTTCTCCCTTTCATACAACATGCAGCCTAGTGGGTTTCATCAGCAGGCGAGGAACGCCCTCTGGTGGCCGCTTACGGAACTGCCGCATCCAGGCTCCAGCAGGGAAACAAGATTTGGTACCTGTAAAGACCTGGGATTTCAGATGTCACAGACGTGAATGTTTTTAAGGGTCAGACAGTTCAAGTACAGGGCCTCACACTTGGCTGCTGCTGTGGAAAAGTATGTATAGCTTCACTTCAGATGAGCATCTTCCAAACACTGAGTATTTACAGAAAGATGACAACTGGAAGCGACAGTCTGAATTTCAATGAATATATCTGTATTTCAATGAATATATCTGTATTTCAATGAATATATCTGTATTTCAATGAATATATGAGCATACCGGTCAGTTTTGCAATTAAACTGGGCAGCTTATTTATTTTTTAAATAATTTATTTGCAGTTTTTCAAATCCACAATGCGGTACATAGCAAAGTGAACAGAGAAAAATACCATGGAGTTTTAAACACCAGATCAGTGACAATGCGGCATAGGTCATGTGTCAAAGTGAAAATTAAAGGAACAGCGTATTTCTAATTTTCCTGTGTCTGTGGCATATTGCAGATTTTTAATTCAGTTTTATATCCTCGAACAAGATTGAAATGTAGGAACTAACTAGGTTTTGAGTTTCTGGTTTAAGAGCACAACTGTCTCCTAAAATATTAAGATAGCGGTCTCTTCCAGGCTTTGTTGTTTTGTTTAAAGTAAAGACCACCCTCTTTCAACAAAAATTCACTGACAAAAAATCAAGCAATACATTTATGAAACAATTAACTCCTAAGATCATTGAGCAATCAATTATGGTCCAAACATTTCTTACAGTGTGCATTGTATCATAAAAATGAGTGGGTGTTACTGGCCTGAAGAACAGGGGAGGGGCATTTCATTACTCGAAAATATTGTACTCCTTCACATAGGCCCCTATATCACAGTACGCTCGTCATCAATACACCATTGATTAGTGAGTGCGTCAACTCTTTGTAGCATTGTCATGCAAGCAGCCCTGGGTGCCTCGACGTGGACATTAGTTCAGAGGTGTGCCATCAGAGCCCTAAAGCCTCACTCATCATGCGTGACCCTCACACATTTAGAGGTCGTGCTGAAGTCTGACTGAAACCTGGTTCATTCTTCAAGACTATAGGGATAAACTCGAACATCACACATGACATCTGCTGTGTGCTGAGTAGCATCTCTCTAACTTTCTGCACAGAGCCGACTCCCCGTCCACATTTTGGTGGCAAAACCTTTCTCATATTTCACCGGGAGCACTGCACATGTTACCGTTCTATAGAATGCTGATGTGAATGTCTATTTTTAGTGAGACTTGGTTGTTAATTGTATCCCTTTACATGTGTTCTCATCTTGTCTATAAATTCAGTATTGTCTCTAATAGCCTTTTTTTAATAACTCAATTCTTTATTGATTTTCCATATTCAATCAGCATATAACAGGTATGAAATATTATCGAATCAGCAGAGCCCAAGATACTGTGTAAACTAGAACTTGTGAGAATACATTGATAACAGGAAAAACAATAAATAGCATAACCCCTCCAGATAGAGGTGATACGGACCAGACAGATCGTACAGATGATCAGGGAAGGAGGACGAGGAGAACACAGGGGAAGGGACATGGAAACAGGAGAGAAACGTCAGAGTGCCAGGCCACCTGGCAGCCCCTCAAGAAGCCAACTCCCACCCCCGAAGTAGTCAAGGGGCAGGCACAGAGGATGGAACCAGGCCGATTGGTGTCAGCGTATACCGCTATCCATTTAGCAAGGGACCTCAAACTTCTGCAGTTGGTCTTTCAGTTTACAAATAGGTCTTTTGTAAGTAGCCATGCTGTGCATGTCAAAGAGCCATGTACTATGAGACAGTAGCGTGGTGGATGACCAATGAAATAAAAATCCACCTTTGCCTCTACGAAGGCTATGTAGTGTCCTCCAGTGGGGTAGCGGTGCAGTCTACCTGGTCTCAGAGGCCTCACGCTAGTGCTGGCGCATTTTGTCACGTGCCGGCAATATAAATAAAGGGGCGTGGCCCGGCTCAGGCAGTCGGGACCACGTGGTTAACTACACAAGCAGTGTCCCTTGCTCATTGCGACCGCAGCACTGATTACAGGCACGCGTGCATCGCATATCACACTGGCGACGAAGTGGTAACGAGCCCAATTACAGCAATCAGTGGGCTTTGTTCTCCGGAGTGGCTTAGAGCCTTTGATTTAGGCCTTGAAACCATGTGAGAACCATCAGCCCTGCGCAGGCCTGCTGTGTGCCCCCGGAAAGTCTGCTGCCTCCAGTAAGGGCCCTGCAGCCCCTGAGAGTGCCTGGAAAGAAGAGGGTCTATCTCTGCACACCCTGTCAGAGCCCACGCACGTGTATGCCCCCAGCATCCTGGAAGAGGACACCACAGTGAGGCCTAGCACCCACAGGCCACAGAGGGAGGACCCAACTGCGCCTTTGTCGCCCTCAGCCAGGCGGCTACTACCACGCCCAGGAGGTAGTCAGTGCAAGTGCCGCAAGGTGTGACTGCATCTGCGTCAATTCCCGCCATTGAGCCCTTTGTGGTGGACGGCACCCCTCATCCCTTGCCCCGCGATGGAGGGACTGGAGTGGCCGTCTCCAGATTTACTTTGAAGGGGCGGGTATAGCCCGGGACAGGCGCAGAGCCCTGCTCCTCCATCTAGGAGGCAAAGACATCCACCACATTTACAAAACCTTAGCGGAGGCCACACCCAAAATGTATGTGACGCTGCTCAACGCCCTGAATGCACACTTCGAGCCGATGGTGAACAGGGACTATGAAAGATTAATCTTTTGCTAAGCAAGAAGCGGAGGAGATGTTAGACGCATTCCACGGACGTTTGAAAAAACTGGCCAACACGTCCGGATTTTAAGATGAACAGGAAGAAATCCGAGGACAGATTATACAAGGGTGCCGCTCGTCCAAGCTTAGAGTAAACATCCTCCAGGAGTCAGGCAAGTCTCTAGCGGACATCGTCATCCTGGGCCGGCCAAAAGAACTGTTGCAAGCCAGGGCATCCCATATGGAGGCGGCCCTCCACCGACCTATCAAAACGGAACAAGTCAACGCGGTGGAAAAGGCAAATGTGGTGAGGCCCAAAGCACGCCAAAACTCAGGAAAAAGACAGCAAGGTAAGAAAAAGGAATATGGCTACTGTGGAGGCGCGCCCCATCGCATGCAGGACTGCCAACTGAGAGGGAAAAGGAGCACTGCTTGCGGATGGATGAACCATTTCATGGAGGTATGCCGGTCCTCTAAGACATTGAAAGAAGCAGAACAGACAGTGGCCGAAGCACACGACAGTGAGGAAATGGATGATGACACAGGAGACTACCCGGTCCACTATGTGTTCGCAGTAGACCAACCACGACGGAATAGGCGACGACTTCCAAGGTGCAGAATCAAGATCCACCACCAGGATGTGAGAGCCAACATAGACACTGGGGCCTCGATCGAACTAATGGCTACCAATGTGTACAATCAACTAAGTCCAGGCCTGCCCTTACGCGAAGCAAGGATCAGGGTATTTGCATACGGACAGAAGACACCCATCCCGCTCCTGGGATGTTTCAAGGCGGAGCTGAGGCACCAGGACCTCAAAATCCCCACCAAGGTGTATGTGACCAAGAAAGGAAGTGGAATGCTGATAAGCGGACAATCAGCAGAAAAACTGAGGCTGATCTCATTTGTCATAGTGGTACAAGAAGAGAAACTGGAGGCCATCATTGAGGAGTTCGAAGACGTCTTCAAAGGCATTGGATGCCTGAAGGGAAAGAAGTCTCTCTCCACATTGACCCGTCAGTCCAACCGGTGGCGCTGAGGCACAGGCGCATTGCGTTCCACTTGTGGAAGAAGATCGAAGAAGAGCTAGAAGCACTGGAGAAGCAAGGGATTATAGAGAAGGTCCGTGGACCCACTCCATGGGTGTCACCGATCGTAGTGGCACGGAAACCGAAACAGCCAGGGCAGGTCTGCATCTACGTTGGCATGCGCCTCCCAAACACCGCAGTGAAGAGGGAACGTCACCTAACCCCCACCATCGACGACATCTTGGGAGAACTGAATGGTGCAAAGTGGTTTTCAAATATTGACCTACGCCTTGGCTATCACTAACTGCCACTACACCCGGACTCTCGATACATCACCACATTCTCTACGCATCTTGGTCTCAGGAGATACCGACGCCTCAATTTCGGGATCTTGAGTGCCACAGAGGGGTTCCAGAACACCATCCGTGAAGTCCTCAGCAGGCTCCCGGGGGTCTAGAAAAAAGAAAGCGACAACCTGCTAATATACGTGTCTTGGATGGAAGATCACCACCGTAGTCTTCGCGGAGTTCTTCAGAGGATCAAAGAGTCCGGACTGACCCTACACAAAGAAAAGTGCCAGTTCTTAAAGAACAAGATCAGTTTCTTTGGCTACACATTCTCTGACAAAAAAGTGGCCCCGGGCCCTGACAAGTGCGAGACGTCCACTAAGCCCCAGCACCCTCCTTTATATCAGAAATAAGGAGCGTCGTAGGGATGGTGAACTTCTGTGGGCGGTTTGTCCCGGACTTATCCAACCTCACAAAGCCCCTCAGGGAACTGACCAATTACACCACCACGTGGCAGTGGGGCCCTGACCAGGAACAAGCCTTCAAGGACACTAAAGCAGCCCTGTCGGCAGACACTACACTGTCATACTTCGACCCGGCCCGATCCACTAACGTCTCTGTTGACGCCAGCCCATATGGGCATGGAGCTGTGCTCACGCAGTTAAAGGAAATGGAGAGTGGGCCCTGATCGCATACATGAGCCGGTCCCTGACAGACACAGAACAGAGATACTCGCAGATAGAACGAGAAGCGATCGCCATCCACTGGGCCTCTCGGCACTTCCATGTCTATGTGTACGGCCATCCATTCACAATGTTCACCGACCTTAAACCCCTCACTCCCCTGTTTCAAGGGTCAGCATACAAGCCTCCCCTGAGGATCGAAAAATGGATTCTACAGCTGCAGGGGTATGACTATCGAGTAGAATACAAGCCAGGCTCATCCAATCCGGCAGACTACCTTTTGAGACATCCTAGGGCCGCCACCAAAGCGGAAGAAGAGGATGCCGAAGACACTGAAGAATATGTCTGGCTCGTATCTGAAAGATCCGACCTGTTCCCATGAGTCTTGAAATCTTATAGAATCCACCCGGACCAATGAATGCCTGCAACTGGCCATAATAGCGGTTCAAGCGAACAAGTGGCGCCCCATTCAATCCACTATGACCAGACGGACGCTGCAAGCAAAGACCATCCTGGAGTCAATTGTGCGTGTCAAAGATGAACTTTCGGTCAACAGCGGCGGCTGCCTACTCAGAGGCCCGCAACTGGTGATCCCATCAAGCCTTGCTCAACAAGCCATGGATCTCGCACACAGGGGACATCAAGGCATGGTAAAAACAAAGAGCCGGCTGAGAGCCAAGGTGTGGGTCCTGGGGATGGACCCAATGGTTGAACAGACAGTCAGAACGTGCTCATGGTGCCGGGTATCAGGCCAATCAGATCGCCCTCACCCCGTCATCACTGAAGAAAACCCCCACCGGCCATGGGAGTGCCTGAGTGTTGACTTCGGACACCTTCCGGATGGACACTATGCCCTGGTGATCATCGATGACTACACAAAGTACCCCGAAATCAAGATTGTAGAAAGTCAGACAGCCACAGAAGTAATTACTAAACTAGAGAAAACCCTTCCAACCCATGGAATATTTGAGGCGGTGAAAACAGACAATGGCCCACCTTTCCAAGGACAAGAATTTGCAGACTATCTCAAGGCTTGGGGAATTCAACACCGGAAAGTGACCCCGCGCTGGCCCCAAGCAAATGGGGAAGTAGAGAGGTTCATGCCCACTCTCAACAATGTAATACTCATTGCGCACGCTGACAGAGCACCCCTTGAGAGAGCTGTATACAGATTCCTGAGAGAATAGCGTTTGACGCCCCATCTCACGACGAGGCAGCTCAGAGGCCGGCAAGCATGGGCTGAGTGGTGCGAGACACCATCCCGCATCACCCAAGCTGGACTCCGTCTCCTATTGATGCCAGCACCGACCGAAGAGCCAGAATGTAGGCCATTCATGTAAGGGACAGAGTATACGTCAACGGCAGGTACCACGGAAGTAAGTTCCGGCTTCCGTTCGAACATCAGCCATGGACAGACATCCACCGAACCGGCAAAATTATAGCAGCCAGGACAGGAACCGAGGAAATCACACACAACATCAATCAAAAAGGTACATGCCGGGACTCCAGACCAGCCGCTATCGGACAAACCTGGGTGATATAACACATCAACCGCCAGAGGAGGAAGGAATGGATGATGACCAAGGGATGATACCGGCAGAAGATCTGAACAGATCTGACCATGGCACCCCTTCGCTGTATGGAATGCCATACAGTTCACTGCCAAGTCCCCCGGCGCGATCTCCAGAGGGTGGGGCCTCGCCGGAACTGACCTCGTCATTGCCATCATCACAGGGAGAACACTCCAGATATGGCCTGAGAAGCAATCCGGCTCCATCCTCCCGCCCAGCAGGGTTCATGGTATGATGCACCAAGGACTGGAATCTCATAGTGACTGGTAACAGATTTGATTTGATTTGATTGTACACTTATATAGCGCGTACTGTCACCCTACGGGTATCCTGGCGCTATTGACTGAATTAGGTGACCAGAATGGAACCAAGTCAAGCCCAGGTGAGCAGATAAGGGGAAAATTTTAGGCTTTTGGGAAGAGCCAGGTTTTCAATCTCTTTCGAAACTCCAACAAGGTATCCATTTGTCTAAGACTAGTCGGAAGGTCATTCCATAGTTGAGTTCCCACCACACTGAATGCCCTTCCGCCAGATCTGGCACGTTTAAATCTGGGGACCATTAAAAAGCCAGCACTCGAAGAGCCGAGTTACCTCCTAGGTTGGTACCACATAAACTTTTCTTGTAGGGGAATAGGGCCAGTCACAGCTGTAAAAATCATACACAGGGCCTTAAACTGGACTCTTTCCTTAAAGGGTAGCCAATGCAGCTCTCTCAGAGCCAGGGTGGAGGATGAGCTTCGCGGCCTATTAAGTGCTAGTTTCGCTGCTGCAGATTGTACTCTCTGTAGACCCTGCATGACATATTGAGGGGCACCTGAATACAGAGAGTTACAATAGTCAAGTCTGCATAGCACGGTGCTCCTTTCCACCAGTGGACTTGACTCCAATGGTAGTAGTGGGAGTATTTTACATAGTAGACGGATTAAGGAGAAGCATACATTGGCAGTTTTGCTTGCGTAAGACTCCAACTGGAGGTTATCGTCAATCAAAACCCCCAGGTTGCATACCTTCTTCACCTGCACTATTGGTTTCTCCTCCGGAGAGAGTTTAAAATCACAAGGTAGGGGTTTAGGGATCCTCCCAGAAGAGCAGTACAGCACTTCAGTTTTTCCGCTGTTAAACTAGAGAGAATTTCTCCTAAGCCAGCCCGCCGTGCAGTGCATGCACTGCTGGACGGTGTCCAGAGAGATCGCCTGTTCCCCTTCTAAAGAGAATGCTAACTGGGCATCGTCAGCATAGTTACCTAAGCTGACCCCAAAAGACTTGATAATAGGGAGCAGGGGCTGCAAATATACATTAAAAAGGATGGGACCAATCGCAGAGCCCTGCGGGACTCCATGTATTACTGAGGATTTAGCGGAGGAAAATGGTGCCAGAGTCACTTCCTGCTGTCTCCCCACCAAATAGGACTGGAGCCACTGTAATGTCATCCTTTCACTCCTATCCTCCTAAGCCTTTCCACTAGGATGGTATGATTCACCGTGCCGAATGCTGCCGACATATCGAGAAGCACTAAAATAGTGGCATTCCCGTTGTCGGCTCGCATACACAGGTTGTCCATCATAGTGACGAGCGCTGACTCGGTACCATGTCTCGGACGAAACCCAAATTGGTCTCTATCCAGCAGGAGATTATCCTCCAAAAAACCCGACAGTGTCCTACTGACTACCTTCTCCAGGATCTTAACCGGTTACGGTAGGGGGGAAATTGGTCTAAAGCTGACGGGGTTGGATGGATCTAGTGTAGGTTTTTTAGCAGTGGTGTTACCATTGCCTGTTTCCAGCTTTCCGGGACAGTGCCTTCCATCAATGATTGGTTGCAGATCTGTCTCAGCCAAGGGAAGGTTTCTTTACCAAACGTCTTCCAAACTTTATGAGGAAGGGGGTCAAGAGTAGACCCTGATGTAACACTGTAAGCTTGACCGTTAAATACATCGGTGGTGTGGACCGGAAAGCTATCCAGAACCGGCGACTGAGGTAGGTCGGCCTTCGGCAGTTGTTCTACCTCATCTACGCCCTCACTATTAGGAATGAATGTATCAAGGATTTTGGAAATGTTGCCCTGGAATTAAAGGGAGATATCATCACATAGTTTTTGCAATGCTGCGACCTTATTCTTTAGGCATGTGGGGGAGGAAAGGTCCTGAATGATCTTGAATAGGGCTTTAGCCCCATTCGGTGCTTGCGTGTGGAGCTAGCAAAGAATTCTGCCTTAGTTTTAAGGATAAGTTCTTTATATCTCAATTGTATTGAGCTTAGATTTTTTTTGTCTTCATCATTATAACCCCTTCTCCATTTCCTTTCTGCTTTCTTACGAAGTGTACGCAGCTGTTTCAAACCTTCATTATACCAGGGTACCGACATTTTATTCCTGTTTTTTAATTCCTTTACTGGAATTATCTGATTTAATACATCTGTATATGGCTGGTATATGTTTTATAGTTCTCTTCAACCGTCAATGAAGTTGAGAAATGATTACCATCCTTAATAGTTAGGCGGCAGCCACTCTTATCCAACTTTGCCCATTCCCTACCCCTCCTGTAGGTGCATTGTTGGCTATTTTTGGACTTGGAGCATGGTCGCCTAACCTCAAATTGTATTAGATAATGATCAGTCCACGGCTGTGGTGATACATCTAATATCTTAGAGATATTCTGATTTGAAAACAGTAAATCTAGCACATGTCCCCCCTGATGGGTGGGCTGTTCTACTAACTGTGGGAGATTGAGATTAGTGCACGTATGCTTTAGGTCTCTCAGGTGATTACTAAGATTCCCATCTTCCCTAAGATTAAAATCCCCCAGTATAATCACTCTTGTGTGTGTCAGAGTTAGATTGGTGATAATATCTAAGAAAAGTTGATATTGCATATTACTACCAGAGGTCTGTAGCATAATAATCGTGTGAGTAGACTGCCGCTGGGTATCTGTAACGAGAAACCCATAGGTTCAATCCCTTCCACTTCGTCTATTGATAAAGTCGTGAAATCCAGCTCCTCCTTGAAGATGGCTCCCACTCCTCCCCCTCTACCTCGGGATCTGGGCTTATGCAGGATTTTATATCCATTAGGACATGCAAGCCCTATTTCCACCATTGACTATGCAGTAATCCATGTCTCCGTTAAAAACAAAACCTCTAGTCCTCTATCTTCGCATACTAGAGATATCCACATGGTGTTTGACAAGTGATCGACTATTAATCAATCCGCATATGAGGGGCCTTTCCATACTTGGCTCATGTGCTAAAAAATTTAATGACTTACTATTAAACTTACCAAGTTCCATAAGTTGGTCCCTATCAAATACCAAACGTCCATGAGCAATATTCAAATGGGCAGCGTGGCTAGCGCTAGTCGCGGCCTGGGCGTGGACGGGCGCAGACGGGCTTGCCTCAGGCACGCCGTCGGCGCGCGCGCTGCACGCTTGCATTTCCTTGTTTTTATGTATAGTCCCTGCCCAGCACCTAGAGGGCCTCGCAAACGGCATGAAAGAGGATAGCGGGACAATTATTCCCTCACCCAAGATGGCGCTATAAGAATCGGGTCCTGTTCGAAAAATGGTCTGTGCCCCACTCAAGCAGCGAGTGAGTGGTATCAATTTTTATAGTGCAAGTATGTGGTTAGGCTAAAATTCAAAATTTCATCAATTGAGATTTTTAAAAGAGTTAGCAACTCACGACGATTTTATTAAAAAGAGTGCTCTCCCATAAGCGCCGTTTCTCACCCTTCAATCGTGGCGAGAGTTAGTCCCTCAGTCTAGGCTGGATTACTGCAACTCCCTGTACTTGGGGGCGCCACAATACATTGTTCAGGGGTTTGCAGAGAGCCCAGTCTATGGCAGCAAAGCTGGTGTTAAAAGGACAAGGAAGGACCTCTACAACACTGGCCTTGAGAGATCTTCATTGGCTCCCTATCAAGGAGAGAATTTGTTTTAAATCCCTCTGCATTGTATACAGAGCAGCACATGGTCAGGGTCCTGCCCCCCTGCAGGAGATGTTTACCTGGTATAATCCTGGGAGGCAGCTCCGCTCTTCAAATGTAAATCTGATAAGAACTGCCAGATTTAAGAGGTCTCGGATGGGGGTCAGAGCCTTTGGTGTGACTGCCACGCGTGTATGGAATGACTTACCTCTGGACCGTAGACAGGCCAGTTCCCTGACATGCTTTAGGAAGAGCCTGAAAACCTCGCTATTTCCAAAGGGTGATCTTTAGATCCTCTCACTGACAACTGATTCTGCTTTGTGGTGTCTATTCGACAATCCGAGCGCCAGGATACCCATAGGGTGGCAGTTTTGCACTATATAAGTGTGTAATTCAATTCAATGAATGGGGCTTTGTGCAAAGAATGGAGGAACAAGATCAAGAGGAATCTTCTCTAGGGATAATATTTCAGGAAAATAGAAAAGTGAAAGAGGAAGTGGTGGGTTTACAGAAGAAGGCAGTGGCCAGTAGGCCCATTTTGGGTGAGCAGAACGGCAAGGAGTGAGGCAGAGCTTCACAATGTTGAGACATGAGTTGATGATCTGGAGCAGAGGGTAAGAGATACCCTGGAGATGCTTTGTTACCTCTTGAAACAAAAAGAAACAACGATTGGAACAACAAAAAGATGCCATAAAAAGAATGAGGAGAACAACAAATTGATATTTTGTTATGTTAAGACTTTTTGTAAAGCACTCTATCACCTGGGCAGGAATTCTGTTGACGGGGGAGCATACTAGGCTGAGCCTAGAATTAGCCTAGCTGAAGAGCCGTGTCCTAAGCTCTGTGCAGAACTCAAGAATTGAAGAGGCTGTTCTGATGTGCAGAGGCAGCTTGTTCCAGGCTTTAGGAGGGATGTAGGGGAAGGCATGACCACCGGTTCTGGTTCTGCGTATGCGTGGGGTGTATGCAAACAGGCATCCGGCTGGGTGGAGGTGTCTAGTACATTTGGGAAATCTGATGCAGTTGTTGAGGTAAGCAGGCCCATATTGTGTGGTGTTTTGAATGTGTTTGTGAGGAGTTTGAACATAGCTTGTTTGTGAATGTGAATCCAGTGGAGCTCCCTGGGGTGCAGAGTGATGTGTATGCAGGAGTGTGATCCCGTCTGCTGGGTTTTGTATGGTTTGGAGTCGTCTAGTCAAATGCATACAGGACATTCTGTAATCCAGTTGGCCCATGATAAGGACTTGAATGACGGTTCTGTGGTTGCTGGTGGGGAACTATTTGAAGGTCTTCTACAGCATCTTCAGGGTGTGAAAGCAGGAGGTGGTCATAGTGGCCTGATGGTCGATAACTAAAATGAGGTTCTTGGCGTAGGTGAAGTGGGTGGGTGGGCCAGCAGGTGGAGTCCCATGGTGAGGTGCATCTGCTGCCAATTGCAACTTCGGTCTTGTCAGTGTTTAGTTTGAGAGAGTATGTTCTCATCTAATCGTAGACTTTGGTCATGCAGTCGGGATACTTGGTCCGAGTGTTTGGCATTTTTCCAGTATCAGTTTTGTGTCATCAGCATAAGATAACATTAAAGCAACAGTGGTTCCTTACAAGCGTGGGAATATAGTTAATAAATATAGACGAAATCGTATCTATATTGAAGTGACATGCCCAGCCGGGTAGAGGAAAATATTTACTTTTTAAACAATGTCAGGCAGTTTATACATACAATGTACAAGGCAGGGCACAAGCCTGTACCCAGCTTAACACACAATGAATAGAAGGGGAAAAAAGGAACAACTCAAGAAACAAACAAAAACAAAAAGGGCTTTTAGGCAAGGGATTCACGCTCTGTTATCTCGTTCTTTGCACAATCATAAGATATAGAGCATACCATTACTAGCACCTTTACAATTATTTGGAAGGCAGTAATGTTTTTCATTTGTATAAGGTGCATACATATGTCGACGAGGTTTCAATCCATTTAACAAATCATACGGATCATTATCAGGACATTTGATAAATGCCTAACAGTTAGAAGCTTCAGTTGCCTACGGAGAGAGGGGGAGAAAGAAAATATAGGGAGAGTAATTAAAGACAAACTTTTAAGATAATAGAACCTATACAACAGGGGCAGTGAGGTGAGGAGAAGCGACGTTTGGTGATGGTCATCCTTGTATCTGGGAAACAAATGAGTCATGCGAGTGGAACCTAGGTTGGTCTTGAGGAGAATACGAGCTATGGTGCAGAGTAGAGTGAAGCCGAAATAATGTGGATATAGTTGCGGGTGAATCAACGGATACTATGACAAAGTGCCCATACACGGTGCTGACGTTGGTGAATTAACGTGGGCCGGAGCATTACGGAATGGCAACATAGTAAGGTGAAAAGTCGCAGTGGACGATTTGCGGGCGATGGTGCCAAGAGAATGCCAGATACTGTGAAGCGGTATGCATATGGTATTTACACAGGTGAGTGACCTCTGTCCCTCTGGGCCGGTCCCCCCCACTCACCACGCACACTCCTCGTGAGTGAGCCCAGGCTTCCCCTCGTTCCCGCCAAGTGCCGCCGCTGCCCGCAGCTGTGACCCTGTGACACCGCTGTTGCTGCTCTTGGCCGCTGTTGCTGCTCTTGCCCCGCCTGCGCCACGTTTGTATTTGCGAATCCGATTGTTTTCTTTCCCCCGGCGTGTTCTCTGCTCCTTGTTATTTTCTGCCCCCCGTGTTGTTTATTTTTCTACCTCTGTGATTCCGATTGTTTTTCTCCCCCGGTGTATTTTCTGCTCCCTGTTTATTTTCTGTACCCCGTGTTGCTTAATCTTGTACACCTGTGATTTTGTCCCCCTCTTGTCGCCCCCGGCCCCTGCCGCGCTTTCCGCCACCTCCCCGCTCCCCGCCGCTTCCCCCTGCGGCCCCGGCCCTTCCATCTGCAGCCCTTCCCATTCGCCGCCCCGCTCCCGCCTCCCAGCTGCTCCTCCCTCCTACTGGGCTATTTATGATGAAGTGGGCGCGGTGGTGAGCAGTGACCTCTGTCCCTCTGGGCCGGTCACCCCCACGCACCACCACACTCCTCATGAGTGAGCCCAGGCTGCCCCTCGTTCCCGCCAAGTGCCGCCGCTGCCCGCAGCTGTGACCCTGTGACACCGCTGTTGCTGCTCTTAGCCGCTGTTGCTGCTCTTGCCCCGCCTGCGCCGCGTTTGTATTTGCCAATCTGATTGTTTTCTTTCCCCGGGCGTGTTCTCTGCTCCTTGTTATTTTCTGCTCCCCGTGTTGTTTAGTTTTCTACCTCTGTGATTCCCATTGTTTTTCTCCCCTGCTGTATTTTCTGCTCCCTGTTTATTTTCTGTACCCCGTGTTGCTTAATCTTGTACTCCTGTGATTTTGTCCCCCTCTTGTCGCCCCCGGCCCCTGCCGCGCTTCCCGCCACCTCCCCGCTCCCCGCCGCTGTGCCCTGTGGCCCCGCCCCTTCCCTCCGCAGCCCTTCCCATTCGCCGCCCCGCTCCCGCCTCCCAACTGCTCCTCCCTCCCACTGGGCTATATATGATGAAGTGGGCGCGGTGGTGAGCAGTGACCTCGTCCCTCTGGGCCGGTCACCCCCACGCACCACGCACACTCCTCGTGAGTGAGCCCAGGCTGCCCCTCGTTCCCGCCAAGTGCCGCCGCTGCCCGCAGCTGTGACCCTGTGACACCGCTGTTGCTGCTCTTGGCCGCTGTTGCTGCTCTTGCCCCGCCTGCGCCGCGTTTGTATTTGCAAATCCGATTGTTTTCTTTCCCCCCGGCGTGTTCTCTGCTCCTTGTTATTTTCTGCTCCCCGTGTTGTTTATTTTTCTACCTCTGTGATTCCGATAGTTTTTCTCCCCTGGTGTATTTTCTGCTCTCTGTTTATTTTCTGTACCCCGTGTTGCTTAATCTTGTACCCCTGTGATTTTGTCCCCCTCTTGTCGCCCCCGGCCCCTGCCGCGCTTCCCGCCACCTCCCCGCTCCCCGCTGCTGACCCTGCGGCCCCGCCCCTTCCCTCTGCAGCCCTTCCCATTCGCCGCCCCGCTCCCGCCTCCCAGCTGCTCCTCCCTCCCACTGGGCTATATATGACGAAGTGGGCGCGGTGGTGAGCAGTGGCCTCTGTCCCTCTGGGCCGGTCACCCCCACGCACCACGCACACTCCTCGTGAGTGAGCCCAGGCTGCCCCTCGTTCCCGCCAAGTGCCGCCGCTGCCCGCAGCTGTGACCCTGTGACACCGCTGTTTCTGCTCTTGGCCGCTGTTGCCGCTCTTGCCCTGCCTGCGCCGCGTTTGTATTTGCGAATCCGATTGTTTTATTTCCCCCGGCGTGTTCTCTGCTCCTTGTTATTTTCTGCTCCCCTTGTTGTTTAGTTTTCTACCTCTGTGATTCCGATTGTTTTTCTCCCCCGGTGTATTTTCTGCTCCCTGTTTATTTTCTGTACCCTGTGTTGCTTAATCTTGTACCCCTGTGATTTTGTCCCCCTCTTGTCGTCCCCGGCCCCTGCCGCTCTTCCCGCCACCTCCCCGCTCCCCGCCGCTGCCCCCTGCGGCCCCGCCCCTCCCCTCTGCAGCCCTTCCCATTCGCCGCCCGCTCCCGCCTCCCAACTGCTCCTCCCTCCCACTGGGCTATATATGACAAAGTGGGCGCGGTGGTGAGCAGTGACCTCTGTCCCTCTGGGTCGGTCACCCCCACGCACCATGCACACTCCTCGTGAGTGAGCCCAGGCTGCCCCTCGTTCCCGCCAAGTGCCGCCGCTGCCCGCAGCTGTGACCCTGTGACACCGCTGTTGCTGCTCTTGGCCGCTGTTGCTGCTCTTGCCCTGCCTGCGCCGCGTTTGTATTCGCGAATCCGATTGTTTTCTTTCCCCCGGCATGTTCTCTGCTCCTTGTTAATTTCTGCTCCCCTTGTTGTTTAGTTTTCTACCTCTGTGATTCCGATTGTTTTTCTCCCCCGGTGTATTTTCTGCTCCCTGTTTATTTTCTGTACCCCGTGTTGCTTAATCTTGTACCCCTGTGATTTTGTCCCCCTCTTGTCGCCCCCGGCCCCTGCCGCTCTTCCCGCCACCTCCCCGCTCCCCGCCGCTGCCCCCTGCGGCCCCGCCCCTTCCCTCTGCAGCCCTTCCCATTCGCCGCCCCGCTCCCGCCTCCCAACTGCTCCTCCCTCCCACTGGGCTATATATGACGAAGTGGGCGCGGTGGTGAGCAGTGACCTCGTCCCTCTGGGCCGGTCACCCCCACGTACCACGCACACTCCTCGTGAGTGAGCCCAGGCTGCCCCTCGTTCCCGCCAAGTGCTGCCGCTGCCCGCAGCTGTGACCCTGTGACACCGCTGTTGCTGCTCTTGGCCGCTGTTGCTGCTCTTACCCCGCCTGCGCCGCGTTTGTATTTGCGAATCCGATAGTTTTCTTTCCCCCGGGCCTGTTCTCTGCTCCTTGTTATTTTCTGCTCCCCGTGTTGTTTATTTTTCTACCTCTGTGATTCCGATAGTTTTTCTCCCCCGGTGTATTTTCTGCTCCCTGTTTATTTTCTGTACCCCGTGTTGCTTAATCTTGTACCCCTGTGATTTTGTCCCTCTCTTGTCGCCCCCGGCCCCTGCCGCGCTTCCCGCCACCTCCCCGCTCCCCGCCGCTGCCCCCTGCGGCCCCGCCCCTTCCCTCTGCAGCCCTTCCCATTCGCTGCCCCACTCCCGCCTCCCACCTGCTCCTCCCTCGCTCCGCCCCCCCAACTCTCCACACATGGCAGAGTGGCTAACACGCAGCATGCACAAGCAGCCGGCGCGCCGACTAAGCGCCGAAGGTGCGCCAAAGGTAAGCCAGTCTGCGCCCGTCCGCGCCTGGACCGCGCCCAGTGCCAGGACCCCTGGTTCCCGCAGACCCCAACCCACCCGCCGGACCTACGATGCCACCGAACTCTACGCACTCAACGCCGGTCGAATCCCAGGCTGCTACCGGGCCACCCCGAGACGCACCCACGGACCCTTCTGCTGCCACTCCTGCAAGTTCACCTGCATCCGGACCTGCACTACACCTGCATCGATCAAGCCAAACCACAGCAGCAACCACCTCAAGTGCATCCTGCTCAACACCCGCTCCATCCACAGACACGCCGTCGAGCTCTGGAACCTGCTCGACACCACAGCCCCAGACGTCGCCTTCCCCACGGAAACCTGGATGAACGCTTCCTCAGCGCCCGACATTGCCATCGCCATCCCGGATGGCAACAAGATCATCCGGAGGGACAGCGTCAACCAGACAGGAGGAGGCATCGCCATCATCCACAGGAACACCATCCGCATCACGACCAACTCCGACGACACCCTTGCACCCGCCGAACACCTGCACTTCCAGATCCACATCAACCCCAAGACCACCCTCAGAGGCATCCTCATCTACAGACCCCCGAGACCGCGCACACAATTCAGCGAAGACGTCGCCGACTTCATCAGCCCGCAGGCCCTCCTCTCCGCTGACTACATCCTCCTCGGGGACCTCAACTTCCACCTGGAGAACAACAATGACCGCAACACCACCACCCTGCTGGACAACCTCGCCAACCTCGGTCTCAAGCAGCTGGTGACCACCCCCACCCACTACGCCGGACACACCCTCGACCCCGTGTTCTCCACCTTCAGCCACGCCACCGGACTCCACTGGACGGACCACAGCTGCGTCCACTTCAGCTTCAGAAGGACCACGATCCACCACCACCAGCAACAGGTTGCACGCAGAAGCTGGAACAAGATCACAGCCGACCAGCTCGCGACCTCCCTGAGCAGGAACCCTCCCACCAACACAATGAACCCAAGCCAGGCGGCCACCAACCTCGCAAAGTGGATCAGCGACTGCGCAGACGACCTCGCCCCTCTGAAGACCCCGCCTAGCAGACCCGGCAGCAAGAAAGCCCCTTGGTTCACCGACGAACTCAAGAGCTCCAAGAAGAACTGCCGAGACTTCGAGAAAGCCTGGCGCAGAGACCCAACACCGAACAACATGACTGCCCTCAAGCTCGCCACCCGAAAACACCACCAACTGATCCACGCCACCAAGAAGTCTGCATTCAAGGAACGACTGGACAACAACGCACACAACAGCAAGGAACTCTTCAACATCGTCAAAGAGCTCTCCAACCCCAATGCCGGAAACAACGACATCACCCCGTCACAAGACCTTTGCAACTCCCTGGCCTCCTACTTCCAGAACAAGTATGCGGACATACACAACAGCTTCAGCACCCAACCGACGCACGCCACGACTGAACCACCGCCCCCCACCACCACCCTCCGCGCCTGGACCCCGATCAGCACCGAAGACACCATCCGCACGATGAACTCGATCCACTCCGGATCTCCGACCGACCCCTGCCATCACCACGTCTTCAACAAGGCCGACGCTGTCATCGCACCCCACCTGCGGGACATCATCAACACCTCCTTCGACACCGCGACCAACGACCCCGCAACCGCCAGAGCCAACCTACACGAAGGGATGACAGAAGTAGCCAAGTGGATGATGAACAGCCGCCTGAAACTGAACTCGGACCAGACGGAAGTCCTCATCCTGGGATCCTCACCCTCCACCTGGGATGACTCCTGGTGGCCCCCCGCCCTGGGCAGCGCACCCAAACCAACAGACCACACACGCAACCTGGGCTTCATCCTGGACTCCTCCCTCTCCATGACCAGACAAGTCAACGCCATCTCCTCATCGTGCTTCAACATCCTGCGCATGCTACGTAAGATCTTCTGGTGGATCCCCACCGAGACAAGGAAGGCGGTCACCCAGGCCTTCGTCACCAGCCGACTGGACTACGGCAACTCCCTCTACGCCGGAACCACCACCAAACTCCAGAAGAGACTCCAGCGGATCCAGAACGCCTCAGCACGACTCATCCTGGACATCCCCCGTCGCAGCCACATCTCTGGACACCTGAGAGATCTGCACTGGCTCCCGGTCAACAAGAGAATCACCTTCCGTCTCCTCACCCACGCACACAAAGCCCTGCACAACCAAGGACCAGCATACCTCAACAGCCGCCTCAACTTCTACGCTCCCACACGCCAGCTTCGATCGACCAGCCAGGCCCTCACCGCCGTCCCCCGGATTCGAAGAGCCACCACAGGAGGAAGGTCCTTCTCCTACCTGGCCCCCAAGACGCCAAGACTTGGAACTCTCTCCCAACCCACCTCCGCCTGACCCAGGACCACCTTGCCTTCAGGAAACAGCTCAAGACCTGGCTGTTCGAGCAGTAGCGGACCCCCCCACCCCCCGAGCGCCTTGAGACCCTCCGGGTGAGTAGCGCGCTATATAAATGCCTTGATTGATTGATTGATTGATTCTGGTGAGGGAGGCGGACGGGGGCACTATCGTCGATGCCTCCTGGACCCCGTGGCTGAAGAGACAAACTTTACCTCCTCACCTGAAATCACCTGACATTGGCTGGCAGCTTCCCATCGCCATCCTGGTCACTGGCAAGTGACTCAGACTCTGTCCCTTCTGCTTTCAGGTTCTTCAGATCTTTAATACGCCCTTGGATCCACCCGGACACTTTTCCTCTGGTCGCCTGTAGCACTTCTATGCAGCTCTCCTTTGAAAACGACGACGAAACCCGACACCGAAAGGCACTTATTGCCCCGGCTTCCCTGGGTGAGGTAACAAGAGTACTCTGGTGCTCCCGTGGGTCTTGACTCTTGAAGTGTCCTAGTTTAAAAGGGTTCCATCGTAGTCCATCCGGAAGTGTCCTTACATTGTACTTTTGTAACTTCTTCATTTCCCATAGAAAGCCAATGGTAACCCGCGGCTGTGTTTAGACACTGCACGCATCTCCCTTGGGCCTCCTACTTCCTAACCTTTGGTTGTTTAGAGTAGCCCCAGCGATTCCACAGGCCCCAGGCCTGCTTTCTATCCCAGACGTGGTTCTTATACCACTATTTTAGTATATGGCTTGTGAGGCCCCTAGGGCAAAACGTATACTGTGCAACTTATCGTATGCTAATTAAGATTCTTGTAATGTTCTTTGACCTCTGACCTCATAAAGGGTGCAGAGGGGTTGTGTTTAGACTAAATACACACATATTTGATATATACCTTGTGTGGTGTACTTTCATTTGATACTCAAGAGATTATAAATGGTAAAACAACTTGCTTAATTCACCTACTGATGACTGCTGGTCCATGCTACCACTTGGATAGCATTCTATAAGGTTGACTTTACAACCATCAATAAGGGTTGTTTAGACTTGTGCAGAGTTGCAGGTGCCTCTGTCCTGGGTCACTGGTGCCTCTACTGCAGTGTTTATTTTTCACCAGTGGTTTCCGTGCTCGCTACAGGCGCTTAATTGTCAATACCGGCTGTTGGACAGGCCTCATGGCAGGCCCGACCCCTCCCCGCATGGCGTGTCGCGGACTACTGCTACCCCTGTTCCCCGGACAAGAACAACACCTGCAACCCGCCGGGTCAACCCCCAGCTCTTCTCCAACGGAACCCCGGCTCATAACCATAACATTCTCGGCTGGCCCGGGTCCCTTCCCGAACCACCGGCCCCGGCCCAGCCGCCATCTTGGACCCGCCACGACCAGGCCTCGTGGCCACGGGTCGACCTCAGCCTCAGGCCCAGCCAAGCCCCGACATCGAGGCGCCCCCATCCACCCAGGGGGTAAAGAGACCACTTGGCGAGTCAATGGAAGAAGGAGTGTCGATGGCTCCCCTCCGCCAGGTTCCGATTGCCCCCAGCCTCCCTGGGCGCTGGCTCCACCCCCCTGCTGGGTGTCTGGACTCCCTCAACCCGGACCCCCCGACCTCCAAGTGTGAGGGTCCGGACATCAAAGGGCGCCAGACCTATAACTGGGGTAGCGCCAGAGCAGGAAACCAGTTGTATCCTGGAGTCGAGAGACACCGAGACAAACTCATCCTTGGAGGCCTGCTGGCGCTGCCGCGGCTCCTCTTCGTGAACTATCTTTGAAGGCCTGCTGGCGCTGCCGCGGCTCATCCTCTTCGTGAACCATCTTTGAAGGCCTGCTGGTGCTGCCGCGGCTCATCCTCTTCGTGAACCATCCTGAAGTCCTGCTGGCGCTGCCGCGGCTCATCCTCATCGTGAACTATCTTTGAAGGCCTGCTGGCGCTGCCGCGGCTCATCCTCATCGTGAACTATCTTTGAAGGCCTGCTGGCGCTGCCGCGGCTCATCCTCTTCGTGAACCATCTTGAAGGCCTGCTGGCGCTGCCGCGGCCCCTACTTGCGAACCCTCCAGCTCGAGGATTGTGAGCTATACACCCGCTACCCCTGTACCGGACCGGTACTGAGACTGTCCCGCTACCCCCTTTCCCAAGAGACTAGAATTGACGGGATCATCGTATCCTGGTCCTGCTGTATCGTCAAGTTAACCTGCCTACGATTACCGATAAAAGTGTACAGAACCTATCTTTGTGTGGCGTCCATCTGTGGGGGGAGTGGTTGCTCGCCGGTACGATTGAAGGAGAGGGCCCTCGCCAGGAGGCCTCTCCCCCTTGCTCGGCCGACCCTCCCGGTCCCCGTCTAACACTGGCGCTTGTGACAGTCAGCCACAAGGTGGCATTGTTTAGCTAATTTACAGATGACCACAACCACACTCAATTATTAATGTAATATACATTAAAAAAGACTTGCCTGACGCCCAAAACATTCATATACCTTCAGGTGACTGGACTTATCCGAATTGTCACACTTGTAGGAGTGTGATGGTTAGTCATAAGCAGTGGCAATGTATAGTGCAACCCGCAGTGCCCTCCTGACCAGAACCCTAGCACTTTTTTTATTTTTTAAATTAAGCACTGTCTCCTGGGTCACGGTTGTGTCTTTCCAGGTCACTGGTGCAGCTCCTGGGTCCCGGGTGCTTCTCCTGGGCCCCAGACGAAGGCAGCTGGACCCTACCTGCAGACAATGAGAGGGCCCCGGCTCGGGCCCACCGCGTAATTAGTAAGAAGGAGAGACAGGGACGGCTGCAAAGCCAGGATGTCCAGGGGCCCCGGAGTGAACAGCATGGGCCCCAGAGTGACCAGCAGGGGCCCCAGAGTGAGCAGCGGGGGGACCACAGAGTGAGCAGCAGGGGCCCCAGAGTGAGCAGGAGGGGCCCCGGAGGGAACAGCAGGGGCCCCAGAGTTAACAGCAGGGGCCCCAGAGTAAGCAGGGGGACCACAGAGTGAGCAGCAGGGGGCCCAGAGTGAGCAGCAGGGGCCCCAGAGTGAGCACCAGGGGCCCCAGAGTGAGCACCAGGGGCCCCAGAGTGAGCAGGAGGGGCCCCAGAGGGAACAGCAGGGGCCCCAGAGTGAACAGCAGGGGCCCCAGAGTAAGCAGGGGGACCCCAAAGTGAGCAGCAGGGACCCCAGATTGAGCAGCAGGAACCCCATAGTGAGTAGCCGGGACCCCAGAGTGAGCAGCGGGGACCCCATAGTGAGTAGCCGGGACCCCAGAGTGAGCAGCGGGGACCCCAGAGTGAGCAGCAAGGCCCCCAGAGTGAGCAGCAGGGGGGGCAGAGTGAGCAGCAGGGACCCCAGAAGGAGCAGCAGGGGGACCCCCAGAGTGAGCAGCAGGGGCCCCAAAGTGCATAGGGGGACCCCAGAGTGAGCAGCAGGGGGGCCCAGAGTGAGCAGCGGGAGGACCACAGAGTGAGCAGCAGGGGGGCCCCAGAGTGAGCAGGGGGACCCCAGAGTGAGCAGTGGGGGGACCACAGAGTGAGCAGGGGCCCCAGAGTGAGCAGGGGGACCCCAGAGTGAGCATCAGGAGGGCCCCAGAGTGAGCAGGGGGACCCCAGAGTGAGCAGCGGGGGGACCACAGAGTGAGCAGGGGGAACCCAGAGTGAGCTGCGGGGGGGCCAGAGTGAGCAGCAGGGGGCCCCAGAGTGAGCAGGGGGACCACAGAGTGAGCAGCAGGGGCCCCAGAGTGAGCAGCAGGGGGCCCCAGAGTGAGCAGCAGGGGCCCCAGAATGAGCAACGGGGGCCCAGAGAGAGCAGCAGGGGGCCCCAGAGTGTGCAGCAGAGGGCCCCAGAGTGAGCAGCAGGGGCCCCAGAATGAGCAGCGGGGGCCCAGAGAGAGCAGCAGGGGGCCCCAGAGTGTGCAGCAGGGGCCCCAGAGTGAGCAGCGGGGGGACCACAGAGTGTGCAGCAGGGGCCCCAGAGTGAGCAGCGGGGGGACCACAGAGTGAGCAACAGGGGCCCCAGAGTGAGCAGCAGGCAGTGGCGTAACGAAAGGCATGCAGCTGCCGCGGTGCGGGGGTCCCCCAGCTCCTAGTCACGTGGGGGGCCCCTCAGTGGTACTATAGTTTATAAGAATACTTTTGGTAGGACAGCCTGCCCTGCCCATGGCGTCTAAGGGCCCCTCTTCTTATGGTCTTAGTCCATCCGCCGCTGGGCCAGTAAATATTAATAATATATTTGGTGCTTGGACCAGAGTCGACATCCATACAGGAGCGAGAACGAACTGAAAGCAAAGTTCCACTTTCTCCTGCATCAGCGCCTGGGTGTCTCCTTTTGTTAAAGGCGGGGCAGGGAGGGTCGTGTCATGGTCATGCGCAGTGTGAACTGCACGTGAGGCCATTCGCACGGCGCGAGGCAAAGCAATCCCATTTTCATTATTATGGCATATTATCATCGTCTTTTACTCTATTCGCTTCATTGTGGTGCGGGCACGGCTCCCTCGTAATTGCTCTCTCCAGGGATATCTTAAGGATTTTGGGGGCCCTGGGCCAAACGTATTTTGGGGCCCCCTGTTTGGAACCGCTTTGAATTCAATGTCAGCTCTTTCACGTGTTCCTTATTCAGGTCTTTGATAGAGCATAGGAACACTGTCCAAATTCTAAATATGTTTACATTTAATATTCAGCGATAGTGATGTATTTTCAATACTGTAACACAGCAGGGGCTCATCAATATCACTGTAAATAATCTCTGACACACCCTATCATTCCTCTATGTGAGGTCCTGGTTTGATCTACAAAACTTTTGTTATAAATGCTACATGAAACATAAACACAATATTTCTCTGCAAAATGTCTGTAATAGACTTTCAAACACCACCCACATTACAAATAAATGAAAGGAAAATTGTATTTAAAACAATCTGTTTAAGAATTATTCCAGGTCATTAGGGCAAGACTCTTTGCAGAGCAGTTCTGGCTATATCAGGGGCTCTTTCAAAGGCTGTGGCCCTGGGCCAGAGCCCACTTTGCCCATGCCTTAAAACGTCCCTGGCTCTCTCCTATTGCGTGCCCCCCAGCTAACCCCCACATGCATTGGCTCTTCTCCTTTCCTTCTGTTCTGGGCCCCACAACTGTGACCGGGTGCTGGAGTGGTCTTCAAAATGCCTAAGAGGCCCAGAGTGTTTCTTTTCTTTAAACATGACACTGCGGAATCGCTTCGACTTAGTACAAAATGTGAAGCGATTACACATGTCAGGTCTAAAGAAAGAAATAATACTCTTTTTTTGCATGTTGACAACTGCAGGGTGGATGGATGCCTCCGGGAACAGCCCTGGCAATGGCATCCACTTAGGGCCGGTCGTCCGTCAAAACACAAGAAGGGTATTTCTTTCTTTAAACATGCCACGTGGTATCGCTTCGATTTGTGTACTAGATTGAAGTGATTCCGCGTGCCATGTTTAAAGGAAGAAATAGCTGTTGTCTCTATGGAGCCACATTCCTAGGAAGGGTTTTACTGAGGCCATCAATGGTAGGTGTGAAGAGAACGTTACAGAATGAAATTACTTCCTTGGTCTTTTTGAAGTAAGTAGTATTTTACTTAACGAAATGCTGGCCATTTACTTACATTTGAAATTCTATGTCTCAGAGTATCGTAGCTTAAGCTTTGGCGGTGACTGTAGTTCTTTTATGTGAAGTGCGCCTTAGTTGTCAATGCTTCAACATCATTTCAGAGTGTAGCATGTAGGCAGGGCTCAGGAGGGTAATGTATAAAAGCCGGTGAATGGATTTTGCTGAAACTTAAGGTCAATGGATGTTCCTGTTTGTTTATCCCCCATGAGTTTAAACATGTTTTCTAGTTGACAGCATACTATTGGGTTTGTATTTTGACTTTTTCGGATGGTAAACATGCATTGCCCTCCGAGATCCACGCAATGTGCAGTAGGACCACGACTAAATCCAGGCTTGTGTTTTTTCACTATGCTTTGAGTAAAACGCCACGTGCACCTGCATCAAGTGGGCAGACCAGAGTGATGTTTGTTAATTAGTCCATGTCCTGAGATGTGTTAAATAGCCAGACAGATGGCTAAGTGAGTTACACTGCTTCTGAGACTCACAAGTTTGAGCCCTACCAAAATCAACGACTTCATTTACTACAGAGGTCTATGAATTGAATACAATGACTTTGAATAGAACCAAGACTTGTGCTGCACTTGGAAACATCAGATATGATCAGAAAAAACAAATTATTATGAAAGCTAGTCGATGTGGAGCATTTCAGAATGTATGTTTGGCATGTCAGTGTTTATTTGTATGCAAAAGGGATAAGGTACAGGAAGATTTACTTTCCGTGGCCTAATCTGAAGGCACTCTAATGAGGGTCTTAATATCAACCTGCAAGAATGTTGCATCCATTATAGCGACCTCCCACTGTATTGTAAAGTAAGTATATATTTGCTGTTTTATTCTCCACCCATACCTACCTTAGGATATAAACATAAGTGGAATAGTAAATATATATATATATATATATATGTTCACTGAAAAAACCATAGGTTTTACACACGTTATAGTTGGGAAGTAGCATTTGAAAAACCTATGAAATTCACTGAAAAAACCATAGATTTGACACATGTTATAGTTAGCTGTACATTTTACTCATATAAAACCAATGAAATTCCCCGTTATAGTTACTCCAGCTAACTGTAACTCGCGCGCCCGCAATGCACTGCTTTCACGTGGGCCCTTGATTTATGTCTCTGCAATTTGGTACCTCCTGTAGCGAATTACAATCACCTCATGAATCCGTTACTTGATCAAGAACAGCTTTGTTACAACGGAGGGTTTATGGCCTTTGCAGCGATACAAGGAGTTCTGGGTCATTGGAATATATTCGCAGCGGCGCAAGATTTCCTAACAGAGAGCTACATCGAAAACCCACCAAGCTGCCCTATGATGGTAAAAGACGCTCCAATAATGACAGATCATGAATGCTCCTTTCATCTTCTCAATTGGATGGCTGACATGTTTTCAGATGATAACAGTGATTTCCTGTTAGAAAGCAGTTGCTACCTATTTTGCCTACACAATGGACGATTAACTCTTTCCTAACAGAGAATTACATTGAAAACCCACCGAGCTGCCCTCTGATAATAAAAGAGGCTCCGATTTTAACAGATCATGAGTACTGCTTTACTCTTTTCCATTGGATAGCTGACATACTTTCAAATGATAACAGTGAATTCCTGTTAGAAGCAGAAGCTACCTATTTTGCCTAAACAATGCTTCAATAACTCTTATACAAGCCATTGACGTCCTCATTTCCTTTTGCTTCCCTATATTCTTCACGTTCTTTTCCATATTTTCTTTTGAAGAACAAACCTATTGGCTTTACTAACAGTGGACATTATGATTTCGTGCTGGTTAAATTTTGGTGTTTTATGTGGACTACATTTGTTTCTTCAGCTACTCGATTTTCAACTTTATTTTTTTACAGTCTAATCTCAACAATTCTATTGCATATCTTATCTAAGGTTATTTCAAACGTACTCGATGCAAAACTCGCTAATATATGCTACATGTGCCCTAATTAATGTGTAAATTTTAAACGAGGTTTTTATAACTGTAAACGCCATTTCGCATCTCAACTGCTTATTTCCGCCTCACACGCCTCTACTCCTTTAATTTCCTATAAAATTATGTTTTTAAAATACTTTACAGAAAAATATGTTCTTTCAACAATATTTCCATTGTTACTTGTGCTGTATTTCAAATGCAATACTGCAACTTTCAAAAGATACCTCAATACAGTAGTTCTCCTCAATCGTGATTTGCGCAGCATCCAACAGATTACATACATGCACCTCTCACCATTTTATCGCTTTTGGCGCCTTTTTTTTCCCCTCACACACTGACATAACACAAACTTGATAGTGCTTCGCATGTAGACAGCTGATTGATAAAGTAATGATGTATAACCACTTGCATTTTCATATATCGTTCCCTAACTGAAAGGCCAGAGACCTTCTTCCATTTATTAAAATATGATATACTTCCTTATAAGAGTGTACAATGTTTTTTTCCAACTATATTCATTTTTCTTCAACTATAGCGTTTGTATTCCATGTACTACTGACAATACCAATTACTGTGTTTTTTGCAATTTCTGTACTCATATTACATAATGATTTGCCTTTAAAACAGTACATTTCTAAATAAACATTTCAAATATTCACGGTTTCTCTTTTAATCCATAATCTCAACTGAAATGATTTCATATTGAAAAACTATTCATGGGTTCCACATAACCTTAACTGTAGTCACTGAGGACCTTATTTATGAAGACCTTCCGCCGCCGGTGCCTCATTTTTTAAAATGGGAAACAGTGACGCACCGGTGGCGCAAGGCCTTCATAAATAAAGTCCTGAATGTTTTCTTTTCTCGACCTCACTTACTGATACTAGAACCTGCAAGCCAATTACGGCCCGTGAACTCTTTCTTAGTAGGTCGCGCACCGTACAGACAGTTGTACCACTGTTAAAAATTTTTTTTTACTGTTACCAAGCACCGCCACAGTTCCGCTTCACTCAGAGTTAATCACTGCTCCCACGCTTCTACAGGCCAGACGCTATGTCGTATTTCTCTCCTTATCACCCTTTCATCTCCACAATAACAAACAGTTCTCCGCCTGCCACTACAGAACAGAGTCAGATGCAGAGGCACCAAAGAGTGAACCCATCACCAACTGCCATCTCCGGCTGTTTCCATGGTTACACCTCATTCTGCACCTTGCTGAAGGCACAGGTCAAAAGTTCATGTCTCAACGTTCTACAGCAAACTAAGAAGACTGTTTTCCCTCCAGAAACACCTGCCAATCCACAGCTCTGTTACATGTCTTTTTTTTCACACCCAATAGTACTTGTCGTTTAACATAAACATTAACATGCAACGTACTCTTCAATCTCCACTTATTACAATCAACCAATCATTTTTATTTTTTTAACCACACCCAGCCTCTTCCTTTTTCTTTATTTAGAATTTCAACTTCTAACTACCATTCCACTTCCAGAACCGATCGGAGGACGAATACAAATCCCTTGAAAATGAAGGTCTGGCTAATAGGACACAGTTATATTCACTGGAGTGAAAAATATGCAGTAAGCAGACGAATTTGCAACCTCGGCTTACCAAATGTACACATAACATGGATTACCAAAAGAGGATTGAAATGTCACCATTTGATTCCATTGGTGAAAACTTTTATGCATCTCCCAGAACCAGACCTTATAGTTGTGCACTGTGGTGGGAACGATCTAGGCACAATCACTGGGGTAGGTCTGGAAATGCTTCTAAAAGACACCTTTCGACAATTGATGACACCTTTTCCTCGATCTGCCTTGGTATATTCCAATATATGCCAAAGACAGAAATGGAATTGGTCAAATCAACATTGTGCACAATTTGAAAAAGCAAGGAGACATGTAAATAAATCTGTTTCGGCGTTCCTCAGAGATTATAGCATGGGTTCTATTTACCACAACAACTTGCGATACCACATGCAAGACGTCTATAGGAGAGACGGTGTTCATTTCACGAATGAGGGAAACAGAATCTTCCTCTGCAACATCAGGCTCTGTATCGGTACTTACTTATAAATGCAGAAAACAGTCAATTAACACAAGGGCTCTTTTCAGAGCCACCTTATATCTAAGCACTCAAACTTCCTGATTTATCTCCATTTTCACACTCTTGTAAATAGGTGTGCGCGACCGGGTGCGTGCACCCCGTATTTTTTTTTCCGGAAAAACATTATATCTTTTCGCATTTAAGGGCCTTACTGCACACCCCGAGAAAACCTACGCAGCAAGACAATCTCTACCTTCTCCCCTTTCCATGTTTCAACGCTTTGAAATGAACAATATATTTACTCGCAGTGACAAAATGTCGGACAAAACTTCCTGATTTCCTTCGAATCGAACGTTAACAGACGTCACGCAGCGAAAAAAAATTCCGCTCACGCGCAGCCGCTTGAGTGCGCGCACGCGTGCGCGCCTATAGATATATAATTGACTTTAACTTTAATTTTCTCAACAACTACTGAACAGATTTACACCATTCAAAAAAAAGCGTAATCTGCGAACCGGACTCTACAGTTTTGCCAAATTTCTTATAAATCCATTCAGCCGTTCGACCTGTAGCCGAGACTAAAGGTCCTATGGAAAATAACATGCAGAAAACACGTTTTGGGACCCCCCTTATATCTCAGCCCCCACTTGACCAATCCCCCCAAACTTTCAGGGAAGGAGCGCAGCGGACCGAGCCATCTTCTTTGAGAAATTCGCTAAGATTCTTCAACCAGAGCCAAAGTTATTCCAAATAGAATGTTGAGGATTTCCTATGGAAAACAATCCTAACTATAACTACCTACTGGCGACCGCCAGTAGGTAATATATATATATATATATATATATATATATATATATATATATATATATATATATATATATATATATATATATATATATATATATATATATATATATATATCCGAAAAAACTCCAAACACCACTTCCAGGTCAACCAACGTCAGACCGGCGAGGGAACATAGGAGACGGACCACAGAATGCGCTGCACAGGATCTTTATTTGCAGAGAAGCCGGTAAGCCAGAGGGCACTACGCGTTTCGGGCTGGGAAAGCCCTTGTTCACACATATATATATTGGAGGGGTTTCAAAAGACTGGAAATAGCAACACGAAGGTGAGTGCTCAGCATACAAAGCACTACAACACCCAGCATGCTGTGAGAGTACCCTGTGGGAGCGGCATGCAGAGAAGGGAATTAAAAGTTGGAACGTGCAGCTGAACACTTACTGCTTTGCCCTTTGAGGAAGAGGCTGCTGCCTCGAAACGCGTCAGGGCGTCATTAAAGAACTCTGTAGGAAGCTGCCTGTTTGAAAATAAAGGTTCGAAGAAACTTATCTTTGCGGAGTGGCGTCTTTTAAGCACAGGACACCTTTTGGCAATATATATATATCTATATATTACCTACTGGCGGTCGCCAGTAGGTAGTTATAGTTAGGATAATTTTCAATGTTAAATCTCAACATTCTATTTTGAATAACTTTGGCGCCGGTTGACGAATCTGCCTGAAATTTTCAGGAAAATGGTCTCATGGCGGTCCGGTCCTTCCCTGAAAGTTTGGGGGGGATTCGTCAAGCGGGGGCCGAGATAAAAGGGGGGTCCCAAAACGCGTTTTCCCCATGTTAATTTCCATAGGGCGGTCGATTTCACTTTTAGCCCGAACGGCTGAATGGATTTCCACCAAACTTGGCAAAATTGTAGGGACTGGTAGCCCGATGTGCCTTTGCTATGTCTCAAGATATGTGCTCCAGTGGATTTTGAGTAATTTAGGTTCAAAAAAATATATATATCTATAGGCGCTCTCCCGTGCGCGCACCCGTGAGCGCTCCCGGCGCGACACGCGACTTGCGCGCAGGAAGCTGATTGGCTCTCAGTTGTCTGTAAACATTCTAAACAGTCCGGAGCGGCCGCCATCTTGTGTCTCGGTAAAATCGAGACACAAGGGGTTTGAAAAAAAAAGGGGCAAATGACCATAAGGGGGAAGAGTAGACCCCCTCTGACCCCCTAGGTTTGATGTAGGGACTAAAATAGGGTCCTGCAGGGCATTAAAATTTTTTTTTCGTTTTGCGCGGGGGAAGCGCATGGTACGCGCACCGGCGAAGCACGGGGAAAATCCAGGATTATATTTATGAAGGCCTTGCGCTGTTAGTTTTGCGCTTCCTGTGCGTCAATTTTTGTGACGCACCAGCGGTGTAAAAAAATGCGCATTGTTATGCAATATTTAAAAAGTGACGCATCTATCTAGATGCGTCACTTTTTAAATATAGTGCAACGAGGTACATTTTATTACACTGCTGGTGTTATGCGTCACTTTTCTGTGCGCACTCCTTATGACATTCCAGATGTGTCATATTTAATGTATGACGAATCATGTTGCAGATACAATATGGCGCAGAGTTTTAAAAAGTGACCCATGTACCTAGATGCGTCACTTTTTAAAAATAGCGTCAGGTATAATGCATGCAGAGGGGGTGTTCTCCCGCAAAAAGCTTTGTAATAGCGACGCAGTGAAATCTTTCAGATTTCACTGCGTCAGTTTTAGGATGCTGTTGCGTCAAAATCTTGTGCCTGCTTTACAGCAGGTGTTAGACTGAGGCAAGACCTTTCATATGCTGCTTTCCCCATTTGAAAGGACACATTACTGGAGTTGCGTCACTTTTGTGACGCACTCCAGCAATGCGTTACTTGGAATGTCATAAGGAGTGCGCACAGAAAAGTGACGCATTGCACCAGTAGTGTAAAAAAATGTGCCGCGTTGCGTTATATTTAAAAAGTGAGGTATCTAGGTAGATGGGTCACTTTTTAAAATCAAGCGCCACATTATATCTGCGTGAGGTATAATGCATGCAGAGGGGGTGTTCTCCCACTAAAAGCTTTGTAATAGCGACGCAGTGAAATGTTTGAGATTTCACTGCGTCACTTTTAGGATGCTGTTGCATCCTTTAAATATAGTGCAACGAGGCACATTTTATTACACTGCTGGTGTGATGCGTCACTTTTCTGTCCACAGTCCTTATGACATTCCAGATGTGTCATATTTAATGTATGACGAATCATGTTGCAAGGAGCTACAGATACGTCAGTATTTCTGACATATGTGTAAACATAAAAGTGATGCGAGGCCGGCGCAAAATTTTGACGCAATAGCATCCTAAAAGTGACGCAGGGAAATCTCATAGATTTCAGTACGTTGTTATTACCAAGCTTTTTGCGCGGGATTGCCCCTCTGCATACAATATACCTGATGCAGATACAATATGGCGCAGAGTTTTAAAAAGTGACCCATGTACCTAGATGCGTCACTTTTTAAAAAATAGTGTCAGGTATAATGCATGCAGAGGGGGTGTTCCTTGCAAAAAGCTTGGTAATAATGACGCAGTGCGTCACTTTTAGGATGCAGTTGCGCCAAAATCTTGCGCCTGCTTCACAGCAAACCTTTCACATGGTGCTTTTTCCATGTGAAAGGACACATTACTGGAGTTGCGTCACTTTTGTGACGCACTCCTGCAATGCGTTACTTTTGTGTTTACAGATATGTCAGAAATACTCCAGTTTATTCACTGTGTCATAACTTTCTTTTCTAACACTCACCTTCTTTCATTCCTCCTACTTCACTTCCTTTCACCTCTCATACCTTTCTGTTCTTTCTTACTCATTCTCCTTTCAATTATCAATGCACTATATTTCACTTACTCTTCATTTTTTAAGATTATAGCTCTTTGATGAGAATTGGAGGTAGTTCTGAAAAGAACTTTTGGTTTTCTTCTTTTAACTGAAGAGGAACAAAAACAGGGAATAGAAACTGCTCAACAGGAGCAAAAAGAAAAGAAAAAAATTAGGGGTGGGAAGGGCAGTGATGGTTCTCTAATGCCCGAACCATGAGCTGGACACTTTGCTCCCCATAGGTGAGGAGTTGATTGCAGTATCTGCATCTGACGAGCCCATGGTTGAATGCAGGTTGGATGTTGGCTACCTGCCCCTGAGATTGGTCTCTTCCAGAAGAAGTTGCTCCTCCTGTTGATGTAGAGGCCCCATCTCTGGGAACCTCCTGTGCCAGAGCCCTGACACTTTCCCGGGCAAAATTCTGGGGGTGCCTCCTCTCCACATGTCGGATCATCGTAAAGTTCCCAAAAGAGTATTTTTTTTGGGGGTTACCCCGTGACAGGACCTGTTTGCAGATCCTGCACTCTACTTTTGGTGCATTCACCTTCTTCTGGCCTTCTGGAAACTTAAAAAATTTCCAAATGAAATGTTCCTTCACCTTTGGGGTAGGAGGCTCTTCATCAATGAAGTCATCTTCACTGCTGGATGGTCTGGCAGCCATGATGAATCCAGGAATATGGAGCAGCAAAAAAGGCAGGTCTTTCAGTCACAAAAGTGAAAGAAGAAGTGAAGGAAATGGGTGGGGATTTCATTCATTGTAAAAAAAAACTGTTAGCAACCAATGAAAAGTGTTATTTGAGGGTCACATGACCCGACGCGTTTACGCTGCGCGCTCCGGAGCACTTCCGGGTGCGTTTACGCAGCGCGATCGTAGGCGCTTCCGGGGCGCAAACGTGGCGCGATCGTAGGCGCTTTTCCGTGCGTTTATGCGCCGCGCACGTATGCGCTTCCGAGGGCACTTACGTTGCGCGCCGAAGTGACGTCATCAATCTTTTATAGAAATGCATAATCATTTTCCATATTAAAAAAAACTAATTTTATTTGTATGGTACGAAATGTTTTGCATTATTATTAACTTTTCATTCATATTTTTTTTTCACGAACGACAGTTGCGCTCTGGGTGCGCTTTCAGATGAGCTCTCGGAGAAGCTTACAGGAGAGCTTAGCTGAAAGCTTCCCGGAGCGCGCACCCAGAGCGCAAAAGAAAAAAATTATAAGAAAAAATGAATACTTAAAAAAAAACAGCAAATTGTAAAAAAAAAAAAGGTTAGAAACTCGATATACAAAGGAATTAGCATTTAAAAAACCTATGAAATTCACTGAAAAAACCATAGGTTTCACACCAGTTATAGTTAGGAATTAGCATTTAAAAAACCTATGAAATTCACTGAAAAAACCATAGGTTTCACACCAGTTATAGTTAGGAATTAGCATTTAAAAAACCTATTAAATTCACTGAAAAAACCATAGGTTTCACACCAGTTATAGTTAGCTGGAAATTTTACTGATATAAAACCATTGAAATTCCCACGTTATAGTTAGTCGGACTCACTATAACTTGCGCGTGCAATGCACTGCTGATGACATCACATATTACATCACTCATGACATGGTCAGTGACATCACTCATGACATCACTGATGACACCATCCTTGTGACACAGTGACAGACCTCCTTTCAGTGTAATGTAACCCATGAAACACATATTCAAAAATAGAAACTAATATTTTCAAAAAAGTGGATATACCCATACCAGTTACAACAACCAATTCAGTAATATCACCATCTAATACACATCCACTCATGTGTATGTATATGGGTTATTAGATATTTTTATTAGTATCAGTATGAGTGTCTATATGGTTTGGTGGGGGTATTACTTAGCACATAGATGCATGAGTGACTGACTCTTTGTTTGTATGTGTTTTGAAGACAACATATGTACAGGACTGTATGGGTGGATGAGTGTCTATATGTGTTTGTTAGTGAGTGAATGACTGTCTCACTAGTGTCTTTATCAGTAACTACATATGTTTTAATCTAGTATATATGAATATTGATGTATATAAGTGAGTATATGTGAGAGTAAGAGATTGTAAGAGTTCCTGTTTAAATAAGTATGTGTTTCTATAAGTGATTGTTTAAGAGAATAAATATGTGTAATTTTAAATAGAAGTAAGGTGGAAGTGTGTGTATAACTCTATATTCAAATAAATGGATGTCCAATAGTTTATTTGCACGTGTGAATATGTGTGTGAGTAACTTTTGGATGAATGTCGGTGTGTAACAGGATGTATAGGTGTATCACTTCATATGATGAGTGAGTATATGTATGAGTGACTATATAGAACTATTGGTGAATGAGTGGATGTGTATATAGATAGTGGAATTACTGAATTGCTTGTTGTAACTGATATAGGTATCTCCATTTTTTAAAAAATTTCAGTTTCTATTTTTGAATATGTGTCTCAAGGGTTACATTATAGTGAAAGGAGGTCTGTCACTATGTCACAAGGATGGTGTCATGAGTGATGTCACTGACCATGTCATGAGTGATGTAATATGTGATGTCATCAGCAGTGCATTGCACGCGCAAGTTATAGTGAGTCCGACTAACTATAACGTGGGAATTTCAATGGTTTTATATCAGTAAAATTTCCAGCTAACTATAACTGGTGTGAAACCTATGGTTTTTTCAGTGAATATATATATATATATATCCTTACAGTGTAGTGGTTGTAAAATTATTCAAATGCAATATACCACATTTGTTACAGTGGCCCACCACTGGCCTACCTCGTAACCATGTGCCATAAACTAAAAACAGCAAGTTCCATGTGAGTGTACACATGTCAGAGGGGTGCAAGCAGTCCAATGTAAGTGAATCACCTGTCTTTGATTTGCCTAGGCAAGAAAATGTACTATGAGTCTATCTGATTACCAATGTTGCAATCGCTTTGGTGATTGATTTGTTCATTCAGTCAGTCAGTCAAATACACTTTATTCGATTTGTTAAAAATCATAAAAGGCATAAAAACATTTATATACACGTATTCAAATATTTGATACATTTTCAACATGTGCAATACAATGGGTCAGAAAAATTGAATTACATAAATAATGTGATTAAAAATTCACGGTTTTACAAACCGTGGCGTATTATGTAATTTAATTCTAGATGCCACCACTAAGAAATTAGCCACACAAAATATGATGCGGTGCTGCTCAAGGACTGGAGGAAAACTAATGCCGGCCTCACTTGCATAAAGCCAGCCTCCTTCCTAATGGGCAGCAAATATTTCTTTCTAATATCCGAAAAGAGCCCGCAAAACATAACAAAGTGCATTGTGTCTTGGGTTGAAAATTGGTCACAAGTGCAGGGTGTGGCCATATCTGGTTTGACCCAGGTTGGATAATTGCCCAAATGAAAATGAATCAAGTTGAATCTGAACTTAACCAATAAAAACCTATGAAATGGCTTTGTGACAGTCATAAGGTATTGCTCGAGTGAGGTAGAACCGAGTAGCATATAGTGAGATCTTACTGTGGGTTTCAACAATTCCCTTTCCTCCCGGGCTAGTCTGGCCCTCTCCATAAAGTGCTTTTTAACCAGGATCACATCCACCTTCCTAATACAAGATGGTAATAGGAAGAGATCCGGGCGTCCCAGATGTTCAAAGGACTTTCTCAAACAATCCAGCCAAGGCACATTTTTGGAGTGGTCTAAGGACATGACGTCTGCTAAAATCACGTGATTAAGGGTTAGTTCCTTGTTAAGCCAAATCTTAAGGCAGAATATTAACGGCGTCAGATTAAGCCTGTCGGTGACATAGTCCAAGCCCACCTCCACATGGATCGAAAAAGTCGGGGTCGACTGGGGCACAGACAGCAAGGAACGCAGGAACCTATTTTCTGCCCTCTGAATTGTCTCTAGGTGTACGTAGCCCCATAAGACTGACTCATACATCGCAATTGAGATGCATTTAGCATTATAGATTTTTAACAGGGCCTCCATCGGTCTGGCCCCCAACCTTTTTGTGAACCCCATGAGTGCAGCAGTTGATCTGGCCACAGATGAACTCTTTGCCCTTACCTGGGGGCCCCACAAACCCCTCTCGTCAAAGAGCACCCCCAGGTATGGGAACGCTGCCACTCTAGAGACACTTCACCCCTGCATTTAAACATTTTTGGTTTACCCCTATTCCTATGGAATCGGACCACCATGGTGTGTGATTTGTTAGCATTCACCTTTAGGTCTAGCCTATCCATAAATGCCGCAAAGGCACCCAGTAAAAGCTGCAGACCATTGCCAGTGCGGGCTATGAGGACAGCGTCATCCACGTATAGGAGAGCAGGAATCTTTGCATCTCCTATACGCGGGACGTCCTCATCCACCTCCTCCAAATATCGACCCAGGCCATTAATATAGATGGTAAAAAGGAAGGGGGCCAAAATGCAGCCCTGGCGCACTCCTCACATCGATTTCAAGCGGGTGGTACACCTTCCCTCGGTAGTGACCCATTTGAGCAAACAGCTCTTGATGGAGGGATGCCATAAATTTAACCATCGCCCCATCTATCCCAAGCTCCAAAAGGATTGCCCACAATTTGGCCCTGTTCACCAAATCGAAAGCCGAGGAGAGGTCCATAAAGACCAGAAATAGCGACCCCTCCTTGGCTACAGTGTACTTAGCGACCAGCAAGTGCAAATTGGAACACTGCTCCAGAGTGCCTCTCTTCTCCCTGAACCCGTACTGGATGTTTGACAGCCCCCCACATCCCTCAATGCTATCCCTCAGCTTAACCAGAATATTTTAATTGCAGAATCTAGAAGGGATATGGGTCTATAACACCCTGGGTCATCACGCTGCCCTTTTTTGAAGATCAGCTCTATTGTTGAGGTGGCCCAAGCGGTAGGCAACAATTTGCAGTTAGCAGCGTTAAATATATTTGACAAAATTCTGGCCCAAAGCTTCGGGGAGTGTTTGTAAAAATCTGCTGGCACCCTATCCGGCCCTGGGGCTTTGTTTTTAGTTGTCTCTAAAATTGCTAACTCCACCTCTGCTTCATTGAAGATTACTGGTGCAGCCTCAGGGACTGTTGGTGGACAACCAGTGGCTTCTGAGTCCGAATCACCATACACTGCTCTAAAGTGGCACAACCATTTGTCATCGGGGATGACACAATCCGTGACATTATTGTCCAAATCTGAGAAAAATGGCTTGTTAATAGTAGTCCAAAATTGGCTGCTGTTGCGCAGGACATCAACTGAGAGTAGTTTATCCCAAGCCGCTGCCTTTATGTCATCCTTCCGTCGTTTAATTCCTAGCTTGTACTCTCTCCTTAGGGATGTGATGACTACCTTATCTCTCGGATTATGTTTTAGAGCTAGCATTAGTGCTCTGTGTGCTTTCGAGCACTTAGTGTCAAACCATTGACGGTGATTGTTTGCTCCCTGCCCTAGTCTAGCCTATAGGTCTATTGAAATTTGAGTGCATATAGATTCAAATGCACCCTTTATTTCGTGATTTACAGCTCTAGGGTCCTCACAGATTGCCATATAACCCTCTATTTCTGGGAGGAGGTCTGCATAAAATGTTTCCGGGACCACATTTGCCCAATTTAACCTTCTCCCTGGTCCACAGGGCGCAGTACTGGCCTTAACTTAGCGGGGCAGGACATAGGCCCCATAAAATCCCCCCATTTCACCTCAAGTAAAACAGGATTGTGGTCACTGAATGCGGAAACAATTGTTGCATAGGAAATAACCCCGTGTAGGATACCTGAGGACACAAATATATAATCTATGATGGAACCAGGGTCTGAGCCCTTATAGGTGATTAGTCTCATCTCCCCCTCAGGAGTAGTTGGTTCGAATAGGTTAAAATTTGCTAACATCTCTTCCAGTGCCTCACCGGCCTTGGTGTGCTCAAAATGGGGGGCCTCCAAGCCAGGAGGACCCACAGGGTCACCTGTGCTACACATATTACTGCAAGGGTGAATATTAGAATCGCCCAGTAGGACGAACTCGACATTAGTGTATTTATCTTGACTGACTGAAAGTAAAAAGTATTCCAGGGTGGCAAGATGATCGTTACCATTATCCTTTTTCCAGGAATTATAAAAATTAATAAAGAAGGTTTTCCTGCTAGGGGAAACCTCCCTTTCCACGATTAAAAGATTTGATGAACAGTTATTAACCATTTTTAACGCCCCCTTGAGTTTTAATGAAAAGAGGAAAATAAGGCCCCCCTTGGCTCTACCGGTGATGCTAGGGAAGGCCGGGACAGCAAAGTTTGTGAAGCCATCCAACCAGAAGCCGGGCGAGGTGTCCCATGATTCCTGGAGTGCTATGATATCGTGACTGGTGACAAAGCCAACCCATGCATCATCTGCCCTTTTGGCTCTGACACCAGCCATGTTCCAGCTAAGGATTTTACAAGTCACAACCTCATTGGAACGGAGGCCCCATCCATAGGAGCATATAGGCCTCGTATAACATAGGCCTCGTATCCGCCAGTCAATCAGTTTCCTCTAGGCCTGACAAAGGGGCAAAACGATTCCTCAGGGCCGGCCGCAACCCACAGCAGGATTAGGTACTGGATGGGAATGAGGTACCAGGGCTACAGTGTCTGTCCTTGGGGTATAAATGCGGTCATGCACACCTGAACTTGCCCCTCCCGGTGCTGGAATCAACCCCCACCTCCTTGTTGGTAGTCGTTGTTCACCATAAGTCTTTCCAGATGGGGGATAAAAATAACCCAAGGGGACTGGTCTCAGTTGGTCTCTTTCTGATATGTGTGAACCATCCCAAAACAGTCTATAGGCCAAATTGGCACTATCGAAATTGATTATGACACAATCCCCCTGGACAGACTTCGGATGCATCCCTATCCAACCCACCCTCCTAGCAAAGATGATCCTGTTGGAAATATTAGCCCCGCTGCAAGCATTTTCACACCAGGAACGGGCCCTTACCATAAGGTCTGGGAGTGATTCAAGCTCTCCCTCTTTAAGTGGGGGGACCCCAATAAGGATGGCAACAAGGGGGGCAGCTTCAGGGGGTAGGTCCAAATTGACCTGACTAGCCCTTACCCTCTTGTTAATGGGTACGTTGGGTTGTTCTACGGAGCGTACGGGGATGCTAGAGTGTGGTGGAATTACCTCCGGGCCTTTGTGGGAAGTAAGGAGATCCCTGACCTGTCATTAGCTTGAACCACCCCACTAAGAGGCGGTCCCAATTCCCTTGTTCTGACCCCCTCACGACCACTTTTTCCATGCCTTACAAACCCCACATTATGTGCTTCTGGAAGCGAGGTATGTTTGTGAATAAGTCTATCAATAAGTGAACATTTCTTTAAAAGACCTTCCAGGCAAGTGTTCAAAGTGTCCACAATGTCCTTTGCAATACCCAGAAGCAGGGGCTCGATCCGAGCAACGAAAAGAGCTTCCATGTGATCTCCCAAAGAGTCTGGTACAACAATAGGTGCAGCTGGCGTGTTTTTAGATTTTCCCCGTTTCCGCTTTGGAGGTAGATCAGACTGCTGAACGCCCAGTGAAACGGGAAGTGTAATAGTGCTGTTGAGGGGCGGGCCAGCACCAGATATAACTGATGGGATGAGGTTTGCGATGATCACCACTGGCTCTAGAGGAATATGGGAAGCGTTGGCAGAGACCTGAATGTCCTGAGTGTTGGGGGTAGTGGTGAGGGAAGGGGGTATCAGGCCCAACTCCTGTTCAGCCTTCGCAATCTCCTTTGTAAGGGCCCCCACAGCAGAAGAGAGATACAACATGATTGACGTCGAGTGTCTTGGTACCTTCGCTTTGCTTCCCCACTCCTCTGCGTTAGTAGCGCGGGGCGAGAGGCGTTCCCTGTTGATAAGGCGCCTCCGGGCGCGTGTGGGGCGTCAGTCCCGCCGCAACCAGCCCCGGGGCGCTGGGTGATGTAGTTCCCCAGCTGCTGCAGCACCGGGTGGATGGCGGTGAGCGTGCAAGCCGTTCCCCTCACGGCGGATGTCAGGAGGCTAAGTGCGGTGCTTCCGATGCCGTTCCCCTCACGGCAAATGTGTGGCTTGGTCTGGTGCCCCTTGAGCGCTTCGGTGCTCCCTGTTGATAAGGTGCCTCCGGGCGCGTGTGAGGCGTCAGTCTCGATTTGTTCATTCAGTTTGTCTCTTTTAAATTATTATTATTATTATTTGCTGTTTTATAACGCGCTCCGTTACTACCAGAGTGTCCTGGCGCGATAAAGGAAAAAACAAGCAAGTGGCCAGCTAAAGGAAAAAACACTAATAGGCTGTTCTAAAAAGATGGGTTTTTAGTGCTTTCTTAAAGGAAACAAAATTCTCAGTTGATCTCAGGGAGAGGGGAAGGGCGTTCCACGTCTTAGCTGCGACTACAGCAAGCGAGTAGCCTCCTAGTCGTACTCGCTGAAAGCGGGGCACACTCAAGAGATTACAGCCAGCTGAACGTAGCGGCCGAGTGGGGACATATAGACTGAATCTTTTCCTTAGATAAGATGGTCCCATATCATGGACTGCCTTAAATGCTAAGGTGAGGATTTTAAAAGTTATCCTTTGAGCAATCGGCAGCCAATGAAGTTCTTTTAAGTGTGCCCGCACGCTTTCTCTGCTTGGAATGTTATATAGCAGCCGCGCAGTCGCATTTTGAATAATCTGCAGTCGGGCCACTAAGAAAGCTGGAGTGCCGCTAAAAAGAGAGTTGGCATAGTCGAGCCTAGATAAAATTAAAGCTCTAGCAACCGACTCTCTGGAAGATGATGGCAGATACGGGAAGAACTTTCTCATGGCTTTTAGGGAGCCGAAGCACACAGCTATAAGTTTTTTTATGTGTGCCTCGAATCTCAGATCCTCTCCAAACCAGACTCCCAAATTCTTGGCAGCAATAGTAACTGAGCCTGGCTGGGGAAAATCCGACGGCCACAAGAGTTCTCTAAAGTTGGATGGGAATTGGCCATACAGCAAGATTTCTGTCTTGTCTTCGTTGCACTTCACTTGTGCAGCTGCCAACCAGTTAAACACAGCGGAAAGGCACGAACGGACAACCTCTGTGTTAGTTTCTGCATCCTTCCAGGTAAATAAAAGCTGCGTATCATCTGCATACGCTATGATTTTTGCTCCCACTTGTTCGGCCAGCACAATGAGGGGGGTAAGATAAACATTAAAAAGCAGGGGACTCAATGTGGATCCTTGGGGAACTCCGGTAGTGAGGGACCTAACCGAAGATGAAAAAGGCGGGATCCAAACCTGCTGAGATCTGTCTGATAAAAACGATTCTACCCACTTCAGTGCTGAGCCCACCACTCCAATCTCCGCTAGGCGGGTTAGAAGGAGTGAATGAGGGACAGTATCGAACGCGGCAGAGAGGTCTAATAAAATCAGAGCCGCTCTGCCGCCACTGTCCAAACACTCCCTAATGGCTTCAGTAATTTCTACCAGCGCCGACTCAGTGCTATAAGCTGCACGGAAGCCAGACTGGGCAGGGTGAAGGACCTCCGAGGTTTCTACAAAGGCATTAAGCTGGACGAAAGCAAGTTTCTCCCCAATTTTTGCCATAGCTGGTAGTAAAGATATTGGTCTGTAATTACTAGGCACAGTAGGGTCTGCACCCACCTTTTTTAACAAAGGAAGCAACTTAGCCTGTTTCCATTCGTTAGGAACCCTGGCTGAAGTAAAGGATAGACCCATTATTTGAGAAACCTCAGGAGCCACTGCTTCTGCCGCCTCAGCCAACACCCTGGCCGGGCAGGTATCTCCAGGGGCACCAGATTTTAACGATTTTATTGCCATTAGGGTGTCCTCCACTGAAGGTGGGGCAAAGCTCTCCATGGTGTGTGTGGGTACAACATTAGATCCAGCCCTGTCCTCAGTCAGGCTCCCCCCACCAATAGCTCTAAGACTTTGCTGAATTTTGGCAATTTTAGTCAAAAAAAAGGAGGAAAGGCTTTCGCACCATTCTGTAGAGGGCTTGATAGAAATGTGCTCTGCACATGGAGACAGGAAACTTTTTACTATAGAGAAAATCTCTCTGCTGTTGTTATTCGCCTTTTCAATTCTTCTGGCAAAGTATTCCGTTTTGGCCAGCTTGATATTGGCGTAATATTCTCGTTGAGCAGAGCGGTAAGCTGCCTTGGCTTGTGGGCAATAAGCCACCCTCCAAGCTCGCTCCAATTTTTTACAGACTAATTTGCCAGCACGAAGATGGGGCGAATACCATGGTTGTGAAGGAGTCATCCTGCTTCTGCCGGGGTCAGTAGCCTTTGAAGACACAGACAGGGCTGCTCGAATCCACCCATCATAAATCTCTACAGCAGAATCAAGATCTCCTCCCAACTGGGACCTATTCTGCTCCAGCCAGGCCGAAAAATTGCCTACGTTGATTTTTGGGGGGCGTGTATTCAAGTAGGCTTTAGGTGAGTCCTTCACGGCTGACCAAGAAAATCTAATAAGCAGGTGATCCGTCCAAGTGAGTACTTGGGGGGCCTCAACCTTCAATGGAAAGTTAGAACCGATGACGTCCAAGATGTGACCGCCCGAATGAGGAAACCAAGATCAAGATCAAGATATCTTTATTCGACTTTAACCAAGTCATACAAAGAAACATAAGCAAAAAAGCACATGGCATAAAAATACATATATACAGTTGAGTGTTTTAAAAAGGTACTATATACAATGATTTAAGAAGGCGAAATTTGACCAGCAGCTTTCACCCTTGCTGCGGCCACTAAAAAATTTGCAATACAAAATGTTGTACGTGGATTTGATGCAAGCTGTAAATAGAGCAGCGCCGGGCGCACCTGAGTAAACCCTGCTTCTCTCAAGATGGGTAGCAAATATTTTTTCCTCGGCCCCTGATATTGGCAACAGAACATGACGATGTGCATTGTATCCTGCACCGAAAAGTCATCGCAACTGCACGGTGGGGCTAACTCTGGCTTCTGCCATTTCTTAAAAGAACCCAGGTAAAAATGTATCAGGTTAAACCTGAACTTTGTTAGTAAAAACCTGTGATAGGGATGTGAGACAAAGCTGAGATAAGGGGCAAGTAAGGGAGCGCTGACCAGGAGGTTATGTGCCCTAACTGAGGGCTTCAATAATTCGACATCCTCTCGACTAGCTGCCTTCTTTTCCATAAATGCCTTTTTTATATGGACAATATCTGATGCCTTAATTTTTCCTGGGCTTAAGAAAAGTTCTGGACGGTCTAAATCGGTAAATGACTTCTCTAAGTAGGACAGCCATGGAATGCTCTTAGATTTATCTAGGGAGAGTACATCTTTCAAGATGGTATGGTTCAAAGGGAGATCGTCGTTCAGCCACATTTTCAGCCATGAGATCAGCGGCGCTAGGCTTAATAGATCCGACAGGTAGGGTAAGCCCACCTCCTGATGTATTGAGTAAGTTGGGGCTGACTGTGGTAAGGAGAGGAGAGATCTGATAAATTTATTCTCCGCTCTCTGAATGGGCTCGAGGTTAACATATCCCCATAACGGAGATCCATAAAGAGCTATGGCCACAGATTTGCACCTATAGATCTTTAAAAGGGCTTCCATTGGCCTTGCCCCCAGCTTACCCGCAAAGCCAAGGATCGCTAAGGAAGACCTAGTTACCGCCAATCTTTTTGCTGTTACCTGCGGCCCCCATGTTCCCTTATTATCAAACAAGACTCCCAAGTAGGGGAACGTAATGACTTTCGAGACGGGGACCCCATTACAAAAGAATGATTTTTGACGTTTTTTAGTGCACTCCCTCCCCATAACCATCGTGTGAGATTTTGACACATTCACCTTCAAGTCCAAATTGTCCATAAAGGAGCCAAAGGCATCCAATAGGTGCTGCAGTCCGACGCCAGTACGAGCGATCAACCCATTGGGTAAGAGAGGCCAGGTCAAAGGAGTCAGAAAGGAGCTTACTTTCCTGACGATCCCGACAATCTACATGGATGTTTAAATCGCCGAGCAGCATGAAACGGGAGAATCTTACTGCTCTGGGGACGAGCGTCTCCAAGAGAGCTTTAAGAAATCGTCCCGCGGGGCCGGGGGGGCGGTAGATGAGAGAACCACCCAGAGTAAAATGAGGGGACAGAGCCAATGAGAAATTCATAATCTCGCCGTCCTCGAGATTATCTGAATCTTCCATATTAAGCTCCCAAGACTCTCTGAAAATGATTGCTAACCCTCCACCTCTACCACTAACCCTATCTTTCCTACGGATCTTGTACCCTCTTGGAATGGCTAGTTCGATGTCAGGAGCACTAGAGCCATCCAACCAAGTTTCCGTAATAAATAGCAGGTCCAAAGTACCTTCTTCCAACAAAGAAAAGGTCTCCAAGGCGTGTTTACACATTGATCGTGCATTAATAAGGGCTGCTGAGATAGAGGCTACATCACAGCTGGATTTCAGTGAAGTAGAGTTTTTAATACCACATGCAAAACCACAGGCCGGACAGGAGCTGAGCCTATCAGGGTCAATAGTGGCACATGACAGACTTTTGTATAATACTGGGCGTAAGGATATCAGAGAGGAACGTGTATAGCGAATATTAGCTGTATTCATGGTCAGAGCCTGTTTGCCAGCCCGCCCAGCGTCCGCCGCGTCCGAGGCGCAGACGGGCGCAGACGGGCTGACCTTTGGCTTACCTTCGGCGCGCCTGAGGCGCGCCCGCCATGCGCGACCGCTGCGCGCTGTTGCAGGCATGCTAATTTTATGCCGTGTCCTCTCTCCCCCAGCTAGAACGCTGCCACCAGTTCTGCTGGGGAGAGAGAATCCTCTCAAGATGGCCGCCCGCCCTCACCACCACCGTAACACCAGCTGCGGTGAAATGGGGCCAGGAGAGGCTTTGCCAAAGTAAACGGGTAAGTCAGCGCTCGCCTGCGATGCACCTGGATAACAAAAGGTGGTTAGACAGAATTTTAAAAATGACACGAAAAAAGCGATAACATTTCTAAAAACGAACAGACAGTCTCTAAATCACTGCCGTTCTATTCGTTATGGCCACAAGCAAAGCGGGAGTCCCAGGGAGCTGCCACCACCCCAAACACACCGCAAAGACTAACGGCCTCGGCTGAATTTATGCCGTGTCCTCTCTCCCTGTAATGGCTGGATTTTCTGTTTAGATGGGATCAGCCCCCAGGGGCCCCTGTGACCCAGCCAAAACGTACTCACCTTCCGTCCTCAGGACTCCTCTATATCCAGGCACCTGGTACCTACCTGAGGATAGGGAACTCGCAATATACAAGCTCATATTATTAAGAACACCACTAAATCTATAGGGATACTAAGAATACTCACTGATTACTAGGGATATCCATACCCTACACCACACTTATTCACATCAGTTGGTCTCGCGGCCACTCTGACCCAGACCGTTCTACCCTAGGGCAGATCTGACACACAATCTGGTGCGTCTACACACGGGCCTGCAGAACCCAATGCTCCCTTTTCCAAAGTGTTCGCGATCCTGCGAAACTACACACTAGTTCCACTACCTAGTGCTCTCATTTACTCAAGCCACAATCCAGTGGGTATACACACTGGTTCAACCCCCCAGTGCTCTCATTAACGCCGCATATCAACGACGACCACATTCCTATGAACACCTATACATATATATATATATATATTGGGATATTATCTCAGCTGTCTACTCGGGATGAAACTACAATAATAACTTTGAATATGGGTCCGGATTGTATAGTGTACTCTCTGCTCTTGGCATCAAAGGTTCACTCACTCCCTATTTATGTGATCACCACTTACCTGATTGGGATTACTCATCCATTCACGTGCCTAGCATTCACCTAGGAGCTACATTTACCTTCAGTGAACAAGAATAGGGGCTACACACCAGTTGACTGAGTTGTCTCTTGATTTAAGCGCTCCTACCCCCCCTTTTGATCCATCAGTGGCTCAACAGCAACTGGCTTGAAGCCAGGATAACTTTATCATGAAAGAACTCAAGCACTGTAGTTATGGGGATGTTTATTATTACACTAATAAAATACACATATACAGATATGTAACTGACAAAGACTATAGGTAGAACACACCGCTTGAAAGAGAAGGATTAAACATAACAGGAACACTCCACTGAAAGGGAAAAGATTAGAAAGTGTAAATGTAACTAATTCAGACTACCTCACCTATTAGAAGGAAGATTTCTCTCTCTGCCTCTGGTGGGATTAGGGCTCTCTCTCTGCCTCTGGTGGGATTAGGGCTCTCTCTGTCTCTCCCTCCTTCACCACATCACCACGCCTCTGGTTCAGTTGCTCCAGCTGACAGCCTTCACTGCTTTCTCTCTCCTCATCTTCAGTAATCGTCTGCCTTCTTTCTCCATTCAAGAACTGCACTCTATTCTGCAGCTCCCAGCAGACATCCTCTCTCTCTCTGCAAGCTATTCGGAGCTCCAAGTTGTTCTGGGCTCCCAGCAGTCCTTTGCTCCAAGCTGGTCTGAGCACCACGCTGAACTGCACACCACGCTGCACTGACTTCCAAAACTGAACTGACCTGCACACAAGCTGGAATGAACACTCCTCCTCTCCTGTAGCTCGCTAATATGGATTCCTCTCCCCTCATGGAAATTTCCACAGGAGGGCTGTCTCCTACCGAATTCCTGTGCCAGCTCCCAGGCTTCCACGCAACCGCAGTGCGCCTCTGCATGTTACGTCTGGGCCCAAGAGAAAAACACATTTCTCGGATAAGAAGCAGTCCTAACTGGATTTTCCCTCTAGCACAACAGCCTTAACTGAAAACATTGCCTTTGCCCTAAAAAGCCTCTCTGCTTCCATCAAGATGGAGTCTCTCTAGCTTTAGGCCTGAAAGGGGTGAAATGCTCCTTAGCTCTGTCAGAATACCTACATAAACCATACCAATATGTCTAATATGTCAAAGCCAATAGGCAATAGACAGGTTAAAGTCAAGAATAAAGGCATATTAAGCAGCTATCCTCTTCTAGGTCTGGAAAAAGGGCTTAAAACGGCCAACATAGGCTAAGAATACCTATACTAGATGCGAGCAAGATTAATGATCTATATCACTTCTAAATAAAGCCAAAAACTCTGCCATTACACTGCACCCTAGATCCTTATCTTGCGAGCATCTTATAAACAACAACAACCATCTAAACAAACATCAACATAATCTATCCAACATAGGCTAAAAAAATACCTATCCTAGATGTGAGCAAGATTAAGATCTATATCACTGCTAAATATCTCTGCCATCCACCCTTAGATCCCTATCTTGCGAACATCTGACAAACAATAACATCCAAATAAACAAACATCAACACAATCTATCAACAAATCAAAACCTAAAAAACTCCCTAAAAACAATGACAACTTAAGGAAATTCCACCTGGAACTCAATTGTAGGGAATAGAAACCTAAAAACAAATCAAAGCACCCTTGACCTGAATGCTGAAACATATCTGAGATTGGATCTGATAACAACAGAAACTAACCAAAGCATCCTCAAACTAAATGTTCCTCAACTTCTAATGATAACTGGTGAAATCTAGTGATGTAGGGGCTTATGTGTTGAATGAAAACAGCAAGGGGCCTAAATGGGGCCTACTTCGGACAACTTAAGGCTAAATGTGTTTCAACTCCTAATGAGAAAATAAGAAAGGGCCTAAATGAGCCCTACCAACCATAGGCAAGTTAAGCTAATGATGACTCATGAAACTATTGGTGTAGGGGCTTGTTTGTGGGATGAAAATAACAATAGGCCTAAATGAGGCCTACCTACTGACATTAGTCAATTTAAAGTGAAATCTGAGAAATGAACATGACAAACTGTTGCAAGGTCTGGATAAACATTAACACATAATCATACTAAAAGACACACCACCCAGAACCATCTAAATTTTAAGGCAACCACCCTTTGATCAATCAAGGTGAAAATGCAAGAACAGTAAAAAAAACTACAACCCCAGTCTACAAGATAACTAGTGTAACATCAAGCTTAAATCACACAGTGGAGCACATGTGTGCGCCATCATTCAAAAAAGTCCTTCATTTGGGAAAAACTGTATTGAAGAAAACAGAAAAAACTATAATAGGTGACATGATTTTTGCTTTAAAAAGTGGGGCCTGCTTGTACAAGGGATTATGGATCAAGATACATGTATAATTCTGTCCCAAATAAAACATATGTGTATTATATATTTTTTTTTTTTAAAAATGGGGCCTGCTCGTAGAGATGTCCATAAAAAGACGCAGGCCAAGGTATTAATAACACAGTCCAAATTATTCAGTGTAGGCCACCACCCTGCATCTTCGGTATCCAGACACTTCCTCCAATGCGGCCATCCATCACCCGGTCTGGTCTGGTCTGGTCTGGTTCCATCATCCAAAAACAATAAACTAAAATAAGAACATGAAAGTAAAAAGCTAAAATAATAAAAGGAAGTGGAAAGGGGGACGGGCCCACACAAAACCACAACCACAGCCATCCTAAAAACAAGAGAACAAGTATCATTATTCTTGCAAAAATAAAATTTTCCATTTAAAAAACACCCCGGGTGCCTTTCATTATTGAAAAGAAAATATCCTAATTAATTAAAAACATTCAAAATTTAACTTTTAATAACTTTTTTTGCACAGGGCCTAACATACCCTAATCCTAACTAAGCCAGTCTCACGCTTCAGGGCAGGAGCCATGCTACAGTGTGACGCTACTTTGGACTACCGCCAAGTGATGAGCCTCTCAGCCTCAGCAGGGCACTGCAAGCCTCCCAGTTTTCCATATTAAAGAAGCCCGCTCAGGCTCCCTACACTAACTAACACCAAGGGAAGAGCCAGGCCACCCCGCCCTTAAATAAACAAGCCGTGCGCGGAAGAAAATTGAACTGTAGCCAATCATAACACACTGGGACGTGATCGAAACTTGCAGAATGAAGGGAAGATATCCGTCTGCACAGACCAGCTGGTCTGCCAAGGTCGAAAAACAAATTCCTTTTGCCTGTTCTCATGGCCTGATTCTCAAACTAACGGAGGCTAATATTAATTAAAAAAAAAAAATTCTGTTACAGTGCATTGCCAATTAAAAAAGCTCCAATTTTTTTATTAAAAAGACGTTTGTCCAACTAATTAAACTAAAGGCAAGACATTTAAAGGGGAAACTACCTTTGGCATACAATATTATACATGCTGCATTTGAGAAACGAATTAACATGGTCCATTTGTCAAAGAGAAATAATTTGTAAAACAACATAAAATGCAGATACATTTCAACATTGTATTTAAGTTCACATTTATAAAAGCATACATTTTCATTTACATTTTTCCCTCTTTCAAAGGCATATGGTTGCATTCCACTAATTAAAAGCACATGTTATCATGCACTATCGGGCAAGATTTATTATTCTTAAACCAACACATTCCTGTCTAGATGGAAACCCCTCACAGAAATTATTAATGAAAACAGCTCGTAGCGTGCACTCTAACGGGCTATCTTTTTAACATTTCACTCATTTTAAAAGAACACAGCTTTCTCCGTAAACAGACTGGTTGATTTATAACCACTTCAGTTCCAAGGTGAACCCACACAAATTCGTAGACGCAATTCAAAAGGAATGTGAAATGAACAGAACCCTTCTCAAAACACAAGATGTTACCTTTCCGTCAAGAAACTGACAAAGTACGTAGGCTGACCAAGGAATCAAAAAAAAAAGTCAAAATCAAACCATCAAAAATCCTTAAAATAATTCACTGACTTTTATAGTCAGGTCAGATAACCATGCATGTTGACAGCATGTAAAAAATAAAGACTGCCATCTCAACTCAAGATATTAACCCTTTGGCAGCTCAAGCACAATCATTTCCCAACGTCCATGGATACATGGGAAAATCATGATCACATTTCTTCACGTTCACAGCTAACACGTACACATATTTTCAAAAACGTTATCCCCAAGCACCCGAGAGAGATCCAGCTCTCTCCTGCCAAACGTAATGAGAACATGCCCTGTCCAAGCCATGACCACATGGCGCTATTCACAAGCCATATTTACAAGACAAGCCTTTCACAAACAACATTTCCAAGGCGCAATGCACAAGGAACACAACAAAGTAACATAAGAACATGCACCTCACAAACCACATTAAAATGGCGCTATTCTAAAGCCATATTTACAAGACAGTAAACAAACTCAAAAAATGACACGCTTTTCACAAGGAATATATCCAAAGCACCATTCACAAGCAACACAGCAGATCAACATGAGAACATGCACCTCACAAGGCACATTAAAATGGCGCTATTCTAAAGCCATATTTACAAGACAGTAAACAAACTCAAAAAACGACACGCTTTTCACAAGGAATATATCCAAAGCACCATTCACAAGCAACACAGCAGATCAACATGAGAACATGCACCTCACAAGGCACAATAAAATGACGCTATTCAAAAGTCATATTTACAAGGAGCTATATTCAAAAAAAACTCCACAGATCATATTAAAATGAACACATTTCACATTGCACAGCATAAGCAGATGCAGCAAGCAATTTAATGGGCAATTTAAAAGCACTTTTTACACACATTTATACAATTGGACCATCACAAAGATGTAACTGGCTTCCTCATGTAATGCCATCCTTCAACTCTGACAGTTTAAACACCAAGATGAAAACCATTCCTTCCACCCTGAATAAACCAAATGCCATGATGTAATGCAATCTCCTCACGCTGCAACTGTTCAAGCCAATAGGTCTAACAGGCTACATAAACTGCAACATTACGCCAGATGGAACTAGCGTTCAGGGCACTCCCTCAGAACACATGGGAAACAATCTAAGCACATGGCCAGGACACACAGGATAGGTAAACCGTTTGACTACGCCAGATGTTATGGCGTTCATGGCACTCACTCAAAACACATGGGAACCTCTCTAAGCACATGGCCAGACACACAGGCTTCGTAAGATGACGACTACGCCAAAATGTAATTGGCGTTCATGGCACTCACTAACAACACATGGGAACCTCTCTAAGCACATGGCCAGGCACACAGAGTTCGTAAACTGTCCGACTACGCCAAAATGTAATGGCTGGATTTTCTGTTTAGATGGGATCAGCCCCCAGGGGCCCCTGTGACCCAGCCAAAACGTACTCACCTTCCGTCCTCAGGACTCCTCTATATCCAGGCACCTGGTACCTACCTGAGGATAGGGAACTCGCAATATACAAGCTCATATTATTAAGAACACCACTAAATCTATAGGGATACTAAGAATACTCACTGATTACTAGGGATATCCATACCCTACACCACACTTATTCACATCAGTTGGTCTCGCGGCCACTCTGACCCAGACCGTTCTACCCTAGGGCAGATCTGACACACAATCTGGTGCGTCTACACACGGGCCTGCAGAACCCAATGCTCCCTTTTCCAAAGTGTTCGCGATCCTGCGAAACTACACACTAGTTCCACTACCTAGTGCTCTCATTTACTCAAGCCACAATCCAGTGGGTATACACACTGGTTCAACCCCCCAGTGCTCTCATTAACGCCGCATATCAACGACGACCACATTCCTATGAACACCTATACATATATATATATATATATTGGGATATTATCTCAGCTGTCTACTCGGGATGAAACTACAATAATAACTTTGAATATGGGTCCGGATTGTATAGTGTACTCTCTGCTCTTGGCATCAAAGGTTCACTCACTCCCTATTTATGTGATCACCACTTACCTGATTGGGATTACTCATCCATTCACGTGCCTAGCATTCACCTAGGAGCTACATTTACCTTCAGTGAACAAGAATAGGGGCTACACACCAGTTGACTGAGTTGTCTCTTGATTTAAGCGCTCCTACCCCCCCTTTTGATCCATCAGTGGCTCAACAGCAACTGGCTTGAAGCCAGGATAACTTTATCATGAAAGAACTCAAGCACTGTAGTTATGGGGATGTTTATTATTACACTAATAAAATACACATATACAGATATGTAACTGACAAAGACTATAGGTAGAACACACCGCTTGAAAGAGAAGGATTAAACATAACAGGAACACTCCACTGAAAGGGAAAAGATTAGAAAGTGTAAATGTAACTAATTCAGACTACCTCACCTATTAGAAGGAAGATTTCTCTCTCTGCCTCTGGTCGGATTAGGGCTCTCTCTCTGCCTCTGGTGGGATTAGGGCTCTCTCTGTCTCTCCCTCCTTCACCACATCACCACGCCTCTGGTTCAGTTGCTCCAGCTGACAGCCTTCACTGCTTTCTCTCTCCTCATCTTCAGTAATCGTCTGCCTTCTTTCTCCATTCAAGAACTGCACTCTATTCTGCAGCTCCCAGCAGACATCCTCTCTCTCTCTGCAAGCTATTCGGAGCTCCAAGTTGTTCTGGGCTCCCAGCAGTCCTGTGCTCCAAGCTGGTCTGAGCACCACGCTGAACTGCACACCACGCTGCACTGACTTCCAAAACTGAACTGACCTGCACACAAGCTGGAATGAACACTCCTCCTCTCCTGTAGCTCGCTAATATGGATTCCTCTCCCCTCATGGAAATTTCCACAGGAGGGCTGTCTCCTACCGAATTCCTGTGCCAGCTCCCAGGCTTCCACGCAACCGCAGTGCGCCTCTGCATGTTACGTCTGGGCCCAAGAGAAAAACACATTTCTCGGATAAGAAGCAGTCCTAACTGGATTTTCCCTCTAGCACAACAGCCTTAACTGAAAACATTGCCTTTGCCCTAAAAAGCCTCTCTGCTTCCATCAAGATGGAGTCTCTCTAGCTTTAGGCCTGAAAGGGGTGAAATGCTCCTTAGCTCTGTCAGAATACCTACATAAACCATACCAATATGTCTAATATGTCAAAGCCAATAGGCAATAGACAGGTTAAAGTCAAGAATAAAGGCATATTAAGCAGCTATCCTCTTCTAGGTCTGGAAAAAGGGCTTAAAAGGGCCAACATAGGCTAAGAATACCTATACTAGATGCGAGCAAGATTAATGATCTATATCACTTCTAAATAAAGCCAAAAACTCTGCCATTACACTCCCCCAGCTAGAACGCTGCCACCAGTTCTGCTGGGGAGAGAGAATCCTCTCAAGATGGCCGCCCGCCCTCACCACCACCGTAACACCAGCTGCGGTGAAATGGGGCCAGGAGAGGCTTTGCCAAAGTAAACGGGTAAGTCAGCGCTTGCCCGCGATGCACCTGGATAACAAAAGGTGGTTAGACAGAATTTTAAAAATGACACGAAGAAAACTATAATATTTCTAAAAACGAACAGACAGTCTCTAAATCACTGCCGTTCTATTCGTTATGGCCACAAGCAAAGCGGGAGTCCCAGGGAGCTGCCACCACCCCAAACACACCGCAAAGACTAACGGCCTCGGCTGAATTTATGCCGTGTCCTCTCTCCCCCAGCTAGAACACTGCCACCAGTTCTGCTGGGGAGAGAGAATCCTCTCAAGATGGCCGCCTGCCCTCACCACCACCGTAATACCAGCTGCGGTGAAATGGGGCCAGGAGAGGCTTTGCCAAAGTAAACGGGTAAGTCAGCGCTCGCCCGCGATGCACCTGGATAACTAAAGGTGGTTAGATAGAATTTTAAAAATGACACGAAGAAAACGATAAAATTTCTAAAAACGAACAGACAGTCTCTAAATCACTGCCGTTCTATTCGTTATGGCCACAAGCAAAGCGGGAGTCCCAGGGAGCTGCCACCACCCCAAACACACACATGTGTAAAACATATTGTCAGGTGACTACATTGCACCGCGGTTTATACTCAGTGTGGGTGTAAGGTGTATCCCTCTGTCCTCAGCTGTGGTTAAGGCGTTTGTCCTCAGGGGGGAAGGTGTCTCGCAGTACCTCACCAAACTATATAATTGGTGTGTGCCAAATTCTGAAAAAATGCCTCGATTCCATAAGTTGTATTGATATCTAAACATAGGCAGGACAATGCCGCAGACAATGAATTGGAAGGATCGTCTGGGCCTTCCCTCAATGCCTGTCCTTGGTGTCTTCTTTGGTTCAGGGTGGGGGGGCTATGTCATAGTCATGCACAGAGTAACTGCACGTGAAATCATTCACATGGCACGAGCCACAGCGCAACCCACTGCAAGTCTGAGCATCGTAGACACCATTGTCTCCTTCTACTCATGCTCCACTCCTATCTACCTATCTACCTATCTATCTATCTATCTATCTATCTATCTATCTATCTATCTATCTATCTATCTATCTATCTATCTATCTATCTATCGATCTATCGATCTATCAATCTATCTCTGTCACTCTATCTATCTATCTATCTATCTATCTATCTATCTATCTATCTATCTATCTATCTATCTATCTATCTATCTCTGTCACTCTATCTATCTATCTATCTATCTATCTATCTATCTATCTATCTATCTATCTATCTATCTATCTATCGATCTATCGATCTATCTCTGTCACTCTATCTATCTATCTATCTATCTATCTATCTATCTATCTATCTATCTATCGATCTATCGATCTATCGATCTATCGATCTATCGATCTATCTCTGTCACTCTATCTATCTATCTATCTATCTATCTATCTATCTATCTATCTATCTATCTATCTATCTATCTATCTATCTATCTATCTATCTCCCTCACTCTATCTATCCATCTATCGCCCTCACTCTATCTATCTATCTATCTATCTATCTATCTATCTATCTATCTATCTATCTATCTATCTATCTATCTAGGGCATAGACATCGTTTAGGGGTCACCAGAGGTTGCAGCTGTGACCCCTGGCTCTGGCTTGCTCTTTGTGATCTCTGGCCTCAGTGATGTTAAAATCAGTGCCAGGAACACAGGAGCCGCTTGTCCATATGGCGTCAGTTGGGACTTCACTCTCCCGGTTTTCTACCAATTTGTTTTCTACACTAATAGTGAATAAAAGTATGTCATTGCTATTAGTGTAATAAAAAATGGAGTACAATTAGCTGGAATGGGACCTTCCCGGCACCTAAGGTAGGGAAAAATGTTTTTAAATGTATGTTGTGTAACTGCTTGTGGGTGAGAGTGTTTTTGTGTGAAAGAGAGAGTGTGTGTGTGTCTAAATATTAATGTGAGAGTGAGTGAGAGCCAATGACAATGTGTGAGTTTGAGTGTCAATGAGTATGAGTGAGTCAGACTGTCCGAGTAGGAGTGAATGCAAGAGAGAGAATGATTGAGCGAGGGAGTACTAGAGAGTGAGAATCAATGTGAGTTAGAATGAGGGAGAACAACAATGAGTGAGTGAGTGAGAAAAAAACGATTTAGAATGCGTTAGTGAAAGTATGACTGAATTAGAGAAAGCGAATTTGAGTGACTGAATGAGTGAGAATGTGGGAGTCAGTGAGTGAAAAGAATGAGGGTCAGGAAGTAAGAGTAGGAGTGTGTGCAAGATAGCGAGTGGCAATGAACAAGTGAGTACAATTTGCTGAAAATGAATAAGTGAGTGTGAGTGAGAATAAGTGGACGTAAGTGAGCTTGAACGAGATTGTGATAATATGCTTGCGAGTCTGCTGTTTGCCATGGCATACCGAAGGCAACTGTTGATGGAGGCGCTGGCATACTGGAGGCAACTCTTAGCATGACAGGCATCTGTGAGAAGGTAGTGGCACACTGGAGGCAACTCTTAGCATGACAGGCATCTGTGAGAAGGGAGTGGCACACTGGAGGCAACTCTTAGCATGACAGGCATCTGTGAGAAGGTAGTGGCACACTGGAGGCAACTCTTAGCATGACAGGCATCTGTGAGAACGTAGTGGCACACTGGAGGCAACTCTTAGCATGACAGGCATCTGTGAGAAGGGAGTGGCACACTGGAGGCAGCTCTTAGCATGACAGGCATCTGTGAGAAGGGAGTGGCACACTGGAGGCAACTCTTAGCATGACAGGCATCTGTGAGAAGGTAGTGGCATACTGGAGGCAACTCTTAGCATGACAGGCATCTGTGAGAACGTAGTGGCACACTGGAGGCAACTCTTAGCATGACAGGCATCTGTGAGAAGGGAGTGGCACACTGGAGGCAGCTCTTAGCATGACAGGCATCTGTGAGAAGGGAGTGGCACACTGGAGGCAACTCTTAGCATGACAGGCATCTGTGAGAAGGTAGTGGCACACTGGAGGCAACTCTTAGCGTGACAGGCATCTGTGAGAACATAGTGGCACACTGGAGGCAACTCTTAGCATGACAGGCATCTGTGAGAAGGGAGTGGCACACTGGAGGCAACTCTTAGCATGACAGGCATCTGTGAGAAGGTAGTGGCACACTGGAGGCAACTCTTAGCATGACAGGCATCTGTGAGAAGGTAGTGGCACACTGGAGGCAACTCTTAGCATGACAGGCATCTGTGAGAAGGTAGTGGCACACTGGAGGCAACTCTTAGCATGACAGGCATCTGTGAGAAGGTAGTGGCACACTGGAGGCAACTCTTAGCATGACAGGCATCTGTGAGAAGGTAGTGGCACACTGGAGGCAGTTGTTGGCATAACAGTACAATGCTGGAATTGATGTGATAGAGGTCATTCATTCTGATGGTAGTTCTTGACATAATGACAAAATGCTGGTAATGGCATATGAGAGGTCATTGGTGGCATACAGGGCACCTGCTGGCATACTTGAGGAAGGTCTTGGCATGGGAGCATCTGTGTCAAAATGCCGGCACTATCACATTGGAGGTAATTATTGTCATGAGTGAGGGCAGCTGGGGCACATGAAAGGGCGAACCTTTAGAAAAATGCTGGCCTTGACACACTGAGGTCATTTGTGACCTAAGTGTCACTCATGGTACATGGATGGCATTAATAGCCAAAAATCTGTGATTAATGTGATTTCATGAAGGCCAAAGGACGTTTCACATCATGTGGGGTGACAGAGCGCTTTACATCACACATACAAAGACAATACATCATACATGTGTGTGTGCAATCAACATGAAGGAGGTTCTATATGAGACAATGAGCTCTGAAAGACATAAGAGTCAGAGTCACTTGTTTGTCATCGATACTCATAGATATCATACGTTAAGAGCTCTTGGTCTAGAGAAACCCAAAATCAGGCGTTAAAACTCAGGATTCAAAACATAAGACAGGGGTTGGTGAAGTCGACACTAATGAGAATGCATAGACTACTTTGAGAGATTTGGGAAGGATTGGTAAAAGACTGTAGATTTCTAGGGCCCGTGCTTGCAGCTTGCACATGCCTCGTTCATACCACTTCATAGCTCCATCAGCCCTGAGGGGGGGGGGGGGCTCCATGTACATTCAGGGTGGAGTTCTGGACTTTTTTGGTTCCGTCCAGAGGTGTCAGGGAACAACACCCAAAGACCCCGGAGTTCCACCTGCCTTGGTGCGCAAATGAACAGAAACACAGGCTTCTCGATGGTGGCGTCAAAGACCAAAGGTTTATTACTGCAGGGACACAGAAGTCACAGAAACTACGACTGGGCAGTAACCAGGAGCCTGTTCGATTTGTACATAGAGGGTTGCTCCTTATATACTGAAAATTGTGCTCTAGGCAAATATTTCACATGTCAGTACATTCCCAAACCTTTGTGTCTTAAACAATAAATATTTGGCGTTACACAGGAACTGTCGATAATATCTGAAGCCAAACATCACGAAGAGGGGTTCCCACTAGTCCATCACAATCCCTTGTCAATATTGCATTCAAGAGCCGGACCGCCTCATCGTAAATTTCGTTACCTCCCCCTAATAAAGGCCCAGAAGGAAAGGAGCAGAGCCAGGTGCAGAAGATAGGAAAGCGGGATAAGAGATGTTTGTGGGTTGTAAATGGGCAAGGCTACCGGCTTCGGCCGCCTAATCATGATCGGGACAATGGACACGAGAACCAGTTCAGGTGGGCTGGCCTCGGGCAGAGGAGGCAGCCTTTGTTGAGTCATGCAGCTACAGCGTGATCTGGTTTAAGGTGTACGTGTCATGAAAGAGGTGAATCTCCGGCTAAGGCTACGTGTCCTTAATCGAAATGAAGTAATCAGAGGTTATTGCGTATGTGAGGGCAAGAAACACAAAATGGCGGCCATGATCTAAGATGGATGCCGTGGGTAGATCAGAAATGTGTTCATAACAGGAGTGCTCTTGCTCGTATCGTAGCGAAAACACCAGGATATGCTAAATGGATCATTTGCGGTTCGCTGATACTAATATTATGTATTTCCGACAATATTGAAAACACGGGTTCAAATCGTCACAGAACCTCAGACCCTCCTTTTGCCCTTACATAGGCAATTACTCAGTCTATATCAGAGTCTAGTTCTATACTCATCAGGTCAGTGACATGTTGTTGTATCATCATCCTTTCTCGTGCCTTTTCTCCAATTGCAGGTGGTTTCCTAAAACAGGTTGCAGCACAAAGACTACACAAAGCGGGACCACACTGGATAATCAAGCAACATGAGAATAGGAATACTAAGATGACACCGATGATCATTAGAACCTTCCACCCCCACGCTGAGATCAGAGTCCAAAACCACTCCATAAAGGACCAGTTTCCCTCGTCTACATGTATGGAGTCGGAAATCTTGTGTAGCTTAGAGATCGCCTCATAGACTGTTGGAGCATTATTAGGAATAAAGACACAGCAGCTCGATTGGATCATTCTGCATACCCCACCTCGATCTGCAAGTATAACATCTAGAACCATACGGTTCTGCAACGTCATGAGTCTATCCGCCTGAAGCTCAGCTGTCAAATTACTAAGGGCACCAGCAGTTTCGGTAATAGTAGATTCAACTACCCGTGTTAGCTGACGTATGTTTCTACTATTGGCCATAGGCCCCCAGAACGGAAGGAAGCCTTTGAAGAAGTCTCCAGCTTCCTGACCAGCAGTATCTTCCTTGCTGAAGACACCTCTCGCTATTCTGGTTCTGTGGTAATCAGATGAAGCAGTGTATGTCGGAGGCAACAATCGAGCAATATAACATGATCCTGAAAAGTCAGCAGGTAACCATGTATATGCTCTGTCTCGACAAATGAAGTAGGTACCCCTAGCAGTAAGGAAGGCAGGGGAAGAGTTAGCCGGAAACACATAAGTCTCTACGCACTCACTCCTTCCCAGCTGAGCTCTCGGATTTCTCCCGTTACCTTGCAAACAGACCTGACCTCGGTGGGGTACGACCCAGATTGGAGTTGAGCTTTTACGCTTGCTTTCTCCTAAACTAAGGCGATACTCTGAAGTATTCCAACTTAAATACACTCGCAGTTCGTCTCTAGGGAATGATGGAGTATTATTGACATCCTTGATCATGTCAATAATTCCCTGGACTAAAGCTTTGTTGGCAGAGTTATATCTAGTGGAACGTGGTGGACGTGGAGGATAGGTCTCAAGGGCATAAGCAAAGATGGTTTGAAGGGCCTGAAATGATCCATTGTAGCTGAAAGGCAAAACCAGATAGGGAATACCTTTATCCATAGTGTGGGGTATCAAGCCACACACCCAGCAGTTTGTAGTGTTAACTACCAGTTGGTGTTGATGCAAGAGCTGTACAAAAGTGTTGTTAATGAATTCTGAACGTCGGGCTTGCTCATGTTCAGGAAACGAGTGAAAAGAGTGTATAGAAGAAACAGTAGTAATAGCAGGATCAAGGGGAGGTACTGTAGTAACTGGCACAAAAATCAAATTTATACTAAAGACGATTCCACCCACCAATGTTGCTAAAATAATCAAGAATGTAATGGCACATTGCATCAGAAAGCATTTGCTATGAAGAATTCTATAAAGTCTGTTTCTGCGAACATAAATTACATTTTCTTGTTGCAGCGCAGGAAGCTCCATCTTCTACAATCCGCTCGCGACCACTGATGATGTGTACGTAAATGAAAATGCCTCTATCAGCCCTGGGAGTTCCCAGGACCAACAGAAAGATCGACCTTGTGTCAGACCCCTGCAGATTCATACTAGGCACACAGCCACGACCCTACGGCTACCCAGACGGCAAGGCAATTTAAAAAAACAATAAACAATAGCAAACTTCCTGGCTGAAGGCAAAAGTTCAATATATCAAAATCACAATATGCAGTTGCCTGCTTTATTTGTCCATGTTACGTTTTCTCAAGTTATATCTCTGCTTCGCAGGTACTGTCTGATCGGCAAATAGTGTATCACTAGCAGCTGTTGTAGTGTTTAAGTTCGCAGATAGCAAAGTTTCTTCTGATGCTGGAGACAAATGTTCAGTGTTCAAAGGAGTCTTTTCAGGAGGAGAGTCGGATTTTGGAGTATCAGTAATCAATTCGGCATCGCTGAAAGGGATAAACTTCGGTGTGCTTTCAGATTCGGAGGCACCAATTCCCTTCTTCACCCAGTCGTCGTAAGGAAGCGGCAAAGGGACACGCTTAACATGGGACGCGTGTACCCAGTGCTTGCGGCCAGCTACACGAACTGCTGTCCTCGTTGCCAGTAAGATTTGGAAAGGCCCCACAAATCTCGGTTGAAGGTTCTTCGTCCTCGCGAAGTTCTTGATGACAACCAGATCTCCCGGTTTCAGCTGATGCCCTGGACTCTCCGGAGGCTTTGGCAAAGCATCGAAAACCTGTTGATGAATAAGACTCAATTTAGCAGTCAAGTCGTAAAGGTAGTCTATTAACATAGGATATTCTAGTGAATTAAATTCCTTAGGCCTTGGCACACCCCAGATATTTGCCGGGCGACCAAAGACTATCTCGTAAGGGCTAAGCCCCACTCTAGAATGTACAGTTGCTCTCGTTGATAACAAGGCCAAAGGAAGTGCGTCTGGCCAGGCTAAACCCGTGGATGCCTGTATTTTAGCTATCTTCAGCTTGAGGGTACCATTGTAACCCTCCACTAAACCAGCTGACTGGGGATGGTTCGCACTGTGGAATTTCTGTTTCAAACCTAGGCCTGCACATACACTCTGCATAACTTTCCCTATAAACTCACTTCCGTTATCCGACCATACAATCCGTGGCATTCCAAATCTAGGGAAATATTCTTTGAGAAGAATTTTGGCAGTCGATAAGGCAGTATTGTCCTTCAGTGGATATGCTTCTATCCACCTGGAAAAAGCACAAACCACCACTAGGACATATTTTAAATTATTACAGCGGTCCATGTGAATGAAGTCTAACTGAATCACTTCGAAAGGGCAGGAAGGAGGAGCGAAATGACCAGCAGGAGTTGGAGTTCCCTTGCCAGGATTATGCATCAGGCATACCATACAGTTTTTCACCACTCTTTCTGCACACTTACTGATTCCCTCATTTTTCCAGACATGAGCCAACATCTTACAGATCCCTTTAGAGCTTATGTGCGCTACTCCATGCGCCATCGTCACTACTGCAAGCACATACGCATCGGGCAACATCCAACGCTGCTGTTCTGTCAAATCAATCCAACATCCATTCGAGTCCAACTTGCCCGTACTCTCTCTCCATACACGTTTCTCTTCCTCAGTTGCTTCTTTCTGAATCTCTTTCACACTTTCCATTGTGTCCTCACACATTCCAGACTCAGCGATCCATCTTGCAGACGTTGCAACATACATTCTACTCATTATGTCTCTAGCTGTCTGTTTAGCAATTTCATCAGCAAAAGCATTCCCACGACCAACATCATCCGTGATTGCTTTATGAGCACTGCACTTTACAATCGCAACTTCAGTCGGCAAGGTTAGAGATTCCAACAAGTCGTTAACTAGCTGACCATGTTGAATCTTAGTCCCATGGGACGTAATGAAACCTCTTTCTCTCCACAACCGGCCAAAACTATGGGCCACGCCAAATGCGTACTGACTATCTGTGAACACATTCACTCTCTTTCCCTCAGCTAAAACACATGCTCTCGTTAGGGCTATTAATTCTGCAGCTTGGGCAGACTTCTGACTCACTCTTGCAGTCTCCACAATCGTCTTCAAAGTTGTTACTGCGTAAGCAGCAGTCACATCACCATTCTCCAATTTAAAACATGACCCGTCCACATACAGCGTACCATCCGGATCTGATAACGGAGTATCCCTCAAGTCAATGCGTCCTTTTGTCTCTTCCTCCGTTTTAAAACAGCAATCATGTGGCTCGGAATCACTCGACTCTTGATTAGCCGGCAACAGCGTTGCTGGATTCAATACATTACATCTTTTGATCTGAATATGACTCGCTAGTAATGTCAGCTCGTAACCAGATAATCTTGCATTAGTAAGGTGTTGTGTCTTCGTTCGGTTCATGAGTGTATCCACCGCATGAGGAACCATGACCACTAGCATGTTATTCATCACCAAACCAGCAGATTGTCGAATGGAAGCCGCAGCTGCCGATGTAGCTCTCAAACAACTAGGTAACGCTCTGGCTACCGGATCCAATGTTGATGAAAAATACGCACAAGGGCGTTGTTTATCACCAAATTTCTGTGTCAGAACACTCAACGCGCAACCTTCTCTCTCGTGAACGTAGAGCGTGAATGGCTTACTGTAATCAGGTGTACCCAATACAGGAGCTGAACACAATGCTTTTCGTAATTCAGTAAAACTCTCTTGACATTCATCAGACCATGGCACTGGATTCGGAACATTTTTCCCAGTCAAAGCTACCAATGGTTTCGCTAAAAGAGAAAAATTTGGGATCCACTGCCTACAGTAAGAGGTAATACCTAAAAAGGCACGTACTTCTCTCTGTGTGCGTGGAACACTCATCTGTGTAATTGCTTTTATTCTTTCTGGGGTCAACTTCCTTCCCTCCTTTGACAAGAGATGACCTAGGTAGGTCACTTCTTGGCAGCAGTATTGCATTTTGGAAGGTGATACCTTGTGATTCAAGTTGGACAAATGATGCAATAACGAAATCGTAGCTGCTTTGCAAGTTTCCTTGTCATCAGCAGCCACTAGAAGATCGTCTACGTACTGTACTAGGGCAGAACCTGGAGGAAGGACAAAAGAATCTAACTGGCTTTTTAATGCTTGACTATAAATAGACGGACTTTCACAGTAGCCCTGTGGAGCGCGTTTAAATCTGAAACTTCGACCTCCTAGACAGAAGCCGAAAATATCCCTGCTTTCCTCGGCTATCGGAATGCTGAAAAAGGCATTCTTCAAGTCGATGACTGAGAACCAAGTGGCTGTAGCAGGAATCAATGTTAACAAGGCAGTAATGTCTGGAACCACAGGAAACTGCGGAACCACAATCTTATTAACTTCTCTAAGGTCTATGACAAACCTGTACACTGGAGGTTTTGTAGGATCAGTTCGTTTCAAAATCGGTAGTACAGGACTATTACAAACATTTCCTCGAGTTTCTTCAACCACACCTTTCTTAATCAAATCTTGCACAATCAATAAAAGTGCACGTTCTCCTTCACTAGATATTTTATATTGAGGAATTCTAGGAAATTTTACATTTGCTTTCAAAGTGACTACATATGGTGGTATTTCTAAAAAGGCCTACATCATTAGGACCAGTCGCCCAAAGAGAATCAGGGAGTGAGCGCAGCTCTGGCGGGAGTGCATCCATTGACAAGTACATCGGAGAAGTGATTTTTTTACCCTACGTAAGCTGTACCCCTTCCGGAGAACAGTACAATGTTGCATATAGTCGTTTTAACAAATCTAAACCAAGCAGATTTTCATTACAACCTGTCGTCAAAATCAGAGGTGCTTTCAATTGGCACGGTCCAACAGAAATAGACAAAGGACCAGATATCGGGTTGTAAACAGGGGCGCCTGAAAAACCTACGGAAACATTTGTTGAGCCGGACAAAGGTGCGCCAGGGAGTTTCGCATGAATTATAGAACTTTTTGCGGCACCAGTATCCAACAGAAACGGTTCAACTACACCTGATGTTGCTACTGCGACATAAGGCCCATTCTGATCCACTGGAACTGATACTACTCCCTCTCTCTGTCCATGGCTGTCCTAGTACCCATTTTGCTGAAATCCCTCATCCACTTCACAATAGTCTTCAACAAGATATTGCTGAGATCTATTCTGCTGAGCTGACTGTCCATTTCGTTGATCAAAGTGATTGGAGGGACGATCATTTGTTTGCGGAGGCATAGCACCTCGTCCTCGACCTCTAGAATTCTGCACAAAACCACCACGACCTCTCTGAGCTGCTGCTGCATTATTTTGCGCTAAGATCGGACATTCATTTTTGTAGTGACCCTCTTTCTTACAGTACGCACACTGATTCCACTGGTATTGAGGCCTGGTTGAACTATAATCTGTCCTCTGATACGAATTCTGTTGCATATTAGTCTGATTCGTGCGAGGCGGATACGCCTGCTGCAAAAGAACCTTAGTCTTTAAATCTTTCGTTTTCTTTTCTGATTTCTCCTTTTCCTCTTTATCCCTATTTTCGTAGTACTGTGCAGTCGCAAGTATTTGCGCAGTTGTAGAAACAGCCCACGCACTCTCTGAATCCTTTAGTTTATTGCATAATTCAGGTAACAAATTATGCACAAATTTATCGACAAACAGTCTCTGTCCTCCTTCAGTGCTCATGTCCTGACCACTATGATCTACAAAAGTCTCTTCGAACCTCGTGAAGAAGTCCGAGACACTTTCATCTTTCTTCTGCTTGCATGCGGACAATTTGTCCCAATTAACACGCAACGCAGGCATCAGAGTCTTCATTAAGTCAATTATTCTACCTGGAAGATTAGCAATTAGGGGTTCGGGTTTTGCACCACCTACTTGCTGACCATCCGCTGCAGTGATAGCTGCCCAATCACCACCTAAGGCTACTTGATGATCCTCCCTACGAATTTTAGCCCACACTGGTTGTGGAACTACATTTCCAAATAACATATCGATGTCCGCTAAGTTCATTATACAAGCCTCAACTGTCTGTGTTAATTCCTTGTAGTATCCAGCAGGATTTTTACGTGGATCTGGCAAGGCCTGTTTCACCGCTAGCACTTCAGCTCGCTTCCACGGAATGTGTATCCACACTCGTTGGAACTGTGCTGGAGCAGCAGCAATACCCGCATTATCATCTCGTTGTATTGCTTCGCGCCAGATTGGAGGAACCTCCCTCATAGGATATTGGCGACTTAGCTTCATTTTACCTTTTTCTAAATCTCTCGGCGAACGAAGAGATGGATCATTCCTAAAACTTAAAATAAGTTCCATCGCTTCTTTTATATTATCACCCACTATCATTCCAGCAGCAAACTCTTTTTGAATTTTAATTAAATCTTCCAAGTCTGATTCAACATCATCTTCCTCTATGTCCTCACGTAATAACGAGCACATCTCATCAAAGACCTACCGTTGCGTTGGTTCCTTCCACTGCATAAACGTGTCTAACACATCTCTCGTACTATATCTTCTACTCTTCGAAATCCATCTGAGAGCCGTGGAATCTAAAATTCCCCGTTCTTCAGTACTTGGTAGCTGACTACGTCTCTGAACAGAATCAGGAGTAGGAGTCTTAATTAAAGATTTATATAAAGGAGACAGTATATTAGACACAGAATCAGTGATTCTTCGACGTACAGAAAGTGGAGTTAACACACTTGCGGACGTTGAGAACACAGTAGAGGTAGGAACAGATAGCGAGGCAGTAGGAGTATCGAGAAAAATAGTTTGTGAAGTAGTAGGTGTAAGCGAGACAGATACAGGTATAGAAGTCGGCAACCCAGGAAGAGGAGGAGCCGTAGGAATATTCACATTAACCACAGGAGGTATAGGAACTTGATTCTGAGGGGCAGGAACACCAGGTTGTCCAGCAACCGGCAATTGAACATTCGGTACAAGTGGAGCCGTAGCACCTTGTGCATACGGTGGAGGTGACCGTAACAGATAAGACAACAGAGGATCATTTTCGGGGTCCTCCAGTATCTTAGCTGTTTTCGATGGCAAGGCAGGATAGCACTTGTCAATCGCTAAGTTATGCTCTCTAATGGCTACATCTATGGCCTTCTCACACTCGTTAGCCTGCAACTGTTTAGCCGCTTGCTCTAGAGTTAACTCTTCTTTCTCTTTCTGTTCTTTCTTCAACCTTTTCATTTCTCTCTGTTTGGATTCTTTTCGCCAGTAACGGAAAGAATCAAACATTGCCGGCCGGGCTTTCTTCCTAAACAATTTCGCTTCTAAATTATCAAGAATCTCGGGTTCAAAACTACCATGCAGTGGCCAACTAAGGACACCATCCTTCTTAGTATAGCGGACCCACACTTCATTATAGGATATAGGACCCACACCATGTTTACAATATAAGTCATAAAGGGGAGTCCCAATCGGAGGAACCAGACAGGAATCCTCCAATCGTGAGTCACGGTTGCAACCAAAACAAGACAACATTTTCCGACTTACCATTTTCAGTCCTGAACACAAAACAAACAAAACACGGAACAAATATGTGCACTTGAACCAAGAACTTAGGCCTACCAAAACGAACTGATGTATCGATACCCAAACTGAACCAAAATAGATTATCGTAACTAGAACAACTAGTGATAATCCTACAAAACCAAACCAAACCAAGAACCGATCAAGGATTTTTAACAATCCTCACAAAGTAACCAGCTAGCTATCACTAAATACTTAACTGAGGCACTGAAGACGTCACCACGGAGAAACCCGTCACGTTTCGCTGTACTAAGGGCTGCACCTCGGGTCCAAGACAGGGCGACGGTCAAGGCAACGGCCCACTGCAGCCGTCCTGAACGGGAAACCCTCGTGGAAGAGAACTTCGGGCCACTTTTGCGATATGCCGGGATCGATGAAGTGGGGCGCCTCCCTCAGGAATCTTCACACGAAGCTTCTCAAACTCTTCAGGCTTTTGGACCGGTACCGAATGACGTCGCCCCACGTTGGGCGCCAATTGGAGTTCTGGACTTTTTTGGTTCCGTCCAGAGGTGTCAGGGAACAACACCCAAAGACCCCGGAGTTCCACCTGCCTTGGTGCGCAAATGAACAGAAACACGGGCTTCTCGATAGTGGCGTCAAAGACCAAAGGTTTATTACTGCAGGGACACAGAAGTCACAGAAACTACGCATGGGCAGTAACCAGGAGCCTGTTCGATTTGTACATAGAGGGTTGCTCCTTATATACTGAAAATTGTGCTCTAGGCAAATATTTCACATGTCAGTACATTCCCAAACCTTTGTGTCTTAAACAATAAATATTTGGCGTTACACAGGAACTGTCGATAATATCTGAAGCCAAACATCACGAAGAGGGGTTCCCACTAGTCCATCACAATCCCTTGTCAATATTGCATTCAAGAGCCGGACCGCCTCATCGTAAATTTCGTTACCTCCCCCTAATAAAGGCCCAGAAGGAAAGGAGCAGAGCCAGGTGCAGAAGATAGGAAAGCGGGATAAGAGATGTTTGTGGGTTGTAAATGGGCAAGGCTACCGGCTTCGGCCGCCTAATCATGATCGGGACAATGGACACGAGAACCAGTTCAGGTGGGCTGGCCTCGGGCAGAGGAGGCAGCCTTTGTTGAGTCATGCAGCTACAGCGTGATCTGGTTTAAGGTGTACGTGTCATGAAAGAGGTGAATCTCCGGCTAAGGCTACGTGTCCTTAATCGAAATGAAGTAATCAGAGGTTATTGCGTATGTGAGGGCAAGAAACACAAAATGGCGGCCATGATCTAAGATGGATGCCGTGGGTAGATTAGAAATGTGTTCATAACAGGAGTGCTCTTGCTCGTATCGTAGCGAAAACACCAGGATATGCTAAATGGATCATTTGCGGTTCGCTGATACTAATATTATGTATTTCCGACAATATTGAAAACACGGGTTCAAATCGTCACAGAACCTCAAGGGGGCCCCCTCAGGTTTTGTTGCGCCCCTGCCTCGTTCCCCACCCGTGCTCTTTCCATGCAGCGCTGGAGGCACCAGCGCCACCGCGGACATGAGTCCATCAGAAGAGAGGAAAGGGGGGGGCCCTCATGGCAGACCCCAGAGCCTCTCTGCCCTCCCTGGAGCCCTCCGGAGTGAGCAGAGAGGGCACACTCACACTCACCCTCACCCTCACTCCACCCTGCCCGTCCAAGCGCTCTGCACTCTAGCGCCTTGAAGCTGCTGCCGAGCTGCACCCAGGAGTGGCACAGAGGGCGCCCCCTGGAGAGGGGGGCTGATCAGAGGGCGCAGAGCACGGGTGAGTGAGTTACAGGACTGCAGCTCCTGCGCAGCGCTTTCCATCGAGCCCTTGGTCTCTAAGCGCTAGTCTTTGGGAGTCAGGTTGCACTGGTAGGGCGGGACGAGGGGCCTATGGCACAGCCCAGCTGGGGGTCGGTTTTCCTGATAATCTGGCCCCCTTGGCTAGGGCGAAAGCAGCAGCAGCCTTTGGGGTGTTTAGGGCTCAGTGTGACCGACTCCAGTGCCTGGGGGGGCACTGCCATGAGCACGAGGACAACCGGGCAATCTGAACAGGCACTGCAGGGGGGGGGGGCTCCTCTGAGCAGGTACAGTAAGGGGGGCTCCTCTGAGCAGGCACAGCCGGGGGGCACCTCTGAGCTGGAACAGAAAGGGGCGCTCCTCTGAGCAGGCACTGCAAGGAGGGGGGCTCCTCTGAGCAGGCACAGCAAGGAGGGGAGCTCCTCTGAGCAGGCACTGCAAGGGGGGCTCCTCTGAGCTGGAACAGAAAGGGGCGCTCCTCTGAGCAGGCACTGCAAGGGGGGTCTCATCTGAGCAGGCACTCTAAGGGGGGCTCCTCTGAGCAGGCACTGCAAGGGAGGGGCTCCTCTGAGCAGGCACAGCCAGGGGGGGGCTCCTCTGACTACCTTGTTTTTAAAAGTTGTGACGTTCAAGCGTGATGCTTGGTTCATTTCTAAACTGAATTTTATAGAGGTTCTGTTCCCGCACGATACTCCTCCCATATTCCAAGTGCTTCAACCCTGGTAGGATCAACTGCCTATTTGCAGATAATTTCTAAAAACTCTCCGCTAGTTTCTGCAAGAAATTGAATTATTATTTGTGGTGAAAGTGGACAAATCACAACCCCTGTCAGAGTGAATTCTCAACGCCATTAAAAGTAACCTGGAGTCAACGCCCTGGTACCTAAGGCACGGAACAGGCAGGATTAACTTAGGTTAATATGTAAAATATGTATGCAGAAACCAAAACAGTAAAAGTCAAAATGCAAAACAATAAAAATAAAAAAACGAAATAGAAAAATAAAGTAAAATGTAATGAACAAAATGACACTAAAATGACAAAACCCAATAAGTGGAACATGAGATATGAACTGAAACACTTTAAGTAGCGATAGTGCCAAGAATCACAAGGTGCCAATTGTAGGAGAGTAGGGTCTGCAATCCTATGATCACCCGGACTTTTTGCTTTTGTTTCACTGGTTTACGACTTTCTCTGGCTGTGGGCCTGCCAATCAGACCCACAGCCTAGCTGTTCTCTCGCTAAATTGACATGTGTACCTTAGGTGCATTACCCAATTGGAACTGGGCCATCTTATCAGACCCTGTCACTCAGGGCATCGGTGTACCCAGGGCCTACCAGGGGCTGAAGCATGTATTATGCCACCCCTGGATGGCCATCTAAATCTGACACAACTGGCTGCACGACAGCTGGGGCAAGGTGGTGTACTCGCCCTTTGCTTTAGATATAGTATACCTATATCTAACCCTAAAATGGACACCCGAGTTCCTATCAGTCACTCCTATGGCAGGCCTTGACAATCCTGAAGGCAGAGTGCGTGGAATCGTGTGAATTGGGCTCTGGCATGAGCCGAGCCCGGTTGCAGCTTGCGGAACCAAGTCCCAATGGCTGTTTCATGATAACGCATACCACATATTGCTAACTTCGGTATCGCGTTATCAAGACATGTCGAGTAAGGTGTCATACGAATCGGGATGCTGACCCCTCACCAATGCTGGCGACGGGGTTACCATTCCACCCTTCTAGAGGGACACGACATGTACGTAACTGTGAACCCCGGTTAAAGTTAACTGAAGCCTCAGCTCCACAAAATGGATGCTGCCACCACAGACACGAGTCTGACCTCCTGCTGCTGGGAGTCCTTCCAGTGAGGAGAGCTTGGACAAAGGGTTTCCTGTCCGGGGCGTTGCTCGCACCATCCCAGACAGGGTTTTGTGTATCCTGGGTAGGCAGGGCTTTACAGGAAGGTGACTGCGGAGTGGCACCCCGGTGCTCACTACGCATCTGCCGGCTAGAACCAGTTCCAGGGGCACCCCAGCCCCTGACCTGGGGAAAGTCCGGCATGGGTGAGGGGTGTAACCACCCCCCTTCCTGGTCCCACCCCTAGGGCAGGACCTAGTCGTGTACCCACCCCTTTCTTTAGGATAAAGGCAGGAGCGGGGACCCTTCCAAATTAGATCATCTTTGAATCAAGAACTACTTTCTACGAAAGGAAATTCAAGACTCTTCTCAAGATTTCTCCCTTGTGGCTAAGGAGTAGTCACCCTGCATCCGCAGGCACCATCTAAGAACTCTGCGGTTTGATGCACATCCTTCCTCAGGAATCCGACTGCCCAGCTCGACGAGAACCGGCTTCCCTGGCACCTCTGACCTCTACCCACATCGTCAGCTCAGCTGAGATCCGTGGGTGCGACGAGACCTCGAGGGACCGGCCATCATCAGAACCTACACGATTTCTAAACCAGCACGACCACCGAGGGATCCTCTGGTGAGTGCTTTGGGGTCCGAGAAGCCCCGACCCTGAGCAGCTCCAGCATCAAAGTTCAGCCTCCCAGCATCTCCACGATCTGCGTGGGGCCCTTCTGCTTTTTGCTGCTCATCACGTTGTCTGGTTACTAGCCCGCTGGCCTGTGGCCTTCTCGACGACGTCCGACAACAACGCTGTTGGTCTGGTTGCTCCAGACTGACCCTTGCTCCCTTTTGAAAGAGGAGCACCCCGGACCCTCCTGGTCCACTCAAGATGCCATTTTAGGTCCACCACGTGGCCCTGAATTTGCCAAGGCTTGTTGCCCCAATCCTGGGCCCAGCGACGCCGACAGCATCAATCTTCGTGGGACAGGTCGCACCTCCATCCTGGTCGCTGACAACGCCTCCTGGTCCGCGAGACTGCAGAGCCGAGCGTCGCCCACTCACCTAGTCGAGGTGACGATCATCCGGTGCCCTCCTGGTACCCTCTGACTACTGGCTAGTAGTTACGAACTTGGTCCCCTCTGCTTTCAGGTGTCATCCATCCCTGATCCAGGCTTGGATCTCTACGAACTATCTCAACTGGTCACCGGCCAGCAACTCCTTCCTTCCGGCTCCTGGTTCGTCAGCGAGGACTCCCGACGTCTGTAAAGACTTGTGCAGCCGCAGCCCCTGGTCTAGGTAATTTCGGCATTTCGGTGCCCGCATAGCCTCCTTATTGAAGGGTCCCGAGTCCCCATCGCTTCCGACTTACCTTATCGGGTTCGCCCGAGAACGCTAGACTTTCCGTGCCCTCGGGCATTTGTGTAGGTTGTGCACTTGAAGTATTTTCTTAAGAGTATTGTTGTGTGCTTAGTACCCTGTCCTCATAAAGAGTACAGGGCTGTTGTGATTCTAATAAATACACTGTTTATTTTCATAACACTTGTGTGGTGTCCTTTCACTTGGTGTTCAAGGGGTATGTGATGGTATAACAGCTGGCTTAACACGCCCTCTAGAGTTTAGCCCGAAGACTGCTCGTATCCACGCTACTAGGATAGCTGGTCTAAGGTTGACTTACAACCAATCACCATAAGGGTCGTTTGGACTGATGCATAGTGATCACTAGAATAGTGAGCACTGCATATCAGGCCAACTTCTCACATTGGTGAGCAGCGGTTGGGATTTGAGCTTGCTGTTGTTTTACCACGCGTATCCTAAGAATATCTTGTGAAAGATCGCATAAGTACTCCAGGTACATATAACTTAGCTTAGAATACTCAGAGTTCTACTGAACCAGCTGTTGTAGCTCCTCAAGGCTTAGCACACCTTGGCTGCAAATCTTAGCAAGGGATCAGTAGGTAAACATATAGTGTAGGTAGGTGCATCACTTACACCACACTAGAAGCAGCATGTCAGACAAAGGAGGAAACACTGAGTCTCCCCTTGTGTCAGTCGACCTTCCACAGGTCACTTCCAGATATGCTGCACTTAGCTTCCAAGAGATGCGACAAATCTGTACATCTCGGAAGCTAAAACAGGGTGCAACCCCTACCATTCCGTTTCTGATTGGTCTCTTGGAGACTTATGATGCTAGGAGGGCTGGTAACACCGACCCTTCTCATCCAGAAGGGAATATGCCCCCCCTCGAGGGAACCTTAGGTGACCCCGACCTTATCCATCTCTCCGCAGAAGGTGAAGAGGTGGATGAGGATCTGGAGCCATCTGAGGACGAGGCAGACAAAGGTCCAGTAGTAGTTAGCCAGCTAACTAGGGACAACTTAAGCAGGCACGAGAATGGTACTAGGAGACCCCTGGGGCCCCTCTCAGGCCAGCTTAACATTGGGAATGGACGAGTTAGGTCTCTGTCGAGAGACTCTAATAGATCCGTTCGAACCAATGGCTCTCGAGGCTCTTCTCAAAGAGGGATGACATCCCCTCAGAGGAGAGTGTACGAAGCTAAAGTGAGGGAAGTCAATCTGAGGATCGAAAGGGAAGAACTTGCCCTGGCCAAAGAGAGACTCGCCTTTGCTAGAGAGCAAGAATTGAGTGGGAAAAACCCCACTGGTGGCAGCATTCCCCCACGGGAAAACAGGAGTTTAGACACTAGACACCTGAGTAAGATAGTGCCCCCCTTTAAGCAAGGGGATGACATCCACAAATGGATTACTGCTTTGGAGAGGGCCTGCACTGTACAGTGTGTCCCCCAGAGTCAGTGGGCAGCTATCTTGTGGCTCTCCTTTGAAGGTAAAGGTAGAGATAAGCTCCTCACTACTAGAGCTGAGGACGCTAACGATTACCAGGTCCTGAAGAACACACTGATTGATGGGTTCGGCCTAACCACTGAGCAGTACAGGTTGCTGTTCAGGGATACCCAGAAAACTCAGTCTCAGGACTGGTCTGATTTTGTCGATTGTGCCACTAAGGCTTTGGAGGGCTGGTTGCTGGGCAGTAAGGTTACTGATTACACAGGATTGTATAATTTGATCATGCGAGAACAGATTTTAAACAATTGTCAGAACCAGTTGTTAGATCAGCACCTTGTCGACTCGGATCTGACCTCTCCCCAAGAATTGGGAAAGAAGGCAGACAGATGGGTCAGAACAAGGGTTAAGCAAAACCAGGGCCAGAACCAAGGTGGTCAGAAGAAAGCAGACCAGAAGGGTAAAGATTCTAAAGGGGAGCAAAATGACCAGAAGTCTTCGACAGGTCCCCAACAACCCAAAGAGGGGGGGGGTCAGGCTTCCCAGAAAAAGAAGAATCAAGAAGGCCAATCGAAAAGGTGGTGCCAATACTGTAAGAGTAAAACTCACTGGTTTAGTGAGTGCACCAAGAAAGGAGGGCAGACTCCTGCTACTGCAGCCCCTAAGGCACCTGTGCCCCCTAGTACAGCCAGCAGTAGTAGTGCACCTCCCAAGGGACTAGTTGGGTTAACCTTGGGTTCTGAGGGGTGTGACAACTTAGTTGGCACACTCACTCAGGCTGTCCTTGTCTGTACAGGGGATGTGGATATGTCCCCTGATGTCAGTCCCAATACCTTGGGCAAATACCGACAGACGCCTTTAATAAATGGAAAAATGGCTCAGGCCTATAGGGACACTTGTGCCAGTGTCACCATGGTGACGCCTAACTTTGTGGACCCTGGACAGATCATGCCAGGTACAGATTTCCTGGTGACCAATGCCAGCAACGTCACTACCAGTCATAGTATGGCGATTGTTGCTTTCTCCTGGGGAGGGGTAAATGGCCAGAAAAAGGTTGTTGTTAGTTCAGACCTCCCAGTGGATTGTTTGTTGGGCAATGATTTGGAGTCATCACAATGGTCAGAAGTGGAGCACAGGACTCACATGGAGATGTTAGGCTTGCCAACACACGTGCTTGCTGTGACTAGGTCACAGGTCAGAAGATGCCCCACTGAACCGGTGCTGGATCCTGGAACAATGGACCAGACACCTCCCAAGAAGAAGAGCAGTTGGGTTAAGGCATTGCCGTTCCCCTTGCCCCAGGTTGAGGATCAAGTCTCAGAGGAGGCTGACCTCCAGGAATTGCGGGAAACTGAACCTAAAGAACTCAAACTTGATCAAGTTGAGTTTCTGGACTCAGGGGGACCCTCACGAGAAAACTTGGGGAAGGATCAGTTAGACTGCCCTTCCCTTGAACCCCTCAGACAGCAGGCTGCTGCTGAGGCTGCTGGGAACGCCACAGGTACCCACAAGGTATACTGGGAGGATGGACTCCTGCACACTGAGGCAAGAGACCCCAAGCCTGGCATGACCAGGAGGCTGGTTATCCCCTTGTCTCAGCGTGGTTTCCTTCTTACCTTGGCCCACGAGATTCCCTTAGCAGGACACTTAGGCCAGACGAAAACGTGGGACAGGCTTGTCTCACACTTTCACTGGCCTCACATGAACGAGGATACCAAGGAGTTTTGTCGCTCCTGTGTCGCTTGCCAAGCCAGTGGTAAGTCAGGTGGCACAACAAAGGCCCCCCTTATACCAATGCCTGTGGTGGGGGTGCCCTTTGAACGAGTGGGGATTGACATTGTCGGTCCAATGGAACCCCAAACAGCATCAGGGCACACGTTTATACTGGTGGTAGTGGATCATGCCACCAGGTATGCTGAAGCTATTCCCCTTAGGACCACTACAGCACCTGTTGTGGCAAGAGCCCTAGTTGGAGTGTTCTCCAGAGTGGGCTTCCCTAAGGAGGTTGTCTCTGACAGAGGTGCAAACTTCATGTCGAGCTACTTGACTGCTATGTGGAAGGAATGTGGTGTCAACTACAAGTTCACCACACCCTATCATCCACAATGCAATGGGCTTGTTGAGCGGTTCAACAGGACCCTAAAAGGGATGATTCATGGACTACCTGAAAAGCTCCGGCGTAGATGGGACGTCCTGATTCCCTGCCTTTTATTCGCTTACAGAGAAGTCCCACAGAAGGGGGTTGGCTACAGCCCTTTTGAACTTTTGTACGGGCATCCTGTAAGAGGACCCCGGTGTTTGGTGAAGGAAGGATGGGAGAGACCTCTCAAAAAGCCTGCAACCAACATAGTGGACTATGTGCTTGGTCTCCGCTCTCGGATGGCTGAGTACATGGAAAAGGCATCTGAAAACCTTAAGGCCAGCCAAGAACTCCAAAAAGCTTCGCATGACCAAAAGGCTGTGCTGACTGTTTACCAGCCTGGACAGGAGGTGTGGGTGTTGGAGCCAGTGGCCCCAGCAGCACTCAAAGACAAATGGTCTGGGCCCCACACGATTCTTGAGCAAAAGGGAGAGGTCACCTACCTGGTGGACCTTGGCACTCCCCGGAGCCCCACAGGGTGCTCCATGTTAACCGGCTCAAAGCATATGTCGACAGGAAGGACATGAGCTTGCTCATGGCCATAGATTAGGGACAGGAGGAAGAGAGTGACCCTCTCCCAGACCTGCTCACTCAGAATCCTGATGATGGATCAGTGGACGGTGTTGTCTTTTGTGGCAGCCTCTCTGAACATCAACAGAAGGATTGTAAACAGGTTCTTCAATCCTTCCAGCATATGTTCTCTCTGACACCCAGTCAGACCAATTGGTGTACCCATGAGGTTGACACTGGTGACAGCTTGCCCGTCAAGAGTAAAATCTACAGGCAGCCCGATCACGTTAGAGACTGCATCAAAACTGAAGTGCAGAAAATGTTGGAGTTGGGAGTCATTGAACCCTCGGATAGCCCTTGGGCTAGTCCCCTAGTTCTAGTGCCAAAGCCTCACACCCAGGGTGGTAAGAAAGAGATGAGGTTTTGCGTAGACTACAGGGGTCTCAATACAGTCACTAAGACTGACGCCCACCCAATACCAAGGGCAGATGAGCTTATAGATAGATTGGCTTCTGCCAACTACTTAAGTACGTTTGACCTGACAGCTGGGTATTGGCAAATCAGGTTAGCTGAGGACGCCAAGCCTAAGACAGCATTTTCTACCCCTGGTGGGCATTATCAATTTGTGGTAATGCCCTTTGGTTTGAAAAATGCACCTGCCACCTTCCAAAGGCTGGTGAATCACGTTCTCACTGGGCTGGATGACTTCTGTGCGGCGTATCTTGACGATATTGCTGTCTTTAGCTCCACCTGGGAGGATCACCTGGTCCACCTGAGGAAAGTGTTAGAGGCTCTGCAAGCAGCAGGTCTCACTATCAAGGCCACCAAGTGCCAGATAGGGCAGACACAGGTTGTATACTTGGGCCACCTTGTAGGTGGAGGCCAAGTTCAACCACTGGAGAGCAAAATACAGTCAATCAGGGACTGGGCTCCTCCAACCACCCAGACTCAGGTTCGAGCTTTCTTGGGCCTGACTGGTTACTACCGAAAGTTTGTCAGAAATTACGAATCGATTGTGACTCCGCTTAATGAACTGACAAGTAAGAAAATGCCAAAAAAAGTTCAGTGGACAGCGAGCTGTCAAAAAGCATTCGATGACCTAAAACAGGCCATGTGCACGGCACCTATCCTCAAAAGCCCAGACTACTCCAAACCATTCATTGTCCAAACAGATGCTTCTGAGTTGGGTGTGGGAGCTGTTCTATCTCAACTGAATTTTGATGGTAATGACCAGCCCATTGCTTTTATAAGCAGACGGCTGACCCCCAGAGAGAAAAATTGGTCAGCTATTGAGAGGGAGGCCTTTGCTGTGGTTTGGGCCCTGAAGAAACTGAGGCCATACTTGTTTGGCACTCATTTCAAGATTCAGACCGACCATAAGCCCCTCTTATGGCTAAATCAGATGAAGGGTGAAAACCCCAAACTGCTTAGGTGGTCCATTTCCCTACAGGGGATGGACTTCACAGTGGAGCATAGACCTGGCACTGATCATGGCAATGCAGATGGGCTCTCCAGGTATTTCCACTTAGAACAAGAAGACTCACCTGGTCAAGGTTAGTTTATTGTCCCAACGTTTGGGGGGGGGGGGGTCATGTAGGAGAGTAGGGTCTGCAATCCTAAGATCACCCAGATTTTTTGCTTTTGTTTCACTGGTTTACGACTTTCTCTGGCTGTGGGCCTGCCAATCAGACCCACAGCCTAGCTGTTCTCTCGCTAAATTGACATGTGTACCTTAGGTGCATTACCCAATTGGAACTGGGCCATCTTGTCAGACCCTGTCACTCAGGGCATCGGTGTACCCAGGGCCTACCAGGGGCTGAAGCATGTATTATGCCACCCCTGGATGGCCATCTAAATCTGACACAACTGGCTGCACGACAGCTGGGGCAAGGTGGTGTACTCGCCCTTTGCTTTAGATATAGTATACCTATATCTAACCCTAAAATGGACACCCGAGTTCCTATCAGTCACTCCTATGGCAGGCCTTGACAATCCTGAAGGCACAGTGCGTGGAATCGTGTGAATTGGGCTCTGGCACGAGCCGAGCCCGGTTGCAGCTTGCGGAACCAAGTCCCAATGGCTGTTCCATGATAACGCGTACCACATATTGCTAACTTCGGTATCTCGTTATCAAGACATGTCGAGTAAGGTGTCATACGAATCGGGATGCTGACCCCTCACCAATTCTGGCGACGGGGATACCATTCCACCCTTCTAGAGGGACACGACATGTACGTAACTGTGAACCCTGGTTAAAGTTAACTGAAGCCTCAGCTCCACAAAATGGATGCTGCCACCACAGACACGAGTCTGACCTCCTGCTGCTGGGAGTCCTTCCAGCGAGGAGAGCTTGGACAAAGGGTTTCCTGTCCGGGGCGGTGCTCGCACCATCCCAGACAGGGTTTTGTGTATCCTGGGTAGGCAGGGCTTTACAGGAAGGTGACTGCGGAGTGGCACCCCGGTGCTCACTACGCATCTGCCGGCTAGAACCAGTTCCAGGGGCACCCCAGCCCCTGACCTGGGGAAAGTCCGGCATGGGAGAGGGTGTAACCACCCCCCTTCCTGGTCCCACCCCTAGGGCAGGACCTAGTCGCATACCCACCCCTTTCTTTAGGATAAAGGCAGGAGCGGGGACCCTTCCAAATTAGATCATCTTTGAATCAAGAACTACTTTCTACGAAAGGAAATTCAAGACTCTTCTCAAGATTTCTCCCTTGTGGCTAAGGAGTAGTCACCCTGCATCCGCAGGCACCATCTAAGAACTCTGCGGTTTGCTGCACGTCCTTCCTCAGGAATCCGACTGCCCAGCTCGACGAGAACCGGCTTCCCTGGCACCTCTGACCTCTACCCACATCGTCAGCTCAGCTGAGATCCGTGGGTGCGACGAGACCTCGAGGGACCGGCCATCATCAGAACCTACACGATTTCTAAACCAGCACGACCACCGAGGGATCCTCTGGTGAGTGCTTTGGGGTCCGAGAAGCCCCGACCCTGAGCAGCTCCAGCATCAAAGTTCAGCCTCCCAGCATCTCCACGATCTGCGTGGGGCCCTTCTGCTTTTTGCTGCTCATCACGTTGTCTGGTTACTAGCCCGCTGGCTTGTGGCCTTCTCGACGACGTCCGACAACAACGCTGTTGGTCTGGTTGCTCCAGACTGACCCTTGCTCCCTTTTGAAAGAGGAGCACCCCGGACCCTCCTGGTCCACTCAAGACACCATTTTAGGTCCACCACGTGGCCCTCAATTTGCCAAGGCTTGTTGCCCCAATCCTGGGCCCAGCGACGCCGACAGCATCAATCTTCGTGGGACAGCTCGCACCTCCATCCTGGTCGCCGACAACGTCTCCTGGTCCGCGAGACTGCAGAGCCGAGCGTCGCCCACTCACCTAGTCGAGGTGACGATCATCCGGTGCCCTCCTGGTACCCTCTGACTACTGGCTAGTAGTTACGAACTTGGTCCCCTCTGCTTTCAGGTGTCATCCATCCCTGATCCAGGCTTGGATCTCTACGAACTATCTCAACTGGTCGCCGGCCAGCAACTCCTTCCTTCCGGCTCCTGGTTCGTCAGCGAGGACTCCCGACGTCTGTAAAGACTTGTGCAGCCGCAGCCCCTGGGCTAGGTAATTTCGGCATTTCGGTGCCCGCATAGCCTCCTTATTGAAGGGTCCCGAGTCCCCATCGCTTCCGACTTACCTTATCGGGTTCGCCCGAGAACGCTAGACTTTCCGTGCCCTCGGGCATTTGTGTAGATTGTGCACTTGAAGTATTTTCTTAAGAGTTTTGTTGTGTGCTTAGTACCCTGTCCTCATAAAGAGTACAGGGCTGTTGTGATTCTAATAAATACACTGTTTATTTTCATAACACTTGTGTGGTGTCCTTTCACTTGGTGTTCAAGGGGTATGTGATGGTATAACAGCTGGCTTAACACGCCCTCTAGAGTTTAGCCCGAAGACTGCTCGTATCCACGCTACTAGGATAGCTGGTCTAAGGTTGACTTACAACCAATCACCATAAGGGTCGTTTGGACTGATGCATAGTGATCACTAGAATAGTGAGCACTGCATATCAGGCCAACTTCTCACACCAATGATACTCCATTGTTGCGGAAGACGAATGTAGGCGTAAATCGATTGTGACCACGATGGAAGTCAGGTCGGATACACCAACCAGATTTGTGCTGGTCAAAGATTTTACCTTTTGACTTTAGTCCTTTAAGTCTTCTTCCATAATAGGAGTGCACTTCTATAGCCCAGGACCTCAGGGGAAGCACTTAGAGCCTCATACAGGCTCAGTCAAGGACCAACAGCGGGGCCTGTCCAGTCCATGCCACTGGTCAGCTGGACAGTTGCAGCAAAGGCCTTTTTAGTGTTTACGAGTCTACTTCTTAGTCCAGAGTACAAGAGGGAGCAGATCCAGTCCTCCAGGGCTTTATTCAGATCACATACGCGCATACAAAACACCTCACAATCATCTTTGTAACAGTACCAGCACGGGGGCCCATTAACGTTTTTTGTAGTCCTCACGTGCCATGTACTTTTTAAACTTCACATTGTTAATTTTTCAGAGCACACCGCTCACATAAAAACACACTGAAACCTCACACGCACCACACATAGCCAAAAATTTAAAGTGCTCCAGCGTAGTCGCCGGTTAGCAGCACGCCGCATCCCGTAGAGGGGTGCGAAGAGCCCAATGATGAAGCATGACACCAAGGGTCCTTCTGGTGTGTGAGGGGTATTTGGAGAACACAGTGTGCTCCCCACCATTGTAGGGACCACCAAAAGAACATCTAATTGTGGATTCTTTTTGTTGAATTCATTCTGGAAAGGGAGAACGGATCCACTTTGTCTCTCCTCTCCCCTGCTGTCATATTTAGAGACCTAAGGAAAGTCAAGGGAATTACAGGGTTCAAAAATCTTGCTTGCAGGTTTTGTGCTTGAAAAGGAATGCTGACAGCAGGGCTACGCATGTGAGGAGCAGGTGAATAAATGTAAGAACCGGACCTAACTTTATGGTTGAAAGCGTGGAGGGCAGCCGAGATGCAGGAGGTAATGACAGAGCCATTTGACTTAAGAGAGGTTTTTAAGAGAGGGGTCCGGGTGCTGGGCATGGTCCAAGAGTGAAAGGATGCTAACACGCTTTGGGCACCATCATTGCACTCGCTGCACAGACGCACCACAGCTTTTAACTCGTAGGCAGCCAGGCTGGTGTACTCTCTCAACCAGCACTAAAGGTAGAGGTGGGACAACTAAACAGACTGCAGCTCAGCGTCAATACTGGCAAACTAAAAATAGCAAAAAAACATTTGAGAAAAGTAAAACCAGAAAGTAAATAATATCAATAAACTGCTGCTTTACAGCATAATGTGGAAGTAATTGATTTATTTAAAGTTTTACATAGCGTGAACATGACACAAGACAGTATCAGAGCGCTTTACAAATTATCAGGGTGAGCGAAAGAGGCAAGGCTGACAATCATAAACAATACAGGAAGTAGCAGAATCCAAGCGGGGGAAGAGCTCCTATTAGTCCAAAAAAGTGCTACATAAACGATTAGGGTGAGAGAAACCAGTGGTGGCTGGCAAGAATGGCAATTGGAGGGACGGGCACATGTGTGGGGGGATAAAATAAATACAATACATGAATTACATTTTTGAAAAAAACAACTGCTTGCGCAGGCGGGTCCTTCTTGCACCGGTCCTCTTCTTTTCCGACATCACATCCAGGGCCCCAAGTAACCTACTTAACCAATCCATGCACTGCTATTAGCATAAGAGAAGCTCCAGGATTGGAGGGAGCGGTGTGTCTTGGGGCTCCAGAAGACAGTAAAGGTGTGTTCAGACTCTCAACCCATCTGTCTAAGACAGCTGAGTTGAGAGGTTTATAATGCATATTTCAGGCTGCCCGTTATAAGACGGCCCTCCAAAGAGACATACGCACTATAAACTAGTGCACAGGAAGCCCTTCACTGATGCCACTCACAGGCCCCGCCCCTTCCTGAGTCAGGACAGGGGGCGAAAAAATGTAATTGTATTTTTCGTCTCTGGGGGTTTTCTGGGGTGCATCGCCTTCTTCACGGAGACTTGGACCAATGCCTTCTCAGCACCGAATTCAACATAGCCATCCTGAACGGACAAGATCCAGAGGAAGGACTGCCCCCAACCACCCGGGAGGGGGCCTCGACATTGCCCTCCACCTCACCACTTCCAGCAAAACCTTCCCCTCTGCCAAACACCAAATCCAGTTAACCCCCATCGCCATACTCCGAGAAACCCTCGTCTACAGACCCCCCGGACACCCTTCGCCACCACCATCACCGACTTCATCATACCCCACGCCATCTCATCAAGGAACTACATACTCATTGGTGACCTGAACTTCCACCTCGACAACCCCAACAACCCCAACTCTACCACCCTTCCTGACAACCTCGCCAACATCGGACTCAAACAACTCATCGCCACACCGACCCATTGAGCAGGACACACCCTCGGCCCCAACTTCGCTACAGGAAACAGCGTCCACTTCTGCCACTCAACGCAACCACCATGGACCGACACCACTGCGTACACTTCACCGTCGACAAACCCAAGGCACCTAAACCAACCACACGCCCACCACGAAGGAACTGGTGCAAAGTCCCTCTATGCAACCCAGATAAACAGCGCCCCAGGAAAGGAAGGGCCCCAGGAAAGAGAAAGACTTACCTCCCAGCCTGTATTGAATTTGAATTTTTATTAACTGTACAATTAATTAAAATCTTTACAGTAAAAGAAAAGAATACAGAAAACTGTTTTTATAAGCTGCTTTGCTTGATAAAAGATGCACTGGTGTGCCAATTAAAAAGGAGGAGGCGAATTAAAAAAGAAAAGAAAGCAGAGTAAAGTGAGGGGGTGCGACGCCCCTATCTGAGTCCCCTTTAGATGGCCTTTATCCAACCATGTGTGCCTTGGTGTTAGTCTTGACGGCGGACATTTCTTTCATGGGTGGGCAATGTCAATGCTACGACGTGGCAATGTTACTTCAGCTATCGTTCGCTTCTTTCGGGCATTGAATTCCCAGGTGTTAAAATGTTTTCGTTATTGAATTTTAGGGCTAGCCTAATTTGGTGGACTAATTTCGCCAATCTCGCTAGAGTCATTGTGTTGGTAGTTGAGAAACACAAGACTGATGCTTCGGACCACGTTTTATGCTCTGAGTGAGGCAAATCGGGCTCAACAGTCGCCGTCGATCGTTGTCAAAAAAAGGACAGCAGCAGAGGAGGTGCAACCAAGATTCCCTCGTGTAGTTGCATAACCTACAAGCTGTGGGTTCCCCTCTTTGAGCCCATGCGGTTTTGAAGTCTGCTATCCCAAGCGTGGTCAGCCTCATGTGTAGAATTTTGCTTCGGGCATGGGTTGTTAGAGCCTCACTTAGGTATGATGGAGCGTTTCCTACCATATACGAGTTGTTTAAAGGGTCCAAATGAGGACTTCGACAAAGGGTTTTGTGGTCGAGGTCAAAAGAGATTTCATAAACTTGTTTGTTGACGGCTCTCTTCCATGCATTCAGTGGGATGTCCTGCAGCGGAATGTTTTCTTCCTCGATGCTCAAAGCTTTGATTGCGTCTCCCAGCCTGGTGTGCCATATCGAGGCTGGCCCTTCGAAAATCGATCTCAAATGGTGCTTTAGGGAATTAGCCGAGGCCCTTAGTACCGTTAGATACAGCTTCATGAGCTCCACCTGACAAATCAAGTCTGGTCTTGCTAGGCCAAGTTCCAGTCTCAGCCTGGATCTTCTTGCTTTCCTTGGTATATGTAACACCAACTTGTATGCCTTCACTTGGGCCGAGTTGAGAATGACATCCAACTTCCCGGGAAAGGCCAGGTGACCATAGGAGATCGCAGGGAGAAGCTTTGCTCGTAGGGCTATCAGAATTGGGCTGGCAGATGGGCTGATCAGGTTCTGACTTAGTTGTTTTTAAAAAGTGTGTTACCTTATTGGCTTTGGAGGCCTGATGATTTAGATGTATATTGGCCTTTGCCCGTTCCGAGAACCAGACCCCCAGGTAGTTGTAAGAGGCCACCGAGTTTATTTGAGTATTTCCCAGCTGCCACGGAGCTTGCCTTTTCCGATGATAGGACCCACAGATGGTGACCTTTGTTTTCCCTTGATTGACAGCCAGACTGTTGGCGATGTTGAATCTATTTAAAGCAATTAATGTTCTTTGTAGGCCGATATTCGTGTGGTCCATTATAGCCATGTCATCTGCATACTGTAGAACTAGTATCCTCACGCCTCCTAGTCTGGGGGCTACTAGGCTGGCTCCTTTTAGGGCCTCACCCAGGTCTGCTGTATATAAATGAAAAAGAATGGGGGCCAGCACACACCCTTGTTTTAGCGCATTTTCTGTGCCTATTTTGGGAGAAACAGTCCGAGCGCTTGTGTTGACCCGCACCCAGGTGCCCTCATATATTGGCTTAATTGCCTTCAGGAGATTCGGTGGTATCTCCCACTTGTCCAGTTTCCACCATGGGCGTTTTCTGTCCACTTTGTCGAAGGCCGTGCTATAGTCCACAAAGCAGCAGAATAGTGGTGGGTGGTTCTTCGAGGTTGCCTGGGCTGAGAGATGTGCTAGCACCAGGACATTGTCCATTGTGGACCCCTGGGACCTAAAACCAGTCTGATGCATAGGAATTATGTTTTCTTTTTCGGCCCATTTTTCTAAATCATTAAGTATTAGGCGTGCGTATGCCTTGGGCTCCAAGTCAAGCAGGGAGATGAGCCTGTAGTTCGATGGTTCTAGACGATCTCCTTTTTTAAAAATTGGAACCAATATAGAGCCCCTCCAGGAGTCAGGGGTTGTGGCTGACAAGAAAGTATGATTAAAGAGCGGAGTTAAAAGAGTCGCCCAGAAGTCAGGTGCCAATTTGAAGACCAGTGCTGGGATGCCGTTGGGCCCTGGGACGCCGTCATTCCTCATGCGCTTAATAGTTTTAATAACCTGTTGGGTGTTTGTCCAGGTTGGTGTGATGTCCTCAGCATTGGCCTGGGAGCTGTTACCCTTTGCGTTCCTTCCTGGGCTCGCGAGTGTAGCTTCTGGATTTGTACTGATCTGGAAGACTTCCTCAGCTGGCTCCGCCTTGTCTGTTGATGGATCTTCATTAGTGGGATCTATTGCATATAGCTGTTTCACGTGTTGGATCCAATCTTTTTTGGGTACCCATTTTCTCTCGTTGGTCCTCGATTGCTCAGCTGGTTGATGAATGGCCATAGTTGTGCTGAGTTCTTTTGTTTGAGGAGGGAGAAAACTTTAAGCCATTTGCTTTCCATGGTGGCTTTTTTGTATTCCCATAGCTTCTTCCTCAAGGAGGCCCTCAGTGCAGGTATCGATTCCCCCTCTGTTTAACTACCCCCTCTTTTCTTTGCTACGAGAGCCTTATGTAGGAGTTCTTTTTGTTCTCGTATATCCTGAGGGCAGGTGTTTCCAGTGCTAGGTTGCGCATTTGTCATTGTATTTTGTGATTTGGGGTTCCCGAGTTTACTATGAAGATCCTCGATGATTTGCTCCCATGCTGTTATGGGTGGTTCCTCTCTGTGCAGACTTCCTTCCTGTGCTTGGCCCAGCCAAGTTTGAAGTTTCCCTTCTGTCTTGCTTGACCACTTGATCCTCCGCATAACGCTATGTATCTCCTCGCCACTTGTCTCCCCAATGATTTATAGAAGGCGGCAGTCGGTTTGTCCAGCTGGAATGTTGCTCTTAGTGGCCTATGATCACTTTCTTACCGGTTTTCGATTTCAAAGTCAGTCATTCTATCTTCCAACTCTCCAGTTATCATAATATAATCGATTCTTGACACGTTCCGGAAAGTGGGCAGGGGCTGCCAAGCAGGCTTGCGGGTGCTTTTCAGTGCGTGGGTTGAAGTCAGTTTATCCACCAGTGCAGGATGGCCCCTCTTCCTGATCCCCGAGGAAGAGTTTCCGATTTATCTAAGTCTTTTAGATTAAAGTCCCCAGCTAGAATGACCTGATGTGCTTTATATTTATTTAGCAGATCTTCTAGTTTTTGTGCCAGTGCCTCCAGCTGGTCTTTCATTAAGGTCTGTGCGGGATTGATATAGCAATTAAGTACCAGCAGGTTGAATGGATGGCTGGTGTTGCTCAAGCATTTTATCTGTATAGCTTGAAGCCCGAGGGAATTCACGTTGATGGTGGTGGCGGCAACGGCACATTCATGTTTTATAAAGACTGATAGACCGCCTGCTGGTCGACGGAAGATGTTCCTTTTTGTTGCAGGTACTTGAAGTTCGTAGTACCCAGCCAGAGGAGTGGAGGTCAAGGCCCAAGTTTCTTGCAGACAAATTATGTCTCCGCTTTCCAGAAACCGCTTTAGGTTTTCATTTTTACAGATTTTGCTAATGCTCCTAGCCTGTACTTTTTAAAACGGGGGACATTGGCCAACAACATATCGACGGAGCGAAGATTTCTACGAGGACTGAAGAAGGAAATCCTACGTTTAAGCTAACCTACTTAACCAATCCAGGCACTGCTCTCAGCATGAGAGAAGCTCCAGGATTGGAGGGAGCAGTGTGTCTTGGGGCTCCAGAGGACAGTAAAAGCGTGTGCAGGCTCTCAACCCGTCTGTCTAAGACGGCTGAGTTGAGAGGTTTATAATGCGCATTTTAGACTGCCCATCGCACAACGGCCATCCAAAGAGACATGCGCACTATATATTAGTGCACAGGAAGCCCAGCACTGCTGCCACTCGTAGGCCCCGCCCCTTCCTGAGTCAGGACGGGTTGAATAAATGGTAATGAATTAACTTCATTATCATTGTATTTTTCGTCTCTGGGGATTTTCTGGGGTGCATTTAAGTGGGGTGATGCCCCTTCCCTCCAATGGAGGAGCCGCCCGCAGAGACACAGGTAAGGCAGCCAATAATAAGCAATAATAACCATTGTAATAACAGTATCAAGGGAGCTAGAGCAAGAATGCTTTCATCAGTATCACTTTCACGTATCTTTTGAAAGATGCAGGTAAAGAGTTAACTCGGATTTAAGATGGTAGCGAATTCCAGATTCTCAGGGCATTGCCAGAGTAGGCTCGATTGTAAGTTTTCTTCTTGAATTGCTGCAGTTTCAATAGTAAAGACGTGGGGCTTCTTGAGGTTCTAGAGCCACCAGGCAGCTTCAGTGTTTGTGCAATGTACCTCAGGGTGTTGGAGTGTATGGCTTTTTGTGTCATGCAGGCAATTGGAAAAAATATTTGTGCCTCGTAAAGGAGCCAGTTTAGTTATTTAAAATAAAGTGTGATGTGGTTATTGCATTCAGATCCAGTAATAAGCCTTGCAGCTGAGATAAGGCTGACCATAAAGGGATCAACTTTGACCAAGGAAGGCTGCAAAGGGTTACTTTTCCATAGTGCAGCCTGGAAAACACTAGGGCTTGAAAAACTGACTTGAAGTCATTGAGAGAAGGAAGCGTTTGATTTTCCCTAAGATACCCATTTGGAAGTAAGCCCCATCCTGCCTTCCAGTAAGTCATGGAGTCTGTCATGTTTGACCTCATCAAATGATGATGAGAGGTCAAGGCGCTTAAAAGGCAGGATTCATTTTGATCAAGCATTTGTAACACGTCGTTAACGATGTGAGTCAGGGCTGATTCAGTGCTGCGTCCCTGAAGGAATCCAGATTGGTATTGATTTAAGAGTTGAAATTGCTCTGTGTTTGCATAGCTGGGTATGGGCACATTTATAGAGGAGCTTTGAAAGAGTCGGGATGCTAGAGATAGGGTGGAGGTTATTTAGATCAATGTGGTCCGCTCTGTTTTTTTTAAGAATGGCGCTTACCTGTCTAGACTTGAGGCAGTCTGGTATAGTGCCTTGAATGAATGAATCATTTACTATCTTGGTTCAGAGTGGGAGAAGAGAGGTTTTAATCTCAATGAAGAGATTTGAAGGAAGCGGATCGCTGAAGTGCTTTGAAGGTTTAAGTGTTGACAGGGTTTGCCGTATGGTCATTTCATCAAAGGTTTTGAATGAACACCACGCAGCAATATTTTTGGGGGGGTGTGTAGGACGCTCAGGCAACATGGGTGGGTGGGGGCTGGCGTGTGAAGGTGTCGGGAAGAGCTACAATGAAGTCTTTAAGTCACTTTCAATCTTTTCCGTCTTTCCCAGGAAGAAGGCGGCAATTTCTTAGCGGTTAGGCTGCAGATTAGAGCCAGAAAGCAGGTTGGGTTTCCTGTTTGATTGCAATTTAACAAGTTCAAACTGTTTTTTAGGTCGATTCCTGGCATTGTCTAGCTGTTTCCTGAAGACGTTTACTTTTGAGCTATGTATGTGTTTGTTGTAAATGATTCTTAGAGATCTAAGGTGCTGGAGGTGTTCGAGCGAGGAGGAGAATCTCCATGACCCTTCACTCAATCTTAGATTGCATCTTTCAGCGTTTAGACTACCATTGTACCAAGGCTCAGAGTCTTTGGTGGATACTCTTTTTGGTTGGAGGGGTGCCATAGAGTCTAGAAGGTTTGTTATTGAATTAGTGTAATGATCAGTAAGGTCCTGAAAATCTGACCTGTCCTCAGGAGGGGTTAGGATGTAATTGCTGATAAATGTCAGTTCATTCAGGTTTATATTTCGAGGGTTCCATTTCCAGTGTATGTTTTTTTTTATTTGAACATTTTTTGAGGACAGTGATTCAGTGATGAGCAAAGTGATGCAGTGGTGGTCTGTCCAATCACATGGAATGATAGATTCAAGTTGAATGGAATTCGTTTTAGAGATAATTAGATCCAAGGTCGCTTCCAGGTTCTGGGTAGGACTTTCGCATTTTTGGATTAGGTTTAGGTCAGCCAGGAAGGTTTTTAGGCTAATCACTGATTAGTGATTTGGGTCATTCCAGTAGAGGTTGAAGTCACCAAGGAAGGTTTGGGCGCAATATACATCTGAGTTGGGTGTGATGATTTCCATAATTTGTTCAATGGATGGGAGGTTATCTCCTGGAGGGTGATAAAATGGTGGATCCGGGGGATGTCTGTGGTGAGGAGGGCCCTGGATCTGGGGGTGTCTGTGGTGAGGAGGGCGGTGGATCTGGGGGGTGTCTGTGGTGAGGAGGGCGGTGGATCTGGGGGATATCTGTGGTGAGGAGGGCAGTGGATCTGGGGGATATCTGTGGTGAGGAGGGCAGTGGATCTGGGGGATGTCTTTGGTGAGGAGGGCGGTGGATCTGGGGGGTGTCTGTGGTGAGGACGGTGGTGGATCTGGGGGGTGTCTGTGGTGAAGAGGGTAGTGGATCTGGGGGTGTCCGTGGTGAGCAGGGCGGTGGATCTGGGGTGTCTGTGGTGAGGAGGGCGGTGGATCTGGGGTGTCTGTGGTGAGGAGGGCGTGGATCTGGGGGTGTCTGTTGAGGAGGGCGGTGGATCTGGGGGTGTCTGTGGTGAGGAGGGTGGTGGATCTGGGGGGTGTCTGTGGTGAGGAGGGCGGTGGTTCTGAGGGGTGTCTGTGGTGAGGAGGGCGGTGGTTAGGAGATGGGTGCCATGTCTCAAGGAAGATTTCGACCAACAGTGGTGTCAAACAAGGCTGTGTGTTAGTTCCACTCCTTTTTAACTTGTTTATTTCAGACCTATCTTCTTTACTTGCCAATGTCCATTCTCATCCCCCTCAAATAGACGGACCCCGCATTAGCAATCTGGTATATGCTGACGACCTTGTGTTACTGAGCCATACAAAAGTAGGACTACAGAGGTTGCTTGATCAGCTGCCCTCCTACACAACAATAAACTCCCTTGATCTGCATTTGCCAAAAACAAAATTAATTTCTTTTGGGAAGCGGAAGCAGCAGAGAGGTGTGTGGTTCTTTAGTAATAAAAACATTGAAACAGTATATCATTAAAAATACTTGGGAATTTTTTGGGACGCCAGATGATCCTTTGTAAAAAAGAAGGAGGCAGTAAGGACAAAAGCCTGATCACCCGAGGTTGCCTCAGCGAAACTTTTGAAACAACTACTTGGCACAAGCCTTACCCCATTGCTAAAGGTGATGAAGGCAAAGATAACCAACTCCCTATCATATGGGCATGAGATCATGATGGGCGCATTAAGTACCCCTCTGAACAAATTAACCACCAACATTTTTGAACGAGCATTGCGCCTGCCAAGATCCTCTTTACCAGCCCAAATCAGACTTGAACTTGGACTATTAGACCATCATGGTGTCGAGGCTGGTGCGTTTATGAAGCTTTCCATAGACTGCGCAATTCCCGGGAAGGCAGCTTGGAGGTTAGACTTGGGAATTAAATATTTTTTTTTTACATTTTTTTTTAAGGGGGGGTGCTAAGAGGGTGCCAGTCAAGATGGCCGCACTCGTGTGAGGCTCTTGCGGGTCTGGCCACCATCTGCCTAGCATTTGCGTCATCTTGTGCAAAAATCAACAACAAAGCACTGAGAAGGCTTGCGTGGCGGTGCGGCATTGTGTTGGAGCCAATATATCGGTACATATGCAGTATCAATCGGAGGATTCATTACCTGCACCTGGAGTTGGGCTACGCAAGATGGCGGTCACCGAGGCGGACTGCTGATTGTGGGAGAGTGCAGGCGGAATCTGGCTGCCGCGAGGAAGGCATCGACTGCGGCGTCTGGAGTGCGCTGATGGTGTCCGCTGCCCCTGCTTGAGTCCGGAGTCCTGCCCGAAGACTGTGGCGCCATCGTGACGGGAGGAAGACGTCACAAAGGAGGCCCTGGTAAGACGCGCACTGAAGCTGTGCGCGGTCTCTAATATGAAGGGGACCCCCTAGGCTGCCCGGCTGTGGGAGAGGAGCAGAACGGAGACTGCCCGTGAGTGACCGGGGGAGAGGGTCTGGTGCTGCGGTGCGGGAGCGGACCACTGCATGGAGGGCTGCGGCACCCCTCCCTCCCCCAGCGGCCCAGAAGTGTCAGCGTGCTGCCGGCGGGCTGCTGGAGCGCCCAGGAGAGTCAGAGAAAAGAGCACTGCTGGACTTCTACGCATTGGGCCTGATACATGCGCTGCCCACAACGAGACCTGGGCTGTCAGCGCTGTGGAGGCAGTGGAGGGGGAGCTCCCCGTGTGGCCTTGCGGGCTGTAAAGCATGGACCTGGCACCCGAGGTAACCTCCCTTCATATTGGCATGTCCTATGGCAGGGCCTAGAGGCAGAACAGACTCCATTTGAGCATCGGGGTACCCACCTGGGAGAGCCTCTCCTCGAGGCGGCCTAACTTGCATCATTGCTGCTGAGGGTCTGGGAGCTGAGGACGAGGCCCTCCTCCCCTCCCCCCATCTGCTGGATCCTCCCATAAGCCAGGATGGAACTGAGAACCGATTTCGAACAACGCTGCTGTAAGGAGGACATAGCTGCCGGTGAAGGCCGGACACAGGCCTTGTTTTGGCAGAAATCCCTCTAGGCGGATCGCTGCTGTGACGCCGTACCTCTTTGCAGCTCTAGCCCCAGAGGCCTACTTGGGACTTGACGACTACGTGAAATACCATTGCACGGAATACACTTGGGGTGGCGCAACAGTGACTGATTGTGGACGGACCCCCTCCCCTTCTGCTTAAGTACAGTAACACGCGTCCCAACCCTCGAAATGGGGAAACTGGACAGACGCCAACCAAAGCTGACTTTCGAAGCACGAAAGGTCACCCGCTCGCAGGCAGATCAGGAGGAGGACTACGTGGAACCCCCACCCCCTTTCACTGCAGACTTAAAGGAACTTCTACTCATCATGCAGTCCAGCTTGACCTCCATCGAATCCAAGATGGACTTCATGAATGGGAGGCTGGACGGAGTCACGCACAGGGTGGACAAACATGAGGACCAGCTGACGGAGGCGAAGCGCCGTATTTCGGACCTAGAGGACTCAGTCACTGCTACCACGTCTCAAACATCTGACATGGAAAAAATCCTCAAGGTAATAGCCGCCAAGCATGAGGATTTGGAATCCCGCTCCCGCCACAACAACCACCGAATCCTTGGCGTATCTGAGATGACAGCTACAGGGCGGATGGAGGACTTTGTGGAGAGTCTCCTTGTAACGCTATGTGGGAGAGAGGCCTTCTCGTCGGTCTTGGTGGTGGAGCGAGCGCACCGTTCCCTTTCTGCACGACCTGTCCCAGGTGCCAGTCCCTGGCCGATAATAGCCAGGATATTAAATTATCAGGACCGCAACACTAACCTCCGCCTGTCCAGGGAACATGGGCAGCTCTGTTTCCAGGGTATGGAGATCTCTCTCTACCCTGATTTTACCATGGCAGTGCAGGAACAGAGGAGAAAGTTCAACCCAGTCAAAAAGAAACTGCAGCAGCTAAATCTGCCTTACTCTATGCTCTTCCCGGCACGGCTCAAAGTCACACACTCAGGGAAACAGGATTTTTTCAACACTCGGCAAAAGGCACAGGACTTTCTTAAAAGCATGCCGAAGCAGCAGACTGCTCGTGCATCTCCTCTCCACCCCCTGGAAGACCGCGGAGGTGCCTGCTGCACCTGCCCTGCACTAATGATTGCATGATGGACGAGAACTCGCCGTTCCGACGGGCTCTTTCCTGGATGCATCCTGTTTCACACAGCCGATGGGTGCGGACGGGAGGCACTGCGACGTAGACACTGACCGGATGGTCTGTATGGACTCCCGATATGCGCCTTCCCCCCTGCCCAGCCCTGCCGAGACTATTAAGCCAGGGACGGGGCGAAGTTGGTAAGTCCTCTGTCCCCTTATTGTGACCTGCAAGCTGGTAAGGACTTTAACCCTTCAGAACACCTATATCCTCGCACTGGTCACCCATTAAGCCATAGACTTATAATGTGAACCGTCAGGAGATGACCTTCTAACATGGCCTGAACGCCCTCGCTTCTGCAAGAAGGTATTGGATGCCCTCTAGAACCCACCCATCAGGTGAACCCTACCCACTGCTTGAACGTTTTGACTGGGGTAGAAAAGTTTTGGTAGTTTGATTTTCTCTCTCAGTCTTATTGTTTAGAAGGGAGTTATGGTGTCTCTCAGGACACGGAATTGCGGAGGGAGGGAAGGGGACCACAGGAGGATTGGGCTGCTGATGTGTAAGGGGGTGGGGGGAGGTTCACTTATCGCCACAGAATTGTACAGTTTAATGAGTTGCCACAAGCCACTGGCTGTCAGTCCCAGTTTGCAAAACCGATCCGCGACCGCCACTCGACACACATTGCTGATGAACATGTATTGCCATGTCTGCTGCCGTGACTGATCCCCCAACTCACCCAACATACTGGTTCCTCACATGGAATGTAGGAAGGCTGGGAGATCCGCGCAAACGCCGACACATCCTAGCCCACCTGGACCGACACAACATACACTGCGCGATGCTGCAGGAAACACATTTTAACCCCAGCACTGCCCCTACATTTGCTTCTCCCTAGGCCAGCTATACCAGCTTCTCTTCCTACTCATCGTACGCACGAGGCACATGCATTCTTGTGAGGAAAATTCTCAACATACACTCCTATTGGGTCTCTGGTGGACAAGTTGGGATGATACTCCATTACCTGGGGCAGATTAGCCGCACAGACCTTCACATTTGTCTCCTGCTATGGGCCCAATTCCGATGACCCAGAATCTTTTAGGCTACTTTGGGGTAAACTCCTTACTTTGGGGAGGGGACCTGAATGTCACCATAGAGCCTGCCCTTGACCGCTCACACCCGCAACCACACCACTGGTCCACAACCCAATCCACTTTAGAAACGATTGTTGCTGATCATGAGATCGTTGATGCGTGGCGACATGTGTATCCATTGCAGAGGGAAGGGACCTGCTTCACCACGGCTCGGGCCTCCAGGTCCAGAATTAATATGTGGCTTATCACTAAAGGGCTTATCCTGTGGCTGTCACACTCTCTCCATCTCCCTCGCACTTACTCCGACCATTCCCCGGTGCTCATCACTCTTGCCACCCCGCATGAAAGCTCTCCCTTTTTGAACTGGCGACTGAATTCACTCTGCCTGCTTGACTCGGTCTTCAAACAAGAGCTTGAGCAGGAGATTGCAGATTTCTTACCACGCAATGAATACTCAGTTGTGCACTACTCCATAATATGGGAGGCAATTAAGGTGACCATCCGTGGCCTGTGCATTGCCAAGAGTGGGAGAATCCTAAAAGACATCAGGGCCAGACTGCGTATGCTCGAGGGTGATCGCAAACATATCGAAACTTAACTACAGACACCACCGACGCTCGAGCTGCAGGCACAGTTCAGGAGCACACTAGATGAATACCAGGATACTGCGGAGAGCGAGTGTAAATTCAGGAGAAAGTCCTATAGGGTCCGCCAGTACGGAGAAGGAGATAGGCCGGGTAAGGCATTGGTGTCCCTGATCCGGCCCCGGCGATTCTCGAATACAGTCCTAGAGGTGGAGGATGAGGATGGCCAGATCCATAGAGATACGGCTGATATAGAGGAAACCTACTGATGCTTCAATAAGTCTGTATAGGACTCAAAGGGACCACTCCACTGAGTTTGATTCCTTTTTTGAGGACACAGCGATTGCGTGGTTGGGAGATGGCCAACGAAAATTTCTTTAACGACATCACGAGAATAAGGATAATAACAGCTATAATGCAGCTATCGTCAGGAAAGGCGCCGGGGCCGGACGGCCTCCCGGCAGAATTCTATAAAACCTTTCATCATCTGCTCATCCTGATCCTGTGACACGTATTCGAGGAGGCCAGGGAGACTGGTTTTCCCCGCCCCTCTATGTGAGAAGCATATATTATCTCCATAACCAAACCCGGTAAAGATGCTAAGTATTGTGATTCGTACAGGCCCCTCTCTTTAATAAATGTGGATATGAATATCCTAGCAAAATTAATTGCCAACCGTATCAGCCCCCTGATGACCCCAATAGTCCTCCCGGACCAGTCAGGATATGTACCTACTAGAGGCACCTCCCACAACCTGCGTACACTGTTCGCGCTACTGCAGGACATGGATCCGGAGACAAACGCCGTAGCAATATTCCTAGACGCCACTAAGGCGTTTGATTCCCTGGAATGGGACTACCTCGCCTTCATGCTGCAGCGCATGAGGTTCCCCCCACCTTCTGGCTTGGATCAATCTGTTGTATTCAGGGCTGCAGGCACGAATCCTGATTAACGGTGCACAATCAGCCCCCTTTGCGATAACCAGAGGCACCCGACAGGGGTGGCCTTTGTCTCCCCTCCTATTTGCTATTGCCATTGAACCGCTGGCGGCAACAATCAGACAACACCATCAAGAGCACGCCCTAGTTTACCCGGAGAGACACATTTTAATATCATTATATGCGGACGTCCTGACGCTATATCTGAGAGACCCTGACATAAGCCTTAATCCAATCCTCCGGATACTGATATTGTTTGGCAGGATGTCGGGAATAACAGTGAATTGAGGGAAATCCCAGATATTCCTCCTAACTGACTCCACCCCGTTTTTTGAACCTGACTATCCACTGGCTTGGTGCGCAGAATCGGTTACGTATCTGGGCATCCGTGTCTCCCGCTGCTTGGAGGAATTGATGAGAGACAATTATGGCCGCGCACTAGATCAACTGACGGACAAAATAACCAGGTGGATTGGGATTCCCTTATCCATGGCTGCCAGAGTGTCTTTGATCAAGATGGTGATCTTACCTAAGCTTCTCTACCTGTTCACTAACAACCCTTAAGCTCCAAGTCGCCATTTCTTTAACAGTATTACATCACAAATGATCCGATTAACCTGGGGAGGGCAGCAGCCTAGACTGGCCTGGGAGGTCCTCACACGTCCCTTTGATGCCGGAGGCCTGGAGGTACCTGACCTTGCATTATATTTTACCGGCGCTCAGGCTCATTTTGCGGCCTACTGGATACACCCACCCCATACATGCCTCATCTGGCAGTAGAGGATGGGCACATGGCTCCCAGTCCTTACTCTGCATATTTGAGCGTCCCCACGTTACCTAGACATCTGGCATCCACTACCGTCAAATGCACCACTTGCGTCTGACGGGACCTGGCACGGAGGCTCCAGAACCCGCGATTATACTCACCTCTGGCACCTTGGCGAGGACAGCACGATATACCCGTTACACAAGAGGGGGAATGCTGTTGGATGTTGCAACAGCTCTCTCGCTCACTTGGGGTCAACTCTACACACAAGGGACTTTTCGCACCAGTGACAAGTTTTTTAGTGTCTCCTCCCCGACCCAGTTGGAACTCTTCTACTATGTGTGATTTGGGCAGGACGTTTGGGCTCTCACGCCTTGCTTCCCCCACGAACCGCCCATCACGGCCCCCTGCACGTCCTACTACAGCAAGAATCCCCAGAGCATGTAGTCTTGCGGCTATACTCCACTACAATGGGGGAGTGGAAGAGGGACCCCGCCCAGCCAAGACCAGGTGGGAGGAGGACATGGGAAACCCCTCACGGAGGAACAGTGGTACTACAGCTGTCGGCAGACTGGCGGAATCTCAGCTAACCGCAGATTACGACTCACACATTATAGATATCTACACCAACTTTATTATACACCTGCCCGACTGCACCATCTCCGGCTGCGCAACACCGACCGCTGTGACAGATGCGGAGCGGAGGGTGCCAGGTTTGGACACTTAATAAACAAAACAATTTGCCAGTACTGTGAAACGAATGGCTACACTTTACATTTGGAGAGCTATCAGTCGCTCTCTCAAGATGACCACTTTTTCAGTCAGAGAAATTAGAAGCAAAAAGGTTTCCCAAAAGGTGGTTGTTTATTGAATTTAAATTTCACTTTTTTCTGTTTATTCAAAATTTTTTGTTTTTTGGCTTTATGTTTTTTTCAAATATATTCTTTCAAAGAATCATACAATATATACAACAATACACAATTAGTTAGGAGGAGAAGCAAATAAATGGGCCAAGAGAAAGTACATGAAACATTTTAGACAACATTTAGACATTAGACACACAATTAGACAATAGACGGCAAAAACCTTAGGTAGTATACAAAAATTGGGGAGTAGAGGTTGTTGGCAATATTTACAGCTATTTACAACTAGGCGACGATGTTTTTTCGTCCTATATTCAAGGTATCCTAGGGGTTTACCTCAAAACAAATGAAAAGCTGTGGCTATTTTTTAGTCATTAGATGAAAAAATCAACATTGTAATGAAGCTTAACACAATTCAAATCATTTAGCGCCTACACTTGGCCTCGATTTTAGACAAAACCGCCACTCTAGTGGCGCCAACAGTCCACTACCACCTCAATAGGTCGACGCGTTTCAAATCCTACATTGATGTGTAGGATTATCTTCAGGACCAAACAAACTCAATCTGTGAAAAACAAATAATAAAAGCTCTGTCAGTGAAAACTATAGAAAGACTCTCATTCACACTCTACATCCATCCACTCTCAGTATATTACCTGTCACTTTACTGACTGTGTTTATAGACGTGGAGAATGCTGTGAAGAAATAAAACACTATGTTTTAGATGTTGAGCATCCAATTTGGTCATATAGAAATGAGATCTTATCGGTACTCACAGGGTAGTATTGTGAATATCCCCTTCCAATGAGTATGCCAATGATTTGCTTTAACTGATTCCGAAGTAGGGGCAGGCTCGCCTCGTGAAGTCAATCTGAAAAGGTGGAAACATAACGGATGCAATTATTCCGCTATGTGGCTCGAGCTACCTGCTACGTGAGCCGGAGAGCACCGTCGTCGAGTGCAACTCCGCTCGGTGGAACTCGCTCCATCACGGGCTCTGCTTACCTGAGGCTGCTTCTTTCTCCTCCAGTTTGGTTCGCGGTCGGCTAGAAAACGCGATACCAATGGAGCGGAAGCGCCTCTATTTACTTAGAATCATTTCCGGTTTACACGGGGGGGAATCATGGGATGTGTAGTTCAGATCTGCCGGAGATTTAGAGTCGTATGTGAGATACAGGATTGGGGCGATGGTGGCATTTATCTAAGTCTGTATTACTCATATTATATTTACAGACTATATAATTCCGACATTTCGTTTAAGCCTTGTGTGGTAGTATTAAATTTCAAGATTAACATGGCTTCACGTTGTCGCAATTTGGCCTCTACGTCTCCGCCTCTCGGGTCAGGATCAATCTTCGAGATAACAGTCCATTTCAGGTCATGCTCACCATGGAGCTGTATACAGGAATATCCTGGAAGCATGAACATTTTACAAATTGTAAATCAAAAAACGTGGTGTACGGGATCCTATGTCCATGCGACAAGCTGTACATAGGCAAAACCAATCAGGAAATAAGACAAAGATTGTCCCAACATAAATCACGGATAAGGAAGAAGGTTGTCACTGCGCCACTAGTGCAACACTGGATTGACCAGCTCCATGGTGAGCATGACCTGAAATGGACTGTTATCTCGAAGATTGATCCTGACCCGAGAGGCGGAGACGTAGAGGCCAAATTGCGACAACGTGAAGCCATGTTAATCTTGAAATTTAATACTACCACACAAGGCTTAAACGAAATGTCGGAATTATATAGTCTGTAAATATAATATGAGTAATACAGACTTAGATAAATGCCACCATCGCCCCAATCCTGTATCTCACATACGACTCTAAATCTCCGGCAGATCTGAACTACACATCCCATGATTCCCCCCCGTGTAAACCGGAAATGATTCTAAGTAAATAGAGGCGCTTCCGCTCCATTGGTATCGCGTTTTCTAGCCGACCGCGAACCAAACTGGAGGAGAAAGACGCAGCCTCAGGTAAGCAGAGCCCGTGATGGAGCGAGTTCCACCGAGCGGAGTTGCACTCGACGACGGTGCTCTCCGGCTCACGTAGCAGGTAGCTCGAGCCACATAGCGGAATAATTGCATCCGTTATGTTTCCACCTTTTCAGATTGACTTCACGAGGCGAGCCTGCCCCTACTTCGGAATCAGTTAAAGCAAATCATTGGCATACTCATTGGAAGGGGATATTCACAATACTACCCTGTGAGTACCGATAAGATCTCATTTCTATATGACCAAATTGGATGCTCAACATCTAAAACATAGTGTTTTATTTCTTCACAGCATTCTCCACGTCTATAAACACAGTCAGTAAAGTGACAGGTAATATACTGAGAGTGGATGGATGTAGAGTGTGAATGAGAGTCTTTCTATAGTTTTCACTGACAGAGCTTTTATTATTTGTTTTTCACAGATTGAGTTTGTTTGGTCCTGAAGATAATCCTACACATCAATGTAGGATTTGAAACGCGTCGACCTATTGAGGTGGTAGTGGACTGTTGGCGCCACTAGAGTGGCGGTTTTGTCTAAAATCGAGGCCAAGTGTAGGCGCTAAATGATTTGAATTGTGTTAAGCTTCATTACAATGTTGATTTTTTCATCTAATGACTAAAAAATAGCCACAGCTTTTCATTTGTTTTGAGGTAAACCCCTAGGATACCTTGAATATAGGACGAAAAAACATCGTCGCCTAGTTGTAAATAGCTGTAAATATTGCCAACAACCTCTACTCCCCAATTTTTGTATACTACCTAAGGTTTTTGCCGTCTATTGTCTAATTGTGTGTCTAATGTCTAAATGTTGTCTAAAATGTTTCATGTACTTTCTCTTGGCCCATTTATTTGCTTCTCCTCCTAACTAATTGTGTATTGTTGTATATATTGTATGATTCTTTGAAAGAATATATTTGAAAAAAACATAAAGCCAAAAAACAAAAAATTTTGAATAAACAGAAAAAAGTGAAATTTAAATTCAATAAACAACCACCTTTTGGGAAACCTTTTTGCTTCTAATTTCTCTGACTGAAAAAGTGGTCATCTTGAGAGAGCGACTGATAGCTCTCCAAATGTAAAGTGTAGCCATTCGTTTCACAGTACTGGCAAATTGTTTTGTTTATTGCTTGATAAGGCGCAGCCTTACTGTGGTACACGCCAGACCCTACTTGTTTCTAGGTTTGGACACTTAGCCTGGGATTGCCCACTGGTCCGAAAATAATGGAGGGAGGCCCTTAGCGCTTTGGACAAGATGACCGGGGTACACGTGCCTGAGACCCCCCTTGTGGCGCTCTTGGGGTACACTGAGCAATTGCCTGTTAAGATCCGAAAATACACTTCTTTGGCCCTTTTGTTAGCAAAAAGACGGAGTGGTTGAACGATCTTATACACTTTCAAGACCAGCTTCATACTTATGCTGAACTTATACCAATAAGTATGAGCGCAAAATCTGTTCCGCTCGCGGATTTTGCGAATTTTCGGTAAATTCGCGATCCGCGAACTCCCGCGAATTTACCGTGAATTCGCAAATCCGCGAGCGGCGGATTCCGGGGGCAAAAGTTGAAGCCTGGCTGGCCTGTCAACTTGTAACTATTTTAGGATGGCGCCGGCAAGCTGCCAGCGCCATCCTAAAATAGTTACTAAGTTAGCTTTAACAGGAAGCTATAATAGATAAAATAAAGCAGGTGCGAGCACCTGCTTTATTTTATCTATTAGAGCTTCCTGTTGAAGCTAATTTAGTAACTATTTTAGGATGGCGCTGGCAGCTTGCCGGCGCCATCCTAAAATAGTTACAACATGCCCTTCCTGTGAGCCCAAAATCAATCGTGAGCGTTGTCGAGGCAGGTGTGCCTTCTTCACAAATCTACAGTGGAAAATCAGCTGTGATGCTGGATAGAGGCTTTTGCATCCTTGACTTTCACGAGCGCAATCCTTGTGCTGTTTCTGTGACCAGGAGCTTATTTCTCTTCATCTGCTGAACTGATCTTTCTCTGACCTTTTATACACACAAGAAGCATGTGTGAACTCGCATGGTAGCCCTGCCCGTTTGGCCCCGCCCACACACTCGCGGTTTGCACCGTCTTCCCGCCATTCACCCACTATGATGGACAGCTCACTCAAGGGACCCCTGCGCCCTTCGGGCGATTGCATAGTAACACACACATGGTCGCTCGAACTAGTTGATGCTCAAATTCAGTGACTCATTCATTAGCCCAAAAACAATCGTGAGCGTCGTCGAGGCTGGACAGGTGTGCCTTCTTCTCAACTCTACCGTGGAAAATCAGCTGTGATGCTGGATAGAGGCCTTTGCATCCTTGACTTTCACGAGCACAATACCCGTGCTGTTCTTGTGACCAGGGGTTTCTTTCTCTTCATCTGCTGAACTGATCTTTCTCAGACCTTTTATACACACTAGTTGATGCTCAAATTCAGTGACTGCACTCGCATGGAAGCCCCGCCCCAAATCCGCGGATCCGCAAATCCGCAAAATCCACGGATCGTGGATCCGCAAAATCCGCCCATGCTTATATGCCAGCTACATCTTACCCACGGGACATTTGAGCCCTTCTGCAAACTTACCTCCTGACACATACTGGCACTGATGATACACAGCCAGACCGGCTACCGAAGGAGGTGGGCGGATGGGAGGGGGAGGAACGCCGAGAAGGTCCATGTTTCGCTTCCACATTGTGACAGTGGGGGGGGTCGTTGCCCGCCATAATTGGGCAATGTCTCTCTTGGCCACCGTGGCCCCGAGCGTGATTCATAACTTTTCGGATGCAACCAAATCCGTGGGTTCCCACACATTAAGCAAACATCTTTTTGTCTCTGGACTGACACATTTGTGCAGGACCTCACACATGACCTTATGGATCTCTTTCCAGTAAGTCTGAATGTACTCAAACTCCCAAAGAATATGCATGAACGTGGCCAAAAATTCACACATTTTCGCCTACATTTTACATCATCACCCCGCCCCATGTAAGCCACCTGCGGCCCCATAATATAAACCCTGTGAAGGATTTTCAGTTGTATCAGGCGGAGACGTGCGGAATTCGCTACATCCCTTGGTGAGGTCACTGCTGCAGTCCAATCCTCATCATCAAGTAAGAGGCCATCTGCCTCCCCCGTCTCACGCAGTTTAAGTAAGCCATCTGGTGTGTTATTAATAAGTTTCTTGTATGTCAAAGAGATGGCCTTCTGCGGGAGGAGCCCATCCAGTAGCCTATCTTCCAGTGGGGAGGAGTCAGGGTGAGTGGATCCGTCGCCAATGGTGGTGGTTAAAGCATGACGGATCTGGAAGTATCGGAAAAACTCCATGTCCGCCAGCTCATATTGCTGCTTAAGCTGGTCAAAGCTGAGGATTCGGCCCTTCACCCACAGATCACCCACCCGAGAAATGCCGATGAGGTCCCACTTGTCAAAGCCTTTGGAGGAATGAAGACCTCCCAGCTGAGCCGTGTCCCAGAGGGGGGGTCGCGAGTGTCAACTTGCGCTCCCATCCCAGACTCCTGTTAGCTGCGTGTCACCCCTGGACCGAGTGAGATGCTGGTCCGGTCAAATGTAGGGTATTGGGATTAGAATAGAGGGCACGGTTGTAAGAGCTGCCTCGTATTAACCATCTCTCCATGGTCTCCCTGGGCCTGATACATACCCTCGTTGATGGCAGCGAGACGTCCCGCCCAATAGTATTTTTTAATGTCAGGGAAGCAGCTGCCTCTGTAATCCCTCTAGCTCCCTGAAGTAGCATGCCGGGACTGGATCGGGGTAATTCTGAAGGGCATGAAGGAAGCGGGCAAGGGACATCATCTTGAAAAGAGCAGCACCTCTGAGCAGCGAGAGTGGTAGGGTCTTCCAAACTGCAATATCTCGTCGCAGACGCTGCATGGGTGAGAGCAGGTTTCTCTCATACCAGAGAACATAGATCCCTAGATAGCGGAAACCATCGGCCACCACTTGTATTGGACAGTCCCTAGGAAGAAATGGGGCTCCGCCGGATAAGACATAGAAAAGAGACTTCTCCCAATTGAAAGAGTAACCTGAGGATCTATCGAAGGACGTAAAAATGTCCAAGACACATCTGAGAGATTTATAAGGGGGGGCCAGATAGAGCAGAATGTCGTCCTCCCAGTCCGCCGACCACCGCAAACCCCTGACGGACAAAACCTGCCAAAGCCAGGTGACCAAGGGCTCCAAGGAGAGGGCTAAGAGCAGGGGCGACAACGGGCATCCCTGCCTGGTGCCCCGACCAAGAAGAAAGGGTTCAGAGCACTTGTTATTAACCACCACTTGCACTAGAGGGGCGGAGTAGAGGAGTCTGACCCAAGTGATGAACTGTGGCCCAAATCCGAATTGAGAGATTACTGCAAATAGGTAAGGCCATTCAATGGTGTCAAAGGCCATTGAGGCATCCAGAGACAAGATGACAGCGTCTTCCTGTATCGTGCCAGCTAGTGCTATCACCCCATGGACGCATCTCATATTTAAAGCAGTGCTGCAGTGGGGCATGAATCCAGACTGGTCATGGTACACCAGGGAGGCGAGCACTCGTGATAGGCGGGTTGCTATAAGCTTAGCGAGAATTTTTGGTTCGGCATTGATCAAGGAGATGGGTCGATAGGATGTGCACCTGCCTTTCGGCTTTCCGGCCTTCGGGATAACTATAATGGAGGCAAACCGTTGGTCGGGCGGCAGCTCTCCCACCACTCTGTTATCTTCGAACATGGTCCGCAGGTGTGGGGCCAACTTGTCTGGACACATTTTGTAAAGCTCGATAGGGAGCCCGTTGGGTCCCGATGCCTTTCCCGGCTTAAGGGCCCTGATTGCGCAATCTCGTCGTTAGTTAAAGCACTGTCCAAATAGCCCCGGTCATCCTCCGATAGGGACGGAAGACCAATGTCTGTAAGGAGATCCACCGAATCCTCCCTCCCGAGGGGCGAGCGTGATGTGTACACCGCTGAGAAATGTGTCACAAATACACCAGTTATAAGGGCTGGGTTCCGGACCTTCTCACCCGAATATGTCTTGAGTTCAGGCACCAGCCAACTGGCTCCCTCCCTCTTATCCAGCCATGCAAGAAGTTTCCCGGCCTTATCCCCCAATTCATACACCCTACCATCCCTTTCTTTACCCCAGGACTTGGCACGCTCAGTGGCGAGAGCCTTGTACTCATCCGTTTTTGGACACAAAAGATGCTCCGTGTCTGGGCCCCCGCCCTCTCCACTTCCGCCTCCAGTTGTACTACATCCCTTTCAATCACCTCAATGTCCCTGGAATTCTCCTTCCTGATCTCCGCCACTAAAGAAAGGGCAGCCCCTCGCACAATGGCCTTGAATGCCTCCCAAAGCATCTGAGGGGAATCAACCGACCCGAGGTTCTCACCAAAGTAATGGTGTATCGCCTTCTACAGGTCCTTACGAGTAGATGGGTCACATAGAGGAACCATGGATTAATAGGCGCCACCATGTCAACCCTGCACTCTCCCAGCGCCAATCTTGCCCATACCGGCGAGTGGTAAGATGCGCCCCTCGCCAGGTGGCGGACCTCTTGCAGGTAAAGCAGTTGGGAGGCTGGCAAGAGTAAGTAATCAATGCCGGAGAAGCTGTGGTGGGCAACATAAAAGAATGTGTATTGTGTGTCCCCAGGGTGAAGGGTCCTCCAAGCATCAAATTGGAATTAAATATTGACCAGCCAATCCAGCCAAAAACATCAGCATCATCTCAAACATTTCTTGCAGCTTCTCGGCGTCAAGGAATACTGGGGAACAAATCCATCACAGCTGGCGTTAGACTGTTATTAAGAGAAGTGTCAGGCTATGGTCCATTCATTCAGACAGGGTAAAACTGTCCAGAAGGAAATATGCCTGGGCTGGTATTCCCGACTACAAACCGGGCGTTGAATCATTTTATTTATCATGCACGTTTGCACTTTTTTGGAAGTTAAAATTTATGGTCCTGAGATTGGGAGAATGGCCTTTTTTAGAGCTTTTACTTAAATGGCGGCACCCAAATTTCAATACCGAATGTAGAAAATGCGGTTACCACTCTGAAGCAATGGTGCACCTAGCCTGCGCATGTCCCGCATTGCTCAATGACAGAAGGAACTTACTGCGTGATGCATGGAACAAACTCGGTGCTCCTACATGTCGCCAGGCGATAATAGCCACCATGAGCTCTGAAAATACAAAGCTGAACATTCGGTTCACCAAATTTGCCACCAGAGCGGCCAAATCACTGGGCAAATACGGGCCGCAAACCTCCCTTTCTCTGGTCGTACAGTTATGCAGCCCCACGATGAACTCATGAACATTTGATCACCAAGTATAGTTTATTTGACCATTTTTTCTATACCTAATACTAATTGTTCTTACTTACGGCTTGAAAATGTATGTCTAAGTCTTCCTCTCCAGCTTTTTAAAGTAATGCTATGATTGTCTTCTCAACCAAGGCTTTTAACTTGTTCGGCAATCTTTCATTCTCCAGACACTTTAAAGACAACTCACTTTTTAGCAAGATTAACACACCTTTTTAGCACTAATTGTGTCTTTAAAAAAAAATCCTTGTATACATGAATTACGCGATTTTAAAATTGAATGCTTGAAATGTTTGTCTAGGGTGGAGGTGTTCAAAGTGGGGGTGTGCCTCAGGGAATCCCAGAGGGGGCGCCAGGCTCGGGCCAAAAAAAGTATACTGATAACAGTGCTTTATTTTAAGCTGAAAATAATGGGCGGCAGTAAGCTGCTCTCCAGTGGGCCATCACTAACATGTTTTGTCATTTATATCGTAGCTGGGAGTATGTGTCAAAAGGGATGGGACGTCAAATGTTCTTCAAAACCTCCACCCCCACTTCAAATAAACTCACTCTGGGTACTTGCACCTGTTATTAGAACATTAGAATGTTGGGAGCTCCATTGAAGCAGCTCCGGGCTTGTAATGGCTGGTATAAGTACGGAGCTCCAAAATTCCAATGTTTGTCTTCATGTTTTTCTCTTTTTAATTTAGAACATTTTTGGACTTGGCCCTTCTGGCAGGTTCACCCCTAAACTTTTTGCTTCATAATTGTGACCTGGTGATAGTGATTTTTGTTTTCTGCGCACTTTACCACTGTGTCCCAGGGTAAAGTGTGTGCGTGTGGTGAGGTTGGCCTGCCTTCCCATAGGAATGCATGGGGAATGTATGTCTCCCTGGTAGTTCCTGATGTGTGGGGAGTGGAGGCTCAAGTCTGGTATGTGCGGACTCGTGTGATTGAATGATGTACGATGATGTGTGCGGTGTGATTGTGTCTAGTGTAGAAGTGCCACTTCTAGAAGTTGGCCTACATGTGTAATTTAGGTAAAATGACTGGCTGGGGTGTGATTGGCTGGAGCTGGCTGGTGTGCCAGGCTCCAGGAGTCAGGATGGGTCTGCCCCGGTGGTGAATGGGAGATCAGCATGTGTAATGTGAGGGAGGGGTGCACCTGGTACCTGAATAGGGCTGGGCTTTCCCCACACAATGCTGGCTCCGCCCCCTGTGGTGCGACTGATCACCCCACCCATCCTGTGAATAGGCAGAGGGGCTGAGCAAAACAAAGTGCTCAGGAACCAGTTGTATCTGGTTCGCCCCTTGCCTGCACCTTTAGACAAAGGAATTGTCTGTAAAAAAAGAGGCTGTGACCTCATGTTAAATGTTCTTTTTCTTGTTTCCTGACTTGAATCTACCAGGGGCGTGCTGCTGCTAGGGCCCAGGGGACCGCTTGCCTCCCTGGGCCCTGCCCAGCTCCTGGATGCCTGGATATCTGGAGTTCCTGCTTGGGTCCTAATAGGAGGGGGCTGCTGCTGGTGGGGCCCAGGAGGGACCGCCATGGGGGCTGTCTCCTGCCCTGTGTGCTGGCCCCTGAGCCCTGCATGCCCTCCTGATGCCCAGGACCTCTGGGACCCCTTTTTGTTCTTGAGGGGGATCCTTCCTGGGGGGGCTTTGAGGTTGCTGTGCCCCCAGCGCCTCGTGAGCGCTTTATTTCTATTGCTGGGCAGAGCGCTGGCATTTTCCCTGAGGGAAGCGCTCCTGCCCTTTTGTGCTCCTCGCAGGTGCCCACTCTGCATTCTGGCCGTTTTTATTGCGATTCCTAGCAGGTGCCCACCCCGTTTCTATTTTTATTTAATGTGCCCACCCCTCGTTACTGGCCCAGAAACAGTAATGGCGCCGCCGCAACACCCGAAGCCAGACCCGCACCTGCCTGACTGGGGGCAGGGCCTGGAGTGCGTGTCTTCCACTTCCCCCTGCCTGGGGGAAGCCATTTCTCTGCCTTGCCGGTCTCCCTGCCCAGAGGGAGACCGGAGATTCTGACCGCCGACGCCGGCACCCGGAAGTGCGGCCGGAAGTTGTTTTATCCTGAAAGGAGGTCGGGAGCCCACCCCGCCTCCTCAAGCCCAGGGAGAGAGGACGGGATGTCGGCCCGGGGCTCCTGTGAAGTGGGAGAGCCCCGGGGCCGCCAGCAGCAAGGAGCCGAAGTGTTGCGGGAATCCCGTGTCCTGGAGGGAGCCCCGGCAGAAGAGTGAGCCCGGAGCCTCGCAGGCCCCATGTAGAAGTCTGGACCGGGCGAAGCGGGCGCATGGTGAAGGCAGGGCTCCCATGAGGAGAGAGAGCCCCGCCGAGCGCTACCGCCGCCCAAGGAGGCAGAGTCCCGAGCAGCCCGGTGAGTGAAGGGGGCCTCCGTGAGTGCAGAGGGAGGGCAGACCTTCCCCTAGCTGGGCACTCGATTATTCTTGGTGCCTGAGGGCTCCACCCGGGCATAGTTGTCCTTCGAGTCCCCCAAGTGGGACTCCTACATTCCTGGGGGCATTTTGAAGGGTAGAGCGGCCCCGGTTGGCAGTGGGCCGCTCCCCAAGCCCAGATGGCTCCCACGAGGCACCATTATGTTTAGGAGCCTAGAAGGTCCCTGGGGGAACATTGTTTTAGAGCCTAGAGGGCTCCACCGATGGCCAAGTGTTGGCTCAGAGGCTAGATGGCTCCATCCAGAGGGCGCAGTTTACTTCAGAGGGCTAGTGAGGGCCCTGTCACAGTTTGATCCCAGCTGCCCAGCAAGTAGTGGGCAGCTGCACCATTTAGGTTTTTCTTCCCAGGGACATGTACTTTGGACTCAGGAGTGAGTCGCACTCCTTCACCACTCCCTTGGCCTTCCAGCTGCGCAACACTTAGTGCAAGCTGCAGCGTTTAGGCCTTGTTCTTGTCCCCAGCTGCCCAACAAGTAGTGGGCAGCTGCTACGTTTAGGGTTTGGCGCAGTGGCGCAACCTGGACCCTAATTGTGATTTATGTCAATGTCAATGTCAATGGTATTTATAAAGCGCAAACAATCATCCCCAATGGGATATCACGGCGCTGTCCTGACAGTAGTGAGTAGTTAACAGATAACAGAGTGAGGATTATGTTTAGTCAGATTTTGGGAAAAAAAATGTTTTTAATTGCTTCCTGAAGGACAAATAATAGTCTGTTAGTCTGAGTTCCTGCAGCACCTTGTTCCAGTTGTTTGGCGCCAGGTGGGAGAACGCCCGTCTACCCATCCTAGCTGTTTTCACACGAGTGTTGCTTGCTCTAGCAGCCGTACGGGAACGCAAGTTCCTCGTGGGAGCATAGAATCTGATTTCATTTTTTAGGATGCAAGGGCCCGTGTTGTGCAATGCTTTATGCGTTATGCACATTAGCTTGAAGATAGCTCTCTGTCTCATTGGTAGCCAGTGAAGCTCACGCAGGAAGCTTTTGGCTGGGTCGTACTTTCTTTTATTGCAAATTACCTTTGCTGCAGCGTTCTGTACGACTTGTAGTTTCGCAAACAGATAGTCCGCCATTCCCACAAACAGGGAATTTCCGTAATCCAGCCTGCTCATTAATAAGGACTGGACCAGTATCTTCCTACACTCAGTGGGGATCCATGGAAAAACTCGCCGGAGCATCTTGAGTAGTGCAAAGCCTTTGCCACAAATTGTAGATACATGGGTTTTCATGCTCAAGGTATTATCTAGAATCACACCTAAATTTTTGGCTGTTGATGTTGGGATCGGAGCGGTGCCCAGAGTGGTGGGCCACCAGCTGTTGTCCCATAGGTGTGTATGTCTACCAAACAGCAAAATCTCAGACTTGTCTGCGTTTAGTTTGAGACAATGGTTGTGCATCCAATTGGCTAGTTCAGTCAGGCAGTTCAGTAGCCTATCCTTAGGGTCGTCTTCTTCATCTAATGAAATCAATTGTTGGGTGTCGTCTGCGTAAGAGCAGATCCCAACACTCCACTTTCTCCCTATTTCGGCTAGTGATGAGACAAACACGTTAAATAGGGTTGGACTCAATGAGGCCCCTTGTGGGACCCCATACTTGATGTTCTGCGGAGGGGAAACAAAATCACCCATCCGTACTGACTGTGTTCTGTCTTGCATGAAAGACTGCAGCCACCCTAATGCCTTTTCCCGGATACCCTTGGCTGCAAGGATTTCCAGGAGTCGGTGGTGTGGGACGGTATCAAATGCCGCCGAGAGGTCTAGTAAAATCAAGGCGACTGTCTTTCCCTGATCTACCTTGGTTCTGATATTGTCTGACACTGCCATTTATGTGCTTCTTAGTGTGCTAGGAAATGTACTGTGCGTTGTATGTTTTGCGCACCCTGTATTCTGGTACCTCTGAATTTGTTTTTATGCATCATGTACAAAGTTGCTTTCCTGACACCGCTGAATGTGTTTTTATGCATCATGTATTTTCCCTACACCGCTGAATGTGTTTTTATGTGTCATGTGTCTTCACTGACACCGCTGAATGGGTTTTTATGTGTCATGTGTTTTCCCTACACTGCTGAATGTGTTTTTATGCGTCATGTGTCTTCACTGACACCGCTGAATGTGTTTTTATGCGTCATGTGCTTTCCGTACACCGCTGAATGTGTTCTTATGTGTCATGTGTCTTCACTGACATCGCTGAATGTGTTTTTATGCATCATGTGCAAAGCTTCTAGCCTATGCCTCTGAATGTGTTTTTATGCATCATGTGTGAAGCTTCTGCTTGTTCTATGTTCTTGTTCTACCAAGTGCTTATTCCTGACAGTGGTCCGTGTGGCCCTGTCCTGTGTACATATAATCCCTTGTAAATCTTGCCCGTGCCAGTTGGCACAATGTAAATCCTGTGATTATGATTATGATGTGTTTTGATAATACAAAGGCTATTTTTATATAACCTTGTGTGGAGTTCCTTTTGTGGGAGGCCTGGGATGTTGTTGCTGGTGGGTGTGTGCGCAAATGCTTTACACATCGCCTCTGAGATAAGCCTGACTGCTTGTGCCAAGCTACCAAGAGAGTGAGCAGGGATTATCTTGGAGGGTGACTTCCTTGCCCTGACTTAGAATGGTGGTTTCTGCCTGACTTTGGCACAAGCCATAGCCAACCAGAAATCCCATTCCTAACAAACATTCTAACCCTAGGGGTGGAATCTTCTAATTGCCTTATAGGCCTTCTGCGTATGGATATGCCCGTCGTTAAACGCCCTGAACCGGTTACAGGCCTGAGACGCAGACCCTCGGCAGCATGCCTTAAGGCTATATTAAAGCCTGCCTGACCAGAATATTATGTTTGCCAATCATGTGTTTGATTGCATTCTTAAAACAGTACTTAACTGCAATGTTTAAATATGTCTAGAAGTATTTAAACATGGTCAATTGAATAGAATAATTGTGAAAAATTCTGAGGGGTCCCGACGATCGCTGTGGGGTTGGGGGTGTGGCATTAAAAGGTTTTAAGACCACTGGTCTAGGGTGTTCCTCATCGGTGAGGTGTGAGGGGCCTGATGTAACACTGTTGCTAGTCAAATCTTAAAGGGGGGGCACAGAGACTCAAAGCTGATGGATTTCAATGTCAAACCTGTTTATCGCCACTTAATCATCCTCACAATTGCAATAAGTGACCGGATCAGGCCCCCTCCAACCATGTCCAGATGGGCTGCTGGCTGAGTATATTCAGCACAGGTATGGAAATCAAGGTTTGAGATGTAAAACATGAAAGTAATAGAAACATGTACGCTTTACAAAGGAACCCAGTGAAGGTGATGCCAAGCCCTGTGTGGCACCGTTAGTACTGCTAGCAAGAGTGTGTACATATATCTGCTAACAGGGCAGTTCCATGAGAAAGGTCAGCCGTCCCTCATCATACCTGCAAACCCACCCTATTCTACACCCTCTCCAGCAGCACCTGTATGCGACAGGTGAGTGAACAATAAACTCTCTCTCATAAACCCACCTTTATCAGACATGGGGTGAGCACTTCAGGCAAAAGCAACAAAACTAGGGTTGCTGATCGACCCCGATCACAGTCCCAGAGTGTTTGGTCCTAGAGATCCTCAAGGACTAGTCTGGTCCCGTGTGGGGCTGAAACGTAACTGGTTCCTTACAGAAATGCTGAGTATTGTCAGGGGACAGGCAGCCCTTGTTCTGGAAGAGCATGGGCATTGAGTGCTTATGACCAGGGGTTGCTCAGCCCCTTAAAATAATTAGACAGTACATACATCACTAGTACAACGGCTGATGTCAAACTCTTGAAGGGGGAAGAGTTGCGTTCCCTAAATCGCTGCAGTTTGAGCTGACCCTAAGAAACCACCCAAACGTCACGCAACTTGGTCTCCACTGGTTCTTTTGGTCGGCCACCGCCAGAACCTCCTTTAGGCTTACTTCAGGAAGTAGTGGGTTTGAAACTCTGTGACTTGGATTACAGTCCGTCTTTGTGTAAGTAGCCCTAAAGTTGTAGGGTGCTTCATAGGGTTAGCATTAGAGTTAGAATAGGATTGTCCCCTGCATTGTTTTCGGAGTTTTATTAAGCTCGCACTCGACCCAGATGTATCGGGATCATAGTGCTTTATATGAGCCCCAGTTGCGTTACAGATGGACACATTCATTTTTGTTAGGAACAGGGATATTGAATGATTTGCCCTGAATCACAGGATGTCTCACGTGACGGATCAGAGTGAACGTAGCTAAACCACAACCCCTAAATGTGCGCTGCCAGCTTTGCTCAGTTTGACTTCTAATTATTATAGCAGCGCTCCAGCACTTGACAGCTCAGAAAGCCATAAAAATGTGTGACTTCGCATTTCAGTACGGTGATGCGAATCCCCACATTGAAATGTGTTACTCAAACCCCTGATGCGTCGTACTTGTCAGGCCTGTTCCCCTCAACACACTATGGTGCAAGGCTGGCTGCATTGGCGCTAGGCAGCTAAATTTAGCACCGGCACAGGGAGAAATGCAGGGCTGCACAGTATTCTTGTACATACGGTGTAGCCCTGCATTTCAGAAGTGGAGAGCGGGCTTGTAAAAATGCCCCTTAATGACAACAGCCTGACCTATTTTATCAAGAGGCAGAAAATCCTCTCATTTCAGAAGATGCACCACCTTGCTGTAGCATTGCTTCAGGACACACACCTGTCACCTAGTGAACATGATGAACTCAGAAGGGATTGAATGAGTACGGTACTACATGTCCGCAGGATCCAGACTACCCTTACACATCCATATACTCCTTTGGAACATATGGAGAGTGGGTTGGACATCTGTTCTCACAAATCCCTGGGTGTTTGCACACTGCGGACACGGCAGGACCCCCCTGGGCAGATATATTTTTGCCAAGGTTCAGATTCTCAATGAGTCTTTGTGTGTGGGCTCTATCATACCCCGGCGGCTGACCAAACTTCTGCTCTTTTTTGGGACAGCCAGGGTATTCATGAGGGGGTGCTGGAATATGGCACCTTGACAAGTCCAGAAACCAAACGACCAGGCAGCCTCGAGACCGGTTCATCCTCTCTGACGTTATTGATGATCATGCCTTGATGGATCCATGGTGATTGACGCACCTGAGGGACGCGGACTATACATTCACCTCTGCATCCATTGTAAACGTTTATGCCTTGATCCTCCCAAACAGTATGTAATGAGGTACAAAACCATCAAATATAGGTACTTCACGATGCAGGTTTATTGGTCACAGCTGTTGCAGATCCCAAGTAACTGTATCAGATAGAATGCCTCAGTCAGGCAAAACATAATACAATCTAGATTCCCATGACATGAGTAATGATGTAATGCAGCCAGATCACCACAACATCTCCCTTCCTTATACACAAGTAAATAACTTAAACAAAAATAATTAGAAGGAAGATTAACATTATAACAATAACATATTAGATGACATGAAAAACCTAAAACCAATGGAAATAAATTGTAGTTAAAACAAGGAAATATTACAAAACATGAAAGAAATTGTAAGGAATTATAGTTAAGAAAAATGTAGTTAATTGATGACATTAATCACGAAACCTTGAGGGTTTGACTATATTTCTACTTCCGGTCCTACTTACAGATAATGGATAGGAATTAGACTTTGGTTTGGCAACGTGGCTATCAGGAGAGGGAATTGTAGGAGGAACAGTATGGAAAAATGTCTTGGAATCATGAGAAGAAACATCATGATCCTGAGAAAGAACATCATGCAAATGCACCTTGACAACGCTTCCCTTATTCCATCATTCATTTCTACTAGTTCTCACTGCATTATTTGTCACCACCTCGATCTTGACCGGAGGTTTGAATTTTGACAACCCTTTAGGAACATGATTAGGATCCTTAATGCGGACCCAGTCACCCACCTTAAGTTTGTTTTCTACAGGTTTTACCCTGTGAATAGCATCATAATGATTTTTCATTTTGTTTTGATATTCTTCCACCTTGGGTCTCACAGCTTTGTCCATGTTTAACTTATGATCATTTTTGTGTTGAAATTCTCTCAACCAAGCAGGACATAGTCTTGAGGCAGGTGGCCATCCTCGTAAGACCTCGAATGGTGAAATACCAGAAACCACATTTGGACAGCATCTATCAGACCACAACATTTCTTCGACAGCTTTGCAAAATTTCTAAATTATTTTGGATTCCCCATTGAATACATTCAACTAATGTGCGATTCATTTTTTCTACCAGGCCATTGGCCTGAGGGTGATATAAAGCCACACACCTATGTTTGATTGCTTTATTATCAAGAAAACTTCTCATCTCTTTAGAAATAAACTGGACACCGTTGTCCGAAACAATCTCTTTAGGGAATCCTTCTATTACAAACAAGTTTTTCAAAAACTTAATGACATTGAGAGTATTTGGTTCTTCTACAAACGTTACCTCCCACCATTTGCTATAGTAATCAACCACTACAATAGCGAATCTTAGTTTCCTTGGGAGTGCACCAAAAGGGCCAATGAAATCTATAGCCAGCTTCGACCAAACTGTGCTTTGTAGGTCAACAGGCTGTAAAGGAACAGCTTCAGTTTTTAAACTTTTGTCACTTGTTGCACACACAACACAACTACGGACACTAGCAACAATATCAGAATCCATTTTGGGCCACCAATAACTATAACTGATTTTTCTCTTAGTTATGGTTTGACCCAAATGTCCCTCATGACCATACATGATGATTCTCTCTCTCAACGAAACAGGTGGGATGAACTTGTCTCCGCGTACTAACATCCCTTTATCTTCAATAGACAACTCATCAGCTATCTTGAAATAAGGTTGCACATTTTGCGGGAGTGTTCTTTCTTTAGGCCAACCGGACATAACATACTTTTACATTTTCCAATTCTGTATTTTTTAAGGATACAGAAAACCACTCCTGCTCACTGAAAGTAGTGTCATGATAAATGTCAACACTCGCAATCAAACATTCTTCATCATTTTCATCACTATTTTCTTGAAAATCTGTAAAACTTATGGGTGAACGAGATAAATAATCTGCCCATATATTCTTACCACCAGATATGTAGTCAATGGTGAAATTGTATTGCAGTAATTTTTAACTCAATCGTGCAATTCTTGGGGTAAGATCTTTTATAGTGATTCCACTCAAAATACCGACTAATGGTTTGTGACCAGTCTTAAGCACAAACTTTCTCCCCCAAATAAAACACTTAAATCTCTCAACTGCCCAACAGCAACTCTGATCATGATCTTTTGCAACTCGACCATAATCTTCGACGATTGCAAACCCCTGAGGCCCATTGGAGTATGTATACAGCATGGTATAAAGCCCCTGAAGACAAGCACAGATGGTGCCAATATCTGAGACAGTACTTGGAGGAGAACACTGGGTCCATCTCCTCTGCACAGGTGCTGTGGGAGGGCAGGAAGGCCGATTAACGATTTGGCTGCCTATAAGTGCTACTGTGAGGCATAACAGCGTTGGTTGACCGACCTCATGTTTCACCTGGCTCAGATGTATAATGCATTGTTGATCCCTGCTTTTCTCAAGCAGCTGCTTGGGGCCAAGTATGATTTGAAATCCCATTACACAGTGGAGGGCCAGAGGGATACGCTCTGTGGACGATATAGTAGGGGACGGTGAGTTGGCCCCCTTTGCTACTCTCATGCATGATTATGGGCGGCCACAATCGCATCACTGACAGTACCGACAGCTCATGCAGAGCCTGCGACACATGCTGGGTGCTCCCCCTTATGATCTTGAGACTTTCCCAATGTTGCGTTACACTCTGATGTGGAAAGGATTCAAGTATACTTTGGACCCAATTCTGATGCGGTGTGGAAAGCCTCCCGACCAAATGGGTTTGGGAATGGTTTCCAACCAAATCGGATTGGGAGAGTCCAACGGAGCGAGTATGATACATCTGGGTGCTTCCAGATATGATTTGGTTGGACTCCCATTGACTTCAATGGGAGCCTATGTTCCTAACCGCATCACAATCGGGCCCTAGGTGGGAATGCTTTCCTAACCGCATCATAATCGGGCCCTCAGTTAGAAAGACACTTTCTCGATCCGATTTGGACGCAGAAAATGCTGTTAGGAGGCCTTTTTTTAAGCACCACTGCCCACAATCTATGCTGTTTGTTGGAGCAGAGGCTGTGCCTCTCACTCTCTGATCAGGACTGGCACGACCTGTGGCAAGACCAGGTCAATATTGCAGGATTTAACACCCCATGGTAAGAGTTAGCTGGCTACGGCCTTCGTAGTGGGAGTTGGCTTTTTGGGGTGCAATCATGGGGCCTCGCACCCTGACTTTTCTCTCCTGTTCCCATGTCCCTTCCCCTCATGTTCACCCTTGTCCTCGTTCCCTGATCATCTGCGGGATCTCCTGGGATACATCACCTCTATCTGGAGCGGTTATTTAATATATAGTTTTTCATGTTATCAATGTCTTCTCACAAGTTCTAGTTTACACAGTATCTTGGACTCTGCTGAATCGATAAACTTCCATCCCTGTAATATGCTCATTGTATATGAAAAATCAATAGAGAATTGAGATATCTAAAAAAGACACTTAGTATTCAACTTTGACAATACCAAAGGAAGAGACATTACTGAATTTATAGACATGATCAGAACACCTGTAAAGTGATAAACTTAACAACCAAGTCTCACTAAAATAGACATTCAATTTAACATTGTTCTGAACTGTGTGCATTACTCATGGGGAAATATGAGAAACGTTTGCCACCAAAATGCGATACAGAGGGTGTCCTCTGTGCCGAATAGACATGTGTGAAGTTCTAGTTAATCCCCTTAGTTTGGCAGAATGGGCCAGGTTTGCGTGAGACCTCGCCACAACCTACAAATGTGTGAGTGTCACTCGTGATGAGTGAGGCTTGAGGGCTCTGATCTATGCATGTCAGAAATAATGTCACTGTCGAGGCACTCAAGGCTGCTTGCATGACAATGCTACAAAGAGTTGACGCACTCACTAATCAGCGGTGTATTGATAACGAGCGTACTATGATATAGGGGCCTATGCGAAGGAGTAGAATATTTTTGAGTAGTGAAATGCCCCTCCCCTGTTCTTCAACCCAGTAACACCCACTCATTTTTATGATACATGGCAAACTTTGTGGGAAATTTCTGGTTCATACTTAATATCTCTATCTTAGGAATTAGTTATTTCAATCAATCAATCAATCAATCAGTGGGCTTAAAGCGTGCTACTCACCCGAGAGGGTCTCAAGGCGCTAGGGGGAGGAGAGATTTGCTGCTCCGCGTCACTTGAAGAGCCAGGTCTTGAGGTCTTTCCTGAAGGTTTCCAGGTTAGGGGAGCGTCTGATGCTCACAGGGAGCGTGTTCCTTGTCTTCACCGCGATGAAGGAGAAAGCCCTCCCGTCTGTTCTGGTTCTGCGGATGCGAGGGTCTTCTGCCAGAGCGAGGTTCTTTGACCGGAGGTTTCTTTCGGGCACGTGGAAGGAGAGTCGTTCGTTGAGGTATGTTGGGCCGGCATCGTTGAGGCTCTTGTATGCGTGGGTGAGGAGCTTGAAAGTGATCCTATCTTCCACAGGCAGCCAGTGGAGTGTGTGGAGGTGTGGGGTCATGTGTTCGCGACGGTACGCACCCAGCACTTGTCTGGGGGCGGCTTTCTGGATGGTTTGTAGTTTGTGGATCAGGGTTTTGTTAGTCCCGGTGTAAAGTGTGTTGCCGTAGTCCAGTCTGCTGGTGACAAGTGCATGGGTGACGGTCTTCCTGCAGTCCGCGGGGATCCACTTGAAAGTCTTACAGAGGATGCGAAGACAGTTGAAGGTGGTGGAGGCCACGGCGTTAATTTGGCGACGCATGGAGAGGGAGGAGTCGAGGATGATGCCTAGGTTTCGAGCATGGTCAGTGGGGGTGGGGTGATCCTGAACAGGTAGATGACCAGAAACATCTTCCACCAGAAACTAAAAGACCCACATGTCACCAGAAAAGATCCCAGTTAGAACAATCACAATACCTGCGATCTGGCATGTGAGTACCACCAAGATTTCCTGGTGTATTTATAGGTACCACTTGAAACCACTGCAACCAGACGAGTCTTTACCGCATTAGCCAAGGTGCATAATATATATCCCGACGCGTCACCCAAAAATACTGAGCTAATTACGTCACTACTGCAACGGTTACCAACCTCAAATTTGGGGCACCAAGTTGTCGCAATTGGAAATTAATGTTGAAATTACTACTGTAATTATTACTATAATTATGAACCTATTCATTATTATGTGACTATTGTAATTATAGCCAATCTCCAGTTGAGAGCACTATTCAGTCGTGAGTGCAAAACAATTCCCAGAAAAACAACACTGTCAATTTTATGTAGTGGAGAGATGCATGTAGTCTCTTTTCAGTATCTACAGATCGCGAACGTATTAGAGCAAGCCCCGGATATGAACTCATCCTCCGGGACCAGGAACGGCAGAGTCAGCACAAGGAGTGCGGGAGGCCACGAGTGACAGGTAGCTGTGAGAGCGGGTTTGGCGCCGGAATGGAGATGGATAAGTATTACAATCTTTTACTAATTGTAGAATATTTATCCTTAGAAGGCGCCCCCTCCCCCGACTCCCTGGCACCTGTAGACGCGCAGCAAGCAGCGCGGAGAGGTTAAGGAAACCCCGAAAAGAATGGCGCTCATGGCGAATGGAGAAAACTTAAGACTTTTTGTATAACGCCAGCAAGTAATAGAAGAATAATAATTGGGGACATGCACAGATGCCCTAGGGACAGAAGCGGTTGTTAAAATGAGCAATGAATATGAACGTATTAAACCATATCAGGTCGGGTTAGTCCATAACACTACATCTAGTGACCTGCCCTGTTAAACGTGATAATGGCCAAAATGTACATACAACAGGAACTACTGTGCGTTCCTGACAGCACAAAATAAGCATGAACTTCGAGAGTTCTTGAGGTTTATCAATCAGCTACACTAGCGTACTTATTAACAAACAGCTAGTCAAAAAGAGAGGCAGCACTATCGCTTCTCTATATGAGAACCAGTTCTTGTGGTTTATCAATCAGCTACACTAGCGCGCTTATTAACAAACTGCGAATCAAAAATAGAGGCAGCACGATCGCTTCTCTATATGAGAACCACGTATAACTCCACACAACACCTGTAACACATGGACAAAAATATTGTGGACCACTTGGTTGTAAATAGTTAATGAGTAGGGAAATCTTGCCAGTAAACTTACAAGACATGATAAGGACAATCACATTACTTGAGCGTGAAGACCGGTGTGTGAGTCTGTGGGGGCTGACCGCAGAGCGAGTGATCGATAAAGTATTGCCATTCTTAAAGTTGCATTTACAGTTTGAAATGTTTTATTCACTATGTCCCACTACCCCTTCCTTGGTTATCTACACTTTTTTTATCCCAAGGCACAAATTGACCTCCATGAAGTAGAGGACTAATACGTCACTTTACTACACACATACCACATGGTCCTGATGAAAGCCCGACCGACCTACCTAGGCAACAGAGGGCTGAAACATGTCGACCTTTTAGAACACGAAAATTGATTGCGTAAGAATCCTAATCATTCTCCCTACGCATATCTACAATATTTTCACTCCTAACTCGAATCCAGGACAATAAATTGAACTATCTGGCTGTCCGAGTTATTTTAAACCTCATATTCACCACTTATCACTGGTCACTACTGCTTTTAACCTAGGGCAAACACCTCGATATCGATTAACCCGATGATTATGCAGTCACATGAATAAAGGAGCGGAGAACCAAGATATACCGCTAATACGAACAACTTTACACGTGCATGAGGGTTTTTTACCATGGGACATACAATTCACCTGTATACCCAGGTTATGCAGGACAAGTGATCCCCCCCCCCCCAATTGATTTATGAAATCTTTAAAGTTCAACAATAGAAACGTTCATAAAGAACAGGAAAGGAAACAAAGAAGGTTGGATACAGTGATTTCATTAATGTAATGCTTCCTACATATAGAAAAACAAATACTAATTATTTTGCTTAAGCAATAAAGTCCTCACATTAAAATACTAAGAGAAATATATTGAACAATGAACATTTCATATGTAATTAGAATTCAATTTGAATATTTTAACCTCCTCAGCATTATTTGACTCATGATTACAACCTGAATGCTTTTTGGAAAGGAACCGCCTCATGGAGTTCAAAATCACATCTTTTACAACAATAGGATTCAAATGATAAACTTGAATTTCAATTCAATTTATTTATTTAGGCCACTTTGGAGGTCAACAATTTGAAATATATACAAAATTCATACACTTTTGTAAAAATTGTCTCCTAAACATGAATTCCATCCACTTTTTGATTAAACACTTCCCATTCCAGCAAGCATCACAAGACCACTTGTTGCTATCTTCCCAAGTAGTGATAATTTTTCGGCTGGCAATAACAATAAATATGTTTAGAATTTTACCTCTGAAAGCAAAAACATGCCATTTCTGAATCATGGTGCACAATAAAATGTAGGAACAGAAAGGCATCTTTTGGTGTAGCATTCATTAAGGTTTGACCAAGCTTGAAACTAGAATTCCTGATTTTTGGGACATTTAAATGTCATATTTTTGAAAGAGTTCTAACAGACCCAGCATGAGCTCCGCAAAAAATAGAAGATGACTGGATTGTACTTAGAGAAAATGTGCTGATAAGTAATCTATTGATGTAAAATACAGTGGTCAGGCAATGCTTGAGGATCTAATCTATTCAGATTTTAACTCCATAGTTTGTTCAATAAATTGACTGAGCATAATACTTGAAGGTCCATCTCTCAGATCAGTTCTATTACAGTTTTAGTTGCGATAACACTAATACAGATCATTGATCAATAGATTTTAAAAGCCATGGGTGGAATTGATCCTTGGTCTAAATCTAGACTATTGTCTGCAATGGAAACCAGTACAAACAGATCAAATCTAAAAGCATTGCATATATTTATTATAGTGGTTTAGAGTAAACCCAGAAGACACACATTGTTCCTGAAACTCAGAAAATGTATCAAAGATTATGATTACATCCTATTTTATGTCCAGAGGCTGCTTTAGCTGCTTTCCTGTTTAAGTGTCAACATTTGCAAATATATTTAACAAAACATTAACGCTGGATGTCAGAAATTCTGTCTTTAAGTATTGTGTAAGAGTTATGTGTGATGGTTTTTATTTGATCTGAAGCAACACTAACACTAAATAGGTACATGCACCGGTTATCATTCAACTAACAATATTAGCAAACTTAATTTGGAGGGAATTGAGAAAAATTGCCTCATGTTTTATCGTTTAAAAAAAAAATCTTTTTTATTAGCAGGATAGGTAAGTACAAATGCAAGTATCACATCACAGTCATAAGTTCTACAGTCTAATATGTACATATACCCTCAGTATCAATTTCAACAATTAGACATTTTCAATTTTATCCGAACAATTCCGTGGTAAACCCCCCCCCCCCACCCCTTCCCTCCCTCCTCATGTTTTATTGTTAAAAAAATCTACTGGTTCAGTAATTCACAGAGTTTGCAAATGCTAAACCCCTTTTTGAAATGTACTAAGCCCATTTAACAATTCAGAATTTGGAAGGGGAATGTTAATAGTTTCCCTTCTGAATATTTAATACATTGTTAAGGTATGTATTGAACTTTGAAACCATATGTGGACTGAAAAACAGTAACAGGAGGTAGTAACCCAAGGGGACATTTGTGAATCTGAAAGTAAAATGGGGTGCATTAAAAATGCCTTTATTTAAAAGCTATCACAGACAAAGTAGTGTGCTGACTCTACAAGCAGCCACTTTTTACCAAATGGATTATTAGTACATGAACCTGTCGTGTAAATATTTGTTCCTGTTAGTTCAGAATTTCAATATTGTCATGAAATGTACCTATTCTTTTTATCAAACATATTGAAATATCTTTATCACAATTTTTGGGGCATTCTAAAAAGTGTTTTCACTCTCTAACTTGAAGCTTCCTAAGAAAAATACTGATGCCAGTTCCTGGTTTCTCCTAGATCATTTAGCTTTCTCACTAAAACAAGCGCAATATATTAATTTGAGAGAGGTGATTATTGTAGTCATACGCACTGGGGTTAGTTCAGAAAAGACCAATTCCTTAATCTTTCGAAATGATACTTGGAAAAGTTTATGTTCAATAATTTCAGATAACATACTGATAAAGATATCAGATAAAGATCCCCAAATTTCTTATACCTTGTGGTATCAAAAATATGCTAGAATTAACATTCTAGTTATATTTGCGATGATCAACTTTCTGTTATTTTAACACATTTTGTCAGGGCACAGAGTATTTTCCCTACATAGATCACATTTCATGCAATGGTCTGTGCTTCAACGTACAATGAAGGGGTAAAAATGCATTTCTACCACAATCAAGAAACCCTTGGGTCTCTGAGGATTACTGTTGCAAATGAAGACCTAGCTAAGATGAAATATCCCTTTAAAAGGACAATTTCCCTCACCCACCATAGTTGGCATGCTTCCTTATTGGGAATCTCCTTGCACCATGAAACAACCCCCTCACTGAGAGGTAGGAGTTAAGGCATATTTTGTTATAGAGAAAGGTATACTAAATACCACAATAATGAGCTCAGGGTAGTGGGGGCAGCAGAGTGAAAGTTAAAACTTGCTAAAGGGTAAGTAAGTGGTTTCCATTATTTGTACACCCCTGGGCCAGGATTAAAAATAGGACACTGTCTGAGAAATATATGCACTGTTAGAGTCAATAAGAGGTCAACTTGTTTCAGCCTATTAACCCTCCAAATAGGTGTTTGCGGCATTCTTCAGGACTTAATCAGAAGTTCTGCTGCTCAATTTACTCAATCAATAACAAGCATTGTCATAGCCAATAGGTCTCGCAAGTGTTTAGCCATGCATATTCAGTAACAATGTGAAATAATTACTATTAAAAAAAGAAGACTGTAAAGTAACTAAGGTAGACGTGACTTTATAACTGGTTAATCAAACGTTTCTGGTAAGAGTACACAACATCAAAAAATTCAATACTGCTTTTATATTAATATACCTTTGAAAGCTTGAAGTGAAAGACAATTCTAAATGGCATTTGGTTATGAGTAGGCGCTAATGACTATTTCCGGATGATAATGTAATTAGCATTTTTTGTATAAGATTTGTTAAAAGTATGGGTAGGGAAAATAGCTATTTTGGCCAAAGGCTGCCCTTTCTATATGCATGCTAGTTTTAATTTGTAAACAGAATCACAATTTGTTATGTGGTACACTGTAATGTTAGATGAATCTGTTTTACCCTTCTGATAAGCAAGGGATGACGATGAACCGTTTTTTCGTCCCTGGTTTTAAATGGATTCAGGTTGGAACAGAAGAGGTGTTGGTTGACTTTACCTCAGAAAATGGTTGTTTCCCGCATGCTGCTTTCATGCGACTTAAATCCCTTCAGAGGAAGAGGCGGCTGCATGCCTGCATATATGGCCAGATCAGTACTTGGCTGTTTCGGTTCTCCAGCGGGGCTAGAATAGAAGCTGTTAAGGGCAGGGGCTTAGCTTTCCATTGGGGCAGCAGGTGCAGTGGCACCAGGTCCCAGATGCCTTAAAGGCCCACTGAACCCTGATAACTGCTGTTTGTCACAGTTCAAACAGAGGCCTGAGGGGCCCACAGAACAATGATTATTGCTGTTTTCCACAGTCCAAATAAACGGCAGAGGTCACATTTCCTTTCTTGCCTTGGGGCCCAAGGCACACTGGCTAGGCCACTGGTTAAGGATGCAGTGGGGAAGAGGTGGTGAGACAGGTAGATTATCTAAACAGCTCGACGATGACTTCATGCCTGGGTATTAAAGTATTCATTACAATTAAAGACTTAAGCACGCATAGATATCATAATATAGGAAGGCCTATGTACAAATGCAGCTCGATTAGCGGCTGCCTTTAACTTCTCACCCATCACCTCTCCTAATTTACAGTTTTATATTAGATGCAGACATAAATCGTGACCTATGAATATGTTTATCTATCTTTAGGTTCAAATGACCCATCTTTTCCATATGCAAGTATCAGACAGGTCGGAAACGCCTAATGGCTTTAAACTTGATAAAGCCACATTAATCACTGGTCTTGAAATGCAAATGGCAGCATTAGGCACGCAGAGGTGTAATCTACGTAATCTCATTATGTTCAGGGTACGGGAGAGTATTTAGGGCATAAAGCACTTTGACAAAAACATTTCTGCCACCATAGAAATTCAATCTTCCTTGTCCTACCCTAGTATACAAGTAGTACCGCATTCTTTTTATACCTGAATTAAAAAAGCACACAAAATAGTACCGTATTTAAAGGCCCAGTTCAGAATTACATGCAAGGTGCACTGTCCCAGACTACACAACGGTGCAGTTTTCAGTGGGTGCTATCATCCCACACAGGGGGGAGCACACCAGATTATGCTGGAAAAAACATGTGGTGCCCCAACGTAGGCGCAGTTGTAAACCACCAGTCTGCTTACATAGTAAAGCGTCTGGCAGCTATTAAGTGAGGTGGCACGTTTCCCCTGCAGGTGGTTGGGGTCTGTCACCATCCTATCAGGTGGGGGTATACAATCAGTGCGCCTCCTGACTGCTTGTTTGCCTTTTTGCCTGTGTCAATAATACAGTGGAGTCCTTGGAGGAGTAGTCAATTTGTATTCATGAAAGACACTTGTGTTTCTCGGATATATAATCCCCAGATGATGCCTGAACTGTTCCCCAATGGGCTAATTGTACATCGTATTGAATTGTATGGTCTTATGAGGACTGTTAATAATAATAAAAAAGATTTAGTGAGTGTTTATTGCCCTCTATGTCACTCTACTTATAAGCACCTAATACAGCTTGTACAGTGCTTACAGTCATCTGCTCACTTACATTATGCTTATTATGCTTAATAAAAATAATGCACAATTTAGGCGTTTGTGTCTGCCTACAACGTGGACCTGATACAAATAGCAGTACCTACAAGGTGGATGGTACAATTCAACAAGAGTCTAAGATACTCCAGCACAGATGACTTTGCATCAACATTACGGGGCATCAGTCTTGATGGCAAGCCAACTTAAAACTTATCAGTATTGTATACATTATTATCGGAGACTATACTTGCCTCTTGGATACAACTTTACAATGGAATTGTATTAATTTGTGTACAGTTGTGTGTATACAATAAAACAACCTCCCCACCATAATTGATCTGTCTATTCATCTTTTTGGGATCTGGAGTAGCATGCTACTCGCCGAAAAGCACTTCAACACTTCATCAGGGGTAGCAAGCTCTATATAAATGCAAAACCTTCCTTCTTCTATCCCCCCACAATCTTTTTTAACCCAACTAACAGACCAACATGTCCAGCTCTCATATACATTTTATATTTCCCTATACTAATTCACCACTAATCATTTTTGGATCCTGGAGTAGTGTGCTACTCGCCGATAAAGCTCTTCAAAGTTCGTATGGGGTAGTAAGTGTTATGTAAATCTAAATACATTACAATTACTGTTTACATCGGGCTGCACTAACACGAGGATAGAAGTAGAGTGGGGGATTAGAGTTTATCTGCCCAGAACAAAGCATACTACAGAAAGTGTGTGAACAGTCTATATGTTGTGCGCCTGGCAAAGAAAAACACAGCAGAGGTGGGAAAAAGGTAGGTAATCTGATGGTCAGACCTATGTGGAAAGAGGCAATCACTTTGGGCAGAAAAGAGAGCTTACACGGAGGACTACTTTGTTCGGATGGACAGCAAGAAAGGGAGGTCTGGAAGATAAGCCTGAAGCTCTCTCATCCTGCAAGCAGAGGTGATGGCAAGCAAAAAAGCAGTCTTCTAAGGAGGCGAAGAGGACAATTATGTAGGCGCTCAAAGGGAGCACACATAAGATAAGTTAGGACAAGATTCAACTCCCACTAGGGCATTACGAAAGAAGGAGGAAAGAGAAGAGTAATGCACTTCAAAAATCTGTTAACAATAGGATCGTTGGCCATGCTCAAGAGCTCGGGGTACCAGACTTGGGACTGATCGAGTTTGATCTTCTTCAGCAATCTTGGCAGAAGTGGTACAGGAGGCCGCAACTCCACTCGCAACGAAAAGGGTCGCCGAGCGAAAGCCGCCTTGGAAACTCTAACACGCAGAACTGCTGACATTTAGCGTTCTCTTCGGTGGCGAATAGATCTAACCAAGGCTCTCCCCACTACTGAAAGAGACCTAGCACCACCTTCGAGTGAAGATGCCATTTGTGATCCATCATGCACTGGCGGCTGAGTTCGTCCGTCCTGGCGTTCAGTGAACCTGTTAGGTGTTGAACCACCAGAGATATGCCCTGATGTTCCAGCCATGTCCAAAGGCGAAGAGCCTCTTGACATAGGGTCCACAACCCCACCCTGTCCTGTTTGTTGCAGTCCCACATGGCGGTGGTGTTGTCCGTGAACACCTGCACCACTCTTCCTTTGACAGAAAGAAGGAATGCCTTCAGTGCAAGACAAATCGTCCGGAGCTCCAGAGGGGTGATGTGGTGCCTGGACTCCGCCAGAGACCAGAGGTCTTTGATCTCCGCCATTCCCACATGGCTGCCCCTACCCAGGAGTAACGCATCCATTACTACTGTGAACTCAGGTTGGGGAAGGGAGAGGGATCTGCTGTTGACCCAATCCTGGTTCCTGAACCACCATTGCAACAGACTTGCAGTCCCCTCTGAAATCTCAAAGTCATCGGAAAGATTCCCCTGGTGCTCCGCCCACTGGAACTTCAGGTCCCACTGCAGAGCACGTATATGCCATCTGGCATGATGCACCAGCCGGATGCAGGAGGCCATGAGGCCCAGCAGCCTCTGAGTCATTCTCACAGAACCCCGGGATGGAGGCTGAAACATCGGTATCATATCCTGAGTAGCCTGGACTTGCTAGGGAGGATAGACCCAAAAATGTGCTGTGTCCAGAACCGCTCTGATGAAAAGGAGCATATAGGAGGGAATCAGGTGCGACTTCAGCAGGTTAACTGTGAAACCCAGCAAATGCAGGAAGTCTGTCGTAGTCTGGAGGTGGGAGACGACAGCCTGGGCGAGCTCACCTTCAACAGCCAGTCGTCGAGAGAGGGGAAGACTGGAACCCCTGATCTGCGCAGATGAGCTACGACCCCCGCCATCACTTTCGTGAACACCCGGGGGGGGGGGGGGCTGGTAAGGCCAAAGGGGAGCGTGGAAACTGAAAATGCGTGTGGCCTACCGTGAACTGTAGGTAATGATGGTGGGCAGGCAAGACGAGGATGTGAAATTAAGTGTCCTGCAAGTCCAACGCTACCATCAAATCTCCAGGGTCGAAGGCAGACAAGACCTGAGCCAAGGTTAACATCTTGAACTTCTCCTTTCGGAGGAAGCGGTTTATGTCCCTGAGGACTACGATAGGATGCAGGCCTTTGTCCTTCTTCGGTACCAAGAAGTAGTGGGAGTAGCAACCCGACCTACTTCTGGCACAGGGACACATTTGATAGCTCCCTTGGCAAAGAGATCCATAACTTCCTGGAAGAGAAGGGCCAAATGATCCTCCGACATGGGATGAAATCACCACTAACGGCATGACCCTTACACACTCCGCTGCTTGCGGAACTCCACGTAGACCGCCAGAGTTTTTTTGTCACTTTGCGGAGTTCCTCACTGAAGAACTCCACATAGGCTTAATCTTATCATGAAAAAATAGATATCAGTCATATGTTAAGAAACAAGGGTGAGTAGAAACCTTTTGGGTGGAGTAAAATTTAAGATATTATTATTGTGATTTTTAGGGCAATTAGTTGATTTTTGCAAGCACTAACACTTCTCTGTGTAAAGTAAAGACCTTGAGAGTTTTGTAACTTTCAGATACTCAAATTGTGGATTCTGTTGCAAAGAAAAATATTTCCAGGCCTGAAATTTCTTTGGAGGTTGCATGCGGGCAGCCTAAGTTATCCTGTAAGAGATTTTTGATGAATTCTATTGCAACCACAATATGTGCTCTCTCATGTAAAGTCAGGTTGTTAGAAGCTTTTCTGCAACTCAAGATACGCCTCACTTTTCACCTGGTGTGGATGCATTTCTTATGTTTAGTGATATCTCCTTTCTGAGTATAACGTTTCTGGCTTTCCCTTCCTGTATAAGGCTTTAGACCAGTGTGAATTCTCTCATGTGAAATGACATTGTATTCGTGATTGAACCTTATCTGACATTCAGAACACATATAAGGCTTTTTTCCCCCGTGTGAGTTCGCTCATGACAAGTTAGAAGTAATTTGTAACCAAAACTTTGTTTGCATTTCGAACACTCATAAGGTTTTTCCCCAGAGTGGGATCTCTCATGAAGCATAACACTGTCTTTCAGATTCAAGCTTTTATGACATAAGGATTTTCTCCAGTGTGGAGTTTCTCATGGTGAGATAGCGTTTTTTTCTCTGGAGCTTTTCTGGCATTCAGAGCACTCATAAGGTTTTCATCAGTATGGAGTCGCTTTTGGTTCGTGAGGATGTGCCTGTCAAATAGGAATTTCTGGCATTCACAGCGTTGGTAATGTTTTTCCTGTGTGTCCGTCTGCTCATGTAGAGTGAGATTGAGTATAAAATTGATGTTTTTCTGGCGTGCTGAGCACTGAATTATTTTGATGGTGTGTTTTCTTATGGCGCTTGTAACCATCACTACCTCTGAATCTTTACTGACCTTTAGAGCACTGATAATTTTATGCACCAGTGTGAATTCTCACATGTCCAGTGAGATGCGATTTACGGCTGAAACATTTTAGGCATTCGGAGCACTGATATGGTTTTTCCCCAGTGTGTGTTCTTATATGCTGAGTGAGATTGCTTTTTTCACTGAAACATTTCTGGCATTCAGAGCACTGATAAGGCTTTTCCCCAGTGTGGATTCTTATATGCTGAGTGAGACTGCTTTTTTCACTGAAACAATTGTGGCATTCAGAGCACTGATAAGGTTTTTCCCCAGTGTGGGTTCTTATATGCTGACTGAGACCGCTTCTTTCACTGAAACATTTGTGGCATTCAGAGCACTGATAAGGCTTTTCCCCAGTGTGGATTCTTATATGCTGACTGAGACCGCTTTTTTCACTGAAACATTTGTGGCATTCAGAGCACTGATAAGGCTTTTCCCCAGTGTGGATTCTTATATGCTGAGTGAGACTGCTTTTTTCACTGAAACATTTGTGGCATTCAGAGCACTGATAAGGTTTTTCCCCAGTGTGGGTTCTTATATGCTCAGTGAGTCTGATTTTTTCACTGAAACATCTGTGGCATTCAGAGCACTGATAAGGTTTTTCCCCAGTGTGGGTTCTTATATGCTGAGTGAGATTGCTTTTTACACTGAAACATTTGTGGCATTCAGAGCACTGGTAAGGTTTTTCCCCAGTGTGGGTTGGTATATGTTGAGTGAGTCCTATTTTGTCACTGAAACATTTCTGGCATTCAGAGCACTGATAAGGTTTTTCCCCAGTGTGGAATCTCAAATGTGCAGTTAGAAGTGATTTAAGTTTGAAATCTTTTGGGCATTCAGAGCACTGATAAGGTTTTTCCCCAGTGTGGGTTCTTATATGCTGATTGAGAACGCTTTTTTCACTGAAACATTTGTGGCATTCAGAGCACTGATAAGGCGTTTTCCCTGTGTGGATCTTTCTATGCCGTGTGAGACTACTTTTTACACTGAAACATTTCTGGCATTCAGAGCACTGATAAGGTTGTTCCACAGAATGGGTTATTGCATGTTGAGAAAGGCTTTCTTTGTTACAAAACCTTTCCTGGCATTCAGAGCACTGATAAGGGTTTTCCCCAGTGTGGATTTTTATATGTTCAGTTAGATAAGATTTACGTCTGAAACTTTTTTGGCATACATTGCACTGAAAGTGGTTTCCCCCAGTGTGCATTCTGTCAAATTCTGTGAGATAAGATTTAGGGCTGTATCTTTTCTGGCACATGTAACTTTTTTCCCCAACTTAGGTTATTTTACCTTGATTGAGGCGGTTTTGAACACTGAATTTGTTCGCACAGTCAATGTTTTTATAAGGTGTATCCCTAGAGTTAATATCTCTATGTTTCGTTTTCTCTTGCTTATATGCCACGGTAAGAGGGAACCTGATTTTAGAGTCAGGCTTGTTTAGATAATGTTCAGCATTTATCTCTATAAGAAATTGTGTGTAATCTTCTTAACACTTGAATTGAGCAAAATATGTCTGGAAGCAGCCCTGTAACATATGTCGAAATGTTTCTAGCAGATAATAGTCTTTAGGTCTAGGCTCTCCGGCAGCAACTTATTTTGTGACTGAAGATTTCCTCAAATCTATTTGTATAGGTTCTTAGCAATGCAGTGATAAGGTGTTAGTCTGATATTTAATGATTAAACTGATAAGTACCTTTTTGCACTGATGTAATGGCAGTAACTGAGGGCGTTAGAACGTGCACAGTACTATTGTGGATCACGAGTCTCAGAACATCAGTTCCTTTTACCCTTTCTATGTTTGGTGTAAGGTTAAGGTTTGTAGTTCTGAAGACGAGGATTTATTTACATTACCTATAGCGCAACTGTGCTCATTTAATCCATTTTTATCTTTAACAGTTTTACATATCCCTCATGCACAGCAGATAATGTTGAGGCGATTTACATAGAATTACAGAACAGTACACAATAAAAAGGAAACAATCTGAGATGGTCATGAACACAATAAAGTGGTGAATTTTTAAGGTTTTCGCAAGAGTGAGCAGAGTGGGTCGCGGTGTTCTATCCCGAGGCAGATAGTCTCAAACTTGCATAACTGGCTAAAAACGGTTGTTGAACAAAGGTGATTTTCCAATCTTTTGGTTGTTAACGTGTCAGCTTCGGAGTCTTCTCTCAGCGTCTTTTCTTTGATGGTCTGCAGAAGAAACCTTTTGTTATAACTCTCTTTTATGCAGTGTGTGCTTCCTCTCTGGGATTACATGATGTTTTAGATGAAGGTTATTCTGTGCACAGATATGGCTTTGCTCTGGACTAATGAAATGCTAAATTAGAGACTTCACTGACAGTATAGTACTTTCCTCAGCTCCCACTTCCTCGCCACACCTAGATTTTGGAAATTGTTTAAACGTAGAATGCTGGATGTCCTTCAGTTTTTCAAAATAATCCTTCTTATGGCACTGACTTCAGTTGCCTGGTGCTGAATCTTGCTTTCTTCGTCAGTAATTTCAATCACCTATAGTATTAAAATTAAATAGTTAATACATGAAAATTTCCAAAAATATAATTTGCAAGCCAAATCAATGCAGAGTTGCAGAATTTTGAAAATGTTGAGCTGTTTTTCATACAGAGCAGAGTGTAGAATAGTAGCCTGAGAGTACTTGGATGTAGGAGTGAGGATTTATAGAATTTTCAACATTTTATTAAGCTCACAAAGGATACATGCACCCTATGGACTTGAACCATAGAACCCCAAAGACAGACATTAAAGTCATACGGACTGGCTCCAAACAGATATTTAAAAAAGGATACTATTAATTAATTTTTAATCTAGAATTCTGGGACGGGAATGACCCCTCCATGGACAACAGGCGTTTTCCCCTGCCCTGAGTTACCACCAACTTGTATCTGGTATCCTGACTTTTGAGCTCTGGCCTCTGCCTCAAGCAAATCTATTCTGTGCTGCGAGGACTATGCCTAAACATATCCCTCAACTATGGTCCAGAGTATGAATCAAGAGCAATGACATTAAGGAGTACTTTCATGTGTTCATTTTATTCCACCTGATTATCAGTTGTTAGGTTTTTCTGCACCTGGATGTACCGGGTGCAGAAAAACAGGACACCATTTTTTTCCAGACAGGAAAATTAGACTGAAAAGACGCACAAGACTCTGGGTGCAGCAGAAGCAGCCAAGACATATGCTGTTTTTTTACAAACTGGGGGAAACACAATTCTTCCCTTTGTTGGACATTTCTTTACCCTTCCCTCCCCCGCTTCACCCCTCTCTCCCCAACCAACCACATGCTTTTATCTACCACCTGCTTAAAACTAGTGGTAAATAAAAGCAGTAAAACACTGTGAAATAGTGAATGGCATGTGGTTTGACAGGCAGAAGAATGTGTTCCTCATGGCAACTCCCCAGTCCATGGCGTCAAACTTGTAACTGCATGTTACTGGGATTAATCTACCACAAAACAATTACATGAGATTTTTCTGCCACCGCAGTAATGTGCAACCTCTAACAAGGGACTACGAGAGGTCTTGAACCGGTCTTTTGACCTGGAGGGTCACACCAAGTGTGCCCTTATTTAAGGCAGAGGACTGTCATGGGTTTACCAACTAGAGCGCTGGTGGCAATGCACCATGAGATCTTTGCATCATGGTCAGTGGAGTGGCTTCCTACTGACACACCCATGGAATGCTCCATTTCTATACCTGTGCACAGACTTTGCACTAACATCAAGTGCGTGTTTAGGGTATTGGTGTGCGTAGCATAGAAGCAATGTGAGAGTGCGACAGATTAGAATGCATCTCCTGCCTGCCAGTTGTGTATAGAAGTGGGACCATCTATCCCTCTTTTAAACCCTAGTTCAAAGTCCTCTGTTACCAAGGAATAATGTGCTCTACAAAGTACCCAGGTGCCTGCTGTGCCACCAGGGATGGTGTCAGCCTGACAGTCTATCTAAGTTGAGGGGACATCACCTGCAGGCTGAATTACTTAATGGAGAAGCTGTGTACCTGTCCTGAAGAGCCTAGAAGTCTGCCTAGAAGCCTGCCTGTCTGGTAAGAAAGGGAAGGGAGTTTGACTATCCAGCAGGAGGACAAGGCTGTCCTGGAAGAAGCAAGGTCCGACACATCCTCGTTATTTGTAGGGCGGGCCGGAAAGCCATCCAGCAGGACCAGCTAGTCTGAGGGACTCCCTCCTCCCCCGCCAAGACTCTCCCAACAATTCAAGGCAGAAAATAAAACTCCACGACAACGTGATTGTTGAGGCCCAGTTGGATGATTGTGTGCTGCCAACGGCGTGTTCAAGGTTGCATTTGCCAAATTCCTAACACAACAGGGTTTGAGTCTACTAGCTTTCTGGAGAGCCTTTGTTGGGCTTTTAGCTGCTGAATTTCTGGCTACTCTGTGTCGGAGGCCCATGAGGGACTACAACTACTCCAGTGTCGAACACCATGTCTGAGCTTACGCCTGTGGTCCAGCCGGCCACAATGTGGGCTCAATTGCTGACGGTCGGGCCTCCAGAGGGGCTGCACTTACCAACAGGCCAGGTGTGACTGCTACCTTGGAACTGCTGATCTTCAGGCAAAGGCAAAGAAAAGACAGAGTGAGTGCCCTACTGTATGCAGCCCTATATCCAGGACAAAAGCGCTCCACAAAAGCCTGCTGGTGGGTCACTGCTCTCTCGAGTGTTCGGGCGTGCCATTCAAGTGCCGGGAAACGGGAAAGAGACCCAGACAAGACTGACTCATCCAGTGGAAGGATAAGACGCTTACGACAGAGCATATACGCATTGGGGTGACTGGAGTGACAGAACTGCACCTATACTATATTCATGATACTCCTAAATGCCCCTAGAGGGGAACAGGGTATCAGAACCGGACGCACCTATCTGCAGCACATGGTAGTCTGGCATGCCTGCACCATCCTTTCACCGAGACTGTCCATAAAGTTGATTTTAGAGCTGTTACGCACATAGCAGGGGGAATCTCAGACCATTCGCTGGTGGAGGTGCAACTCGATGGTCCGGTTGTGGACTTCATCCAACCCCCAATGGTTGATCCGTGATATTTAAAAGACAAGATGTTCAAAGCTTGTATGAGAGATAGTGGTACAAAAGGGGGTGGTGATGGACGGAGCATCTGAACCAATCAAACACTGACACCCAGTCCACAGATCTGGGTTTAATCCATCACCGTTCTTTAGCCCACTCTGCCACCCCAGTTCAGACATGGCCATATGCAAATCAGTCTGCCCCTGTGCCTCATGGGAACAGTCCAGCCCGAACTGCCAAGCCATGCCTTCCCTGGACCGAAAACAAGCTTCCGGGGACCGGTTTCTGGCATTTCAGCCGTCTTCGGCCGGGCTTGCTTGAATCCAGTGGCAAAGTGAGCAAGGGATTCATGTCTGAGCATACCCTGCCACACTTATGGCGGCCAAAAGTGGTACAAAAGGGTGGGGTGATGGACGGAGCATCTGAACCAATCAAACACTCACACCCAGTCCACAGATCTGGGTTTAATCCATCACCGTTCTTTAGCCCACTCTGCCACCCCAGTTCAGACATGGCCATATGCAAATCAGTCTGACCCTGTGCCTCATGGGAACAGTCCAGCCTGAACTGCCAAGCCATGCCTTCCCTGGACCGGAAACAAGCTTTTAGGGACCGGTTTCTGGCATTTCAGCCGTCTTCGGCCGGGCTTGCTTGAATCCAGTGGCAAAGTGAGCAAGGGACTCACGTCTGAGCATACCCTGCCACACTTTATGTATGAGAGATAGAGCAGAATTCAATTTTAGGGAGAATGGGCGGCCTATTGAATCAGCTTGCATGCTATAGGGTGAATTCAAGGCAGTGATTCGAGGCCAGTCACAAGCCTTGATTGGGAGAATGTCGATGGAACGTAAATTGAAGTGCGAGGCTCAGGACACGGAATGTGCTTTCCTGGAGGTTCGCTTGGCAAGTGGGGAATCAGTTTCTCTCCCATTACACCATCAACTGAAGCAGCCCACATTAAGAGCACTAATGGAAAATAGCCGGCACTCATGCAATGTCTCTATAATGTCGGTGATAAAGCCAATGAGTTGCTACATGGTTAGAGAGACAAGACAAAGGACGGAACTGGATCCTTGAGGACACAGACAACAAGGGAACGGAAATACTGGGAGAGAATTCCTGAAAGACCTGACCCTGCCAATGCTAACAAATAAGGACCTAGACGCACTAGACCAAGACCTGATAGTAGACTAAATAAATAAGACAATAGGAACCTTGCAAACAGGGCAAGCGACGGGCCTGATGAGCTCCCGTTATAATTATATAAAATCATGATGGATAAAATCAGGGAGTGCCTCCAGAGTATGTTTCAGACTGTCTGAAAATAAGGGTGTCTCCCGGAGGACCAAAGAATGTCTGAGGTGGCGGTCATCCCAAAAAGGACGAACCAGCAACTGAGTGTGGGTCTTATAGACTTATCTCCCCGCTTAATATTGAGACTAAGGTCCTTGCGAACGCCCTGGCGATCTGCCTGCGGACAGTAATTGCAACAGTGGTTCATCCTGCTCAATCGGGCTTTATGCCACACCAGGGAATGCGCTTAAATCTCCGACACCTTAATGGAGTACCACATGCAATAGGAGCTTCCTTAGCTGAACCAGTGGCGCTGCTGTTAAGCTCTTGTATGAGGCCCCTCTAGCGAGCATGCGCCTCAATAATACAGTCTACTGAGTCTTTGCCGTCCGACAGGGATGTTCCTTGTCTCCTATGCTCTTCACACATGTTTGGGTTCACCAGGACCTCTCATATGGGGTATTCCTGTTGATCAGGATATAATATCAACTGGAAGAAGACCTTAATATTCCTGCTGGTGGCAGGGACCCTGCGGCTGCTCTCTAGGTGCACAGTTAGGGTGGCACTACATGGCTTTAAATATTTGGTTGTGTTCATTACAAGAGAGCACAGACAGGAACATACTCCCGAAATGAGACCGTCTTCGCTGGGATGCCCCACACTTGCGGGCGCTCCCGATCTCCTTACTGGGCCGGGTGGCCCTATTTAAAGTGATGGCCCTCCAGGGTCTCCTGTACATTGTGCAAAAAACGTCCTTTAAGATCCCACCAGAACTTCGGCTTCTGTTGTGGGATGGCGGTGCGTCACGCTGAGTAAGTTGCAGTGGGGAGTTTATTAAGATGGACCGGCGGTCCGGAGCATTCACAAGTATTACTGGGCCTCGCAGCTGGTGGCAGTCATGGGCTTCACAAGTCAGTGCAGTAGAGGTGGTGAAGAGTAATGAGAGGTCAGTCCACGTCCAAGGCATGGGCTTCACAAGTCAGTGCAGTAGAGGTGGTGAAGAGTAATGAGTGGTCAGTCCACGTCAAAGGCATGGGCTTCACAAGTCAGTGCAGTAGAGGTGGTGAAGAGTAATGAGAGGTCAGTCCACGTCCAAGGCATGGGCTTCACAAGTTAGTGCAGTAGAGGTGGTGAAGATTAATGAGTGGTCAGTCCACTTCAAAGGCATGCGCTTCACAAGTCAGTGCAGTAGAGGTGGTGAAGATTAATGAGTGGTCAGTCCACGTCAAAGGAATGGGCTTCACAAGTCAGTGCAGTAGAGGTGGAGAAGATTAATGAGTGGTCAGTCCACATCAAAGGCATGGGCTTCACAAGTCAGTGCAGTAGAGGTGGTGAAGAGTAATGAGTGGTCAGTCCACGTCAAAGGAATGGGCTTCACAAGTCAGTGCAGTAGAGGTGGAGAAGATTAATGAGTGGTCAGTCCACGTCAAAGGCATGGGCTTCACAAGTCAGTGCAGTAGAGGTGGTGAAGATTAATGAGAGGTCAGTCCACGTCAAAGGCATGGGCTTCACAAGTCAGTGCAGTAGAGGCGGAGAAGAGTAATGAGAGGTCAGTCCACGTCAAAGGCATGGGCTTCACAAGCCAGTGCAGTAGAGGCGGTGAAGATTAATGAGTGGTCAGTCCACGTCAAGGCATGGGCTTCACAAGTCAGTGCAGTAGAGGTGAAGATTAAGTCCAAGATTATGGCCCGCCGAGTGAGTAGGGCCTGTAATCTTTTGTTGCAGTCCTCAAGTCTTTAAGTCTGATAATAGTTTTGCTACTTCCATATCTAAAAATTCTTCTCCACGATAATTAAAATCCCCAAGCAGGAGAAATGTTTGTGATGACAACACATAAGTGGCTAAATAAAATAGCCAGGTTCCAAACAACTAGTCTGCTAATATGCCCCTACAGCTCTGGATGTGGGGCTTGACATACTTACTCTGCTCAATCGGGGAAGTCCTGCTGCAGATCGGGATGTCAAAAAGATACAGCACAGTCTATAAAAAAAACATAAAGATGGTATATACAATAAAAACAGAAGCAGCCAAGTTTTTGTCTTTAAAAGTATTAAGAAGTACTAATGCTCTGTTTTCATTTGCCTGCAAGGTCCGCTGTGTATTCCTTATATATTTCTCTGAGAGAAAGCACGAGTGACTGAGCGAAAGGGCTATAGATTTGTTACCACAATTCCTGGAGGGAGACGGGAAAGTCATGTTTGGTGGCTGCCAAACCATTTTCTACCTTTCTAGGTTTAGGGATGCTTATAGTTTTGTTGCTTGCAGTTGCATTATTTTTCTGCTTTACTGAGGGTGTCGGAGCCGAAGGGTGTTTTGGCTTCGGTGCCGACAGAGTCTTGCTTGGTGACGAGGCACCGGAAGGCGGAGGACATTTTTTCTGAGTCGACGGAAGACTCTTGGCGTGGAAGATTTCTTGGGGGTAGAGCCTGAAGGCGGGACTTTCGAAGTAGATGATTGGTCTCGACTGGGCCCAGCAGGCAGAGTGCTGACCTTTGCCTTCTGTTTGGGCATATGTGTGGCCGGGGCAGTAGTACTCACGCGCTGACCCGATGGAATGGAGTCGTCGGAGTCATCTGCCTCGGAGATGATCAGGAGATCCGGTGAGTCTTCATCGGGAACGAGTGGAACCTCGTCGAAGATGTCTTCCGGTGCTGGAGCTGTTCTCCTCATCTTGTGTCGACGGGCCCTCCGGTCTCGGATGGTTTTCTTCGAGCGGAAGGAAGCACAGGCTGTGCAGGTCGACTCGTTGTGGTCCGGTGACAGGCAGAAGTTACAAACCTCGTGGCGGTCGCTATGTGGGAACTTTGCTTGACATTTCGGGCATTTTCGGAATGGAGTCCTTTCCATGTGCTGCAGGACGCACGGCGTCGATAGGCCCAAGGGCCCACTTGGATGACCGGAATGGAAACTTCGTTGTCGAAAGGTGTTGCAGTCGATGTCGAAGGCAGGTAGCATATGTTTTATGAAGTTCTGCGCGTCGAAGTTACAGGCCGGAGCGGAGAAACTTTCATCCGAACACAGTGGCGGAAAAAAACAATCTGAGGATGGAGCCGATGCCGATGCGGAGTATTGCCCAAGGGAGGAGTCACCTGTCGGGACTAACAAAGACTTCTTCCAAGAAGACAACAACCTGCAATCATCCGAGCCCAACACCAGGTTGCGATCTAATGCAGTGTACTACTTTGCAGCTCATATGCCTCGAACCATGAGTTTCTGGAAAACTATCAAGCACCTTATCAGAATCAGCCACCCTTCACAACCAGGAATCATTCAGTCTTTGGAGGGTGAATTGCACGTGGTATAACAGGAACACTACATGACTCAAAGCTCACTTCTCAGGGATGTACTGAAATGCCAGCCTCAGGGCACACTTATTATCGAAAAGGGGGTATCCCAAACCGGTCCTGGACCTGGGTACAATGCTTTAACAAAAACAGTGGTCCTTGACCTAATTCAATTCAGTGGTTATATCACAAGAGTAATCCTTAGTTTGCTAACTTTGAGCCCAAATAAATTTTGCTCTTTGGATAAGATCCAGAATTATTCATACAAACACAGAGCCCAACAATTGTAACGTATTTATAGAAAAATATATAGTACATTTTATTTATGCCAAACAATACATTTACCCTTTTATAATTCAAAGGTTCAAAAATCCAGTTTTCTCGTTTTTTTACAATATTTACAAAGTTTTTTAAGGTACGAATATCAGGGTGCTCATAGGGACGTGCATAGAGTTAGTGCTCGAAAGATGGCGCATGTGATTGAGAGAAGGAAAAGGAAAGGATTGGTGACAATTTATACAAGTGGATATAATGATTCGATACTTTCACACAATATAGGCCTGTCCACTCTCAAAGTTCAGAATCTAGTGTGTCAGAATCTCATTCATTTTATTTAACACGTTTAACACTAGATTTTTTAAGTGGTCCAGGGAGTATTATTAGGGGTGTCGACGTTTCGACCCGACTTAATGCCTTTGGGGTAACTGATAGCCTCTGCTTGCGGGTCTTCTTCAGGACTAGGGAGCACCCTCCGTACCTGACGTATAAAAGTACCCTAATGGTGAATCAAATGGTCGTCATCAGTAATCGACCAAGGATCTATGTATCCATGTCTCAGGGTAGAAGCCGTAAGAATTTAATCCACTCTCAATGGTGGTGAGCTTACTCAGTAAACGACCCAGGATCTATGTATCCGTATTCCCAAAGTTTTGTAGCGTCGTGAGAATTAATCCACTCACAATGATGGTGAATTCACACTATCAATTAGTGCTAAGAATTCCCTCAGGGCGTGGGTATCCAATGCATCTTCCCAACTTAGTGGGGGATACTTCACATTAGTGCCGGTATGGTCACTCTCTTTTTAATTGTGTGGCCCAAACTTAGTATACAGAGTAGTCCGCTATGTAGCGCCGGTCGTCTCTCACCGCTGGCGATGTAAACCAGGAAGTGAGTCCCCGGGATAACGCTGCGTCATGGGTCACACACGCATTCGCGCTTCCGTGGATTCTGAAGTTTGCAACATCCTAGCTACAACTGTTCTAATAGGATGAAAAATGAGTCACATGACCGCGATCGCAACCAATGGTGTTCGTAAGTCGTTCGTAAGTCCTTTGTTGAATCATTGTTTAGTATGATATTGTTCAACCTGAGCTTATATTTGGGAGGGAAGCTAGCGGAACACGGGGTTTGCACATTGTTAAGGTGGAGCATCCTTCTGCTCGTTTAACTTCGACTTAACAGCTGGCGATTCTTTCTGTTGGTGCTTTGGAACTTTCGTTCGTCACGTTTTTTCCGGTTTCCTTTCCCTTGTGGTTGTTGGTGAGATGATTAATCACAGCATTGTACAGTTGGCTATTATTAAGGGTGACTAATTTGGTCCTGTTTGATTTCCTTTTTCAGACCCCTGACGAAGGGTCATGGTTGTTGTTTGACCCGAAATGCATTGGGTGTTTCCATAAAGTGGATTAATGTACTGATTGTAGTGCGACATAAGAAGATTATTATGTTGGCATAAATGAAAATATAACGCTGCAGAGCTATATGGATTTAAAATAGTTCTGAACTGAATAAAGATTGATGATCTTCAAAGAGAAAACATCGTTTTCGTTGTGATTGGAGAGCCCGGTCTGGAGGCTAGTGCTTCTAACCTCAACATTCGCTTGATTTGTAAAGGCACGTTTAGGCTACGTGCGACGACAAGGGCACCCACCATTAAATTCCAAAAATAGTTGAACGCGCTTCAAAGAGTGCTCGGGATAACATTATTTGTTGATACTTTGCTTGGACCAGTAATGGCTCATGCGCTGTGTTGTCCCCAACGGCTACAAATCCTGATGACAGCATTCATTGAGATCTCACAGAGGCACCATGGTACTGCTGAGGTATGAGAGGAAAGTGGCACACATTCAAATTCAAATTCGAACATTGCTAATGCTACAAACGCTGACGGCGATGCTTCACATCTATGTGCAATTGACCTTCTTAACGAGGTAATCCAGCTTTCCCCTACAATGGTAGACAAATTCTTTACAGACTTAGAAGGCTTGATGTTTTCCCCAAACAATCACACTGACTTTTGATTTGGCACACAATGTCTGAGAGACTCTGAATTCGACCTTCATTTTTAAATTTTTCAAAACAAAGTTTCTAACTTTGGAACTCTTTTTTTCTATGATTAATTTTTGTTTTCCAAATTTGTACTTTATAATTTTTTGGCAACAAGTAATCTGCTTAAAGTAGAACTATTCATAGAGAACCAGAATTCTTTGAAAAATCTTCCAAGTAAGACAATATTTGACCTTGTCCACATTCAACAAGTTTATATATTCTGCCATGAATTGGTCTCGACTTTTTCTTCTGTATTTAAGAGCCATTTCATAAATGTATTTTCGTGATTCATTCGGATAGCATTTTCAAGTATCAAATGATCTGCTTTGAATGAAACATAGCTTCAAATGCGTACAGCACAAATGCTTTTTTTTGTGTTCAACCAATTCCAATGCATTTTTTATGTATTTTGGGTGGGTTTTTAACATATCATGTTTAGATACGTTTTTATGTGTTTAGAACTTAGCAATGTCGTACTTGGGAAAGTGGAGTGGGTGTTGTGTGGTGTTTTAGGCCCTGAGTAAATTTTCCCGATTCATGCCCTTATATAGGTACAATTCACATTGCCCTTATATAGGCATAGAAATCAAAGCCCATGCTACCCAAATACAGGCATGGCTACTTCCACCCGTACCAAACGTCATAACGATTTTTTGGAAAACCGGCTTAAGCAGTTAGGGAACTTCCCCTTGCTTGAATATTGATTTCTCCAAGAACTCAGTTACTTACAATGGAAAACTATTCCCCAGGGGTTAATTATGACGTTCATATGCCCGACTTTACGTCAAACTATGGCATTCCGGGGGGCGTGGCTAGCAGCCAACGATGGCGGCCGCAGCTTAGGGAGGCTCCCGGGTAAAGGCGGCTTTCCGCATCAATCCGCACAAATATCCTGATCCATTCCGGCTCCAGAAGGGGAACCGGACCCAGAGACCGTGCAGCGACCATCTCCGGAATTTTCCGGTGCGGCGAAAGCCCGAAACAGCACGTTGCCGCGGGCCAGAGGCGGAGGAGGGGCCGGGCCTACACGCGGCCACGGAACCCCGGAGCTACAGCCGGATTGAACCCAGCCGGAAGCAGCCGACAATCGGGTCCGACAGACCGGAAGTGTCGGCTCAACGATCACCTCCTTCCGAGGCCCCGCTACCTCTCTCCGAAGAGTCCAAAGCCCGAGTGCCCACCCTCCGACCACCTGTTGACCCTCTTCGGGCATATTCAGCGCTACAGGAATCTCGGCAGACGAAGGACTCTCCAGGTTCACCGCCGCCATTACTCGGCGCGGGCGACCGGGGAAGTCACTGTGCCGGCCCGACGAGGACCACGCCATGTCGCACAGAGGCCCCAAGACCACTACGACCCAGGCAAAGCTGGACAAATTTGCATATGATCGACGCTCGCCACCACAAGACCAGCGCAAAACCGTTGGAGGGAAAATGGCGGAGGCGGAGGCGGGGAAGAAAGCCACACTGGACGATGTCCTGGCGGCGCTGGCGCAGGTGCAAGAAACTGTGGGGGCCACGGCGACCGAAGTCACCTTAATCAGGGCGGATTTACAAAAGATGAACGAAAGGGTCAAGCAAGTCGAAGTGGTCACGAAATCTTTGGTTGAGGACGTGTCTGAACTGCAAATTGCAATGGAGCGCCTGCAAGCGGACAACAAACTCCTGAAAGACAAGCTGGACGACCAGGAAGGTCGCTCAAGGCGCAATAATGTCCGCATTCTGGGAGTTCCGGAATCGGAAGACACGGGGGCCCTTGACCTGTACGTGGAAGACCTGGTGAAAACTCGGCTCCAGCCTAAAGGCCTATCAAACTTCTTCTCGGTCGAAAGAGCCCATCGGGTTCCGGGAGGGAAGCCCAAGACCGGAGGCACACCGCGACCGATACTGGCGAGGCTATTTAATTTCCGGGACAGGGACGCCATTTTGCAGGCTGCTAGAGTGGCGCCGACCATCCAGATCCAAAACTCCAAAATCGCCTTCTTCCCGGATTACACGGCGGAGGTGTCGAGAAAGAGGAGAACATTCCTGGAGGTGAAGAAGACTCTACGGGAGAAAGAACTACCCTACTCCATGCTATTTCCAGCCAGGCTACGAGTTGTGGCGGACAAGAAAGTATGGTTCTTTGACTCCCCTGACACGGCCCGGGACTGGCTAGAGGGCTGGCACACCGTGGGGAGACAGCGCAGGACGAACAGACATGAATCGGACCGCAGAGGAGACAGCAGGAATGGCTCACAGGCTTCGGGGCGCGTGGAGGGCGCAGAACGCTCGCCTTCCCATGGCTTTGAAGGGGGTGGCGACACTGGTTGACTCCAACGACGACCACTGAACTGCACTACCTCGCCGACCACCGGCACTAACTGATCTTTCACAGCAGCACGTTGACTCTGGCATGGCAACCCCGAGAGCCTACAGGGGAGCCGCCAACCCGGGGAGGCGCTCTCCCCCTTACAAGCAAGTACTGTGTTCTTTGGGAAGGGTATTGCACTCTGCTAAGTTGGGGTGGCGGGCAGTTGGAGGTCCGTTAAGCAGGGGGGCAGGGAGGGGGGAATGTTTTGAATGGTTTTTGTTAGGAATGGGTACAAAGGGTCGAGGACATTGTTTCAGGGCCGCTGGAACTCGGGGGACACTGTTGAGAATGATAACCTGTGACACTATGCCCCCATGAAGACTCTGGTCGCCTCGCTGTGCTGTGGCGCAGCCAACAGAGCAGTCCCATCTCCGGGGCGCCACAACGTCTATCCCATACTTCCCGATGGCTAGTACTACTGTACAGACGGGGAATCTGAACCCTACAGATGCACACTCTCCGCCATTGACCGTACTGTCCTGGAATGTGAGGGGCCTGGGTGATAAGGTAAAGCGGGGATTGGTTTTAACAGCTGTGAAGCGCCTGCGTCCTAACGTGGCCCTATTACAAGAAACACATCTGCTAGGGGGAGCTACTAAGGCCTTAGATAGGCGAGGATACAAAATGTGGGCTCACTCTGCCTTCACGTCCGGCTCCAGGGGAACCGGCGTACTCGTGCAAAAGAACTCACGATTCCTGCCCCTATCCACCAAAACTGACGACCAGGGCTGCTTCGCGGCCGTGCAGGGGCAGTGGGAAGGGAAACTCCTGAATCTAGTGTCCGTGTACGTCCCACCTGCCTTGCACTCAGTACACCTCCCGAGACTAGGGGACTTCCTCCTGACTCTCCCTGAAGGTGCGATCATTTTGGGGGGAGACTTTAATGCTGTCCAGGATCCACATCTGGATAAATACCCCACTCCGACCCAGCATGGGGGGGAGACGTACTTCCGGCGCTTCACCACGGCCATGGGACTGACCGACATTTGGAGACACCTACACCCAGGCAAGCAGCAGTACACCTTTCACTCCGCGGTGCACGGTAGCCTGTCGCGCATAGACTACTTTCTATCCCTGGGGGAGGCCCTTAGCCACGTAGACACTGCGGTGATTCACCCCCGAGGTATTTCAGATCACTCCCCGCTCACACTGACGCTTTCTATACAGACGAAATCACGTAGGCGCATTTATCCCATACACGCTTCTTGTCTCAAGATCCCACAGGTTCGCAAGGCACTGAAACAAACCACGAAACATTACTTCCTCGAAAACTCACAATCGGTGCGTTCCCAGGCGACGCTCTGGGAGGCATACAAAACCGTTCTGCGGGGTCAAGCCATTAATACCATAACCGGACATAAGAGGCAGCTAACACAAGAACTGACGGACCTGGAAATCACCATGCAGGAACGGTCCAGGGCCCACGAGTCCCGCCCTTCTCCCCTCACACTACACGCACTTACTCTCCAGCAGCAACTCTACACTGACCACTTACGTACAATAGTTAAGGGTCACATCGCGGACACTCAGCATAGGGTTTACGAGGTGGGGGACAAGGCAGGGAAGATGCTGGCGTGGCTAGATAAGCGTGAGGGCAGCTCCAGAGGGATCCAGAGCCTAAAAGATGCACAGGGGGTGACACACACCGACCCGAGACATATATCGGAGTTACTAGCGACCCATTTTGAGCAAGTATACACCCCAACACGTCAGGTTACATCGGAGGAAGCCAGGGCACTCCTCGCGCCGATCGCAGTCCAGACCCTATCCCCAGAGGCCTCGAACGACTTGGAAGCTGACATTACAACAGACGAGGTCCAGAGGGCCATTGCGGCATTGAACCCGGGCAAGGCCTCGGGTCCGAACGGGATACCGGTGGAGTGGTATCAGGTGATGCCGGACACCCTTAGCACATACCTGTTGGGGATGTTTAAAGATTGCCTGGAGGGGGGCTCCCTTCCGCTAGATCAGCGTGTGGCGACTATTGTAACAATCCCAAAGCCGGGCAAGCCTCCGGAGGAATGCTCCTCGTATCGACCTATTTCCCTCTTAAATGCGGAGGTGAAAATCCTGGCCAAACTCCTGGCGCAAAGACTCCTGCCCCATTTGTCCTCGATTATACACCCGGATCAGTCCGGGTTTATGCCGCACAGGAACACTGCTCAGAATCTGCGGCGGCTCCATGGTGTCCTGGCTCGATCCGACGCCATCACAGACCCGGCGGTCGTTCTGGCGCTAGATGCCAAAATGGCGTTTGACCTGGTGGAGTGGGAGTACCTCTTCGAAACGCTGAAGCGGATGGGATTTGGACCTCGCTTCCAGGCGTGGGTCAGACTGCTCTACACGGCCCCGATGGCCCATGTAGTGGCAAATGGCCATATTTCGCACACCTTCCCGTTGGGAAGAGGCACACGGCAGGGATGCCCATTGTCTCCGCTGCTGTTTGCCATCTCGTTAGAGCCCCTGGCGACTCTCATACGGGCCTCTCCCCTACTCAAGGGTGTTCCAGGGACCGGGGGTTGGGAAGACCGCCTATCTCTATACGCGGATGACATGCTTGTGTATCTCACAGAACCTGAGGAGAGCATACCGGCCCTCTTGCGCATCTGCGACTCATATGGCAGGGTCTCCGGCTACACGCTAAACTGGTCCAAGTCGGAGTTGTATGTGTTGCGGAGCCCGGCTCCGACTCTAGACGATACGTGTCCATTGCGACTGGCGGGATCGTCATTCAAATACCTAGGCATACACATTACTAAAGATGCGTCGGAATTTATGGATAAAAACCTGAAACCGCCCATGGATAGGCTCAAGCGAGATGTCGAGTTCTGGTCGGGCCTGCCGTTGACTCTTCTGGGTCGGGCAGCCCTTTATAAGATGATGGCGCTGCCACGCTTCCTCTATGTCCTCGAAAATTCACCTTACCCGGTACCTCACAAATTTTTTCAAAAGGTGGCAGCACTGGTCTCCAACCTCCTATGGGGCGCTCTCCCGGCAAGAGTGGCACAACCCAAATTGCGCAGGGACTGGTATAGCGGAGGAATTGCGCTTCCAGACCTAAAACTGTATTACTGGGCTGCCCAACTCAAACCTATTAATCAATGGCTCCACGCACCACACACTGAGCCGGCATACCATTCCGATAGGGTGCAGCTGGGCGCGGAGGGCATGTTGGGCCCGCTGTACGACCACCGCAAGGTACGGACCCTGGTCGGCCCCACCAAATTGACAGTACAAATTTGGCATGCAGCGACGACGGCTCTAGGCTGGAAAGGGAAAATCACGAAAATGACACCACTATGGGACTCTCGCGCACTGGGCAACCTCAGGAATACCAAGGGGTTTACACAATGGGACACAATAGGTATATCTACGGTGGGCGATCTGTGGGACAGGAACGAGGTGGTGCCTTTTGCCCGCCTCCAGGAACTCTATGAGCTCAATGACAGGGAACTATATAGATACATTCAGATACGCCACGCTATGCTTGCGGCTATCCCAGCCAACACACCAATGCCAGAATCTTCACCCTTAGAGGACCGCTTACTCACGGACTACATGTTGGAACGTGCTACGTCCCTCACTTATCGTAAACTACTGAATAACACCCCCGACCCTACATCACACCTGAAAGAGAAATGGGAGGGGGAAATTGAGGACATGGACGAACACGAGTGGAACGAGGCTCTTGGGTCCCCCAGAGAGGTTGGCATCTCAGCACGCATGCGGCTGATACAATTTAAGATCTTGCACCGGGTTTATTACACGCGAACAATGCTGCACCGCATACACAGAGCACCCCACCCCTACTGTCTGCGAGGGTGCGGGGAGGAGGGCACGTTCTTCCACACCATATGGGACTGCCCCAAGATTCAGGAATACTGGAAACAAATACACCGCACTCTCTCACAGGCACTCAATTACTCTATCCTGCCTAACCCACGACGGTGCCTACTGAACATCTGGGAACCCACCGATCTGTCCCGCTACGAGCAGCTCTGGGTCACGGCAGGGATAATGGTGGCGAAGAGGGACATAGCGCAACGCTGGGGGGCAGCGGATCTCCCAACTAAATCCCAATGGTGCCTGCACATGGATCGCGTGATGCTGACCGAACGGGCAGTCTATTCCAACCGAGCCTGCCCGGCGAAGTGGAATAAAATTTGGCTGAAATGGAACGAATACAGAGGGGAAATTTGTGAGCCCCTGAGGGAGGAGGACCTGGAAGATTCCGATGACGAGGGGGAAGGAGGGTAACTTAGACGGGTTACAGACATGAAAAGGCGGCCATGCTTGTGCCGGAGGCACCCTCTGGGCACCTACACGGTGGAAGTGTTGGGGGAGGGGGGTTTATGGGACTAGAAGACACGCCAGTACTGAACGGGGACCCCGAATTTCCATGTTCCCGAGGGACGAAGGTTATCTATGTTGCACTGATTCATGCCAGACCTAATGACCATTCCTACTGTTAATGTTCTCTGTTTGTTGTTTTCCCAAAAATGTACAAAAAACCTCCACCAAAACCTCACTTTCCGCATTGAATATTTGAACAACATGCACTTTTAATACTCCAGTATGTCCTGTTGCGACCTCAATGTCTTTATAATTTCACAGCTTGTTTTACTGGAAACACGTTATGCACTGATCCTTGATAGCGGCCGGCCCGCAGGGTTGTAGGCGTTCCGCTGTGTGCTATGCAAATGTGCAATAAAGGTTTTGGAAAAAAAAAAAAAAAAAAAAAAAAAAAAACTATGGCATTCCTAAACACCTTCAAGGTATAAATATACCTTCACTTGCTGTGGCAAACTACGGTGGTTCGGAGCAGTTCGACTATCTACTTGCCCGACGCAGCTCGCTACAGCAAGTGCCGAAGGACGCCGACTCTCCAGCTGACGCACTGATCAGGAAGTTGCCCTGCTCCTGCCAAGAATCCAGCTCCAGTGTTTCCAGCTCCCCTTGCGGGGTGTTGGGAAATCGAGTCCCGAGACTGAGATACCAGACCTCCTTCATTCTAACCAAGGTATGGAGCTGATTAGACCCTAGAGAAACCTTTGGTAGATTCTTGGCAAAGAAAACTAAAACCTATGCTACACAATACCTACTTCTTCCAGCGTACTAGACTTAGGTTAGGTACATTGGGGTAGGCGTAATTTAGAAGCACCAGGGGGTATTTTAGCCTGTGTATTTATGTATGTATTTTTGTATGGCTTAGAAACCATATAATGCTCTTACAGTATTATTTCATATTACTGTTTACGCTGTACTCATTATACTTTGAAGTCTGCCTAACAATTGTAGCAGTTCACTTCTCTTGCATGAGAAAGAAGACTGTTCAATAAACCTTTTATTGAAAACGCCTGTCTCTCTATTATTCTGCAACTCTGTAGAAACTAAGCATGCACGATTGACACTCTGAGAGATATATTCTTATTCTTGGGAAACAAAGTTGTCATGTTTATTCGGTTATCAGAAACGAATCCCTTCTTGTGTATACGAGAAAGTTTCTAGTGATCTCAAAGTTAGCTGGCACACACACAATTAAGTTTAGTATATTCGATAGAGACCTAGTTGACCTCAGTCCTACGTCAAATCTATAGGATATATTATTCCAATGCGCAGAGCCTATTGGAAATATAGGAACTACACTACAGGACAACATGGATCTGTCTCAGTTAACCCTTTTAGTATTGAAGCTAACCACAGAAATGCAGGAAGTAAGGTAGAAAAACCAGGCCCTTAGACAAGAGCTGGATAGAACACGAACAGAATTTACTAATTGGAGAGACCCACAACCAGGAGAAACTGAACCTATCATTACTCCCGGTAAATTTGGTCCCTTGTCTTTTTTTCCCCTAGTACATAAGGCCCTAACACTGATCAGAACCTGCAAGTCACCGTGGTAACTCGAACCCTAGTTCCCTTGGCAAACCCGGAACGATTTACTGGTGGTAGTAGTCATTTTACTACTTTTATGAGCCAATGCCAGTTACATTTTTTATGTAAACCGCAGGTTTTTTCCGACACTTCCAAGATCGCTTTCATCATCTCTTATTTAGGAGGTGTAGCGGCCACCTGGGCTAGCCTTTGGTTGACACAAATGATACTTTATTGCACAATCTAGCTGCCTTTTAAACAGCTATGTCCAGTTTATTTGCGAAACAAGTTTTTATTCAAACATCTGATAACTGTCGGGTGTCCCCACAAGTACCTTATTCTTGTGGTGAGTCCTCACAGAGACGACACAAGCTAATGTCCCCACACACACCCTGTCCTGATGTGATTACAGAGCCAACCAGAATAAGGGTGTGAGTGATGATGATAGCCAAAAAGGGGCCTGGGACTGGAAGGCTGATGAGTAGGGTAATGGAGCGTTCCTCTGGTGGGTGGTTCCGGGATAACAGCTGGACAGGGAAAGGGAACACAAGTCAGCGGTATTCTCTGATGTGACAATCACATCTGTCATACACTCATATGGAACCCAGCTTACCGCCTCCTTATCTGGCCTTGCTGCCATCATGGAAATAATATAAAGGATAATATAAGCGCTCCTGCGCTGTCACTGTAAATGTCCCAAAGCGCAGCGGCGCTGCTATGCCGAAAGTCTGGTTCTCCTGGGTGAACCAAAGGAAAGTAAAACGCTCCTGCGCAAACCAAGGAAATATAATGCGCTTCTGCGCTTCCACTGTAAAAGTCTCAAAAGCGCAACGGCGTGGCTGTGCCAAAAGTCAAGTGCTCCTGTGCATCAAAAGGATAACCAAAGCGCTCCTGCGCAGTCAAGGAAAGGTCGTTAACAGTTGTTAACGTGTGGTAGTTCATGAGGTTTCACCGAACCTCTTTATGTCTGGAACGGTGCTCCGATACTGAAGCATGCCGAGAAAGTACACAAAGCGCTTTCTCTGAGGGAATCGCCGATGATAAGCGTCCATCCCCGGAAGCGCTGGTGACGTGTACGGACTTCCGGTCGTTGACTGAACCGCTAACTCATTGCGGCCGGAAGTGTGTTTTCTGGAACCGATTCAAACGTCAGTTTCATTCACACGGACAATACGTGGGGAGACGTCCGCATCATTCACACGGACAACAGGTGAGCGGGGACCATAGGGAAGAATAGGAACCATGACACAGACAATACTTGGGGAGACGTCCGCATCATTCACACGGACAACAGGTGAGCGGGGACCATAGGGAAGACTAGGAACCATGCCACTTATGAGTTTTTAAATCTACGCCAGGGGTCCAAGAATCTTTTAACCTATGTAACCAATTTCAACAGATTGTTATCAGAAACACACTGGCCGGAGGAGAAAAGAATATCTTTATTCCATCAGGTCTTAGAGATGAATTAAAAGATTCTTTGGCACACATTGTTAATTTGCCTGAGGACTACGCAGAATTTTTAGATCTAGTGGTTACGTTAGATCACAGATTGGGAGAGCGAAAGAGTGAAAAACCCAGAAGTGATTTAAGAACTTGGCATTTTAGAGTTGGGAAAAAAGTAACAGAAGAAAAGAACACACATGTGGAACCAATGCAGATTGGTGGTCTGAAAAGACCACTTTCAACAGAAGAAAAAGAACGCAGGCGAAAGGGCAATTTGTGTCTTCATTGTGGCAAGGCAGGTCACTTTGCTCAGGATTATCCAGTTTAAAACTAACAAAAAGAAAGCTATTGCAATAACAGACAAACCATTGAGCGAGTCGGAAAACTAGATTTCTCAGAGAAAAAAGAGATTGTTTCTTTGAGAACAACTTCAGTACAGATCTCACAGTATGCCACTAATATTGTTAATCGTACTCCGAAGCACTTTACAATTAGGGTAACCTTTATTATAACAATTCAAGAAAGACACAGCTTGGCTTTTCTGATTGATTCTTGGGCTACTGGCAATTTTTTAATATTTGGAATTAGCCAGTAAATTAGGAATAACTCGAGCTGCAAAATCTGAACCAGGACCAGTCAGAGCTTTAGACGGCTCAGCTTTAGCCTCTGGATTAATTAAGTTTCATATCAAACCTTTGACCATAGTTGGAGAACATGGGCACACTGAAGAAACTGTTTTTGATCTAATTGATACACCCACTTTTGGTGTCATACTAGGAGTTCCTTGGTCAGAACTACATAATCTGAAAATAGATTGGATTAAAAGAACTGTCACTTTAGACTCCTCCTATTGCAGAAATGTTTGTTATTCAGAAACTCAAGATCCCATAATTCCATTATTTTGTTCTGCCTTACAACAAGATTCTCCACAGTTACCCACCGAATTTCAAGACTATGCTGATGTATTTGATCCTGTCCGAGCAACTAAATTACCACCACACAGAGTGTACGACTGCAGGATAGACTTGATCCCTGGTACAGTCTTACCCTGTAGTAAGATATACGCCTTACCTGAGCCTGAAAACCAATATTTGAGAACATACTTAAACAAACTGTTAGAGATTGGTTTTATAAGACACTCTACGTCACCAGTCTCTTCTCCACTTTTCTTTGGAGCTAAAAAATCTGGCGATCTGAGGGCGTGCATAGATTACCGCGCAGTTAACAAGGCAACGATTAAAAATCGTTATCCATTACCTCTTAGCTCAGTCTTGCTAAATCAAATCAAAGGATCAAGTATTTATACTAAATTGGGTTTACGTAGTGCGTATCACCATGTTCGTATTAAGGAGGGAGACGAATGGAAGACCACCTTTCGCACGAAATATGGTCTATTCGAATATACAGTAATGCCATTTGGTCTCTGTAACGCCCCGGCAGCATTTCAGTATTTCATCAATGAAGTCCTACATGATTTACTTGATATCTGTGTCATCGTATATATTGATGACATACTGGCCTTCTCTAAGACTGAGGAAGAGCATACTACACATGTTCGCTCAGTTCTACAAAGATTAAGAGACAATTCTTTTTATGTAGAACTTGAAAAGTGTGTATTTAACACAAATAAGGTCAAATGTTTAGGTTATTGGCTTTCTCCCGAAAGAATAATTATGGACCCAAAACATGTTGAAGTAATTTTAAATTGGCCCACTCCCTCTTCTGTAAAAGACACGCAGCGAGTATTAGGTTTTGCCAATTCTGATAGTAGCTTCATATCTAAATTGTCTGAGATAGTGACACCTATCACTCTATTACTTCGAAAGGGTGAGAAAGTTCAATGGAACCCAGACGCTGAAAAAGCTTTTTTTAAATTGAAGCAAGCTCTTACATCAGTACCTTTTTTGATTCATCCAGACGCTGATAAATCATTCTTTGTCGAGGCTGAGCTTCCCAAACTGCATTGGGAGGCGTGTTAATGCAAAACTATGCTGCAACTGGACATTTACAGCCAATTGCCTTCTACTCGCGCACACTGTTACCAGCTGAACAGAATTATACCATTGCAGAACGCAAGTTGTTGCCAATTAAAGCAGTCTTTCTTGAATGGAGACACCATTTATTGGGTGCAAAGCATACAATTACCATATTTTCAGACCATAAATATCTCCAGTTTTTCACCACAGTTAAGGCACTCACTCCCAGACAGATGCGCTGGTTAATTTTTTTGGGGAATTCGATTTTGTCATAACATACTGCCCTGGACAAAAGCAACTCCTGTCTGATGCTTTGTCTAGATTAGTTTGTGAAAAGCATGTTAGCGAAACAAAGAATTCATAAAGTATAATTCCTTCTGAAAAAATAGTTGCAGTCACACAAGCGGTCACCTTTTTAGGCCAAGTTAAATTGAGTGTTCAGACGTTAAATGAACAGCAATGGCTAGCTCAGAAACAAAACACCATATTTGAGAGTTACTTCTTCCAAAAGGATAAACTGTTTATCCCTCAAGAAAACTTGCAACAACAGATATTACGAATCATGATATTAGTACAGCAGGACATCCAGGGGTCAATAAAACTTTAGTTATGTCAGCGGCATTTCTGGTGGAAAAACATCAGACAGGACGTCCAACAATATATAAAAGCCTGCCAGTGTGCGCACGACAAAAGTCCTCCCATTCATCCCCTAAAGGTCTTCTACAACCATTGCCCATACCTCCTCTTCCCTGGCATACTATCAGTTTGGACTTCATCACAGATTTGCCTAAATCCCATAACTTCACTGCAATTTTAGTAGCTTTGGATCTTTTGTCTAAAATGGGGCACTTTATTCCCTTACAAAAACTACCAACAGCTACAGAATTTAGTGAAGTGTTCTTAAACCATATTGTAAAACTACATGGCCTTCCCAGTAAAATAATTTCCGACAGGGGCCCTCAATTTGTTTCAAAATTCTGGAGTCAGTTGTGCAAACATTTAGGAATTGAAATAGCATTATCCTCCGCTTTTTACCCACAGACTGACGGCCAGACAGAAAAAGTTAATCAATACCTTGAACAAAGTCTACGTTGCCTAACCTCCATCATATCATCTCATTGGGATGAGATCCTAACACTGGCAGAGTTTTCATACAACAATAGCTATCATGCAGCTTTTGGCTGTTCCCCTTTCTTTTTTATAACTGGCTTACATCCACGATCTATTCCTGCCATCCTTCCAGATTTATGCCTGCTGTGAGAATTTCAAGAACAAGCCAAGCGTAGTTTAGCCAAAAATAAACAAAATGGTCAAATTATCAGTCGATAAACACAAAACAACAGCACCACCCTATAAAGTAGGGGACCTTGTCTGGTTATCAACCAGAAATATCCAGATTGAAGGCCCCAAGAAACTAAAACCTAGGTTCATTGGCCCCTTTCCCATAAATAACATTTTGAATCCAGTTTCAATGAGATTAACTTTGCCCTCGGAATATGCCATCCACCCAGTTTTTCATGTATCTCTGCTCAAACCACATGATCCGTTGTAGTGACTGAGGTATTGGTGCTTTTTTGGCTCAGTTATGACCGTTGCCCACCACCATCTCATTATATGCTGTTGTCATTCGAACATGTATGGTGTTTGTCCATTCCCGACCTTTATTTCACCTATTTGGTAGGGCTTGCCTATAGACTTTGACAGCTTTATGTCCCCTTATATGCTGCTTTTTGCTCTTTTTCTGGCCTAAAGGCCTATGCTCGAGCGATGCCATGTTCTTTTCTGACACCATCCTGCTAAGCCTCTTTAGGTGAAAGGCAATGTTTTAGTTTCAATGTGTTGTTCGCTAGTAGTGAATCAGCAAAGATCGGTTCTTATCGGAGAGGCGGGGATCGAGGGTTCAGCCCTGGTCTGGCTTTCGTCCTTCCTGAGGGACCGCACCCAGGCGGTCCGGCTGGGAGACTTTTCGACCACCCAACTCAAAGTCACTTGTGGTGTTCCTCAGGGTTCTTCTCTTTCCCCTCTTTTGTTTAATCTCTATATCTATCCTTTGATCTTTGCACTTCAGCAACTGGAGGTCACTGTTTTCAACTATGCAGATGACCTCCAGCTTATCTTTAATCTGTCTTCTTCCCCTCACTCTATTTCTAATTTTCAGTCTACTATGATTTTTATCAGGGACTGGATGAACCACAACCATCTGAAGTTGAACCCTGATAAAACAGAATTGGTCCTTACGGGTGGTTCCTCCAGTCCCTGGAACTCTTCCTTCTGGCCTTCTTCTTTAGGATCCCCCCCACACCTTCTTTCTCAGTTAAGACTTTGGGAATTAAACTTAATAATCATCTCAACCTTCACTCACAAATTAGTTCTGTCGTTTCTCCTTGTTTTCTTGTTCTTCGAACTATTCGCTCTGTTTCTCGTTTCTTCTCTCCCCTTGCACTTAAGTTAATCATGTCCGCACTGGTTGTCTCCCGGCTGGACTACGCCAATGCCCTTTACAACGGCATCCCAGCGTATTGCCTGCGTAAGCTCCAGCTGGTTCAAAACCAGGCGGCCAGATTGGTGTATGGCCTCCCCCGTTCCCATCATTCTACTCCCTTACTAAAGCCACTGCATTGGCTACCTGTCAGGGAGCGATCCCTGTTCAAAACCGGTTGCATGGTTTTTCAGGCGCGCCAGGGGACTGCCCCTGCTTTTATCTCTTCTTTGCTAAAAGAGTACATCCCTGCCCGTGAGCTTCGCTCATCCTCACAATCTCTCCTTCAGGTCCCCCGGTACAGACGCAAGAAATGGGGCGGAGTCAACTTCTCAGTCCTAGCACCATCTTTTTGGAACTCCCTCCCCGATCACTTGCGTCTGGCTAAACACTACTCCCCTTTTCGTAAAGATCTTAAGACCTTTCTTTTCACCCAGGCCTTTTCTTAATGGGCTCTGACCCTAATTTTCTTTTTTCCATTCGTTTTTTGTTCTGCTACTAAATTTGCCTCGACAGCGCCAAGAAACCGCATGGTGAATGCTGCGCTATACAAATATTTTAAATTCAAATTCAGGAATGTGCTCTCTTCGCGCTGGAGCCATAACAAACGCTTGGCCAGCTGCTGTTGTGTGCCAGGTACGGAAAGTACAGGAATCTCATGAGAACGGTAAGCGGGATCTTCTAGAAGCTTCGAGAGAGAGCTACATTCTATATTAGTGAAAGCGGGTCCAAGTGAGGGTGAGATGATTGTCTGGTGGTTTTGGCGGTCTGGTAAAGCATCACGGTGCAGCCGTGCAGTAGTGTTTGTGGAACAGAGAGTCCTGACCCAACCGAAGAGGGAAAGAGAGATGGACCTGTCTTCAGATTGCAGATGTCTAATAATATGGTGAGGTGTTCCATGTATGACTAATTTGATCTAATTATTCCTTTATTTTCAGGTTCTATATGTGTGTATGTATATTAATAAGTCATTTATTTCTATGTCCTTTCATCAATGTGCAATAAAATACCCCAATTTGCATTAATTCCATTTGTTTGTTGTCACTAAGAAGGAGTGTGGGTTCATCTTAACCAGGTGCTGTCGTATAGAAGGATGGGTGATTCCCTTCTTACAGGTAACTGATGATGGGTAGGTGTGCTGCTCATGAATAGGGATGACTACATGGGAGAATATATAATTTGTCCTTATTCTCTGTGGAGGAAGGTCGGGCCCCTCTGTTACCAAGTGCTTACAGAGGAATGTGCTAGTTCCCCTCTAGTGAGTAATTGTAGATACGGAAGGGAAATCGGCTCCTAAGCAGGAATACCTAAATTGCTGGTAGACCAACCCAACATAGCGTAAGAGGTATGTACTGAGTTTTACCGGAAAGCGTTGCTGATTCGCACCAGGGTGCATTGCTCGTGTAAGTGCGCGTTGAACGTCGGAAGACGTTGCTGACTTGATTTGATATTTGATTTGTCGGAAGACGTTGCTGATTTCATATTGATTCATCGGAAGACGTTGCTGATTTCATATTGATTTGTCGAAAGACGTTGTTGATTTGATATTGATTCGCACCAGGGTGCGTTGCTCGCGTAAGTGTGCGTTGATCGTCGGAAGAGGTTGCTGACCTGATTTGATATTTGATTCTGATTCGTCGGAGGACGTTGCTATACATACCCTCTGAGCTATGATCTATAGTATCTTTAGTTATTTATGTTATTCCTTTCTCAGATAGGTAGTCTGAATGTGGTGTTTTGTTGTTAGGCATTCTGTGAAGGGACTGTGATGAGTAATTACTTTATAGCTTACTAGCTGAAACACCAGAAAAGTAGGAAAATATCAGTTATTACATCCGTCCAAACGAAAAGATAACCCTCCTCCACCTGTTCTAGTTGGAGACAATATTGCTTATGAAGAAAATCGCATTATAGATGCAAAACGGGTTTGATTGGGTTCTTTTGGAAAATATAAAGGTCGGAAAAAGAGAGTTAATCAGGCACTACATAGTTTAGTCTTAAATAATGCTCTCTCAGATGTATGGGGGAAAAAGAGATTGGATAACAAAGGTTTTACATATTACTCAGCCCCACATCGAACATGTGCAAGAATGGATTATTTTTTTGTTTCAAGTACTACCATATCGAACTCAAATATTGAAAGGCTGCCACGGATCCTTAGCGATCATAATCCCTTAGTACTTACAATGGTAACAAAAACAAGTGCTAGACAATATACAAATTGGACTTTTGAAAGAGGGCTGTTAAAAGAGGATAAATATATAGAACATATGAATAAATGGATTAGCGACTTTTTTTTCTTTAATAGGGATACTGCGGAATTGGGGGTGGTCTGGGATACTTTTAAAGCAGGGGTTCGGGGGGAAACGAAGAGCTATAATTCTTATAAAAGAAAACAGATGCAGCTGAGGAATTTAGAGCTATCCGAGAAGGTACTCAAGGCAGAGGAGAATCTAGAAAAATGTGCTTTGACTGGGAGTCAAATGGATAAGGCTCTGACAGAACTAGTGAAAGCAAAAGGCGAGGCAGAGAGCGATATAGCTAGCAAAGCAGCGAAAATTTACAATACCAAAAGGGAGAAGTGTTACGAATTGAGTGAGTCAGTAGGGAGAATCTTGGCTACCCGGACAAGGCAACAAGAAGCGGTGGGAATAGTGAGAGAAATTAGGGATACATCAGGTAGGGGGCATACAGAGTCGAATGAAATAAGGGAAGTATTTAGGACTTTTTATGAGAAGTTATATGATGATGAATTAGCAGGCCGAGATATTTGAAGAGATAAAGAGGATATGAAGGAGTATCTTCAAGAGATCCCGGTAGATATATTGGAGGAGGACGACGCAGATGGTCTAGAGGGAGTCTTGCAGACAGAAGAAATTAAGGAGGCAGTATGGAAACTTCCCTCAGGTAAAGCAGCAGGCCCTGACCAAATACCTATAGAGTTTTATAAAGTGTTTTGGGATATGTTGGAAGAAGAGCTAATAAAGGTCATGCAACTGGCACAGTTGGGTATATCAGCACCCAAGTCATGGGGAAGTGCTGAGGTGATAGTAATACTAAAAAAAGGGAAAAATCCGGAGGAACCAGGATCTTACAGACCTATCACTTTAATGAATGCAGACGTGAAAGTGTTCTCCAAGGCATTGGCATCAAGACTCGCCAGAGTAATCCACAAAATAGTTAGTAGTGCTCAACATGGTTTTATACCGGGAAGAGGGACCACTCACCACATACGTAAAGTAATAACTTTATTTGATGTTACAACAGTCACAGGAGACCCGATGGCAGTAATGTTACTCGATGCAGAAAAAGGATTTGATCGGGTCTCCTGGGATTATCTTTGGTATGCTTTAGAAAGAACAGGCATTAAACAAGGATATCTTAAAGCAGTACAGACTTTATATTTAAATCCGGTAGCAACTTTACGTGTGAATGGTGGGAATACGGGGCAATTTCGAATAAAAAGGGGTTCTAGACAGGGGTGCCCTTGTTCACCGCTTTTGTTTGCTATATATATGGACCCTCTAATCCGTAGAATAGAGGCGTCTGAGATGATTATACCTCTAACAACAATTATCGGGCATTGTAAAATCTTAGCCTATGCAGACGATATTGCTGTAATCACTCCAAATCCTACTGAATCTATAGAATATCTGGAAATTGAGGCGATGAAATTTGGAAAGATATCGGGTTATAAATTAAATACATCAAAAACGCAGATAATTAAAAACTCTTTTACTCCCTGCATAGATAATCGAGTGACGCAGGTAGGCACATATTTAGGGGTTATTATCTTGGCAGACTTGGACTTGTTAGTAGAGAAGAATATTACCCCCTTAATTAAGAAAGTTGAGAAAGACCTGGACAGGTGGGATAACTTGCACATGTCAATTGTGGGGCGGACGAATATAATAAAAATGCTGGTTCTCCCAAAATTCTTATATTTATTTAGAGTTATACCTTTGTTATTTGATGTCAAAATATTTAAAAAATTAGAGTGGATAATTAATAAATTCATCTGGGCAAAGGGGAAAACGAGAAGAGCCCTCAGATTTATGACACTTCAGAGAGAGAGGGGAGGCTCGGGAGTACCAGAATTAAAACTCTATTATTGGGCAGCAGCTCTCCAAAATATGATTGGCTTGCTGGGAGGGGCAGAGTCAGAAGGTTGGAGCAAATTTGGAACATTGGCAATTTATGGACTAACTTTGGGAATAGAAGTGCAGAATGTGTTTTTGAAGTTTACAGAGGCTAGTTACTACAAGAGGACAAAGTTTAAGACGCTCATAGCAGCATGTACAATTTGGAAAAGTTTTGTTAAAAGAATAGGCTTGGGGAAATATAATGTGTATAGCAGATTTTCACATAACCCAAATCTTCCACAAGAGATTTTCACGGGTTCCACATTTACTGAGTAGGAAAACAAGGGAATTAGAAGCATAGGGGATGTAATGGGGGATCAGGGGGTTTTTCAATTCTCAGAATTACAGGCTGGATTTAAGCTAGATACCAGGCAATTTTTTAAATACCTACAAATTAGGAGTTTCCTTTTGAATAAAAAGGGAGGTGCTTTGGGTTTTAGGCGCGAACCTATTATGGAACTTGTTCAAATAGGGGAAGATTGTACTATCAAGAGGTTTTATGCTGAATTGATAAAATCAAAACAGGATGATTACGAAAAATGGAACGAAAAATGGAAAGACAATCTTAATATCAGCGGGGAAAGCTTTGGTATCTCTTTAGAAAAGGGATATTCTTTGTTATGCTCAGCAACTTTGCAGGCGCAACATTATAAAACGTTGTATCATTTATACTATACCCCTGCAAAAATAGCACAATGGGGAGGTACTGTGGGTATTAAGTGTTATAGGTGTGGAAGTCTGGAAGCTGATTTAAAACATGTATTTGCAACGTGCCCTCATTTATATTCACTAAAAAAAGATATTGAAGGTTTCATAAATAATATTTTAGGAACCGAAATTGTGTTAACTCCCGGAACTATACTATTAGGAGTAAATCTGGAGGACAAACAATTATCGAGCGGAAGGGAATTTTTATTTGTAGCATTATCAGTTATGAGATTATGTATAGCCTCGGCATTGATTGACCCTATACCACCCACCTTTCATAATTGGTTGGCCAAATTAATAACAACATATAATGTGGAGAAAGATATCTATGCACGGAAAGGAAAAAGGGGAAGGAAGCTGGGTAAGCTAATATGGGATCCTATTACGCGATGGAAGGAGGGTGAAATAGAATAAAACCTAGATGTGAGTAAAATTCGGGTGATTTAGGACAACATATAAGGTATTAATTGCTATGAGGGTAATATTCTGAGAGATACAAGTGATTATATGGAAATATTACAGAATGGAAACTTGCTTGATTAGTTTTATGTTTTAGAAGCTGGATTTTTTTTCAATTGGGTGATGCTCCTTTTATTATTGTTGTTGCTTTATTTGCTTTTTCTCTCAAAGTGATGTATTTTGTTAGTAATATTGCCGTGTCCTGTATGTAATAGTAAAAACTTTCAATAAAAAGATTTAAAAAAAAAAAAATAGATGCAAAATGTATACATGGTTAATTACAGTATTTAATTGACTGGAAGGATTATGATGCATCAGAAAGATCCTGGAAACAGAAACACATGTACATACTCCAAGATTGGTCAGATCTTTCCATGCCTTGCATCCGGAAAAACCCTGTCACATACGAAGACCTTGGGGGGGGGGGGCGGGAGGCATTTCCTGCATGTGTAAACGGTCTTGGCATGTACACGTGAATTACTTGGGAAAGATCTAAGGCCCAAATCACCTTCACATGCACACGTGAGAAAACCTGAGACCCAAAGCTATTTAAACCCCACCCACTTGGTTCCCGATGCTTCGCTTCGTGCCTAAACACTCACCTGACTCCGGACCTTGGTGGCAGATCATCCGAAGCTCTTTAGCGCTCCACCCTGCTTCCTTCCCTGTCTTCACTCAGTGTCTTCGGATGTGTTCTTGCTCCCCGGAGCACATTTCAGACGTTCCTTCCTGTTTCTGAATTTCCGGCTCCAAATCCTCTCCCGGCACTGTTTCTGATTTCCTGCAAAAGAGAAAAGAAAAAAGAATCAACAAAGGGTTGTCAAGCAACACCTCGCTCTGAATGGTAAAGCGTTAGCATGCTTGAACACATACCAGTAAGAATTTAAACTTAATGAAAGCTGTGGCAGACCTCTTGACCTTCTATAAATCAAGAGAACGTTTTGAAACTCTTCCTGAAACAATCCAAGGACTTTAAGGACATTGAGTAAGTGAAGAATGTTAAAGTAAAACAGACATTTGTGTAAATACCTTTAGTCTGATTAGAAGACTGAAAGGGAACAGAGAGCTCGATTGTTATTATTATTTATATATATTTAGTGTGAAATTACGGAGCAAAATATTGTAAAGGAAATCAGTAACTCTTGTGTTAATTTGAGCAATCACAGATTATTAGTGCATCTGTAGTGTTTTTTTGTTTATTCTTTCTTTTAGTTTCAGGAATCCTTTTGAGAAAAGGTCAAGGGTAATTCAGGTATACCTAATTAAGAGTTCCAAAGCAGATGTTTGACCTAAAGAAGTGATTTAGGGTGTTCAGATTAATCGGGTACATTTATCAGATTATACACGAGCTGAAAACTGAATCCCAGTAACACTTTGCCTTTCTCAAGAGACATTCTACACGACTGAATTGTCAAGTCGGTCTACAAGAATCCAGTGTGTCTTCTCTTTTCTCTCATACCTATTCCCCCTTCCCCCGGGGCTCGATCAGGGCGGCAAGTGAATCCTATCCTTGCCTCTCTGGTGGAGTTCAGAGGGAGTTGGGTAATAGCAGCATCAAGGAAGGAACAAACCGGAGTACAGGTGGGTGAATTCGTGACACCATGGGCCCCAGTGTCTACCACCTCCAAGGGGCTTTGTACTCGTTGGGAGGGGGGCCGCGCAGCCCCAATTCTAGAGCCCTTGATGGCCTGGGAACTATCACCCCCTAGGGCCAGATGCAATGTCTCCCGCCATGCCATAGCAAACTCTGCTTTGCTTCTTGGAAGCAAGAGCAGGAAACCTGCTCTCGCTTCCAAGAAGCAAAGCAGAATTGCTTTTGGGCAAGGGGAGCTTCATTTTAGCAGCTCCCCTTGCCCAAAAGCAATTATGGCTCCCGCAGGAGGTGAGGAGCCGGCAGGGACCATGGGGGCATTGGGGCTCCCCCCAAATTGAGGGTCGGCACCCGGGGATAGGGTCCCTGGGGCCAGAAATGGCAAGGGAGGGTGGCCACAAAGCCCCCACCCCTTTAGTTTATTGATTATTTTTTGTTTAATGGAAGGGCAGCCCTGGGGGATGTGGTCCCCGGGGCTAGAGTTGGCTCAGGGGAGTGAGGCCACGCTGCCCCCCCCCCCAACCCCCCGGCAAAATGTTGTAACACAAGGCCAGGTCCTGGGGGATTGGGTCCCCGGGGTCAGGAGTGACCCAGGGGCATGGGGACCCCTCCCTGCAGAAAAAGAAATAACACAAGACCAGGCCCTGGGGGATGGGGTCGCCGGGGCCCCCTTCCTGTTTTTTTTTTAAATCTCAGGCCCTGGGAGATGAGATCCCCAGGGCTCAAAAAATGTTAAGAGATGGCGGGCCACACAGCCCCCTCCTAAAAAACGAAAAAGAAAACCGAAGCTGGATCTCGCCGTAGGCTCGCCCCGTCCCTGTACCACTTGAAAACACGACTTCTGGCACGTTTTGGGTTGGTGGATGAAGTCCCCTTGCATCTTATGGGTCCTTAGGGGCCAACTAGCCCACCAGGTACCTCCTGATTGATCTAAGAGGGGGGTTCTACCCGAGGAATCCACATGGGACCTGGGTGCTATATGGTGTAGGAAAGAAGGGTCCCAGTAGAGCTATTATACATTTGCTTGCATTTATTATAGAAAAATCAGATGTAATGACATACAATGTCAGTTAATCACAATGCATGATCCATATCATTTGGTCACATAAAAGTGCCCCAAGAAAGGAAAATGGAGTGGGATAGCGTGATGCTGTGAAGGAAAAAGGACAGTGAGGGAGTAAAGTTCGTGACAACTTATATATTGCAATATTAATTTTGAATGCAATACAGTTTCATGGCTTCAGATCCCTGAGCCAAAGAAATTGGGGGATTATAACATATCCCAAAGGTTTAAACTATTTCTGTTGACACCGAAGAGTTCAGAATAATGGGGTAGTGTCAACCGAACAGAACATAGAAGTAGCCGTCGACGTTTTGACCCCACGCTACACTTGTAGGCGTTTGTCTAGCCTTACATCGGGGTCTTCATCAGGACAGGGTAGTCAACAAAGGAGCACTACAGTATCTGCTCAGTCCGAGCAAGTGGCAGGATTATATCCTCATTATTCACATCGGGTGATTAAGCTGAATCTCTATTATCACCCAAGGTTAGCAGTGACGGCGGTGCGTCACTAAGGATCGCCTCCGATGTGCCGTGTCTCTTGTGTCACAATACACGGAGTTTGAGAAAGAGACCTCTGCCGGTTTCAGCGAATGAGCGTGGCTCGTTGAAGAGATATGAAATCACGTGACATGGACCCACTTAATCTAGATAGCCCATGAAGGTCGGAGTGTCCTTAACACAAAACTCGGCGGGGCGTCATAGCGATCGCTTCAGAATTGCCGCATCTTGGTAACACGGTCACGGAGCTCTCAGTAGCAGCCTTCCCGCGTTTCCTTTCTTGGGGCACTTTTATTTGACCAAATGATATGGATCATGCATTGTGATTAACTGACATTGTATGTCATTACATCTGATTTTTCTATAATAAATGCAAGCAAATGTATAATAGCTCTACTGGGACCCTTCTTTCCTACACCACCAGGTACCTCCAGCAAGCACCACACAGTGGGATTGCTGAGGGGTGAACCGAGGCCACTCCCTTTTTTACACCACTTTGCAAACGTGCCTTGTGACGCATTCCTGATGGGGCAATGAGGTCCTGTTGTGTCCTGAGGCCCTCAGGACTAAAGTGAACTTCATCCCCTGAGCAGCAGTGCGCCAGGAGTCGTGTTTGCAGAATGGTGTAAAAAGGTGGCGTGGCCTTTGAACACTCTCAGCAATCCAGCTGTATGGGGCTTACTGGAGGTAACAGGAGGGCTAGTTGGCCCTGAGGGACAGGACACTATCGCAATTAAAACTCACATGTTTTGGGGGGGGCGTGGCTAGCAGCCAAGCATGGCGGTAGCGTAAAGTGAGAGCTCCCTGAGGCATTACGGCCTTTTCTAAAATCCGACACTCTAATCCGTCACATTCCCCACCCGAAGGAGCGGAAACCAGGTCCGGTACCAGAGCGGCACCATCCGAGCCAACCCAGAAGAAAATCGGGGGCTGTAAACTGCCTCATGGAACACTGGCGAAATTGGGCCTGCCGCTGGAGTGAAGCACCGGCCTCGAGTGAAGGCCCAATCCCGGCAGAAGTGAGGTCTGGCCGGCGTGAACTCGAGGAGACCTACCCTGACCGGGCTGGAGCGGAAGACACTCCCTAACAAAAGGATACAGCAGGGGCTTCCGCGGCGCCGCTGAGGCAGAGACAATCGGGGACGCCTGCCGGGGTCCTGGGGATACCACCGAGGGCGTAAATCTGCCGCAAAGATCGAAAGTGAAACTGGGCCGACGGCGACGACTTGGCCCCGGCCTGGAGTGCTTAGGGTGCCCCAGCGAAGGTGAGACCTGACCGGCGTGAGTGAAGCGAGAGGAGTGCTTGCAAGCAGGGAGAGGAGAAGACCCTGCGGCACCATCGGCAACGGCGCAAGTGAAAGCACATAGCGTCGGCCATCGGCGGTGCTTACGGGACCCCCGGGGTCCCGCCGGGAATGCAGGTGGCAATAGGAGAGCATCCGGGGGACAGACGACTATCGCTACAGCCCCCCAAAACAATAAGCAACCCAGGCCCAAAAGAGGAGCGAAAAAGGGTGTCCCGGGCGGGGGAGACTCCAGTCGGACTCCAGTCGGACAATTCAGAAAAGCGCGAGTAGCAGAATTACTAAACCGGCAGTTACATACGCGGCGTACTCCCTAAAGACTAAAGGACCAGGAATAAGTAGGTGCGGGCAAAACGGCAGGGGGCAAATCGGGGTTGACACCACCCAACACCTCATCGGTGAATTGCCTCAACACCACACAGTAGGCACAGGCAAGGAGCGGCAGTACAAGCCACAAACACCCCTGCCGGGCAGGCGGATTAACAGCCGGATAAGGCTCACATTGTGCGCATAACAGACATCCTGCACGATCAGTGTGGGGGGAGAGACAAAGTGGCGGACAAGCTGCTGGCAATTCCTCGGAGCACAAAACGGACACGGTGTACTGGATACCCCTGCCGAAAAAAGCCAATGTGACCAGAGGGGGAAACGCTACGAGCCGCACAAGATCGCTGGGACCACGCCGCGCCGCTGCTCCCTGGCCCACAAAATAGACGTGACGATACTTGCAGTGCAGTGGCGACAGTACTGGCCGGAACTGGGGCCAGTGTCTACAGGCTTCGGGCCATGGCGGGCAAGGGACCCAGAAGTGGGTCAACACAGGCCAGACTGGATAAATTTGCCTATAGCCAACACGGCCAAGCGCAAGTAAATGGGCGCAATTCCACGGGCTCTAGTCAAGACACAGACGGGGCCAAGAAAGTGACGCTGGAAGACATAATGAAGACCCTCTCTGATGTGCAAACGACAGTGGGCTCCATTTCCACCAAAGTTACTCTACTGCGAGCAGACTTTCAAAAAATAACGAGAGGGTGTCACAGGTAGAGGTGGTTACGAAATCTCTCGTAGAGGACACTTCAGAATTGCAAATAGCTATGGAACGCATGGAGAAAGTCACCAGGCTACTGAAAGACAAGCTGGACGACCAAGAAGGGCGTTCCCGAAGAAATAATATACGCATCCTTGGTATTCCGGAGACAGAAGGGAAAAGAGCAGTGGATCTCTACGGCGAAGATCTCATCAAAACTAAATTGCAGCCTAAAGGACTATCGCACTTCTTTTCGGTGGAAAGGGCACATAGAGTACCTGGCGAGGCACCAAAACCAGGTGCAGCACCGCGGCCTGTTTTGGCTAGACTTTTCAACTTTAGAGACAGGGATGCGATCTTGCAGGCAGCGAGAGTGTCGCCACCCGTTAAGCTCCAAAACTCAACACTAGCATTTTTCCCGGACTACACAGCGGAAGTGGCCAGACGCCGGAAAACATTTAATGAGGTGAAAAAGGCACTGAGAGAGAAAGAACTGCCATACTCAATGCTGTTCCCTGCCAAATTGCGAATAGTAGCCGATGGGAAGACGTGGTTCTTTGATAAGCCGGAAGTGGCGCAAGACTGGCTTGACGGCTGGAGACAGGTAGGACAGCCTCGCCGTTCACACAGGGGTCGGCAAAACCATCGTAATGGCAAACACACGTATACGCAGACCGAAAATTTGACGAGTCAAGGTGGAATATCAGAAGCAGAATCCAACATTGACCAGAATCCGCCTGACTCTGGACAACCGGCCCCTGTCCGAAGACTGGATGACTATGGGACAGACTGAATGCAATGCACTGGAACCTAGACTTGGTGAAGCGGAGTAGGGTGGGCAGAGCCGGTGCCTGTAGGAGACTCACCAACCCCACGAGCAAGTAAGATAGTTAGGGATGGGTTAAAGCACTCTGCGAAGTTGGGGAAGCGGGCGGGGGTAAGTCCGTGGAGCAGGGGAGCAGGGAGGGGGGATGGAGTGGAAGTTTTGAAGTTAATGTTAGTATTGATGGTCATCACTCACGCCACATGGTACACGAACGCACCGAGTAACGAGCTATTCCTACACCTCAACATAGAACGCTACATATACACTGAGGCCTGTAACATGGCAGCTAGAACACTACCCAGACAATCCAATGGGCCAACAGTTACACGCTGCACCCACTGAGGGCGCGCCTACAACAATTGAAGTACCCCACCTGCGCTTGCTTACTTGGAACGTCAGAGGATTGGGAGATAAAATAAAGAGGGGATTGGTTCTGCAAGCAATTAAATGCCAAGGCCCCAACCTAGTATAACTTCAAGAGACACACCTCACGGGGACAGCATGTAAGGCGCTTGATAGACGCGGATATGTGATGGCAGTACATGCCGAATTCACGACAGGCTCCCGAGGGTTGGGGATACTCATGAAAAAGACATCACCTTTTATGGTAGAACACCGCAAGACGGATGATCAGGGTTGTTTCGCAGCACTGCATGGACAATGAAAAGGGAAGCCCCTCAACGTGGTTTCCGTTTACATCCCCCCGGCACTCCACTCTGTTGCTTTGCCTGCCCTAGGTAAATTCCTTCTGGACCTCCCGGAGGGCGACACGATCATAGGAGGGGACCTCAATGCAATAGTAGACCCAACACTGGACACATTTCCCATTAGAGAACGCCCTCGGGGAACTGCAATGTTCCCTGGATTTCTAGAGGCAATGGGCATTGCAGACGTATGGCGACAGTTACACCCCACAGCGACACAATACACATATTATTCCGCTGCACACAATAGCCTATAGCCTGTCACGTATAGACTATTCCTTGTTCCAGGGGTTGGACTGGGGAAAATAGACAAAATAGACATCCTGCCCAGAGGCATATCTGATCATTCACCAATATCTCTGTCACTCACCACCAAAGAAAAGAAACGTGCTAGAATTTATCCACTATACCCGAACTACTTAAAAATCCCTAAGATCAGGAAGGAACTTAAATTAGTGACCACACACTATTTTGAGGAAAACGCGGGATCAGTGTCCTCTCCCTCGGTCTTGTGGGAAGCACACAAAACGGTCCTGCCGGGTGAAGCAATAGCAGCAATTACAGGGCACAAAAGAGAGTCACGGCGAGAGCTCACAGAGCTCGAGCTGACACTCCACAACGCGAACAATACCCACATGGCGGATCCCACACCGGAAACAGCGCACCTATTACAATTACGGCAGTAGCAGTACCAGGCCCACCTTAAAACGAAAGTCCAAGGCTATATCACAAGCACAGCACATAAAATATATGATGTAGGCCAGTGTTTCCCAAACTGTGGTCCGCGGACCCCCAGGGGTCCGTGACACATTCCCAGGGGGTCCGTAGGCAACAGTTTTAAAAGCACAGAAACATTTCTTGTATAATTAGCAGCTTTCCAGCAACAATAAAAGTGTCAAGAGAATGTCAGTGATTAATGTACCTGCTGGAGAGTGAGGAGAGTTTTGTTCAGTGGCAGCTTTGATGTAACTAATGTAGCACAGAGGGTTAATGTGCCTACTGCAAAGAACGTGTAACATGCATCTTAAAAAGCAGCATTTTATGTGCCTAGGCTCGTGGTTACTGCTTTTGTCACAGAGATTCCTTTATTACTGCGCACTTCATAAGTGACAATCGTAATCTAGCAGAGGGACCTATACACTGTCATCAAAGAGCTGCTTGCAAACTGCATGGTACCAGTTAGTAACGTATATTTTGTCCCAGTTATTCATTTATCTGATGCTGCTAAAAATATATATTTTGGTGGAAATACATTGTTAATGTTAAAGTCAATGCTAGGCACTGTGTTATGCTCTGAATCCTTAGTTTGTATTTTTCCAGACCAAGCACTCTTTAAACATTTTATATACACACTGATTTACATGTATGATTCAATGTCTCTATATGTGTGTGATGTAAAGAGCTCTGACATTCTACAATGGTATGAGCGATGCTACAAAACAAATGAAATACATGTGACAGAAGGGCTATTACTTCAATATAAAATATTAAGGGCCAGATGTACGATCTGTTTTTACATGTGCGAACGGGTTCGCGAACCAGTTTGCGCATGCAAAAACCTATTGGGCCATGTACATAGCCTATTTCGCGAGTCGCAATTTGTTTGCGACTCTCTAAATAGGTTTTGCAACTTGCTATTTGGAAGGGACAGCCTCAAAAACATGTACAAATGTTTTGCGGTCGCAAAACAGTCACAACTACCACCTACTTCAAGTAGATGGTAATGCATTCGCAAATGGGAAGGGGACCCCAGGGAACCCCTTCCCCTTTGCAAATGCATGCAAAATTATTTTTTAAGGTCAGGCAGTGGTCCAAGGGACCTCTGCCTGCCCTTAGAAAATGAAATGAAAACATTTCATTTTCTTTTTTTTTAAATGCATGGTAAACAGGCTGCATTTTTTTTAAAACTGCTTTATTTAAAAGCAGTCCGAGACATGGTGGCCTGCAGAGCCCAGCAGGCCACCATCGCTGCGAGGGCTTGCATTCCCAATGGGCTCGCAAATTGCGAGAGGCTCATCAATATTAATGAACCTCGCAATTTGCGACCCCATTGGGAATCCCAAACAGTGTTAAACACACTGTTGTACATTTCATTTAGCGACTCGCAATTTGGCACTCGCAATGTGTCACCAATTGTGAGGCGCTAAATGAAATGGTCGTACATCTGGCACCAACATCCTTAGTACTTTGAGTATTTGTTTTGTGTGCACACGTGTATTTTTTTCAAATTACTGTTTTAATGTTTAAAATTTAACTCATACAAATTGCTTGGGGGGTCCCCGGCTTCCAGTGGTGACTCAATGGGGGTCCTCAGGAGTCAAAAGTTTGGGAACCACTGATGTAGGCGACAAAGCTGGGAAAATGCTGGCGTGGTTAGATAAGAGAGGGGGAAGTAATAGAGGTATACAGAGGCTACACACACATGACAGAAAGTTGCAGACGCATACGGAAGAAATAGTGTGCACCTTAGCACGCCACTTCCAAGAGATATATACCCCAGAGCATGACGTCACTGCTCAGGCGGCGTCAATCTCGCTTGAAAACATTGACATCCCCAGGCTCACACAGGAGGCAGTGCAAGAGCTAGAGGTCAACCCGACAGAAGATGAAATTCAACTGGCAATTCAGGCACTGAAATCAGGAAAAGCGTTAGGACCCAATGGAATACCCATAGAATGGTATAAATCGATGGCCGAAACACTCAGTAGACCACTACTGGAAATGTACATGGAAAGCCTGGAAAAGGCGGAACTACCGCTGGACCAGCGCACCGCAACGATTGTAGCCATACCAAAGCCGGGTAAGCCTCCGTCTGAATGCTCCTTGTACCGCCACATTTCCCTACTTAACGTGGAGGCCAAAGTTCTGGCAACACTACTGGCCAACCGTCTGGTACAACACCTGCAAACACTGATCCACCCTGATCAATCAGGCTTTATGCCTCACAGGAGTACAGCACTGAATCTCAGGCGGGTTCATGGGGTGATGGCACGAGCACACCTTATCTTAGAAAAAGCAGTGATTCTCTCCCTTGATGCCAAAATGGCTTTTGATCTAGTGGAATGGGAATATCTATTTGCGGTATTGACACGTATGGGCTTTGGACCGAAGTACATAGCATGGATACGACTACTTTATACGAAACCGGTGGCACAGGTGGTAGCTTATGGTCACGTCTCGCAGACGTCCCGCTGGGAAGGGGCACAAGGCAGGGATGCCCTTTGTCACCCTTGATTTTTGCCCTAGTGCTAGAACCCTTGGCGATCCTAATCAGAACAACACCATTGCTCAAAGGAATCAAATGCGAGGATGGGTGGGAAGATAAAATATCCCTGTATGCGGATGATATGCTCATTTATATGGTTGAGCCTGAAAACAGGATCCCAGCATTATTGAATCTCTGTAACGCACATGGGAAGTCGTCAGGCTATACCCTGAACTGGTCCAAGTCGGTGATTTACATACTAAAGGGTCCGGAACCGGTGCTGCAGGCGGACTGCCCCTTGCATTGGCGCCAAACTCCTTTAAATATTTAGGCATTGTCATTACGAATAGTGCCACAGACTTCTTTGACAAGAACTTGAAGCCACCTATGGAACGCCTTCGTGCAGATGTTAAACACTGGGCGACCTTGCCACTGACCCTCCTCGGGCGTGCGGCTCTTTATAAAATGATGGCACTTCCCAGATTCCTATATGTGCTGGAAAACACCCCATATCTTGTTGCACCGAGATATTTCAAGCAAGTCGCAGCACTGGTCTCAAACCTACTCTGGAATAATGGCCCGGCACGTATAGCATATGATAAGATGACAAAGAGTTGGTATGAGGGAGATATAGCATTACCTAACATACAGCTATACTACTGGGCAGCCCATCTTAAAATAATAAACCAATGGATACATACTCCAAGAGATGACCCAGCATATAGAGCGGACTGGTCGCAGCTAGGGACAGACTGCATGCTCTCAGTATTATATAACAAATCGCAAGTCAAGAGACTGTTGGGACCGACGCAACACACAGCGGCCTTGTGGCACATAGCACAAACGCGGCTAGGTTGGAAGGGGAAAATCACCAAACTGACACCACTATGGGACACAAAGACATTAGGGAACCTACGGTCCAGTAAGGTATTTACGCAGTGGGACTGCATAGGAATCTCCACAGTTGGGGACTTATGGGACAAAGGCACGGTGATCGCGTTTCCGCAGCTCCAACAGCAATATGGCCTGGGCCCAACCGAGACGTTTAGATATGTGCAAATAAGACACGCACTGCTTCAGGCGATCCCAGCAGGCACTGATATACCAGAGTCCTCACCACTGGAGGATAGGCTGCTAACGGACTATATGCAACAAAGCGCAACCTCCCTCACATATAAAAAACTGATCAACAACCTAGGGGACGGTAGAGGAGCTACGTCACCAACCAAGATGGCCGCATAGTCTCCCGGCTCTGCCGACCTCCGTCTTTCGGTCTGTTATCCTGTTGACTATCCTGCTTTTCCGCACCGGATCCGTGTGTGTGATCTGACCTGCTTTCTGGTGGTGCAGTCCCGGAGTTTCTCTGCAGTCGTGGAGCGGAGATACGTCGATGGTTGTGTGAGGCCTAACCCAGCGGGGACGCCGGGGTCTCGAGTGCAAGCTCTGCCGGGTCCGAGTTGAACAACAACGGACTGCTGAATGTGGTAGGGTCTGCTCTCCGGAACATTCGGACTTTTGATTGGTATGCTACTGCCAACTGCCTGGTGTCCCAATAGTAGGTGAGGAGATGAGTGACGCACGGTGATGTGTCGCGGGGGTCCCTGACCGGGGGTTCGGCAATCGCTCGTCGATCCCCCCGGGTCGGTGCCTCGCTGCGTATTATTGATGCTAAACTTCAGTCCCTTATGGCTTACTCCTGCTCCGTCTAATTTTGCCCCGGAGAAGGCGCCACTTCGTGGGGACTACCATGCTGGAGGAAGAAATGCAGCTAGCGGAGCAGGCTAGACCTGGCCCGTCATTGCGAACGGTGCTGGAGGCACTCATGGCACTCAGGGGAACCATTGCAGTCCGGACTTGCAGTTTGTTGTCTGCGACTGATGGCCTCACAGTTCTGAGGGCGGACCCTGACTTGATACCCACGCCCCGGCAATCAGCCTGCATTTTAATATCTTTCTCGGAGACTTGTCTTGACCCGGCGCTGGAAGCGGTGTTTGCTCCTACTATACTAGATCTACCTGACTGTACTGTGCCCGATCGCCCTATGGAGCCGTTGAAACCCCCGATTGTGTATCCCCTGGAACATTAGCAAGATATCCCCATTCTGGAATTGTCTACTTTTTATCCTTTGCTGTTTTGGACCTTGTTGACTCCCCTCCCCTGTCGGTCTCTCAAGATGGCGGATGGGCTACAACTTGGCTTCAGAGACGGGGAGGGGCGCCATTGTCACCAATCATCCGTATTGAGAATTGCCGCACTTTTTTCAGCTTCGTGGTCATGGCTTTCTTTAATCAATGACTTTAGTGCATTTGATAGACGGGGCCAGGGTTGAGATTGTTATTTGGGTCTCTCACTGTCACATAGGTTTAACGGGACTGTGTCTTTTTTGATCTAACGGAGTCCGGGGCGGGGTTAGTCATGACGGGGGAAGGAGACCGGGAGTCCGTAGTAACATGCCCTCCTCCGATTTCCCTCACAAGTAGGGTCTTTTGCCTTTCTCTCTCTCTCCCTTCTATATTTTGGGTTCTATTATTGGGCGACAGGCACGCTGCGAGGGGGGTGGCCGTAGTCATCAGCAGGGGTGCAGGGTAGGGGGGGGTGGGGGGATGGGTGTTCGTTTTTGTTTTTGTTCTATGGCCTCTTCTCTTCATTCTCTTTTCTTGTCCTTTTTTCCTTTCTTTTTCGGGTTAGTGTAGTGGGTTCAGCTTTCTTGCATCCTGGTCGCTATACCTGCACCTTGATTATTCGGAGTTTTGGTGCTCTGGGGCGGTCAGTACTGATGGAGTCGGCGAACAAAATGTGCTAATTTATCCTGATGACTCATGTCTCAACTTCGTTGACTCAGTGGATAGCGAGTTTCTGTAGAACACGTTGTTTCTCTGCTCGCCCTCCTCTGTGATCCGAGACACTGTGCGATACCTGACTCTTCTACTTATTATTTAAAAATGAAAACCTCCTATCCTGTGTTTAAATCGATTTATCTTTGCAACCGGTACGCTTTGAATTGAGATCCTATGATTAGCGGCCAGCCCTGGGGGTTGTAGGCCCTTGTCTGTATTTGATTGCAAATGTTCAATAAAGGTTTTAAAAACAAAACAAAAAAAACAACAAAAAAACTAGGGGACCCTACAATAAAACTACGAGAAAAATGGGTGGGAGAAATAGGTGAGGTTACTGAGTCAGAATGGAACGAAGCACTAGCCTCCCCGAAAGAAGTAGGCATTTCAGCAAAATTCAGATTAGTGCAACTTAAAATCTTACATCGCATTTACTACACTAGGACTTTGCTTCACAAAATACACAGGGCACCACATCCCTTTTGTCTTCGAGGATGCGGGGAGGAGGGAACACTGTACCATACAATCTGGGATTGCCCGCACATACAGGAATTCTGGAGACAGGTTATGTGCACTGTCTCGCAAACGCTTAAGATCTCCGTTTTACCAGAACCTCGCAAATGCTTATTGAACATCTGGGATCCCAATGATCTGGATAGATATGGACTAATATGGGCTACCCTGGCCATGATGGTAGCTAAACGAGACATTGCGCAATAATGGGGAGCACCAGAACTGCCTACAGCTAATATGTGGAGTAAAAATATGGACATGCTGATGGTTACAGAAAGAGCGGTGGTTGTGCTCAGAGCCTGCCCCCGCAAATGGAACAAGGTATGGACAGCATGAAATATTTATAGAGGAGAAATTTGTGAACCCTTACCGGAAGAAGAAGACTTAGACTCTGAAGGGGAGGATGAGTAGATAGCTGGGTGATGGTTTGCTAAAGTTACTGAATCAGACAGTGTGTCGTTTGAATACAGATTTACCGAGCTGCGTAACCTGGAGCAGGAGGAGTGGCTGGAAAGTCGGTGTGAACGTTAAATGGCTACCTAATTGTGATAACTCTTTTTAGTTTTAAGAATTCATGTTATGATGGTTAATATAGTATACTGTACAAAACGGAAGGCCTTTAAAATGTGCTCTAAGAATTGATTTATGCATGCATGGTTGCGAAACTACGCATTATTGTCTGAAACCGGCTTGCTATATGTACGACTGAGCAGTAGATACTATGATCATAAGCTACATGGGTATACGGTTAAGAGATGAAAGTTCAAATGTAACCTTGGGACTGCAACTTATGCCTTGAATTTCAATTTCAATAAAGATTTTTAAAAAAAACCTCACATGTTATCAATGCCAGTGGTCTGCATTTTCTGAGACTCTGGTTTTACTGCCTCACTGATGAGTGATCCAATCCACTTACGGGTACTCACTGACACCCAATGTGCTCCTCAGCCCTTACCTCTACGCTCAAAGATATCAATTTATGATAGGATTTTCCAGTTAAGCCATAGGCTAGTTAGTAAATTCTCTCTCTCTCAATCTATGCAGCCTCCATTTGTAACTACTTCGACTGCCTACTTTTTGGAGTGCAGCACGTTGGCAATCAAAGTCTTGTATCGATCATGATTACTGGACTATTTATACTTCACAGATGTGCCTGCGATCACTCTGTGACGTACTTTTTCCCTAAAACAGCAGTGTACAGACAGTATTTCCTTGTGAGAACTAGTTGGCACTGAAAGTCGATGTACCATTCTATTGTGAGTTAACTTCAAAACTGTTTATCCTGAAATTTTTTAATGGATCAATATTGCTGATTTTTCTTTATTCCCACCACCTACAAGTGGTGTAATGGTTTTGATTTTCATTAGTAAATCCCCGTGCAAAAGACATTGCTACCTGCGCCTGGTTATAGTATTTATGAAAAGTACGTCCATTTATGAGAAAAAAACCTTTAACATCACAAATTCATTCTCTGCAGCCTTTCTTCTCAGTCCACTTTACTTTCTCTCCTTACATGTCTCTCACGAATGTGGTCCCTCTTCTATCCTTTTCAGCCTCTCATTCCCTCACTCAAGTGGACCTTCATGGTCTTAATTTATCTCTTACTTTCTCTTTCTAGCGTCTCACTTTCTTTCTCCCTTGTTATCTCACTGTTTTCTTTTAACTCTCTTCCTCTTTTTCAACAGCCTTTTTTTCTTTCAATCTTGTTTTTTTCTCAATTTTTTTTCTTGTTTTTACTTTTTATGTCTCACTGTCTGTTGTATGTTCACTCTCTTGATCTTGTTCTCTTCTAGCTCTGCTGCTCTTTTTATCCCTCTGTTCATCTCTCATCTCATCTTTGTATCCTTTTATCTCTCTCTTTATTTTTGCCTTATTTGCTCTTCTTCTCAACCATTGTCTGCATCACCCTCTTTCTATCCTCTTTTTCACTCTGTTCTGATACCTTTGGGTTTCCTCTAGCTCTCCATTCTCATCTTTCTCACTCTCCACCCTACTTGCAGAGTTTGCACCTTTAAGCACTCTGAATAAGGGGGACATCATATCTGACAATCTCTGGCTGATATCCATCATCTCACAAATTCTAAATGCTAACCTTTGACTTTTTCACTCTATTCTACAAGTCCCTTGATTTTGCAGTCACTTTCATGTTAATGTGTTTCTCTTTTGCTCTGGTTCTTACCCTATTTCATTCTCTCATGCTATTTCTCATTTAGTTTTCACATTCTCTTATTCTATCTTTCTATCTCTTTTGCTATTTTGGTCACACATAAGACTACCAGATTTTGAAAACAACAAAAAAACTGTATATTTTAAAAACTCTAAAAGAAGGACGACTATTTTACGTCAACTGAGGGGTATGGGAAGACAGTGCTTATCAACATCGAAATGCCGAGGAAATAAATAAAATGCCATTTTAAACACTGTTTCATACCTGCTAATTAAATTGCTTTCTGATAACAGAAACTAGCCAGTCCTCCAATGGAATACATAAAAATGTGCCTCTTTCAGTTAGCCCCCTATGAAAACAGGGACACAAGACAAATTTCTTGAAATTTGAAACAACCGGGGTTGTCCTGGTAAATCCGGGGCACCTGGTCACCCTCATCACACACACACTTCATAACCTTTGTTTCTCCTATGCTGTTTTTCATTCTGTTTTCTACAACATTCACTCTTTTTTATATCCCCATTTTCTCTCTTGCTTTGTTTTCTTATATATATTCTCTGCATATCAGGTTTCAAAGAGGCCCTTCCGGATCGCAGAGTTGAAAGGGTCTTATCTAATGTATGGTTCATATGAGGGCAGACGGAGTCACATGAGGGCACATAAATGTAAACAGCCCAGTGCAGCCAACTCTCAGGGCACTGAAAGTTAGGGGTTAAAGTGCAAAATGCTCCTAGGACAGAGAATAAAGGCACATCTAGTATTAGCGCAGCAGGCACAGTGGCACCAGGGTTGAAGAAGAGGTAAGAGCTCGGGGCGTGGCCAAGCCAGATACCAAGATGGTCGCTCGGCTTTGAAGCTCCGCCAGCAGTTGTTGCAACAACGTGATGTCCCGCTATCCAGCGAGGCTACCGGGCAGGGAAAAGACGCCATAATGCAGCGGAAGGGATCCTGATTAAAAGTCTCCCTGCGGTGCTGCGAGAAAACCACCGGAACGGCAGACATCGGTGACTCCAGGCGGACGGACGACTTTCAAGATGGCGGCATCGACGATATGAGGAGACTCCGGGTGAGGCAGCGGAGGGACTGAGCCAGCAGCTGGGGTGCTACGAGTCACCGGGCCACGGGCCGGATTGTTGATCGGCCACAATCTGGGCAAAGCAGCGCTCGGTACTGGCGGGAGGTCCGTTTGACCTACGGCGGTCTGAGCGCGGCACGCTTATGTCTGCGCTGATCGCAGGGGCACACAGGGATGGTGCCTGTGATCGCTCCCCCGTCGACACCTGGTACAGCATTTCCAAAGCGCCCTTTGGGATCTCCTCCCCGCATATGCACTCGCTCGGCCACGGCCTCCGCTGTTCTCCCTCTCTTCTCCCGCAGGGCTCCATTGTTGTGACGCTTCCTGGAGTGTCTGCGCTGCTCCCGGAGCGAACAACTGAATCCAAACCTCAGCAGTGTCTCCGCCCCAGCAACCAATTTATGCTGCAGCAAACTTGAAACATTAACTGCCCACTGCACATTGCCTGGTCTTCAAACAACCTGCTTCGTGGAAGTACTGTGCCTTGACCACTGCTGCACCACAAGCTCCATTATGGGAGACAATAGTGAAATACCCAAAACCTCCCCTGTTGCCAGGAAAATACAAACACGGGTTGGATGCCCATTCCTTGCTGATTAGTTCTGCTTGCCTAATCTCTCTTTGCCAGTTACTTGCACCTGGGCTTAATTAATACTTGGCGGGTGGAACTGCGGTATGGGCAGCATAGATCCCAAACAGCGCCTTCTCCCCTTCGAAAAGGTCACCAAAGTATTCCAAGAAGCCCCTGACAACATGACGGAAGGTGGCCAGAAAGACACAACACCAGAGGGTGATACCAACCAATTAGGTTCCCTGCTACAAGAGATGAGAGCGGGGTTCAGAGCCCTAGATGTGCGCTTTGATGACCTAGATAAGCACACAGCGGATCTGGGATCGAAGATCCAAGTTCACGACAGAAAACTCGACGTGGTGGAATCGCATACATCAGATCTAGGAGATGGAACAGCGCAATCCTTGAAAAGGCTCGGCCGAATGGAACGTTACCTCAAAGACGTCACGATCAAGAAAGAGGACTTAGAGGTGCGCAGTCGCCAAAATAACGTGCACATTTTGGGTGTTCCGGAATCGACAGCCACTGGTCGCATGGACACCTTGGTAGAAACAATCCTGATAGACTTATTTTGTACAGAAGTCTTCACTATGGGCTTTGTGATAGGACGCGCTCATAGATCACTAGGTCCAAGGCCCAATCCTGGATGCCCGCCCAGACCCATCACTGCCCGTGTCATGAACTTTAGGGATACATCCCCGAGTTGAGAACTTCGTCGGGACAGCAGATCACTGACCCACTGGATATCCAGGGGAAATTTATGTCCTATTTTAAAACATTTATACACCACTAGATTGGGTCAAGACAAGGCGCAGCAGAAGAGTTATTTGTCCGAGGTCGCTTTAGTTTTTCTCGAGAAGTTCATGCAGGACTTTCTCGTTGAGCCTATCTCTGAGGGGAGCATTGATGAGGCATCTCTGCCCTGAAGAGTTCCTCGGTCCCGGGGCTTGACGGTTTCACTGTGGGTTTTTATAAGGCCTATAAAAATGTATTGATTCCCCATCTCCTTAAAGTATATGCAGAAGCCCTGGAGAGGCAGATATTACCTTCAACCCTGCTTGAGGCAGTCATCATTCTTCTCCCCAAACCTGGCAAGTACCCCCTGCTATGTAGTTCCTATCGACCGTTATCACTCTTAAACCTAAACTACAAGATAATGGCAAAGGCTCTGGCATGTCGCCTGTCTCTCTTAATTGAATCTATCATTTCCCCGGCCCAGTCTGGTTTCATAACCAATCGCTCAACAGCCTTCAATCTACGCACATTATTTAACACTCTGCATAGAATTAACCCGAAAATCCCTGATGCGGCAATCCTATTTGGTACAGAAAAGGCATTTGACTTCCTTGAATGGCCTTTTATTTTATCCATCATGGATCGCATGAGGATGCCGTTTGGTTTCATTGTCACGACTGCCCTGCTATACAGTCAACTGCTGGCCCGACTCCAACTAAATGGTACATTGACGGCTCCCTTCTCACTTTCACGTGGCACGAGACACGGCTGCCCGTTGTCGCCTCTGTTGTTCATTTTAGCCATGGACCCACCAATACGGCACTTCCAAGATAAACACCTTCATAGGTGTTTACACTTCACCACTGGCCCATTGTTAGTATCATTGTATGCAGATGACACGATTTTATATGTACGCAACCCCCAGACTAATTTGGATCCCCTTATCCGGGAAATTCTGCGCTTTGGCAGACATTCCGGAATGGGAATCAATTGGAACAAATCTGTAATTTTTCCACTCACTGCCAGGACAGACAAGTGGGACTTGGAATTCCCCCTGAAATGGAATACTGACTCGGTTAAATACATGGCCATACTTATACACTTAGAAACAGAGCAGATCATCCGCCGCAATTACGGACAGCTATTTCCAAATTAGAGACTCAAACAGAGAAATGGCTAAAGCTCCCACTATCTATGGCTGGACGAGTTTCCCTCATTAAGATGGTTGTGCTTCCTAAATTTTTATATCTATTTCAAAACATCCCGATCCCTCTCATGAATAAATTATTTTTAACCCTTCGATCACACTAAACCCCTTCAATGCTGATGACGAACCCCAGCCGTCATGCACTACTGTGCTCGTGTGCTGATGACGGCTGGGGTTCGTCACGGCCCGCCCCTGTTCGTGCTGTTTACAGCACACCAGGGGAATCGCGGCCGCATCGAAAGGGTTAATAAGTTTAGTATGGGGTGGCGGATACGCCAGGGTAAACTGGCGGGTTTTGACACTCCCCTACGATAGAGGTGGGTTTGGGGTCCCTGATTTACAACTGTACTATTTAGCTGCACAGTGCAGTTTTGCACAGACAGACATGGTACTACCCTGATGCCAGAATTCCACACCTCCGACCAGAGTCTGACTTAGTCCTCCCGGACATTTTAGCAGCGATATTACCGAAGGGTTTCCCCAAAGATATCCAACGAGCATCGACCACTAGTTGGGCATGTGAGAAATTGCGTTGCATAACACACACACCATTGCTTTATTCTTCTGATCTCCCACTCCCGAACCCTAAATGGATACCTATAACTAGCAAAAAGCTCATACAGAAGACATGCGCTAAATTTGACATTGCTAAGATAGGCGATCTATTTCCAGAAGGACATATTTTTGATCATGATGATGAGTCCTTGTTCCCTGGTGCCACATTCATGGACAGATAAGTCCTTCTATGAATCTGTTCTGCCCTGCGAGCTATTTTACTGGACTACCCTCTGGTACCTCCTTCCTTCCCCCCACTCACGACAGTGATTAGCAGCGAGAGAGGGGTACATCTAATATCCCAGCTCTATAAGGCATGCGCTGCAATCGTAGACAGAGTACGCACTGCCTGGGAGACCGACTTGGGTAATCCGATCACATACGAACAGTGAGCTGCCTGCTGTACAGTTATGAAAAATGTCTCCCTTAATAGCCGACACAAACTAATACACTTTAAGTTTCTTTGTAGGATATACATTACGCCCTCCAGACTCCACAGGATAGACCCTGCCAGACCGCACCATTGTGCAAGATGCAACGCTCCAAATGCAGACTTCGCCCACCTCGCCTGGACCGGTCCACGCAAACACTCATACTGGGTAGGAATACATAAGATAGTGAGTGGCTTGGTTAAGGTACTGATGACCCCCTTGCTCGAGATTGCCCTGTTGGGATATGTAAAGCATTTCCCACCAGCAATTCGCAGGTTTGTTGTCATCAGCTTACTTCTGGCCAAAAGGAAGGTATCCATTCATTGGGGTGGCAGAACAGCACCCTCAGTGAAGGGATGGCTGAAGAGCATGGCGTCCTGTTCCACACACAGCGACCTATACGCAATAACGGTCCCCCCCACCTCCAGGCCCAGAGATATCTGGGGAACTTTCAGAACATACCTAGAGGTGCAGCGGCAAGACCCCCCCTACCTGGAAAGAACAGGGCATAGTCCCAACAGGGGTGGTTTAGACTGTCCCGAGATACATGTCAATAATCAACTACACCGGATGCTAAACTCCTTTTTTGATGTCGGTACAGAGGATGTATTCCCATGCCATGATTGTAAACACTGTTTATGTGAATCAGAGTCAAGAACGATTGTAATAGAAAATATGTTAGCAGCCGAGGGACTTGCTTTATGTAACATGTGATCACTCTGCGGCATTGATTGAGCCCTTGACAGTGTGTATTATGTCTACCTGTACTTGTAAAGGATTTTACTTGTCCTAGTGTACTTTTTTACTCACACATAAATGCAAAATAAAGTTTTAAAAAAAATAAGGGGTAAGAGCTCACTGAAGCCTACCCTATGCCCACACAGGAGCAGCAATCATTAGTGAAGCAGGTGCAAGGAAGCTCACCAAGGTGCAATTTCTGTAATCAGATGTAGGATAGATATATAGCCAATCACCGTTGCATGCAAGACCGTCTGTCTATCAGATCGGATAGATGGCTTTGCATACCCAACGAGACTACATGCTAGGACTTATCAAAGGCAATAATCCTATCATGATTTTATCTAACTGGATGCAATGGTGATTACCAGCTTATTGACATTGCATCTCTTAATAAGAATAAGCAACTTGGTGTTTTTCAATAAAACTACTTCAATATGGATCGAAGGAATTAAATCAATCATGATTGATACGGTGATTGCCTATATATCTATACTACATCTGATTACAGAAATAGCACCTTGGTGAGCTTCTGTAAAAGACTATTCCAACCCTGATGAAGTCCATGTTGAAAACGCGTTGGCTGGGCTGATGCATTTGAGTACAAATAAAGAATACATTGAAAAAAGAAATCACAAGACTCTGCGCTGTATTTTATGATTTGGTGGATCTTATAATATTTTGCATAGTTTGCAAAGGAGATGAGGTTTAATTACATGCTTGAGTATAATTGATGAAAGAATCTAGTTATAACTGTATGCTCCTTTTCAGAATTTGACAATCCTAGTCAGGATAAGGCACACGCAAACCCCAAATCAAACTGTGGTCAACCCCCTGGTAGCTTGGTACGGAGCAGTCAGGCTTAATTTACAGGCAATGTGTAAATATTTGTGCAACATTTCAAACAGTAAAACAGTGTAAACAGCACACAAAATCTACACCAGGTTAGAACAATAGAGCTCAGTTTCATCAACAAATCGAAACCCAAAAGACAAAAATCCAATCAGTATAACCGGAGATATGAATTTTAAAGTATAAACTTCTATATAGCACCTAAAAACATAAAGCGCCAACCGAGGCAATCTGGTCATGCTGGACCATGTTAAAGTCAAAGGTTCACGCTGATCACGATGGAGCGCGAATTAGATAGAGCCCTAGATTAGTTCAGCTGAAAGTTTACCTTCTCAAGTTTTGAGCCAAGAGCCCCGTTCGCATTGGAGAGGGTCGCAGGGAGTAAGGAGAGAGTTGATGGCGGTGGTGGACATGGCACAAAGAGCAGGCCAGGTGTCGCAGAAGGTTGGGCTGGAGTATTACGTTGTTGGTCTTCCAGATCGATTGATGCTTTCCGTGCAAGGAGATAGGCGGCAGGGGCTCGTGCTAAAGTTTTGTGCGAGCAGTGGGTTTCGGGTTCGAATGGGCTTATTTGCACTCATGAAGAGTTCAAAAGCTTGATTTAGGAGCCCACTGAACCACAGCAAGAGTCTAGGGCCTGAGAAGCACCATTTGGGAGCAAGGAATGCGCTGAAGACTGATCCAGGCACTACCACAAAATGAACGGGATGTCAGGAACAGCACTCACTGCACAAGCTTCTGTTGATTGTAAATACAAGAGCATGGCTTTAACCCGTTTACTGCGGCGGCAATTCCTCTGCGGTGTGGGCCTTCGAATGCGCAGGCGGGGCTGTGTCGGCCAACGGACGTGCGCAGCACTACTGAGGTAGTGTTTGCGACGGCCGTTGGCCGACGCACGCACGCAAAGTGTTAAAAAAAAATATTTGCTGCAAACCCCAGATCAGCCAAATTAAAAGATGCTCATGTGGACACACTTGTGTCAAAAACATATTTTAGAGATGCGGGCAGCAAGTGGGTAAAGTTTGTGGTTGCAGTGGCCCAGGAGAAAGGTAAGAATGTGCAACTTGAGATTCGGCGACTATGGCGGCATTCAGAATCATGCCTGAAGCCTCCAAAAGCAGCCCGCCGGAGCTTGAGGAATTGCCAATTCTGAGTTGCAAGGTGCAATAGTCTTTAGTCTACAGACCTGAGGACGTGTGACTGGGAGCCCCAAGGCCACGACGAGCCTCCAACAGCCTGGTCGCAGGGCATTGGATTTATTTAGGTATTATTTTATAGCGCATACTTTACCCAGCGGTGTCAGAGCGCTTCACAATAGAGCTAAGTATATAGGATTAGATATTATGGTAACATATTTACAGAGTATAAATCCACCAAAAATTACACAATACAAACTAAAGTTGGAGCGATTAGGGTTCCCAAAAAACACATTCCACAGTTGAAGCGTAAGGACAGACTAGTCTCCAGAGAGGAACACAAAACAGTCAATGCCTCCAGGCTGAGTAGGTGTATTGTTCTGACCACTTCCACAGGCCCTGCCCCCAACTCACAGACCCCGCCCCATTGCCACAAGCCCCGCCCCCACAGACACCACACCCTTGTAGGTCTCATACGTTAATGCTCTTCCACTGCTTCCACTGCTGCCTCTAGGCCTTATCTCTCCTTACCTCTCTTGTGGGTTCGAGAGGGGAGTGGCCGGGCAGAAGGGGGGACAGTGTCGGCCTGGTTGGAGGGGACACACCCGTGACAACAAACCGCACGCGGGACAAGAGCCGCTCTGATGTTCTGTAGCTGTGCATGCGCAGGATGTATGCTCGTTATGGCCGCGCATGGGCTGAGAATAGCTGTCATATGGTTACTGCGTTTCTGTATATTGTGTTAAGTTAGCATGAGTTTATTAAATGTTTAAAGACCATATTTTCCTTCGGCTTCAGTTTGCACACGACACCTAATTGTTATTGTAGCTTTCAACCTAGACGAAAGATGTGATTTATTTGAGAATAATATGTTATTGCTCTGATATCAGTTGTGCTTGGTACACTTGGTACAAATGTCTGCACACTGAGAACTGCACCCTCTAAGAATAACCTAACACAAGGTTGCTGAAGGCCTGATCCTCGCACCACATTAGACATAACACAAATAATGTTGCTGCCAACATTGGGCTCTACTCGGGTTTAAGATAGAGTTACAGGGAATGAATCAACACACTTGATGCTTCGCATGCAGAGAGCTGGTAGCTGTTGATGTGATCTACTCTTACTGAAATTTAGAGGTATGGGCCCGCCCTGCTAGAACCCAAATGAGACCTTCTTAGATATAATATAATATGTTAAATAGGGTGCCCGAAATATAGGTGATACAGAATTCTATAGATTTTTGCATCATAACATGCTATCACCTTTTGCTTACTATGGATTAGTGACTATGCTGCTAACTCTGATTTTTATAATATGTATGTTGATATTATATCAAATACTGCGTTTGAGAACTTTGCATTGAAAAATAAACATTTCAAACTTGCACGTGTGTTCTTTGCCTCCCAGTTTCAGTTTGTAATGATTATATAACGAAAGAGTGTTCATGTGTTCCACGATACCCGAGGTACCCTAAGTTCATATTCTGGATTGTCTAAGTCATTGGTAAGTTATTACTACTGATGAGACACTGCAGCTAGCTTGGTAAGGGGATTTCTGAAACTAAGGTGAGTTTTGGGTCACCCTAACTCACCCCGGTTCTAGATCTCTGTGCACAGTTCTGTGGGAGAACGGAAACCCTGCTACATGGCGCCCATACGTTGTTGGCCTTATATCATGACACTCGAGTAGTATATCATTCAAACCTTAACACCTACATTCCCGTTTCCGGAAAACGGCAGTGTCGGAAAAACCTACCTATTTTTGAAATAGGTCTTTTTCAAGCTTGATTCTATCTAAAAACGGTTTCTTTGAATTACTACCCAGTTGTGCTACAAAGTATTCTTTGTTTTTTCACTTTCCTGTGCTGACATGGCACAAGCCGTGGACATCCCGCAGCATAGTCGCATTGCGGTGCGTGACCACTTGCGGGCTTATAATGTCCCTATGGAAGGCTTGGCTATTGTTCTAGTGGTGAGTGCGGAACATGCTTGCCCGTACGAACTTTTTTATTCGTGGGTGACATTTCCGGTGGTGAACGCTAATTCTGGTGTTTTCCACTCCTACACTGCTATGGCTGTACCGGCTGCGTATGCTCCGTACAGAGCACTGGAGGTTCCTACTGATGCTTGGCAGCATGGAGTTTGGTTTGGTGGCGCCCTACCACACGCTTTAACCGCTCCGAGGTTGGGTCCTTTGTCCATTCCGGGCACACCTTGGCCCGCTTTGGCTGGATTCACTCCTCACCCTAATCGAGCCACATGTGGCATAGCTGATCTGCGGCAACTTCATGAAGTCGCAGTGGCAGTGATTAGAGCGCTTGTTCATTACACTAGCCGTAATGTTCAAGACGTAGCCCCTAGGGGCACACAGCTTCGTGCAGAACAGGCTGGTTTGAAAATCAATCCTGTCATGGTGAATTCCGTAATGGGCAAAAAGCCGCAGGACAAGGATGATTTTCCGTTCTGGCTTGCAGAGAAATTCGGCCAGCTAGAAGCTGTGTTTCCTAATACGAATCCCGGTGATAAGCACCGGATTCTTACACTAAGTTTACCGAAAGATTTGGCACCTGAGTTTGTTGACTGTGAGACCTGGGGTAAGACTTTTGCAGCGGTCTATTCGAGGTGCTACGGCACCCCGTCTGTGACCAATCTGGGTGCGGTCCTTAAACGTGTTCAAGACGAACACGGACCGGAGTCGGCGGTCGAATTGGGTATGCGCCTGTGTGGCACCTTTGATGTAGTTTGCGATCTGATCCTTGCGAATGTCAAGGGAGATGCAGTGAACTTTCAGGTTGCTAACGCTTTGGCGTTGATTCCCGAGGCCGAAAGACCCCGTCAGTTGGCAAGGATTATTGTGGCTACTTATAAAACAGTTGGCCGCAATGCAAAGGGGCTTAAGGCTTTTCCTGATAAAGAGAAAAAGCAGCCCCAGGGTCAGTCTTCGGAAACTAGTGGTCAACCTAAGTCCAAGAAACAGAATTGGCCTAAAAAGCAGAATCAGGGTAAGCAACAACAACAAACACAGGTTTCTGCTCCTGCGTCTCCGTTGCCTGCGCAGTCGGATCGTGTTTATGATTTGCGCGACCGCGCGATGATTAAATCACCTGAAAGGTTTCAGGCTTCTGACCAACGCTCTCCTCGTTCCTTTCAGGACTCATCGGCTCCGTCAACCGGTGGTGGAGGGGGCGGCAGGGGACGGGGTGGCCAGTAAGGACGTGGTCAGCCCCGCCCGCGTAACGGTGGAGAGCAGCAGGAAGGCGCTACGCCCAAGAGACCACAGTTTGCCACGAAGAAAGTCGCCGCCCTGACAGCGCATCGTTATGCCCCAGATAGTGAGAACGCGGCTTCAGAATCTGACATGGGCTCTGACCTTGCTGGACAGCGCGGCAGAGATTACCATAGTGAGAGAGGCCCTCCGTCCACTGTTGAAGGTGACAGCGACTGACACTTATGTTGTGATTGAAACTGCTGATACGCATGTTGCTCCCCCTGAACGTCTTTTTGAAATTGTCCTGTTTATTGAAGGTGACATGCAGCGAACTGTAAAAGGGGTATTTTGGGAAAATCTTTCGTCTACGTATGACATTTTGCTTTCGGAGGCTGACTGTCCCCCACCTTTTGTTCTCGCAGCTCCGCGAGGGGAGGAGGTGATCCTCCCCAGTTTCGCGCACACTGTATCGAGAGTGGAAGCGCTGCATTTTGCAGAAGAGTGGGCTCTGGCGCTTGCGCCGGCTGTGTACCGCAATCAGTGTGGCTGGGATAAATTGTCTCCAAGCCACGAGATTCCTTTACGGTCTCACCCGCAGCCTCAACCTCAATATCCCATACGGCGTGAAGCCAAAACTTCAGTCGCGGCTATCCTTGAACAATTGGAATATCAAGGTGTAATTGAAACGTGTGTGTCACCGATGAATAACCCCCTTTTTTCTGTAAACAAGCCGGACGGCTCATATCGTTTGGTTTTGGATTATAGGCATTTAAACTCGCATTGCCGGAACTGCGCAGTACAGAATACTCATGGCTCTGCTTTAGTGAATAGTCTTGAGCGTAAACGGTTCAAAACCACGCTTGACATTTCCAATGGTTTTTATGCACATAGATTAGATGGTCTAAGTTCCCAATGGACCAGTTTTACATGCGGCGGTGTGCAAAAAATGTTTTGGCGTCTCCCAATGGGCTATAAGAATAGTCCTGGGGTATTCTCCGCCCGCATTGTCTCTCTTCTGGAGGGCATCGACCCAGTTGCTTGTTCGTATGTGGATGACATTTATCTCACAGACGACGATCTTTGGGAGCATCTGTGTCGAGTAAATAGCATAATTTGTAACTTTGCAGATATCGGTTACAAGTTTAACTTTGCAAAGTCGCACATTGCAGAGTACACAGTGTTGTTTCTAGGCTACGAGCTGAACAACGAGGGAAAGGGGTAAGTACCTCACTTCCTGGAGAAATGCGCACGGCTGCGCTCTCCAACAACACTGAAAAAATTACAATCTTTACTGGGCTTTTTGAATTTCGGGAGGACTTACATTCCGGAATATGCCCAGCGTATCAAGCCTTTGTATGCTTTGATACAACCATGTTTCTCCAAATCATGCTGGCTGCCTGATTATTCAGCCATTCTGCAGTCTTTGCAGGCTGATTTGCTCGCTTCTGAATACTTACAGACTCGTGATAACCAGACCAACTTGGTGATAAGAATTATCCCTGGGGCGGTGGGTTTCACGTACCTGACTTTTAATGAAGGAGATACAGTACCTATTGCTTACAAGTCACACTTGTACACTTTGGCTGAATTGCGTTTTTCCACTGTGGAAAAAGTTTTAACGGCTGTGCAGATGGCAATTCTTAAGGAACGTGCCCTGTTACAAGGGAAGCGCATGTTGGTTGTTACCCCGTGCCCTGCCTTAGAGGCGGTTACGAAAGCCAGTGTACCTAATTCCAAAGCTTTGCACCCTCGGTGGATTCAATGGGCTGCATCCTTGACGTCCCAGGATGTCACGTTTATTTTTGACACCACTTTAGGGTCGCAGGAGTATTTACAGTATGAATTTGTTCATCCTGCTCCTTTAGCAATGCGGCCGTTGGAGGATTTCCATTGCATCATTTAGACTGATGGTTCGGTGCAGGTTGCGCATGGCTCTAAACATGCCTACGTTTCCGCTTGCTCCATTGTGGTCGGTGCCATGGTGAACGATGAGTTCAAGTCCAGTGTCGTGCACACGCAGACGCTTGGAGACTGCACCGCACAATTAGCAGAGCTTCGTGCTCTGATGCTTGCATTGGAGTACGCAGATCCTAGTGTGACGACTTTGATCGTAAGTGACTCTTACTACTGTGTCCAGTCTTACAATGAAAACTTGTTCTTTTGGATTCAGAATGATTTTCGTGATTCCAAAGGTAGCACAATAAAACATAAAATGATCTGGGTCCGAGTGGCGGAACTTAAAGAGAAGTTGCCACTCGTGTTTGTGATTCATACTCTCGGCCATCAGTGCGTGGGGGTCCACGCTGTTGGTAATTCGCTTGCTGATGAAGCAGCGAAGTCAGCGGTATCAAAATACTTAGTTGCAGCAGTCACGAGGTCCAAAAGCAAAATAGATAATGACATCTTGGCAGTTGTTGCTGCAAACGAGAAGGGAGGTAAATATCCTGCGGGGTTCCCTTCTAAATACATATACCACTTAAGTCTCGATAAGGTTCCTTATGTGAAAATTCCTGATGTTGGCGAGCGTCTAGTTCCCAACTCGGATCGCAGAACGGCTTTGATTACAGCGGCTCATGAAGGTGTGGCGTCTGCGCATGCGGGCGTCTCAGCCACTGTAACTCAGCTACAACAGAGGTTCTGGTGGCGGGGACTGTATAAACAGGTGTGCGATTATGTCCTTCAATGTGACATTTGCCAGCAGATTAAACCTTCAACTGCTGCGCGTCCGCCTCAGACACAGTTGTACATCTCTAATAAACCGCTTGGATGCGTTTATTTGAATCACTGCGGTCCTTTTTCTTCTGATACTGCATACAAATACATCTTAGTAGCAGTTGATTCATGCACACGCTTTGTGTGGGTATAGCCACATCGGAGCGCTGATTCACGGACTGTCATTAAGGATTTACGAGTCTTTGTGGGAATTTTTGCCTGTGATACCTTCTATTCGGATCAGGGTCCGGCTTTCGCCTCTAAGGCGTATAAGGATGCTATGGTTTCGTTGGGGGTCCAAGTCAAGTTTTTGAGTCCCTACAGGCCCGAGGGCAATAGTGTAGTTGAACGAATGAACCGCGACTTAAAGCAATCTTTGACAGCTCGAGTTATAGGCACTGGCAGAAACTGGCTGACCCACCTCAATGGCGTGCAGCGTGCGCTTAATAATCTCCCTAGAAGGTCTCTGGGTGGGCGGACACCGTACGAAATGCTCTTTGGTATCAAGATGTATGTCCCTGACCTCGATGGGCTAGACTGCAAGGCCCAGGCCACGGCCTTTGACGTAGATGAACATTGCGATGTTTTACAGAATCTACAAAAGACCAGAGACAGTCTTGCAAAGGAACATTTGCCCTCCACATCGGATGATGCGCTGCAGATCCCGGTAGTTGGCTGTCTACCCCAAGTTGGAGAACTGGTTCGAGAGAAGATCGATAACAAGAAAGAGTTTGGTCCCTCATATCGTGCACCGGTTCGAGTTCTTGGAGTGAAGGGCACAAGAACAGTCATTTTACCACCACTTCCAGGTCGTAAGGAAAACAGATTTATTTCTATTGACAATGTCAAGACACACAGGGTGGCCGATTCTTCATAGCATGACACCGGCTGTATCCTGTCCTTCCATGGTGAGGCACTCTGTGCTGGCTATTACATCTGGTGCAGAACAGGAGGTGTCCCTCGAGATGCCTGCCATATCCAGTCCTTTATTAAATACTATTCCTGTTACTAACATTGATGAGTTGAACTACACCTATCCTGCTGATTTATCGATGCCTGATTTACAGACCGGTTTGGCCAACCAATCCAGATTCTCTTTTGACACTGTTTCGGAACTTTCAAAGAAACCCTCAACTATTGCAAAGTATGCCAAGTTGTTTAAAAAACATTTTTTAATCCCCCCATGGACATACATTTGGTTGATCCTATTTTCATTTTACCTTTTTATGTCAATTGGTTTTGTGTTTTATTTTTTCCGCCTGATCGATGGTCACTACGTTAAAGAAAGAACAGGAATTCGGTACCTTAATGGAACATTGGCCCCTCTTTCCTCTTCACATTCAGCGCACAGACTGAAACGAAACATAAATACAGTCAGCATTACAGCTTGACCTGTCCTTGATGGGATTGTGTGGGATGCGGTTAGATTTCAAATACATTGGCCCACTGAAGTGATTAATGTTCCGAATGCGCTTAGAGTAAACATGGGAGATGTGATTAAACAAAATATGCTTTCTGATGATTGGGATATTCAGGCCGTAGAAGCATTATTCTCTGATTTGAAATACTATGCTGCCTTCGATGCTGAGGATCTGTATTTAGATTCTATTAATTATGGTGATTTGTTTTGTTTTCAACATTATGGTAATCATTTTTTGCATAAGACAAATTCAAGGAGGGTTGCTGTAAATTATACACAATGGGAACATTGCCCTGCTCCATTAGGAGGCAGCTCCAATACGTTTTTGAAAAAATACACTTATTTCACAGACTTTAATCAATCAAATCCTGAGTCATTTTATTTCAAAATGACACAAAAGTCCATGTCCAAAGTTAGACTTACCGATACAAAATTGCTGTATTCGAAGTCCTTTCTAGACAGGTTGGCTGTAGATGGCTACGAGTTTTGTAAAGGAACAATTGACCTTAAATCGGTTTGGGGTACCAGAGATTGGCAGGTACAAGGCACTGAGGCTTTGCACCGTGCATGTCTCATCCCGAATCACATGTTGTTTTTAAATTCATCCATTTTGCAAACAACATGCTTTGGATTGGCTACTTCAAAAAAATGAAATACACCAACCATCCCAGATTTAGAGGAATATTCAGGTTGGGGTAATTATACTGAACTGTCCATTCATGAGTTGCAAGCTCTGTTGCACAATTCATCCTTTAACATTTCCAGTTTGGATTCCAAGGGTTGGCTGATGTGGCATAGGAGTGCTGATTCTTGCCAACGTCGTTTTCTGGGTTTGGCGGGAGGGTTCACAGAAGTCAGACCTGATCCCCGTTTTGAGGAAGATTATACTGTCACGACTTATTCTGTGGGAAAGCTGTGTCAGAATTGGTTACAACATTCCACTTTAGCTGCAGTTAAACTACATCTGTCTCATTTAACTGAAAATGTGGATTTGAACGATTTTATAAAAGGCCCAGCTAAAGGTAGATCTAAACGATGGATTTATGCGATTTACAATGAAATTTGGAAAGTTTCTCAAATTGAGGCTGCTAAGCGCCTGAGAGCAATTGATGAAGCAAATTTAGAAAAAGTGCTTGCAGTTGTCGATAACAGTATAAACACGCTTTCTTCCCGAATTTACACGTTGAACAATATTGTGTCTTCTGTTGTTGACATTGTACATGATGAAGTGTCCGTGTTCTATCATGATCAAAATCAATTGCGTTCTGTAATGCAGTTTGCTTGGACACTACAGACTTTGAAGTCTGGTCGAGTGCCTTGGAGTTATATGAACGTCTCATCACTATTTGCCCCATTTAATTTGACTGAAAAACAGCGCATGCTTTCAATGAGAGATGTATCATTTTCTATGTTACACATTGAAAAATTAGAATCCTTGCCCTTTTCTGTAGCTGAGGTAACTGCTGCTACATGGCTTATCCATGGTATTATTACATTACCTTTTGCTCTGTATAAATTTACAAATTGTATGAAATATATTGCTATAGGGCGATATGAACCATTTGGCAGTGCTTTCCTCCATGAGACATGGTCTTTACCATATACATACAGATGTCTGAAAGAAGGAAAGGAAGTGAATCTGAATGGTGAAGAATGCACACAGTCGCCTGACCGCTCACTGATATGCAGACACATCCAGTTGCATGGTTCTTGTAATCAGGACAAGCCTAATTTAGCCTGTGTTTTGAAAGGGACACCGGTTCCTGCAATAGTTCCCACCTTCACTTTATTGTCCAACGGTAGTTATTTCCTTTTCAATAACTAAATGTGTTGTGGGTTAATGGTCGGTATTGCCTATGTGGTTACTGTATCAGAACGTGTGGTTTGTTGCAAGAATGTGTTATATCCCCCCTCGCATGGGAATTCAGATGTTTCCATTTGGCCACGAATACCAACCTTGAGAACGGAGTTCAATGGTTTGAGCCGTATAAGAGCCCTATTGTCTCAGAAAGAAGTGGCCCTGAGCTCGGCCCACGAAACGTATGTCCTTCACATAGCTAACACACGCACAGAGGTGCAGGCACTTTTAAATACTGATTTGCCGTTTCATTTCTCCGAGCTGGTTCATCAAATCTTCAATGCCTCCTCCACAACCGGTCCAGCACATTTTTTTAAATTGGTTAGCAGTGGTCTCGTGACTACGTTTGAAAAAGTATTTGGTATTATCCCTGCGTTTTTTCATTCTATATTCGCAAGCCTGTTTGGCGGATTCCCGGTTTTGCTGGCTTTGGCTGCAGGCGTTCTGGTGATATTTTGCTTTATAAAACATGGATGCCCATCCTGCGCAAGGAAACGCTCAGCCCCTACTGATGCAGTTTCGCAACCGGATGCTTGATTACTATGGCTCCTTGCCGCTTGCGACTTTAAGCACGGCTTTTGGATTATCGTTCCGATTTTCCTATTTCACATGTGTCCAGCCTGTGTTTCATTGCCTGAGCTGTGATTTCGACTGGGCCATTGATTTGTGTCTCTGCTTACCGACTTCACCTGACGTCGATTTTGATCAGCTGAGCCCCGTAGTTGCTCACGAGTTGGTTTGTTATGGCGAAAGGGTTAAGGCTTTGGCAGCGATGCATGGACTAATGGGTCAGTGGGACATATCCGCAGCGGCGCATGACTTTCTGGCACGTAGCGTTCTCGAGAACCCACTGAGTTGTCCTCTGATGTTGCTAGAGGATTCAGTGCTGGAGGAGCACGTATGTTCTTTCCCATTGCTTAATTGGATGGCTGAACTGTTTTCGGATGATGACAGTGATTTCATGTTGGAAGCTGTAGCTACCTATTTTGCATATTCATTCAACCCATGAGTGACTTTGAAGACTTTCATTATTATGGCACGTGACTTTTTAGTAATTCTGAATGGTGCCTTTTTGTTACGAACATTCGACTTTCATTTGTTCTAGGCCTGTGGACTTGTAGTTGGCCTTAAGTTCGGATTTTATATTTTTGTGTGCCCACTTTAGGCATTCATACATATTTTTTATTATTGAAAACATATATACACTTATATACATTTAGCTTGGCTCAACACTGTTGAACTCTGCTTTCAGGTTTTGCCTCTCATATAGTATTGGCTTATATTTCCTTTTTTGACCGTCCTCGGATCATTGGGGGGGTGGCATATGGTAACTGCGTTTCTATATATTGTGTTAAGTTAGCATATGTTTATTAAATGTTTAAACACCATATTTTCCTTTGGCTTCAGTTTGCACACAACACCTAATTGTTATTGTAGCTTTCAACCTAGACGAAAGATGTGATTTATTTGAGAATAATATGTTATTGCTCTGATATCAGTCGTGCTTGGTACACTTGGTACAAATGTCTGCACACTGAGAACTGCACCCTTTAAGAATAACCTAACACAAGGTTGCTGAAGGCCTGATCCTCGCACCACATTAGACATAACTCAAATAATGTTGCTGCCAACATTGGGCTCTACTCGGGTTTAAGATAGAGTTACAGGGAATGAATCAACACACTTGATGCTTCGCATGCAGAGAGCTGGTAGCTGTTGATGTGATCTACTCCTACTGACATTTAGAGGTATGGGCCCGCCCTGCTAGAACCCAAATGAGACCTTCTTAGATATAATATAATATGCTAAATAGGGTGCGCAAAATATAGGTGATACAGAATTCTATAGATTTTTGCATCATAACATGCTATCACCTTTTGCTTACTATGGATTAGTGACTATGCTGCTAACTCTGATTTTTATAATATGTATGTTGATATTATATAAAATACTGCGTTTGAGAACTTTGCATTGAAAAATAAACATTTCAAACTTGCATGTGTGTTCTTTGCCTCCCAGTTTCGGTTTGCAATGATTATAAAACGAAAGAGTGTTCATGTGTTCCACGATACCTGAGGTACCCTAAGTTCATGTTCTGGATTGTCTAAGTCATTGGTAAGTTATTACTACTGATGAGACACTGTAGCTAGCTTGGTAAAGGGATTTCTGAAACTAAGGTGAGTTTTGGGTCACCCTAACTCACCCAGGTTCTAGATCTCTGTGCACAGTTCTGTGGGAGAACGGAAACCCTGCTACATAGCGAAGCACATAAAACTGTAAGAGTGTGTCATTGAGCGGCCCGCAGGGAAGCGCGGCCTACAGAGTCCAACCGAGAGGGGACGCAACTGGGACCGTCCACACCGTCTTCCATTCAGAAAAACAGAAAACACCAGGACTGAACTAAGAGCGCGGGTTAAAGAGGTCTTGATGGGTTAACAGCTGCGCATGCGCTGGGGACAGACACTTCCTCCCGCCACGGAGCGCGGGTTAAAGAGGGCCTTGTATTAGCAGCTGTGCATGCGCTGAAGACAGACACTGCTTCCCGCATCGGAGCGGGGGTTAAAGACGGACTTGCATTAACAGCTGCGCATGCGCTGAAGACAGACACTGCTCCCGGCCCTTGGATTAGCATGAGCGCCTCAATGCCATGACAGGGACACTGCTGCAGCAGCTCTAAGCAGCAGGGAGAGGGAGCACAGAAGGGTGAGACTCTGAGACACACATTTAAAAAATCAATCAATAAAATCTTTATTCAATCTCTTAAATACAGATCATAAAAGCACAATTTAAATCAGTGATCAGCAACCAGCCCCAGTTCATAACAAGTTAAAATCCTAGAGCAAGTAGAATTATCTAAAAAGAACATCAAATAGTTTTACAGGACATTTTATCTCATAAAGTGCATCATGTGCCTCATTGACCGAATCCAGTCAGTTTACATCAAATTACTCATCTCTGCATATAATTGTTAGTTAAAACCAACCTCGCGCCTTTCTCCTTTTCATACAGGCCCACAAACAGGTGGCTACCGAAAAACAGACAACGGGATCAGGCAGAGATTTAAAGAAGTAACGTGCCACCTGGCATGGTTTAAAATTGGGGCGCCTTAAAATCGGAAGGATAATGTCTTCTCATCCTGTTTTATAAAACCCACAAAACAAGACTAGGTGCAGGTCAGATTGGGGGGGAATGGTTGACGCAGGGACACAGCATTAATCTGAGTGTTTGAATCTTCTCTCCGTATAACCTAACATCAAGGGGAGGAGAGTCAGACAAAATCTCAATAGTTCCTATCCAGCACGTAGTGGTTCATGCTAGATAGGAATATCCTCCCTCTGGTCTAGGGGAAATCAGATGATATGCAAGGACAGTCTTTTTTCTGTAATTCCTTTCCCTGCGAAGATAATGAGCCCTCCGCATAAAAATCTCAATTAATTTCTGTTTTGAAATCTTCCTGCATACCGTTTAATCCTTAAATAATTCTCACAACCAAATTGCCATTAATTCTGATTCCACATAACTCAGCCATCTGATCTTATTGTAATGGTCTAATTTTAAACAATCTTTAAATATGTTTTGTATTAAATTGGTGCTAGTCTAATGGTATGTAACATGTAAGGTAACCCCAATTCTATATGTAAGATATCATTTGAATAAGTGGAAGGTAGAAACACTAGGGACTTAAAAATGATCTTCAAGTTTTTGGAGACAGCCGGTAGGCGCCATACCCCAGACTCCTGCCCCTTATGTGGCTATTGCCTTAATTTTGGCCTGAGAAATGTTTTTAATTGGGTCAAGGGGGCTAGCGTCTAACTTTTGGAGAAGGCCTTAATAGCTTTCAGACTCCTTTCCATTCCTAGGGCTCTTCCCGATACCAGGTTCTCCCAAGTTTGATTTTTATCAAATAAGACTCCCAGGTATGGGAAGGACTCTACCACTTCTGTTTTCTGGCAATTCATATGGAAGTGTGGGGATTTATCAGCATTGCCAGACTCTGCTATAATGACAGAAGACTTTGTATCATTTACTTTAAGGTCCAGCGAAGCCATGAATGATGCATATGTTGTTATGAGCCATTGGAGAGCTTCCCCCATTCTTGCAATGAACACTGCATCATCGGCGTAAGCTAACATTGGTAGTGGGTTGGTGTCAAACACGGGCACGTCCAGGGATGAGCCCGAGAGGGCTGCCTCAACCCTGTTTGTATATCTGGAAAAAAAAGAAACGGGGCGAGGACACATCCCAGCTTAACTCCTCTAGCAATCTTAAAGGGGCGGGTTCATTTCCCATTTTTGCCATACGGGACACATGCAGTGGCATTTAATATAGTTGGCGGATAAAGTTAATTATAAGTGGATCAATCCCCATCTCCTCCAATAAATATCAAAGTTTCTGATGGCTCACGCAGTCAAATGCAGCTGATACGTCTATAAAAGCCATGTAGATTTTCCCGTCTTTCGATCTGGTATATTTGTCTATACATAGTGACAGGTTTAGACATTGGTCTGTAGTGGCTTTTTCCCTCTGGAAGGCATACTGCACCTGCATTAAGATGTTTCTTGGGTCCACTCGTCCAGCCTGAATAAAACGAACCAACCCATAAGTTTGGCAGTTGTGTCCAATAAGGAGATAGGCCTATAGTTCTTTGGGCTTCCCAGTCCCCTTTTTTGTATATCAGAATAATTACACTATGCTTCCAGGAAGGTGGAGGCCCATCTATAACTATGCTGTTAAAAACATTTGTTAGCAGCAGAGCCCTCAAATCTTGGTTTCCCTGAAAAAGATCTATCGGCACCCCATCAGGTCCTGGGGTTTTCCCAGCAACCACAGGCCGCCAACCCTCTTCTGAATTCTGAGAGTGAAAAAAAAAACAAACTGCAATTTAGTATCTGTGTCACTAGAGGGCACCACAGGAGCAGTGTTTGAGGTGAATATAAATTCACAGTGTGCCACCCATGCTTCTTCACCTACAGTGTCGGATCCTTAGTATTTTTGAAATAGGGAGTGTTTATTGCTTTCTAAAAATCTCTGCTATTGTATGTCCTAGCCGCCTGATCAAGGCCTTCCCAGGTCTCCTCCCTCATATCCCTTTCTCTGTTCCTTCGAACCGACTTATAGTCACTGCATAGCGATCTCTCTCAAGATTGGTATGTTTGCCAAACCCAAAACCAGTGGAGAGGTCTCTGGGAACTGTTCTCTGGTAATTGCAGAGACAGACTTCTGGCCCTTTCTGGGCCAGAAGCAGGGTCCTATGACCTCATGAAGAAAACTCTGATTGAGGGCTTTGGACTCACTGCTGAGGAGTATAGAATTAGGTTCAGGGGGGCTCACAAAACCCAGACCCAATCCTGGATAGATTTCGTAGACTACTCAGTAAAGACACTGGATGGTTGGTTAACTAGACACAATGTGCATGATTTTACTGGACTTTATAATTTGTTTATGAAGGAACACATTTTGAGTAATTGCACAAATGAAAAGTTGCATCAGCATTTGGTAGACCTAGGTCTAATTTCTCCCCAAGAATTGTGTGGTGGGAATTCCTAAGAACTGGAGGAGAGTGATCACTGGGTTTCCCAACTGGGAAGTCGTGTGAGACTGCAGTGCGCACAGACCAGTGCTGAGGTCTAAGAAAATATGCGGATTCTGCAGCATAAATGGTTAAAATGAAATTGAGAAGTAATTCCAAACCCGCCGCTGAAGTTATACCGAACTTTTGAGTATACACTAATGCAATAACCCCATAACAGAGCAATGGAGATTCTGGAGAACGTGGTCATAGACGACACAAAAGTGCTGATCAGGAGTCAAGTTGCAACGCTAGGATCCCTAATTGGTCTCGTAGTGATCCGATACCTGTACAGCGGCAGCCACAAGTCTCAGAGAACCGCTGGTCAGACGTACCTTGTCGGAGCTCCGGAGCGGAGGGGTGCCGTGGCTGTCAGCGAAAGCGTCATGGCACCAAAGAATGCGGCGGCGGTGGCGGCTGCTAAAGCAAGGGCGGCAAGACTGGCTGTCCGGGACGGTGCGGAGCCTGTGAGGCAAGCGGGCGGTGTTCCAGAGCCTGCCCCAGGAGCTACCGAAAACATTCCAGCTAAGACACCGAAGCAGGGTGTAACTTCTACGCGGACGGGAAGTCTGACTGCCCCCTCTGTCGTTGACCTCCTCCGCAAGACGCCTGCGAAAACTCTTCCGGGTCGAGGTGGGAGGAGTCAGCCGGGAACTCAACAGACACCAGCAGCCCTGAAGGGGGCGAAGGCGGTGGACGAGCAGAGTAACCAGCAAAGCAGCGACGCGGACGTCCCTGGGATAACTGTGATAACGGGGACAACTGACGCTAACACAGTAAGCCCTACACATAATGATACAGCAGCTGGGGTTGAAGCAAGCATGAATGGGATAGGGGGTGTGGAGGTACAAGGGGGTGGAACTCCTGCGGACTTGGCTGAACAAATTACTACTCCCCTCCACATAGCCATCGATGACATTATCCCTATAGATACTCAGGTGCATACAGATGATCGCAAAATGCCTGACAGCACAATTCATATAGAAGTGCCCCAGACGGAGCCAATGAGTTCTATGTCAGCTAAAATTAACAATAGATGTATCGATTTTGACCCGGACAGAGATAAAGATCCGAGCGATTTTTTGTTCATTCTCGGACGAACTTGGGTGGTCTGATGAAACAGGATCTCCTCTGAGTGATTTAAGTGATGACAAAATGAGTGCAAAAGAGAATAGAGCAGTCCAAAAAACTGTCCTAAAACGCAGAAAGAGCCATCAGGATACAGCAGAGCTAGCTTGGGACTACACGCCATCAAATCACCTCACAGCCTCATTAACACCGCCAAGCTTTGTAAATATAACACAACATTCGGACTCCCGAACATACCAAAGCTCAACCTCACCTACATTTGAAACTGTACTTCAAGCTATAGCGGCGCACAGAGAGGAGACATCTCATGATGGGCGCAAGGCCCAAGCTGCTCTCTGTTAGGCTCAAGGGGTGGTGCGCAAACTCTCAAGAAAAGTTGGGACATTTAGTGATCGAATGACAGATTTAGAGTCTAGAATTGTCTCTGAGTCTGAGACGGCTGAAAATCACGAACAGATTGACGCGCATGAGGCTAAACTATCAGATGTGAGGTGGAAGCTGGAGGACATAGAAAATCGATTACGTAGGAATACTCTACACGTGCTAGGTATCCCTGAGGAAATTGAAGGGGGAGACTCCCGCTCTTTCGTAATACAACTTTTTCGTGACTCTCTCCCTGAATTGTCTAGCTAGAACTGGGACTTTCAACGAGCCCACCATGTCCCTCTTACTCTAAGACACCTAGTCAAAGCTAGGGGGTATCCAAGGGCTATTTTAGTCTATTTCGGCAATTTCCTCTTAAGACAGGCAATTGCTGAGAAGGCCAGGCCAGAAGCAAAAAGGTCCAGGGGGTCAAAAAACATACTTCGTATGCCCGGACTTCTGCCACGCAACTGTGGAGAGGAGGTGGCGGTTTCGCCGACTCATTAAACCCTTCCAAGGAAGGCGATAATCTAACGCTAGAAATAGGGTTACTCGCTCATGCTTTTTCACTCAACCCCTTATATTATCCATAATACTCCATAGACGTCTGGAGTGGGTAAGAGGGAAATATCCGCCAGAGTCGAGTAGGACGAAAAAACTCCTGCAGGAACGCTCTTGGTTTATTCAGCGTTGAAGGATACAGTGTTCCAAAATATTGTGCACCTAATCTCTGTTCCCTTGAATCCTACTCTGAATAAAAAATGCAGTCGGACGAAGAAATCACCAACTCGAGAGATCTTGCTAGACGGTTAATAGAAGCTGATGATAGCATTTTACAAACTAATGCGGAAGCAAAACTTATTCCAATAAATATAAGGAAAATTTTGACTTACAAATTAATAAACAACGGTGTAACACCGAAAGGCGGGACAGTCATATTTGTAGTGGAGGCACACGAATATCGGCAGACAGAGGTATTCTATTCCTGGATAAGATTCCCAGAAGTAAATCAAATAACAAAAGAGTTTCAATACTATGAACCAGGTGATACTCCAACGGAACACGTTCCCCATGAGGAAATTGAGATTCCACTAACTTACCAACAGCACGAGCTTTGGTTTAAAGGCGCCCTACAACACTGTGAACACATAACAAGGCCCGGTCCACTAGGGAGACCGGGAGCAACTTGGCCAGTTTTAGCCGGCTACACACCTCATCCGGACGTAAGGAAAATGTCTAAAGAAGAGGTGATTACCCAGCTAGAAGAACTAGTTAAAATTCACAGACAATTAGTCCAATATGTCATGAGGACTTTGACGGTCCACCCGACAATAGGACTCCCATAACAGACCCCTCATCAGGGGACTACAAATAAAATTACACCACAAACAATTCAGTCAGTAATTGGAAAGTTACCTACTAAACGGGAACAAATACCATTTTGGCTAGCACAAAAAATCACTCAAATAGAGGCAGTTTTTCCTGATAGTACACCTCATTAAAAACACAGAATTCTGACCATTTGTCTACCAATGGGAATTGCACCAAATCAGGAAGACTGCGACACTTGGGGTACAGTCTTTGCTTCAATCTATACAAAAACACATGGTGTTCCGTCTATGGTGGTAATACCAGACATTCTGAAGCAAATTCAGAATGAATATGGCCCTGAAGCAGCCTTAAATTTAGGTATGAAGTTACTGAAAAATTTTAAACAGGTATCAGCTATATTATTAGCTAATGTAAGGGGTGAAGCAGCATCTGTAGCAATCCGCCATAGGTTGAGAGAAATAGATGAGGAGGATCAGCCCCAGGAACTAGCCAGAATAATGGAAAAATGCTATGAAGAACTGGGTAGAGATAGTTTGGGTGGGAAACCACTAAAACCCTAACTACCAGATAGCACAGAGAAGTCGTTTGTAAAAAACACTTCAAATACTCCTAAAAATAGATGGGAAAGTAATAAAAAAACTACACCCAGGGAGAAACAATTTAAACAAAGAGGGAGATCACCCAAGAGAAGGAACAAAACTCTGACTACATGGCCCCTAGAGAATACAAACCGGCTCTGGGACATGACAAACATACGGTAGCCTCAGGGGAAACTCCTAATCCTCCAGTATTGATTTGTCCAGAAGCCCTGGAGAGGATTACGCACTTCATGTTTAATTTGTCCCGAACCCCTGGACAGCATTGCGCACTTCAAGCACCTAGTGACGTACATATGTCCAACCTTGTGCGTCAAACCAGTCACCTAACTAGTATAAAAGCAGCCAGGTTGGTCCAGTCAAACACGAGGTGGTTTTCTGGAGCTGATCGACTGACCTCGTCCCAAGCCCAGCAGATGCGAGACCTGAACCCAGCCGACCCTCCTACTTGACGCACTGAGAGAGAAGCTGCCTTTTTCTCCAGCCGAGAAAATCCAGCTCCGGTGTTCCCTGCTTGCCACAGCCGGCTGCCGGGATATCGAGTTCAGAGATTCCAGTCTCTCACATTCTGAAACAAGGTATGGAGATGATTAGCCACAGAGAATGATTCTTGGTTTTTAGAATAATCTGGCAGAGAAATTATTTAACTTAACTGAGGTTCTCACTTATCTTTTCCCGTTCACAACTTAGGTTAGGAACACGGGGTAGGCATAAGGTAGATTAAATCAGTTGAGTTAGCTTAGCTATTTTTTGTTAGCTTTCTATTGTATAGATTTTAGGATATGTTTTAGATGCATGTTATGGCTAAGAAACGATAACATGCTTTTACAGTATTACTTTATAATACTCTTTTTACTGTATGCACTATATTTTATTATAAGTATTGCTATCATGGCAATTCACTTCTCCTGTGTGAGAAAACAGACTGTTCAATAAATAACACCTTTTATTGAAAACGCCCGTCTCTCTTTCTCTACACTTTCGAGTGAAACTAAGAATGCATATTTAAGTGAGTAAAACCGATTCTATTGTTTTTCACGACTGGAGATTTACTCCTAACTCATGGAGATACAAAGTGGTCATGTTTTATGGTTGGCAGAAGGTAAATCTCTTCTTGTCTAAATAGGCACTATAATACCTCATCCTACATTCGAGAAAGTTTCTAGTGACCTCTGAGCTAGCTGGCAAAACCCCTTAAGTCTAATGTTGTCAGCAGGGGACCCTTGGTAACCTCAGTTACTGGTCTTTTGTTGTTGATGTTATTCCAATGCGCAGATGCCTATGGAGATAATAGGAACTACACTACAGTACCACCTCCTCTGCACTCCTGGACAGGCCTCACCTGCACTTAATTAGTGAAAGAAGGGGGTTCCACAATGGGTTTTAAGGATGTGGGCAGGCTGTTGGGGGGAAAGAATCTGATAATAGAACAAAAGAGAGCAACCCTGCCTTATGATATAGTGGTCCCAAAAATGGGATCCAAACAATATAATCGGGGTGATTTATCTAAGAGCCAGCATTGCACATAACAAGAAACGGGTCAATCCAAATATACTCAAAGAAGATTTTTTAGAATATATATATATTTTTTATTTTTTTATCTTCTTTGAATTAATGTAGCAAAAGGTACAAAAATTGATTGCATTGTTTAAATCCACATTATATTTGGAACATCAAAGACCTATATATGGCAACCACAAATGTGGGACATGCCATATTTGCCCACAGGCCATTGTGGGAGAAACTGTCAGTACCAATACTCGTACGGTATCAGTACGACGTAATGCCACTATGACCAACTGCCGTACCACCAATATCATATATTTGATATTGTGTCCATGCGATCTCCCCTATGTCGGGGAAACAGGCAGAGAATGTCGAGTGCGAATAGGGGAACATAAGTCAAACATCAGGAACAAAAAAATCGCAGCCCCTATTGTAGCACATTGGCTAGAAAAAGAACACAAAGAACTGGAACTTCGCTGGTTCATCCTGGAAAAAATAAAGGCCTGCCCAGGAACTGATCCTGTGGGCCTACGAAAAAAACGAGAAGTGTTTTGGATTTTTTTCTTGAATGCTGTAACTAAGGGACTGAACGAAGAATGTCCTTGGCACCAGGCATTCTTGTAAAACAACCTCAGGTTACAGGATTTAAGAAATCCAAAGCAAATAGGGAGAAAAAATCTTATTATCTGGCAGAATTCTTATATTGGACTTATTTCCAATATTATATGGGTGATTATGAAGTGGACTAACACAATGGACTGGCTCCCCGATGTTTAAATGAGGCCCGCACAAGTGAAAACAAAACTATGGCATACCTTGGTGCCGTGTTTTTCCTAATATACGTCATGCAAATATCAAGACCATTTAAATTAAAACTTGATTTATATAGATAGTGAACCGAAACAACCCAATTTTGTTAAAAAAATAAAAAAATAAGAGTTTACTCTCTCAAGAGGGCCGCCGCCCGCCAACTGAAAGAATTAGGTCTGTCATTTATGTTCACTGCCCTAGCACAGCTGATCCTTCTCACCAGAGGCGCGGAGAACTGCTTATTTAACACCTTAGCTGCCGCGCAATTCCCTCCCCAGTGCTGCGCTGTCCATTCGAACTAGTGCTGAATGAACGTCCAATGGACGTGCGCAGCACTGGGGAGGTAGTGCTGCCGTCGGCCAACGCCCCGAGGCAGCACTTAAGGGGTTAAATGAGAACAGGCACCAAACAGGTGGAGCCCTGTCTTCCATTGCGGTCGGTCGACCGGTGGAGTCGACGGAATCCCACTGAAGGACGATCCACTACCACTCTAAGGTATGTGTATACTCCGATATCCCGCTGCTTACGCAAAACTCCTGTAGATTGCGAGTCAAATTATATATATATAATTGGTCTTCTATCTTCCGTTAGGAATTCCCATCTACAGCCACTCGCTCGCCGCTCACATAGCAGTAACTACGGTGCAACGCCCCACCCACAACCACTCGCCCGCCATTTACGGAATTGTGCCTACTACACAGCGCTCCGTGAGAACGATCTTAACTGCTCTCCGGTAAACGGTTTTACCATTTAGGTAACGGAACCTTTGGTTTTTAGCCTTTTAGGTTTCAGGATAGACAGCGTTCCTAGTATGATCATGGCCATAACCAGCCCTCCTCTTTTTTGTCAGGAATCCTTACCGAAAGCCACATACCTGTCCCTTGGAATCTTATCAGTTATACACTCTCATCGGAGAGCAGACTCAAGAACCCCTCAGGTAAATCGTTAATTGCACTGTTATCTCTTCCTGCAACACAGGATCACAGGACCTCAGGCCGTTTTCGAACGTATTCAAAACTAAACATTGGAGTCCATATCTCAATACTGTGTCTGAAAGTAAAAATGGAGGGTTGAATTACAACTTATTTTTTTAAAAAAAAGAAAATTAAAAAAAACCCATGTCGTCTTGTGATTTCCTTACTTGAAACAGTGCCCTGACCAATATCAAATCCATCAGGCTCTAATTGAATTAAACTTTATCTTGACTACAGGACTACAGTACCCAGTACCCAGTATGAATGGAACCAGAGAGCGTTATCCTCCTTGTCCTTAGGTCTTCTGGCCACGAGTATCTGTTCCCCTAATAATAGGATTCCTATATAGGTAATATATCACTCAATATTTTTTGTCTTACCAGTTACATTTCTTAAGATTGAGGAATAGTATGTTATGCTTAAATACATCGTGTTCTCTTTTTCCTTGTTAAGTTTGAAAATCTCTACCCTCCAAACGAATTATGCCAGTAATCCCCTTGCTCTGACACACATTATGTAAGTATAATACTAGATTGTGAATGATATTTTCTAAATAGAGGTTGGGTCTCCTAAAATAAACTCCTGACCGCTATAACTGATCGCTATAACAACAGTTAAATCCAATTCTATGGATCAGAGTTCCAATTGCGGAAACTCAGTCAATGCGCGCCAGAATGAATGTGTATATGTATGAGGGAAGCTTAAATAGTTTGAATATAAGAGGTGTCATGAAATGTAATCAATGGTTCACTTAGACAAGGTTATCAAGTTGCCTCTAACAGACCTCACCCGACGGGGAGTCTGTCTTTGGGAGTGTCACTAGGTAGTTTGGCATTGCACAGCCACAAGAAGTCAACCACACAGTTATCATACTAATAACCAATGTTTGACTAAAAATGTAAAATGTATTAAACAAATAGAAAATGCATGTTTGTATAATCTAAACTTGTATTGTGTACATTGAACAACAATCTAAGATACTGTTTTTATTTCCAGATTTTATACCTGTTCCCCTCCCAGTAAACAACCCCTAGCCCTGACGAAGGTGTGGCCCCACTGGCCAGTCACCGAAACGTGTGTCGGCCTGGGTTTTCCAGGAATTCGGCATATTGACCTATATTCATCAGGACTCCTCTATATGTCATCTGCCTCCTGGAATAACATTCTGATTTATGCAACAAATTTACCATCTTTGTGTTGCAAACACCAGGACTATATGAATGAATGAAAGTTGAATGAAAGAACACTAGGTTGAGTGATAAGTAAGCTTGAGAGTATGAATGCAGTGTGGTATGTTACTGGGTAGGCTATGCCATAGGATGAATTTTCCTCTTTTTTATCTCTCCCCTTATCATGTGTGTCTTTGATGTTCCAAATATAATGTGGATTTAAACAATGCAATCAATTTTTGTACCTTTTGCTACATTAATTCAAAGAAGATAAAAAAATAGAAAAAATATATATATATTCTTAAAAAATCTTCTTTGAGTAAATTTGGATTGACCCGTTTCTTGTTATGTGCAATGCTGGCTCTTAGATAAATCACCCCGATTATATTGTTTGGATCCCATTTTTGGGACCACTATATCATAAGGCAGGGTTGCTCTCTTTTGTTCTATTCTCGCCTGCACTTAACCCCATGGACAGGACATGCTTCACTTCCTCTGCACCCTGGACAGGCCTCGCCTCCTCTGCTCCCCCTGGACAGGCATCTCCCCTGCACCGCTCAGGACGGCCCTCATCTCCTCTGCACCCCTGGACAGGCTTCACTTCCCCTGCACCCCTGGACAGACCTCTCCTCCTCTGTACCCCTGGACAGGCCTCTCCTCCTCTGCACCACTGGACGGGCCTCACCTCCTCTGCACCCCTGGACAGGTCTCTCCTCCTCTGCACCTCTGCACAGGCCTCACCTCCTCTGCACCCCTGGACATGCCTCTCCTCCTCTGCACCCCTGGACAGGCCTCACCTCCTCTGCATCTCTGGACAGGCCTCTCCTCCTCTGCACCCCTGGACAGACCTCTCCTCCTCTTCACCCCTGGTCAGGCCTCATCTCCTCGATCTCTGCTCCCCTGGACAGGCCTCTCCTCCTCTGCACCCTTGGACAGACCTCTCCTCCTCTGCACCCCTGGATAGGCCTCTGCACCCCTGGAAAGGCCTCACCTCCTCTGCACCCCTGGACAGGCCTCTCCTCCTCTGCACCCCTGGAGAGGCCTCTCCTCCTCTGCACCCCTGGACAGGCCTCACTTCTTCTGCCTCTCCCTTGGGCAGGCCTCACCTCCTCTGCACCCCTGGACAGGCCTCTCCTCTTCTGCACCCCTGGACAGGCCTCACCTCTTCTGCCTCTCCCTTGGACAGGCCTCACCTCCTCGGATCCCTGGACAGGCCTCTCCTCCTCTGCACCCCAGGACAGGCCTCACCTCTTCTGCCTCTCCCTTGGACAGGCCTCTCCTCCTCTGCACCCCTGGACAGGCCTCACCTCCTCTGCACCCCTGGACAGGCCTCTCCTCCTCTGCACCCTTGGACAGGCCTCAACTCCTCTGCACCCCTGGGCAGGCCTCTCTTCCTCTGCACCCCTGGACAGGCCTTCCCTCCTCTGCACCCCTGGACAGGCCTCACCTCCTCTGCACCCCTGGACAGGTCTCTCCTCCTCTGCACCCCTGGACTGGCCTCGCCTCCTCTGCACTCCTCTGGACAGGCCTCACCTCCTCTGCACCCCTGGACAGGCCTCTCCTCCTCTGCACTCCTGGACAGGACTCGCCTCCTCTCCACCCCTGGACAGGCCTCTCTTCCTCTGCACCCCTGGACAGGCCTCTCCTCCTCTGCACCCCTGGACAGGCCTCTCCTCTCCTCCTCCCCACTCAGGCTGAGCAGCAAGTGAGTTGGCAGCTCTCCTACCTGAGCAGAAAACTGTCCAGGCTCTCTCCTCCTCCTGGGGTCTGTGAGGGTCTGAAGATGGAGGTAACTGCCCACCAGACAGGGCTCCTTCCTTCTCTGCAGCAGGCTGGACACACCAGGAGAGGCCGGAAAGGATGTCACCGCTGCTGCTGGTGCTGTCTCTGCCGCCGCTAACCCGGAAGAGGAAACCCTCCTCCCTTTCATACAGGGGGCAAATCAGTGAGTTTTGTCAGCAGGCGAGGAGCGCCCTCTGGTGGCCGTTGACGGAACCGCCGCCTCCAGGCTCCAGCAGTGAATACATTTCACGCAAACAAGCAGTTATACCTGTAAAGACCTGGGATTTCAGATGTCACAGACGTGAATGTTTTTAAGGGTCAGACAGTTCAAGTACAGGGCCTCACACTTGGCTGCTGTAAAAAAGTATTTATAGCTTCACTTCAGATGAGCATCTTCCAAACACTGACGTAAAGGACTTAAGAGTATTTACAGAAAGGTGACAAATGGAAGTGACAGTCTGTATTTTAATGAATATATGGGTATTTTAATGAATATATATCTGTATTTTAATGAATATATATCTGTATTTCAATGAATATATCGGTATTTTAAAGAATATATAAGTATTTCGGTCAGTTTTGCAATTAAACTAGGCAGCTTATTTATTCTTTTAAATAATTTATTTGCAGTTTTTCACATCCACAAAGTCCTAGATGGCAAAGAAAACAGAGGTAAATACCATGGAGTTTTAAACACCAGATCAGTGACAATGAGGCATAGATCTGTGTCAAAGCGACAATTGAAGGAACAGCTTATTTCTAATTTTCCTATGTCTGTGGCTTATTCCTTATATTTGATACTGTTTTATATCCTCAAACAAGACTGAATTGTAGGTTCTAATTAGGTTTTGAGTTTCTGGTTTAAGAGCACAACTGTTGTAGGAGAGTAGGGTCTGCAATCCTATGATCACCCCAGATTTTTGCTTTTTGCTTCACTGGTTTACGACTTCTCTGGCTGTGGGCCTGCTAACCAGACCCACAGCCTTGCTGTTCTCTCACTAAATTGACACGTGTACCTTAGGTGCATTTACCAATTGGTACTGGGCCACCTTATCAGATCCTGTAACTCAGGGCATAGGTGTACCCAGGGCCTACCAGGGGCTGCAGCATGTATTATGCCACCCCTGGCTGGCCATCTAAATCTGACACAACTGGCTGCACGACAGCTGGGGCAAAGTGGTGTAATCACCCTTTGCTTTAGGTATAGTATACCTATATCTATCCCTAAAAATGGACACATAGATTCCTATCAGTCACTCCTATGGCAGGCCTTAACAATCCTGAAGGCAGAGTGCTTGGAATCATGTGAGATGGTGCTCTGGCATGAGCTGAGCCCGTTTGCAGCTTGCGGAACCAAGTCCTAATAGCTGTTCCATGATAACGCATACCATATACTCTTAAGTGCATTATAATCCTCGCGGTTATATGCCAACTCTGGTATCGCTTTATCAAAACATGTCGAGTAAGGTGTCATACGAATTGGAATATTAACCCCTCGCCAATTCTGGTGACGGGGTTAGCATTCCACCCTTCTAGAGGGACACGACATGTATGTAACTGTGAACCCCGGCTAAAGTTAACTCGAGCCTCAGCATCACAAAATGGATGCTGCCACCACAGACACAAGTCTGACCTCCTGCTGCTGGGAGTCCTTCCAGCGAGGGAGGCTTGGACAAAGGGTTTCCTGTCAGGGGCGGTGCTAGCACTATCCCAGACAGGGTTTTGTGTATCCTGGGTAGGCAGGGCTTTAGAGGAAGGTGACTGCAAGTGGCACCCCGGTGCTCACTATGCATCTGCCGGCTAGAACCAGTTCCAGGGGCACACCAGCCCCTGAGCTGGGGAAAGTCCGGCATGGGAGAGGGGTGTAACCACCCCCCTTCCTGGTCCCACTTGTGGGCAGGACCTAGTCGCGTGCCAGCCCCTTTTCCTAGTATAAAGATAGGAGCGGGCCCCCTTCCAAATTAGATCATCTTTGAATCCTGAAACTACTTTCTACGAAAGGAACTCTCGACTTCTTCTCAAGATTTCTCCCTTGTGACTAAGGAGTAGTCACCCTGCACCCGCAGGCACCATCCAAGAACACTGCGGTTTGCTGCACGTCCTTCCTCCGGAATCAGACTGACCAGCACGATGAGACCCGGCTTCCCTGGCACCTCTGACCTCTACCCACATCGTCAGCTCAGCTGAGATCCATGGGTGCGACGAGACCTCGAGGGACCGGCCATCTTCAAGACTGCACGACGCTTGCCTAGCACGACCGCCGAGGGATCCTCGAGTGAGTGCTTTGGGGTCTGAGAAGCCCCAACCCTGAGCAGCTCCAGCACCGAAGTTCAGCCTCCCAGCCTCCACGAGATCTGCGTGGGGCCCTTCTGCTCTTTGCTGCTCACCGCGTTGTCTGGCTACTAGCCCGCTGGCTTGCGGCCTTCCCGACGACAAACGACGACATCAACACTGCTGGTCTGGTTGCTCCAGGCTGGCCCTTGCTCCCCTCCAACAGAGGAGCGCCCCGGACCCTCCTGGTCCACTCCAGACGCCATTTTGAGTCCACCGCGTGGGCTTGCATTTGCCAAGACTTGTTGCCCCAATCTGGGTCCAGCGACGTCGACAGCAGATACCATCGTGGGACAGCTCGCACCTCCATCCTGGTCGCCGACAATGCCTCCTGGTCCGTGAGACTGCAGAGCCCAGCGTCGCCCACTCACCTGGTCGAGGTGACTCCATCCGGTGCCATCCTGGTGCCCATCTAATCACTGGCTAGTGATTCAGAACTTGGTCCCCTCTGCTTACAGGTGTCTTCCATCTTCGATACAGGCTTGGATCCATCCGAATCTCTTCACTGGTCGCCTGCCAGCAACTTCTTCTTTCAGGCTCCATAGACTGCAACGAGGATTCCCGACGTCTTTCCAGACCTATGCAGCCGCAGCCCCTGGGCTAGGTAAACTCAGCATTTCGGTGCCCCAGCATAGCTTTGCTATCCAAGGGTCCAGGTCCTTTTTCGTTTCAGCCCGACCTAGTCGGATTCGTCCGATAACACTAACTTTGTAATTCCTAGCAACCATAGACTTTGTTCCGCATCCCGCGTGAGAGTGCACACTCTGCACCCGATCTCCCTAGGCCTCCTGCTAGTAATCTGAAGGTTCAGTAGTCAAGTCCTAGCGATCCCAAAGCCTATTAGCGTAGTACTTACCTGCTACTAATTTTGCATTCCACTTTTAGAGTATATGGTTTTTTGTGCCCCTAGGGCATTTGTGTAACTTGTGCAACTTTGCGTATTTTCCTAAGAGCTTTGTATTGTGCTTAGCACCCTGTCCTCATAAAGAGTCCAGTGTTGTTGTGTTCTAAATAAATATACTTTTATTTTCATAACAACTTGTGTGGTGTCCTTTCACTTGGTGTTCAAGGGGTATATGTGATGGTATAACAGCTGGCTTAACACGCCCTCTAGAGTCTAGCCTAAAGACTGCTCTTGTCCACGCTACTAGGATAGCTGGTCTATAGGTTGACTTACAACCAATCATCAATAAGGGTTGTTTGGACTGATACATAGTGATCACTAGAATAGTGAGCACTGCATATCAGGCCAACTTCTCACAACTGTCTCCTAAAATATTAAGATAGCGGCCTCTTCCAGGCTTTGTCGTTTTGTTTACAGTCTTTCAACAAAGATGCACTGACAAAAAAAAACAATTTATCTTTGAAACAACTAATTCCTAAGATAGAGATATCAAGTATGAACCAGAAATGTCTCACACAGTTTGCATTGTATCATAAAAATGAGTGGGTGTTACAGGTCTGAAGAATAGGGGAGGGGCATTTCATTACTCGAAAATATTCTACTCCTTTACATAGGCCCCTATATCACAGTACGCTCGTCATCAATACACCATTGATTAGTGAGTGTGTCAACTCTTTGTAGCATTGTCATGCAAGCAGCCTTGAATGCCTCGTAATGCAACATTAGTTTGATCGTGCATACATCATAGCCCTCAAACCTCACTCATCACGAGTGACACACACATTTGGAGGTCGGTCTGAAGTGTCCCTCAAACCTGGCTCATTCTTCAAAAATATGGGATTAACTAGAACTTCACAAGTGACTATTCGGCACAGAGCAGACTCTCTGTCCCACATTTTAGTGGCAAAACTTTTCTTATATTTCACCATGAGTATTGCACACAGTTCAGTGGATTGTTAAATTGAATGTCAATTTTAGTGAGACTTGGTTGTTAATTTTATCACTTTACATTTGTTCTGATCATGTCTATAAATTCAGTAATGTCTCTTCCTTTGGAATTGTCAAAGTAAAATGTTAAGTGACACCACTCCCTGTAACATTTTTAAATATCAATTTTTTTGGGGACTTTTCATACACAATGAGCATATAACAGGGATTGAAGTTTATCAATTCAGCAGAATCCAAGATACTGTGTTATCTAGAACTGGTGAGACGGCATTGATAACTGGAAAAATGATCAATAAAATACCATCTCCAGATAGAGGTGATGAGTCCTAGAAGATCCCGCAGAAGATCATGGAGGGAGGACGAGGGGGAACAGGAGGGGAAGGGACATGGAAACAGGAGAGAAAAGTCAGGGTGCCAGGCCCCGTGGTCGCCCCCCAAAAAAACAACTCCCACTATGAAGGTTGTAGCCAGCTTACTGTTACCATGGGGTGTTAAATCCTGGAATATTGACATTTTGTGAAGCAAAGTGTGACGGGCCATGAATTGCGGTGCCACCCCTTGGTTGGTCATTAAGTTGCCCAAACGGAGCCCAGTAGCACAAAGTACTGTACAGTCCACCGGAAATGCAAAATGTCACAGGCGAGTGCGCTACACCATCAGCACCTCCAGCACTTGTAATCGTCTGCCATATGTGCTTTATAGATCCACTCCGGCGTCAGTGCCAGTGGGGTAGGAACTTGAAATAACTGATTTCGACCTGACCTCCTGAGGTATACTGCCATGATCTTTCCAAAGGTCATGGGAGTCCTGCTCAGAGAGTGAGAGGCCCAACCTCTGCTCCAGCAAACAGCATAGATTGTAGGCAGCAGTGCTTTAAAAAAGGCTGTCCACAGCTGTAACATACAATCTCACCTTAGGGCCTGATTCTGATGTGGTTAGGAAGGCCTCCTAATGGCGTTTGCTATGTCCAAATCGGATCGGGAACGTGTCTTACCAATGAGGGCCCTATTACGATGCGATTAGGAAAGCATTCCGACCTCGGGCCCGATTAAGATGAGGTTAGGAACATAGGCTCCCATTGACGTCAATGGGAGTCCAACTAAATCATATCTGGAAGCATCCCGACTCATCATACTCGGTTGGTTGGACTCTCTCGATCCGATTTGGTTGGAAACCATTCCCAAACCCATTTGGTCTGGAAGCTTTCCACACCGCATCAGAATCGGGCCCATAGTGTCCTTGAATCCTTTCCACATCAGAGTATAACTCAACATTGGGGCAACCGGGGGAGGAGCCAAGATGGCCGACAGGACGGACGTGTAGGCTCCCAGCTCCGCGAGCCTCTTATTCTTGCACCGGTATCCTGTCATCAATCCTGATCATCAGCCGCGGCGCCACGACCGCGCTAACGCGCAGATCACGACCGCGTTCCTCCGAGGGCTCTACTGGCCGTGTGGACGACGATACGGTAACTCGAGCCGTTCGCCATTGTGTCCCCCTGGACCTCGCTCTGATGGCCGCTGCGGGATGACGCTGCGTTGGGAGGACTGACACGGAAGGCACCGTACCTCAAACTGGAATCGCTGCCGGTGGAGTGCAACGGCGGGGTCATCCTCCTCACCCGGGGCTCTCCGAACTTGGATGCGGTGGGCGCTGGCGGGTTGGGACCCCTAACCCCCTTTGTTTTCCGGAGTGGCTCGGCTGGAGGGCTGCCTCGGCTCCGGCTGGCGGTGCCGCCTGCGCCGGGGGCCGCCTTCAGACCAGCGGCGAGGGGTCGCTTGCTGTTTGCCACTCGGAATTGCGATCTGCTCCCCTGCCGGCGCCCCCGCCTGCAGCATCCCGATTTTCGATCGTCTCTCTCCCCCTCCCTTTTGTTTCCGGATGGCCGTAGTGAAGATGGCGGACTTGGGGAGATGATTGCTTCTTTGTCCTTTGGCTGTTCTGCCTTGCCTGCACCGCCCCGCTCCTATTCTCCGGGGACAACGACCCAAATGCCGGATTGTGAGGCCCCGCAGCGGGCCCCGACTCGTATGGAGATCCTGGCGGCTCTTGTGGATCTGGGTTCCACATGTCGGCGAATTGCTAGAGAGTTGAGCCGCAAGTTCGAGGAGGTGATTTCCGCACCGGGACACCAGCTGCCTGCAACTATCCATGGCCCGGATACTATGTTACAGCTTGCGCCTGCCACGGAGCTAATGGTTTTTGGCGACAGTGTTGCTGACTTGTCTGCCGACGCGAAGGGGGATACATTGTCTTTCTCCACCCTGTACTCTGATGCTCAGCCTCCGCCATTACTGCTTCCACATGGTTTGCTGACACCCCGACGGCTGGACTTCCTTGCTGTTCTTGCTGCTGGAACTTCATCCTCTCCCCAGTCGGTGTTATCCTCTCCTGTGTGTGCTGGGAAGCCCTCCCTTTTTGTCAGTCGTCCCCCCGTAGTTCGGGGCCCTGCACCTCTTTCTTCCAGGTTTTCTCTTCGTTGGGGACGGCCATCTTGTCCCTTTGTTTCGCCTTCGGCATGGTTCCCGAGGTGGCCATTTTCGGACGGACTGCAACGCTCAGGCCAGGGGTGATGTATTTTTGTACTGACTTTGCTTGCCTAGCTGCCGGACATCGGGACTTTCGACCTATTTTGGAACTTCTGACGACGTCTTGTATTGACCAGCATGGGGTTGTATTTGGTGGGCACAGCTGCTGATTTCTGCTTGAGGGATGGGGGTTCGGCTTGCGGTTGGTCTTGGGGTGAGTGCGGATGGAGGGGTCCCTGCTGCGGCTTTCTTTATTTAACTGATTGCATTTTGGGTTGGGTTGTCCCTCGATGTATTGGGAGGCTACATGGTTGGTATAACTGCTTGTTCTGTGCTACATCTGACATGGTCTCTGGTGGGTCGTGGTTGTCGGGTGGGAGGTTAGGTGTGGGCTGGGAGCCGGGGTAATAATGTTGCTGGCCCTCCTCCGGGCTTCTGGTTTATGGGAGTGGGATTGGATTTTCTTCTCTTACTCTCATACTTCAGTCACTATCGTGTTTCCTTTTTCTTTCCTCTCTCTTTCTTACGCTAAATTTCGGGTTTACTGGGCGACAGACACACTGCTGGGGGGGGGGGGGGTAGGCCGTAGCCTCTGCATGCGTGTAGGGTGGTGGGTGGGGGGTAGGGTTTTCTTATTTTCGGTTTCTATGGTGCCTTGTTTTTCCTTTCTATGATTTCTCTCTTTCTTCCTGCCTTGGGCCTGTGTTGCGATTGTGTGCGGGTGGCTGGGGGTGCACACCAGATAGCTTATTGATCCTGATACCCCTGTTGGTCGTACTTGACCCCTATGCTGCCTGCGGGACCCTGATTTTGTATCGTTATCTATATGGTGAACATACCGCCACCGATGTGTTTACACCTGCACGGGCCCTGTCTTATTATTTCTCTACCCTTATCTTGTATTTTATAATGGAACAGCAATGTTGGACTTTAATTGTTGCAGAAAAAAAAAACCTTTCAAAATTAACCTTACAGCTCCTGTGACGCGATATCACGTTAATTAATGGTGTAACTTCATGATCATAGCCTATGTTCGTTATGTGCTACCGTGTCATTGTATTGCTTGCGACAGTGCTGCTACAGTTTTTCGTGGCCGGCCCGAGGGTTGTAGGCCCGTATATGTACTGCTATAAATGCACAATAAAGGTTTTCCAAAAAAAAAAAAAAAAAAAAAAACATTGGGGCAGCCTTAAGATCATAAGGGGGAGCACCCAGCATGTGTCGCAGGCTATGCATAGGCTGTCGATACTGTCAGTGATGCGATTGTGGCAGCCCATAATCACTCATGAGAGTAGCAAAGGGGGCAACTCACCGTCCCTTACTATATCGTCAACAGAGCGTATCCCTCTGGTCCTCCACTGTGTTATGGGAGTTCAGATCATACTTGGCCCCAAGCAGCTCCTTGAGAAGAGCAGGTGTCAGCAATGCGTTATACGTCTGAGCCAGGTAAAACTCAAGGACAGTCAACCAACACTGTTATGCCTCACAGTGGCACTTGTAGGCAGCCAAATCATTCATCGGCCTTCCTGCACTCTCAGAGCACCTGTGCAGAGGAGATGGACCCAGCGTTCTCCTCCAAGTACTGGCTCAGGTATTGGAACCGTCTGTGTTTGTTTTCAGGGGCTTTATACTGTGCTGTATACATACGCCAACGGGCCTGAAGGGTTTTCAACAATCAAAGTTTATGGTCGAGTAGCAGAAGATCATGATCAGAGGTACTGTTTGGGAGGATCAAGGAGTAAAGGTTTACAATGGACGCAGGAGGTGAAAGTATAGTCCGCGTCCTTCAGGTGCGTCCATCACCATGGATCCATCAAGTCATGATCATCAATAATGTCAGAGAGGATGAAACGGTCTCAGTGGCTGGTCGTTTGGTTTCTGGACTTGTCAAGGTGCCATATTTCAGCACCCCCCTCATGAATACCCTGGCTGTCCAAAGGAGAGCAGGAGTTTGGTCAGCCGCCGGGGCATAGAAAAAGCCCAAACACAAAGACTCTTTGAGAATCTGAACCTTGGCAAAATATATATCTGCCCAGGCTTGTCCCACCATGTCCACAGTGTGCAAACCTCCAGAGATTTGTGAAATAAGATGTCCAACCCACTCTCGCCATGTTCCAAAGGAGTAGATGGGCGTTTAAGGGTGGTCTGGATCCCGCTGGCATGTAGCACCGCACTCATCCAATCCCTTCTGAGTTTATCATGTTCAATAGGTGCAGGTGTGTTTCCTGGAGCAATGCTACATCAAGGCGGTGCATCTTCTGAAATTAAAAGATTTTCTGTCTCTTGATAAAATAGGTCAGGCTGTTCTCATTAAGGGGCATATTTACAAGGAAGTGGTGGTCTGCATCACCGTATTGAAATGCAAAGACACACATTTTTATGGCTTCCTGAGCTGTCAAGTGCTGAAGCGCTGCTATAATAATTAGAAGTCAAACTGAGCAAAGCTGGCAGCGCACATTTAGGGGTTCTGGTTTAGCTACATTCAGGCATGTTATGTATGTTGTTATGTTAAGTTAATTTCTATAGCGCATGACTCACCCGGGGGCATCTCAGCGCTCGCCTAGAAATTTGGCCCGAGGACTTAAAGTCAGAACAGAGTTCGAACAGGAATGCTTTTAGTGGTTTCCTAAAGGTGCTGTATATGGAATTTGTTTAGGGACAGCAGTAGTTTATTCCAGTATCTTGGGGCCAGATACGAAAAAGCTTTTCCACCAGTCTGACTCAAACGTATACGAGGAACCTGTAGAAGGCCTAGAGTACTGGATCTGAGATCTCTGTTCGGTGTATGAAAGGTGAGTTTCTTTTGTAGATAGTTAGGGCCTCTGCCATTCAGCGCACTGTAAGTGAGACAACAGATTTTGAAAAAGGATCTCTTCCTTACAGGTAACCAATGCAGCTCTCTCAGCAAGGGAGCAGAAGGGGCGCCAGCAGGGCGGCTCAGTAACCAATGCAGCTCTCTCAGCAAGGGAGCAGAAGGGGAGCCAGCAGGGCGGCTCAGTAACCAATGCAGCTCTCTCAGCAAGGGAGCAGAAGGGGAGCCAGCAGGGCGGCTCAGTAACCAATGCAGCTCTCTCAGCAAGGGAGCAGAAGGGGAGCCAGCAGGGCGGCTCAGTAACCAATGCAGCTCTCTCAGCAAGGGAGCAGAAGGGGAGCCAGCAGGGCGGGTCAGTAACCAATGCAGCTCTCTCAGCAAGGTAGCAGAAGGGGAGCCAGCAGGGCGGCTCAGTAACCAATGCAGCTCTCTCAGCAAGGGAGCAGAAGGGGCGCCAGCAGGGCGGGTCAGTAACCAATGCAGCTCTCTCAGCAAGGGAGCAGAAGGGGAGCCAGCAGGGCGGTTCAGTAACCAATGCAGCTCTCTCAGCAAGGGAGCAGAAGGGGCGCCAGCAGGGCGGCTCAGTAACCAATGCAGCTCTCTCAGCAAGGGAGCAGAAGGGGAGCCAGCAGGGCGGCTCAGTAACCAATGCAGCTCTCTCAGCAAGGGAGCAGAAGGGGAGCCAGCAGGGCGGTTCAGTAACCAATGCAGCTCTCTCAGCAAGGGAGCAGAAGGGGAGCCAGCAGGGCGGCTCAGTAACCAATGCAGCTCTCTCAGCAAGGGAGCAGAAGGGGAGCCAGCAGGGCGGCTCAGTAGCCAATGCAGCTCTCTCAGCAAGGGAGCAGAAGGGAGCCAGCAGGGCGGCTCAGTAACCAATGCAGCTCTCTCAGCAAGGGAGCAGAAGGGGAGCCAGCAGGGCGGATCAGTAACCAATGCAGCTCTCTCAGCAAGGGAGCAGAAGGGGAGCCAGCAGGGCGGTTCAGTAACATTCTGGCCACCATGTTCTGAATCACTTGTAATTTAGTAAGCAGGGTCTCTCCCACTTCTGCCAACAGAGCATTACCATAGTCTAATCGGCTGATGACCATGGCTTGAACTGAGGTTCTGCAGTGATTAGTGGGCATGTAGGGAAGACTTTTGCGGAGTAAACGCATATTATAGTAGCAGGAGCTAGTAGTGGCAGCAATGTAGTCTTTCATGGCTAATGACTGATCTAATTTTAGGCCTAGATTTTTAACACATTTTTTAGGAACAGGAGCTGGTCCCAATTGTGAGGGCCACCATTCATCAGACCAGCGAGCTGAGGCTTTCCCCGTTGGCATGACCTTGGTTTTTCCAGGATTCATATGGAGGCAGTTCTGTGTCATCCAGCTAGAGATTACAAGCATTCTGCTGGAGAATCACAATTTCTCTGCTTCTATCTTTGGGCCAATAGTAAATATAAGCTGAGTATCATCAGCATATGAAATTATCTCAAAACCTAGCTGTTCTACAAATTTTGCCGAAGGTGCCATATATATGTTAAATAATGTTGGGCTTAGGCAGGAGCCCTGGGTTATGCCCCTGCCTAGATGATTGTTTTTCTGACAGATATGGCCCTAGCATGATAGTTTGCATTCTGTCTGACACAAAGTTCTGCAACCACTTCAAGGCAGTCCCTTGAATGCCACAGGAAGCTAGTCTCTCCGCGAGCACTAAATATGAGATGGTATCAAAAGCCACGGAGTGATCTAGAAGGATCAGATCTTCCAATGTCTATTTTCTGTCTGAGCAAGTCAGTTACAGCTAGCGTGGCAGTCTCGGTACTGAAGCCCGGTTGAAACCCGGATTGTGATGGATCCAGAATTTCGTTGGACTCCAGGTATAGACTTAGTTGTTTGTTAATTATACTTTCCAGCAGCTTGCCCAATAAGGGTACCAAAGAAATAGGGTGGTAGTTTCTGAGTTCTCGGGGATCCGCAGTCGGTTTCTTCAATATTGGACGTACGAACGCTTCCTTCCATGTTATTGGAATGGTACCTGATTGTATTGAATAAATATTGATATTTAGAACTGCTGGCACGCAACGAGTGGCTTATAGGGCCATTGTCTTTGGAGGACAAAGATCTTGGGGTGAGCCAGATTTTGAGAAGGAGAGAGCATTGGAAACTTCCTCAAGTGTGGTTAACTCGAAACAATCTAAGGTGCTAGCTGCCATTTTTTCTAAGCCCTCGGTTCGAGTAGAGGCTTCAAGGTCTTGAGAGGTGATCGATGAAAAGTTAGCATAAATATCAATTATCATTTCTTGAAAATAGATTGCTAACGAATTACAAAAATCTTGTGTTTCCATAGGCAATTGTCTACAGACATGAAGAGATACGAAGTCTTTTACTATATTGAAAAGGGCCTTTGGGACATTACTGGCACGTTCAATTTGGTTAATAATAAATAGACGTCTGGCTGATTTTAAATTCAAATTACAGCTAGACAAGAATTGTTTAAACCGTAGTTTGTTTTGTGGGTCTTTACTAACTCGCCAAAGTCTCTCCAATCTCTTGCATTTGTATTTTTCAATCTTTAGCTCCGAAGTGCACCAGGGGGCTGATGGTGGACAATAGAGAGAATGAAAAACTGTCACAAAGTCGGTATTAAATTCTTCCAACGTCGTAGGAGCGTCCTTATCCTTCTTTGGTGATTCCAGGTGAACATCCTCATTAAAGGCTTCTACAGAAAGATTTCGCCAAGGTCTTATCTTATCTTATCTTAATGTTTTGTTGAAGCGCTACAGCTGCCTCGGCAATGAGGCGTCCCGGCGCTGAAACCTAGATCCGATCCTGAGCAAGAAGGCCTAGGGCAGAGGCGGGTTTAGAGACAAGGGAAAAGATAAGTTTTCACTGCCTTTCGGAAGGCAGAAAGGTTGTCCAGCGCGCGAATATGATGTGGGAGTTCGTTCCACATCTTGGGTCCCAGGAACCTAAAGGAGCGTCCGCCCATGCGGGAGAGTTTTATGCGTGGGACACAGAGGAGGTTTTGGTTGGAAGATCTTAGGTTCCGTGACGGCGCATAGGGAGTGAGAAGGGGTTGAAGCAGAGGGGGAGTGTCAAGTTTGAGAATTTTGAAGGTCATGATGAGGGTCTTAAACTTGATTCTGGAGTCAACCGGGAGCCAGTGCAAATTTCTGATGGTTGCTCTGGCTGAACATCTGCGGGGCAGGCCGATCAGAGCCATTTTCTTGCGCCACTTGTTTTTTCCCTGCACTTAAGTCTGAGCTCTTAGGGCATGGCTGTTGGATAGAGAACTTAATCATTGAATGATCGGTCCAAGTGAGAGAGTCTGGGAGGTTACAGGTTAGATGATCAATATTAGAAAAGATTAGGTCTAGCGAGTGGCCAGCTGGATGAGTTGGGCCTGTAACTCTTTGGGTGAGTTCAATCATGTCAAGAGTAGAGAGGAGTTTATTAACCTCAGGGTTCGTATGATTTTCACCATGAAAATTAAAATACCCCAACAAAAGAAATGTATTTGAGGAGAGCACATTTATAGCAATTAGATCTATCAGTTGGTCCGTGAAATTGGTCTTAGGAGAGCTCTTCCGGGGAACCCTCCCTGCTCCCGGGACCGACGTTACAGAGCCTACCAGCAACCTAGGTCTGATGCCGATGCCAGACACAATTCTGCCCTCCTGCTGCTGGGCCATGGCCGAGCAGGGGAAGGTAGTACAATAGGTTTCCTGTCACAGGGAGGTCGCTCCCCACACTGCAACAGCACCACCTGTCTGCCCGTGTCTCCCAGCTCCCTGCTGTTGCCTCGGACACAAGTTCATGGCACTCCTCCACCCGCAAGCTACCACCTGTGCCTCATCCCTGGTGGCCAGTGGTAGGTTGCTTTCTGTAATTGTATTGCTTGTTGTATTGTTTATTTTGTTTGCTTCATTCCCCTTGCGCTACTTCTGTGTCCTGTGCCCTTCTGCCTTCTCGCCGTTCCTCCTGTGGTTTCCCCGCCGCTGTGTCCCCTGCGGCCCTGCCCCCCGCTCGCTACACTTCACCTTAATGTATTTTGTTGGATTGTTCGTTGTTTTCCTTTCCATTCCTCCTTTTCCTCTTGTGCCATTTCTGTGCCCTTTTTGCCTTCTGTACACTCGCCGTTCCCCGTTTTCCCGCCGCTGCACCCCCTGCGGGCCCAACCCCCCGCTCACCCATTCATGCGCCCCCACCTCCCAGATGCTCCTCCCTCCCATCTTCCCTTCTTATGGCGGCTGCTGCACGGTGAGGAGTACGACCCATGACCCTTTCAAAGGCAGGTGGCTCCCCACGCCGCAACAGCACCACCTGTCTGCCCGTGTCTCCCAGCTCGCTGCAGCTGCCTTGGATGCGAGTTCGGGCCCTCCTCCACCTGCAGGTTACCACTTGTGCCCCATCCCTGGTAACCAGTGGTAGGTTTCTTTGTGTAATTGTATTGCTTGTTGTATTGTTAATTTTGTTTGTTTCATTCCCTCTGTTGCCTCTTGCGCTACTTCTGTGCCCAGTGCCCTTCTGCCTTCTCGCCGTTCCTCCTGTAGTTTCTCCGTCGCTGTGTCCCCTCCGGCCCGCCCCCCCACTTGCTACACTTCGCCTTAGTGTATTTTGTATTGGATTTTGTTGGATTGTTAGTTATTTTCCTTCCCATTCCTCCTTTTCCTCTTGTGCCATTTCTGTGCCCTTTCCGCCTTCTGTACCCTCGCCGTTCCTCCCCAATTTTCCTGCCGCTGCGCCCGCGCTCCCCCGCTCGCCCATTTGTCTGCCCCCACCACCCAGCTGCTCCTCCCTTCTACCTCCCCTTCTTATGGCGTCCGCGCCTGGACCGCGCCCAGAGCCAGAACACCTGGCCCCCACGAACGCCACGACGCCGGTCTCCGCAACTACTTTAGCTCCCTCCACGTACTCAACCCCGGATGATCATTCACCTGCTGCCTGGCTGCCCCGAAACGCACCCAAGGACCCTACTCCTGCCGGAACTGCAGCTTCACCAGCATCCGGCCCGCCAATCCTCCTACCAGGAAAGAACCCGACTACCTTAGATGAATTCATCTCAACACTCGCAACACTAGAAAGCGTGTTAAGACTCACTTACCAGCCGGGATGAGATTAAAACTGTGGATCAATGTTTTGTCCACGGGGCAAAGTAACATAATTAGGAAAATTAGTTAAATTAGGATTGCTATATAAGATATAGTGCCAAAATTCATAATGCCATCTTTGATGTAATCTTTCCTAGTTTTTCAGTGCAGGGCAGTAGAAAAACGAATTTGCAGGAAGTCGCTCTGAGGTTGGCACTTCTTTACGATCCCATAGGGATTCTATAAGGACAGTATCCACTTGTCCTAGCTCAAATTTACATTTTGTTACAATCCGTCAGGGAACTTAGAGTCAAAGAACTTAAAGTATAAGTAAAAGATTCCTATTTTCATTTTAAATTTCAATGCTCCACGTTCGATTTCTGAAGAAAGAATACATTATTGTGGCTTCTCTCCGCGCTTCTGGTTAACGAAACACGGCAGAGAAGACCTACAACATAAACGGGATGCAGCTGGCAGCCGCAGCGTGTACATGCAGTGTTCAAAGGCCTCGTGTAAGATGATCAGTTGAGTGGCGGTTTAGCTGCCGCTTGCTGTGTGGTACAAGTGGGATTATACGAAGTATGCATCTAAGACTACCCAATGTTACAGTCCTGTTTTTCTATTACAAACTTACTTCAAATGTTTTGTTTGATTTAAGTTATTCCGGTAACTGTTCAAAACTAAGAGATTGATCTTGAGAACACAATTTGTCACATGGGTAGGCTGAGAATTAAGAAAAACAACAAATCTCCTGGTTTTATAGATGCCATCTTGTTTTTTAGTGGATGTCACTGTCTGTGATGGTGAGACCGGGACTGTTCTTATCATGGAAATGCCACTGAGTGCAAGCTGCCCAGACCTTTAATAGAGAGTTCTCAACTACAATATTTTGGAAAAGAGGTGAAGCCACAAATAAATGAGTGAGGTTTGTGGCTGCCCAAATCAGTGAACACCTTGTTGGGGGAGGGGATTCACAAGGATTTTTTTAAAGCACTCGCTACTTTAACAGAGACAGTTTCCAAGCCCTCAAAGTGTTTACCGATAAGAGACTAAGGGCCAGATGTAGGAAGCTAAATACTGGTCGGTAATGACCAAAAATTGGTGAATTTTCCGTTACAGACCGGTATTTAGCCCTTTCCAATGTAGGAGGCTGTAAATAAGGATTCGGTAATTTACCGATTTGTTATTTTAAGGAATCAGTAAAATACTGATTCCTTATTTTAAGGAATCAGTAAATTACCGAATCCTTAAAACCTATGTAGGTAGCACTTAAGTGAGTGCATTTTTGCTTTGAGGATTCTCTAATTACCACCAACTACAAGTTGGTGGTAAATACCGAATACCTTTAAAAAGGAATTATTTGCTTTTTTCAAAGTGCCATGTGGCAGACATCCATGCCCTTAGGGCATGTATGTGCGCCACATGTGCACACAGTATCAAAACGTGGGAGAACCCAATAGACCCTTGTAGGCTTGGGCAATGAGTGGTTAGTTTAGATGTCTACAAGGGATTTGTTTTATATGCAATTTCTTAAATCAATATCTGTTATTAACAAGTTCGTTCACAAAATTGAACTCAATGTATCCTTAGGATTACTTGAAGTATTAGTCAGCAGTTATATCAGAACAATGATAACAATCAATGTAAAAGAGAATAGACACACAAAAAGTTGATCAAGACCTCTATGCCTTCAGCATAGAGGTCTTGATCAACTTTTTGTAATTTTGATACATTCAAGATCTAATTAGCGTCTCATCAATAGGATGCGACCCACACAGCAGCATTTTTAGGTTAGATTTGTAGGTTTACTTGTAGAGAACTAGTTGATGCTTTTATTTTGTTTTGATTGATACATCAACTAATTGCATCTAATTGTCTTTATATAGGGGGTTTTTATTTGATGAAAATTAGTCCTGATGATGGTCTTACAGATGAATACCCACAAGACCGAAACGTCGACATAAAACATCAACTCCTCAGCCTAGTTTTTGTTACATCAAAAGGATACCACACTTCATTTATTTGTTTGGGTTCCCTCATGAAGTTATGGAGCTGATGTAATGTGATGAACGGACAATTGAATTTATATGTATCGCTTTTCATGACTTTTTATCTATTGATTTGTTTCATTTGCCATCCCCATGTAATTTTATTCTGATTTGTGTCAATACAATTTATCTTCAAACATAACCTTTCCTGCTGTGTGTCTATTCTCTTTTACATTGATTGTTATCATTGTTCTGATATAACTGCTGACTAATGCTTCAAGTAATCCTAAGGATACATTGAGTTCAATTTTGTGAATGAACTTGTTAATAACAGATATTGATTTAAGAAATTGCTTATAAAACAAATCCCTTGTAGACATCTACACTAACCACATGTGCACACATGCACGATTCAGGGGTGTAACAGGGTGTCAATGTGACACCCTGCCACCCTTGAATATGCTCCCACTATTACCAATTCGGTATTTACCGAATCGGTAATAGTGAATGGCTTCCTATTCATTCCAGGGCCATAGGAATAAATGGGAAGGTATTCCTCATTACCAAATCGGTATTACTGATTCGGTAATAAGGAATATTACCGAATCAGTAAATTTTACCTATTTTTTACCTACATCATATTTACCGATTCTTAAATACCGAATCGGTTAAATTCGGTATTTAAGAATCAGTAAATTGAGATTACCTACATCAGGCCCTAAAGGTATAATAAGGAGATAGCGATGCCTAAGATCTTATTTCATACCAATCAAGTTACTTCCTGTGTAGACTTGGCTCACCAAATGTAGAAATTGCAGGCAGAAAAGGCTTACTTTAAGGTCCAGTACCGTCTAATCTATGTTTCTTCTAAACACTAAGGGATTCAACAAACTTTATTCGGTTTTATAAATGGAAAAAACCATAAAAGTTATAGATAGGATGCTTTTATGCAGCATGCTGCTGGGGTTGTGGACAAGGAGATTGAACTGGCTATTAGACAAATATCTCGCTCACCTTTCCACCCTTCCCTAGGGGTTTCTTCTGTTGCTCCATATGCTGGTTCCCATACTGAGTCCCCTCAAGTAGGCTTGGTGGACATACCTCAAGATATGCCTCAAGACCAGGCTGGGGGTATCGTCCCCCTTACACCAGTTGTTGTCACACGGGCCGGTGCCCAGTCTCCAATTTTTAGGTCAGCCCCTGACATGACCCCTGGCAATGGGTGGGGCCCAGGAGGCGCTAAGAGGAAGCACCCCTCAGTTGGGGGCCCTTGTAAACGCAAAAAGAACATTGGATCACAGTCATCTTCAGCAGTCCACCCAGTAGTGCCTAACCTGGATGCTATTTCATTTGACATGCTCAAAGCAGCCTTGCTGTCAGCATTTGGAACTAAATTGGACCCCATCCTACTCCGACTTTCTGCACTGGAAAGCAACCTGTCTGCACTGATAGCTACTTGCAAAGGGACCGTGTCCTTCTCTCCACAAGTATCCCTCCTACAAGGCCTACGATCTCGACCACCATTTCCAGTCCCAGTGGTAGTGGCACAGAAGCAGGAGACAGAGCAGTGTCAATCACGAAGCAGCCTAGTCACATGGTAGGAGATACAATGGCACCTATTGCCCAGGACTGACCCTCAGCACCGTCCAGCCAACCGGAGGGGGGTGGGGGCACCCAGAACCCAGTACCTTTTCAGTCTCTGCAATCTCAGGGTTTCAAAGTGGGGGATTGTGCAGTTCCGATGATAGGTGCGAAGGGCTGGAAGCCATGCCCCCGGGGACTGGAATAACTATTCTCCTAGCTTGGGCTCTATTCATCTCCTACCTGAGTCCACTCCGCTTGTTGTGGTGTTAGCTAGAGTACCATGCCTCAACCCCGGGACCAAGGAAGACTTTTACCAGCTGAACAATAAGGTGGTGCACTGGCTCAATTAAAACATTGCCCCTGGGCTTAGGGTGGAAAACCAAATTCTCATGATGCGCCAGACACAGTTGGTTGGTAGCGCCAAGAAATACTGGCTGGGGGACTGCATTATCATCAATTTTAACAATCCAGTCATGGTAAACCGAACCTTAAGCACGGTTGCCCAGTCTAACTACAGGTGTTGGAACTCAGCAATCTTGACACTCCCGCTGGGATACTTCTACAGACCCAATTATTACCAACTATGGTCCCAGCGCGAGCGGCTCCAAGAGGTGGGCCATAGGGGTCGTGCAGAGGGGATTACAGTGGTAAGCACAGCAAATAGGTTTACTCCTCTGAGCTTATACGAAGATTGCGATTGACGATATGTGGGTACCTCGGACCCTGTGGCACCCGCATCCCAGGGAAATGTATCGCCTCCGGAACAGGTATCGAGTGTGAATGGAGGGTGTAAATTTCTTTCTTGGAATATCATGGGGCTGAAGAGTAAGATTGGGAACACCGAATGGTTGGCCCTTGTTAAGAGTTTTGATGTGATATGCCTCCAGGAAACATGGGCTGAAGACAATAATTAGCACCTGGATGGCTATAAAACCCTCTTTGTTCCAGCTACCCCATCCAGGTCAGGGAGAGCCAAGAGGGGGCTTATCACATTTGTTTCTCTAGCTGTCCTTGGCATCTCCGCTCCCTGTAGGAAGGAAAATGTTACTTACCAGTGTGCGTCTGTTCTTGGCATGTAGACCTGCAGAGATTCACACTCTGTGCATAGATGGCCATCTGGTGTGGGGCTCGGATGCTTGCACCTTGTTGTTGTCTCGGAAGAAGTCTTTTGTAGCCACAAGATAGGTGGCTTCTCCTTTGGACGATAGTGCGCATGGGCATCAACTCCATCCTCAGATTGTTTTTCGCCATGAAGGGAAATGATGGAGTTTGTAAGAAACAGAGATGTCCATAAGAATGTATCTAAGATAACACTGGAACAGATACAGGTTCCGAGGAGGTGGGGGGCTTGTGAATCTCTGCAGCTATACATGCCAAGAACAGATGCATACTGGTAAGTAGCATTTTCCGTTCGAGGCATATGAGTCGCAGAATTCACTAGCCCCTAGTTGGCGTGTTGAGTGCGCTCTAGGGGGAATTGTTAACATGTATTTTGCTTTCTGATAGCATATTTGAATGCATTTTACTATCCACATGGCAATTCCAGCATTGAAAATTGGGTTGCCTTTATGAGGTGGTGAGAAAACCACAAACAGTTCTTTTGTTTTCCTAACGGGTTTAGTCCTGTCGATGTAATAAAGTAAAGCTCTTTTGACATCAAGCGTGTGAAGACCTCTTTCCGCTACAGAATCAGGGTTTTGGAAAAATACTGGTAACTCTACTGATTGATTAAGATGGAATGGAGAAATCACCTTTGGAAGAAATGTTCTAAGAACCACTTTGTTGCGATGCATTTGTAAAAATGGTTCTTGTACCGTTAAAGCCGGAATCTCACTTACTCTCCTGAGAGAGGTGATTGCGACAAGGAAAGCTACTTTCCATGTAAGGAATTGTAATTCGCATTTGTGTAAAGGCTCAAACGGGGGACCCATGAGCCTAGTAAGAACAATGTTTAGGTTCCACACTGGAGATGGTGGCAGTCCGGTTGAAATAATTCTTTTAAGGCCTTCCATGAAGGCTTTGATAGCAGGTACCCTAAACAATGACAAATGTTGCCTGTTTTGTAAGTAGGCTGCAAGAGCAGCTAGATGTAATCTGATTGATGAGTATGCAAGATTTCATCTTTGTAGATGTAGTAAATAGCAAATAATGTTCTGAATTGAAGCATCTAATGGGTCAATTTTGTTGTTATTGTAGTAAATGACAAATCTTTTCCATTTAGCTGCATAGCAAGCTCTAGTAGTCAGGCGTTTGGCTTCTTTAATAATATTCATACAGTCCATGGGAGGTTCAGGTAACCGAACTCGAAGATTTCAGGAGCCAGATTGCTAGATTCAGTTGTGCTGGATCTGAGTGCCTTATCTCTCCATGGTTCTGCGTCAGCAGTTTAGGGGACAGATGTCGTTTTTGGTGTGGAATTATTGAAAGTTGGAGGAGTGTTGTGAACCACGGTTGCCGAGCCCATGTGGGAGCAACCAGGATCATCTTGAGAGACGGCTGTTGGAGCTTGCGTACTACTAGTGGGATGAGTGGGAGTGGCGGAAAAGCGTACGCAAATCTCCCTGACCAGTTCATCCATATTGCATTGCCCTTGGACAACGGGTTTGGGAACCTGGCAGCGAAGGTGTGGCATTTCGCGTTTGAGTGTGTGGAGAACAGATCTATGTCTGATTGGCCCCAAATTTGGAAGAAAGGTTGAAGGACTTGTGGATGAAGTTCCCATTCTTGTATTTGTTGAGTCTGACGACTTAACAGATCCGCTATCTGATTGTTTACTCCTGGAAGATGTTCTGCCAGGAGATATATGTTTTGTGTAATGGCCCACCTCCATATACTTTGCGCTAGGTGAGACATCTGCAAAGAATGTGCTCCTCCTTGCTTTTGTATGTAGTACATTGCTGTCATATTGTCCATCCGGACTAAGGCAGCCTTGTGGAGAAGATGTACTTGGAACTAGAAATATTGCCAGTGGTTCTAGGTGATTGATGTGGAGCGCTTTTAGTTGAGTGGTCCACTTGCCCTGAATTGTGTGATTTAGGAGATGGGCTCCCCAGCCGGTGAGTGATGCGTCTGTTGTAAGCACTATTTGTGAAACTGGCTCTAGGAACGGCCATCCTTTGGAAAGGTTTTGTGTGTTCCACCACTGCAGAGAGCGATGTGTTTGGCTGTCTGCCAACATCAGATCTGTAAGTTGTCCCTGAGCCTGATTCCACTGACATGCCAAACATGCTTGTAAAGGGCGCATCTGAAGTCTTGCATGAGGTACGATGAAAATGCAAGAGGCCATCACGCCTATTAGCTGCATAAACACTTGTGCTTAGAGAGAGTGTTGAGGCTGAAACTTGGTGATGAGGGTTTGCATGCTGGCTATCCTGGCTGGATTTGGGTATGCCAGAGCATTGCAAGTGTCTATTATAGCTCCTAGATACTGATGTACGTAGGAGGGTTGAAGGTGTGACTTGGTGTAGTTTAGTGTGATCCCTAAGTCGTGTAATAGCTGGATCATTTGATAAGTGTGATGAACACACTGACGTATGACTTGGCTTTTAAGAGCCAGTCGTCGAGGTATGGAAATGCTTGGATTTGTTGCCTTCTTAAGTGTGCTGCTACTACTGCAAGGCACTTTGTGAACACCCTGAGTGCTCTGGTCACCCCAAATGGAAGGACCTTGAACTGATAATGCTGGCCGTCAACTGTGAATCTTAGGTATTTCCTGTGAGCAGGGTGAATGGGAATTTGGAAGTAGGAGTCCTTGAGATCTAGTGTGGCAAGGAAGTCGCCTCTTTGAAGCAGTGGAAGGATCTGCTGAAGAGTGATCATGTGAAAATGATCTGATTGAACGTAGAAATTGAGAGGTCTATGGTCCAGTATTGGTCTTAGAGTCCCGTCTTTTTGGGGAATTAGGAAATACAGGGAGTAAACCCCTGTTCATTGATGTTGTATGGGAACTGGTTCTACTGCATGCTTTTGAAGCAGTGAAAGAACTTCTTGTTTGAGGAGTGTTAGATGTTCCCCGGACATTGGACGCTGTTTGGGTGGTAAGTTGAGGGGAGTAGCAGAAAGTTACAGGCAGTAGCCATACTGGATAATATGTCTTACCCACTTGTCCATAGTGATGGAATTCCAGACAGGTAGGAACTGTGATAGTCTCCCTCCGACCAGAGTGGAATGGGCTGGAGGGAAGTCATTGCTTACTAGCGGGGGAGGTGCGAGTGCTGTTGTTACCGCGACCTCTCCCTTTGTTGTTACTTTCCCTGTATCCACCTCTAAAATATCACCTACTGGGAGATGTTTGTGTGGTATTTTTGTATGAAGAGGAAATTGTGCCTGTACCAATGTTCTTGGATTATCCTCTGTAGAAGGAGCGGCGAAAGGAACCACGTGTCGATGGAGACTGTAATGCTCCCATGGATTTAGCAGTCTCTGTGTCCTTTTTAATTTTTTGGTGTTTACAGCCGGTCCAAAAAGTTGTTGCTGATTGAACACCTGGTTGAGGATAGTTGTTTGTACCTCCTGTTTGAAGCCAGAAATGTGCAAGCAAGCATGTTGTCTGAGTAATATGCTAGTGTTAAAGGCCCTAGAGGCGGTGTCTGCTGCATCAAGGGCACACTTGATTGATGCATTTGTTATTAATTTCCCCTCTTGGATGAGATCATTGGCCTTGGTCTTGTATTGATCTGGTAAATGTTGCAATAGGGTTTCTACTTGGTCATAGTGAGCCCTATCATACCTAGCAAGTAATGCTTGTGTGCTGGCTATCCGCCAGGTATTAGCTGCTTGAGCAGCAACTCGTTTGCGGGAAGCATATAATAATTTATACTTCTTGTCTGGAGGTGGTGCCTCACCAGAGGTCTGCGAATTAGCCCGTTTCTTAGCGTTAGCTACCACCAGGGAATCTTAAGGGAGTTGACTTTTGATGTAGGCGGGATCATTGAGAGGAGGTTTATATTTTTTGTCAATTCTCACATTGAGAATTCTAGCCCTAACAGGGTCTTTAAATATGTCAGGGGCATGTTTAATGACACCTTTTAACATTGGCAGGGTTTGTACAGTCTTTAGTGACTGCTCAAAAGTGTCTGAATGCATTGAAACACCATGGTATGTAGCTGCCCTATTTACCAACTGACTAAAGCCAATATTGCCATCTGGGGGAGATGGCTTTGTTGGGTATGCCTGGGGATCAGGGAGGTCTGGAGGGTCGACCGAGTCATCATAATCGTCCCAGTCGTCCTGTGGTACGTCTGTTGGTATCAGGATCTGTAAAAGGGTCATTGTTGCCTCCCCCATCCCCTAAACCATCATCAACCTGTAGTAATCATGAGATTGGTGTAATTATAGGAGAGTATGGAGGAGAGATAGGATTGGTAGGAAGAACAGGAGAAGTAGCACAGTTCTTTTCTTAAGAGGCACTGCAGGAATGCCTGGTGTATCCAGTTTCCTTTTCTTGTGTGGAACAGTAGACACATGTCCGGTGTTAGGGTCTATGTGGGGTGTTTTTTTATTCGGATCGATAGGATCCGGTCAAAAAAGTTATTCCTCTTCGGTAGACGCTTTCGGTGCCGATCTTTTCGGGTCTTGTGTGCCCAACCCAGCGGTGCCTAACCAACCTACAAGATCCCAACTTACCACTCAAAGTGGTGGTCGCTCCTGGAAGATCCTCATCCACAAGCCTGCAGTGTTTCTTTGTCCCGGAGAATCTCCATTGAAATCAACAGGGCACTCTACCTCAAAACAGCCCCTGCGCCCGGCCGCCCTAGTGCCGCTGAGGGTGCACCTTTGGTCCCCAACTTGCCCTGAGCTAAACCCTAGGAGCTTTGCTCCCACAATCCTGTGGTCTGCTTGCCAGCCGCCACCAAACAAAGCCCCCCTATCCTCCTTAGGATAACATTGGGCCTCAACACTCTGCACCCGGCTGTCCTAGTACAGCTGAGGGTGCAACAACAGTGCATCACTGACCCTAGGAGACCCCCTGAGTCTAACCCCAGAACATTAACTCCCACAGTCAATTACTTACCTGAGAACCGTTAACCTGATTTCCCTCCGTTGGATAACATAGACACTTTTTCTCCAAAATGTTTCGAAGTGTGGAGTTTTGAAATCTAAAAATATTTTTTTTAATTGCACAAATAACCAAAACGTGTTTACTTACCTGTTTCAAGGGAATGTCCCAGTGCTGAATCTAGGTATCCATAGCGATACAAAAGAGGATGATGGAGATGATGGACAGAGCGTTTGAGCAAATCAAACACTCATCCCCAGTCAACTGATCTGGGTTTAATCCATCACCATTCTTTAGCTCACTCCGCCACCCCAGTTCCGACATGGCCATATGCAAATCAGTCTGACCCTGTGCCTCATGGGAACAGTCCAGCCCGAACTGCCAAGCCATGTCTTCCCTGGACCGGAAACAAGAATCTTGGGACGGGTTTCGGGTTCATAGCCCTCATCAGCCAGGCTATCTTGAATCCAGTGGCAAAGTGAGCATATCCTGCCAACTTAGGGTGAACAACGCAAAACAAAAGGGGATGATGGACGGAGCGTTTGAGCAAACCAAACACTAACCCCCGGTCAACTGATCTGGGTGTAATCCATCACCATTCTTTAGCTCACTCCGCTACCCCAGTTCAGACATGGCCATATGCAAATCAGTCTGACCCTGTGCCTCATGGGAACAGTCCAGCCCGAACTGCCAAGCCATGTCTTCCCTGGACCGGACTTAAATACGTGTGAACATTGGAAATGCGCACATCCCAGTATTTGGGCACTCCCTCTGGTTCAAAGAATCATTTGACTCCATATGATTTTATAAATTTATTCGATTAGAGTTATTTCTTGTTTCAAAAGTTCATCAGTGGATTATTTTCATCCAACTAACTATGTTTATCACAAAATCATCATTGCTCCGATGCATTTCGGGTCCAAAACCCTTTCTCAAGGAGCACTGCAAAAAAGAAGAACGATCTATATTGGCATCATAGTAATGTTATCAAGATAGCGTATTCAAACAGAGCAATTCCCAAAAAGAATGTAAAACCAAAAGTGTACATTCCAAAACACGAAACAAAAGTTTGTGCAAACATTTGTGGAGAGACTATAGAACAGTAATATAGACCGATGTATGAATCACCAGAAGATGTGGCAAAGTAAGCCCACTAGAAGACAGGAAGCTGTGTCAGAATGAAATTAATGCACCTAACTGGGGAGTGCATACGTTACAAGAAGGCTGGAGTAACAAAATCCGCGCTCACGTGTAAGTGAAGCTGTAACGCGGTGCTGGAGGGAGAAATAAAAACGGGCGGTTAAGTAATCACTCGAAACGCGAGTGCAGTGTGAAATGAAGGTTGGCTGTCGGTTTTACATTAATGCGCTTACCGATATGTGATATTCAAAGAGGGACAGAAGAAGTCTCCTGGTTCTTACTGCAGCTCAGGCGCGCCGGGCTGAAGTGTCAGCTCGCGAGTGAAATAGACAAACTTAAAAGTAACGCGGGATCAGCCACCAAGGAAATTAACGAAGGACTTAATACTGTTGATTATGGGGGCCATGTTGGAACGGTGTAGAGTGGAAGGTGACATGAACATAAAGGGCATGCAGGTGACACGGTGTAGTAGACAGGTTGACAAGTGGGAGAAAAAACGATAGAAAACAGAAACTAATTAAAATTAAACAGAATAGTGAGATGACAATGGATGCTAATCAGTTACATTAATGTGGGCTTAAAAAATGATGATAAACTAGAAAGTGCAATTGACATCTCAGAGAACTCGCACAATACAAATGTGTCCATTATGTACCCGGCTGGGTACTTTACAGGAAGCAACTTAGCTCTATTCGATCGTTGAGCCCAAAAGGTTTATACGATTGCAAAAAGTAAATCCATGAAGTTTCCCTTTGTAGTAGAAACTTATTATTGTCTCTTCCTTCTTTTTTTTCAATCATCTCGAGGACCAAAAATTTCAATTGTGCCACGGTATGTTGATTTTCCATGAAGTGTGCCGCCACACTGGATTTGGTTTGCTTTGTCCGAATATTAGATTTGTGTTCGTTTAATCTGACTTTGATTTTTCGCTCCGTTTTACCTATGTAAGTCTTGCCACATGGGCACTTGAGGAGGTAAATTAGATTGGACGAATCACACGTTGCGTTGACTTTCAAATTAATCGCTGTTCCTCTCATGGGGTGGTTGATTTTGTTACCTCTTATGATGTTGTTGCAACTGTTGCAGTTAAGACACGGTATGGTGCCCTTGTAGGTGGGTGAAATGGGTGTCTCTTTTGAGAGGATCTCCTTTAGGTTGTTAGCTCTGGTGTAAGCAAAAATCGGAGGGTTTTTGAACATGTCTTTAAAGTCAGGTTCAGATGCCAGAATTCTCCAGTGTTGCAAAATGATTTTTTTAAATCTTCCACTCACTGTTGAGTATTTAGAAACGACCACCATCCGGTTGGTCTCTTTTCTGGTTGTCTTTTTTAAAGCTGTTTGGCGTTGAATTCTGGAGACTTTAGTCTTGGCCTCCTCTGTGATTTCCTTTGGGTATCCTCTGGATGTGAATCTTGAACTCATTTCATCTATCCGTTGAACCAGAATCTCCGGATTGGATACAATGCGTTTAACTCGCAACATTTGACTATATGGTAAGTGACATTTTAACGAATTTTGATGAAAGCTAGCGAAATGCAACGTATTGTTGCGGTCTGTCGGCTTTCTGTAGAGGTCTGTACTCAAGCCGGTATCAGATCTAGTGATTAGAACGTCCAGAAAATTGATTTGATTGTCATTGATGTTCCATGTCATTTGTATCCTGTGGTCTTTGGTGTTAAGGTTGTTGAGTTCTTCTTCCAACGTGGTTTTGGTGCCTTTCCACATGATGAATAGGTCGTCGATGTACCTGACGTACATCAACAAATTTTCAGTCCAAGATGGATTGTCGTATATGTACTGCTGTTCGAAATTAGACATATAGATATTAGCGTACGCTGGAGCAGCGCAATTGCCCATGGACATCCCAGATGATTGTTGGAACCAGTGATTGTTGTGACAAAAATAACTATGATAAAGTGTATAAATCATGAGCTCCATCAGGAAAACTTTCATGGCTTCAGGGATGTTGCTGTGTGCTAGGGTTTTCTCGATGGCTTCTATTCCACCTTTGTGTGGAATAGAGGTGTACAAACTGTTCACATCCGCAGTGCAAAAGGTTACGTTATCGTGTCGGTTTATTTTGATCTCTGACAGTTTGAGTATGAATTCGGTGGTGTCTTTCACGTAGCTTTTTGATTCTTTAACAAATGGTTGGAGATAACGATCCAAAAATTTGCCTACAGGCTCATGAAGGGATCTCTTGGTGGAAACTATAGGCCGCATTGGCGGGTCCATCAGGTTTTTGTGTATTTTAGGTAAAAGAGTTATGGTGGGACTTCTTGGGTACTCAACCACTAGGTATTTCTTAGTGCGTTCATCGATGATACCTGTATCAAAAGCTTTATCTATGATTGATATTAATGCGGCTTTGTATGAACAGGTGGGGTTAGATTCCAGCGGAATGTAGGTATCAGATCCACTGACATGTTCATTCATTTTTGTGTCGTACATACTGGAGTTCATAACGACGAGGGCCCCGCCTTTGTCAGCTTTTATGCATTTAATCAGTTTGTTATTGGCGATCTTTTTCAGTGTGTCATTATCTTTCTGAGTCAAATTTCTAGTCCCAGCTCTTTTCTTGAAGTTTATTTTACCCAAATCTTGTTTAACTAAAGTCTCAAATGTATCTATACTTTTGTGACTGGTGGGTGGTATGTATGAGCTAGTTGGGCGTAATCCACAAAGTTGATCCGGTTTCTGATCTGTAGTTGGCGGAATCACATTCTCAAAAAAGTGTCGTAGCTTTAATTTCCTTGTCAGTTTAAATGTACTGGTTTCTAGTTCCAGTAGGTTGGTGTAAGAGGTGGGAACAAACGATGTGCCTTTTTGCAGAAGTTCAGTCTCGTGTTTTGAAAGTTGAATGTCAGAGATGTTAATCACTAGCGATTCTGTTTCTTTTTGTCCTTCTTGGAACCTCTTGTGTTTGGAGCTTCTGGTTCCTTTTCTCTTACTTCGCCTGGGTCGTCGATTTCTGGGGGGCCTCTCTCTAAAAAAGGACCTGTGTTGGATGTAGAAGCGCTCTCTTCCGTTTGTGTTCTGTGTTGATCTTGACCCCTGTTAGTGTCGGGGGTTGTCTTCTTAGTTTGTCTGCTTGAAGTGTCGCTCCCAGAGGAGGAGGTATCCGTGTGTTGACTTGTCGGTTTATTGCGACGACGTTGGGCATAGATATCAGCCCAAGTATATACCTCATCCAATTGATAATCTAAGGTATCACGTTTGAATTTTCTGAGTTTCCTATCGTTGATGTCCTTTGTATGTTTATCCAATTGGATTTTCATATCCTCTAGCATTTGTGTGATATCTTCTGTTGTTTTGAACACTTCTATTTCTTTCTCAACTTCTTTGATTTCATTGGTGAGGTCAACGAGGATGTTGGATAATTCTTCGATGATAAGCAGTATGAGATCTAAACTGCATTTGTTTAGGATTGCGTTCCACTTGGCTTGGAAGTTTTTAGAATTCTTGCACAAAGACGGTTTGAGCGCAATTCTGAGTCCACGGGGAATGCGGAGGGCTTGGTGGTATTTTATTAATGTCTTTGCGTGCAGTTGCTGGTTGATGCGTCGTTTAGATAAGTATAAGAGATGTTTGACACATTGTTCTCTTGTGCGAGTGCTAGACTCTTGTGATACATCATCTTGAATTAATGCATAGATGCGTTCTTTTTCCTCATCTCCATAAGCTAGGAGGTCCGCTCTTGCTTCTGTGGATTTTGATATGGTTTCGTATTGCATCTTGAATGCGTGCTACTGCCTATGATGGGCGGATCAACGGTTAAACACAAAAGTGGGATAGGCAATGCACTGCGTTGTTGATAAGTAAGGTGAAATTGAATCTTCACAAATATATTCATGTGAATTTAAAGGTGCTCCAACTGGTGGCGTAACCGTCCGTTTTCGCCAGATTTAAGACTTAAATACGTGTGAACATTGGAAATGCGCACATCCCAGTATTTGGGCACTCCCTCTGGTTCAAAGAATCATTTGACTCCATATGATTTTATAAATTTATTCGATTAGAGTTATTTCTTGTTTCAAAAGTTCATCAGTGGATTATTTTCATCCAACTAACTATGTTTATCACAAAATCATCATTGCTCCGATGCATTTCGGGTCCAAAACCCTTTCTCAAGGAGCACTGCAAAAAAGAAGAACGATCTATATTGGCATCATAGTAATGTTATCAAGATAGCGTATTCAAACAGAGCAATTCCCAAAAAGAATGTAAAACCAAAAGTGTACATTCCAAAACACGAAACAAAAGTTTGTGCAAACATTTGTGGAGAGACTATAGAACAGTAATATAGACCGATGTATGAATCACCAGAAGATGTGGCAAAGTAAGCCCACTAGAAGACAGGAAGCTGTGTCAGAATGAAATTAATGCACCTAACTGGGGAGTGCATACGTTACAAGAAGGCTGGAGTAACAAAATCCGCGCTCACGTGTAAGTGAAGCTGTAACGCGGTGCTGGAGGGAGAAATAAAAACGGGCGGTTAAGTAATCACTCGAAACGCGAGTGCAGTGTGAAATGAAGGTTGGCTGTCGGTTTTACATTAATGCGCTTACCGATATGTGATATTCAAAGAGGGACAGAAGAAGTCTCCTGGTTCTTACTGCAGCTCAGGCGCGCCGGGCTGAAGTGTCAGCTCGCGAGTGAAATAGACAAACTTAAAAGTAACGCGGGATCAGCCACCAAGGAAATTAACGAAGGACTTAATACTGTTGATTATGGGGGCCATGTTGGAACGGTGTAGAGTGGAAGGTGACATGAACATAAAGGGCATGCAGGTGACACGGTGTAGTAGACAGGTTGACAAGTGGGAGAAAAAACGATAGAAAACAGAAACTAATTAAAATTAAACAGAATAGTGAGATGACAATGGATGCTAATCAGTTACATTAATGTGGGCTTAAAAAATGATGATAAACTAGAAAGTGCAATTGACATCTCAGAGAACTCGCACAATACAAATGTGTCCATTATGTACCCGGCTGGGTACTTTACAGGAAGCAACTTAGCTCTATTCGATCGTTGAGCCCAAAAGGTTTATACGATTGCAAAAAGTAAATCCATGAAGTTTCCCTTTGTAGTAGAAACTTATTATTGTCTCTTCCTTCTTTTTTTTCAATCATCTCGAGGACCAAAAATTTCAATTGTGCCACGGTATGTTGATTTTCCATGAAGTGTGCCGCCACACTGGATTTGGTTTGCTTTGTCCGAATATTAGATTTGTGTTCGTTTAATCTGACTTTGATTTTTCGCTCCGTTTTACCTATGTAAGTCTTGCCACATGGGCACTTGAGGAGGTAAATTAGATTGGACGAATCACACGTTGCGTTGACTTTCAAATTAATCGCTGTTCCTCTCATGGGGTGGTTGATTTTGTTACCTCTTATGATGTTGTTGCAACTGTTGCAGTTAAGACACGGTATGGTGCCCTTGTAGGTGGGTGAAATGGGTGTCTCTTTTGAGAGGATCTCCTTTAGGTTGTTAGCTCTGGTGTAAGCAAAAATCGGAGGGTTTTTGAACATGTCTTTAAAGTCAGGTTCAGATGCCAGAATTCTCCAGTGTTGCAAAATGATTTTTTTAAATCTTCCACTCACTGTTGAGTATTTAGAAACGACCACCATCCGGTTGGTCTCTGGTGATTCATACATCGGTCTATATTACTGTTCTATAGTCTCTCCACAAATGTTTGCACAAACTTTTGTTTCGTGTTTTGGAATGTACACTTTTGGTTTTACATTCTTTTTGGGAATTGCTCTGTTTGAATACGCTATCTTGATAACATTACTATGATGCCAATATAGATCGTTCTTCTTTTTTGCAGTGCTCCTTGAGAAAGGGTTTTGGACCCGAAATGCATCGGAGCAATGATGATTTTGTGATAAACATAGTTAGTTGGATGAAAATAATCCACTGATGAACTTTTGAAACAAGAAATAACTCTAATCGAATAAATTTATAAAATCATATGGAGTCAAATGATTCTTTGAACCAGAGGGAGTGCCCAAATACTGGGATGTGCGCATTTCCAATGTTCACACGTATTTAAGTCTTAAATCTGGCGTAAACGGACGGTTACGCCACCAGTTGGAGCACCTTTAAATTCACATGAATATATTTGTGAAGATTCAATTTCACCTTACTTATCAACAACGCAGTGCATTGCCTATCCCACTTTTGTGTTTAACCGTTGATCCGCCCATCATAGGCAGTAGCACGCATTCAAGATGCAATACGAAACCATATCAAAATCCACAGAAGCAAGAGCGGACCTCCTAGCTTATGGAGATGAGGAAAAAGAACGCATCTACGCATTAATTCAAGATGATGTATCACAAGAGTCTAGCACTCGCACAAGAGAACAATGTGTCAAACATCTCTTATACTTATCTAAACGACGCATCAACCAGCAACTGCACGCAAAGACATTAATAAAATACCACCAAGCCCTCCGCATTCCCCGTGGACTCAGAATTGCGCTCAAACCGTCTTTGTGCAAGAATTCTAAAAACTTCCAAGCCAAGTGGAACGCAATCCTAAACAAATGCAGTTTAGATCTCATACTGCTTATCATCGAAGAATTATCCAACATCCTCGTTGACCTCACCAATGAAATCAAAGAAGTTGAGAAAGAAATAGAAGTGTTCAAAACAACAGAAGATATCACACAAATGCTAGAGGATATGAAAATCCAATTGGATAAACATACAAAGGACATCAACGATAGGAAACTCAGAAAATTCAAACGTGATACCTTAGATTATCAATTGGATGAGGTATATACTTGGGCTGATATCTATGCCCAACGTCGTCGCAATAAACCGACAAGTCAACACACGGATACCTCCTCCTCTGGGAGCGACACTTCAAGCAGACAAACTAAGAAGACAACCCCCGACACTAACAGGGGTCAAGATCAACACAGAACACAAACGGAAGAGAGCGCTTCTACATCCAACACAGGTCCTTTTTTAGAGAGAGGCCCCCCAGAAATCGACGACCCAGGCGAAGTAAGAGAAAAGGAACCAGAAGCTCCAAACACAAGAGGTTCCAAGAAGGACAAAAAGAAACAGAATCGCTAGTGATTAACATCTCTGACATTCAACTTTCAAAACACGAGACTGAACTTCTGCAAAAAGGCACATCGTTTGTTCCCACCTCTTACACCAACCTACTGGAACTAGAAACCAGTACATTTAAACTGACAAGGAAATTAAAGCTACGACACTTTTTTGAGAATGTGATTCCGCCAACTACAGATCAGAAACCGGATCAACTTTGTGGATTACGCCCAACTAGCTCATACATACCACCCACCAGTCACAAAAGTATAGATACATTTGAGACTTTAGTTAAACAAGATTTGGGTAAAATAAACTTCAAGAAAAGAGCTGGGACTAGAAATTTGACTCAGAAAGATAATGACACACTGAAAAAGATCGCCAATAACAAACTGATTAAATGCATAAAAGCTGACAAAGGCGGGGCCCTCGTCGTTATGAACTCCAGTATGTACGACACAAAAATGAATGAACATGTCAGTGGATCTGATACCTACATTCCGCTGGAATCTAACCCCACCTGTTCATACAAAGCCGCATTAATATCAATCATAGATAAAGCTTTTGATACAGGTATCATCGATGAACGCACTAAGAAATACCTAGTGGTTGAGTACCCAAGAAGTCCCACCATAACTCTTTTACCTAAAATACACAAAAACCTGATGGACCCGCCAATGCGGCCTATAGTTTCCACCAAGAGATCCCTTCATGAGCCTGTAGGCAAATTTTTGGATCGTTATCTCCAACCATTTGTTAAAGAATCAAAAAGCTACGTGAAAGACACCACCGAATTCATACTCAAACTGTCAGAGATCAAAATAAACCGACACGATAACGTAACCTTTTGCACTGCGGATGTGAACAGTTTGTACACCTCTATTCCACACAAAGGTGGAATAGAAGCCATCGAGAAAACCCTAGCACACAGCAACATCCCTGAAGCCATGAAAGTTTTCCTGATGGAGCTCATGATTTATACACTTTATCATAGTTATTTTTGTCACAACAATCACTGGTTCCAACAATCATCTGGGATGTCCATGGGCAATTGCGCTGCTCCAGCGTACGCTAATATCTATATGTCTAATTTCGAACAGCAGTACATATACGACAATCCATCTTGGACTGAAAATTTGTTGATGTACGTCAGGTACATCGACGACCTATTCATCATGTGGAAAGGCACCAAAACCACGTTGGAAGAAGAACTCAACAACCTTAACACCAAAGACCACAGGATACAAATGACATGGAACATCAATGACAATCAAATCAATTTTCTGGACGTTCTAATCACTAGATCTGATACCGGCTTGAGTACAGACCTCTACAGAAAGCCGACAGACCGCAACAATACGTTGCATTTCGCTAGCTTTCATCAAAATTCGTTAAAATGTCACTTACCATATAGTCAAATGTTGCGAGTTAAACGCATTGTATCCAATCCGGAGATTCTGGTTCAACGGATAGATGAAATGAGTTCAAGATTCACATCCAGAGGATACCCAAAGGAAATCACAGAGGAGGCCAAGACTAAAGTCTCCAGAATTCAACGCCAAACAGCTTTAAAAAAGACAACCAGAAAAGAGACCAACCGGATGGTGGTCGTTTCTAAATACTCAACAGTGAGTGGAAGATTTAAAAAAATCATTTTGCAACACTGGAGAATTCTGGCATCTGAACCTGACTTTAAAGACATGTTCAAAAACCCTCCGATTTTTGCTTACACCAGAGCTAACAACCTAAAGGAGATCCTCTCAAAAGAGACACCCATTTCACCCACCTACAAGGGCACCATACCGTGTCTTAACTGCAACAGTTGCAACAACATCATAAGAGGTAACAAAATCAACCACCCCATGAGAGGAACAGCGATTAATTTGAAAGTCAACGCAACGTGTGATTCGTCCAATCTAATTTACCTCCTCAAGTGCCCATGTGGCAAGACTTACATAGGTAAAACGGAGCGAAAAATCAAAGTCAGATTAAACGAACACAAATCTAATATTCGGACAAAGCAAACCAAATCCAGTGTGGCGGCACACTTCATGGAAAATCAACATACCGTGGCACAATTGAAATTTTTGGTCCTCGAGATGATTGAAAAAAAAGAAGGAAGAGACAATAATAAGTTTCTACTACAAAGGGAAACTTCATGGATTTACTTTTTGCAATCGTATAAACCCTTTGGACTCAACGATCGAATAGAGCTAAGTTGCTTCATGTAAAGTACCCAGCCGGGTACATAATGGACACATTTGTATTGTGCGAGTTCTCTGAGATGTCAATTGCACTTTCTAGTTTATCATCATTTTTTAAGCCCACATTAATGTAACTGATTAGCATCCATTGTCATCTCACTATTCTGTTTAATTTTAATTAGTTTCTGTTTTCTATCGTTTTTTCTCCCACTTGTCAACCTGTCTACTACACCGTGTCACCTGCATGCCCTTTATGTTCATGTCACCTTCCACTCTACACCGTTCCAACATGGCCCCCATAATCAACAGTATTAAGTCCTTCGTTAATTTCCTTGGTGGCTGATCCCGCGTTACTTTTAAGTTTGTCTATTTCACTCGCGAGCTGACACTTCAGCCCGGCGCGCCTGAGCTGCAGTAAGAACCAGGAGACTTCTTCTGTCCCTCTTTGAATATCACATATCGGTAAGCGCATTAATGTAAAACCGACAGCCAACCTTCATTTCACACTGCACTCGCGTTTCGAGTGATTACTTAACCGCCCGTTTTTATTTCTCCCTCCAGCACCGCGTTACAGCTTCACTTACACGTGAGCGCGGATTTTGTTACTCCAGCCTTCTTGTAACGTATGCACTCCCCAGTTAGGTGCATTAATTTCATTCTGACACAGCTTCCTGTCTTCTAGTGGGCTTACTTTGCCACATCTTCTGGTGATTCATACATCGGTCTATATTACTGTTCTATAGTCTCTCCACAAATGTTTGCACAAACTTTTGTTTCGTGTTTTGGAATGTACACTTTTGGTTTTACATTCTTTTTGGGAATTGCTCTGTTTGAATACGCTATCTTGATAACATTACTATGATGCCAATATAGATCGTTCTTCTTTTTTGCAGTGCTCCTTGAGAAAGGGTTTTGGACCCGAAATGCATCGGAGCAATGATGATTTTGTGATAAACATAGTTAGTTGGATGAAAATAATCCACTGATGAACTTTTGAAACAAGAAATAACTCTAATCGAATAAATTTATAAAATCATATGGAGTCAAATGATTCTTTGAACCAGAGGGAGTGCCCAAATACTGGGATGTGCGCATTTCCAATGTTCACACGTATTTAAGTCTTAAATCTGGCGTAAACGGACGGTTACGCCACCAGTTGGAGCACCTTTAAATTCACATGAATATATTTGTGAAGATTCAATTTCACCTTACTTATCAACAACGCAGTGCATTGCCTATCCCACTTTTGTGTTCCCTGGACCGGAAACAGGTATCCTGGGACCGGTTTCGGGTTCATAACCCTCATCAGCCAGGCTATCTTGAATCAAGTGGCAAAGTGAGCAAGGGACTCATGTCCGAGCATACCCTGCCAACTTAGGGCGAACAAAGCGATACAAAAGGGGATGATGGACGGAATCTAGGTATCCAGCACTGAGTTAGAAAAGTAACACGAAAAGTAACTTACCTGCAATTTATTGTAGAAGCCCATTCATTTCAATGTACTGCTCCAAAAAGTTTCCAAGTGTGGAGTTTTGAAAACTGGAAATATTCTTTAAAAATCATGCGATTAACCAAAACGTAATTACTTAGCTGTTTCTGGGAAATGTACCAGTGCTGAATCTAGGTATCCAGCACGGAGTTAGAAAAGTAAAGCAAAAAGGAACTTACCTGCAATTTAGTGAAAAGGCCTATTCATTTCAATGTACTGTATTTGCTAAGTGTTGCATACTACTTCTCCCCTGTAAATCAAACAAAGTACAATTTCTACTGCATACTTGAACTTTGTTCATACAAGTAAATGATTACCGCAAAGTATTTTTATGCTTACCTGTGCCAGGCTTGCTTGGTTCTAGAAATAAAACAACAGTATATTTTTCATGCAAAAACAATTGGCCTAGAGTTCAGTTCTTGAGTGTGTGAATTCATTTGCTGACTGAGTGTGTACATCAATTGCTTAACACTGTCCTCTTATACTGCCTTACTGCTCGACCAAGCTACAACTTCAGAGAGTAAGGTTCTATCTAACTTTAACCTCTGCCGACCTCTGGAGACCCTTGGACTCTATACACACTGTACCTCACTTTGGTGCAGTATACAGAGCCAGTTTCTTACAATACCTCACAGTATGTCTCTCTCAATTTACATGTGATGTTGTTGCCCAGTGGAAGGAGCAAGCTGCTCTGTTAACTTCTTCAACGCTGGAGAGACACACCCGGATGAGGGAAATATAACTCTGATGGGGCCTGTACTTCAGCATAGCATCTTGAAAGGTCAAAGTTATCACTACATTTTTTAACAGGCGATTTTAACACCCATGTGTAGGGACATCATGCAAGGAGGAGTGGAAGCTATGGGCTGTGCACGACAAGCAGGCTTACACATGGAACATACTCCCAAGGGTGTTGAGCTTAACTCCATTTTACTTGAAATTGATCTAACATCTGTAATAATAAGCTGCCTCCGGGGAAAACAGACATTACTCCCACCTTTATTGGGAGAGGGTGTGAGGCCGTTATTGATTTCACCTTTGTATATACCCCCTTTTACTCTCTGGTTACCGATTTTTCTGTGCAGGCGAGTGAATGCAGTGACCACAACCCCATTTGTGTCTCAACAGGCTGACCCAAACACTCAGACACACCAAGTTGGGCGGGGGCTCGTGTCCCCCTTAAAGAGGTGGAAGCGGGAAGGAGTGTAAAGTGGGGGTGTATTGTCCCAGAGCTACCCCACGAGTCCCTTTTAATTCGGTGTCGCAGCGAGTTTGCCACCTGTCTCGACGATGAGGCAAGTGTTCCGGACATCATAGGTGCATTTGGATCCATGTCTACTGTCATAAGGAAGTTTCTACGGGGCCCGTTAGCAACCAGGTCCATGATGGTTTGACTCGGCGTGCTCCCAGGCTTCCAGGAACCTGAGTCAGACCTTGGGTGATAAGCCCCGAGACCAGGTGGTGGTCAAAAGACTAAGAAGAGCATATAAGGCTGCTCTAGCAACTCGCGAGTCTATCCTGAAGGAGGAGGCCTGGATCAATTTAGTGGAGGCTAGTACACTGCGTAATAGCTCAAAGTTCTGAGGCATTATTAACAGCCCATTTCAATCTGAAAATAATGCTAATTTAGTGGATGCTCAAATCACAGAGGACGATTGGGTACATAATTTTGCTCCAGATGGGATCCCACCAGATCTCTTCATCGCCCACTTAAAAACCTGGGTGCCTGTCCTCACAGCTGTCATCAATACTGCAGTCCAGGAGTTTCCGCACAGATTCTTGGGCTCAATCGATTTTAGTCCTGGCATTTAAAAAGGGATAGCGGGACAGTAACTATTGCTATAGGCCCATTTCTCTGCTGGACTCTGTGGTGAAGGTGGTGGGCCGCATGGTACTTGACACACTTGTATCATGGGTTGATGAAAACAACTTTTTATCCGATATCCAAAACGGCATTCGCCCAGGTCGTTTCACTGTGGAACAGTGTTTAAACCTGTACATGGTTCTGAACAAATACACTGTGACTCGTTCCAGCCCCATATACCTAGCCTTCATGGACCGGTCCTCAGCATTCAACTGGGTTAATAGGTCCAAGCTGTGGCAGTTTATGTCTTCCATTGGCATTGACAGTAACATCGTTTTATTCACCGTGATTAAACTGCGGTTGTCCACTATTCAAAGGACCTGAAAGCGTCCAGTCAGCTTGACATCAAGAGAGGGGTGCATCAGGGGTGCATTTTAGCATCTATATATTCATTCCTTAGAGAAGGCCATTTTGGCCACAAATGCGGATTGTGCTAAGGTAGGCAACCATAGCCTGCCTGTCCTCCTATACGCGGACAACGCAGTCCTCTTTGCAAGGACAGCTAGGGGCCTAAAACTTCTGAATTCTTTTGCCCTTTTTATGGAGAACTTGGACCTGTTGTTTCATCATGCCAAGTCGTTCATGCAGGTGGGACCTTGTAAAGCTAAGCAGTTCACTTTTAAACTCTGACTTTCATCAATACCGAAGAGCAATGTTTTCCCCTATTTGGGAGTTGTGTTTGACGATTCCTTGTGTTGGTGCCCTTTGCTTACTTGGAAGACAGGCGATCTAGTTAAAGCTTTTGCAGCTGTTTTTTACTTTGCCAGCAGAGGGGAAGGGAAGCCAATAGGGGCGCTGTTGAAGACATATGAAGACAAATATAGCTCAAAGGTTAATTATGGGAGTGAGATTTTGGGTCACATTGGGGTAGGAGCAGTGCAAAGTGCTGAAAACTCTTACCTGCGAAGGGCATTTTCTATCCCACAAAGCACTTCGTTTTATGTTGTGCACAAAGAGTTGGGAATGCCTTTCCTCTCAGATGTACTGGCTTTCCGTCCCCTGGCTTTGTGTCCTAATATTTAGGCAAAGCAAGAAAATACACTCAGCAGGCATCCTACAGGAATGCCTTTCACTTGACCATGTCTCAAGCATCCGATGGCTCCAGTTTATAAGAGTTGGCCTCTCCAGGGTAGGTAGGAACTCTATTCGCTAACCTGAGCGCAGATGTAAGAGTGACTTTTCTCTGGTCAAATAGTGTTTTTTAGGAATGAGTCACTGTGATAGAGAGGGAAATGAGCTCTATAAGCCTAGTGTGCGTATGTACATCGTGTTAAAAACCGTACCAACCAGCGAACCTTATCTTCTAGGGCTTAAAAGCATCCGTAATCATTTTGAATGACCCGGTTTCGGCTCAACCTCTTCCATTACCTCATGGCACACCCTCTAGGCTCCCACAGAGGCCTGTGCCTCATGCCCTGTGGCTGCAACATTGAGTCTCCTCAGGACATGATGCACTTTATAATGTTTTGTAGTTTTTATGTTGTCCCTAAAAAGTTATTTATTATTCCCATTCTCAAAAAAACAGGTTTTAGGAGGGTGAGACCACTTCTTATCTTTTTACAACTCCTCTCTAAAGACACTATTTTGCATACGCTTTACTTTTTACGGTTCGCTGTTAGACTCAGGTCAAGCTGCAATTAACTTCTGCTCTGTAATTCATGAATTTTTATCTTGTGTTTTGATTAACTTGGACATATTATATTTGTCAATCTGTAACTTGGAAAATGTTTTATCATTTTATGTATGACTTTTATGGTTTTCTTTTATAAAACCAAATAAAGTTTGTTGCTAATAATCACTAGGGAAATCATTTACAGTACAGGATAGCATAGTATCCCTCACAATAACTCCAGGAGTCACATTCCACAAAATGTACATGCGTTGTTTCCCCTACTTCCAACTTTACATGTCTCCCCAATCACCTGCCCAAACCTCTCCCTGCTGATGCCAATGTGGTACTCCGTCAACCCGCAGCCATTTTTTGGCCCCTTTGAAAGTGCCCATACAATAAAAATGCTGTAGTTGTAAATACATATCAACTACCATTTGTTGTGTTTGGAACATTTTAATAATAAAATCTAATAAACATAAGCTGATTATTAAAGTAAAACAGAACATCAGTTGCCCTACACATAAGAGACAGAGTTGTACATAAAAATCAACATACTGTTGCACAGCAAAGTTATGTAGAGCACAATTCTTAATTTCGGGCAATCTTTAAAGTTTAACAATAGAAACATTAATAAAGAACAGGAAAGGAGAGAACGAAGGTGGGATACAGTAGTTTCATTAATGTAATGCTTCCTACATATAGAAAAACTAATACTAATTATTTTCCTTAAGCAATAAAGTCCTCACATTAAAATACTAAGAGAAATATATTGAACAATGAACATTTCATGTGTAATTAGAATTCAATTTGAATATTTTAACCTCCTCGGCATTATTTGACTCATGATTACAACTTGAATGCTTTCGGGAAAGGAACCGCCTCATGGGGTTCAAAATCACATCTTTTCCAACAATAGGATTAAAGTGATAAACTTGAATTTCAATTCAATTTATTGATTTAGGCCTTTTTGGAATCAACAATTTTAAATATATACAAAATCTATACACTTTTGTAAAATGGTCACCTAAACTTGAATTCAATCCACCTTTTGATTAAACGCTTCCCATTCCAGCAAGCATCACAGGACCACTTGTTGTTATCTTCCCAATTAGTGATAATGTTTCAGATGGCAAAAACAATAGATATGTTTAGTATTTTACTTCCGAAAGCAAAAACATGCCATTTCTGAATCATGGTGCACAATAAAATGTAGGAACAGAAGGGCATCTGTAGGTATAGCATTCATTGAGGTTTGACCAGGCTTGAAACTAGAATTCCTGAACTTTTGGACATTTAAATGTCACATTTTAAAAGAATTCAAACAGACCCACGATGAGCTCCATGAAAAATTGAAGATGAGTGAATTGTACTTAGACAACATGTGCTGATAAGCAATCTATTGATGTTTAATACAGTGGTCAGGCAATGCTTGTGGATCTAATCTATTCAGATTTTAACTCCATAGTTTGTTCAATAAATTGACTAGGCATAATACTTGAAGGTAAATCTCTCAAATCCTTTCTATTACTGTTTTATTTGCGATAACACTAATAGAGATCAATGATAAATAGATTTTAAAAGCCATGGGTGGAATTGATCCTTGGTCTAAATCTAGATTATTGTCTGCAACAGAAACCAGTGCAAACAGATCACATATAAAAGCATTGAATATGTTTATTATAGTGGTTTAGAGTAAACATAGATGACACACATTGTTCCTGAAACTCAGAAATTGATTACATCCTATTTTATGTCCAGAGACCGGTTTAGATGCTTTCCTGTTTAAGTGACAACATTTGCAAATATATTGAACAAAACATTAAAGCTGGATGTCAGAAATTCTGTCTTTAAGCGTTGTGTAAGAGTCATGTGTGATGGTTTTTATTTGATCTGAAGTAACACTAACACTAAATAGGTACGTGCACCGGTTATCATTCAACTAACATTATTAGCAAACTTAATTTGGAGGGAATTGAGAAAAATTTACCCTTGTACCAAGGGTTTTATTGTTCAAAAATCCACTGGTTCGGTAATTCACGAAGTTTGCAAATGTTAACCCCCTTTTTGAAATGTACTAAGCCCATTTAACAATTAAGAATTTGGAAGGGGAATGTTAATAGTGTCCCTTCTCAATACTTAATACATCCTTAAGGTATGTATTAAGCTTTGAAACCATACGTGGGCTGATAAACAGTAACAGGAGGTAGTAACCCAGGGGGACATTTGTGAATCTGAAAGTAAAATGGAGTGCATTAAAAATGCCTTGATTTAAAAGCAATCACAGACAGAGTAGTGTGCTGACTCTACAAGCAACCACTTTTACCAAATGGATTATTAATACATGAACCTCAGTATTTCCTATATATTGCTGAAATGTAGTCTCTAATATTTTTGTCATGTGGTGTAAATATTTGTTTCTAATATTTTTTTTCCCATTGCAATATTGTCAGGAAATGTACCTATTCTTTTTGTCAAACATATTGAAATATCTTTATCACAATTTTTGGGGCATTCTAAAAAGTGTTTTCACTCTCTAACTTAAAGCTTCCTCAGAAAAATACTGATGCGCAGTCCTGCTTTCTCCTAGATCATTTAGCTTTCTCACTAAACCAAGCACAATATTGATTTGAGAGAGGTGGTTATTGTAGTCATACGCACTGGGGTAGTTTAGAAAAGACAAATATAGAACTTCCTTTATCTTTAGAAATAATACTTGCAAAAGTTTATGTCCAATAATTTCAGATAATTTACTGATAAAGATATCAGATAAAGATCCCCTAATTTCTTATACCGTGTGGTATCAAAAATCAAAAATTAATTTCTACCACAATCAAGAAACCCTTGAGTCTATGAGGATTACTGTTGCAAATGAAGACCTAGCTAAGATGAAATATCCCTTTAAAGGGAAGATTTCCCTCACCCACCATAGTAGGCATGCTTCCTCATTCGGAATCTCCTCCCACCGTTATAACTAGTCACAGTACAGGGTACAGCCCCCTCACTGAGACGGAGGAGTTCAGGCATGTTTTGTTATAGAGAAAGGTATACTAAATACCACAAAAATTAGCTCAGGGTAGTGGGGGCAGCCGAGTGAAAGTTAATAAGAGGTCAACATGTTTCAGCCTATTAACCCTCCAAGGAGGTGTTTGCGGTTTTCTTCAGGACCTAATCAAAAGTGCTGCTGCTCATTGTCAATAACAAGCATTAGCATAGCCAATAGGCTCACCTTTGGGACCTTATAAGTGTTTAGCCATGCAGATCCACTAGCAATGTGAAAGAATTTCTCTTAAAAAAGAAGACTATAAACTAACGAAGCTAGACGTGACTTTATAACTGGTTAATCTAATGCTTCTGGAGGTTTAGTATATGTATAGAAGTCCTGTTTTCTATGGCGTGTCATATAAAATTGATGCTCTAAATTTTGGTAAGACTACACAATGTCATAAAAATTCAAAACTGCTTTTATATCATTTTACTTTTGAAAGCTTGAAGTGAAAGTGAATTCTAAATGTCATTTGCTTATGAGTAGGCGCTAATGACTATTTCCGGATGAAAATGTAGTTAGCATTTTTTTGTATAAGATGCGTTAGAAGTATGGGTAGGGAAAATGGCTATTTTGGCCAAAGGCTCCCCTTTCTTTATGCATGCTAGTTTTAATTTGTACACAGAATCACAATTTTTTTATGTGGTACACTCTAGTGTTAGATGAATCTGTTTTACACTTTTGATAAGCAAGAGATGAGGATGAACAGTTTTTTCGTCCCTGGTTTTAAATGGATTCAGGTTGGTTGACTGCCTCAGAAATAGTTGTTTCCCGCATGCTTCTTTCATGTGACTTAAATCCCTTCAGTCGAAGAGGCGGCTGCAGCTTGCAGATATGGCCAGAGAAGTACTTGGCTGGTTCAGTTCACCAGTGGGGCTAGAATAGAAGCTGTTAAGGGCAGGGGATTAGCTACCCATTGGTGCAGCAGGTGCAGTGGCACCAGGTCCCAGACGCCTTAAAGGCCCACTAAACCCTGATAACTGCAGTTTGTCACAGTTCAAACAAAGGCATGAGGGGCCCACAGAACAATTATTGCTGTTTTCCACAGTCCAAACAGAGAGCAGGTGTCACATTTCCTTTCTTGCCTTAGGGCCCAGGGCACACTGGCTAGGCCACTGGTTAAGGATGCATTGGGGAAGAGGTGGGGAGACAGGTGGATATTTAAACAGCTCGACAATGACTTCATGCCTGGGTATTAAAGTATTCATTGCAATTAAGGGCTGAAGCAGGAATAGATCTCATAATATCGGGAGGCCTACTTACAAATGCAACTCGATAAGCGGCTGCCTTTTAACATCTCACTTATCACCTCTCCTAATTTTCAGTTTTATTTTAGATGCAGACTTAAATTGTGACCTATGAATATGTTTATCTATCTTTAGGTTCCAAATGGTCCATCTTTTCCATATGCAAGTATCAGACAGGTCGGGAACACCCAATGGCATTGAACTTCATAAAGCCACATTAATCACTGGTCTTGAAATGCAAGTGGCAGCATTAGGCACACAGGGGTGTAATCTACGTAATCTCACTATGTACCTTAGTATACAAGTAGTACCACATTCTTTGTATACCTGAATTAAAAGGCACACAAAATAGTACCGTATTTCAAGGCCCAGTTCAGAATTACAGGGAAGGTGCACTGTCCCAGACTACACAACGGTGCAGTCTTCAGTGGGTGCTGTCATGTCACACAGGGGAAGTACACCAGATTATGCTGGAAAAAGCATGTGGTGCCCCAACGTAGGTACAGTTGTAAACCACCAGTCTGCTTACAAAGTAAAGCGTCTGGCAGCTATTAAACGAGGTGGCATGTTTCCCCTGCAGTTGGTTGGGGTCTGTCACCATCCTGTCAGGTGGTGGTATACAATCAGTGCGCCTCCTAACTGCTTGTTTGCCCTTTCGCCCGTGTCAATAATACAGTGCAGTCGCAAGACAAAAGGTTTTCCCACATTTGAATGTGGCCATGCCCAATACAACGGAAAGCATGCCCGCTGAGAATCTCTCCTACGTGATCCACACTACATAAAGGACTATGTAAGTGTCTGCAGCCTCTTCTGTAGAACAAAAGCCAAAATGCCCATGGGACGCAGAAAGAGGGTGCACTCTGATGCTTCATCATGTACGAAGCCTTTGGCGTTCGTCTGTACTAAGCTAGTGATAGAGTAAAATGAGTGTTTATTGCCCTCTATGTCACTCTACTTCCAAGCACCTACTACAGCTTGTACATTGGTTACTGTAATCTGTTCACCTACATTATGCTTAATATAAATAGTGCACAATTTCGGCGTTTGTGTCTGCCTACAATGTGGACATGATACAAACAACAGTACCTACTGTAGTGTAGTTCCTATATTCCCAATAGGCTCTGCGCACTGGAATAACATAAACAATAGTTTAGACGTAGGACTGAAGTCAACTAGGTCACTATTGAATATGTTAGACTTGATTGTGAATGCCAGCTAGCTCAGAGGTCACTAGAAACTTTCTCGAATTCACAAGAAGGGATTAGTTTCTGACAACCGCATAAACATGACAACTTTGTTCCCCAAGAATAAGAAATATATCTCTAGAGTCGCAGAAACAATACATTGCGATTTCACTCAGTCAATTGTGCATGCTTCGTTTCACCAGGATTTGCAGGTTTCTAAGCCATAAGATACATAAAAAGGATAAAATACATACAATGATAAATAACGACTAAAAGTACTCAACTGGTGCTTCTAAAATACGCCTACCCAGGTGTACCTAACCTAAGTCTAGTACGAGGGAAGAAGTAAGTAAGGTATAGCTTAAATTCAGTATTTTTTGCCAAGAATCTATCCAAAATTTCTCTAAGGGTCTAATGAGCTCCATACCTTGGTTTTAGAATGAAGGAGGTCTCAGGACTCAATCTCCCAGTAACCCGCAAGGGTAGCAGGGAAACACTGGAGCTGGATTTCTCGGCAGGAGAAAAGACAGCGTCTTTCTCAGTGCATCAGCTGGAAGGTCGGCTTCCTTCGTCACTCGCTATAGCAGGGTATCGGGAAAGCAGTTAGTCGATCAGCTCCAAACCACCGTGTGTTTGCTAGGGCAGATGTGGGTATATTTATACCTGGAAGGTGCAGAGTTCGACGTAAGATTGGACATAATAACCTCACTAAGAACTCGCAGTTCTTTGAAAACTCCATGAGTTCTTGGACAAATCAATACTTAAGCAGGGGGAAGTCCCGGACTGCTGAAGTTTAGTTTCTCCAAGAATTCGTTGTGGATTCTAGGAACTTGTGGAAGTAGCCATGTCGTATTTGGACTGCATTGGCTATGTCTAAATATGGTTTTGATTCTTATGCCTATATAAGGATATAATAAGTTATATCTATATAAGGGCATGAATCGGGAAAATTACACTAGGGTCCTAGATTCGTCTACAACACTACTAGGTGGATGTTACAATTCAACAAGAGTCTAAAATACTTCAGCACAACTGACTTTGCATCAATATTACGGGGCATCAGTCTTGATGGCAAGCCAACTTTGTATACATTATTATCAGAGACTATACTTGCCACTTGGATTCAACTTTACAAGAGAATTTCATAAATTTTCATACAGTTGTATTTATATAATAAAACAACCTACCCACAATAATTCATCTATCTATTCATCTTTTTGGGTTCTGGAGTAGCATGCTACTCGCTGAAAAGCGCTTCAACACTTCATCAGGGGTAGCAAGCGCTATATAAACGCAAAACCTTCCCTCATCTATCCGTCCAGTCTCTTTTTCAACCTAACTAACAGACCAACATGTCCATCTCTCAAATACATTTTATATTTCCCTACACTAATTCACCACTAATCATTTTGGGATCCTGGAGTAGCGTGCCACTCGCCGAAAAAGCGGTTCAAATTGACCCTAACGCACTCTGCTGCTCGCAGAACTCTGCATTGAGCGGTTGAGTTTTTTTGACACTTTGCAGAGTTCTTCATTGAGAAACACCGCCTAGACCTATTCTTAGCATGAAAATCTAGATTTCAGTCATATGTTAAGAAACAAGTGTGAGTAGAAACCTTTTGGGTGGAGAAAATTTAAGACATTAATATTGTGAATTTTTTGTTAATTAGTTGATGTTTGCAAGTACTAACACATCTCTGTGTCAAGTAAAGACCTTGAGAGTTTTGTAACTTTCAGATACTCAAATTGTGGATTTTGTTGCAATTAAAACATTTTCAAGGCCTGAAATTTCTTTGGAGGTTGCATGCGGGCAGCCTAAGTTATCCTGCAAGAATTTCTTGATTAATCCTATTGCAACTGCAATAAGTGTTTTCTCATGTAAAGTCAGGTTGTTAGAAGATTTTCTGCAACTTAAGATACGCCTTACTTTTTACCTGGTGCGGGTGCATTTCTCATGTTTAGTGAGATCTCCTTTCTGAGTATAACGTTTCTGGCTTTCCCCTCCTGTATAAGGCTTTAATCCAGTGTGAATTCTCTCATGTGAAGTGACATTGTATTCAAGACTAAACCTTATCTGACATTCAGAACACACCCGTGTGAGTTTGCTCATGACAAGTGAGACGTAATTTGTGACCAAAACTTTGCTTGCATTTCGAGCACTCATAAGGTTTTTCCCCAGAGTGGGATCTCTCATGAAGCATAACTGTCTTTCAGATTCAAGCTTTTATGGCATAAGGATTTTCTTCAGTGTGGAGTTTCTCATGGTGAGATAGCGTTTTTCTCTGCAGCTTTTCTGGCATTCAGAGCACTCATAAGGTTTTCATCAGTATGGAGTGGATTATGGTTAGTGAGGCTGTGCCTATCAAAAAATAGGAATTTCTGTCATTCACAGCATAGGTAATGTTTTTTCCCTGTGTGCGTCTGCTCATGTAGGTGAGATTGCATTTAAAATGGATGCTTTTCTGGCACTTGGAGCACTGAAGTATTTTTGATGGTGTGTTTTCTTATGATGCATGTAGCCATCACTACCTCTGAATCTTTTCTGAGATTTAGAGCACTGGTGTTTTTCCCCCAGTGTGGATTCTCAAATGTACAGTGAGATCAGATTTACGGCTGAAACATTTTTGGCATTCAGAGCACTGATAAGGTTTTTCCCCAGTGTGCGTTCTTATATGGTGAGTGAGATTGATTTTTTCACTGAAACATTTGTGGCATTCAATGCAATAAGGTTTTTCCCCAATGTGGGTTCTTGTATGCCGAGTGAGTATTCTTTTTTCATTGAAACATTTCTGATATTCAGAGCATGGATAAGGTTTTTCCCCAGTGTGGGTCCTTGTATGTGTAGTGAGTATTCTTTTTTCACTGAAACATTTCTGGCATTCAGAGCACTGATAAGGTTTTTTCCCCAGTGTGGGTCCTTGTATGTGTAGTGAGTATTCTTTTTTCACTGAAACATTTCTGGCATTCAGAGCACTGATAAGGTTTCTTCCCCAGAGTGGAATCTCACATTTCAGTCAGGTCAGTATAGCTCTAAGCTGGCGCTGTACGTGGACGACTTGATTTTATATACGGGTGATCCAGGTACAGCTATTCCTCGGATCGAGGAACTGACAGCAGAGTTTCGGGCATTATCAGGATACAAGGTGAACAGATCCAAGACTGAGGTCATGTGTTGGAACGTAGATCAATGGTATGGCACTGAGAGTCGGGAGTTTAGATATCTGGGAATATATATTGTGAGGGAATTGGATCGAATTCCTAAGTTAAATCTGGACAGAACAACTAGGGAAATGGACCATTTGTTTAGCAGATGGAAGAACCTCCCATTGTCAATCTATGGGAAAGTGAATCTAGTGAAAATGGTCATTCTCCCCAAGCTCTCCTACCTGTTTTCCACAATACCGCTAACATTCCCTAAGAAAGACATAAATAAGATACAGAGCAAAATAGGTTGTTTTCTGTGGGGGGACAAAGGGATGCGCCTGACCTGGAAGAAACTCAGAAGAAGGTTATTAAAAGGTGGGTAAGCTCTCCCCGATATTAGTCTATATGTAGTGGCATTCCAGTTTAAGAGCCTACGCATGCTACTTACTAAGCCAGGCGACTCATCCTGGGGCAGATTGCTGGAAGAGATGGTGAGAGCAGAAGGGGGAAGCGATGCCTTCATGTATAAATTTGGATCTCCTAGATTCTTCAAGTGGGTTTGTTTGAAGATACTAAAAACTGCCCTAGAAACATGGTACAGGGTAAGGGTAAGCAGTGAGATTGGGTACTATTCAGACTCAGCTCCAGTTTGGGATTCACCTGGTACCCCTGACTGCTTGAACAATGCCTTGGCATACCTATAAAAAGGGCTGGGATTACGAAATGGAAAGAGTTAATGGATGAGGAAGGGATATACCCATGGGTGTACTTGAGGGCAAAGGTAGGGACAGATTTATCAAGATTTAAATATCTTCAATTGGTGTCTTGGCATACAGCGGAACGTGAGGAGATAAAAAGTAATGAGGAAATAGAAAGGCTAAGTCAATCCTTCACACCTGTTATAAAAGAAATCTCGGTATGGTATCAACATCTACTAATGGGATAGCTTCGGAAGAGGGGGTTTGGAACAATTTCTCCATGGCACCACTGGCAGAGGGCATGCTTGAACCATCCTTGAAGACACTATACAAACATATAAAGCCTGCCTGTCTGAAAAAGAACCATTTTTTCGTGGTCAATAGGCTTTACTACACTCCTTATAAAATCAGGAAATTCGCCCCCTCACCGCCACCAAAATGCCCGAGATGTCAGGAATTGCAGGCAGATGACATCCACATGTTTTTCGAATGTTTTTGAAACATTTCTGACATTCAGAGCAAGGATGGATAAGGTTTTTCCCCAGTGTGGGTTAGTGTATGTCGAGAAAGACTTCTTTTGTCACTGAAACATTTCTGGCATTCAGAGCACTGATAAGGTTTTTCCCCAGTGTGGAATCTCACATGTGCAGTTAGAAGTGATTTACGGTTGAAATGTTTTAGGCATTCAGAGCACCTCTAAGGTTTTTCCCCAGTGTGGGTTTTTATATGCAGTGTGAGATGTCTTTTTTCACTGAAACATTTGTGGCATTCAATGCACTGATAAGGTTTTTCCCCAGTGTGGATTCTAATGTGCCGTGTGAGACTACTTTTTAAACTGAAACATTTCTGGCATTCAGAGCACTGATAAGGTTGTCCCACAGAATGGGTCACTGCATGATTAGAAAGACTTTGTTTATTACAAAACCTTTTCTGGCATTCAGAGCACTGATAAGGTTTTTCCCCAGTGTGGAATCTCACATGTGCAGTTAGAAGTGATTTACTGTTGAAATGTTTTGGGCACTCAGAGCACTGATAAGGGTTTTCCCCAGAGTGGATTCTTATGTGCTGTGTGAGACTATATTTTAAACTGAAACATTTCTGGCATTCAGAGCACTGATAAGGTTTTTCCCCAGTGTGGGTTCTTAAATGCACCGTGAGATTGCGTTTTTCATTGAAACATTTCTGGCATTCAGAGCACTGATAAGGTTGTTCCACAAAATGGGTTTGTTACAAAACCTTTTCTGGCATTTAGAGCACTGATATGGTTTTTCCCCCGTGTGGATTCTTGTATGTTTAGTGAGTCTGATTTTTACACTGAAACATTTCTGGCATTCAGAGCACTGAAAAGGTTTCTCCCCAGTGTGTGTTCTTATATGATGAGTGAGACTGTTTTTGTCAATGAAACATTTCTGGCATTCCGGGCACTGATAAGGTTTCTCTCCAGTGTGGGTTCTTCTATGCCGAGCGAGATCAGGTTGGGTATTGAAACATTTCTGGCAATCCGTGCACTGATAAGGTTTTTCTCCAGTGTGGGTCCTTATATGTATAATAAGTCCTATTTTTCTAATGAAATATTTCTGACATTCAGGGCACTGGTAAGGTTTTTCCCCAGTGTGGGTTAATACATGTAGAGAAAGACTTTGTTTTTTACAAAACCTTTTCTGGCATTCAGAGCACTGATAAGGTTTTTCCCCAGTGTGGGTCCTTGTATGTACAGTAAGGTCTCTTTTTTTACTGAAATATTTCTGGCATTCAGAGCACTGGTAAGGTTTTTCCCCAGTGTGGCTTAATACATGTAGAGAAAGACTTTGTTTTTTACAAAACCTTTTCTGGCATTCAGAGCACTGATAAGGTTTTTCCCCAGTGTGGGTCCTTGTATGTACAGTAAGGTCTCTTTTTTCACTGAAATATTTCTGGCATTCAGAGCACTGGTAAGGTTTTTCCACAGAGTGGGTTATTACATGTCGAGAAAGACTTTGTTTGTTATAAAACCTTTCTTGGCATTCAGAGCACTGATAAGGTTTGTCCCCAGTGTGGGTTATTGCATGTCGAGAAAGACTTTCTTTGTTACCAAACCTTTCCTGGCATTCAGAGCACTGAAAAGGTTTATCCCCAGTGTGGGTTCTTCTATGCTGAGTGAGACTGGATTTTTGACTGAAACATTTCTGGCATTCAGAGCACTGGTAAGGTTTTTCGCCAGAGTGGGTTATTACATGTCGAGAAAGACGTTGTTTGTTATAAAACCTTTCCTGGCATTCAGAGCACTGATAAGGTTTTTCCCCAGTGTGGATTCTTATATGTTCAGTGAGATAATATTTACTGCTGAAACTTTTTTGGCATTCAGAGCACTGATAAGGGTTTTCCTCAGAGTGGGTTAATGCATGTCGATAAAGTTGCGATTTGAAACTAAACCTTTTCTGGCATTCAGAGCACTGATAAGGTTTTTCCCCAGTGTGGATTCTCATATGCGTAGTGAGATTAGATTTACTGCTGAAACTTTTTTGGCACTCTGAGCACTGAGAGAGGATTTTCCCAGTGTGCATTCTCTCAAATTCAGTGAGATGAGATTTATGGCTGAATCTTTTTTGGCACAGGTAACTTTTTCCCCAACTTGGGTTATTTTGCTTTGATTGAGGCGGGTTTGAACACTGAAATTGTTCTCACAGCCCGTGTTTTTAAAATGTGTATTACTAGAGTTAATATCTCTACATTTAGTTTTCTCTTGCTTATATGCCACGGTAAGAGTGAACCTGATTTTAGAGTCGGGCTTGTTTAGATAATGTTCAGCATTTATCTCTAAAAGATATTGTGTGTAATCTTCTTAACACTTGAATTGAGCAAAATATGTCTGGATGCAGCCCTGTAACACCGGTCGAAATGTTTGTAGCAGATAACAGTCTTTTGGTTATAGCCTATCCGGCAGCAACTTATTTTGTGACTGAAGTTTTTCTCAAATCTATTTGTATAGGTTCCTAGCAATGCAGTGATAAGGTGTTAGTCTGATATTTAATGATTAAACTGAGAAGTACCTTTTTGCACTGGCATAATGGCAGTAACTGAGAACATTAGAACATGCACAGTAATATTGTGGCTCATCAGTCGCAGAACATCAGTTCCTTTTACCCGTTCTGTGTTTGGTGTAAGGTTAAGGATTGTAGTTCTGAAGACAAGGATTTATTTACATTAGCTAGCGCAACGGTGCTCATTTAATCCATTTTGATATTTAACAGTTTTAAATATCACTCCTGCACAACAGATAAGGTTGAGGTGATTTACATAGAATTACAGAACAGTACACAATAAAAAGGAAACAATCTGAGATGGTCATGAACAACACAATAAAGTGGTGAATTTTTAACGTTTTCGCCAGAGTGAGCAGAGTGGGTCGAGGTGTTATATCCCGAGGCAGATAGTCTCAAACTTGCGTAACTGGTTAAAAACAGTTGTTGAACAAAGGTGATTTTCCAATCTTTTGGTTGTTAGCGTGTCAGCTTCGGAGTCTTCTTTCAGTGTCTTTTTTTTGATGGTTTGCAGAAGAAACCTTTTGTTATATCTTTCTTTTATGCAGTGTGTGCTTCCTCTCTTGAATTACATGATGCTTTAGATCATGCGTGCTTTAGATGAACGTTATTCTGTCATGCTGAGGCAATTTGTCTTTCTGGTAATATTTCAGATGAGGACGTTGTGATTGGTCTTTCTGGCACTATTTCCGATGCTGTGTGGACAGATATGCCTTTGCTCTGGGTTAATGAAATGCAAAATTAGAGACTTCACTTACAGGTATAGTACTTTCCTCAGCTCCCACTTCCTCGCCACACCTAGATTTTGGAAATTGTTTAAACTTAGAATGCTGGATGTCCTTCAGTTTTTCAAAATAATCCTTCTTATGGCACTAACATTCAGTTGGCTGGTGCTAAATCTTGCTTTCTTCGTCCGTAATTTCAATCACCTATAGTATTAAAATTAAATAGTTAATACATGTAAATATCCCCAAAAATAATTTACAAGCCATATCAAAGCAGAGTTGCAAAATTTTGAAAGTGTTGAGCTGTTCTTCAGACCGAGCAGAGTGTAGAATGGTAGCCTGAGAGTACTTGGATCTAGGAGTGAGGATTTGTAGAATCTCAAACATTTTATTAAGCTCAGAAAGGATACATGTACCCTATGGACTTGTAACATAGAATCCCAAAAGCAGACATTAAAGTCATATGGACTGGCACCAAAAAGATATTGAAAATAGAATACTATTAATTAATTTTTAATGTAGATTTCTAGGATGGGAATTTCCCCTCCACGGACAACAGGCGTTTCCCGCTGCCCTGAGTTACCACCTACTTGTATCTGGTATCCTGACTTTTGAGCTCTGGCCTCTGCCGCACGCAAATCTATTGTGTGTTGCGAGGACTATGCCTAGACCTATCTCTCAACTATGGTCCAGAGTATGAATCAAGGGCAATGAAATTATGGAGTACTTTCATGTGTTCATTTTATTCCACCTGATTATCAGTCGTTAGGCTTTTCTGCACCTGGATTTAGAGAAACAGGACACCATTTTTTTCCAGACAGAAAAATTAGACTGAAAAGACCCACAAGACTCGGTGCAGCAGAAGCAGCCAAGACTCATGCTGTTTTTTTACAAACTGGGGGAAACACACAATTCTTCCCTCTGTTAGAAATATCTTTCCCCTTCCCTCCCCTGCTTCGCCCATCTCCCCCCCCCCCCCCCAAACAACCACATGCATATATCTACCTCCTGCTTAAAACAAGTGGTAAATGAAAGCAGAAAAACAGTATGAAATAGTGAATGGCATGTGGTTTGAAAGGCAGAAGAATCTGTTCCTCGTGGCAACTCCCCAGTACATTGCGTCAAAACTGTAACTGCACGTTACTGGGATAAATCTACCACAAAACAATTACATGAGATTTTTCTGCCACCCCAGTACTGTACAACTTCTAACAAGGGGCTATAAGAGATCTTGGACCGGTCCTGTGACCTGGAGGGTCACACCAAGTGTGCCCTCATTTAAGGCAGAGGACTGTCATGTGTTTAACAGCTAGAGCGGTGGTGGCAATGCACCCTGTTGTAAGGATCAATAGCCTGATTAGATCTTTGCATCATGGTCAGTGGGGTGGCTTTCTACTGACACACCCATGTAATGCTCCATTTCTATACCTGTGCCCAGACTTTGCAATAACATCAAGTGCATGTTTACGGTGTTGGTGTGCGTAGCATAAATGCAATGTGAGAGTGTGACAGAGTAAACACCATCTCCTGTCTGCCAGTTGTGTATACAAGTGGGACCATCTTTCCCTCATTTATACCAGAGTTCAAAGTCCTCTGTTACCAAGGAATAATGTGCTCTACAAAGTACGCAGGTGCCTGCTGTGGCACCAGGGATGGTGTCAGCCTGACAGTTTATCTAAATTGAATGGACATCACCTGTAGGCTGAATTACTTAATGGAAAAGCTGTGTAACTGTCCACAAGAGCCTAGAAGTCTGCCTAGAAGCCTGCCTGTCTGGTAAGAAAAGGAAGGGAGTTTCACTATCCAGCAGGAGGACAAGGCTGTCCTGGAAAAAGCAAGGTCCGACACATCCTCGTTATCTGTAGGGCGAGCCGGAAAGCCATCCAGCAAGACCAGCTAGTCTGAGGGATGCCAAGACTCTCCCAACAGTTCAAGGTAGAAAATAAAACTCTACGACAACATGATTGTTGAGGTCCAGTAGGACGATTGTGTGCTGCCAACAGGCCCATTCAAGGTTGCATTTGCCAAATTCCTAACACAACAAAGTCTGAATCTACTGACTTGAATGTGGGCTCAATTGCTGATGGTCAGGCCTCCAGAGGGGGCTGCACTTACAGACAGGCCAGGTGTGACTTGCTACCTTGGGACTGCTTATCTACAGGCAACTGCAAAGAAAAGAGAGTGGGTGCCCTACTGAATGCAGCACTATATCCAGGACAAAAGCGCTCCACAAAACCTGCTGGTGGGTCACTGCTCTCGCGAGTCTTCGGAGGTGCCATTCAAATGTCGGGAAACAGGAAAGAGACCCAGACAAGACTGACTCATCCTGTGAAAGGGTAAGACACTTACGACAGAGCATACACGCATTGGGGGTAACTGGAGTGACAGAACTGACCCTATACTATATTCATGATACTCATAAATGCCCCAAGAGCGCAAGAGGTTATCAGAACTGGACGCACCTGTCTGCAGCACATGGTAGTCTGGCATGCCTGCACTATCTTTTCACCCGGACTGTCCATAAAGATGACTTTAGGGCCGCTACACACATAGCAGGGGGAATCTCAGACCATTTGCTGGTGGAGGTGCAACTCGATGGTCCGGTTGGTATGAATTAGGCGACTAAAAACGGTTCTGACATTTGCAGGTGGGTCACGCTCTGCAGGGTAACATCTGGGAAGGGGGGGGGGAGTTGCCTGAGGCATCCCCACTGGAGGAAAAGCTGCTAACTAATCCCCTGACCGAAAAAGCAATCTCAACCATCTATAGGAAGTTGATCTACAATTCTCTGGATCCCTTGGGACTATGCTGTTACCACCTTGCATACAATTGTAGAAACAGCACGCATTAGGAAGAATTCAGCCCAAGCAGCTGAATTGATAGCTCTGACTAGAGCTTGTGTATTGGCTAAAGGAAAAAGAGTGAATGTGTTCACCGATAGCCAATACGCATTCGGGGTAGTCAATAGTTTTGGCCGCCTCTGGAAGGAAAGAGGATTCTTTACCTCACACGGTACTAAAATACAGCATGGCCAGCTAGTAAATGACCTCTTAGAATCACTTGCCTTGCCCACTCAGATAGCGATTGTGAAGTGTAGTGCACATAAGAGGATCACTGATGACGTAGGTGAAGGAAATGCTTTCGCGGATCAGATAGCAAAAGAGACAGCTAGAGATGTGACAAGTCGTATGTATTTTGCTGGACCTGCCAGATGGGTCAGTCAAGGAGGAATGTGTGAGGACACAATAGAAAGTGTGAAAATGATTCAGGAAGAGGCTACAGAGAAAGAATTAAGTAAGTGGAAAGATGGTACGGGAATGTTAGATGTGACGGGGTGTTGGATAGAATTGTCGGAACATCAGCGTTGGCTGCTAACAGATGCCTATGTACTTCCAGTAGTGACTATGGCGCATGGTCCAACCCACATCAGTGTGAAAGGAATATGCAAGCTTTTGGCTACGGTATGGCAGAATGCGGGAATCCCTAAATGTGCAGACAATCTAGTTAAGCATTGCATTGTTTAATGCATAACCCAGGAAGAGGGACACCAACTCCAGCAGGCCATTTTGCTCCCCCAACATATCCTTTTGAGGTGTTGCAGATAGACTACATTCATATGGAGAGATGCAATAACCTAAAGGATGTCCTTGTGGTGGTGTGCGCCTTTTTCTAGATGGATAGAGGCCTACCCCCTAAAGGATAATACTGCTTTGTCTACAGCAAAGGTCCTTCTGAAGGAATACTTCCAGAGGTTTGGTTTACCTCGAATTGTCTGGAGTGACAATAGAAGTGAATTTGTGGGCCAAATCATGCAGAAAGTATGTACAGGTCTTGGTATTAAGCAGAAATTCCATGCGGCAAATGACCCTCAGTCAGCGGGTTTGGTAGAGTGCTATAATGGCACTCTCAAGCTTAAACTTGCAAAGATACAGGCCAGCACGGGTCTTACCTTTGTCCACCCGAACAGCTGTTCATTCTCGTGTGGGACTTAGCCAATATGAAATTGTGTTCAGATGCCAGGCTAATGTCTGGGGTGTCCCTAGGCCCAAAAAGTACTCGGATATAGAGTATCCAATGTTGGTTGATTATTTGCATGACATCACCACTAAATTGCGTGTTCTCCATCAGCAGGTACAAGACGCTTTTGCCTCAGGCCTCTTCCGATCCCGGGCACACCATCCAACCTGGGGACTGGGTGTGTCTGAAGAATTTCCAAAGAAAAAAGAATCTGGAGCTCGCTGGGGACCGCCAAGACAGGTCCTGCTGACGACACGTACAGCCGTGAAGGTTGTTGGGAAAAAGAACTGAACTGCATTCATGGTGTGCGCTGCAAAAAGGTACCCTTGCCTTTGCCTTTTGACCAGTGGGTCCGCAAAGGTATAGGTGATTTTGAAGGAGAAAGGGTCCCCCGGTTTGTACCTTGAATGAACTCGGACTGAGAAGGAAGACGATGATGTTTTGCAAGAAGCTGTACCATCGCATCTCAAAATAGATACAACTGATCCAGAGACACTTTTTCAGGACCAGACTGCGCCGAACAAAAACAAATACAATCTTTGGCCTAGAAAGACAAGAGACATTTGAAAACTTTTCCTTTTTCTGAACTTACATTTCAAATTTTGAATTGCATATATATTTTTTTCTCTCCTTTCCTGTGTGATACTGGAATCATCCAATTTAAGTTGCAGGGTCGTGGTAGGAGACTTGGTTTGTGACCTGAGTAGTGGCAATAGGCCTGAATGACCTGTAGTGTCATAGGACGGCTAATAACCACAACTAAGTGAGATAGGAAGATTGCCACGAGCAACACTTTAGAGGATGAATTCTGGTGAATCGGAAAATGATAAAAGAGCAGAAATGAAAAAGAAATATTGTAAATTATTGTTTAGTAGATGTGGCATAGTATTATGTGTTTTGATTTTTCTATGTGTTTTATTAGCTTGTGTGGGTTGGGTTACTCACACTTTGCAGCCAATACCTGTACCTACACCCACCTCTCACCCTATATCTTTTCACACTACTGTCTCCCCGCACCAGCTACATACCCTCTCTGAACATGAACAGACCAGGAGAACGGAATACTTTAACAATTCATTCATACAGTTGTTGCATCAGCATCAACTGGTCACTAACACCACCGATTGTTGGGTCTGTGGGCTCATGCCTCACAGCACGGATAAGGGGATGCTATTTTTAGTCTTGCCGTTTTCTTATGAAGGATCCTCCTGGGCATTTCTGGCCATGTTTTCCAACGCATATGAGCACCAACCTCGATACCCTGTTAATACTGATGTTTGGTCACGAACCCTTGATGAAGGGAATAGTAGCCATGACAAAGAATACTGGTGAAGGTGGGAAGATCCCACCTGACGAGAAGCAAGCATATGATGGTTGGAACTTGACCCGATACAAAAACAGCCTTACAGATAGGGCTGGACGAAAAAGATCTCCACCCGTTTGGACTCTACCCTGTCGAGGCCATTACTGTTTGCAAGGGAATGGTCAGAATGTCAAAGCCCAATTAGGAAAGAGCACTTGTAACCATACTTATACTTTTTCATCTCAGACTTCTCTGTTAATACCAGCTCAAGGTACATATTTTGTCTGTCACATGGTTGCCGATAAATTTTTCGGGATCGTGTTATGTGGCTTTCCTCCTTCCTCCAACATATACAGCCCCACACGGCAGGACAAGAGGGAGGGGACTTTATCAAAGGACTCCTCCAATTTTGGGGGCCTATGGCTAATAGCAGAGACATCAGACACCTTATTCGCGTTGTCGAGGCTACAGTAAACAATACGGTGGGGGCATTGAGACCTCACCGCTGAGCTTCAGGCGGACTGTCTCGTAACTTTACAGAACAGAATGGTGTTGGATGTTATTCTTGCAGATAGAGGCGGAGTATGCAAATTGATTGGGCCTAGCTGTTGTATTTACATACCAGACAACGCCCCTACAGTATACCAAGCCACTTTGTGAATAGGTCTGCTTTTCCCAGGAGACCTTGGTTTTGATCGAAGGCAGGCAGTCCTCCCAAGGTTCTGGAGGTAGCTGGGCTGCAAGACGAGTTGACTTTTGGTTCAGGATCATCCAGGGATGCAGACAGGCCAGTAGGGCTGGGACCATGTCCGGCTTTCGAGCTGGGTACTCGACAGAATCCGCGCTGCTTCTTGCCACTGAATCCATCAGGAAATTTGTGGATGCAGGTCAAACGGTGGCCTTGATCCTGTTGGATCTAAGTGCCGCCTTTGACACTGTAGCCCATCACACGTTGGTAGTGTCTGAGGAAGGGTGGGGTATCTGGCAATGCCCTGAATTGCCTACAATCTTTTCTGTCTGGTCACTGCTTCCAGGTGAGACCGGGCAAACACTACTCCAGGGTCATCATGCTGAACCAGGGAGTGCTGCAGGGCTCGACCCTGAGCCCGACCCCGTTTAATCTCTATGTAGCTCCCGTAGCGGAGACTGCTGAGGGGTCGGGATCAGGGTCGTATCCTATGCCGATTAAACGCACCTGATGGTCTCCCTGACCCAGGCACAGGAGTTGGCTGCCTCCAACTTCATGGCATGCATGCAAGAATTGGCTGCATGGATAGCTAAGAACTGCCTGAAGTTGAATAGCAACAAGACAGAGGTGCTTGTGGTGGGTAAGGCCCCGACTGTGTTGTCATCGGCATGGTGGCCCCCAGGACTTGGGGGGTCACCTACGCCCTGTGTGCAGGCAAAGAACTTGGGAGTTTGGTTAGATCCCAGTCTTTCCTAAGACTATCAAACAAGACGGGTAGCAGGCGCCTGTTTTGGGATCCTGAAGGTCCTGCGTTAAACCTTGGACCTACTCCCTGTAGCGTCTAGGAAGACTCTGGTTCATGCCCTGGTGACGTCGCGCCTGGACTATGGTAATGTCCTTTATCTAGGCGCAACAACCAAGTGTATGCTCCGTCTGTAGGGAGTGCAGAATGTGGCAGCCCGCCTTATTTTGAGGCGTCCGAGAAGGGCATCGGCTAGGGCAGCCCTGGCCGCGTTACACTGACTCCCAATTAAAGAAAGAGTCACTTTCAAGGCACTTTGTGTCTGTCATCGGATCCTGCAGGGAAGGGCCCCTCCGTCGCGGTCGGATCTCCTGACCCCCCTATGTCCCCACACGTCAGCTGAGGTCAGGTGGGGTAGGATTGGTGTGCGTACCCGCCATTAAGAAAGCCAGTAGTGTACTGCCAGTGTCAATGGAACAAGCTAAGAAAAAACGGTGCAGAAAACCACAATAAGTGTAAATAATGCACGAGTAGTGTACTGCCAGTGTCAATGGAACAAGCTAAGAAAAAACGGTGCAAAAAAGGCTGGCGACGAGTAGACGGACCATGTCGCGGGAATAGAGGCCAACGCTATCGGAACGAGAACGGAGATTCAAGCAGCCAAGATCAAAGGCAATCAGACCGGGAATGTTCACAGCGGACAGAAGTGGACGACCTCGCCCACGGATAAAACTGGAAAGCGGGCCGATCAATAGACACCCAAACATAGATAACGCGGCAGACGCGCCGGCTTTGGACACTGGGCTGATGCGGGCTATGGAGGGAAGGGAAGGTCTGCGCTTCTCCATGGACTTTCTACCCCCTTCACGCAAGTACACTGTTCTGGGTTGGGATGAAGCCCTCTGCTGAGTTGGGGTAGCGGGAAGTTCAGAGTCCGTCGGGCAGGTAGGCAGGGTGGGAGGGTTTGACAAGGGGTTGGGAAGTATGGGTTCCGAGTTTTTTTGTTCTAGTTTGTAACGGCAATGATAACATGGTGGAATATCCCCTGGCTGACAGGTTTCCACATAACATGGTTGGATTACGGCTCACTCTCATCAACTACCGCATCACACACCCCAGTTGATTGTACCCAGGACACAGCCCCTGAAGCTGAGGTGACCCCCGTCACACTACTCACTTGGAATGTACACAGGCTAGGAGACAAGATTAAGAGAGGACTGGTGCTACAGGCCCTGAAACGTCAAGCTCCCACATTGGCACTCCTGCAGGAAACACACCTCACAGTCACTGAGTGTAAGGCATTAGATAGATGGGGTATAAGATGGTGGTACACTCAGAGTTCTCGTCGGGCTCCAGGGGAACGGGTATCCTGGTGCGGAAAAACTCTTCCTTCATAGTAATCCAAACCAGAAAAGATGATCAGGGGAGATTTGCAGCAATACAGGGTCAATGGGAAGGTAAGCTTATTAATGTGATATCAGTATACATCCCCCCGGCGCTCCACACAGTGGCATTCCCAGCTCTTAGTGAATTTCTGCTTACCCTGCCGGAAGGAGACCTTATTATCGGGGGGGGAGTTTAATGACACAATGAATGCTAACTTAGACAGATATCCAATGGTGACGCAGGCACCTGGAGTCTCTCGCTTGTAGAGTTTCGCAGAGGCACTGGGGCTGGTTGACGTTTGGAGGCATACCCATCACACAACGCGACAATACACGTTTCATTCAAATGTACACATCAGTCTATCTAGAATAGACTATTTTTGGACATCGGAACCAGTCCGCAGAAAGTTGATGACATTACGATCAAACCCAGAGGTATATCAGACCACTCACCAGTAGTGTTAACCTTCTCCTACCACCACATGTCCCGTAAGAGGCTTTACTTTATCTACCCCGGATACTTACAAGTCCCGAAAATTTTAAAAGAAATCCGCAAAGCCACGAAATACTTCTTTGGGGAAAACACTGCATCTGTTGGTTCCCCGTCAGTTTTATGGGAAGCTTACAAGACTGTAATTAGGGGGCAGGCAATAGTCTCCAATACGGGACACAAACGAGAAAAAAAGAAAGAACTAATGGATCTAGAGCTAGAATTACACTCAGCCGAAACAGACCACTCGACGGACCCCACACCTGACTCGACGCACACTCTGCACCTCAAACAACAACAGTGTAGGGATCATCTGCGAAGAGAGACGATGTCCAACCTCACAGCAACCAGACATAAGGTATATGATGTAGGGGACAAGGACGGGAAGCTCCTGGCTTGGCTTGATCGGTGAGAGCAGAGCACTAAGGGAATAGCGCAACTACAGGCAGCAGAGGGACAGTTCACAACAGACCCGTGGGCCATTATACGCACATTGGCAGGGCATTTCCGAGATGTTTATACATCGGCATCGGGCATGTCCGAGGCCGAGGCAGCAGCCTCCATAAAAGGTATAGAAATGCATAAAACTAACGCAGGAGGCTTCCTTGAAGCTGGAGGCGGATCTCACAGAGGACGAGTTGCAAGCCGCAATCTTCTCGCTGCAGTCAGGCAAAGCGCTGGGACCCAAAGGGATCCCGATAGAATTATATAAACAGATGGCGGACACTATCAGTTCACACTTACTGCGAATGTACACCGACAGCTTAGATAGAGGTGAACTGCCGCTTGACCAGCGACTGGCCACAATAGTGGCTATCCAGAAACCTGGTAAACCTCTGTCAGAGTGTACCTCTTATCGCCCAATATACCTGCTCAATGCGGAGGCAAAAATGTTTGCTAAAGTACTGGCAAACAGACTGATGGCACACCTCCCGCATTTAGTTCACCCGGACCAATCAGGCTTCATGCCAAATAGAAACACTGCGCTAAACCTCAGACGCTTGCATGGAGCGATGGCTCAAGCACCAGCCCTGTCAGAGCCGGCGGTTGTCATATCCCTAAATGCGAGGATGGCTTTTGATATGGTGGAGTGGAGTTACCTTTTCGCTGTCCTTCCTCATTTGGGATTTGTCCCTAAGTTTTGTGTGTGGATCCGCCTCCTGTACACCGGACCACTGGCGTATGTAACGGACAATGGGCACATATCAGACGCTATACCACTGGCGAGAGGAGACCTGCCGGAAGGAGACCTTATTATCGGGGGGATTTAATACCACAATGGACAGATATCCGGTGAGGACGCAGGCACCTAGATTCTCTCGCTTGCAGAGTTTCGCGGAGGCACTGGGGCTGGTTGAATTTGGAGGCATACCCATCACACAACACAACAATACACGTTTCATTCAAATGCACACAACAGTCTATCTAGAATAGACTATTTTTTGACATCGGAAACCAGTCTGCAGAACGTTGATGACATTACGATCAAACCCAGAGGTATATCAGACCACTCACCAGTAGTGTTAACCTACTCCTACCACCAAATGTCCCGTAAGAGGCTTTACCCTATTTACCCCAGATACTTACAAGTCCCGTAAATTTGAAAAGAAATCCGCAAAGCCTCAAAATACTTCTTTGCGGAAAACACTGCATCTGTTGGTTCCCCGTCAGTTTTATGGGAAGCTTACAAGACGGTCATTACTTTGGCACCGCATCGTGTACATTGGGAGTTTGTTGCATCTTTTGAGTTTCACTCACGCTTGTTAAGCGGCACTGCAGAATTCCAACACCGACGAACGTCCATGGCAACCGAGTCTTGGCAATGATTTCAGCGCGTTGATCTTCGTCGAGACGTTACACAAGTCAGCGCGTTGATCTTCGTCAGGACATAGCACGCTTACGTCTGATGTCATCAGCGGGCATTTTTATCACCGGGGCAACTGTTCTTAAACAAAACACGAACAAATACGGTGATTTACATCTAAAGACTACACGACATTAAATGCTTCGTTTTTCTTGTTTTCTACAGTTTAACACTACGCAGCAATTTATTCTTCATTTTCTGGTAAACTACAAATAAACACTACGCAACCATTTATTCCTCAAAGTTAGCCAGCTTCTCTTCCTGGTGTTCTACGAAGAAATACTACACGGTGATTACTCTTCATTTCAACGCAAAGGACAACTAATGTGGTGTTTCTTTACAATGTAGTATTTAATTTTTTTTTTAAATGATAGGGTATTTTCAAATGATATTAATATGTTAAGAGTCATAGTATAACAATTATCATTCTATTATCACACAATATATAGTTACACATTTAAAACTTAGTTGATGCATATATACTGTATTTAATTCTGCTAGTTACATTTTCTTAATACAACGTGTAACTATGCAATTTGACCCCCAGCAAAGTTTTTGCAGTCCAAGGGTGATCCTCCCATGCCTTGGGTGAGATGGAAGGAAGAATTTATCACAAACATGAAGGCTATAGATGGCGAACACATGGGGGCAGAAAGAAAGAAAAGTATTTTTTTGCATTGTTTAGGTTCGGAGGGCAAGTTATTTTTAGATCATTGCCTCAAATTACTTCCCAGAGCTATGGAAGCGGTGATAATTTGAATGTGTATAATGAGGCTTTATTAAGAACAGAAAAAAGATTTAAGCCTGTTACAAGTATTGCTTTAAACAGATTCAAGTTCTATACTAGAGAGCAAAAATATGATGAAAGTTTCGATGACTTCCTCACAGGATTGAGATCTTTATCTTTGCATTGTAATTTTGGGTTGTTAACGGATGAAATGATAAGAGATCAAATCATAGTACATGTTAAAAATAAAACAATACAGGAAAGATTATGGGTTTTAGGAAATCCTAGTTTGGCTGAGGTAAACTCAGAAGCAAAGGCATTAGAACAGTCGGAAAAATGGATGGAGGTTGTCAAAGACAATGCAAATAAAAAATGGCAGAGGAGGAGGTTTGTTATATTAAACCAAAAAATGAGAACCAAATGCAACGACAACCCACACGTTTCCAACACAACTATCGAGGAAGTTCGAACACTAATATGTACAGGAATGTTCAAGGGTCAACACGGAACAATGCGGTTTGTTTTAGATGTGGCAATAAGTCTCATTTAGCATCATTTCCGGGTTGTCCTGCAATCAACAAGGAATGTAGGAACTGTGGTAGAGTAGGGCACTTCACAAGTGTATGTAGGGACATTAGACGTAATGTCACACCCTCCAGAGGTGCAGTGTCATGTGTTGCGAATAATGAAGTAAACAGGCCTAATCTTGTACATGAAACAGACAAAGTAGATAGATGTTTTGTTGTTTCTATTATTGATGGAGTTCCTGATTATATTAGGAAATCACCTAATAGTGATTTTAGAGTTGTGGAGTGAACATAGTGTTAATGGTAGATTCAGGGTCCCAGTGGACAATTATCACACATCAATATTTTGTAGAACAGTTGAACAAACAATTGTGTTTAGAGAATTTAGTACCATCTGACTTTTTGGCTGAAAGTTTTGAAGGCAATCAGATTGAAGTTGAGGGTTACTTTGGAGTGAGAATCTGTTTTAAGCATAGGAGTACTGATATTAAACTGTACATTGCAAGGAAAGGGGTTAATGTCCTGGGATGGCGTGATCAATATAAACTAGGAGTTATATTGAATCCAAGAGCAAAAGAACCAGTCACTTTATAGTTCAAGTTCAAGTTCAGGAATTTGTATAGTGCACTACTCACCCAGAGGGTCTCAAGGCGCTTGAGGGAGGGTGGGTGCATTACTTATCGAATAGCCAGGTTTTAAGCTGCTTTCTGAAGGAGAGGTTGTTCTGTGTAAGGCGGAGGTGAGTGGGGAGAGGATTCTAGGTTTTCGCCGCTCAGTAGGAGAAGGATCTTCCTCCCGCGGTGGATCTATGGATGTGCGGAATTGCGGCGAGGGCTTGATTGGATGATAGTAGTTGGCGGGTGGGTGTGTAGAAGGACAGTCTTGTGTTGAGGCATTCGGGTCCTAGGTCGTAGAGGGCCTTGTGTGCGTGGGTGAGGAGACGGAACGTTATTCTCTTGTTGACGGGGAGCCAGTGGAGGTCTTTCAGGTGACCGGAGATGTGAGCTTGACGGGGGATGTCCAGTATGAGTCTGGCTGAGGCGTTTTTGATGCGTTGGAGTTTTTTCTGTAGTTTGGCTGTGTTTCCGGCGTAAAGGGTATTTCCATAATCCAGTCGGCTAGTGACCAGTGCGTGGGTGACTGTCTTTCTTGTTTCGGTGGGGATCCAACAGAAGATTTTTTTGAGCATGCGCAGGATGTTGAAGCATGAAGATGAGACGGCGTTGACTTGTCTGGTCATCGAGAGGGAGGAGTCTAGGATGAAGCCCAGGTTACGTGCGTAATCTGTAGGTATGGGTGCTGTGCCCAGGGCCGGTGGCCACCATGAGTCGTCCCAGGAAGAGGGGGATGATCCTAAAATGAGGACTTCCGTTTTGTCAGAGTTTAGTTTTAAACGGCTGTTCTTCATCCATTCGGCTACTTCTTTCATTCCTTCGTGTAGATTGGTTTTTGGCGGTGTTTGGGTCTTTGGTGAGGGAGAGGATCAGCTGGGTGTCGTCTGCGTAGGAGATTATGTGGAGGTTGTGTTGTCGCTCGATGGATGCGAGGGGACTCATGTAAACGTTGAAGAGGGTGAGACTGAGAGATGATCCTTGTGGAACGCCGCAGATGACTTCGGTGGCCTCTGATTTGAATGGGGGGAGGCGTACTCTCTGAGTCCTTCGGGCTAGAAACGAGAGAGCTTTTCCTTGTATTCCGACGTTGCTGAGGCGTTGTATGAGGGTGCTATGACAGACTGTGTCGAAGGCGGCGGAGAGGTCGAGTAGGATGAGGGCAACTGTTTCTCCGTTGTCCAGTAGCGTTCGGCTGTTGTCTGTAGCTGCGATGAGGGCGGTTTCGGTGCTGTGATTGGCTCGGAAGCCAGATTGTGAGGGGTCGAGGGACCTGTTGGATTCAAGGAAGGCGGCGAGCTGATTATTGACGGCTTTCTCAATGACTTTGGCAGGGAATGGAGGAGTGAGATGGGGGTGGTAGTTCTTTAAGTTCTTTATGTGATGATACACTATATAATCAGATTGCCACCATTGGTAACAACGATAACTGTAATGATAAAGAGAAGAAATTGGTAAACAGTTACAAGAATGTGTTTTGTGACAAGTTAGGGAAATTAAATGATTTCTCTCATAAAATAGTTTTAAAGGAAATTGCCACACCTATCAAACAAAAAATTAGGGGAGTTCCAATTAGTGTAGGACAAGAATTGAAGGATATGTTAAAGAATTATCAGATGAGGGGATTATTGAAACTATTGAATCGGCTGAGTGGGTTTCCCCCATAGTTTTGGTCCGCAAACCGGATCAAAAATTGAGAGTATGTGTTGACCTTAGAGCTCTCAACTCTAATATTGTCTTAGATTGTCACCCAATGCCAAATATTAACGAAGTTGTATCAATGTTTGATGGAGCCCAGATATTTTCAACGTTAGATTTGCGATCAGCATACCACCAAATAGAACTTGAGGAGGAGTCAAAGAAACTCACAGCGTTAATTACGCCTTTTGGCCTATACCAATATACGAGAATGCCATTTGGCCTGGCGTCGGCGGCGTCAGTGTTCCAAAGAGTGATGTTCCAGATATTTAGAGATTTGGATGAATTTGTCAAATGCTTCCAGGATGATATTTTAATTTTCTCAAGGAACGAAACTCAGCATGTATTTCATTTAGATGAAGTTTGCAAAAGGTTACAGAGCCATGGTCTCACATTGAGGGCACACAAATGTTATCTTTTCAAACATACAGTCGAGTATTTGGGTCACACATTGTCTGGAAATGGAATTGTTCCAAAGAAGACTAATGTAGATGCAATTGTTAAAGCCCCATAATCTATTAATAAGGATTAGTTGTTATCGTTCACGGATATGTGTAAATATTACAGTAAGTTTGTGGAAAATTTTGCGACTAAAATGGAACCATTGCTGGTTTTATTAAGACAAAATGTGTGGTCAAATGAACAACAGGAGGCTTTTGAATGTATAAAGATGGATATAATTAATGCTCCTACATTGAAACCCATTAGAATGAAGAAAGAGTGCATAATCACGGTGGATGCCAGTTTATATGGTTTAGGGGGCATTCTGTCCCAAAGAGAAGGAAAAGAGAAGGAAAAGAGGAGTTGTGCGTGGCTTTTGCCTCACCCACATCGAACGGAAATATGCAGCAATTGAGAGAGAATTGCTCGCGTGTGTGTGGGCGGTGGAACATTTTAGGTTATATGTGTGGGGTTGTAGATTTATCCTTAGGACAGACCATAAACCGCTAGTTAATATATTGTCCACAGGTGGCGGTTGGCATTCTACTGCCAGGATTGCGAGGTTATCATCAAGATTGCAGGAGTACAATTTTAGCACAGAGTATGTTCCAGGAAAGAAAAATGTCACTGCCGATTTTCTATCTCGTCTGCTGTGTGAACAGGACAAGGTGGATGTGGTTAAGGAAGGAGAATTTATTGCTGATGTGATGGGTGACCATTTTCAAGAGATTACAGAGGAGAAGTGGGACAGTTGTGTCAGGATAGAGGATAGGTGGAGTACTCTTAAAAAATATATAATGGAAGGATGGCCTAAAAAAAATTAATTAAAGAAGAGCTCTTACCATTTGCAAGGGTGGCGGATGAATTGGAATGGGAAAATGTTTTTTTGTTTAAGTCAGGCAAATGTGTTCCACCACAAGGTATACAGGATGTCATACTCAAGTTGTCTCATAAGACACATCCCGGTATTTCTTCTATGAAGAGGTTGATTAGGAGTTTCTTTTAGTGGCCTGGAATGGATGCATTTATAGATAGGACAGTAAGAGAATGTAAGAGTGTGTGTCGAGTGAGAAAATGCTAAAAACTAATGTTCCACCTTTAAAGGTTGTTAAGTGGCCAGACATGCCGAGGCAAAAGTTAGCCTTTGATATTTCAGGCCCATTTAAGAATTTACCAGAAAATTCACAATATGCGCTAGTGTTGATTGATTTTCACTTAAAATGGCCAGAAGTAAAATTTTTACCCAATGCCAGTACCAATGCGGTGATTGTTTTTTCAAAGAGATATTTGCTCGAGAAGGTTGTCCTTCTGTGTTAGTTACGGTCAATGGGGTGCAATTGAAATCATTAGAAATGGAGAATTTCTTAAAGGAACATGGTATTATCATTATATGAACCACATGAGAATGGCCAGGTGGAACGGTTTAATAGGGTGTTGAAGTCTTATATAACAGATGTGGTGAGAACGCGTGGTGAATGGATGAATGAGTTAAGAGAGAGATTGTGGGTGTATCAAATTACACCCCATACAACAACAGAGCTTAGTCCATTTAAACTACTCAAAGGAAGAGATCCAGCTTCAAAAATGTGTCCATGGTGGTCTAAGAATAAGTGTCAAGGTAAACTGGACATTAAAGAATGTGTACATGATACAGCTAAGAGAGTAGAAGCAAAGCAACACAAGACCATGAGTTGGTACAGTAAAAAATGGAAGGTCAAAACTCATCATTTTGTTGTGGGTGATTGGATAAGGATTATGAGACCAGGTCTGATGATGAAAGGGTCATGTAAGTTTGGTAAACCTATACAAATCAAAAAAGTGTTTAGTAATTCTGTAATTACTCAAGATGGAAAATTGTGGAAAGTAAGAAGAATTGCTAAGTGTAATAATGTTGTTTCTGATTCTAGTTATAGATATAAACCCAAAACAGATGTATATATACAGATATAAACCCAACACAGATGTTTTGGCAATTTAAATACCTCAAACACTAATAATGTGCAGAATAAGAGATGATCCTTGCGATGTTTGCAGGAACCTGGGAAACTGAAACATGAATCAGACGGCACACAATGGGATGTCTCAGTCAATGGTCCCAGCCCAACTGGCCTCTGTGCCGAGCATGCAGAATCAAAGGCAGATATATTGGAACATGCCTTCAGTCCTGATGGCCCCACAGCCCAATACAGAATAGAATGCCAAATTCTCAACAAATTCAGGATTTCAACAAAATTCTTCAGTGATTAATAAGGATTTTTCACAACTTGCATCTACACTAGGAGTTTCTACTGGACTGAATCAGACACAATGACGGTGCCTGAGACGGGAGAAGGATTGCATGCTTGGTGCAGTCCTAGAGGTCACCCAGAGTGGCCCTTTTGTTGAAGAAGTAAATGGGAATCCAGCATCTCTTTTAATCAATAAATGTCCTACACGTTCCACAGTCAGGCTGACGGGAGCTCCCAACCCACCCCTCTTGGGAAAGTAGTGCAGGTTTAATTTGATTTGATTTGATTTATTATTTTATAGAGCGCGCGAATGCCCGAGGGCATCTTGGCGCTAAGACAGAAGAAGGTTTTCTGGCCTGATCAAGCCCTCTAGCAGGCTACCGTGAAAAGCCAGGTTTTCACTGCTTTTCTAAAAGAAAGCAGGGATGGACTGTTTTTTATAGAAATTGGAAGCAGGTTCCAAACTTTTGCTGTATGTAGAAGGAAACTTCTGCCTCCCCATCTGGCTCTTTTGAATCTGGGCACTAGGATCAATTTGGCTTGACTGGAAAAAAAGAAGCCTGGAGGGTTCATACTGTTTCAGACGGGTCTTTAAGAACTGAGCGCCAGACCCCTGGAGCGCCTCGTAGGCCAGACACAGTGATTTAAATTGAATCCTTTTGACGATAGGGAGCCAGTGCAGGGATTTTAATTTATGGGTAATTGGCTCGTGTTTAGGAATGTCTAGCACCAGCCTTGCAGCTGCATTCTGCAGGCGCTGAAGTTTTGATAGAATTTGCAGCTTAGCTCCGGCATACAGGGCATTCCCATAGTCTATCCTAGACAGGGCAAGGGCAGTTACCATCTTTTTCCTGGCATCCTTTGGGATGAAGGGCAATAGTTTTTTAATCATTTTTAAAATGAACCAGACTGCCGAAGCCAATTTACTGGCCTGGGCGTCGAAGGAAAGATTGATATCTAAGGTCATACCCAGATTTTTGACCTTCTCTGCTGGAACCGGACAGCTGCCCAAGCTATCAGGCCACCACTCCGGGGACCAGATGTTTGGATCACCCCCTAGCACCAGAACCTCACTTTTATCCCCATTCAATTTCCGACAATTGGTGAGCATCCATTGTCTGACTTGTACCATGCAGGATCTGAATTTCTTCGCTGTCTCTTTCACATCCTTGCTAATAGACACCACAATCTGGGTGTCGTCGGTGTAAGACACCGGTGTGAAGCCAGCTGCCCTAATGATTTCAGCTAATGGGGCTACATACAAATTAAAAAGGGTCGGACTTAAAGAGGACCCCTGGGGCACTCCGCAAGGGGAACTGAAAGTTTTTGAACTAGCTTCCCCCAGCTCGACTGAAAAAATTCTGTTGCACAGATACGAGGCTAGCAGAGCCCGTGCCGAGCTGTTAACTCTAGCCTCGGTTATTTCTAATAAACAACTAATGAGCTGTCAGCAAATGTTCCCGTACAAATTGGGTCAATTATGAATGGCCAGAAACTTAAACTGTGATTAAGATCCAGTTATTATGTTAGGGAATAACCTTGTAAAATGACTTGTGGCTTTTAGGGGAAAAGTCACAATTAATTATTCATTTTGTAGGTGTGGTTTATTTAACTACATTTTGTTGTGCCATGTTTTCATGAACATTCATTGGTTGCTGTAATTTTTACCTCATCATGAACCATGTCAATAATGTGTTCTCTCTGTCTTAAAACTTATAAAATGTACTGTTTTAGGATATTTCCTGGAATTGTTTTATTTTACAGTTTTCCTATAGTCAAACTACATGTCACTCCTCTTACTGATTTTGTACTTAAGAACTTTTCCTTGATTTTTACTTAAGCAAATTCTTTGGCAGTTTGCTATTTGATATTATAGAAACAGTTTTTCTTATTTCTTTGCACACATTTGTTGTTGTGGTCTGTCTATTGACTTTACAGATAGAGTTATTTCTGATTCTGGCTTTTGATATACTTTAGCAGTTACCTTTATGTGATTCTCCTGCAAATATTATGATAATTATTTCCCTGACTGAGTAACCATGTTTATGCTTTCAGTAATTATTTGAAACCTTTAATATAGCTTTGAAGCTTGTTGTAGCTCCAAAGGCAAGGGCCTTTACCAAGGGAGCGGTCCTTTAATGGGCAGTATTGCCTGCTACGGCTAACTATAAGGTCATTACACTGTTTGCCCCATGAGGGCAGAATGTGTTCATTAATAAAACAACGGTGTCCCAGAGACCGAGGGGGTTGAAACACCTCCGGTACTCTGAAAACTTTGTTTCACAGCTGTTGCTGTGAATGTTCAACAGTTAACAGCTGCATGCAGGACCATGGCGGTTAATTGTTGAAAATTCACAGCAATAGCTGTGAAAAGAGGCTGAAGTCAGCCCCTGGTTCTCCCTGGGCTCGGCTAAACTGCTTTTCATCATTCAGGTGAGCCGGAGAGATGCAAGAGATGAGCAGAACCCCACCTCCTTCCTAGACGCCAGTGACACTGCGAGGAGGAAGGGGGGGAGGCTCTTGTGTGCCCTGCTGCAGGCTCTATCCTCTGCCTTCTCCTGCCCAATCCATATATTTTGGAGAGGCAGGGGAAAGAGAAAGGCAGAGGCTGTGTTTTAGGACATTGTGATGTTGAGAGCAGCGGGCCTATATCCGTTTTTAGAGGCTGCTGCTGCTCCGTTGACTTCAATGGAGGTCTCAACATTTCAATATTCTAAGCTTTGTCTTGCGAAGGATTTATTCCAAATTATAGTCCTTGGGTCGCCGTCCTGTAGGGCTCACAAGACACTGACCCTCCGCATCACACCTTTAAATAATTTATAAATTCAAAGCGCCAACACATTGATGCCTTGTTGCTCCCATTGGTCAGTATTCAGTGAGCCACTACTCGCACATAAACGTTGCGATGAATTAGCAAATTATTTTGCTACTAAAGTGGCCAAAATCTACTCCTTGTTTCAGCAGGTTGACCCGGTACCACTCCTCCCTCCCCCTCTTGGGATGACTAGGCTTGAGGAGTTTAATCCGCTCGACTGCTCGACACTGCAGTTACTGCAGGGAAATCTTAAGTCCGGGTCCCCCGCCGATGCTGCTCCCCGTACCATTCTTAAGAGGGTATCAGAGACGGTGGCGTCAGTCATTCAGGAGGTAATTAATTCTTCCATGGCATCGGGTCTTGTTCCACCTCCTTGGAAGCAGGCGAGTGGAAGGCTATTTTAAAAAAAACGAATCTAGACCCGGAGGACTGGACAAATTATCGCCCCATTTCCTTGCTGCAGGGCATTAGTAAGCTGGTGGAAAAACATGTGAACGCTATACTTTCCACCTTCCTGGAAAACCACAAATCCTTACACCCCACCCAGACGGGCTTTAGGCACAAACAGGGCACAGAGACCGCCCTCATTGCAGTGGTCGAAGAAGCCAGGAAAATTGTGGATGCTGGAAGCTGTGCAGCCATCATCCTATTAGACCTAAGCGCAGCCTTCGACACTGTCAATCATACAGTCATGATTCAAACGTTAAGTGACATAGGGGTATCTAGTGTGGCCCTGAAATGGCTTCATTCCTTTCTCACGGGCAGAACTTTTGCTGTCTTTGAGGAGGAGGTAATTTCAACCCAGATGCCCCTGCACTGCGGCGTCCCCCAGGGAGCCTCCCTCAGTCCCACCAGTTTAACATCTACATGAGGCCGTTGGCTGAGGTGGTTTTGCCCAGGGGGGTGCAACTGGTCACTTATGCCGATGACACCCAGTTAGTAATTTCACTCTGGTCAGGGCTCTGCTTGTAATTATCTCTCTGCATGCCTAAGTGAAGTACTCGATTGGATGGACGAGTCCTTCCTGAAGCTTATGGTACAAAAACCGAGGTCATGATGTTGGGGCACAATGCACCCACTTCTGTGGATGCTTGGTGGCCTAGCAGCTTTGGCCAGCCCCCTTCCCACAAGAAACAAATTAAGAGTTTAGGAGTCTGGCTAGACCCAACTCTTAGTTTCCTGGTTCAATCTCGTAAGGTGGCAACCACCTGTTACGCCCTAATAAGATTAATAAGAAAGATTCTTAAGCTCCTCCCGTTTGAAGCCAGGCGCCTCCTGGTGCAGGCCCTGATCCTATTGCGGCTTGATTACGCGAATGCAGTTTATCTGGGTGCCCCTCAGGGAACGATAAAAATCCTGCAGACAGTCCAAAACTGTGCGGCTCGTCTGCTGTTGGACATCCCTAGGAGGAGCTTGACTAAGCCAGCATTACATCAACTGCACTGGTTGCCAGTGCAACAAAGGATTTGGTTCAAGGCTATGACTATTGTGCATAAGTCGATGATAGATTCCGGACCTGCCTTGATACAACCTATGTTCAAACTCCATCAAACTCCACGGACTTTAAGGTCCAGCAATAAGAAATTTCTGAATGTCCCTAGGATCAAAAGGACCCGTATGGGTGGCAGACGTTTTTCCCTACAGGCTGCGAAATTTTGGAACCAGCTTCCCGATGCCATCCGATTGGAAGTTAACCATCTGAGGTTCAGGAAACTTTTAAAGACCTTTTTGTTTTCCTGAACCGTTGAGTAATGACTAGGTTGTCTAATGCGCTGGGATGCCTCCGGGTAGTCATGCGCTATATAAGTGCGTATTCATTCATTCATTCATTCGAACTCTGCATCAGCTTGAGCTAGAATTGCAGTTGCTCAGAGAACATGGTTTGGAAAAATCTAAGAGTCTGGTTGAATTATTTATGAATGGTGGACAAAATTATGTACAAGGACCTTAACATGCCTTTTGTGAACCAGATTGTTTTGATTTGCAAGTTTCATGGGATCTAAATGGAAAGATGGGGGTTATGAAGATGTGGACTGGGTTGTTAGGGTTTGTTCTCTAAGACTGTGTGTGCACTCCATATTCACAGAGACATTTCCCAGCAAAGGATCGTGGTTCTTGAACCAAAAAAAGTATTTATTCATAACCAGAGTTGCTTGGCAATGGCGTCCAGAGAACAAGAGATTCTTTTGTTTTGGAAGTTCAGGACGGTTATTTGGAAGATGGGATGAAATGTGATCGTCTGAAGCAAAACTATTTCTTTACTTCCTTTCAAGATATTCTGGTGATGACCAGGCAGTGCAGCGTGGCTGCCACCCTCGGAGGAACAAAATATAATATAACTGTCAGGTAAGGATTCCTATAACTCTAAGGTTCCTTTTCCCCTGTTTCTTCTTTCTCTATTCCCTTTCTTGATCTCTGTTTTTTTTGGTCTCTTCAGCTTCCACATTTGACTCCCTCTGTGCACTATTCTTGTTGTTATCAAACTTCTGATAATCACCTGATGGAGCAACATTCCTCCTGGAACATGTTGGGAGTGTAGTGCAGGTCCTGTTCCTTTTTAGGTCTCGCTGAGCTAACGCACATGCGTTGCTCTGTGAGAGTTTAGTAAGGGGTTTTCAAAAGAGCTCCCAAAGGCTGCAGGCGGATGAGATACAGTGCATGTGCGCTGGGCGCGTGCACCATTTGTCAGCCTGCAGCCATTGGGAGCACTTTCGCGGCCGCTTTGTTGTTCTCAGTAAGCCGCGTGGCACTGAGAACATCAAAGTGGCCGCGACAGTGCTCACCATTTGCCACCCCCTCCCTTATAGCACTTCCTGCTTGTGCTGTTCTCGTCTCTGTCCTCGTATGCTGTTCCTTCACAACCCTTTTTCGACGATCCCTCCCTTCCGAGTGAACTGACTGTTTCTTTCACCCTCGCCAGCCCCTTTTCTCGCTCGTTTCTGTGCTTCTCCCTCCTTCCTCACCAGCATATTTCCTCTTGTGGCCTGCCGCCCCTCTGCCCTCCTTCCTCGTATTCTGTTACCCGTCCTTCCCTCATACATTGTTACTCTGCCCCGCTTTCTTATGATGCCCTGGTACGCCTCTTAGGATTTCGATCAGTGCTGGGCTTTTTTCAACAGCCGAGTTTGCATCTCTTAAGACCCATCTTCTACGGCACTCTCTTTCTGCACCCCAAGCTGTCATGTTCTTATCTAGGTCCCTAATCTAAATTGCCCGATTCATGCCCGATAACGGATTCAATCATTCAAACCCCTATGTGGACATTAGAATCAAGCCCATATTAGAGTAAGAGTTGACGCACTCCTTACATGGCGTTTCCTCTTCCACCAAGCCCCTAGAAAGTACAAAACTGGCTGTGAGACAAAATCAGCCCACTGTAAGTCCCGGGGGATTTTACCCACGTCTTCAGTATTGATTTGTACCCGACCCATAGAGGGATAGACGCACTTCGTGCATATAGTGACGTTAATATGTCCACCCTTGACATTAATATGTCTACCTTGATGTTAACCTGTCTACATTGACGTTAACATGTCTACATTGACGATAACTTGTCCACCTCTTGACATCAAGCGAGGCACCTGTACAGTATAAATATGCCCAGGTTTTTCCAGTAAAACACACGGTGGTATTCATGGAGCAGATCGACCGTCTTCACGCCCGATGTCCTACTGAAGCTGAAGGAAGGCGACCCTCCTGTCCGACGCACTGGGATAGACGCTGTCTTTTCTCCAGCCGAGAAATCCAGCTCCGGTGTTTCCCGACTGCTCTCGCGGGAAGCCGGGAGATCGAGTTCCAAGTGAGATACAAGTCCTCTCGCATTCTAGATAAGGTATGGAGCTGATTAGACGCTGAGAGAATTCTTGGTTTTATACATTTTTAGCAAAACGATTTAACTTAAAGTACTTCTCACTTACTTCAACCCAGTACTAGACTTAGGTTAGGTACACCGGGGTAGGCGTAACTTAGAAGCACCAGTTGAGGAAGTTTCGTATTTTATTACAGTATATATTTTAAACCGTCTTAGATGCATCTTATGGCTTAGAAACTATATTATGCTTTTACAATATTATTTTATGCTACTCTTTGTACTGTACGCACTTTACTTTATGACAAGTATTGCGATCGTAGCAATTCACTTCTCATGTAAGAGAAAACAGACTGTTTAATAAATACCATCTTTTATTGAAAACGCCCGTCTCTCTTTCTCTAATATTCTGGTGAAACTAAGCATGCACGTACTTACTGAGTGAAACATCCCCTCTATTGTTTTTCACGACTCTGGGGATTCCCTCATAACTCATGGAGATGCAAAGTTGTCATGTTGTATGGTTGTCAGAAACTAATCCCTTCTTGTCTAAGTAGGAGGCGTAAAACCCTCTTGCACATTCGAGAAAGTTTCTAGTGACCTCTGAGCTAGCTGGTAAACACTTAAGTCTAATATAGTCAGCAGAGACCTAGGTGACCTCAGTTCCAGGTCTACACTGGTGTCTATATTATTCCAATGCGCAGATGCCTATTGGGAATATAGGAACTACACTACAAAGCTACCCATGTAGTGTTATTTAGCGCTCCCTCCTCTGCCCACTAGTCTGTGGGCTACCAGCATTCCACCGCCCTCCGTAGGCGGGGCTGTCTCTGTGCCCGACTCTCTCTACTGCTGCCAGTTTCTCTGGTATTTTGTGGCCACAGGGCGTGTGCGCCGCTACCCAGTGAGCTGTCTCTGTGCTTGGCAGTCTGTCCCTCAAACCCCTCTTAACTCTGCCTCTTCGTGGTCGCGAGATTGTTTACCCTCTCCAACCGTCCTGTCTCCGTCTCTAACTATCTCTAAAAGCCCCGCCTCCCCCTCCGCTTTCATGCTACCCACAGTTGGGACATTATTCATGTCCAGGACGCTTGGCTGAAATATCCCCCCTGGTGACATCAGCGTGTTCTGTTCTTCAACCCGCCCCCTCCCGAAACACACACAGTCCCTTTCACACTCCTCCCACACCAATCCCCTCCCGTGGTATTGGAATAGATAAAGAAGCCCCACCTCTAAAGCCTCCTGTAAAAAGAAATTACATTTGCTATGCGTGACTGCGTTGTTACCCAGCTCTTATTCCAAATTATATGACGTTGTATAGTATGGATTGGACTTGCATTACTTTAGGCGGGCAAGGGTCCATTGGACTGCCTGAATTAGTGGTAAGCACCTCTTGCCGAATTTACCTGCTGTAGGAGGGATGAAATGGAACAGTGTGAATTGGGCTGATTGTTCCGCTAGATTTGTTAGGTGTGAGAGAGCCTGGGCTGCGTTATCTGGCTGGTGACTTTTGAAGGAATCATAAACTTAGGATACCTTGTTGACAAAGAGTTCACCCAATGTGTTACGGCATTGCTTCCGAACTATTGTTTCCAATTTTTGATAGTTTTTTTTACAGTGGCAAAGAGAGCTTTACTAGAATTTTTTGACTCATTGATTTTTTGCACAAAGTATTTGCTTTTTTCCGTCATTGTTAATTTTTTATAGCTGGCTAGGACTGCTTTATATTCCTGTTTGAGCTTGGTGTCGTAATTGGTTCTCCACTTTTTCTCTGCCCTTCTGCACGTCTGTTTCTGTGCCTCCAGTGCTTCTGAGAACCATGGATGTGAGGGGGTTTTCCCTTTGAAAGTCACTCTCCTTTGTGGGAAGTGACCTGAACTGGGGCATCCAACCACCCACTAAATTGCTTACAGGCTGTATTGCTGTCTGCATCAAGAACTGGGTAGGATGAGCGGAGTGTGTCAAGAAGAGCCTGAGGGTTGACTTTTGACCAGTCGGGATATGTAGTGTTCCTAAGAATTTCAGCGGGCCTCCCTGTGTCTTCTTTAATTTCTAATAAGAAGAAGACCAGCTTGTGGTCTGACCATGGAACCGGGAGAGTGCCAATTTTGTTTAGGCTCTGACATGAGGTGAAAATACCATCTAAGGTATGGCCAGCACAATGAGTGTCGGGGTATACCTTTTGGTTCAAGGCAAAGTTTGCCAATGCATCCTTGAATGAAGCTACCTTGGGATCAGAAGTTTTCTCCAAGTGTAGGTTAAAGTCTCCTAGAATTGTGTAGTCAGGGCCTATCACACTAGATTCTAAGAACGAACTTAGTAGCTCAATTAGAGGCGTTTTGGCACTGGGTGGTCTGTAAATTAATAGGCCATTGAACGTGTAATCGTTTGTGATCTTAATCTGAAAGATCAGGGTTTCACAGTCCGGGTTACTCCCTTTTTCTGAACTCTTGATCCTAAGCCCCTCTTTTGCTATGATTGCTTAACCTCCCCCGCGTTTCATTTTCCTGTCGGCTCTATAAATGGAGAAGCCCTCTGGGATAGCCAAGGTCAGATCGGCATCCGAGGCTTCATCTGCCCAGGTTTCCGTAACAAATAGTAGGTCAATTTTTTGGCTTTCAATCAGTTCCGCTGTGTGGATGTTGTGTTTAACCAAGAACCTGACATTGATTAAGCTAGCCTTGATAGTGTTGTTTCTATGATTTGGTATCTTGGACTGGTTTTGGGGCAGGTTTGGGTCCCCGGTAGATGCGAATGCAAAAGCGCGCAAGCAGGATGGACAGTTTTTACCTTCCTTCTGTAACTCGATAATGGGACATGTAGCTCTGGGTCTTAGCGATAGGTGCTCCTGGCTGGAGTAACTCAGCTGCCCTCTGTCAGGAAGATTTTGGGCAGGGAGTGTGGCCCTGGGCCCGGACGGGCGCAGACGGGCTTGCCTTAGGCGCGCCCGCTGCGATCGTCCGCTGCGCGGTCGAGAGTGTGATGTCATTTTATTCTGTCCGGGGGTGGGATCGTCCGGCCAAATGCACCGTCACCCAGCACCTTCCCTAAGATGGCGGCAAAACTAGCAACTAGCATAATGATGGATTCAACCCAGATCTCTTGGCTGGGGGTGAATGTTTTGATTTGTTCTGCATTCCGTCCATCAATTGTGTGTCTTTTGCTCTATTATCATTGCAGCACATAAATTCTATACCAGAATTCCGATGGTTCAATTAATAGTGAAACGGCTAATGATATGTTATTTTAATTTGATATCGTACACAAGTTACCCCTAAGCAGAAACTACTTTAAGGAGAAATTTAGCATTGGTACGTAGAACCCCTCTGTCTTTGTGAAGTTGAAAGAAAGGCTCTTGTATAGGTAATGCCTGAAGTTCATCAACTCTCCTTAGTGAGGTTATCGTTATGAAGAAAGCAACTTTCCATGACAGGAATTGTAACGGACATTTGTGCATTGGTTCAAAAGGCGGGCCCATTAGTCTTGTAAGGTCTATGTTTAAGTTCCACTATGGGGCAGGGGAATACTTGGCGGTATAACCCTTTTTAATCCTTCCATGAAGGCTTTAATCACTGGTACTCTGAAGAGAGATAGGTGTTGTCTATTTTGCAAGTGTGCAGCTACGACTCCCAGGTGTAAACAAATGGATGTGTAAGTTAATCCACATTGCTGTAAATGCAACAGTTAACAAATGATTCTGCACAAACGCATCAAGATGATTGATATTGTTGTTGTTACAATAGGCAACAAAACGTTTCCATTTGCTGCATAACATGCTCTAGTAGTAGGCTGTCTAGCTTCCTTGAGAATATTCATACAGTCTGGTTGTAGTTGTAAATAACTAAACTCTATCACTTCAGGAGCCAAATCGCTAGGTTGAGATCTCTGGGAATTGGATGTCTGATTTCTCAATGGCTCGGAGTGAGGAGTCAAGGTGTGAGATGTAGCTTTTGATGTGGAACCACTGAGAGTTCTAAGGATGAGAGTACCAAGGTTGACGAGAACATGTGAGGGCTATTAAGATCAATGTGGGGGACGTTTGTCTGAGGGTCCGAACCAGTAATGGAATTAGCAGGAGAGGCGGAAAAGGGTAAGCAAATATCCCTGACCAAATCATCCGTAGGGCATTGCCTTTGGATGCTGGGTGTGGGAACCTGGATGCAGAGTTTGGGCCTTTTGCGTTGTTCACTGGAAAACCTCAGTTTTGAAAGTAGGGAAGAAGAACTTGGGGATGAAGTTTGTGAGAAGTTAGCCTTGTTGTGTTCTATCTAGGACCCCGATCAATATTGTGACCTCATGCCCCTATACGGCTATAATCAATACATATCCCTATAATGGCATAAACAATCAGAACCATATTTCAGTAACTCGTCTCTGCAGCTCATGACAGTCCATGACACAGCAGAAGCCACTTCCTTAGATTCCTAGATAACACACCGAGTTCTTTCGACATCTCAAACCCCCCAGCAACCTGGGAAAGCCCCGCTTGCTTTGTTTTGATTAGTAATAGAACTCCTGCGAGCACTGTAAGAACGACCAGTTCTTAATGACATCTTTATTGACGTCTTATGTCCAAAAACGTACGTCAAACTCAGCACCTTTCAGGTATAAATATACCAATGCTGCCTTAAGCAAACACACAGTGGTGGTGAATACTGGAGCAGAAGAGCTGTCCCCTTGCAGAGAGCCCAGCAGATGCGAGAAGCCCACGGACGCTGCCCCTCCTCCTCCTTGACGCGCTGAGAAAGATGCTGTCTTTTCTCCTGCCGAGAAAATCCAGCTCCGGCGTTTCCAGCCTACCCTTGCGGGTAACTGGGATATCGGGTCCTGAGCGGAGATACCAGACCTCCTGCATTCTATTCCAGAGGTACGGTCTGACTAAACCCTTAGAGAGAATTCTTGAAACAAACTCTTGGCAAAACCAACTTAACTTAAACTGCTACTTACTTACTCCCTCCCATGTATTAGGCTTAGGTCAGGTACACCACGGTAGGCATAGTTAGAAGCACCAGTTGAGGTCGTTAGCTAATGTATATATGAATGTATATATTTTATTCATTTTAACCATCTTACGGGTAAGAAACCATATCAATGCTTTTATAGTATTATTTCGTAATACTCCTTTTACTGTACACACTTTTCATAATAACAAGTTTTGCAATTGTGGCAATTCATTTTTCTTGCATGAGAAGGAAGACTGCTCAATAAATAATATATTTTATTGAAAAACGCCCGTCTCTCTATTCTCTGCATCCTGGTGAAAGTAAAATCTGCACAACTGACTGAGTGAAATAGCGGTCTATTGTTTCACACGACTCTAGAGATTGACTCTTCTTCTGAGGAGCAAAGTTGTCATGTTTATGCGGTTGTCGGAAGCTGAATCCCTTCTTGTCTGAGCCAGGGAAGCTGATCACTTCCTATTCAGTCAAGAAAGTTTCCAGTGACCTCTGAGCTAGCTGGCGCAAACCTAAATTAAGTCTAACATAGTCAGTAGAGACCTAGAAGACCGCAGTCCTACGTCTACACTGCAGTTTATGTTATTCCAATGCGCAGGGCCTATAGGGAAAATAGGAACTACACTACAGCCTGGCATATGATGTCCACTAGTTCTAGTGGGCACCATGCACCAGTCTAATCGACCCTTATTGATGGTGGTTGTAAAGTCAACCTTATAGAAAGCTATCCTAGTGGTAGCATGGACCAGTAGTCGTCAGGCTAAGACTTAGAGGCGAGTTAAGCACGTTGTTTTACCTTTTTTAATCCCTTGAATACCAAATGAAAGGACACCACACAAGGTATATATCAAATATATATTTATTTATTCTAAACACAACCCCTCTGCACTCTTTATGAGGTCAGAGGTAAAAGCACAATACAAGTTACTTAATTAGCATACGATAAGTTGCACAAATACAGTTATGCCCTAGGGGCCTCACAAACCATACACTAAAATATTGGTATAAGAACCAGTTTTGGAATAGAAAGCAGGCCTATAGCCTGTGGAATCGCTGGGGCTCTCTAAACAACCAACGGTTAGGATGCAGGAGGACCACGGGAGACGCGTGCAGTGACCAAACACAGTCGCAGCTTACCATTGACTTTCTATGGGAAACGAAGAAGTTACAAAGTTACAGATTATGGGCACACGGGAGTGAACTACGATGGAGCCCTTTTAGACTAGGACACTAGGAGAGTCAATACCCGCAGGGGCACCAGAGTACTCGAGTTACCTCACCCAGGGAAGCCGGGTGCGTAGGTGTCTTTTCGTTTCGGGTTTCGTCGTCGATTCCAATGGAGAGCTGCGAAGAAGGGCAGAAGGCGACCGGAGGAAAAGTGTCCAGGTGGATCCAAGAGTGGATTGAAGATCTGAAGAACCTGAAAGCAGAAGGGACAGAGTCTGGGTCACTAGCCAGTGACCAGGAAGGAACCAGGAAGGAACCAGGCGATTTCGGGTGATTTCAGGTGAAGAAGTGAGGCTTGTCTCTGCAGCCACGAGGACCAGGAGGCGTCGACGATGACCAGGAGCTGGATTCGAGCTGTCCCACGAAGGATCTAGTGGACTGCGGTGTCGGTATCTGGATTGGACCCAACAAGCCTTGGCAAACGCAATCTACGCAGGAGATGAAGATTGGCTTCGGAGCAGACCAGCAAGGTCTGAGGTGCTTATCCTTTGTAGGGAAGCTGGAGCAAGCCTGGAGCAACCAGGAAAGCGAGTTAGTTTTAAAAGAAAGTCTTCCAGGGGCTCACTAGCCAAAGGGCAAGGAACCGCGAAGACGTGTCGAGCTGAAATGCAGGAGCGGGCCCCACGGGACACTCATAGAGTGTGGAGGCCTGTGCGTCGGTGCAAATGTGGCTCGGATCTGGGGCTTCAAGCACCCCAAAGCACAACTTCCAAATACCTCGGAAAGTAGATCCAGCTTGCAAAATGCAGGATGTCCAGGAGTTCCGTATCACGTATCTCGTGTCCGCCACGGGTCTCAGCTTTGCTGGGAACGTCGAGCAGCGTCAGAGATGTCTGGAAGTCTGTGTCCTGTGTCACAGAGTCTTCAGGATCCGGCGGGAGCCTCTACAATGCAGACCGGCAAGATGCTTCTTGGTGCCTGTTTGAACAGGCACCAAGGAAGTGTCTTCCGTCTTCCAGTATTTTTAGACACAGTCACAAAGTGGAAGGGGTACCCTGGGGACCCCTTCGAAATTGCGACTGCATTACCACCCTCTTGAAGAGGGTGGTAATTTGCAAGTGTTTTGCGACCGCAATTGTGGTCACAAAACATTCACACATAGCTTTGCGGACGCAATTAGGAAGGGAATGCCCCTTCCTAATTGCGACTTGCAATTCTTAAATAGAGAGTCGTAAATAAACTGCGACTTGCTATTTTGAAATTGTACACGGCCAACAGTGATTTTGCATGTGCAAACGGGTTCGCAAACCTGTTTGCGCATGCAAAATTACGTCGTACATCTGGCCCACTGTGATTGATTCCACTGACTCGCTAGACATTGTTGCAGAGGACGCATGTGAAGCCTTACATGAGGTACGATTGCAACGTAGGATGCAATCATTCCCAGCAGATGCATGAAGACTTTGGCGGGTAATGATTGGTTGAGTTGAAATTGTAATAGTGTGGCCTGGATATTGTGAATCCTGGCTATATTGGGAGCGGCTAGAGCTTTGAGAGTGTTGATGGAAGCTCCCAGATAAGATTGCACTTGTGCCGGAAACAGGTGAGATTTTTGTGCAATTATTGTAAACCCCAACTGGTGAAGTAGATGTACTGTTGTCTGATTGTGTAGTGTCCTTGAAGAGAGAGAGGATGGCCTGGGTGTCGTGGGGGTAGGATACTATACTGAGTCTGTGCTGTTTGACGATGGTGGCGAGGAGGGCCATGTAGATGTTGAAGAGCGTGTGGCAGAGCTACGATCCTTGTGGTACTCCGCAGTTGATTTCTGTGGGTTTGGAGAGGAAGGGTGGCAGTCTGATTCTTTGGGTTCTGCCAGTGAGGAAGGATACAGTCAAGGGCGGTTCCCTGTATGCCGGCGTCATGGAGTCTGCCGGTGAGTGTGCGGTGGGGGACGGTGGAATGCCGCAGAGAAATCAAGTAGGATCAGAGCTGCAGTGTGCCCTTGGTCGAGGAGGGTGTGGAAGTTGTCTATGGCAGCGAGGAGAGCGGTCTTGGTGCTGTGGTTGCTGCGGAATCCAGATTAGGAGGGGTTGAGATGGGAGTTTTCTTCGATGAATTTTGTTAGCTGGGCATGGATGATCTTCTCTGTGACTTTGGTTACGAAGGGGAGGAGAGAGATGGGTCGGTAGTTCTTGAGGTCGGTGGGGACGCTGAGGGCTTCTTGAGCAGGGGTCTGCCTTTGGATTTGTTTCCTCTATATCCTCCTCTGTAGAAACCTTTGCAAGAGGAAGCATTTTAGTCTGAGGATGTTGTTTAGGACCCTGCTATGTAAAACGAGCGGCGAAAGGAGCCTCTATTGGATGGGGACTGGGGTGCTCCAATGGATTTTGCTACTTCACTGTCCTTTTTATTCTTTTCTAAGGATTGGTCAACTACAGGACCAAACAGGTGTTCTTTGTCAAAGGGAGTGTTCAACACGGGCTGTTGAACCTCAGGAAACCCTGAGATCCTAAGCCATGCATGCCTTCTGTGGAGAATGCTAGTATTGATCTCCTGGGCTGAGATCCTAAGCCATGCACGCCTTCTAAGGAGAATGCTGGTATTGATCTCTCGAGCTGGAATCCTAAGCCATGCACGCCTTCTAAGGAGAATGCTGGTATTGATCTCCCGAGCTGCGGTGTCTGCTGCGTCTAAAGCACATCTCATTGAGGACTTAGAAATGAGTCTCCCCTCTTCAACTAACTGCTGTGCCTTAGTTTTGTGTACGCCTGGGAGATATTGGAGCAGTTGCTCCATCTCATCCCAGTGCGCCCTGCCGTACCTAGCTAGTAGGTCCTGTGTGTTTGCGATGCGTCAGTGGTTAGGGGCTTGAACAGCTACTCGTTTCCCCGAGGCATCTGTAAGTTTGGATTCTTTATCTGGGGGAGGTGCATCCCCACAGGTTTGCGAGTTAGCTCTTTTGCGAGCGTTGGACACTACTAGAGAGCCAAGAGGTAATTGTCCCTTAATAAATGCAGGATATATCTACCCTTGGAGTTAAAATACATGCTCTGACAGGGTCTTTAAAGAGATCATCTGCATGCCGCATCATGCCTTCAAGCATAGGGAGTGTTTGACTTGACCTGTGCGTAGACTCAAGTGTTTCAAATAGAAAGTCCTCCTCTAATGTCTCTTTATGTGATGGTACCCCCATGATACTCTGCTGCTCTGGCAATGAGCTGATCATAAGCCATATTATCATCTGGTGGTGATGGCTTTGCTGGGTAAAGGTCCGGTTCATTGCCTCCTGGAGGTCAATGGTGTAATCATTCCACGGGTCTGCAGGCAAATGAGTATCATCATCACCTTGTCCACATCTGGATCTGGATGTGGAGATCCCTGAGGTGTTATGTGTAAGGGCTCTTTAATTATTAACTGTGGAAAAGAGGGTGGAGGTAGGGAGGGTTGTGGCGCAGGATAAACATGGCTAGTAGCCATCTCCTTCTTCTTTAAGGGAATCTTATCAGAAGTGTCCTCTCCAGGATGCTTGTGCTTCGCTGGATTTATGTCCAGTATCAGGATTCATTACAAATGTATTTTGTATGGGATCCAATTTGGCCTTAAGGACGTCTAAAATTGGTTCTGGAGGCTCAAGAACATTGTCCTCGGATTTCGGCTAGTCTTTAGAATGTTTCGGCTCAGAAGCGAGATTGTGTTTCGAAGCGGAGGGTTTTGGCTCCAAACCAGATCTGTCCTTGGAGCCTGATGATTTCGGATCCGAAGGAAATTTCTTCTGACTTGATCCGGAGCTGGAAGGCTTGACGGTTTGTTTTGGTGCCGAGGGACTTGGCGTTGGAAACATTGTCTCGGAGCCGACTGTGACCCGAAGGCAGAGGTGGTGCCATAGCCTTATGAGTTTTAGAAGAGGATTTAGGGGGCAAGGGTTCTTCGGTACTCACTGTACCATGTGCCGAAGGCACATCTTGGGACTCCAGATAGATTTAGAGCTCGGAATCAGACTCTGGAATCGAGAGGGCCTCTTCTACTACGGAGGATGCTTCTATCTCTTCTTGGTTAGATTCTTCTGCAAAGATATCCAGTGTGTTGAATGCTTTGGCGCTGCCTCTCTCGTCATCGAGACTGATGATCGGGTAGAGTCCTCTTGGACCACAACGACTTACAAGCGATGCAGTCTTCCTCCTTGTGCTCCGGAGAGAGGCATAAGTTACAAACTTGATGTAGGTCAGTGTGAGGGTACTTGGTGTGGTACCAAGGAAAGAAATGGAATGGAGTCCGTTCCATTTGTAGAAGGCTGGCCCTACGTAGCCCGACGGTTGCCCGCAAGGTTTTCTATCGAAAATGGATAGTTTGTTGATTGATCTGAAACGCAGAGAACAAAGAAATGCATACTGAAACAATACTGTCGAGGGTAAAGTGGACTGCCTACCGAGGGGAACCTGAAGAACGGTTTCGGAGCGCAGCAATACACATCCAAACCCGTTGGGGGTAAAAAACTATCTAACAATGGAGTCAATGCCCATGTGCACTATCACCGAAAGGAGGAGTCACCTTACCTCGTGACTGGAAAGACTTCTTCAAAGAAAAACAACTTGCAAACATCCGGACCCAACACAAGATGGCAGGAGTATGCAAAGCAATTACATCTACAGCACACATGCCTCAAACATAGGATTAATGGCCCCGAATCCCTGTGGTGGTATCTGGTCATGTTGTGGCTGAGTGTGCCATGTGATACGGCAGGCTATAGTGCTTGGTGTGATTTGGTCATTTTTGACAAGGTGAAGTGTTGAACGGTTAGGGACATTTTGATTTTCTTTGTTTTTGGGATCATGTGATATAGTGCGGTACCTACCGTATGATGTAAATAAATTACATTGCTAATGTACCATAAGGATGTGGGGTGAGTGTTTTTAGAACCAAAGCCTTGCTGATTATATGCAGAATAACAGGTCTGGGAGGTCACTACTGACTAGAGGAGGTTAGCCGCTGCACAGGCCTTGGGCATTGATCCTATTGAGGATAATATGTGACGGGCCACTGGTGACTGGAGCTGGTTAGCAACAACTCTGGCCTCTGGTATTCATTACAAGCAGGGTAACAATACATGTCAATATTGGCTGGAACTGGTTGGCAGTAGAGTTGACCTCTGGTTTTGAATATTTGCAGGATTTAAGGTACAGGGGTCACTACTGACTGGAGTTACTTAGCAGGATAATAGATCTCAGGGAGCCAATACTGACTGAAGCTGGTTAGTATGATCACTAGTCCCAAGGTGCTACTAACGACTCAAGTTGGCTAGAATGGTAACAGGTCCCAGGGGCCACTACTAACAGGAGCTGGCTAGTAGGCTTACATACAGGTCCAAGGGGCCACTACTAACTGGAGCTGGCTAGTAGGCTTACATAGAGGTCCAAGGGGCCACTACTGACTGGAGCTGGCTAAAAGAATAACAGGCCCAAGGGTGGTGGGGGTGCGAGTGGCACCAGTGACCGGAGTTGGCTAAAGCATTGACGACCTTTGGTATTGATTAAATACAGGATTATAGGTCACAGGATGCACTGCTGAATACAGCAGGATAGCAGCAGTGGTGGCCTCTAGGAAGAAGGAATTCAGAAAGCATAACTGGATATACTGGTTTCCTTAATACCGATAATTGGTTACACATGAATGCCACAACGTGCATTGATATATTACATTACCAAATTACAATATTCTTATATTAATTTGATGTGTCTGTTCGCCTTAATATGCCTACAAAGTTACATGATTCTATTAGGGCCCAGAACCATTTTATTTAGTGATGTCCATCTGCACAGTTTCCTGCATCTTGTAGTAAATTGAATATTGACAAACAGAAGTGTTATTTCCAGAAACAGTGAATTCTGCAGCTTGTCTGTGTATCTTTTATCTGCACCTCACGGACTCCTCACATTCCTCTCGAGAGAAGATCCTGCCTCCTACTCATTAGTGTTGTTTCAGTAACTGTTTCTATCACGTGTTCATGTTTCATTGACTTGTATTAGGAGAAAAGTGTATAAAAATACATTGTGTAGCATTAGCATGATATACTCCAACTTGCTCTAGGGTGGATGCTCTCCTCCATTGCAAAGACAATTGTCACTTGTTAGTTTGCTTGGCCTTTTGCTATTTTTGTATTTAATGTATGATAGATGTGTTTGCCTCCCGGTGTGTTGTGTTTTATTTTACAAATCATAAGAGATGACGAGGAAAATGACAGTCCAGTATACACATTCTTCATATAAATCAACTCACAGTTCTGTTCTGGAGGTTCAGTCCCACAGACATTATCTCTAACTGAACGCAGGCACCCTAGGAAGCATGTGCTTTTAAGACCAGTTGCCCTCTGATGCGGCGTCCTCGCTATTGGATAAGACAAAATGTCCTGAATTTTATGAGGGTTACCGTATCTAGTGCACTCTGTTAGACAGCACTCATCTGTGGTAGTAAGATGGTAATAGGCACCTTATCACCTATGCACGGTGCAGGGCTTGGAGTTACAGAGCTCCTCACGCTGTGGAGAAGATTAGGTCACATTTACCCATTTTGCCATATTTGGTCCTGATGAAATGCCAACAGATTGCTCCATGACTACACAAGGCATGAAAAAAGTTGACCTGAAGTATAGACCCCAGCTTACCAGCAGGTCCATAGGTGATCGACACTTTCACACAGTGATAGGGGCCATTAGTTCCTCAATTTCTCTGCCACTGTTTTTAATCTCAACATGGACCAGGAAGATCACATTAACTATATTGTGGCAACTGGTTGATAGTTGATCTTATATTCAGACTTTCACCAATCTCACATCTTATGACACAACATCCTCTGTCCTACTATGCTCATCCAGCGTACTTAATAAAACATCTGCAACAAAGTGCCCTCTGGTGGTACCCGCCAGGCATTGTAGCGCTGGCCTGGTGAGGAGTATAGCCCAATGATGAAGCATGTCACCTTAAGGTGAGTGAACGCAACTTGTCTTAAAAGCACATGCTTCCTAGGGTGTCTGCGTTCAGTTACAGATAATGTCCCTGGGACTGAACCTCTGGAACAATATTCTGTGATTTGACTGTTTTATTTTAACAAATGTACATAGCAGATATTGGCGCTTACTCGTTTCACAAAAATGATCGGATACCTGCCTCCGAGCGCACTTCTTACAGACGAGTATGGCGTTATCATGTTGCCTCTACAAGCTCCTTACCTGTGCGAGTTATCAGGAAAGATGCAGGGGGCAGACCCAAACCAGCCACACGTGGAGATCAATGACAAATACTGAAGAATTAAAAGAGCTTCCAAGTGACCATTACTTATTTGACCTTGAAAATAAAAGACACGTTTTTAGTATTCTGGTGACTCATGACCATAAAAAACAAAGGTTATAAATTCAATATTGTGTCAAATACTTAAAAAATGGAACTGGATGTGCTGAATCGGATGTTGTCCCAGGTCATGCGTGACAGACACCTTCCACCACTATTGCTTATGGGACTTGCAGTTTTGTTTTTCTCATTAAAAGGATGGGCTCTAAAGTCCCAGTGGCCAAAATCAGAGGCCTGACGGAGGATGAAGCATGAGTGCTCTGCTTAGCAGTGAGAAGACTGAAAGTTCCCCAGCCCTTCCATTCTTTGACAGACAGAGGCTCGTCGGCCATTTATATTTTTTTGCAACAACAAAGAAACGTTTATTGCAGCTTGTGTCACTGAAGAGATAAAACGCCTGGGCGTGTTTCATTAACTACTGACAAACATGAACAAACAAGAACATGAGTTTCTGGAAAACTATCAAGCACCCGATCAGAATCAGCCGCCCTTCACACCCAGGAATTCTTGAGGCTTTGGAGAGGGTGAATTGCATGTGGTATAAGAGGAACACTACATCGACTCAAAGCTCACTTCTCAGGGATGTACTGAAATGCCAGCCTCAGGGCACACTTAGCCAGCTCTTCACCTCCTCCTCCTCAAACTGTTGACCAGCTATCAGGGCAAATGAACCTGCAGCAAAGCATCGCTGGCTTGGTTCCACACCGGACCAGGCAAGGTGGTCAACTCCATACTCCTCTGAGTCAGCAAGCCCTCTGGTCGAGCCAGTCCTAACCCCACATGAATGTTCCCCATCACAACTATTTTAATGGTACTAAGTTATGTTTCTGCCAAATGTATGAGTCAAAAAATGAAAGGTTTTACTATGAAGTGCTGAAAGAGAAATCATTAAGTTTTTCAATATTTCGGAGTCTGCCACAGTACACAGGAGCATTATTTCTCTACAGCAGCAAATCATGTATGTGCCCTGTAGAAAGCATGTTTGAATGAAACATGGAATGCATTGCAGCCAAAGATCTGTGGTGCAACATCATAGTAAGATAACTTGTGCTATTATTCCAGCAGAATGAAATGCCATTCCTAATGTGTACGTCATTTTAAAGACGGTGCCAGGAAATGTATGGTCAGTGTTGTTGTTCTGCCAGTTAAAAGAAAATCTACATTAATGTGTCAGGAAATAAAATACTATGAGAAATCCTACTCTATGGCAGGGTGCTACCTGCTACTGTATTGCAGGTTACTTCCATCATACTCTGATTTATACATACATACTCCAGGGGGCTGCCAGCTATCGGGTCTGCACACAGCAGTCTGGAGCCACTCAGGAAGGAGGTAAGCTCTACATTTCATCTTAAGTCCTTAGGTTACATTCACAGCCTGATAGATCCAGAGAACGTTATCCACGCTCTAACTGAGTCGAGCAGATAGACGTATCACATCATAGGCTGTGTTGTGTGCTGGGTGATGCCTGGCATCTTATTATCGTTGGCGGGAGGATGAAGCTCTGATAGGAGCTACTACAAGAAGAAAAGAGAAACAGGATCACAGATCGCCACAGAGCAACAACTGCCCAGAAGCTGAAGAAAGAACTCTGGAACAGCAAACCTCCTACACCCTGGAGATTTTCCAGGATAAGCAAATGATGGTAATGAAATGCAAACTGCAGCATTAAGGTCACACACTACAACATCGTTCCCTTTAAACCAAAGGTAACAGCCTACAAGAAAAAACTAAACAAAAAGCATCACAACTTGAAAATGCATTTCCAAATGCTGCAAAAGAGGAACAGTTAATACAAATGAAAAACATTAATCTTTGTTGGTACCTTAGTAATGTGCTTACTTCTGGGCTTCACTCCATCTGCAGCAATAACGCTCTGAAAGGAGAAATTACTGCTGTGAGTCTCAGATACTTCAGTGTTACTGGTCTCAGTCATGAAGACTGCGGTGTCGGAAGATAACTTTCTCTTATTTGGCTTTATAGATCCACCAGTCATTCCATCGCTTTTAGCAGACACGCTACTGTCGGCAGCATCATAACTTCAGGCAGACCAGCAATGCGGATCTCACCACTCGCATTGGATGAATATTCAACAAGCACGGTCTCGGCTTACCAAGCAGCACAAAAGAATCGGGTCTCACAACCATACCCAGAGTCACAGCTAGCTCTGCCGCCACTTGAGCACACCCAAACACCTCAGCACTTAAGCACCAGTCCCAGGGGAGACCATCTGTGAAGTCCTTGTTAACTTGCACCACTCCGGGGTCAGCACAAGCAGCATCATGGACAGCGTCTAACACCGCTGCCACAAACATTCATCAACATCCAAATCCTTGTCACCCAAACTACCCAAAAGTGGCTTTCTAGATAAGCTTCCAGCCCTGTAGTGTCTGTCTCTGTGTACTAATTTGATGCCAAAGTTGTCATTTTAAAAACAGCCTTAGTTACATTACAGGAGCCTGACTGACACCATTATTGGGCATTCTGCAGATTAAAACATCACCCTCTTAGCTTGCAATAATGTCCATGTTTCGGCAAACACTGGCAGCATGGAAGAATGGCAACAACTGTTGTCGCACTCGAGTTTGATTTTTAAAGTCACGCCCCAATGGGCGTATGCGGGCTAAGCATTGTGGTTCGTGCAGTTCAGCCTTATCACAACCATAGTGAATGGCGCTCATACTTCCCAAAATTAAATTGTTAGAAAAGTTAATTAAGCAGCTTTTGTAGGTGATGTTAAGCTCTGCATTATTTTTCGCCTCACCCCAAACGGACACTCCGTTCCACACGCACCTTTCAAGTTTCTAGGCGCAGACCGCATGTTTGCAGTGGGATGCCTTTCTGGCCGGAGCGGCCATATATATTCCACAAGAAGGGGCTCAAAAGTGAAGGAGCCACACACGACGTCGGTTTATCCTTTTATTGGGCAGACTGCAGATTAAAACACCATCCTCTTAGCTTGCAATATTGTCCATGTTTCGCCAAACGCGTTTCGGGTAAGTACCCTTGACCTCTGTGTGTGCTGCTGTCTGCCATTAAAAGGTCAAATTGGAAGATTGGCCTCTTATCGCCCATTAGCACTCCTATTGGCAAGGCGTCTATCTCCCGTAGTGAAAACATTGGTACACCCTGACCAAAACAGGTTTGTTCCAGCCCGGTGCATTTCTCTTAATATTCGTAGATTTTTTAGAATACAGCAATATGCAACGCATAGTTGGCCTAGGTCGGGTTGCTTAGTTCTTGACCTTCAGAAAGCCTGTGACTCTCTGGAATGGCCTTATCTGGCGGCAGTCTTAGGCAAATTTGAACTGGGAGATCACTTTTTAAATATGGTTTGCCTATTGTATCAGTGCCCCACTGTCCGAGTCGCACCGGTAGGTTGATCTCAGACCCAATCAGGGTGAGACGTGGAACACGCCAGGGCTGTCCCTTGTTCCCGTTGCTATTCTCCCTAGCAATGGAGCCACTGGTGATGATGCTCCGAGGAGATGGGGAGGCATGAGACATTCCGTTAGGGGATGGGATACATACTATTTCCCTGTGCGCGGATGACCTATTATTATACCTTCGGGATATCACTGCGATCCCGACGTCCATTGCAGATATACTGAGAGCTTTTGAGGAAATGTCTGGACTCCGGGTTAACTGGACCAAGTCAGAGATGTATCCCTTCAGCGCTGTCACAGCAGAGGAAGCTGTGATCTTACATGGCTCACCTCTCACATGGTACCCCACCACGCTTAGATACCTTGGGATCTTTGTATATCGGATGCCTGACGACCTGTTTGAGGGTAACCTGATGAGACCAATCTCGGCACTCCGGGCTCCGATGCGCTTCTGGAAGACACTTCCCCTAAATGTTATGAGTCGTATTGCGCTGTTGAAAATGATTGTGTTGCCTAAGCTGCTGTATTATTTTTCAAATCTCCCGCTCTATGTTCCGCCAAAGCTATCGAGAGTTAGAATAGCTCTTCCGGGATTTCATATGGAATAACGGGAGGCCGCGAGTGGCTCTGTGGAAATTGCACGCTCACACTGGTCGGGGAGGACTGGCTGTCCCTCATATGGAACTGTATTATTTGGCTGCCAAACTCCAATGGGCAACAAAATGGCTTGCTGGTCAGAATCTGGAGGACACGGCGGCCATGGCACGGCCCTGGACCCACTCTCAGATCTGCCATCTGTTTCACCCCGTTGCAAAACTTCCAAGGCCAAAACAACTACATCTCGGATTGGCAATACAATGTTATAGGAGAAGCTTATATATCACCCATGCGACCCTCCCATATGCCCCTATATTTCCGCTGCTCGGAACGCGGCGTGGCAGGCTGGGTACATCAGAAACATCTCTGATGATCTGGCACACTGCGGGTTTGACCACGCTGGGTGATCTTTACAGCGACGGTGGGCTATTGCCGCTTGCGACACTAGCTGAAGACGCTGAGTTGCTGGCAGGTCAATTCCTTTTACATGCCTCCATTCCGAAAGCACTATCAGCTGTCTGGGGGGACTTACGGTGGAACCACCGACACATTTGCTACTTCAATACCTGCATGTAGTGGGGGAAGGCTCCCATGTGGTGCACTGGTTAGTGGAAGCGCTCCTCATGAACACACTCAAGCCCATGTTGCGACTTCGTGTTAGTTGGGAAACAGATAGAGGTCGGCCATGGACTGATAAGGAATGGGATGCTGTGTTAGCAAGCTCCAGGCACATACCAAGAAACTCCAGATTCAAACTTATACAGATGTTTATCTTCCAGAGGGCGTATCTCTCGCCTGATAAGATAAATAGATATTTCCACATTGCCACCTCTGCATGTCCATGCTGCTAACAACCAGACGCGGATTTACTACACATGCTTTGGGCCCGCCCATCCCTGCAGCAATATTGGCGGGGGTAGTTACTACACTAGTCTTATGCACAGGCACGCCCTTAACGCTGTCTTGGGAGATTTGCCTTTTAGGACTCTATGCCAGATCAAAACACAATAAAATCACCTCAAGTGTCCGGGATCTGGGTTTAATCGCGGCAAAAAGACTAATAACCAAAAAATGGAAACATGCGGAGAGATGGTTGGCTCGAAAAGTTCACTTGTAACATGGGCACAGGTGGAGAGCACGGCGCTACACAGGGAGGAAACGGCAGGGCTTCGTAAATACCCTATAGCGCAGGACAGGGACTCTATGCTAGCTACCCTTCGAAGCGGTGCCGCGGTGAACGATGAAGGTGTGCAACCTGTTGATCTGCAATAGACATGATAGTACCAGTGCCATGATTACAGGACGATGTTGCGCCCAGACATGCAGACAATCACGTATTCATAAGATCCCTGGTACATCAGTAGTAACCATCAAGGTCCTGCACACTTTTGGGAGGGGAGGTGCTAGCCGTTGTCTTTATGGCTGTACTTAGGCACATGCCTTTGTTTAGCCCCTGCATAGGCGAGCCATAAGATAATAAGGTCCAGATAATTAATCATTATGCTCAGATATGAAACGGCGACCCGACTTACATAGTTTAGATGGCAGTTAGTAGTATTGTACGTTTCAGTTTTGATTATATGCTTATTGGATGTACAGGTCTTATTGGTATCCACGAGTGACTACCTACTGCGAAATGCCATGTATATTATTTCCCTTATATTGTTGTTCAAGTCCGAACAAAAGGTTATTGTTCTGTGTTAGGATAGAATGTACATCAGATATTGTAGTACTGGCCCCGATAAGATATGTTTGGATCATACTATGTATGGCCTTGTTTCTGATTCATAGACCATGAAGTAGCAGCACCGGCGAGTAATAGCACAATGAGGTTTTTCCATATGTGTCCAACATAATGTATGTATCTGGCAGCAGGACTGCAGTGTTGGTTTTATGTTCTCATTGTTGACACTTGCACTATTGAATGTCACAGGGGTTATATAATTTTGTGGTGGGCAACAGAAAGTACTGTATAAAACTATGATGCCAGTTATGATAAAATCAGAAAATACCAATAAAGATATTTAAACAAAAATAAGCAAATAATAAGGCCACCTTCATCAGGACCTGCAGATTATCACACCAAAAGTTCTCAAACACCCTGGGAAGACCTGGAAAAAACATGTATGGAAACGTCCATCGGCTACTAGCCCAAGGCGACACAAACTCTTTATATATAGACATTGATTGGACCGAACACATGCAAAGTGTGATACAGTACAAACGCGCCACCTTATACCCAGAAAAGATAGTGTCATCAAACATCAAGGTCATCCTAATGTGTTCATCCTATAGGGCTCACTAAGGCACAAAATAAAACACACATTGTTAATCTGTGCCACCATAATCCCTAGAGTTATAAAAAAGCAAAGGGGGGAAACCAAGAGCTTACTCCATTTGTCCTCAGATACTCACTGTAATGTATTATGTATCAAAGAGCACACGGCTCATCACTTAAAGGTTAGTGTGCCCCAATACTCTGTAAACGTTCAAAGGTCTGCCTGGTTCCTAGCAGGGAGAAGAGCACACTGCTCATCACTTCAAGGTTAGTGTGCCCCAATACTCTGTAAACGTTCAAAGGTCTGCCTGGTTCCTAGCAGGGTGAAGAGCGCACTGCTCATCACTTAAAGGTTAGTGTGCCCCAATACTCTGTAAACGTTCAAAGGTCTGCCTGGTTCCTAGCAGGGAGAAGAGCACACGGCTCATCACTTAAAGGTTAGTGTGCCCCAATACTCTGTAAACGTTCAAAGGTCTGCCTGGCTCCTAGCAGGGACAGGGGCGTAACACAGGCCCCCGCAGCCCCTGCAGTGCGGGGGGGCCCCCCTGCTCCAGAGGGCCCCTCACTGATTGGAGCCAGCAAGCCTCTTCAAGGCTTCATGAATTAAGTGGTGCGCCGTGCGCACTTGCGCACGCCCGGCCTTCCCTTAAATTAAATGGTACGCACATGCCGCCCACGGCCAGGTGACCTCTTCAATAACTAAAGAGTTTGTGCACACGTCTGGGACCAGGCCGGGGCCCCTCTGAGGCTCTTCTGCGCTCAGCCGTTGTTTCCGGCAGCCTCTAATGAGCGCACAATGAACTCTGGACACCTCGGTGTGAGCCCAGAAGAAGGAGGGGTCTCTGTCAATCAGATCTTTGGGTGGGAGGGGCGCAGCGCCTGCGGCCTCTGCTTCCAATCTCCCTCCGGCCTTTGGTGTAAAGCAGCACCCCCTCATCCCATCGGAGTAGGTGCTGAGGGGGCAGAGTGCATGAGCTTGTAACCTCGCCCGGTGGTCTGGAGGAATCCTTGCGCCTCTGTGAAGGCCTGGATCCGTCGCTGCCCCTCTCCCCCTGACTGAAGCTGCCGCAGAGCTCTGGGCTTGTCCGTGCACCTCTGTAGGCCCCTAACACCAGCATCCATCTGCAACCCCTTAAGGTGAGAGATGCTAGATGTGGCAAGCAGTTGTATCTACATTTAAGGGAAGTGACCTGGAGGTGGAGGATTGGAGGGGGACAGGGGGGGATGGGGGAGGGAGGCAGATAGAGCAAAGACGTGTGGATTCACGTTCCCGCGTTTCATGCCTAACAAAAGAAACACTGTTTGTAAGGTGTGGACAATTTGAGCCAACTGTCGAAAATAACGTTTCCATGGAGGGAATGAGCTGAAAAATGAGGACAGTCCACACAACATATTAACACAATGTCGAGTCGTCCCCAAAAAATCAGACTAGGCACCGAGCCTATTGTGCGTGACAATTGTTGTTGTGATTTGCTATCTCTGCTTCTAATCGGTTGATTCTTTCACTGCCCCTCTCTCCCTCAATAATCTGTCATTTTCCACTCGTATCTCTCATCTCTTCAGCCTGTCTTTGTACAGACTTTGTTTCCCTCGTTAGTCTCACTTTCTCTGATAATATGTGTACTGTGACAGGCTCTTTTATGGCCTCACTATCTCGTAGTGTGCTTCTCTCATCTTTTTCTCTCTCAACCCTCGCTTTCTTCCCCCACTCTACCTGGCACTCCCAGCATCCATTTGTGTTTATTTCTTTGTCTCATCATACCCTCTAGAGTTTTCTGTTCGTGTTCACGCTTTTGCTCGTCTCCCTCCTATTATCTCTCTCCCTCTATCACTCCGTCATGCTCTTCATATCTATCGGTTTAAATCTGTTACTTTTTTTCTAACTCTCTTTCGCTACTTGTTTAATTTCCTCTCTCCTTTATCTCTCCACTCTCTCTCTATCCCCATCCCCTCTTTATGTCTTCCTTCCTTGTAGCCTAGCTCTCTCTGTCAATCTCTCTCTCGGCATGTCTGTAACTTTCTACATCAGTTTAAACCCCCCACCCTCTCTCCCCCAGTTCTTACCCTGTTGCAGAGTGCTTTGCCCGCTCTTGCTCACATACTGTTGTCGGTGAGTTCACCATCTGCAGGCCTCGCTGCATGTGTCTGCCTGGCTTCCTGGGGCCGTGCCATGACAACCGACCTGGCCAGCGTTTGCCAACATTGCCTGAGAGGGTGCCTTTGCTGGTAAACGACTGCCATTTAGGTAAAACATCAATTATGCAACCCTCATGATTCGTGTCTCTTTAGGTGTCTAACTGCATTCATTTTGCTGCTCTCCAGTAATTTTTTTATTTTATTTAACTGTGTGTATCTTTGCATATGTAGAAAGAGCGTTGATAAGTGTTTATTGTTTGTATTGCTCAAATGGGTGTAATTTCTTATATTTAATTGTTCCTATTGACTTCATTGCTTGATTTTGCCCACGACAAAGTGTCACTCATAGTCCTAGAATGTCACTCCTAATTTCACAGAAAAAATGTAAATGTCACACATAAGCAATCTGAAACCATGGCAGCTATGAAGGCTATTCCTCTCGGCCACTGGCCACGCCGGTGCTGGGCCATGGATCATTTGCTTCAGGGTAAGAGTTTGTTGGGGCCTCACACATCGTGTTAGGGTGGCTTAGTCGTGTGGGGCACTGCGTTAATGCCCTTCCATTTCTAGTGTTTTGCAGCAGCTGAGTTAAGACTCTCTCATTGCTCAGATGGGTGTTATTTCTGCTATTTGTGTTTTCCTCGTCTTCATTCCCTGATTTTACTTGTGAAAAAGTGTTACTCATATTTGTGGAAATGTACACTGAAGTTATGAAAATGTCACACATAGTAATCTGAAACCTTGGCAGCTATGGTGACCTGTGACCAATGCCATTGTCAGTCATGCGCATTGCGCAGCGCAATTAAAAGTGTGGATGACTTGTGAGGTATCCCATCCAAGGACCCAGCCAGAGACTACTGTACACTGTCACCGGTGCAGCCACCGGGCATATTTTAATTATTACTAGTACTAGCCCCTGCCTGGCTAGCCTTGCCCTGTTTTCTGTTGCCTGCTTGCGCCTGCCTCTGAAGCTGCAGGCCAGGCCTCAGGTGAGTGAGTCTGTCTGAGGCAGGAGTGGTCCGAGCCTCAGGCTGAGACATGTATTGCTATAATTTTATACTCCTTAATTTATAAAGAAAGATGGGATTTTTCAAGAGATATCCCGGTACTGCCTACCTATCATGTTTATATACTACTCAAGGCCGGCCTGCTCAAGAATGGGTTAGTATTCGCTATGTTCTAGAAAAGGGCAGCATGTATAGGGCACTATTTACATTGTTTTAGAATAGGCCTCTAAAGCTAACTTGTCCTATGAGTAGTATTTGATTTTATAGCGTCAGAAGAAGGTCTTGGCTTCTTCGGTGTGCTACGCAGTAGCGTTCATGTGATGGGCAGGCTGCCTGTGGTCACCGACTTGTGAGTATGTGCTCCGCTTCGGCACGGGCATAGGGCTGGTGCTGAGAGATTTCACAGGGGCGTTGTGCGCGCGGGGGTGTAAAACCAGTGGGGTCCAGCTGGCACAAGGCAGTAAACGTGAATTCTCTTTCTTTGTTGTGAATCACACGCGGGCTAGCACACAAACCAAGCAAAGGGGCACCCAGTGAAGCTCTCGCACTTTCACGCTGGAGCCTCTAGTTTAGGGTCTCTTTCGCACGGCAATGCGCCTCTCAGCTGGAATTAATTGGGCAGAGGCCAGGGCAATAGAGTAGGTATCTTTACTGGGTGTTTGCAATGCCAATCCGCGACTTCCGTTTTTTACAGTGCACTCGTGAACAGAGTGCCATGACAGCAGTGATGGGGACTCCCAGGCCTGACACTGTGCTGATGCCCCGCCGGGTCACAGCAGCTGTCCCAATGGTGATGAGTGCAAAGATGCTGCACCAGTGATCCTCTGCACCAGCGCGGGGTCGTGCATTGCCCAGCCTTGTCCCACCTTGCAAGCGCGTTGAAGCCTGCTCTGGCAGTTAAATGAGATTTGTGACTTCTAGGCGCTCTCACGGAGCCCCCTATGGCGAAGTCACTCGTCCTTGAAAATGAATTGGTGTGAAGTCATCAACTCTTACAAAAAAGGCAGTTCGTTTCAAACCTGCGCTAGGCTAGAGCTCGACTGTCACCTGCGTTGGACATGCAAAGCAAAGTCATCATGCCAAACTGTAAGGTGGCCCGCCCAGGTATAGAATCCTTTGTTGTACTTTCCTGGGGAACAGAAACTTTCCAGAATCGAGTCTTCCACTTCATACTAACAGTTCGAGTTCTTTGCAGTGTGGGTGGGAATAAAAGTAGAACTTAATATTATATAGTAGGTCACTGAGCGTAACACAGGCCCCCGCTTTTCGCGGGAAGTGGGGGCGCGCTCCAGGGAACCCCTCACTCAGCAGAGCCAAGCCTCTTCGTTAACCCGTTGGCTGCTTCGAACATTCTGCGCCAGTGCTGAACGTTCGTAGAAACGGGTGGGGCCGCGTCGGCCAACGGACGTGCGCAGCACTACCGAGGTAGTGCTTGCGATGACCGTTGGCCGACGGCAGTAGCAAATGGGTTAATTAAATAATGTGTGGCACACGGATGTCTACAGATTAGCATGAAGTTGAGAATTGGGTTTGTAGTCAAATACAAATGTTAGTGTGAAGGTGAGGATTCGATTATGATTGGGGTCAGTTTACATATTGGAGTCAGAGATAGATTTAGGGTCAAGGTTCAAGCAGGGTTGGAAAAGGAGAAAAAGAAAATCTGAACAAACTACTGCTCAAACCAACACACAAAGACATTTTCGAACTATTTACAATCACACCTTTTAATTTGAAGGAGATGCTGTTCAAACTACTTCCTTCTACTAGTCATAGAATCATAAATGCACCAGAAGGTCTAGATCTTTTACGTCTTTTTGTTGATGCAACTCAAATGAACTAACATCGTATATACACTATCAAGAGGTGTTGCGCAAATAACACGTATACACTCAGGCAATAAGCGCAATGTAAACAATAAACAGCAATAATCCAAAAGGCACTAAAAGGTGCTTTTTTTCTAGTTTTATATAGCACGATCTCGACCCGAAGGTACCAGAGTGCTTTCCGTAAGCACCGGTTGCGTCACAGACGGACACATTAATTTTAGGCACATGGAAATTAATTGATTTATCCAGATCAGGATGTTGAGCATCCATGCCGAGACTCGAACCTGGTACCCCAGTTCCGAGGTCAACCGCTCTCTTTGATAACAATGCACATACCTTAAAAGAATGATCACCAACCCTGCATTCACTCTAGCACGAAGGCTCTATACCAACAATGCATGGAGACTGTGCCAACAATGCATATGTAAGCACGAAAACCCATCTAACAATGCAACACAAGCACTTAGAATCTATTTACTAAGGATGCTTTTGCCCATGGACACTAGAATAGTAAACCTATGTAGGAAAACACTAAGAACATCTCTGCAAACACTATATACGAAAAGCTGCCCCTAAATAGATACTAAATGCTCTGTCCGCCAGTAACGTGCATTCCAAGATGTAGACTTTTGCTTATAGCGCTATAGGTAGCGTGGAATGGATATTATCCTTTAGCAGAATATCTGTTTGAATGCAAAGGTCTATTCCTTCATACGCTCATGGTACATACAGAGGCCAGCTATCCCTAAACACCACCTTCAAGAGACGGTAGGGCTTTACACACTGCACATAATCACACACTAAAGACTCCTTCACTGCACAAAAACAATCACCGGGAGGAGGGAGGGTTATAATTGAAAACACCATGGGCTCTCACTTACTGCACACGAACAAATATATGGCATACAGCAAGGAGGGAGCAACGGGATAGATGTCAAGGATTAGTTTTGAGCGTTAAAGTTTAAAATAATGTGGCAAAATTCAGATGAATGGATGACTTCGGGATATTCTGTTTTTAGCCAGTCAATGGCCATATATCGAATTTGTTAATGACAAAAGTTTGCAACAACCTCAAATATTTTATGTGTTTGGGAATCGTACTTGGAATAGCGTAAAGTACTTTAAGTAATGCATACAAATGCCTGTGTGTACAACTCACACACTGGTATGTCAACGCTGGACGCTGGTCCAGCGTTGCCCATCCGGAAGCGGATCATGTTTAAAGTTCTGACGCTGGCGCATAAAGCGCTTTTTGGCGTGGGCGCGAAATACCTCCAACGCAGGCTCGCCTTCTACTGCCCTGCCAGATCTTTGCGATCCGAATCTCTGTTCTTGGCTGTGGTTCCTCGAATTAGGAAGGCACGCACTGGAGGGCGCTCCTTTAGTCTGAGGGCACCTCAGTTGTGGAACACCCTCCCTTTGGCCCTACGGTCCTCTACTAATCTGCTTCACTTTAGGAAGAGCCTGAAGACTTGGCTTTTTAACCTTTAGTACTTCTGTTGTTCTTTTTTCAGTTGTTCGCTGTATGGTGTTATGTTTTTTATTCTGAGCTGCCTCGATAAAACGCCGGGACACTCCTTTGGAGTAGCCATGCGCTATAAAAATAAATGTATAACATAACAATAACATAACATAACAGATAACTATTACGCCATTGCTGTAACTCAGCACAACTTTGCTTCTTGCAATATGTTTTCCAGCCTATATTTAACTGGCAAATAAAAGTGACTTGTGCCTTTTACTTAATCTAATAAACTAGGGGTCCAGTTAGTAATTTCACTATGGCTGTCATCCGCAAAAATGTTATACTATTTCAAACCCTAAAATCCCTATGTGCCAGTATTCCAGCCCCACCCTACATCCCCTCTGACAAACAATCTACTCCTGAGTTTCTGGGCCTCTTCTCTCAGCCCTGCATACAAGGTACTCATGAATAACACTGTTAGGCAATATCCTTAGGGAGGGGTGTAGGTGGTAGGCTGACATGGAGCAAGGAAATAGATAAAGAGAAATTATGGGAAACACCTTGATAAAGGGACAAATAGAAAAAGTGAGCGTAAGAAAAATTAAGGATGTGAAATAGCAGAAGGGTATACAAAGGAAACACAGAAAGAAAGACTGGAAGGAAAGAAATATCAAAGGAAATAAGGGAGAAAAGGCAGGATGGAAGGGTGAAAGGAATGATGAAAGAATTAATTAATAGAGTAATGGAAGAATTGATAGAGGGAATGTTGAAATGATGGCTGGAAGAGTGAAAGATCAATAGGTTAAAGAGTGAATGAATTGAAGGGTGAAGAATAGATAGTTTGGGAAGAGTGAAGGATGAATAGTTTAAATAATGTGTAGATTGATCCATGGATATAATGATTTGTGGATGCATGAAAGAAAGGCTATAAGTACGTATATATGAAATGACTATAGTCTTCGGATCGTATCCACCTGTCAGGGTTGGTGCACAGCAGTGGGAGCATGTCCCACTATAAAAATGTAAACAGCCCTGTGTCGTGGTCACACACAGAGGAAAACTCACATTCTGAGATATATTTGCCATAGTAGTTGATTCAAAAGTTTATTCAAAAGACTGACGTGTTTCTACCGGAATTGTCTTTGTGGTGTTATTTCTAATATCTATATGTGTTGATCGTCTTCATTGCTTAATTTTGCTTGCAAGAAAGTGTCACTCATAGTCGTTGAAATGTCACTCATAATTACACTGAAATTATGAAAATGTCACACATAGCAATCTAAAACCTTGGCAGCTGTGCCCCCAGCAGCCCCCGTTTTCCAGCCTCCAGGAGCCCCATCAGCGCTGTAGCTCATACAAGCAGCACTACACTCTCTCGCCGGCGTTGGTTGTACCAGTGAGTTGCCTCATAACATTCCTACCTCATAAATTAAATGGTGCATGCTGCATGCTGTGGGTGCAGCTGACCTGAGCTTCCAGGCCCAGAAACAAGGGTTGCCAAAAGAAAAATGCCAGCCATGTGTTTAAAGAGCTTGGAAAGACCTTGTCTTGGCACTAAATAGGGTTATAAATAAAAAAGTATGTATTCATTTGTAATTTAACTTTTCTGTCTTTGTTCCCTTTAATTATCAGTCATGGATCTCATCATTGAGGCAGCCCTAGAACACAATGAAAGTGCTTTCAATTTATATTTGCTGTTCGAAGTATGCACAGATAAGGGCTGATTATAAGGCTTTAGGTGACTGCTTATTCTTGTCAGTGGGGCAAAGTGGTAGGTGGTGGGCCGGGCCGCTGGGGGGGGCCCCCTCATTGTGCTTTGCAGGGGGGCCCCCTCAAGTTTCGTTACGCCACTGAGCAGGGAGAATGAGGTGATCTATTACGGTCAGATAATTTTAAAACAAGAGACCTTATAACCCATCTCACCCATCAATAGACAGCTTTCTTACCAACAATATTATATTTCTTTTCCCATAGGTCCTTTGATATGAGTTTGGCACCTACGGAACACCCTGTCGAACCATCGGGTTTCCGCCTAGAAATCGACAATTTTTCCAAGGATGTTATTAGACTAAGGCATCCTTTTATACAGTGGTTAAAGGATTCTCATTTAAGGACTTCGGGCAGGACAAAATACCTTGAATAAATGGAGGTACTCCCAACAGGAAGATCTTCTAAGAATAGCGTCTCTGTGTACACACACAGCCGGAGGTCCAGAATCTTGGCTCCTTTTGTAACTTAGTTTTGATACTGTCAAAGAAAATAAAAATAAAAGAGAAGGAAAGTAATATCTAACCAAGCTTGGGACCCAGTCGCATTTTAAACCAACAGCCATGCCAAAATACACTAAGATCTAGGACTCAGGCATTGAAATGTAAACCAGCCCTTCAGATAATCCTATATGTCTACTACTCCTATAGCAAAACTGAATCAATAATAATGTTTGTCATCCAACTGTCTCAAACTGCATAGTGGTTAACACATCCAGCGGGTATCTCGTAGACTGGTTACCCATATTAAACCACCAAATAGGTGGTAGTGTTTGATAACATCCTCAAGACTCTCGTATGTTTCTTATACGGAACATGTCCCACGGGTTTTAAAAGGCAAGCTAGTAATATCTGCCCTCCATGCCGGTAGTGATTTGTGACAGTTTACTATCCTCCGCTAGACTGTACATACGGGCTGGACTCCCATAGATTTTGCCCCTGTCGTACCGCTTCCCATTTTTGATTCATACAACACATTTGTCTGTTTTACCTCTGACTGCCCCCACCTTACACGGAGCATTCATGAAACCCCCTAAAAAATGCGATACCGAAACTGACTGGATAACACACTTCAAAAACTCACCTTCAACAACGACTTGTGTCTCATCCAAAATAGCGTGGCAGATCTGGGGTCTGAAGGAGGCAGATTTGGGGTCTGAGGGGCAGATCTGGGGTGTGAGGGGGGCAGATCTGGGGTCTGAGGGGGGCAGATCTGGGGTCTGAGGGAGGCAGATTTGGGGTCTGAGGGGGGCAGATCTGGGGTCTGAGGGGGGCAGATCTAGGGTCTGAGGGGGCAGATTTGGGGTCTGAGGGGGCAGATCTGGGTTCTGAGGGGGGCAGGGTCAGATCTGGGGTCTGAAGGGGGGCAGATCTGGGGTCTGGGGGGCAGATCTGGGGTCTGAGGGGGGCAGATCTGGGGTCTGAGGGAGGGGGCAGATCTGGGGTCTGAAGGGAGCTGATCTGGGGTCTGAAGCGCAGGGGGAGATCTGGGGTCTGAGGGGGGGGGCAGATCTGGGGACTGAGGGGGGACCGATCTGGGGTCTGAGAAGGGGCAGATCTGGGGTCTGAGAACGGGCAGATCTGGGGTCTGAGGGGGGCAGATCTGACGCCTGAGGGACAAGTCTGGGGTCTGAGGGGCAGGTGGAGATCTGGGGGGGCAGTTCTGGGGGGTCTGTTGGGGTATGAAGATGAAGGTAACTGCCCACGAGACAGGGCTCCTTCCTCCTCTGCTGCAGGCTGAACACACAAGGAGAGGCCGGAAGTGATGTCAGCGCCGCTGCTGGTGCTGTCTCTGCCACCGCTGACCCGGAAGAGGAAACCCTTCTTCTCCCGTCCCATGTGCAGTTCAGGTGGGTTCATTTGCAGGAGAGGTGCGCCCTCTGGTGGCCGCTGACGGAACCGCCGCCTCCAGGCACCGGCAGGGAAACAAGCACTGGCGCCTGTAAAGACAAAGACATGGGTGTTTTTAAGACACTCACAGTCCAAGGACAGGCCTCACCCTTGCTTGGTATGCTCTTGAGGAGTCTCAGATTCAGCCCCTCATGCCAGCTCTGCCTCCTCCCTCAGTGAAATACCAGCAATGTGTTTATTTTTTTAAACTTCTGCAAAGGAACACACATGACATTAAGGAGGTCAGCGGTGGCAGAGACAGCACCAGCAGCGCTGCTGACATCACTTCCTGTCTCTCCTCCTGTGTTCAGCCTGCTGCAGAGGAGGAAGGAGGCCTGTCTGTCTGGGCAGTTACCTTCATCTTCAGACCCCACAGACCCCCCAGAACTGCCCCCCCAGGATCTCCCCCTGCCCCCCAGACTCCAGATTTGCCCCTCAGACCCTAGATCGGCCCCCTCAGACTCCAGATCTGCCCCTCAGAACCCAGATCTGCCCCCCTCAGACTCCAGATCTGCCTCCCCCTCAGAACCCAGATCTGCCCCCCCCAGACCCCAGATCTGCCCCCCTTCAGAACCCAGATCTGCCCCCTCAGACCCCAGATCTGCACCCCCCCCAGACTCCAGATTTGCCCCTCAGACCCCATATCTGCCCCCCTCAGACTCCAGATCTGCCCCCTCAGAACCCAGATCTGCCCCCCTTCAGACTCCAGATCTGCCCCCTTTCAGACTCCAGATCTGCCCCCTCAGAACCCAGATCTGCCCCCAGACCCCAGATCTGCTCCCCTCAGACCCCAAATCTGCCTCCTTCAGACCCCAGATCTGCCACGCTATTTTGGATGAGACACATGTCGTTGTTGAAGGTGAGTTTGGGACATGGGTTATCCAGTCAGTTTCGGTATCGCATTTTTTAGGGGGTTTCATGAATGCTCCGTGTAAGGTGGGGGCAGTCAGAGGTAAAACAGACAAATGTGTTGTATGAATAAAAAATGGGAAGCGGTACAACAGGGGCAAAATCTATGGGAGTCCAGCCCGTATGTACAGTCTAGCGGAGGATAGTAAACTGTCACAAATCACTACCGGCATGGAGGGCAGATATTACTAGCTTGCCTTTTAAAACCCGTGGGACATGTTCGGTATAAGAAACATACTAGAGTCTTGAGGATGTCATCAAACACTGCTACCTATTTGGTGGTTTAATATGGGTAACCGGTCTCCGACATACCCGCTGGATGTGTTAACCACTATGCAGTTTGAGACAGTGGGATGACAAACATTATTATTGATTCAGTTTTGCTATAGGAGTAGTAGACATATAGGAATATCTGAAGGGCTGGTTTACATTTAAATGCCTAGATTTTAGTGTATTTTGGCATGGCTATTGTTTTAAAATGCGACTGGGTCCCAAGCTTGGTTAGATGTTACTTTCCTCCTCTTTTATTTTTACTTTCTTTGACAGTATCAAAACTAAGTTACAAAAGGAGCCAAGATTCTGGACCTCCGGCTGTGTGTGTACACAGAGACGCTATTCTTAGAATATCTTCCTGTTGGGAGTACCTCCATTTATTCAAGGTCTTTTGTCCTGCCCTAAGCCCTTAAATGAGAATCCTTTTAACCACTCTATAAAAGGATGCCTTAGTCTAATAAAATCCTCGGACAAGTTGTCGTTTTCTAGGCGGAAACCCGATGGTACGACAGGGTGTTCCGTAGATGCCACATTCATGCCAAAGGAACTATAGGAAAAGAAATATAATATTGTTGGTAAGAAAGCTGTCTATTGAAGGGTGAGATGGGTTATAAGGTCTCTTGTTTTAAAATTATCTGACCGTAATAGATCACCTCCTTCTCCCTGCTAGAAACCAGGCAGACCTTTTGAACGTTTACAGAGTATTGGGGCACACTAACCTTTAAGTGATGAGCAGTGTGCTCTTCTCCCTGCTAGGAACCAGGCAGACCTTTGAACGTTTACAGAGCATTGGGGCACACTAACCTTTAAGTGATGAGCAGTGTGCTCTTCTCCCTGCTAGGAACCAGGCAGACCTTTGAACGTTTACAGAGTATTGGGGCACACTAACCTTTAAGTGATGAGCAGTGTGCTCTTCTCCCTGCTAGGAACCAGGCAGACCTTTGAACGTTTACAGAGTATTGGGGCACACTAACCTTTAAGTGATGAGCAGTGTGCTCTTCTCCCTGCTAGGAACCAGGCAGACCGTTGAACGTTTACAGAGTATTGGGGCACACTAACCTTTAAGTGATGAGCAGTGTGCTCTTCTCCCTGCTAGGAACCAGGCAGACCTTTGAACGTTTACAGAGTATTGGGGCACACTAACCTTTAAGTGATGAGCTGTGTGCTCTTCTCCCTGCTAGGAACCAGGCAGACCTTTTGAACGTTTACAGAGTATTGGGGCACACTAACCTTTAAGTGATGAGCCGTGCGCTCTTCTCCCTGCTAGGAACCAGGCAGACCTTTTGAACGTTTACAGAGTATTGGGGCACACTAACCTTTAAGTGATGAGCAGTGTACTCTTCTCCCTGCTAGGAACCAGGCAGACCTTTGAACGTTTACAGAGTATTGGGGCTCACTAACCTTTGGGTGATGAGCAGTGTGCTCTTCTCCCTGCTAGGAACCAGGCAGACCCTTTGAACGTTTACAGAGTATTGGGGCACACTAACCTTTAGGTGATGAGCAGTGTGCTCTTCTCCCTGCTCGGAACCAGGCAGACTGTTGAACGTTTACAGAGTATTGGGGCACACTAACCTTTAAGTGATGAGCAGTGTGCTCTTCTCCCTGCTAGGAACCAGGCAGACCTTTGAACGTTTACAGAGTATTGGGCCACACTAACCTTTAAGTGATGAGCAGTGTGCTCTTCTCCCTGCTAGGAACCAGGCAGACCTTTGAACGTTTACAGAGTATTGGGGCACACTAACCTTTAAGTGATGAGCAGTGTGCTCTTTGATACATGATACATTACAGTGAGTATCTGAGGACAAATGGAGTAAGGTCTTGGTTTCCCCCCCTTTGCTTTTTTATAACTCTAGGGATTATGGTGGCTCAGATTAACAATTTGTGTTTTATTTTGTGCCTTAGTGAGCCTTATAGGATGAACACATTAGGATGACCTTGATGTTTGATGACACTATCTTTTCTGGGTATAAGGTGGCGCATGTGTACTGTATCACACTTTGCATGTGTTCGGTCCAATCAATGTCTATATATAAAGAGTTTGTGTCGCCTTGGGCTAGTAACCGATGGACGTTTCCATACATGTTTTTTCCAGGTCTTCCCAGGGTGTTTGAGAACTTTTTGGTGTGATAATCTGCGGGTCCTGATGAAGGTGGCCTTATTATTTGCTTATTTTTGTTTAAATATCTTTATTGGTATTTTCTGATTTTATCATAACTGGCATCATAGTTTTATACAGTACTTTCTGTTGCCCACCGCAAAATGATATAACCCCTGTGACATTCAATAGTGCAAGTGTCAACAATAAGAACATAAAACCAACACTGCAGTCCTGCTGCCAGATACATACATTATGTTGGACACATATGGAAAAACCTCATTGTGCTATTACTCGCCGGTGCTGCTACTTCATGGTCTATGAATCAGAAACAAGGCCATACATAGCATGATCCATACATATCTGATCGGGGCCAGTACTACAATATCTGATGTACATTCTATCCTAACACAGAACAATAACCTGTTGTTCGGACTTGAACAACAATATAAGGGAAATAATATAGATTGGCATTTCGCAGTAGGTAGTCACTCGTGGATACCAATAAGACCTGTACCTCCAATAAGCATATAATCAAAACTGAAACGTACAATACTACTAACTGCCATCTAAACTATGTAAGTCGGGTTGCCGTTGCATATCTGAGCATAATGATTCATTATCTCCACCTTATTATCTTTTGGCTTGCCTATGCAGGGGCTAAACAAAGGCATGTATCTACGTACAGCCATAAAGACAACGGCTAGCACCTCCCCTCCCAAAAGTGTGCAGGACCTTGATGGTTACTACTCATGTACCAGGCATCTTATGAATACGTGATTGTCAATCAATCAATCAATACATTTATAGAGCGCGCTACTCACCTGTGAGGGTCTCAAGGCGCTGAAGGGGGGAGGGGGGGGTCACTAACTGCTCGAATAGCCAGGTCTTGAGGTGTCTCCTGAAGATGACATGGTCCTGGGTCAGTCGTAGGTGTGCCGGGAGGGAGTTCCATGTTTTGGCTGCCAGGTAGGAAAACAATCTTCCTCCAGTGGTGGTTCTGCGGATTCGTTGGACGGTGGCGAAGGTCGAGGTTGGCGGAGCAGAGCTGGCGGGTGGGGGTATAGAACGAGAGGCGGCTGTTGAGGTATTCAGGGCCTTTGTCGTGGAGCGCTTTGTGTGTGTGGGTGAGGAGCCTGAACGTGATCCTCTTGTTGATGGGGAGCCAGTGCAGGTTTCTCAGGTGGACGGATATGTGGCTGTGGCGGGGGATGTCGAGGATGAGTCGTGCAGAGGCGTTCTGTATGCGCTGTAGTCGTTTCTGAAGTTTGGCAGTGGTTCCTTCGTATAGGGTGTTTCCGTTCTCCAGTCGGCTGGTAACGAGGGCTTGGGTGACGGTCTTTCTGGTTTTGGTGGGGATCCACCGGAAGATTTTTCGGAGCATGCTCAGGGTGTTGAAGCAAGATGATGAGATGGCGTTGACCTGCTTGGTCATCGTGAGGGAGGAGTCCAGGATGAATCCCAGGTTGCGTGCGTGGTCCGTGGGTGTTGGTGCGGAGCCCAGTGCTGTGGGCCACCAGGTGTCGTCCCAGGCCGATGGGGATTGTCCGAGGATAAGGACCTCCGTCTTGCCTGAGTTCAGTTTCAGGTGACTGAGCTTCATCCATTCTGCGACGTCTTTCATTCGGTCCTGGAGGTTGGTTTTGGCTGTGGCTGGGTCTTTGGTGAGGGAGAGTATCAGTTGGGTGTCGTCGGCGTAGGAGATGATGTTGCTGTTGTGTTTGCGTGTGATGACAGCGAGGGAGCTCATGTAGATATTGAAGAGGGTTGGGCTGAGCGCGGAGCCTTGGGGTACGCCGCAGATGATCTCGTTGGCTTCTGAGCAGAAGGGAAGGAGGCGGACTCTCTGGGTTCTGTCGGAGAGGAATGAGGTAATCCAGTCTAGGGCCTTTCCTTGGATCCCGGTGTGGAAGAGGCGGGTTATTAGGGTGCGATGGCCGACGGTGTCGATAGGAGGATGAGAGCGGTTTTTTCTCCTTTGTCCATCAGGGTCCTGATGTCGTTTGTGGCTGCGATGAGGGCAGTCTCAGTGCTGTGGTTGGCTCGAAATCCGGACTAGGATGGGTCGAGCGAGTTGTTTGCCTCGAGGAACGCAGTCAGCTGTTTGTTGATGGTCTTCTCGATGACTTTAGCCGGGAAGGGAAGAGGAGAGATGGGGCGGAAGTTCTTGAGGTCTTTGGGGTCTGCTGTAGGTTTCTTTAGGAGGGCGTTGATTTCTGCATGCTTCCAGAGATGGGGTGCGATGATGGTGTCGGCTTTGTTGAAGATATGGTGGGGGCATGGGTCAGAGGGGGAGCCGGATTGGATGGAGTTCATGACGTTGGTGGTGTCTTCGGTGCTGGTGGGGATCCAGGCGCTGAGGGTGTTGGTGGGGGTTGTTGGTTCGGTGACTGGAGGTGGAGTCTGGGGTCCGAAGCTGTTGTGTATATCTACGATCTTCCAGTGGAAGAACGTTGCGAGGGAGTTGCAGAGGTCTTGCGACGGTGTGATGTTGTTGTTGCTGGCGCTGGGGTTGGAAAGCTCTTTGACTATGTTGAAGAGTTCCTTGCTGTTGTGGGTGTTGTTGTCCAGCCGCTCTTTGAACGATGTCTTTTTGGTGGTGCGGATCAGCTGGTGGTGTTCGCGAGTGGCGTTCTTGAGGGCTGTCATGTTTTCTGTTGTCCGTTCTTGGCGCCAGGTTTTTTCGAGGTTGCAGCAGGATTTCTTTGAGGCTTTGAGTGCATCTGTGAACAACAGGGATTTCCTGTTTCCGGTATTGCCTGGGTGGTTCTTCAGTGGAGCGAAGTCGTTGGCGCATTTGGTAATCCACTGTCAGAGGTAGTGGGCAGCGAAGTTGATGTCGGCGGTGTCGGTTGGCGGGTTCTGTTTCAGTGATGCGAGGAGCTGGTCTGTGGTGATTTTGCTCCAGCATCTGCTGGGGATTTGTTGCGTGCAGTGGTGGGATGTAGTCTTTTTGAAGGTGAAGTGGATGCATCTGTGGTCGGTCCAGTGTAGTCCGGTGGAGTGGCTGAAGGACACGTGGTTGCTGGCGGAGAAGATGGGGTCAAGCATGTGGCTAGCGAGGTGGGTGGGGATGTTCACCAGTTGTTTGAGTCCGAGGTTGGCAAGGTTGTCGAGCAGGGTGGTGGTGTTGTTGTCGTCTTTTTTCTCCAGGTGGAAGTTCAGGTCCCCTAAGAGGATGTATTCTGGTGAGGCTAGGGCGTGCGGAGTGACGAAGTCGGCGATGGTTTCGCTGAATTGTGTGCGTGGGCCCGGGGGTCTGTAGATGAGCGTTTCTCTGAGGGTGGTCTTGAGGTCGGTGTGAATCTGGAAGTGTAGGTGTTCGGCGGCAGGGAGTGTGTCTTCGGCGTTGGTCGTGATGCTGATGGTGTTTTTGTAGATGATGGCGATTCCTCCTCTGGTTTCCTTGATGCGGTCCTTCCGGGTGATCTTGTAGCTGTCCGGGATGGCTATGGCGATGTCAGGGCCGAGGAAGCGTTCATCCAGGTTTCCGTGAGGAAGGCGATGTCTGGTGCTGTTGTGTCGAGGAGGTCCCAGAGTTCGATGGCGTGCTTGTGGATGGAGCGGGTGTTGAGGAGGATGCACTTGAGGTGGTTGTTGATGATGTTAGGTCCGGGCGGTGGTCTGCAGGTTCGGAGGCAGGTGAATTTGCAGGCTTGACAGGTGAAGGTTCCATGTGTTCGCTTCGGGGTGGCTTGGTAGCAGGCGGGTGGTCGTCCGATGTTGAGTGCATTGAGGGCGGCGGTGTCGTATCTCAGTCGAGGCCCTTTGCTCCGTCCGGGGCCAGGGGTTCTGGCCTTGGACGCGGTCCAGGCGCGGACAGGGGCAGACGGGCTTGCTTTAGGCGCGCCTTTGGTGCGCCAGCGGCGCGCCCGCTGCACGGCCCCCATATGAGGGGCTGTGGGAGGGAGGAGCAGCTGAGAGGCGGGAGCGGGGTGGCAAATGGGAACAGTGGGGGGCGGGGCCGCAGGGGCACAGCAGCGGGAAAATAGCACAGAGGGAGGTGGGGGGGAGAAAGGACACAGAAGCAAAAAACGGGGAAGGGGGCTCAAGGGCACAGAAAGCAAAAAACGGGGAAGGGGGCTCAAGGGCACAGAAAGCAAAAACGAAGGGAAGGGGGCACAGGACACAGAAGCAAAAAACAAGGGAAGTGGGGGCTCAAGGGCACAGAAAGCAAAAACGAAGGGAGGGGGCACAGAAGCAAAAGGAGGGAACGGGGCTCAAGGACACAACACAGCAGTACAGGGGAAAAAGCGAGATGCAGTTGGCAAGGGCTCACGCAGCAACAGGCAGCGGGAGCAGGCTACAGCGTCACTGGAGGTCCGTGTGGCGGCTGGGGGGGCAACCTACCTGTGGACAGGTCAAGGGTCTGCATGTCTGGGCACAACATCGTCCTGTAATCATGACACTGGGTACTATCATGTCTATTGCAGATCAACAGGTTGCACACCTTCATCGTTCACCGCGGCACCGCTTCGAAGGGCAGCTAGCATAGAGACCCAGTCCTGCGCTATAGGGTATTTACGAAGCCCTGCCGTTTCCTCCCTATGTAGCGCCGTGTTCTCCGCCTGTACCCATGTTACAAGTGAACTTTTCCAGTCAACCATCTCTGGTGGCTCCACATGTTTCCATTTTTTGGTTATTAGTCGTTTTGCCGTGATTAAACCCAGACCCCGGAATCTCAAGGTGATTTTATTGTGTTTTGATCTGGCATAGAGTCCTAAAAGGCCAATCTCCCAAGACAGCGGTAAGGGCGTGCCTGTGCATAAGGCCAGCGTAGTAACTACCCCCGCCAATATTGCTGCCGGGATGGGCAGGCCCAAAGCATGTGTAGTAAATCCACCTCTGGTTGTTAACTGCGTGGGCATGCAGAGGTGTCAATGTGGAAATATCTATTTATCTTATCAGGCGAGAGATACGCCCTCTGGAAGATAAACGTCTGTATACGTTTGAATCTGGAGTTTCTTGGTATGTGTCTGGAGCTTGCTAACACAGCATCCCATTCCTTATCAGTCCATGGCCGACATCTATCTGTTTCCCAACTAACACGAAGTCGCAACATGGGCTTGAGTGTGTGCATGAGGAGCGCTTCCACTAACCAGTGCACCACATGGGAGCCTTCCCCATTACATGCAGGTACTGAAGTAGCAAGTGTGTCTGTGGTGCCACCGTTAAGTCCCCCCAGACAGCTAATAGTGCTTTCAGAATGGAGGCGTGTAAAAGGAATTGACCTGCCGGCAACTCAGCGTCTTCAGCTAGTGTCGCAAACGGCAATAGCCCACCGTCGCTGTAAAGATCACCCAGCGTGGTCAAACCCGCAGCGTGCCAGATCATCAGAGCTGTTTCTGATGTACCAAGCCTGCCACGGGGTGTACCGAGCAGCGGAAATATAGGGGCATATGGGAGGGTCGCATGGGTAATATATAAGCTTCTCCTATAACATTGTATTGCCAATCCGAGATGTAGTTGTTTTGGCCTTGGAAGTTTTGCAACGGGGTGAAACAGATGGCAGATCTGAGAGTGGGTCCAGGGCCGTGCCATGGCCGCCGTGTCCTCCAGATTCTGACCAGCAAGCCATTTTGTTGCCCATTGGAGTTGGGCAGCCAAATAATACAGTTCCATATGAGGGACAGCCAGTCCTCCCCGACCAGTGTGAGCGTGCAATTTACACAGAGCCACTCGTGGCCTCCCGTTATTCCATATGAAATCCCAGAAGAGCTATTCTAACTCTCGATAGCTTGGGCGGAACATAGAGCAGGAGATTTGAAAAATAATACAGCAGCTTAGGCAACACAATCATTTTCAACAGCGCAATACGACTCATAACGTTTAGGGGAAGTGTCTTCAAGAAGCGCATCTGATCCCGTAGTGCCGAGATTACTCTCATCAGGTTACCCTCAAACAGGTCGTCGGGCATCCGATATACAAAGATCCCAAGGTATCTAAACGTGGTGGGGTACCATGTGAGAGGTGAGCCATTTAAGATCACAGCTTCCTCTGCTGTGGCAGCGCTGAAGGGATACATCTCTGACTTGGTCCAGTTAACCCGGAGTCCAGACATTTCCTCAAAAGCTCTCAGTATATCTGCAATGGACGTCGGTATCGCAGTAATATTCCGAAGATATAATAATAGGTCATCCGCGCACAGGGAAATAGTATGTAGCCCATCCCCTAACGGAATGCCTCATGCCTCCCCATCTCCTCGGAGCATCATCACCAGTGGTTCCATTGCTAGGGAGAATAGCAACGGAAACAAGGGACAGCCCTGGCGTGTCCCACGTCTCACCCTGATTGGGTCCGAGATCAACCTACAGGTGCGGACTCGGTCAGTGGGGCGCTGATACAATAGGTGAACCATATTTAAAAATCTCCCAGTTCAAATGTGCCTAAGACTGCTGCTAGATAAGGCCATTCCAGAGAGTCACAGGCTTTCTCCAGGTCAAGAACTAAGCAACCCGACCTAGGCCAACTATGCGTTGCATAATGCTGTATTCTAAAAAATCTACGAATATTAAGAGAAATGCACCGGGCTGGAACAAACCCGTTTTGGTCAGAGTGTACCAATGTTTTCACTACGGGAGATAGACGCCTTGCCAGTAGTGATGCAAAAACTTTGTAGTCAGTGTTGAGGAGTGCTAATGGGCGATAAGAGCCCAATCTTCCAATTTAACCTTTTAATGGCAGACAGCAGCACACACAGAGGTCAGGGGTACTTACCCGAAATGCGTTTGGCGAAACATGAACAATATTGCAAGCTAAGAGGATGGTGTTTTAATCTGCAGTCTGCCCAATAAAAGGATAAACCGACGTCGTGTGTGGCTCCTTCACTTTTGAGCACCTTCATATGGAATATATATGGCCTGCTCCGGCCAGGAAGGCGTCCCACTGCAAACATGCAGGTCCGCGCCTAGAAACTTGAAAGGTGCGTGTGGAACGGAGTGTCCGTTTGGGGTGAGGCGAAAAATAATGCAGAGCTTAACATCACCTACAAAAGCTGCTTAATTAACTTTTCTAACAATTTAATTTTGGGAAGTATAAGCGGCATTCACTATGTTTGTGAAAAGGCTGAACTGCACGAACCACAATGCTTAGCGCGCATACGCCCATTGGGGCGTGACTTTAAAAATCAAACTCGAGTGCGACAACAGTTGTTGCCATTCTTCCATGCTGCCAGTGTTTGGCGAAACATGGACATTATTGCAAGCTAAGAGGATGATGTTTTAATCTGCAGAATGCCCAATAATGGTGTCAGTCAGGCCCCTGTAATGTAACGAAGGCTGTTTTTAAAATTCCAACTTTGGCATCAAATTAGTGCACAGAGACAGACACTACAGGGTTGGTTGCTTATCTAGAAAGCCACTTTTGGGTAGTTTGGGTGACGAGGATTTGGATGTTGATGAATGTTTGTGGCAGCGGTGTTAGACGCTGTCCATGATGCTGCTTGTGCTGACCCAGGAGTGGTGCAAGCTCACAAGGACTTCACAGATGGTCTCCCCTGGGACTGGTGCTGAGATGTTTGGGTGTGCTCAAGTGGCGGCAGAGCTAACTGTGGCTCGGGGCATGGTTATGAGACCCGATACTTTTGTGCTGCTTGGTAAGCCGAGACCGTGCTTGTTGAATATTCATCCAATGCGAGTGGTGAGATCCGCATTGCTGGTCTGCCTGAAGTTATGATGCTGCCGACAGTAGCGTGTCTGCTAAAAGCGATGGAATGACTGGTGGATCTATAAAGCCAAATAAGAGAAAGTTATCTTCCGACACCGCAGTCTTCGTGACTGAGACCAGTAACACTGAAGACTCTGAGACTCACAGCTGTAATTTCTCCTTTCAGAGCGTTATTGCTGCAGATGGAGTGAAACCATGAATTAAGCACATTACTAAGGTACGAACAAAGATTAATGTTTTTCATTTGTATTAACTGTTCCTCTTTTGCAGCATTTGGAAATGCATTTTCAAGTTGTGATGCTTTTTGTTTAGTTTTTTCTTGTAGGCTGATACCTTTGGTTTAAAGGGAAAGATGTTGTAGTGTGTGACCTTAATGCTGATGTTTGCATTTCATTACCATCATTTGCTTATCCTGGAGAATCTCCAGGGTGTAGGAAGTTTGCTGTTCCAGAGTTCTTTCTTCAGCTTCTGGGAAGTTGTCGCTCTGTGGCGATCTGTGGTCCTGTTTCTCTGCTCTTCTTGGAGCAGCTCCTATCAGAGCTTCATCCCCCCGCCAACGATAATATGATGCCAGGCATCACCCAACACAAAACACAGCCTATGAAGGGCTACGTCTATCTGCTTGGCGCAGTTAGAGCGAAGATAGACCTAATAAAATCCTACAAAAAATCTATTTTTTTGGCCAAATCCTCCCATTACTCCCAGAAAGTTATCAATTCTGCATCCAAAACAAAATAAATTTTTTCCATCGTAGCTGAACTTTCCCTACCTGATCGAGTTACACCTCAGCCTCTACCCTCACAAGTTTTGTGCGACTCCCTTAATTCTTTTTTTATCGACAAAATCTCCACAATTAAAAACAACATCCCTCCTACCACCTTGTCTCAGGTTAGCGCCCTCCCCTCCCCGAATCCTCACTCCCTGCACGTTTTTCCCCCTATCTCCTTGGATACTTTTTTTTCTTTACTCCAGGCTGTTGGCTCTGGTTCCCCTAATGACTGTTGCCCTCCTTCAATCCTAAGAGATGCCTTTATGGCCTGTCCCGGCCCTCCTCTTGACCTTCTAAATTGATCACTCTCTACAGGCTCTGTCCCCAATGCTTTCAAAAGCGCTGTGGTGGTACTTATTTTAAAAAAATCTGGTTCTGACCCTGCGATCTTGGGTAACTATCGACCTATCTCCCTCCTCCCCTATTTGGGGAAGGTCTTGGAGACCTACGTCACCCGCTGCCTGAGCACTTTCATCGAGGAAACACATTTTCTCGATGATCAACAGGCAGGTTTTAGACCAGCCTATTCCACGGAGGCAGTGGTGGTGGCGGTTATGGACACGCTGAGACAGGGGGCTGATAAGAACCTGGCCCAGGCCCTAGTGCTACTTGATCTCTCGGCCGCTTTTGACACGGTCAACCATGAAATTTTGGTCGACCGTGTCAGAAATGCTGGCATCTCGGGCCGGGCCCTGTCCTGGATTGTGTCCTTTCTCCAATTCCGCTCCCAATCGGTTCACCTGTCTTCCTTCTCTGCTCCCCGAATTTCACTTTCCTGTGGTGTTCCCCAGGGCTCTGCTTTGTCCCCACTTTTGTTTAATCTTTATATGCAGCCCCTCCTTGTCTCTCTCCGTCACTCCTCTGTCACCACCTTCAACTATGCAGATGATCTGCAACTTATTTTTCCCATCGACCCCTCCCCTCTTTCCTGCTCTAATTTTCAAACCACAATGCTTACCATCTATGAGTGGATGAACTTCAGCCAGCTGAAGCTCAATCCTAGCAAGACAGAGCTGGTTTTGATTGGCGGGCTCCCACATCCCTGGACTCCCAACTTCTGGCCCCCTGCCCTTGGTCCCCCTCCCTGCCCAGTCAACTCTGTGAAGAGCCTAGGTGTTACTATCTCTAGTGACCTTTCGATGCGGCCCCACATCAACGCTGTTACCTCGGCCTGCTTTTATCATCTTCGCAGAATCGGGAAATCCGAAGGTTCCTATCACCAGAGGCTCTCACCCTTGTCATCATGGCGCTGGTCACCTCACGTTTAGACTATGCCAACTGTCTATACATGAGGATTCCTGCATACCATCTCCAACGCCTCCAACTGGTGCAAAACCAGGCAGCCAGATTAATCTTTCATTAGCCCAAACACCAACACGTCACCCCAATGCTAAAACTCTACACTGGCTCCCGGTTGCGCAACGTTGTATCTTTAAATTAGGATGTACCATTTTCAAATCTCTCTTTGCCTCTGCTCCTGTCTTTATTTCTCTCTGCTTGCACCCCTATGTTCCCTCTCGACACCTCAGATCCTCTGCTCACAATCTTCTGATTACTCCTAGGTTCAATCGCAAGAAGCACAGTGGTGCCTGTTTCTCTTTTCTTTCTCCGTCCACTTGGAACTCCTTTCCTCTCTTAATCCGTCTCACTCCTGACTATTCTACTTTCCGTAAATTCTTGAAAACATATCTGTTCCGACTTGCTCATGGCTAGCTGCACTCACTCCCCTGTGTCCTTCCACTGGTCTCCGAGCGCCAAGAAACCAATTGGTGTATGTGCGCGGTACTAAATTCCTTTAACATAACATAACATAACACATAACGTTCTCCGGACCCATCAGGCTGTGAATGTAACCTAAGGGCTTAAGATGAAATGAAGAGCTTATCTCCTTCCTGAGTGGCTCCAGACTGCTGTGTGCAGACCCGATAGCTGGCAGCACCCTGGAGTATGTGTGTATAAATCAGATTATGTTGGAAGTAACCTGCAATACAGTGGCAGGCAGCACCCTTCCAACAAGTAAGATTTCTCATAGTATTTTATTTCCTGGCACATTAATGGATATTGTCTTTTAACCGGCAGAAGAACAACACTGACCATACATTTCCTGGCACTGTCTTTAAAATGACGTACACATTAGGAATGGCATTTCATTCTGCTGGAATAATAACACAAGTTATCTTGCACTCTGCTATGATGTTGCACAGATCTTTGGCTGCAATACTTCCATGTTTCATTCAAACATGATTTCTACAGGGCACATACATGATTTGCTGCTGTAGAGAAATACTGCTCCTGTGTACGGTGGCAGAGTCGGAAATATTGAAAAACTTCATGATTTCTCTTTCAGCACTTCAAAGTAAAACCTTTCAATTTTTGACTCAATCATTTGGCAGAAACATAACTTAGTACCATTAAAATAGTTGTGATGGGGAACATTCATGTGGGGTTAGGACTGGCTCGACCAGGGTGCTTGCTGACTTGGAGGAGTATGGAGTTGACCACCTTGCCTGGGCCGGTGTGGAACCAAGCCAGCGATGCTTTGCTGCAGGCTCATTTGCCCTGATAGCTGGTCAACAGTTTGAGGAGGAGGAGGTGAAGAGCTGGCTAAGTGTGCCATGAGGCTGGGATTTCAGTACATCCCTGAGAAGTGAGCTTTGAGTCCTGTAGTGTTCCTCTTATACCACGTGCAATTCACCCTCTCCAAAGCCTCAAGAATTCCTGGGTGTGAAGGGCGACTGATTCTGATTGGGTGCTTGATAGTTTTCCAGAAACTCATGTTCTTGATTGTTCATGTTTGTCAGTAGTGAATTAAATACGCCCTGGGGTTTTATCTCTTTAGTGACACAAGCTGCAATAAAAGTTTCTTTGTCATTGCAAAAAAATATGAACGGCCGACGAGCCTCTGTCTGTCAAAGAATGGAAGGGCTGGGAAACTGTCAGTCATCTCACTGCTAAGCAGAGCAGTGTCATGCTTCGTCCTCTGTCAGGCCTTTGATTTTGACCACTGGGACTTTAGAGCCCATCCTTTTAATGAGAAAAACAAAACTACAAGTCCCATAAGCAATAGTGGTGGAAGGTGTCACGCATGACCTGGGACAACATCCGATTCAGCACATCCAGTTCCATTTTTTAAGTATTTGACACAATATTGAATTTATAACCTTTGTTTTTTATGGTCATGAGTCACCAGAATACTAAAAACGTGTCTTTTATTTTCAAGGTCAAATAAGTAATGGTCACCAGCTTGGAAGCTCTGTTAATTCTTCAGTATTTGTCATTGATCTCCACGTGTGGCTGGATTGGGTCTGCCCCCTGCATCGTTCGCGATAACTCGCACAGGTAAGGAGCTTGTAGCAGCAACATGATAACCCCATACTCGTCTGTAAGAAGTGCACTCCTAGGCAGGTATCCGATCATTTTTGTGAAACAAGGAAGGGGCCAATATCTGCTATGTACATTTGTTAAAATATAACAGTCAAATCACAGTATACTGTTCCGGAGGTTCAGTCCCAGAGTCATTATCTGTAACTGAACGCAGTCACCCTAGGAAGCATGTGCTTTTAAGACAAGTTGCGTTCACTCACCTGAAGGTGACATGCTTCCTCATTGGGCTATACTCCTCACCAGGCCGGCGCTACAATGCCTGGTGGGCACCACAAAGGACATTTTGTTGGAGATCTTTTATTAAGTACTCTGGATGAGCATAGTAGGACAGAGGATGTTGTGTCATAGGATGTGAGATTGGTGAAAGTCTGAATATAAGATCAACTATTGACCATTTGCTACAATATAGTTAATGTGATCTTCCTGGTCCATGTTGGGATTAAAAACAGTGGCAGAGAAATTGAGGAACTAATGGCCCCTATCACTGTGTGAAAGTGTCGATCACCTATGGACCCGCTGGTAAGCTGGGGTCTATACTTCAGGTCAACTTTTTTCATGCCTTGTGTAGTCATGAAGCAATCTGTTGGCATTTCATCAGGACCAAATATGGGAAAATGGGTAAATGTGACCTAATCTTCTCCACAGCGTGAGGAGCTCTGTAACTCAAAGCCCTGCACCGTGCATAGGTGATAAGGTGCCTTACTACCACAGGTGAGCGATGTCTAACAGAGTGCACTAGATTCGGTAACCCTCCTAAAATTCAGGGCATTTTGACTTATCCAATAGTGAGGACGCCGCATCAGAGGGCAACTGGTTTGAAAAGCACATGCTTCCTAGAGCGCCTGCGTTCAGTTAGAGATAATGTCTGTGGGACTGAACCTCCAGAACAGTATACTGAGAGTTGATTTATATGAAGAATGTGTATACTGGACTGCCATTTTCCTCGTCATCTCTTAGGATTTGTAAAATAAAACACAACACACCGGGAGGCCAACAAATCTATCACACATTTAATGCAAAAATAGCAAAAGGCCAAGCAAACTACCAAGTGACAATTGTCTTTGCAATGGACGAGAGCATCAACCCAGTGCGAGGAGCTCTGTAACTCAAAGCCCTGCACCGTGCATAGGTGATAAGGTGCCTAGTACCATCTTACTACCACAGGTGAGTGCTGTCTAACAGAGTGCACTAGATACGGTAACATTGAAGAAATCAAACTTCATTCTCAGGGGTCTCACTAATACAAAGAAGAATCTGACATAGAAGCTCGAATATAAAAAGAACCTCTTTATTAAACTCAAATAAGTGAGACTACGTCACACAGAAGCCTCAGCAACGGAATGAGGCAGTCTGAGGAGTACAGAAAACAGAGGCCTTATATATGCTTAGGGTTACAAAACTCAGCATAAAAGTAAGGGGCAGTCCTAGCTCATACAAGCATGCAAAAATGCCTAACATGGACATGCAAGATCTGCCAAATATTAGCCAATAGGAAAACATTCAAAACAAGGCATCATGTAACCAGAACGTCCCCCTTGAGTCGTGTCTTTGCCCGATCCCATAAGTCAATCAATGACAGCACCTAGAGGTCAATCAGTAATGGCAGAACATGTCTGTATGCTTCAAAAGAAAGGTTGTGTAATAGGAAAACACAGGGAGAGAATAGTGAAGGCCAAAGATAAGATATGACATGAAAAGAATGCTAAAGGCTAACAGATAGTTGATACAGGAATTAGGTGGTCCAGACAAGGATTAGTTTAGGTCGGCTGGTGTCTGAGATGGGTTTCAAGACAAGGACGGAGGGGGTTTTCAACACGTTGCAGTCCAAAGAGCAGAGACACTTTGTGAATCATGCTGCCTGTGTAAAGGCAACACAAAATGAAGTTGAATGTAAAATGGAGTCGAAATTAAAGAACCTCAGACCCTCCTAAAATTCAGGACATATTGACTTATCCAATAGCGAGGACGCCCATCAGAGGGCAACTGGTTTGAAAAGCACATGCTTCCTAGGGTGTTCCGTTAGAGTTAATGTCTGTGGGACTCAACCTCCAGAACAGTATACCGTGAGTTGATTTATATGAAGAATGTGTATACTGGACTGTCATTTTCCTCGTCATCTCTTGTGCTATGTAAAATAATACACAACACACCGGGAGGCCAACAAATCTATCATACATTTGATTGTAAAATAGCAAAAGGCCAAGCAAACTAACAAGTGACAATTGTCTTTGCAATGGACGAGAGCATCCACCCTAAAGCAAGTTGGAGTATATAATGCTAATGCTACACAATGTATTTTTATACACTTTTCTCCTAATACAAGTCAATGAAACATGAACACGTGATAGAAACAGTTACTGAAACAACAGTAATGAGTTGGAGGCAGGATCTTCTCTCGAGAGGAATGTGAGGAGTCCGTGAGGTGCAGATCAAAGATACACAGACAAGCTGCAGAATTCACTGTTTCTGGAAATAACACTTCTGTTTGTCAATATTCAATTTACTACAAGATGCAGGAAAGTGTGCAGATGAATATCACTAAATAAAAGGGTTCTGGCCCCTAATAGAATCATGTAACTTTGCAGGCATATTAAGGCGAACAGTCACATCAAATAATATAAGAATATTGTAATTTGGTAATGTAATATATCCATGCACGTTGTGACAGTGATGTGTATGATGTGTAAACAATTATCGGTATTAAAGAAACCAGTATATCCAGGTATGCTTTCTCAATTCCTTCTTCCTAGAGGCTACCACTGCTGCAAGCCAGCCGTATTCAGCAGTGCCTCCTGTGACCTATAATCCTGCATGTAATCAATACCAAAGGTTGTCAATGCTTCTAGCCAACTCCGGTCACTGGTGCCACTCGCACCCCTCCACCCTTGGGCCTGTTATTCTTCTAGCCAGCTCCAGTCAGTAGTGGCCCCTTGGACCTGTATGTAAGCCTACTAGCCAGCTCCTGTTAGTACTGGCCCCTGGGACCTGTTATCATTCTAGCCAACTTGAGTCATTAGTAGCACCTTGGGACTAGTGATCATACTAACCAGCTTCAGTCAGTATTGGCCCCCTGAGACCTATTATCCTGCTAAGTAACTCCAGTCAGTAGTGACCCCTGTACCTTAAATCCTGCAAATATTCAAAACCAGAGGTCAACTCTACTGCCAACCAGTTCCAGTCAATATTGACATGTATTGTTACCCTGCTTGCAATGAATAACAGAGGCCAGCGTTGTTGCTAGCCAGCTCCAGTCACCAGTGCCCGTCACATATTATCCTCAATAGGATCAATGCCCAAGGCCTGTGCAGCTGCTAACCTCCTCTAGTCAGTAGTGACCTCCCAGACCTGTTATTCTGCATATAATCAGCAAGGCTTCGGCCCTAATAACACTCACCTCCACAACCTATATGGTATATTAGCAATGTAATTTATTTACATCATACGGTAGGTACCGCACTTATTTCACACGATCCCAAAAACAAAGAAAATCTAAATTTGCCTAACCGTTCAGCACACCACCTTGTCAAAAATGACCAAATTACACCAAGCACTGTAGCCTGCCACATCACATGGCACACTCAGCCACAACATGACAAGATACCACGGCAGGGATTTGGGGCCATTAATCCTCTGTTCGGGGCATGTGTGCTGTAGATGCACATGCTTTACATACTCCTGCCCATCTTGTGTAGGGTCCGGATGTTTGCAAGTTGTTTTTCTTTGAAGAAGTCTTTCCAGTCACGAGGTAAGGTGACTCCACCTTTCGGTGATAGTGCGCATGGGCATCGACTCCATTGTTAGATTGTTTTTTACCCCAAACGGGTTCGGATGCATATTGCTGCGCTCTGAAACCGCTCTTTGGGTTCCCCGCAGTCCACTCTACCCTCAACGGTATTCTTTCAGTACCCGTTTCCCTATTCTCTGCGTTTCAAATAGATCGACAAACTCTCCATTTTCGATAGAAAACCTCGTGGGCAACCGTCGGGCCTTGCTGCTTTGGGCCAGCCATCTGCAAATGGAATGGACTCCATTCTATTTCTGTCCTGGGTGCCACGCCAAGTACCCTCGCACCGACGTACATCAAGTTTGTAACTTGTGCCTCTCTCCGGAGCAAAAGGAGGAAGCCTGCATAGCTTGTAAGTCGTTTTGGTCCAAGACGACTCTACCCGATCATCAGGCTCGATGACGAGAGAGGCAGCATCAAAGCATTCAACACACTCTGGATATCTTCGGGGAAGAATCTGAACAAGACGAGATAGAAGCGTCTGCCATAGAAGAAGAGGCCCATCTCTATGCCAGAGCGCAATCGTTGGGGCAATCTGGGGCAGCCATGTGATTGCAATTCTACGTCATGCCAGTTCCGTAGGCGACTGACCAAATGTATAGGTTATCTTGCGCCCTTCTGGCATCTAAATAGGCCTAATAAACAGTATTTGGGTGTCAGCTCAATACTTAATTATGTGGCATGAACCATTTCTTCAACAGCTAGTTGCCAGAAGGAGTGTATTTCATCGCAGGACCATGGTTAATGTAAGAAATCAGGCCCCACAGTGTTGCAGCGCAAGCATATATCTGGGCAAGACCCGACCATTCGATGAAGGTGTTGTGGCGTTAAGTAGGTTCTTTGCAGAAAATTATAATGTATCAGTCGAAAATGGGCAATACTAGAAACCATGCGTATTAGTTCACAGGCCCGCTGCCAGTCTTGATCTTCCATTGGAATGTAAGGCCCGTGTGTAGTGCCTACTGTATCTGATCGCATTGTTCTGTAAAGATGCATACTTAGGTGTCTACACGCTCCATATGTTAGCAGTATCTCAAGGGTTTGAGTTTGCGGCGGAGCTGTCGGATAGCATGGCCAAGTGTGCCTGTTTGTGTTTGCCAAGCCCTCATGCTGTAAAAATTGCCCCTGGCTTAGACCAAACTCTTTGCGGGCATGTTTAAAGGGGATAAGTCTCATCTGGGTATAATTCACCCTATTGCTTGCAGCCCCCTCCCTCCATGCCTGGAAGGACATACTGAGTGCTATCTGCCTGATTGGTTTTAATATCCAGATTGGGAGCTCCCTATGGAATGGTGCGCGCTTAAGTACTCTCACTACAAACCTTTGCCATACTCTGGTCGTCTGTCGCACAATATATGGAGTATCTCTCAGTGTACCTGATTCCTCCATTAACAGCTCTGGAAGACAACCAGCATCCACCATTCCTGGTGAGAGCCGCATTTCCCAACTAGGGACTGTGTTGAGCGATCGAGCTGCATGTTGCAATTGAACGGCATAATATTAGGGGTCCAAATGTGGGACCTCCAACCCCCCGCTGCATACGTCCTGGTCAGTGTGGCCAAAGCCACTCTGCTATGTGTAATGGCCGTGTTGAAAGATTTAACAAGACCATGAAGGGCATGATCGGTGGACTTCCTGAAAAACTCAAAGGAAGATGGGATGTCTTACTTCCATGCCTGCTTTTTGCCTATTGGGAAGGGCCACAGAAAGGGCCACAGAAAGGAGTGGGGTCCTCCTTATTTTAGCTTCTGTTTGGGATTTCCTGTCGGGACCACTGTGCCTTGTGAAGGAGGGATTGGAGAAACCTCTTGTTGACCATAGCAAGATATAGTGGACTATGTGCTTGGCGTTTGCTCCAGTATGTATGAGTACGTGGAAAAAGCAAGCAAAAACATTGAGGAAAGCCTAGCTCCAGAAGCTCTGGTGATGCCAAAAGGGTGCTATGGTTGAGTTCCAGCCTGGGCAGATGGTGTGGGGTTTGGGGCCTTTGGCTCCTAGGGCTCTGCACGGTAAGTGGAGTGGACCCTACCCTGTCCTAGAAAGAAAAGGGGCGGTCACCTACCTGGTAGACCCTGGCTCTGACAGGAGTCATAAGAGGGTCGTCCACGTCACCCGCCTTACATCCTACTATGACATGGCAGATGTGACCATGCTCAAGGTTATAGATGAGGATCAGGAAGCAAAGAGCGAACCTGTCCCTGACCTGTCCAACAATCCAAAAGATGGGTCAGTGGAAGGTGTGGTCTTGTCAGACACCCTACCTGCCCATCAGGAGGCTGATTGCAGGCAAGTCCTAAATCACTTTGCTGAGCTCTTCTTTTTGACCTCTCCAGACTGGCTGGTGTATCCATGATGTAGACGCCGAAGAAAGACTACCTGTCGAGAATAAAATATACAGGCCGACTGAACATGTGAAAGAGAGCATCAAAGCTGAAGTATGCATGATGCTGGAATTGGGAGTTCCAAATGCTTCTGAGAGCCCCTGGACCTGCCCAGTTGTCTTAATCCCCAAGCCTCATAGCCAGGATGGTAAGAAAGAAATGAGGTTTTGTGTGGACTATTGGGGCGTGAATGCTGTGACCAAAAGCGATGCATACCAAACTCCATGGGCAGATGAACTTATTGACAGGTTGGGAGCAGCCAAGTATCTGAGTATGTTTGATCTCACATCAGATTACTGGCTGATAGGTCTGACTCCAGGAGCAAAAGAAATATCTGCATTTTCAATCTCAAATGGGTATTATCAGTTCACTGTAATTTCCTTTGGTTTGAAAAATGCATCTGCCACTTTTCAAAGGTTGGTGAACTAAGCATTGCTGGATTGGAATCCTTGAGTGCAGCATTTCTACACAATATTGCTGTCTTTAGCTCCACCTGGCAGGATCACCTGATCCACCTTAGGAAAGTACTGGGGGCTCTGAGAAGTGCAGGCCTCATTATCAAGGCATGCAAGTGCCAGACAGGACTGGGAAAGGTTGCATACTTGGGTCACCTTGTGAGTGGAGGCCAGGTTCAACCCTTACAACCCAAGATCTAGACCATTCTGGACTGGGTGGCTCCAACGACCCAGACTCTAGTGAGGGCCTTCCTTGGCTTCCCTGGTACTATAGGAGGTTTGTGAGAGATTATGGCACCATTGTGGCACCCCTCACAGAACTGATTTCCAGAAGAATGCCCACAAATAGTGAACTGGACTTTGAGCTGTCTAAAGGCTTGTGACACGCTTAAGGAAGCAATGTGCTCTGCAGCTGTTCTGAAAGCTGCGGATTATGTCAAGCAATTCATTGTACAGACTGATGCCTCGGAACATGGTATAGGAGCAGTGCTATCCCATCAGTAAGAGGCTAATCCCCAGGGAGGGGGGGCGTGGCCTGGCGATCTGCAAGGTGGCCGCACTATAGTGTTTCTCTGCCGGCCGCCGATAAATATCCTTCACTTATCCTGCCTTCACCACGCCATCCATGGCTTTTGCCGCTGGAGCTGTGTAGCTGATGTAGCGACTGATCGGCTGAGGTGGTTTTCGATCGCCGCGAATGCCCGGAGGAGCGTTAGGCCGTGAGAGGGGCGAGCTGTCTGCACAGGTGTAATGGCGGCATGACTCTCCTGGCTCAGTGCGCTGTGGTCCCTTACTGCCTGTGGCAGCGATCTGGGAAGGCGGAGATTCATTTGGGACATAACGGAGTATCTGCAGACTGCAGCTGTGCCGTGACCACAGATAAGTGACCTGTCGGGGGGCTGCGGACACTAGTTTGTGCCTTACCGGGGTTCGGCCGGTCGTGCTGGGCTCTGGAGACACGCTTGCGGCTGGCGTGAGCTGCCGGACTAGGCCGCGCCTAGGCCTCGTGAGGGGCGGTGGTGTCAGAGCGGCCGTTCGTTGCTGAGGCGCTCAGAAGATTAGCCCCCCGCCCACATCTACATCTCTCCCCGGTGGTATATACAAGTAACGCTGCACGCGCTCACCTTTGCCCAGTTGGTGCCCTCGGAGACCGAATTCGGTGCAGTGGGAGGTGGCGCCTTCATGATCCGGATCTCTTGGGGGATGCGGAGTGGCTAGCGGTGCTGGGACTTGCACGCGGATATGGTGAGACTGCGCTGGCCCCCTGGGAGCGGGTCCCCTCTTGCGGTATTCCTCACGGTTTTGAATAACGGACGTTGCTTCAGACAGCTGGATTGTTGTTGTGGCTTTGCACTGCGGGCGAGCGCACCGTACTGGGCTGCGAGGCACCTTTGACTGTTGGATTCCTTACACCCTTCTGACCTGTTTGTATGGTGCGCAGTGTTCAAGTGTCTCACTCACGTTCTGCTGCTGAACATTCCCTGCTGTTATGGACTGATTGTGGAGCAGTTAGTGGTTGGGACCAACTGGGTTGCATCACTACTCCCTCTGACCGGCCTCTAGGAGTGAATCGTTTAAATACAATGAGGGGCAGTACTTGTGGTCTGCATATTTCCGACTGTTGAAGGGTGAGGCCATAATGGGAAAACCAGAGAAGAATCAACCACGCCTCACCTGTGAGTTGCGTAAGGGGGCAAACCTACTCAAAACGCGGCCTCTGACTCAGAGCTGGAATCGGCCTCCCAGGGACCCTCGACACTGGAAAAATCGCTAGCTGCCATTCAGGCCAGTCTTCAATCTAATGATGGTAAGACCGAGGCCATCAATGGGAAAATGGATCACTTTTCGGCCAAACTCAACAAACATGCGGAATGCATTGATGAAGCGGAATAGAGAATATCAGACGCAGAGGATGGGCTCGCAACAGGTAGCGGCGAAGACTACAGATATCACGAAAATTCTCGCTGTCATACAAGTGAAGAATGAGGACATTGATGCGAGATCGAGGCGCAATAATATTCGAGTTTTGGGTCTTCTGGAATCAACAAATGTGGGCTGCCTTGAAGATTACGTGGAGACAATGCTGCGGGAGATATGCGGCGCGGATGACTTGTCGCCTATGTTTGCGGTGGAGCAGACTCATCGCTCCTTGGCGGCGCGCCCTCCTCCAGGTGCTACACCGTGCCCCATAATCGCTCGATTACTCAATTTTATAGACCGGGACACTGTCTTACGGATCACTCGCCAGAAGGGAACAATCACGTACCAAAACAATACCCTCTCGTTCTATCCAGATTTTACGGCACAGGTGCAGGCGGCCCGGAAGGAGTTTCAGAATGTCAAGAAGGTGCTACTCAAAGAACAGATACCATATGCCATGCTTTACCCAGCGAGGCTACGCATTGGGGAAGCAGGCAATGGAACATGGCGATGGAACATGCAAGATTCCTACAGAAGCGCCGCAAAGGGCCAACTCCCACGTCTGACGTTGATGAGTGAACTATGAGAAGTGCATGGGCCCTGTGTTGTTGTGTACTACAAATCGGTAGCTCCACTGCCTTGGTGGGGCAACATTTCCATTGTGCACACTGTTAACTGTTTCTTTCCTTTATTCAGATGGTCTATGTCCTCGTGCATAAGTTGGCAGGCATAACTGTTTTATGGACCTATGATGGTGGGTTTTGGGTGGTTGATCATAATTCGATTGCCTGCTGCAGGAGGGTGCAACTACTCAAATGTCAGCTCCTTACTATGCTACTCTTACTTTCCTGAGGATGGCTGCGTGGTGGGCTGCTTTACCTCCTGTTCGACATTAAATGTTATGTTATGTTAAAAATACTTATAAAGTGCGCTCACACCACAAGGTTTCATGGCGCTGCGGACAAGGGAGTCCTGCTACTAAGTGATTCATTCATAAGCCTGGCGAAATAGCCAAGTCTTTAATAGTTTCCAAAATTGAGGATATGATATCATCTATCTAGTGTCCTGAGGGAGAGAATTCCAAAATTTAGGAGCCAGGACCGCAAATCTTAGTCCCCCCCAATTTCTAGCATTTAAAGGATGGAGTAGTTAGGGGATTTAAATGGGAAGACCTAAGATCCCGAGTGTGGATATATCTCTGGACCCGAGTAGTTACAGACACTGGGCAGTTGGCATGGAGCGCTTTAAAGAGAAGGCATCCCAACTTGAATGCACTGCGTGCGACTACCAGAAGCCAATGTAACTTTTTCATAAGAGGGGTTACATACTGCATTCTTGGCTGGCGATAGATTAATCTAGCAGCCTGGTTTTGCACTAGTTGCAGTCTGTTAGATTGATATGCCGGAATGCCAAAGTAAAGAGTTAGTGTAGTCAATGTGAGAGATGGCTAAGGCTAAAACAACTTGGGTAAGAGCTTCAGTAGTGAGAAATCTGCTGTTCTCCAGTAATGGGGAATCTTTCATAGATTCACATGCTTGAATCATTCTCCGTAGTTGAAGTGGGGTTCCCACGGTACATAGAATAGCAATATAGCAATAGCATAGCGAAAGCATAGCTAAAAGAGCAATAGGAAGTATTGTAACATGGACGTTAATAGGAAAAAACTTGTCACTTTAATAACTTATCCAAGTCATTAGATATGGTCCAAACTCCAGCCAATCAGGCGACAGCACTCTCTGGAACCTTCTCCTCTGAGGCTCAGGCTCTCAGATTTTCTAACGCACGTCGTGTGAAGGGAGCCTCCCTGAGCTCTGCTCAGTACCGCTACCTTTTCTCTTCAGAAACTCTTCAGAATATCTCCACTGCTTTGTCTACTACAAAGAGGTCACTCATCAGACACTGTGAGTCTTGTGGGAAATTCCGGCTTCATTCCGAAGACCCCACAAAAAGTGTATCTACTGCCTCCACCCTGAACATCAGGTGAGAGATTGTAAAATCTGCAGGACTTTTCCTCGAAAGACTTTAAGAGACAGAGAGGGACGTCTACCTCTGTGGTTACAGAAACTCAAGACCAAGGATGATCACTTATCAGATGTTGAGAGTGATTCCTCTCTCAGGACTGTCATCTCTAAGAAGAGGGCTAGTGCGGCTCAGATGGTATCTGCTAAGGTTAAGATGCTCAAGAAAGACCACACCTCTACTCATGAAGGCCAGACTTCCTCCTCAAAAAGGGCTCCTGCTCCTTCTAAGGGACTACCTATGCCCTCTACGCCTCCGAGATCTGCCTCTAAGTCTCAGGCATCTAAGTCTCTTCTTGAGACAAATTTGCCTAAAAAAATGGGTTCCTCGCCGATGAAGACTTCCGTCGCCACTGCTACAAAGATGACTTCCACCTTCTCTTCTTCTCAACCTACAATGATTATGTCATCGGCGCCCTCTCCGTCAATGTTTGTCATGGTGTCGGTGAAGCCTCGCTTGTCTGCCACCTCCCTCACGTCGAGGAAAAAGAGAACTGTCTCCGGTCGGTCGTTGATGGATGCCTCCTCGCCGACGAAACGGTCGATGGCTCTCAAGGCTCTACCTACTTCGTCGACAGATGCCTCGTCGTCGAAGGTTGCCTCGTTGTTGATGGGTGCCTCGTCGACCGTTGCTTCATCGGCAGTTGCCTCGTCAACAGTTGCCTCGTTGACAGCACAGAAGACTTTCCTTACGGAACTTCAACCATGCTCTTCATCGTCGACCGCTGAGTCGGCTGCAGCATCCTTGGTTCCACCTTCAGCTTTGATGTCTCTGGTCCCCTTGAAACACTTTTGCTGCCTTCAGGAACGACGGATGTTTCCCTACTTCAAAGTAGGAACTCTTCTTTGGATCTATTGCCAATTCAATCATCTCCAAATCTTTCTGTGGAGCTTTTTGACTATGGGGCTGATGAGGAGGATTCGGAAGAGGATGACCGGTTCCGTGCTGCTCGTACTCTTTCTGAGCTTCTCATCAAATGGCAAGATATTGATGATGACCAAGGATATGATTATTACCCTGAGCCTAATACTCAACCACCACTTGAGAATCCAACTGTGCAGATACCCATGTCTCTCATCTCTAATTTGCAACATGTGCTTGATGACTACTACTGCCTATTTCCTCCCTCGGAGTCGGCCTCATCTGTCCCACAGACTCCTCTTCCTCTGCCTTCATCGATCATCGGGCCGCCCCCTCCGAAGGCATCGATGTCTCATCACCCGGAGGACGCACACACAACTGACGACGACAGAGAAGAAGGGGAGTGGGTGATAGATCCCTCCTTACTGAGTGGGACAATTATTAAATTCAGACTCCGTCACCTACTGACAAAACTGAAGAGCCGACCTGGCACACATCCCTGTGTGCCATTCCCATGAACACTGCTAGAGGGATGTCTTACCCATATCTCAGGCAGTGAGTTAAAGTTTGCAGATTTATATATTGCAGCTCATCACCTGTGAGGGTTTACAGACGCTGTCTATGGGCACCGGGAGATTAAGTGATTTGCCCAGAATCACAGGATGTTGCACTGAAGCAGAGACTTGAACCCGAATCCCCAGTTCCAGAGTCGGCAGCTCTGGCTGCTGCACCACATCTTATCCCCCCTGTGAGGGCATATCTGTATGAAATGCCCCTGATGCCCCTGCAGTATCCTTCCTAGTCGATTCCTGGATATTGTAAGTGACCAGGGAAGTCATAGTGAGTACATAGGCTGGACACTCATCATTATGAGTTCACCCGCTCCATGATGGCTTCACTGAAATATGTGATGTTTGGCACCAAGCATCTCAACATAATAAACTTGCACTGATTCCAGTGTAGATTTTATTAAAAATTGCACACAGAGGGCCCCTTAGATGGGTCCCCTGAAACCTACCAATCCTTAGTGTGGTCATTGACTCGCCTGAGCCAGCCTGCTACCACCAGAGTGTGTTCTGAACTCAGGGGAGAGTGCCTGCGCACCCTGAGGCTGAGAACAATGCCTTTCCTGGGTGGAGGTGTTCACATCTCCCCCTGGACAGGAAGAGCCATCCGTGGAGGGGAGCTTCAGAGGTCTTGCCTCCTTTGTAATGCAACCCCAGCCTCTCCTGTTCGAAGGAGCTGGCCTCCATCCTGTCCTCACCCCCTTTTTGGTGGCCGGACAGGCCGGGAACCTTTGGTAGAATAGGAGATGTGCCCCCCTCTGCCAACTACACCCCTCGGGTGCAGGAGGCTAGGTCAAGGACACTTTTCAGTGCCCACCATCTTGAAGATGATGGGACTTATCCAGTTAGGGCTAGGACTGTGTCCTCCTCACACAGAAGGTGGGCATGTTAGAGGGCATAGACACCCCAGGCAAAGGGCCCATTAGACACTAACTGTCACTCCGTTGTAACACCCTTAAATCTAGTTTTAAGGTGGCATCCCCAGTCTCTGAACTTCAGTTCCAGACGACCTAAGAAGAGCCGGGCACTACTGATCTGCACCAGCAGAGAAGATTGCAGAGAACTACTGTACACAGGTGTACCAGGACCTTTTGTCTAAAGTAAAATCTGGATCCCCTACGGACTGCTGCCCACCACACGTCCTAAAAGAAGCCTTCACCGGCCTTCGGGTCCAGCCCGCTCTTTTCTGAATGAGTCCCTAGTCCAGGGTTGTGTCCCTAAGGCATTTAAAGAGGCAATTGTGGTTCCCCTTCTGAATAAATCAGGGGCAGACCCCAGATCCTGTTGACTTACCGCCCAATTTCTTTGCTCCCGTACCTGGCAAAGGTAGTGGAGGCTCATGTGGTGAAGTGCCTGTCCAATTTTATTTAACAATCCACCTATATCGACTCACACCAAGCTGGTTTTCGACTTGCCCACTCAATGGAGACCGTAATACTGGCAGTATTGGACTCCCTGCGAGAGAGGGCTGACAGGGGTACTCCTCAGGCCCTGGTGCTGTTGGATCTCTTGGCCGCCTTTGACAGGGCCGACCATGGGACCGTGGACCGTGTCAATGAGGCTGGCATTCAGGGCTCAGCCCTTAGTTAGATTAGCTCCTTTCTAGAGGATCTCTCCCAGTCAGTCTAGAGCGAGCGTCCACCATGAGCTGACCTCGTCTGGACTCCTCAACGTTACCTGCAGCCTCTGCAAGGAGACCCCCTCAACCCTGACGTGCTCTGGTATGCCTTTTCTGACACCAAAAGGCACCCTTGCAACCATCAGTCCTGGGCTTCGGTGAAGAGGACAAAGGGTGTTGCTATGTTCCAGAGAATCAAAACTTACCATGAAAGCTTTTGGTTTCCTTCGACCGGCCTCCTGGCCTGAGCCTGCAGACCTTTTCCAACTTGGCCGGTCTTTGATGCTGTGTTGGCATCTTGCACCCTGTGTCCCTGTGCCGCTGGTGGTGTGGTGTAGTCATGGTGCTGCCTTGGGCCATGTCCAGTGTTGGCCTCAACCCCCAGAGACTAGTTCCCCCAAGCCGCTGTTACTTACCTGTAAGCAGCCTCTGTCCGATTGCCCCGTCCCCCTTCGTTTGTATTGGGTTTCCAACCTTGAACTTGCACTTGCACCTCAGCGCCCTTGTGCCGCTGGTGGTGCACTGTTGGTTCTGAACTGAACCTTGTCCAATATTAACCTTAACTTCTGAAGAATGGTCTTGTAAGGAGATGTTCCCTGTATGTATGTTGAATGTTTTCTTCACCCCATAGTTTAACATTGCAAAGTCTGGAAATTGCACTAATTGGCCACTTTTTATATTGAACAGAATTTCTATTGCAAAACTTATTTACTCAAGATGACATTCTATGGTTCCGCAAAATAAATCTAACCAAGTGTCATTTTATAAATTGGTCTCAGATTTATTCATTGAGTGTGTGTCATTTATTGCCACTGTGGGTACAACAAATGCTTAAAACTACCCTCGGATACGTCTAACTGCTCCCCCACACTACCACAAAAGAGCATAAGTATTACCTACTTTAGCCTCTGCAAAATCTCTGGGGATCCACTGGACTCTCTGCACACTATACCTCTTTTTGGTATAGTATAGTGAGAGCCGACTCCCCACGCTCAAGTACTCACACTCAGACATAGACAGACACACACACTCTCTCTCTCACACACACATTCTCACACATACCCACCCTGCCTCACATCAGAAACATATATTTAACTTCTAAATGACACCTTCAACTAGGACCATTAGTAAAAAGGTTCATGCAGAATTCAAACATCCTACTTGTAAGGATATCTGTGCAGTAATCCGCATGACAGGAAAAAAGAAATACAAATGAATGAATAAAATGGTTTTGAGCACTCTTAAATTAAGAAATGAAAGAAAGATGAACCAGGAATAGAGAGAAACAGAAAAAGCAATAAGAAAGAAAAAAAAAGAGTAAAATAAAGATAATAAAAACAAGAGAAATAGAAAGTACGAAAGAAAGAAACAAGGCTCCCCTATATTATATTCAGTAGTGCTTGTAATACGGCGGCCAGGATATCCGTCACGTTTGTGTCTGAGTAACCCGGCCAGTCACCCGGCCAGCGAACTCTAAATTGGGCTCTTGACACTTTGCAATGTTGCTGCTGTTAACTGTGCACCATTACTTCCTCAGAAGTCACGGGCAAGAGATACCTGGTCGCTGTAACATATCTTTTATAATTACAAGGGTGTGACAACACCGCATAAACAACAAGTGCAGATTAAACCACAGGGTTCAAATAAACCCACACACACCGTAAGATTAAACCTGTACTAAACACACAAGCCTCAGTATCTGATAGAGACTTATAGCCGCAGATTCCTTAACGTTGAATTATTCCCAGGCGTGAGACTGGATCTGGAAAACTTATTGCCACAGCATCCCTGCACATCGGGGAGATGGCATCACGCGACTCCGCCCAAGCGTCTCCGTGTACGTGACGTAAGCGATGTCACATTAATCCCACCCTGGTGCGCCTACGTCAGTTTTTTCCTTTTCCGCGTGCAACGCGGATCCGGTGTCTGTTCGGCCCTTTTTCTTTCATCATTGTGATATCTTTTGGTGGAACAGTGTGTGAATGCCTTCGGGCTTTCAGACTTGCACGTCGTAGGGGGGCCTTATGTCAGCGACGGACCCTCACCTCATTTGCATGTGGTGTTAGGGGAAGATCACGGCACCACTGATTGTGAGGTGTGCCAACAGTTGAAGCCGAAGTCGCGCCGGAAGAAACTACTCTCGGCACGTCTCTCAAGATCGGCTACATCCCCTCGATCGGCCTCGGCAGACGGTTTTAGAAGCGGAGATCCTCGTCGGCGTCCTCATCCCTCCCCAATGTCGCACGAGCGTTGGTTAGGTAAGTGTCGCAGCTTGTCCCTGGGGGCTGGAGTTCGGCCTGCCAGAGGCGTGAGCTCTCCGCAGGTGATGCGTCCCCGCATGTCGTCCTCCCATCCACCATTTCCTGGTGAGGGGGCATCGAGAGTCCAGATGGAGACAATGCGGGGGCTTTGCAGGCCTCGCTGGCGTCTCCTCCTCCTTCCCCTCCTGGGACGTCGGCAGATCCCTTGCATTGCCGGGGCCCTCCGCAGCATTGCGGGCGTTGACTGGCTCGGCTCAGGTTTGGAGGATGTGGTGCTGTTGGGGTTCGGCCCTTCGGGGGTCCCTCCTTCGGACCACAGCGCCTCTGCCTCGCCTCAAACTCCTGCGGGAGTCCATATGGTGTCGCAGGAGGTCACCAGGGCTCGGGTCGCATCCCCGAGCCCTGCTCGGCCTTCTAGACAGGCGACAGCCTTGTCCACGGCTGAGCTGATGCCGCTACAGTGCCGGCGCCTGCTACCCCAGGCGGCGCCACAGGGGTCGGTAGACCCCCCTCGTCCCGCTCTGGGTCGAGGCTGGACGGGGACCCTCCGTCCCCTCCGGGCCCCTCTCGTCCCTCCATGCAGGCGGCTGCCTCGTCGGATGTCGAGTCGGAGGTTGAATCGGCCCCGGTGGCGCCGCATGGGTTGGCAGACCACCAACGTCACATTCTGGGCCGAGGCTGGCGGAGGGCTTCTTCTCACTCCCGTGGTCCCTCTCGTCCCTCCACGCAGTCGGCTGCCTCGTTGGAGGTCGAGTCGGTGCTGTTCCGGCGCTGCCCCTTGGCCACTTCGGCTCTGGTCCCCGGCGCTGTGTGACTTGGAGGAGCCCTGTCCGGCGTCTCTTTTGGCACCGGATGGTAATGACGTCCTGGCTTAGGCTACAGACTCTACGGCGCCGAACAGGCGTCTAGTCGCAGATTCGTCTTCGGACGCTCCCTCTTCTCCGGAGGTTGGGTTCCTGCTAGTGTCATCCTCACCGGAGACAGGCCGCCGCGTGGTGGCTTTTTCACCAGTGTCATCAAAAGGCGGCTCCCCGCCATTCTAGAGTCTGCGATGTTTGCCGGACGTGCAACAGGTCCCCCACTCTTTGGTTCCTGCTTCTAACTTCCAGGTCTGGCCTTTGCCCGCCCCGCTTGGCTTCGGGAACGGCCACCTTAGGTTACAGCGGTCGCCCACAGAGGAGCTGCTTTCTCCACTGCGGGGCCCTATGGAGGCGGGTGCAGCCTTTGCTCACGCAGGGTCCACGGCTGTGGGTTTTCTGCGCATGGGTGACTCAGTTGCTCATTTCCCGGCAGACCATCTTTTGGAGGTTCTCCACCAGGGCTCTGGTGGGAGGGAGCTATTGCTACCCTTTGAGGGTTCGCTCCTCTTTTCCCTGATGGGGACCTGGGAGCGTCCTGCCACATTCGATCCGGTGCCCCAACACCTCTTGCACTGGCACCTTCCAGCGCCACGTGACCCGGCATGTCTTTCCGTCCACCTCTCTGCCTCCAGTCCACTTTTGCGGACTGCTTTTTCCTCCCTGCCGCCACTGTTGTCTCCGCCGTCCCGGGAGGCGCCCCTGGATTCTCAGGGGCGCAACATATTCGCCTCGACCAGCAATGCTTTGCGGGCCCTTATCACCTTATGTGTGTGGCTAGAGCCACCTCTTCTTTGTAGGTCTCGGCTGAGTCCTTGGGATCCGCCACTTCACAGGAGACTGTTCAGGTCGACTTACGGAATCATGCTTTGGAAGACCGGGAGCTAGCAGCGTTTATTCTCAGCCCCGCTCTTGACATCTCAAAGGTGCTGGGCCGTGCTATGGCTTTCTCGGTCGCCCTCCGTCGGCATGCTTGGCTTTGGGACGGTGTGTTCCCTGATGTGTTCGGGAGCGGCTGGTTGCTCTTCCATTCGATAGCACTCTGTTATTCCATGCCCCGGCAGACTCCGCCATCCAGAGGTTCTTGGCAGGGCTCTGTCCTCCTCCTTCTTCTTCTCCTTCTCCTTCTCTTCCTCCTCCTTCTCCCCCTCAGTGACTGCTAAGTTGATCTGGTTATTGGACCTTCTTTTGGGTAGGTTGCCCTGGCTGTGAGGTATGTTTTATGGCCACTCGAGTCCTCCTTGCTGAGACTGTGGCTTTGTTGGCTGCTGGACTGCCCTTTGTTGACTGTGTCTGTTTTTGCTTGAGTTATCCACACAGAATTGGCCCTGAGATTAGGCCTTCTGTTTTTCTCTTGGGCTGCTTTACAAGCCTTCTGCGGCTTTTTTTCCCAGTGGCTCTTTCGTTTTTTCCTCTGCTGCGGACGTTTCTTCCAAAGAGGGTTCCCATGTCTTGGGACTTAATGTACCCGATGTGGGGTAGTAGTAGCTGTTATATAGCTTGCGCTCTGCTAGGGAGTTCTGGTGGCCTTCGGGTCTCTGCTCTCCACGGCATTTATGTATGTTGCTAATGCTTCTTTGGGTCGTGTGCCTGGACCCCTCCTAGTAGTGTGTCCGCGCATTTCCTCGCCTTCATGCTCCTGTCCTGGAGCCTGGGTTGGTTCTGTGTTTCTCCCTCTGTCAGGCATAGCCTGCCCGGTCTTCCTGGGTCCCGGGCTGTTCTTCCTGATTCCGGCGGCTCATTACTGCCGCCTTCGCTCTGTCTGGTCTGTTGCCTTCCGTCTATGTATCTTTTGTGAGTGTTTGATTGGTTCAGATGCTCCGTCCATCACCACCCCCTTTTGTACCACTTTGTTCGCCATAAGTTGGCAGGGTATGCTCAGATGTGAGTCCCTTGCTCACTTTGCCACTGGATTCAAGCAAGCCAGGCTGAAGACGGCTGAAATGCCAGAAACCGGTCCTCGGAAGCTTGTTTCCGGTCCAGGGAAGGCATGGCTTGGCAGTTCGGGCTGGACTGTTCCCATGAGGCACAGGGTCAGACTGATTTGCATATGGCCATGTCTGAACTGGGGTGGCAGAGTGGGCTCAAGAACAGTGATGGATTAAACCCAGATCTGTTGACTCAGTGTGAGTGTTTGATTGGTTCAGATGCTCCGTCCATCACCACCCCCTTTTGTACCACTTTGTTCGCCATAAGTTGGCAGGGTATGCTCAGATGTGAGTCCCTTGCTCACTTTGCCACTGGATTCAAGCAAGCCGGGCTGAAGACGGCTGAAATGCCAGAAACCGGTCCTCGGAAGCTTGTTTCCGATCCAGGGAAGGCATGGCTTAGCAGTTCGGGCTGGACTGTTCCCATGAGGCACAGGATCAGACTGATTTGCATATGGCCATGTCTGAACTGGGGTGGCAGAGTGGGCTCAAGAACTGTGATGGATTAAACCCAGATCTGTTAACTGGGTGTGAGTGTTTGATTGGTTCAGATGCTCCGTCCATCACCACCCCCTTTTGTACCACTTTGTTTGCCATAAGTTGTCAGGGTATGCTCAGACGTGAGTCCCTTGCTCACTTTGCCACTGGATTCAAGCAAGCCGGGCTGAAGACGGCTGAAATGCCAGAAACCAGTCCTTGGAAGCTTGTTTCGGGTCCAGGAAAGGCATGGCTTGGCAGTTCGGGCTGGCTGTTCCCATGAGGCACAGGGTCAGACTGATTTGCATATGGCCATGTCTGAACTGGGGTGGCAGAGTGGGCTCAAGAACTGTGATGGATTAAACCCAGATCTGTTAACTGGGTGTGAGTGTTTGATTGGTTCAGATGCTCCGTCCATCACCACCCCCTTTTGTACCACTTTGTTCGCCATAAGTTGTCAGGGTATGCTCAGACGTGAGTCCCTTGCCCACTTTGCCACTGGATTCAAGCAAGCCGGGCTGAAGACGGCTGAAATGCCAGAAACCAGTCCTCGGAAGCTTGTTTCGGGTCCAGTAAAGGCATGGCTTGGCAGTTCGGGCTGGACTGTTCCCATGAGGCACAGGGTCAGACTGACTTGCATATGGCCATGTCTGAACTGGGGTGGCAGAGTGGGCTCAAGAATGGTGATGGATTAAACCCAGATCTGTTTACTGGGTGTGAGTGTTTGATTGGTTCAGATGCTCCGTCCATCACCACCCCCTTTTGTACCACTTTATTTGGCATAATTGGCAGGGTATGCTCAGACGTGAGTCCCTTGCTCATTTTGCCACTGGATTCAAGCAAGCCGGGCTGAAGGCGGCTGAAATGCCAGAAATCGGTCGTCGGAAACTTGTTTCCGGTCCAGGGAAGGCATGGCTTGGCAGTTCGGGCTGGACTGTTCCCATGAGGCACAGGGTCAGACTGATTTGCATAAGGCCATGTCTGAACTGGGGTGGCAGAGTGGGCTCAAGAACGGTGATGGATTAAACCCAGATCTGTTGACTGGTTGTGCGTGTTTGATTGGTTCAGATGCTCCGTCCATCACCACCCCCTTTTGTACCACTTTGTTCGCCATAAGTTGGCAGGGTATGCTCAGACGTGAGTCTCTTGCTCACTTTGCCACTGGATTCAAGCAAGCCAGGATGAAGACGGCTGAAATGCCAGAAACCGGTCCTCGGAAGCTTGTTTCCGGTCTAGGGAAGGCATGGCTTGGCAGTTCGGGCTGGACTGTTCCCATGAGGCACAGGGTCAGACTGATTTGCATATGGCCATGTCTGAACTGGGGTGGCAGAGTGGGCTCAAGAACGGTGATGGATTAAACCCAGATCTGTTGACTGGTTGTGAGTGTTTGATTGGTTCAGATGCTCCGTCCATCACCACCCCCTTTTGTACCACTTTGTTCGCCATAAGTTGGCAGGGTATGCTCAGACGTGAGTCCCTTGCTCACTTTGCCACTGGATTCAAGCAAGCCGGGCTGAAGACGGCTGAAATGCCAGAAACCAGTCCTCGGAAGCTTGTTTCCGGTCCAGGGAAGGCATGGCTTGCTAGTTCGGGCTGGACTGTTCCCATGAGGCACCGGGTCAGACTGATTTGCATATGGCCATGTCTGAACTGGGGTGGCAGAGTGGGCTCAAGAACGGTGATGGATTAAACCCAGATATGTTGACTGAGTGTGAGTGTTTGATTGGTTCAGATGCTCCGTCTATCACCACCCCCTTTTGTACCACTTTGTTCGCCATAAGTTGGCAGGGTATGCTCAGACGTGAGTCCCTTGCTCACTTTGCCACTGGATTCAAGCAAGCCGGGCTGAAGACTGAAATGCCAGAAACCGGTCCTCGGAAGCTTGATTCCGGTCTAGGGAAGGCATGGCTTGGCAGTTCGGGCTGGACTGTTCCCATGAGGCACAAGGTCAGACTGATTTGCATATGGCCATGTCTAAACTGGGGTGGCAGAGTGGGCTCAAGAACAGTGATGGATGAAACCCAGATCTGTTGACTAGGTGTGAGTGTTTGATTGGTTCAGAGGCTCCGTCCACCACCACCCCCTTTTGTACCACTTTGTTCGCCATAAGTTGGCAGGGTATGCTCAGACGTGAGGCCCTTGCTCACTTTGCCACTGGATTCAAGCAAGCCGGGATGAAGACGGCTGAAATGCCAGAAACTGGTCCTCGGAAGCTTGTTTCCGGTCTAGGGAAGGCATGGCTTGGCAGTTCGGGCTGGACTGTTCCCATGAGGCACAGGGTCAGACTGATTTGCATATGGCCATGTCTGAACTGGGGTGGCAGAGTGGGCTCAAGAACGGTGATGGATTAAACCCAGATCTGTTGACTGGTTGTGAGTGTTTGATTGGTTCAGATGCTCCGTCCATCACCACCCCCTTTTGTACCACTTTGTTCGCCATAAGTTGGCAGGGTATGCTCAGACATGAGTCCCTTGCTCACTTTGCCACTGGATTCAAGCAAGCCGGGCTGAAGACGGCTGAAATGACAGAAACCGGTCCTCGGAAGCTTGTTTCCGGTCCAGGGAAGGCATGGCTTGCTAGTTCGGGCTGGACTGGTTCCATGAGGCACAGGGTCAGACTGATTTGCATATGGCCATGTCTGAAATGGGGTGGCAGAGTGGGCTCAAGAACGGTGATGGATTAAACCCAGATATGTTGACTGGGTGTAAGTGTTTGATTGGTTCAGATGCTCCGTCCATCACCACCCCTTTTGTACCACTTTGTTCGCCATAAGTTGGCAGGGTATGCTCAGACGTGAGTCCCTTGCTTACTTTGCCACTGGATTCAAGCAAGCCGGGCTGAAGACGGCTGAAATGCCAGAAACCGGTCCTCATAAGCTTGTTTCGGTCCAGGGAAGGCATGGCTTGGCAGTTCGGGCTGGACTGTTCCCATGAGGCACAGGGTCAGACTGATTTGCATATGGCCATGTCTGAACTGGGGTGGCAGAGTGGGCTCAAGAACGGTGATGGATTAAACCCAGATCTGTTGACTGGTTGTGAGTGTTTGATTGGTTCAGATGCTCCGTTAATCACCACCCCCTTTTGTACCACTTTGTTCGCCATAAGTTAGCAGGGTATGCTCAGACGTGAGTCCCTTGCTCATTTTGCCACTGGATTCAAGCAAGCCGGGCTGAAGACGGCTGAAATGCCAGAAACCGGTCCTCGGAAGCTTGTTTCCGATCCAGGGAAGGCATGGCTTGACATTTCGGGCTGGCCTGTTCCTATGAGGCACAGGGTCAGACTGATTTGCATATGCCATGTCTGAACTGGGGTGGCAGAGTGGGCTCAAGAACGGTGATGGATTAAACCCAGATCTGTTGACTAGGTGTGAGTGTTTGATTAGTTCAGATGCTCCGTCCATCACCACCCCCTTTTGTACCACTTTGTTCGCCATAAGTTGGCAGGGTATGCTCAGACGTGAGTCCCTTGCTCACTTTGCCACTGGATTCAAGCAAGCCGGGATGAAGACAGCTGAAATGCCAGAAACCGGTCCTCGGAAGCTTGTTTCCGGTCCAGGGAAGGCATGGCTTGCTAGTTCGGGCTGGACTGTTCCCATGAGGCACAGGGTCAGACTGATTTGCATATGGCCATGTCTGAACTGGGGTGGCAGAGTGGGCTCAAGAACGGTGATGGATTAAACCCAGATATGTTGAGTGGGTGTGAGTGTTTGATTGGTTCAGATGCTCCGTCCATCACCACCCCCTTTTTTACCACTTTGTTCGCCATAAGTTGGCAGGGTATGCTCAGATGTGAGTCCCTTGCTCACTTTGCCACTGGATTCAAGCAAGACAGCTGAAATGCCAGAAACCGGTCCTCGGAAGCTTGTTTCCGGTCCAGGGAAGGCATGGCTTGGCAGTTCGGGCTGGACTGTTCCCATGAGGCACAGGGTCAGACTGATTTGCATATGGCCATGTCTGAACTGGAGTGGCAGAGTGGGCTCAAGAACGGTGATGGATTAAATCCAGATCTGTTGACTGGGTGTGAGTGTTTGATTGGTTCAGATGCTCCGTCCATCACCACCCACTTTTGTACCACTTCCGTCTATGGTGGGCTCGCCTTCTTTTTACTCATTTCCTTGGGCCCTCTAGGTTTTTCTTCTGCCTCTTCCTTGCCCTTCCATTGGATCGAAGCTCTGTTGCCTTGTAGGGACGTAGGGTGCTTCGGCCTCCCTGGCCTTGCCCTTGGTTCCTCTGTTGAGAGTGAATGGGCTTTCTTCTTCTTCTTCTTCTTCTTCTTCTTCTTTTTTTTTTTCTTCTTCTTCTTTCTTCTTCTTCCCACACTCCTCTTGGGGTTAGTGGTTTTCTGCTTGTGGGGGTTCCCCCCCTTGCCTGGGAGGATGGGGCTTTTCGCCCTGTCCATTGGACTAGTCCCCTGTGGGACCCTCTGTTATCTCCAGGCTGGTGGGGTCCTTCCGCAGACCCTCCCTCCCCGTGGATATGGCTAGGGTATCTATGCTACGTTAAGGAATCTGCGGCTAGTAGTCTCTATCAGATGTACGAGTTACTTACCTTCGGTAACGATGTATCTGGTAGAGACGATTCTAGCCCAGATTCCTTCACGGCACGCCCTTCCTCTCCGTTCTGCTAGGACCCTTTGACTTGCCCTTCTGCAATCGCCTCCCGGTGGATGGCTATGATGAGTGAGTGCATTCTTTCGCTCTCTCGCCAAGACATTGTCTTGCTTTGTTCCTTCCTCTTCCGTGGCAATGTAGAGACTGGGTCTATAGGTACTCCTGTGCCCCTCTGCTCTGGTTGAGGCTGGTGTTCTTTCAACCCTCTTGTTCCTGAGGGTCCTGGCCCCTCTGCTATCCTCTGGGTTTGGGTCATTTGGCCGTGCCCTGCCCTGGCTCCCTTGGGGGGATGTCACACTCTGTGCTAGGGTTGTCTTGGAGGTCTGTCGTTCCCTGTTTGACTTGGAACTGGCTCCCCTTGATGGGTCTTGGTCGGGGTTGTAGTCCTGCTGCATGTTGTCATTGACATTTTGCATATGTTCCTTGTCTTAAGCGGGTACTGTTTTCATACTGGCAGGGTGGCTGCTCAGGGCTGTGCTCTGTTCTTTCTTCTTTCACTGCTTTTGGGTAATGCAGTGTTGGGACTGCTCCTTATTGTGTTCTTCGTCACTATTCCTTCTGTTCCATTTTTCTGCTGTCTCACACACTGTGCCCATGCTCCCACAGTTTACTCTGCTGGCTCCGCATTGTGGCGCGGAAAAGTTCTAGGCACGCCGGGGTGGGACTTATGTGACCTCGCTGGCATCACGTACGCAGACGATGCCTGGTCGGAGTCGCGTGATGCTGTCCCCCCGGCGCGCAGGGATGCTGCGGCAAAATGTTTTCCAGATCCAGTTTCACGCCTGAGGATAATCCCACATTAAGGAATCTGCGGTTAGAATCGTCTCTACCAGATACATCGTTAACCGAAGGTAAGTAACTCGTACAACAGGTACATCATAGAAAGACTGGTGGACATAATGAAGCGGACCTAGAGATATATGCATAACACAGAAAATATAGAGGTCTTGATTTAGAGTTTGATGAGCAGGGTACTCCTTCACAAGCGTGGTGGAGTATCCTGTCCAACAAACAGATGGTCTGCCTGACCTAGTGCAAGTCAGGTGGATTGTCATGTGCCCAGCCTTACTTGGGTGCCGTTGGTGTAAATACATCAGACTTCCATTCCTTTTTAGATCAAGCAGTCTGATGTATTTTTCTCTTATTCTGGACCACCAGGGAATACCTGGCAGTCGTGATGAGAATCTTTTTTTAAATTGAACCCCACTTCCTGGGAGAAAATTAATTAGGGAGAAAGTTCCAAGGGTGTGAGGGTGATTAGTTATTGGTTTTTAAAAACAAACTGCGGCTTTGGAAGCTTGTTTTTGAAAAACACACAAGTTGGTGAATAGTCGCCTGAAACATGGCAGCCGCTCACCACCCCTGCGGTGCCTTCAGAGGAGCCACGATGGCTGTTGCTCCTCTGAAGGGTCAGAGAGTGCCACAGGGCCAGCAGAGATCTCTAACAAGTCGGGTGACCCTTTGGACTTTAAATCAAACCCATAGCCTTGACAAATGACAAATAGAGTAGTGGAGAAAATAGAGAGTTAATTAGAATGCTGCCTATATGTGATTTCTTGTATGTGAATAAGTAAATGACAAGACGCTGATGTGTTCCTTACCTTAACGGAGCCTTTTTTTTAAAAACCTGCTATATGTGTCGCATTGGTTTATCTCTGCAAGTTCAGCTGAATAAGTTACTGGTTATGTTAAATGATGTCATACTGGATTGCGGTCTAGAAAATACAACGGCCAAATGCTTCCGCTTGACAAAGCAAGGGAGCTTCAGTCCCGCCTCTATGTTCAGTCCAGTTCCGGGGCCACGGGATAGGCAGCGGCTACTGGGTTGAGGTCACTTTCCTTTGATGTCATGTGACTCTCAAGGTAGCGAGGGTGAGCAGTCACAATATTCTCAGCTATGTCATGTCGACCAGCTTGAACTCAGAGCTCAACAATAGATCAACAGACTCGATTTAATAAATGTCCAGCACACTGCTTATCTTGCCAAGACACGGGTACTTTTAAAAACTCTTTTTATTGAACTTGTGCTGAATCGATGGTGTTGACAACGAAAGTACGGTGCACATTAGTGAGAGTGATTAGACCAAAAGGGCAAAGTCTGCAAATATGGAGTGAGTAACATAGCTTGGCTTGTCCTGATACTCCCTGGCCAAATCCCACTACATAAACCTAGATCGCAAGGATGGTACATATTTAACTTTCACTACTTCATGGCGCGTCACATGGCCCGGTAGCTCTACCATCCCTCCCATATCTTTTCCCATTTACAAGGGCAGCCCCTGCTGAGATACACCCTGTGTCCACCCGTTGACACTAATCAAGATCTGCTTCCCAATCCTCCACCCTGGGGGGGGTGAGCTGTCTCCCCAATTCCGTGCAATATTACGCTGCCAACCACCGAAGCCAGGGCCGGTCATATTCTGCTAAAACTATGCCATGTCACTTTACTTGTGATATTCAGAAGGCGCCATTTAGCCCCCATGGGGATCGCTAGTCCCATGAACTGGGACATTATTCGAATGATCTCTACCCAGTAGCATTGAATTACCGGACAACTCCACACCACATTAAAAAAAGCCCCTCACTCACATTCCCTTACACAGAGAGGTGGCCGCCCGCCCTATTCGGTGCAACAAAGCTCTGGAGTAGTAGGTCCTATGTAGAATCTGTAGTTAAATTAGACCAAAACGAGTTCTAATTGCCTCCTCCCTGGCACCCTGAATGGCCTCAACCCAATCGCCATCGCCAAGCGTGCCTAGAACCCTCTCCCAGATAGCTCTCTGCGACCCCAAGGGATCCAGGGAATTGTAGATCCACTTCCTATAGATGGCTGAGATTGCTTTTTCGGTCGGGGATTAGTTAGCAGCTGGTCCTCCAGTGGGGTTGCATCAGGCAACAGCTCCCCTTCCCAGCGTGATCCACCTACAAATGTCAGAACCGTTTTTAGTCACCTAATTTATACTTTTGTTGTAGGATCGTGAAGGACACAAGCGCCTGTCCCCTCCACACATCGCCTGGTCGTTCTGAGCTAATCAATCCCCATTTTGTGAAGCCCTGCAATCCTCCCACTGCACTTAAGAGATCACCATCATACAGTGGAGTAATTTCAGTCCGCTTACCTTCTCAGCCTAAATACTTAGTAGCCTCTTTCCACACCCTTACCAATGTTTGGTTATGAGTAGGTAGGGTGCACTCATACTTTCTTCAATACAGCACCGGGGTGGGGTAACCTCTCTTGCCCATGGCCAATCTATCTACCCGGTAAGCAGGATCCTCACGGTCCGCAAAAACCCAGTTGTTGACTGCCACCAGCTGCGTGGCCCAATAATACTTGAGAATGCTCCGGACCGCCAGTCCACCTTAATGAACTCCCCTCTGCAACTTACTCAGCGTGAAGTGCCAACCTCCCACAACAGGAGCCGAAGTTCTCAGTCTACCCTTTGAAAGAAAATGTCCGGTGGGATCTTAAATGACGTTTTTGCACGATGTACAGGAGACCCTGAAGGGTTATCACTTTAAATAGGGCCACCCGGCCCAGTAAGGAGAGCCAGAGCGCCTGCCAGTTTGGGGTATCCCTGCGACACTGGTCTACTTTCGGAAGCATGTTCCTGCCTGTGGCTCTCTTGTAATGAACACGCCCAAATATTTTGTTTGAAATCTATTTTTATTTTGTAGGTAAAGAATAGAACACAGGTCCTGATGTACACAGCGTTAAGCCCATAACCCTATTTAGGGCCGGCAGCGTACTGTAAGAGAGTCTGCAAGAGTATGAAGAATCAGTAGCAAAATAGCTTGAAGACAGCATGTCGCCTACAACACTTGCTGCGCCGGACGCGTGACACATTATGTATCGCAATATTGGTCTAGTGTGGGAAGTCGCAGGACCCTTTAAAAACAACCACACTAAGAACACGGGTAAGAGGCCCATAAGAAGTGAGCAGGGATGAGTGGACAGAAAAGTGTCAGAAAGAGAAGAGGTAGTAGGAAAGACAGATTACGCCCAAATATTTAAAGCCATGTAGTGCCACCTGAACTGTGCACCTAGAGTGCAGCCACAGGGTCCCTGCCTCCAGCAGGAATATTAATGACTTCTTCCAATTGATCCTATATCCTGAATGATCTCCAAATATGTGAAGAATTTGTAGGATTCGTTCACTCGAGAAGACTTGTTACGTTTCATATAGCAAAATGTCAGCGTAGAGGGAGATTCTCTCATCCCACTCCTGATAAACTGGAATACCCCATATGAGAGGTCCTGGCGATCCCACGCATGTGAGAACATAGGAGACAAGGAGCATCCCTGTTGGAGGGCAAAGACTCCGGAGACTGTATTATTGATGCGCATACGCGCTAGAGGGGCTACATACAAGAGCTCCATTAAGTTGTCGGAGATTTAAGCGCATTCCCTGGTGTGGCATAAAGCCCGATTGATCAGGGTGATCCACTGTTGCAATTACTGTCCGCAGGCAGATCGCCAGGGCCTACACAAGGACCTTAGTCTCAAAATTAAGCAGGGAGAGAGGTCTATAAGACCCACACTCAGTTGCTGGTTCGTCCTTTTTTGGGATGACCGCCACCTCAGACGTTCTTTGGTCCTCTTATTTTCAGGCAGTCTGAAACCTCCTCTGGAGGCACTCCCTGATTTTATCCATCATGCTTTTATATAATTCTAAGGGTAGCTCATCAGGCCCCGTCGCTTGCCCTGTTTGCAAGGTTCTTATTGTCTTATTTATTTAGTCTACTGTCAGGTCTTGGTCTAGTGCGTCTCGGTTCTTATTCGTTAGCATTGGCAGGGTCAGGTCTTTCAGGAAGTCTCTCCCAGTATTTCCTTCCCCTTGTTGTCAGTGTCCTCAAGGATCCAGTTCCGTCCTTTGTCTTGTCTCTCTAACCATGTAAGCAACTCATTGGCTTTATCACCAACATCATAGAGACAATTCTGGGTAACCAGCGCATGAGTGCTCGCTATTTTCCATTACTGCTCTTAATGTGTGCTGCTTCAGTTGATGGTGTAATGAGAGAGAAACTGATTCCCCACTTGCCAGTCGTGCCTCCAGGAAAGCATATTCCCTGTTTTGAGAATCGCACTTCAATTTACGTTTCTTCGGCATTCCCCCAATCAAGGCTTGTGTCTGGCCTCGAATCACTGCCTCAACAGACCGCCCGTTCTCCTTAAAATAAAAGTCTGCTCCATCTCTCATACGAGCTTTGAACGTCTTGTCTTTTAAATATCACGGATTAACCCTTGGGGGTAGCATGGAGTCCACAACCGGACCATTGAGTTGCACCTCCACCAGCGAATGGTCTGAGATTCCCCCTGCTATGTGTGTAGCGGCTCTAAAATCAACTTTATGGACAGTCTGGGTGAAAAGATAGTGCAGGCATGACAGACTACCATGTGCAGCAGACAGGTGCGTCCGGTTCTGATACCCCCTTCCCTCTAGGGGCATTTAGGAGTATAATGAATATAGTATAGGTGCAGTTCTGTCACTCCAGTCACCCCAATGCGTTTATGCTCTGTCGTAAGCGTCTTACCCTTTCACAGGATGAGTCAGTCTTGTCTGGGTCTCTTTCCTGTTTCCCGGCACTTGAATGGCACGTCCGAACACTCGAGAGAGCAGTGACCCACCAGCAGGCTTTTGTGGAGTGCTTTTGTCCTGGAGGTAGTGCTGCATTCAGTAGGGCACCCACTCTGTTTTTTCTTTGCAGTTGCCTGAAGATCAGCAGTCCCAAAGTAGCAGTTACTCCTGGCCTGTCGGTAAGTGCAGCCCCTCTGGAGGCCCGACCGTCAGCAATTGAGCCCACACTGTGGCCGGGTGGACCACAGGCGTAAGCTCAGATGGGGTGTTCGACACTGGAGTAAGTGTAGTCCCTCATGGGCCTCTGACACAGAGTAGTCTGGAATTCAGCCACTAAAAGCCCAACTCAGGCTTTCCAGGAAGCCAGTAGATTCAGACCCTGTTTTGTTAGGAATTTGGCAAATGCAACCTTGAACGGGCGGGTTGGCAGCACACAATCGTCCAACTGGGCCTCAACAATCACGTTGTCCTAGCGTACTATTTTCTGCCCTGAACTGTTGGGAGAGTCTTGGGGGTGGAGCTGGGGGGTGTCCCTTAGACTAGCGGTTTACTCTGTCGCACTCTCACATTGCATTTATCCTGCGCACACCAACACCCTAAACACGCACTTGATGTTAGCACAAAGTCTGGGCACAGGCATAGAAATGGAGCATTACATGGGTGTGTCAGTAGGACGCCACTCCGCTGACCATGATGCAAAGATCACATCAGGCTATTGATCCTTACAACAGGGTGCATTGCCACCACCGCTCTAGCTGTTAAACCCATGACAGTCCTCTGACTTAAATAAGGGCACAATTGGTGTGACCCTCCAGGTCACTGGACCGGTCCAAGACCTCTCATAGTCCCTTGTTAGAAGTTGCACAGTGCTGGAGTGGCAGAAAAATCTCATGTAATTGGTTTTTTTTTTACTTTGTAGTGGATTTACCCCAGTAACGTCCAGTTACAAGTTTGACGCCATGGACTGGGCAGTTGCCACAAGGAACAGATTCTTCTGCCTGTCAAACCGCATGCCATTCACTATTTCATAGTGTTTTTCTGCTTTTATTTACCACTTGTCTTAAGCAGGTGGTAGGTATATGCATGTGGTTGATTGGGGGGAGATAGGTGAAGCAGGGGAGGGAAGGGAAAAGCATTTTCTAACAGAGGGAGTAAGGTAAATTTTATTTGCATGATTAACAAAAATCTTACGATTACTGCATTCTGAAAGGAAACACACCAATTTAAATACAGACCAACAATTTTAAAATTTCAAAAAATCCAAATTAGTTTTCTTGAATAACATAAACACAATTTATAGACATTACATCAGACCGTCATCTTTCCAGGACTTAATATCAATTGTGTCAATTAATATTTCTGTAATGTACGTGTGATGTCATAAAAATAATCCTAAATGTTGTCCTTAATTATCTTAGACTTCCAGATTTCCTGTGGGCAACTCACAAGTATTTGCGTTCATTTTAATACCCGACGGTCTAACTACCATGGCATGTCTGCAGGTACGAACAACTCTGCCAATGAAGCAGTTTTTTAAATATCGTTTTCTTTCCGCCATCATTACTACACATATACAACAAAATGCAAAATACTTTCGCCCCATAGGTTGCATAGGCTGCACATAGTCGGCTTAGATGTTCTCAACCAGGGCACTAAATGTTTTATGCCGGGTAAGTTGCCGAATCGTGCGTTCATAAAGGTGTTTTTGGTTTGTAGAGACCATGGTATTTCTAAATATGGTTGGACCTTAAGACTTGTATATTCCTGGACCAACATCCATGCGTGGTATCTCTTAATAAACAGTTCTTTTGTCTTTTAAAAGTGACATTTTTTTATTTATTTTTTATTTTCAAAAACCTTTATTAAGGAATATCAACATGGCAGATACAATACACCTTGCAGAACCCCCGCGCGCAGTAGCAAGATAAATTACAATACAGACATTGAGTTGCAATTGGGTTACGTTTACAGCAATTCAGTAAAACTAGGAATGTCAAAGTCACAGAACCACAGTCCAAGGCTACAGCCTCCCAAAGGGAAGCACGCATAGAAGCACAATAACAGATGAAAGTCTAAAGCAGCAGGGGTGCAGATGGGGAGGTGGGAGCATTCACTAACCAACACCGGCGGCCGCCGCCGACCCAGGGCCGGCGGGGAGCACGGTAGAGGTAGCGCCGCTGGGGTGGGAGCGGAAAAGGAGATAGACGACCGGGGGGCCCATATGTCAACAGGGCGGGACCTGGCAGGCATTAAATCCCAAAACTCAGAGAGGAGTCTGGCATCGAGAGACATCCTCCAACCAACTCTCGACCCTAGGAGCAGGCCGCTGACCCCAACACATGGCCACCCTACGTCTGGCGAGAACCAAAAGCATCGAAATCAGGCAGAGGGAAGCATCAGGGCAAAACTTAACAAAGCCAAGAAGGCACAGGGGAGGGTCTGGGCGCACTGCAGTACCGGTGATGTCAGAGACGGTGGAGCACACCGCCTGCCAGAACTCAAGAGACCTTGGGGCAGAGCCAAGCTAAATGGAGCAGCGCAACGCATACAAGTATCTCCAGGGGTGAGCCCGAACCGGTGTAGCAGCACTGGGGTGCGGTACAGTCTGTGCAAGTACTTGAAGTGGATCAGGCGGCACCGGTAATTAAGGGACAACTTTTTGGTTTGATTACAGCAATACAACCAGTCGGCCTCCGAAATGTCAATTCCAAAGTCTGCGTAATCCGATGAGATAGGGGCAAACCCCAAGGACAAAGCGTACAGTTTGGTGACTAACTTGTGCGGCGACGTGGAAGTATGAATGAAGTCCAGAGCCGGTAGAGTGGGCGGGGGCTGAGGCAATGTGGAGTGCAGTTTGCGGCAAGTGGCATGTAACTGATAAAATAGTAGCGTGTCCTGCAACCCCGGAGACTCTGGAAGAGTGTAAAAGGAATTCTCCGGGTAAAGATCCGCCACCGTTCTCAGGCCCAAGCGCGCCGCGTGTCGGGACATGCTGGAAGACTGGAGTGAAGGGAAATCTGGGTGATCCGAAAGTCAGGCGCATATATCCCACCGGCAGACATAGGGAGGGTGAGGATATTGTAGGCCACCCTGGGTTGTTCACCTGCCCAAATAGGCGAAATGACTGGAGAGCGAAGTTTGCGAAACAAATGAGAGGTGAGGGGGATAGGTATGTTCAAGAAGAGATAGAGGAATTTAGGCAGGACCACCATTTTTGGTACGGCGATACGGCCAGCCAAGGATAGCGGCAGTCGGCTCCACAAAGGGATTCTGGATTCAAGCCAATCAACAGCACGCCCTAAGTTTGACCTCCACAATTCATCCAAATCCCTAATTAACCAGATGCCCAAATAGTGTGTGGGGCCAGATGCCCACACAAATGGAAAGTCCGGTGTTAAGGGGACAGTAGCATCAGTCAGGGGAAATAGGACCGACTTACTCCAGTTCATCTGGATGCCCGAAAGCCCGCCAAAACGTATGATTTCCCAAACCAGGGGGCTAAGGTTTTTCTGGGGGTGGCTGACATATAGGGTGACATCATCTGCATACATTTAGACCAGGAGAGAGCGGGAAGAGAAACCAATGCCCCTGTGTGTATGGTGCTGCCGTAGCCTGGCAGCCAGGGGCTCCATGGCGATGGCAAAAAGCAAGGGCGATAACGGACACCCCTGGCGAGTGCCACGGGCAATGTTGATTGGGTCGGATACCTGACCATTAATGCGGAACTGGTGTAAAGGAGTTTGATATTACTCAGAAAGTGAGCGCTGAAACCCATACGCGGTTGAATGATGAACAGGAACGGCCACTCCAACGTATCGAATGCCTTGGTGGCATCGAGCAGTGTGGCCACGGGCGGCAAGTTAGGGTTAATTTGATGCCGGACAGATAAAATGGTGTGAAGATTATGTGAGGTTGCCCTGCCAGGCATGGAGCCAGATTGATCCGGGAGATTTGGCGAAGGTTTTATTATCTATGTTTATTAGGGAAAGAGGACGGGAGGAGTCATTACGGTCGGCAGGCTTGTCGAGTTTAAGGAGCAATTTTATCAATGCTTCGCGCAGGGACTGCGGGAATAGCCCGGTGTCGAAAGACTCATTATACATGGCCTCCAGATGCGGTGCCAGGATGTCAGCGAACGATTTGTAGAATGAGGCAGGCAGGCCATCCAGGCCAGGGGCCTTGTCACTAGGTAAGCTGTTGATGGCTGCCAATATTTCTTCCCTGGAGAATGGCTCAACAAGAAATTTTCGATGGTAGTCTTCGAGCCAGACGAGGGCGAAGGACTAAACAAATTGGTCGAACTCCTCCCGTGGCAAGGGAGTGCCGACACAATAGAGGTGAGTAAAAGTTCAGAAAACGGGATTTTATATCTTCCGGAGAGGTGGTCCAGTCCAGGCTCTATCACTGAGAGCAGTTATAAAGGAGGCAGCGAGCGGTGGATGTAGGAGGTTAGCAAGGGTACATCCCGGTCGGTCTCCCTCCCCAAAGCGTCACGCTCGACCCTCTCTACCAAGGAAGGACAGTTCACGGCCGGCTTCATCCGAGAATTCAGTATGCTTTTGGCAAAGCTGCGCCAGCGTCTCAGGGCTGGGGCACGCCGCCTGGGCGGCATCAAGCCACAAGTATTTCACTTCCATATACGGCTCGGGAGCAATTTTGCTTTTATTACTTTTATTAATGGGGTATAAGTTGGGCCTCCCAAGAAGCTATAAAGTAGGCAAAAAGCCCCTTGTAGACTTTGGGCTGTTTCCTTCATCTCCATTTTATGGTATGAAAAAGATCCTTTCTCGTCACACAGTAGCCCAAGATATTTATAACATTGAACTTTTTCTAGCTCTCGCTTTTTGTGTGACCGTTTGTATTGACTGCCCTACCGATTCTTGGTACTGACTTCCATTACTTTTGTTTTTGTTTCGTTTATTGTCATTTTGTTCTCAATTGAATACGTTGATGTTTTGTTTATTAATTGCTGCAGTCCTACCGTTGTTTGGCTTAGCAGGACGACGTCATCAGCGTATAATAAGTTCATTGCAAGGGTAAAGTCTGATAAAAATAGATTAAATAAATATGGAGCTAAAACACACCCTTGCTTTAGGCCTTGAGTTTTTTAAATTTTCCTCGAAAGCTTTGAACCATTCCCTAGCCGGACTCTTGTCCAGGTATCGGTATATAACAATTGTATTGCATTTAAAAGGCTGGAGCTAATGCCATAACGATCCAGTTTCCTCCATAAAATCTGCCTATTTATGCAGTCAAAGGCAGCTTTAAAATCAACGAAACATAAATATAATGGCTGTTTTCTTTTTTTATATTTTTCCATTAAAATTCCCGGTGTTAACACCTTTGTTGTTGTACCTTGACCGTGTACAAAACCTGATTGGTTAGGTGGAATTAAATAGTTTTCATTAGCCCAATCAATTAACTCCTTAAGTACAACCCATGCAACTAATTTAGCTTCGATATCTTGGAGCGTAATTAATCTGTAATTGGATGGGAGGGACCAGTCCCCACTTTTTTATATAGGAGAAATTATAGATCCGTTCCATGCCTCGGGGACTGTTCTTTATTGGAGAGCATGATTAAATACTGGTGTTCGATAGCTCGACCAATATGAAGCTTTCTCCTTATACAACACAGTGGGAATCCCATGTGGGCCGGGGGCACCATTGGATCTCTGATTCTTTATTAATTTACATACTTGTTTTTCTGTTATCTTTCTTTTCTCCTCCTATTCCATTCATAGCCCAATCAGTAGAATTCACAGCCAAGTTAGGAGTAGGATTCAAATGCACATCTATGAACGATACCCATTCAGATTCAGTTACTGTTGATGAAGTAGATTTCCTACTAGATCTACTCAGTTTGTTTACCAGAATCCAGAAGCCTCTTGACTTACTCCCTTTGCAAGCATATAGAGCTTTTGCCCACAACTATTGCTTTTCTTGCATTTTGTCCTTCCAGACCATTTTCCTTACTCCTGTATTTATCTTTTTAAGTTTTATTCTGTAAATTAAATTAACTGGGAACTTTTTTACCAATCTCAGGATTCTGTTACGTCCTTTTTTTAATTGATGGCTTTCAAACGAAATTATCACCAATGAAAATGCTGGTTTTTTCCTCCACTGACCTTTATTAGCATATTATTGAGATTGTGGTAATTAATTGCTTTGTGAAGAGAGACCATTTTTCGACAGCATTCGAATAATCTCCTTCGAGGTCAAAATCCACAATTGCCTGCGCAGTGTTTGTAATAGAATCTTTGGTGTTATCTGACCAAAAAAGTTTCTTATAATTTACTGCCGTTGTTTCTCCCGGAAGTGACCTATAGTTTTCAAATCTTAGGCCATTTAGGTTTAACTCAATTATTTGAGGATGGGGGTCGTTTAAATATATTCCCTCTTTCCGATAAGACAACATTTTATGAAATAGATTCAACTATGCTATGGTATAATCTATTCTGGCACTATGATCCCCTGCTTGAAAAGGCCATGCTTTTGGCAAATCTTGAGGAAATCGCCCATTTTGCCATCTTAGACCACTGGTTTCTAATTCTTATACAAGAGTCTTGCCGATGTTTTCATTCTTATGTTCTCTCATACCCATTGTTGATGAAAAACTTGAAATTGACCATAAGTAATTTTGCCATTGTATTTCAACATCTCTATCGTAAGACCATAGCATATTCATGTTATAATCACCGGTAATAATAATCTCAGGTTGGGTGTCATTGTCCAGTTGCTGCAATATCATAATTATCAAATTAGTCGCCATTGTTCTTCGTGATTATATACGTTGATTACTACAAGAGATGTAATTATATTTTGTTCCTTGTATCGTATTTTGACAATTAGATAATCCTTTTGACTTGGGACGTCCATTTCACTTTCCATTTTTAGCTCAGTTGATATAAAAATAGCCAAACCCCCACAAGGTCTGCCATAGTTACTTGTTCTCTTAGCTAATGAGTAATAACCCTATACCCTTCCAATCTAAAAAGAACTAAAGCCCAAGTCTCTTGTAAACAAATGATTTGAAAACAGCACAAAGTAGCGAGTTGGTTATTCTGAATCTTTGCTTGAACCCCATTTATATTCCACGAACATAATCTGACCCTTTTATTCATAATTGTTGGCCCCCTTAAAGGAACTTCAGATTGTAGATGTCAATCCTGCCTGACATTATGGAGGGCTGCTGTTAGCCAACCTAATTTGACATTGTCAAATAATAGGTCTACTTTTTTTACCTCTAATAATTTTAAAAGATGCCCGTTGGTCATACCTGTGGGTTTTTTTAATATTGAGTATTTCTTATTATTATCGGTTCTCATTGGTTATGATTTTGTAATTTTGTTAAAACAAAAGGGCTAGGATAGGAAAGTTGCAGGGGAGTTGTTCTTTTTATTCCCCAGTCCTGAAAGAGATCATGTTCTTGCATAATAAGGCTGGCGGCAGTAGAAGATGTCCAAATTACTAATGTTGATTTGCGATTATTATTCTTGATGTGTGGAATTCAATTGATTCTATGTCGGTACATTTACTTTTCTTTAATGAGGGTACTGCATTTTAATATGTTCCCACGAGTCATGATATCATTATTACCCCTAGATTTATATACCGGCGTAGAAATTACCTGCACCACTCCTTCTTTTTGATCTGGGTTATTTAATTTAACTTGTTGCAGGCTATTTTCACCTTGAGCATGCTCAATTAACCTTCCATTATGATTATTAACAGTTTTAGACCATGATTGTCGATGTTTATGTAACTGCTTCGTTTTGGTTCCCAGATCTTGTGGTAATTTAATATCCTTCCAGGTTTTTTGTCAAAGATATTTTTATTGATTTTTTGAAAACAACTCATGGCACAGTCCACCCATTTTCCCACACAGGGGCGATCAGATCAAAAGCCTTCAGGCAAAGCAAGCTAAGAACGAGCCCAAAGATCTACATTCACGTACCCCATTCCCAATGCACAGACCCACTGACAGGTTACAACTTCAAAACGTGACCGGTGCGCCATTAAGTCTCTCTCAGCATCAATGTCAATAGCAGAGTATTGGGCTTCACCGGTCTTGGTGAGGGATTTGTGCGTAAATGGGTCCATCAAGGGATAGTGGTCAATGCTCGTAAGCGGATAGGGATCGCCCCTTGGGGCTCAACAGGGAGAGCTGAGAGAAGAACATAAATAGCATTCATGAGGTCAACAAACAAGCTAAACTCCCTCCAAACCCGCCCCCCGCAACCCCTCTTCTCCCCCCCCTTCCCCTCCCGGTGGTGGCGTTGTCCCTGATTGGTGTCGCAGATGCAAGATTACTTAGATTTGGAAGAGATGTGAAGCCCGAACTGTGGGGGGACAGACCGCTGAGGGCAACCCGCGGGACAGGAAGGCTACCAGTGGGCCCCAACTAAATTCAAAGTTCTTAAAGTCCTCCTGGAAGATGTCCGACATACGCTCCATACTGAGTAGCTTCCAGAGGCGGGAATGCCACAGGGACAGCCCCTATACAGAGCCACATAATTCTCTTGTCGGCCCTGGTTTGATGTTCCAACATAGGGTCTCGGACCCCCAGAAGAGTCTCAGCCATAGAGGTCGGTATAGGGTAGCCCAGTAGGTCCTTCACCTGTGCCAGAATTTCTTCCCAAAAGGGTCTAATAGAGGGACAATCCCACCAAATGTGTTGAAAGTCGCCCAGGAGCCCACACCCTCGCCAACACCTATCCAATGTCCCCGGGAAGATTCGAGCCAATTTAGAGGGGTACAGGTACCAATCAGTCATCGTCTTCAAGTGTGCCTCCCGAAGATCAGCAGAGTGATTAAATTTGAAAATATCGGACCATAGGTGTGACCACTCCTCTTCAGTAATGTCTCGTTGGGCTAACCCCTCCCACAGTGTCATGTAACGCGGCCGCGGCGACGCTATGGAGGAAAGCAGGAGCTTGTATAGGAAGGAGATGGCACCCTTCATGCCTGAAGATTTAACCAGGAAGGCTTCAAATTTGGTGAGGGAACGAGTTGCCCCATCCCGTATCTAGGGACCGAGGGCCCAGTGTTGCATCTGAGTGTAGTGGAAGTGTTCAGAGTCTGCTATCCCATAGTCCCTCTTGCAATTGTCAAATGTGAGGGGATCATAATTGTGAAACAGGTGGGTCAAGGCTAGGCAACCGCACTCCCTCCAGGTATCAAATGGCCCTTCTTGAAGTGCAGGGGGGAAAGCCTGGTTGAAATGGATAGGGGTAAAGGGCGAGGGAAAGGAAGACCAGGCCTCCAGTGTCGCCACCGAGTCCCTGACCGCCAAAGTGGTACGAGTCGGGGTGCTAAGGTAGGCGTTCTTGGGCCTGTCCTGCTTCGAACGCCAGATAAGGTCCCAGATCGTTCTGCCCGCCACACTGCGGTCCATGTGGAGCCAGTGCTTCTCGGATTCCTTCTGAGACCATTCGACTAGAATTCTGAGCTGGGCTGCCCTATAGTAAAGCTGCATGTCGGGGAGACCAGCTCCCCCCTCCCTTTGGGGACGTCGAATCACATGGAAGGGGAGGCGAGCTCGCCCTCCCTGCCAAATAAAGCGCAGGATCATTGTTTTCACCTTACTAAAGAATTCCCTGTCCATCTCAATGGGGAGTGACTGGAACAAGTATAACAATCCTAGAAGGAGAGTCAACTTTACGGCCCTAACCAAGAGAGGAAAAGTGGTTTCCACCTCCTGAGCTCCGCTTGGATGCGGGTCAAAATCGGAGGGTAGTTGGCCTCGTACAATTGCTCCACCCGTGCACTCCCAGGTATTGTAGCGAAGAGGGCGCCCACGCCAGGGGCGACAGTGTTTTGAGGTGACAGGCCTCCGTCGGGTAGAGAGTAAGATTGAGTATGTAGGATTTAGTCAATTTACTTTGATGCCGGCCACTTTTTCGAAACGTCTCAGTTCTGTCCGCAGGTGTGGGAGAGACGTCCTTGGGTTGGATAGGGACAAGAGGACGTCATCAGCGAAGAGTGATATTTTATGGGATTCACCTGTGAATGGCAGGCCCTCAATCCCTGGGTGTTCTCTGATGGCGATAGCCAAAGGTTCTATAGTAAGGGCAAACAGTAAGGGGGATAGGGGACACCCCTGCCTAAAGCCCCGGGAGTGATAGAAGGGAGCAGACTGGACACCATTCACTGAGACTCTAGATCTCGAGAGTTTATAGTTGGCTTGGAGCATTTGTATAAATGTGGGGGAGAAGCCAAGCGCCTGAAGTGTGGCCATGAGGAACTTCCAATCAACACGATTGAAGGCTTTCTCCGCATCGAGCCCGACAAGGATGGCAGGGATTTTAAATCTGTTAGCTTTTTTCAATGAGATGGATGATGCGCCGTGTGTTGTCGTGCGTTTGCCGTCCCGCTATAAACCCTGACTGGTCTGGGTGGATGATGAGCGGCATAAGGCCGTGTAGACGTGTTGCTATGATCGAAGAGTAGAGCATGACGTCAATGTTTAAAAGAGCGATAGGCCTGTAGGAGGCACAGAGCGTGGGGTCTTTCCCCGCCTTAGGGATCACCGATATCACGCTTCAGTCATAGATGTCGCCGCGTCCCCATCGGAGGCCATTCGGTTGAACAGCCGGACCAGGTGGTGACCAAGTGTATCCATCGGTGCCCGGTGCCTTGTGAGGTTTTAAAGCTTTGATAGCTGAAAGTGCCTCTTCTATTGTGATTGGGGCCATTAACTCATCATTCCAAGCCTGGGAGACCTGTGGAATAGGCAGGTGCCGAAGAAAGTCACGCTGAGTGTCAGTGTCTAAAACGTCTGCAGAATACAGCGCTGTATAAAAGTCCCCGAATAGATTAGCCTTGTCTTTATCCTTGTGGGATAGCGCCCCCGAGGGGTCCCGGATGCCACCTATGTACTCCCGTTCTCGTTTGTCGCGTAACTGCCTCGCTAGGTGTTTCCCTATTTTATTGCCTTGAGTGTAGGATAGATTCTGTAGTTTAAGGAGAGTGAATTCGGCACGGTTGTTATATATAGCCCGCAGCTTGCCTCTGATGGCTGTGAGGCTGCGAAGTGTCTGTCGGGTGGGTGTAAGTTTGTGGGCCTGTTCGACCGACGTCAGTTCCTCCTCCAACAGTTCCCTTTCCTTTGCCCTCTGCTTGTTGCACTGGGCCAGGGACAGACTGATTTGCATATAGCCGGGTTCTGAGCTGGGATGGTGCAGTGAGCTAAATAACGGATCAAGCCCTGATCTTTGGACTGGGTAAGAGTGGTCTGCTTAATTCAGACACTCTGTTCATCACCACCCCCTTTTCTGAACCCCCTTTTCTGAATCGCTCTGCTTGTTTAGGGCGGAGTTCAGTGCTATGCACTTGCCCCGAAGCACAGCTTTAAGGGTGTCCTAATTATTATATTCAGAGGTGTCTTCCGGTTTATTTTGCTCATAGAAGTCCCGTATAGTCTCCCGAAGGAGGGTGCACGATTCCTTGTCCCGTGCTAAGGATGCCGGGAAATAACACCGAGCCGGTGAGGGGGCATTACCAAGCCAGGTCATGCAGATTGAGTACAAGCCGTGATCGGACACGGAGATGGGGAATATCTTAGCCTCCCGCAGCCCGCCCTGTAGAGACTGGCTGGCGAAGATGTAATCGAGCCTAGAGTAGGAGTGGTGTACATGGGAGAAAAAGGAATAGTCTTTGATGTGTGGGTAGGGGGCGCGCCAGATGTCCAGCAGTCCCATGTCGTGAATGAGCCGCTGAGTGTCAGAATGGACGGAGCCCAGGCCAGAGCGGTTAGTGTGCGTGCTTTCGAGGGAGGGGTGCCAAACCAGGTTGAAATCCCCCAGTAGAAATAAAGGGCCCTCAGCAAAGTCCGTCACTTTACCCAAGAGAGTGTATAGGAAGTCCTTCTGCCCACTGTTGGGGGCGTAAAGCGTAACAAAGGTGCACAGCTTCCCCCTCAGCCTCCCCTTGACCATCAGCCACCGACCATCTTTGTCATTAAGTATACCCATTGGTTGAAAGTGAGTGGAAGAACGAAATAGGAGTGCCACCCCTTTGTGCTTGGAAGGAGCGGAAGACTTATAAATAAGTGGGTACATTCTGTGTTTCAGGCGAAAGTCCTCAGTTTTCATTAGGTGAGTTTCCTGAAGTGCAAGTATGTCAATGTTGTGGTCTGAGACTTACTTCCAGACTTTCTGCCTCTTCTGGGGGGAGTTGAGCCCCCTAACATTCCAAGTACCTATTGTAAGCTGCATTGTAACATGGAACTCAAGTTATCTATGTGGGGTGGGGCACACAGGCCCGCCGGCATCCCTCTCATGTCGTGTGTCTCCCTACCACTCCCCAGAGGCCGACCACCCAGTGCCATATCTGTCCACCCCCTTGTGCCGCAGTGAAAGGCTCTGTGACCTCCCAGTCAGACCATCTCCCCCCCAACAGTCTGCCCATGTGGACCATCCCGCACAGATGAAAATGGACTGCCACCACCAGTTTCCCCCCCCCCTCCCTCCTCCCCTGAACGACCACAAACTCCAGTTCCGCATCCCCTGCTCCAAATTCCAACATGCAGTTCGGGATGGCAGCCCACCACCCCCTTTACCCCCTCCCCCCCCAGTAAACCCCAAATCAGAACAAAGTATAGTCCCAGTCCTGCCAGTCCTTGCAGGGCTGTGGTAATATTACTTGTAGGGGTCATCTCCAGTGGCGGCCGTCGCGGCTCCCCGCCCGTCACCCCCCGCCAATCAAGCAGAGTGTGCGCCAAGAGCCAGCTCTCCAGTGAGCACATTGTTCATTCAGGAGGGGAAGTTTCACGGGCCACCTCAGCCACTGCCGTCGCTCTCTCCTGGGCGACCACAGAGGCGGCTGGTTTCAGCCGGTGTGTCGAGGATCTTCTGCGGCATACTGTTTGCCATCCTCCTTTGGACGGTCCCGTCGGCTCCCTCATTACTGTCTCGTCTGCGTCCAATTCCAGACCAAGGAGAGTGCAAGTGTCCTTCAGGGAGCGCATTTGGTGCAGGGTACCATTTCACTTAATGATCAGTCTGAACGGGTGGCCCCAGGAGTATGGGATCTCCTGCTGCTGCAGGAAGTCCGTCGCTATTTTGAATTCCTTTCGTTTTTGCAGAGTGATGGCTGAGAGGTCTTGATACAGGGCGACTGGATGACCCCTAAAGTGAAGGGGTTGCGCGCGTCGAGCTTCCCTGAGAATTCTTTCTCTGAGCGGGAAGTCAGGGAGGAACGCCAGGATGTCAGGTGGTGGAGCTGATGTTCTCCGGGGGAGCCCTACTCTATGGGCTCGGTCGATGCGGATGGTGAAATCGACGGGTTCCCCCAGAATGTCGCGGAAAAGGTCCTGCAGATAGCCAGTGATGTCCGACCCCTCCGTTTTCCGAGGGACTCCCCGAACCCGTATGTTCGTGCGACGGGAGCGGTTTTCAAGATCCTCTGCATGGGCCTGGAGATCAACCTGTTGGTCGGTGATCCGTAAGATCTCTTGTTGAAGCTGCTCGAACTCTGCGCTTCTGGTTTGGTCGGCCTCCTCCACGGCTGCCACCCGCTCCCCAAGGCCCTCCACCACTCGCCAGACTTCACGGACCTCCCCCGCCACATCTTGCTTCAGGGATTTAAAGTCTTCCCTGAGGGAATTAAACAATGATTCCAGGAAGGATCTGGTGATGGGGTGACCCCGTGATTTTTGGTGATGGGGGGTCTTTACTGGACCGGGGTTGGGATTTGGCCAACAGTTCCGGGAGCGTCTGAGTCACTTTCTTCCCTCTTAGGCTCGCCATTTTATGGTAGGCGGAGGGGCTCGGTTTAGGCTGTGTCTCTGGAGGGGGGAGATCACGAGGGGAGGTGCAGCGGCCCCGCAGGGTCCCCGAGGAGGCCGGCCGCACTATATCCCCTAGGGCGCTGACAGACTGGAGGTCACCTCACCCCAAAGGGGGCCGAGACCCACCGAGGGCGACGGGCAGCAAGAGGTCCCTCCAGAGCAAATTGGGAGGCTTCACGCACCTCTAGTGACCAGTGTGGGGGAGGCCGGGGGGCGTCCTCGTCAGTGGGGTTGTGCTGGCCATGGAGGTCCTCTCCAGTCGCTGGGTCCCAGGCAGCCGGGGCCACCCTCCCCTTCTCAGTTCATGGGGCCAAGTAACTACGTGCACGATCAGCGGGCACCTTCCCTAGACCAGTCGGCTCAAGCACCGGGAGCTCGATTGTGCTCCCCGGGTTCCCCCGCAGCGCTCACCTCCTCTCCCCTCACCTCTTGATTCAGCGGTTGTCCGTCGGGTGTCCACAGCTCTGGTCGCCCTCCCCACCACCACCGCCACTCCACCTCTCTTCTGTTTGCCGTCAGTGGCAGCGGGCCTCGCGGGGGTGCAGTGGTCTCACGCCCCCAAGGGTGCACTGAAGCCACTGTAGCGGCCCGTTTGATGGCAGCCGCGTCACCGCCTCGGCTCTCCTCCGAGCCCGGGTCCGGACCCGGTGTCCTCTACTCGAGCCGCTCCGTGCTTGTCGCTGCCCCCACCAGTCTGTGGTCTCACAGCCTCGATGTACGTCAGGGCCCAGTCCGGTGAATTCTGGTGGCAGGGGTCCGGTTCTGGCACTCGGCAGCCGAAACCGCCCCAGGAGCAGAAGTGCCGCTGCTAGGCCCGGAAGCCGGGGCCTCGATTTTCGCGGCCCCCGGCCGGGCGGATCGTCCTCGCTGGCCGGGTCGCAGGGTCTGGGCCCTCCAGGGGGGGCCCCGGCACGATGACGCAGCAGTCGCGTGTTTCCTGGGTGGTGCAGGCGGCGGTGCTTGGTGCTGAGGCCCCGACGGGACAGCGAGGGCTCCGTCAGACGCCCCACCCCCTCAGATGGCCGCCATTATCGGGAAGCTCCACCGGAGCGTCTCTGCCCAGAAGAGCCATTCCGCCTTCAGGGAACGTCGCAGCGGCACCCAAGCAGTGCCTCCGATGTCAGACCCCACCTTAGGGACAGTCTGGAAGCTGGAGAGCCGCAGTGCTAATCGTAAGGGCTGTCGGCAGGATTCAGGACGGGGAGCCGCGGAGATCCACGTCCGACTAGGTCGCCATCTTAGACACGCCCCCCATCCTTCCAGGTTTTTAACAAATCTCTATGCGTTTCATCCCCTCTGATACTCTCACTCTTTGCTTTATTTGTTTCCAATTGTGATGGCTTATTCTCCACCTGTTTATTACATTCCTCCACTTGCGGCATTTCTAAGGACTGAATTTTCCCATACTCTATCATTTTTATACTATCAGCTTGCTTGTTTAGGTATTTATTTTTCATAACTGCTTGTACCTCCGATAGATCTTTATTAAATAGAGGGTAAAAGGGTTTTGTTGGAGACATTTGTTTACCCTCACCTTCACAATATGATATTTGGTCATGGTTGTTTCCAGTGTTCAATCTCACTACATCTGATGCATTTGTATTTTTTTTATACTTTTAGAAGCTTTATTTCTTGCTTTCCATTGTTTTTTCCTCTGACTTTTTGATAGTTAAACTCCTGGAGCTGCGTCTGTCATAGTTGATTGTGTCGAGCATAGGTTTATCACTTCTTGATCTTTTGTTTTATCATCTATTTTATCTTTAACAACAACAGTATTGTCTTTACATTTTATTGTACCTTTAGAGGGGCAGTCGGTCTTGATGGGTTGAATTCCCACATTAGGAAAATTCCCTTTTACATCATCAATTATTGTTTTTAAAATATCCGGAATGGTAGCCAGTTTGTTAATTAGTACTCCAACGCTGCAGAGTTTCTGGGTTGCTGTTGCATTCGTCCTAATTAATTTGAGATCCGTTATTTTGATTACATTTCATCTGGTCCTGTTTTTTTACTGAATTTATTTTAGACAGAGTAAGATCCGATTTCAGTGGGGTATTGGCTTCCCTTATGATTTTCACCCCACCATTTAGTTCATTTGGAGCTTCTTGCTCTCGTTGATTTATTTGTCCCAAATTAGATGGTTCCCCTATCCCGTTAGCTGTTCTGATTTTTACTTGCACTTCTATTGGCATTGGCTGCCTAGTTGGTAGTAATTGCTGAGTATCTCTCATTGTTAGATTTGTGCATTTTGCGTCCTCTTGTTGTGAACGACCAGTAAGTGGAATAGTTAACGTCTCTAGGTCCGTTATTTGACCCCAATGGTTGCCTTGGTCCTTAGTTGAATTTGACATTCGTTCGACTTCAGCTTCAGACTCAGGGTGGCCTGGTTCACTTACTCCTTGCTTAGGGGATATAATATTTTTTCTACTCAGTGGTTTAATCGGAGTTTGAAGATCACATGGGTTAGTTAGCAATGTTAGCATAGCACCAGTTAGATCTTTCATAAAATCAAACTTTGATGGCGACTTTCCCAGTTTCCCAAATGTATAGACCTTAGATGATTTAAAGGACTATATGTCACCTGTCAGTTTTATTATAAACATATCTAATATTAGTGTTTGTTGTATTTTTTTTTCCTTTTGATAGGAGGGAAAGGTGGCCGCTCCTTTCCTGACCTCATAATACACCCTCTAAGGTGAAGAAGTCTTGCTTCTTTCAGAGAATCAAACGGGCCAGTGACAAGACCAAATGGTGCTTTGACTGGACAAAAACACCTCCAAACACCTCTAAGGGAAAACACCCCCAAAGCACACCTCAGTACAGAATCCGCCGGTGCTGCTGGTTACTTATTTAATTAACTAATTCATTAATCAATTGATTAATATCCGGGCTCCGGGTAGGGCTGTAGTCTAGGCATGCAGAGTAATTCAGGGGTCGAGGGGTGCTTCAACAGGATCAAAGTCTATTGTCACTTTCCCCTTTGCATAATTTCTCAGATTTTGTATTACAGACTTATTACAGACTGAAATGGCTCAGCGACTTACGGACCGATCAACCTTAACTACTCGCCACATGCCACACACCTCTTGCCACTTGTCACTCACCACTCACTGTTCATTGCTTGTTTGTTGCTATTCATCGCTGTCAAGAGTACAAGGGAGAATGCTGGCAATCGTTCAGGAGCAAGAGCGGGATCCAGAGCCAGTCCCACTACAGACGGCAGATGTAGGTGCTTCCCTCCACTCCTCTACTCAGCTCTGCTCAGCTCAATGCTTGGTGTATACGTAAAATCTGGCGGCAGTTCCCTGAGTTCTGAGGAATGATTGAAGCGTGCGATGTCGGGCCATAGATGCGTCCATTCCTCATCCGAAATAGGACTGTGAATTAAGTCTTCCCACATTGACATATACTGACTTGTACCTTGTTCCTGCCTGGACCTTCGGGGGAGTTGGACCCTTGCTGTGTGCTGCCGGGGGTTGTGAGGACGCTGTAGGCGCTGCTGCCTGCTTGCCAGGAACCGCTGACCCTTCGTTACCGCTGCGGGACTGCGAGGCGTCCTAACCAGCTGCAGCCTCTTCCCGCAGCAGCCACGCCCCCTTGACACCAGAAAGGTATAACCTTTCGCAGCACCCGCTGTGCGGGTGCTACTCACTTGTACCTTGTTCCTGCCTGGACCTTCGGGGGAGTTGGACCCTTGCTGTGTGCTGCCGGGGGTTGTGAGGACGCTGTAGGCGTTGCTGCCTGCTTGCCAGGAACCGCTGACCCTTCCTTACCGCTGCGGGACTGCGAGGCGTCCTAACCAGCTGCAGCCTCTTCCCGCAGCGGCCACGCCCCCTTGACACCAGAAAGGTATAACCTTTCGCAGCACCCGCTGCGCGGGTGCTACTCACTTGTACCTTGTTCCTGCCTGGACCTTCGGGGGAGTTGGACCCTTGCTGTGTGCTGCCGGGGGTTGTGAGGACCCTGTAGGCGCTGCTGCCTGCTTGCCAGGAACCGCTGACCCTTCGTTACCGCTGCGGGACTGCGAGGCGTCCTAACCAGCTGCAGCCTCTTCCCGCAGCAGCCACGCCCCCTTGACACCAGAAAGGTATAACCTTTCACAGCACCCGCTGCGCGGTTGCTACTCACTTGTACCTTGTTCCTGTCTGGACCTTCGGAAGAGTTGGACCCTTGCTGTGTGCTGCCGGGGGTTGTGAGGACGCTGTAGGCGCTGCTGCCTGCTTGCCAGGAACTGCTGACCCTTCGTTACCGCTGCGGGACTGCGAGGCGTCCTAACCAGCTGCAGCCTCTTCCCGCAGCAGCCACGCCCCCTTGACACCAGAAAGGTATAACCTTTCGCAGCACCCGCTGCGCGGGTGCTACTCACTTGTACCTTGTTCCTGCCTGGACCTTCGGGGGAGTTGGACCCTTGCTGTGTGCTGCCGGGGGTTGTGAGGACGCTGTAGGCGCTACTGCCTGCTTGCCAGGAACGGCTGACCCTTTGTTACCGCTGCGGGACTGCGAGGCGTCCTAACCAGCTGCAGCCTCTTTCCGCAGCGGCCACGCCCTCTTGACAGCTGTGGGTTAAAAGAGTGGACTGTCTTTTCCGGGCAGCGGGACGCGCGCAGGTCGAAGCACGGGGCTAAGCCCAGGCAAAGGGCGGGCCCTCTGAGGCCCTCGTAGGCCAGTGTAGACTGGGCTGGGCCTACCCTCTTACGCTTGCATTTTTCTGGAACTGTGGTCTTGGACTTAGGCTAAGGACATGGCATCGCCGGCTGTGAAGGGACTCACTGGGAGGGTGGTGGGGACGAGAAATGGAACATTGGACAATTATTTCTCCAGGGCCCTGAGTGAGGGTGATAATGAAGCTTCATTGGCTTAGCGTAGGGCAGAGCTCAATCGAAAATATGAAAAATAGGCCTCTCATCGATACCACTCCTCATCATGTAGCCCAGGAGGGAGGCTCCTTAAATATTAGTGAGGTCCCCCTATCACAAGAAGGTGTCCCTCTCTTATTGCGGGATTGCATTCCCAATCCCTGCTTGTCTCCCGACCAGGTTATAAGTGTTTCCCCTCCTCCCAGTTATAGAGGTTCGGCGGTTGATTTAACCACCCAGAGTCTTACTGTAGTAAAGTCAAGGAAGGCAAAGCCAAAACAAGTTAAAGTGGTAGAGACGCATGGTCCACCTCCAAGTAAGAGAAGAAGGAAGCTGAGGGGAGGGCAGGGCAAAGCTAAAATTCCCCACTCTGATTTTGGGAAATCTTCAGAACCCGTGGCTGTCGCTGATACGGTAACAGTGGAGGTGCCAGAATCCCATCCAATCTTTCCTCCACCGTTAGTAGGTGCTCCATCTGCTGAGGGTATCAACACTACAGGCCATGTCAATACTCCTGGGGACCTACCATTGAATGTATTACCGCCCGCCGTTTGTTCGTCAGGGAACTTGGAATTCCTACTTAGGTCTCTGCTCTTGCCCATTAGTGAGAGTATAAAGAAAGTCGAGATTAGACTTACCATCCTAGAGACTGCCATAAGTAGTATGGTTACTATAGCCAAGGCCCAGGCGACTGGGGCGGTTGCGCCCGTAACCGCCTTAAGGCCACCCGCTACGAATGTTCTAACAGCTCCAACTCAGTCCCCTAAGCTGAAGTCTCAGCCCCCTGGTAGGGCTGACCCTGTACAACAAAAGCCCCCCCCCCCTCTAAAGCCTTCAAGCATCCAAGTAGCAGAGAAAGGGGGTGACACCCAGGGGGGATTGACAACGGCCCCCACAGGAAACACGCTGGAGGATCAGGGTAGCTCCAGACACATTAGAGCCCCAGAGACCAAAAGGCCGCAAGTGGAGATACCTCCACAAGCGGTGCCTTTTGTGGTCGTCTTGACAGGGGTCCCGCCGTTATTAGATAATAAGAGAGAGGGTTATACCCAACTGAAAAATAAAATAACGCACTGGTTGCGCACTTACAGGCCCATTGCACACAACATCGATGGGGAGATAGTGCATGTTAGGCGGCTTAACTGGTTGGGTGGTAGACGTAAAGATATTGAGGGTGACCTGGTGGTGGTTAATTTTAGAGACCCGCGGGCAGTGGACTATATATTAAATTGGCCCATTGGAAGCGGGGATAATCGTATTACCCCACGGGCTCTGACATATTTTTACCCTAGATTTGTGGTGCTTCCCCCAGGCTACACAAATGGGTTGTACCCACCCCATGCGATCCCTCCGCCACTATATAGCAATAGGTATGCCCCTCACGGCCAGTATCCCGTCCAGACGGTTGACCCTTTTGGCTGGATTATGGCACCCCAGAGAAACAATAGAACTTCTAACATTAGAATGGAACACTTGAGGCCCTTTACCCCTTTGGAGACAGGCAACAGGTTTTCATTACTATCTGGTATGGAAGATTGCGATTGATGCTCACAGACTACTGGGGAGAAGGGTGAACATCTAAGTATGGTTAATCCAAAGGGCATTGATTTTGAGGTTCCAGGGGTGGCAAGAGAAAATGCAGGTCCCCCGGTAGCCCAAAGCACTGTTAGTAACTTTACCACACCCACTACGAATGTACCGTGTACAGTCCACATAGCTGGCAGTACTGTACCCCCTGAGCCATCTACCCTTGTGGACGATATTCCCATGACTAAAGAGGGGGGGAGGAATGGGAGCAAGGGGGTTCCTGGTTTGGCTCCTATAGGTCATAAGGTATACACCTGTTATCCTGGAATGTGGCAGGGTTAAAAAGAAAGATGGCTTTACCGGAATGGCACACATTCATCGACAAGTTTGATGTCTGCCTATTCCAGGAAACCTGGAGCCTGCTCCCACTACATAAATCAGGCTATACCACATATTCCTCCCCCGCAGTAAGCAATGGGAAGGGCAGACCCGCTGGAGGACTATTGGTTTGGATCAAAATTGATCTGGATTGGAAAATCGCTATTCAAGATTCAGCATGTAGGGACCTCCTACACCTCTCAACTAGGGGATATGTTGAGAGGAGTAGGCTTGAATTATTTAATGTCTATGCTAGAGGGACACCGGGGGACACCACCTCATTAACCTTAACGAGTTTAGACCTAGCAATAGCTAAGTGTTCCCCTTCTGCAAAAATCATAGTGGGCGGGGACTTTAATTGCTTGTTTGAACCGCTTAGCGGGGACGATCCCCTGGGTATCGAGGGAGAAGACTCTAGATGGTCTATCCCAGCCTTGTCACTAACCCCTATTCGAAAATGGTCAGCAAGGGCAATACAAATTAATGCCCTCACTAGGGAACATAATTTAAGAGCACTCAACGGTAGGACCGTGTCCGACAGGGTTGGTGCAATGACATTCAATAGACTTAATGGTCCGTCCAGAATTGACTACATCTTACTGGACGTTAGATTGTGGAAAGACTTGATAGACATGGAGGTGGTGGCTACACAGGATAGCGACCACAACCCCCTCTGTAGCAAGTTCAGGTGGGGTAACAGAAAGGGTGGGGAGATCAGTGCTCCCTTGAGGTTAACTAAAGAGGTAGCCCCCTACAATAATAACCGTAGGTTGAAATGGGACAAGGCACAATTAAAGGAAGAGCAACTTGGGAGTATAAAATCTCTTGTGGTAGAACTGACCCTGGACCTGGCGGCACGGCAACAGGGGTTAGGACATGTCCCGGAACCGACCATTGCCTTTGATATAGCTTACAAAAATACAATAGACCAGGTAAGCCAATATTTCTCAACCAAAGGGAAAAGCCGCAGAGCCCACAACATACCCCCCATTACTAGTAACCCCTGGTACTCGGCCCAGTGTAAGGGGAAAAGACAAGACCTAACAGCAGCCCTACTCAAAAAAGATCCCTCACTAGTTACAGCGGCTAGGAAGGATTATCTAAGGGTAGTGGCACAGGCCAAACGGGAGTGGGAGGAGCAACATTGGCAGGATTTAAACCGTGCTGTCACCATGAGGAATCCAAAGTTATTCTGGGACCTTATTAATAACGCTAGACAACAGAGTGCACAGCCACTAGCCTCCCACATAACAAGTCAGCAATGGGTAGATCACTTCTCGACATTATATGGTGGACCTGAAATTGCCCCTTCTTTAACAGCAGCCAGGGGCAGAGAAGGGGAACTTATAATGGAGCCTAAGGACCCATTCTCGCCCTCGAAGGTAGCAGCGGCTATCAGACATCTGACCCCGAAGAAGGTGGCCGGACCGGATGGGATACCGGGGGACCTTTTGATAAAGGAACCCAGGGCTTGGGCCGAACTGATTGCCCTTATAATGAATCTTATTGACAGGGGACACCCCGTGCCAGACTCTTGGAAGGGTGCTGAGGTGGTAACCGTGTTTAAAAAGGGGGCTAGAGAGGACCCTGCCAATTACAGACCTATCAGTCTGATAGACGTGATTCAGAAAGTGGTTGGCAGGGTCATTATCTCAAGGGTTGGGGCCTGGATGGAAGAGAAAGAAATCCTCTCCCACCTCCAAGCAGGATTCCGCCAAAGGGTAGGCACGATGGACCAGGTCTTCCGCTTTTTTGGGATCTACTGGAAGACAGTTACCATCAAAAGGGGCAGCCTTTACATTGCTTTCATCGATCTCAAGACGGCTTTCGACCTGGTTCCTCGAGCAAGGCTATGGGAAACATTGGAGAAGATGGGTTTCCCCGGGTCTCTTTTGAATTTTATTGTAAGGCTCCACGAGGGGAATTATGCGAGGATCAGATGGGGCACCCAGGGCCAGCTGACAGATAGGGTGCCCGTGAGGAGGGGAGTACGCCAGGGATGCATTATGGCTCCAACCCTCTTCTCTCTGTTTGTGAATGGAGTGGTGGACCATCTGAGAGAGGAAGAGGTGGATGCACCATCCCTGGCGGGGGAAAGAATCCCCACTCTACTCTTCACGGATGACACCATACTGATCTCTACATCCCCGGTGGGACTCCAAAGGCTCCTAGACCGATTCAGCTCCTTTTGCATAGATAGAGGACTCACTATTAATACCACGAAAACTAAGCTCATGGCCCTCTCTCCCTCCAAAAGATTTAGAAACAACTTTACGCTCAATGGGGCACCCCTGGAGTTGGTTCACTCATTCGACTATTTGGGGGTGCGGGTAAATAGTCGAATGAATTGGAAGGACCATCTGGCTAAAATGTTACTTAGCCACAAAAGAGTGTCAGGGGCGACTCTGAGAGAGCATCGGGAGTCAACGAGCAAACCCGTGGCACCGGTCATGGCAATATATGAGGGTCAGATCCTTCCGGCTGCATTGTATGGCTCGGAGCTATGGGGGTTCGAAAATGTCACAGAGTTAGTTGCAGCGGAAAACAAGTTCTTGAGGGATCTGGTAGCTCTCCCTGTCTCCACCCCTCTAATTCCTCTGCGGCTAGATTTGGGTAGGCGTTCTTTTAAAGATTTAGTGCGGCTGCGCCCGCTACTGTTTTGGGCTCGACTGCGAAGGACTGGGGAGCTCGCCAACTATGCTGCCGTGCTGGATGAACTAATCCTGCTGGACCGCTGTAATAAGATCGGGTGGTTGTCTAATGTGAGGCAGCTGTTGGTGCAACTGGGCATGAGAGATGTGTGGGTGAGTCAAAAGCCACCTCCCAAACCAGTGATTAAGAAACAATACTGGGACTGGATCCAGGCAGAGGCAACACGCAATGGAGGTGGCGGTATACTCACAGAGCGGTTTTTAGAGTTCAAATGGACTAGGAAGTTGGAACCCTTCCTCGACCTCATAGCCAAGCCCTTGGATAGAGCCCTTTATCTAAAACTCAGGTATGGGACCCTTCAGGTGCACGAGTTCACCGCAGGGTGGTCCAATGCTGGTGGCTCACGGCGTACCTGCCCAGGGTGCGCGGCCCCAAAGGAGTCTGTGGCGCATCTATTTTTTGCCTGCCCCGCCTACAAAGTTGCCAGGAAGGTTCGGTTGAAACCAGTATGTATTGGGTTGGGTTTGAGATGTCACAAAATGGCCTTAAGAGTTCTCACTACTGATCCGACCTCCTCTGCCATGGTATGCGGGGTGGCCAAATTCTTGAGCAGTGCATGGTTGACTCGTATTAGAAGGATGAAGCAACACCCCCCCCCCCATTGGTTGGGGGATACGCTAAGACTAGAACTGCTCTGGTAGTCACTCCTACATTATGTATAGTGTAGTGATGAGAAGGTTGGATGGGGCTCACAAAAACCATTATCGTACTGTATAAGGTGCAGGCTTTACTATTTTAAGGAATTATTGCGTAAGGTTTTATATAATGTTTTTTTATTATCTTCTCTTTTTAAGTATATAGTAATGTATAATTGTATAAAATGCATTCTTTTATGGTGAAATTTTTACCGAATAAAGATTTACAACATATACCGGGGGCGCGGGTAAAGCACTGTTCTCTTCCAGGGGATCCTCATCAATAGTCATAAGCACTGAATATTCCCGCCCATGAGCGGGATCCGGGGTCCCGCACATGGGTGGGAATATTCAGTGCTTATGACTTTGATGAGTATACCCCTGGAAGAGAACTAGGATTACAGGTAAGGAACTTATCCTTCTCTTCCAGGGGATCCTCATCAATAGTCATAAGCACTGAATATTCCCGCCCATGTGCGGAACCCCGGATCCCGCACATGGGCGGGAATATTCAGTGCTTATGACTTTGATGAGGATACCCCTGGAAGAGAACTATGATTACAGGTAAGTAACTTATCCTCTTAAGGAGGAAGCTATAGATGAATGAGATCACCCCTTTCATGTTAGCAGTCTTGGTGAGCAAGGCCTCAAATTTTGTGAGAGGTCGAGTAGCAGCCTCCCGTATCTGAGGTGTGAGGGCCCAGTGCATTAATTGGATATACTGATATCTTTCCGTGTTCTTCAATACAAAGTCCCTTTGACATTGATCAAAAGTAAGGGGATCAAAATTGTGGAACAATGTATTATAGCTAAGCAGCCTCCCCTTCTCCAGGCATCAAAGGGTCCCTCATGTTGGGCCGGGGGGAAAGCTGGATTGAAATGGATTGGAGTGAATGGGGATGGAAAAGAAGTCCACCTGTCGTCGCCCGAAATTGAGTCCCATACTTTAAGAGTGGTGCGTGTGGGGCAGCTAAGGTCACCCTGGCAGCCGCCTGGAAGAGAAGGGAGGCTCCAGCTATATCCCTATGGCACTCTCGTCTTTGGATACTGCTTAGCCTAGAACGTATGGCTGATATTTTCAGGGATAATGATAAGAATTTCGAATTTAAATGGGGCCCCCTTGTCTCCTTCCTCTCCCAGGGCCGTCCGTCTGCGGTGTGCCCCTCCACCATCAGAGCCCGCCATCTCTTCCAGTTTTTACCACAATCCCAGTGTCGACCAACCTCTTGTTAATATGAACACGCCGCCACCATGGGGGGGGGGGGTAAGAAGTGTTTTTTTTGTTGTTGTTTTTTTTTACATTTTCAAAAACCTTTATTGTGTCAAGACAGTTTCATACAGGCAGTAAAATCGTACAGCTAATCAATTGATTTTAGCATTGGTGACATAAAGCCCAATAAGCAGAATACAGTGCATAGGTACATGTCATGATTATTTAGGAACTACTTCAGTTACAATAAAGGCTAGCCAGTGGTATCATCACACATCAGCTGTACGTGTGTAACTGTCATGCCGTGCTATTGCATGCCGAGCCCTTTCGTGTACATGTGTAATTAGGGACTGACCTCTGGGGAGGGGATCTGTAAAGGAGGTTCACATATGTTCCCACGGAATTTGTTCCATTTACCCCATATTCTGGTCCATTTCTTGGGACAGCCCCTGTGCGTGTACACCGCCCTCTCAGCCACCATCGCAATATCCATGTCTCGTTCCCATTGTGTACGTGTAGGTGTTATCGCGGAGCCCCAGTATTTTGCTATGTTTCGCTTCGCGATCGTCGCCCCCAATGTAGCCCAGTTCTGTAAGGCTAGGTTTAAGTCAGTGGGCTACCAGATATTGAGGAGGCAACACCTGGGATCACAGGGAACCTCTGTCACAGGGATTCCGTGCTCAGACAGAACTGTGCATAGAGGCTTGGAACCTCAGTGAATTAGGATGTCCCAAAACTCACCTTAGTACCCAAAAATCCCCTACCAGACTAGCTACAGTGTCTCATTGGTCATCATAAACTCCCAATGCTTAGACAAACCAGAACATGAACTTAGTACACCTCAGGTAACGTGGAACACATGAACACTCTTTCGCTATACAATCATTTCAATCCAGAACAAGGAGTAAAAGAGGACACATGCATATTTGAAATGTTTATTCACTAATGCAGTGCTCTCAAGCGCAGTATCTTAGCTAATACAAGCAAACATATTATAAGAAACAAAAGTAATCAGCATAGTCACTAGTCCATATAACACAAACGGTGCAAGCATAGTATTATGCTAAAATGAATGAACTCTCACCCTCCCTAGCTAGTATATCATATTATATCTAAGAAGGTCTCTTTTGGGTTTTAGCAGAGCGGCCCCATACCTCAAGATCCAAGTGGTAAGGGATCTCATCATCAGCAACCAGCTCTCTGCATGCGAAGCACCATCAAGTGTGTGTTATACTCTTGTGCAAAGCAACATAAATCGCGCCTAAAGCCAGAACTTGGCTGCAGCTGCATGTATGTTATGTCTAGGGACGTGCGAAGATAAGTGCTCATAACAACTACTGTGTTGAGATATCCTTGAAGGTTTCAGCACTCACTGTACAGACATAGCAACAGAAAGGAAAAATGGCGTTTAAACTCACAAAAAGCTCATGCTAACTTAACACAGTAATCAGGCTACATCAATCCATATATCACTTCTGCTCCTCCCACCTCTGAAATTATCGCTAATACTCTTGACCAATAGCGGTTTATGATAGGGCATTCCCATATTATATGGTAAAATGTTCCAATACCTCCACACCCTCTGAGGCAAAGGTGATCTGGTGTGTGTCCCAGTTTAATTATCGTGGTGCGAGGATAATATGTTCGGTGTAATATTTTCAGTTGAATTAGTTTAAGTCGGGATGGGATCGCTGCCTCTCGGGCTGATGCTAGGGCGTCCATCCAATCAGATTCCTCGATATCTCCCAATTCAGTCTCCCATTTTCCCTTTAGTGCTATCAGGGGGTCTGGTTGATTATTGATCAGTTTCTTGTATGTGTAGGAGGTTGCCTTTTTTCCATGTAGTCCGTGAGGAGCCTATCCTCCAGAGGGGAGGATTCCACCAATTTGGTCTCTGGGGGAAATGCACTTTGTAATGCGTGTCGTATCTGTATGTAACAGAATCGTTCCGAGTCTGCCATCTTATACCTCGCTTGCAAGTTTTCAAAGGATATTATCTCTCCTTTCGCCCATAGGTCGCCTATTTTAGAGATACCAATTAGGTCCCACTCTTTGAATCCCTTTGTGTTCGCCAGTATGCCCAGTTTTCTTGTGTCCCAGAGGGGAGTGACTTGTGTCAACTCTCCCTCCCATCCCAAGGCCCTCTGTGCGGCGTGCCATATTTTAATTGTGTGTGCCGTTGGTCCTGTAAGTCCTTCCTGTTTTCCGTAGGTGTAAAGCGCCCTCATCAGTCGGTCTGCCGGCAGGAGGCTCTGGTCCAACCTGTATGCTGGTTCGTCCTGTGGAACGTGCAACCATTGATTTATTGTCATCAGTTGTGATGCCCAGTAGTAGAGTTTAACATTCGGTAGAGCAATACCACTGTCATACCAACTCCGGACCAGTTTGTGTTGTGCTATCCGGGGGGGTTTACCGTCCCACAATAGGGTTGTTACTTCTGCTTCAATGGATTTGAAATACTTAGGGGGACAGGAAATGGGGTATTTTGTAGGGCATATAGGAATCTCAGAAGGGCTAGCATTTTAAATAGTGCAGCTTTACCCAGGAGCGTCAGCGGGAGGGATCTCAAGTGTTTTACGTCCGCTCTGAGTCGTTCCAGGGGCCTCATTAAATTTTCTTCCATGAATATGGACTCTGATGGGGTGACATATATTCCTAAGTACTTGAAATCTCTGGTCACGATCTGCAGTACGCATCCCGCTGGGATTTTGAGTGTAGGCCCATGCAATACATAGAGTAGCGATTTCGTCCAGTTAATAGTGCAGCCGGATACTTTCCCGTATGCAGTAAAAATGTCTAGTAGGCTGATCCATGCAGCGAGCGGTACCAGCACTAGGGCGACTAGCAGCTGGGACAGCGGACATCCCTGCCTGGTACCCCTTCCTAGTTTGAAATTCTCTTGATTTTCTTCCGTTTGCTACTACTTGCGCGAGGGGTTCTGTCTATAAAAGTTGTATCCATGCACAGAATTTTGGGCCAAGTCCCAGCTTCCGAAGTACCGCAAAGAGGAACGGCCATTCCACTAAATCGAAGGCCATAGTGGCGTCCAAGGAAAGAATGGCTGCATCTTTCTGTATCTCTGGTGTACAGGCCATAACGGCATGCACCCTCCGTAGATTAAGGGAGGTATTACGTCCCGGCATGAACCCTGATTGGTCCGGGTGAACCAAGTCCTTGAGGTGTGGCTGTAGTCGGAGTGCCAACGCTTTGGCCAGTATTTTGGCTTCCATATTCATTAGCGATATTGGGTAGTAAGAGGCTGCCAAATGTGCAGGTTTGCCCGGTTTGTGCACTGCCACAATTTTGGCTATTCGCTGATCCCGTGGCAGCCTGCCATCCTCCAGGCAGTCATTGTACATGTTAAGTAAGTCAGGTGTGATAAGACCTGCCACTTTTTTGTACAGCTCTACTGGTAGCCCGTTTGGACCCATTGCTTTCCCTGTGTTGAGTGCTGCCAGTGCCCGCCCCAATTCTTCCGACGAGAGGTCAGCATCTAGGTCTTCCCTGGCTTCCGGGGAAAGCGTAGGCATCCTAATGTCTTGCAAGAAATGTGTATTGTCCTCTATTGTGGTTAGCCTCCCGAGGTCCTGAAATGCTTGCCTGTGAAGTGTAGGGGGGAAATAAACGGAGAGCATGTGATACAACCTACCTTCCCACTGGCCAGTTAGTTCCGCAAATCGTCCATGTGCATCAGTCCAAGTGTTCTTAATCATGAATGTGGAGCTCTTATGGACCAGGATTCCCACCCCTCTAGAGCCAGATGTGAACTCAGCGTGAGCTACCATTTTAAAGCCCTATCTATCTAGTGCCTTGCATGTTGTTCCTGTCAAATGTGTTTCCTGGAGTAGAACAATCGAGGGCCCCTTGCGCTTCAGGTACTGTAGGACCAGCCCTCGTTTAATCTTATGACCCAACCCATTCACGTTCCACGAAATTATGGACAAGGGGGGCCCGGCTGAAGTGGTAACTGAGTGTTCGTCTCCCGTCGTGCTTGATATGTATATCCTATAGTCAGTGACTACTGTTGATACCTGCTGTACATGACCTGCCCTGTGTGCGCATAGATTGTATAGTTGACACGTGAACTTGTTCCTTGAAATAACGTAACATATTAAACGTAAAAATTGTAACAGTTGCTTCAAGAATCCTGGGCCCCTAGTTCAAAAGCCTGCCCTCCCCCCCATCGGATCTGTGACTCTCCCCATCTCCAATGGCTCATTATGGCCCCCGATAAACAATTGTAGTCCCTGAAGAAAGTGGTCATTGTTCACCAGAGACCAAAACAAACCGAAACTTATCGCTATCAAAATCCCAACCCCCCACCCTGCCTCCCTGCCCGGCCGATACAGAACCATCCACCACCCCCAACTGACCAGAGTGCTTACTTCCCAGAACAAAATGTAGTGTTCGTGAGGGTGAGACTACCGTGACTGTTATAGCCTCCTTCCCACCCATCAATATCCATGCAGCGCTACCAACATCACGGTAGGTCCTACCTGTAGGAGTCTTCATAACTTGCCTGTGTATCACGTCCTTAATCGACCCATTGTAAGGAAGGTCAATGTAACAGTACCCACCACCCTGCGCTCACCGCCCAATCTCGGGCTGTGTCCATATCATAGTCTCCTACTGCTGTGATGTGAAGCGTGGCAGCCTGTGAGGTCCTTAATCCTTAAAAAGCCAAGTCATAGCGTCGCTTCAGTGATGCAGTTTGTTGTGGGCTTCTGTTTTTTCCATTATCGGTTATTTTGTCTTTCTTCCCGGTTCCTGGGTTTCCCTGTCTGCCGCCAGCCCTCCAACCAGTTTTGCGCATCTTTGGGCGATTCAAAAAAACACTTTTTTCCCTCCGCTTCAACACGCAGCTTCGCTGGGAAGAGCATTGAGTATTTGAGTTCTCTAGAACGGAGTTCCCTTTTCACTTCCGTGAAATTTCGTAGTTGTTGTGCCACCGCTGCTGTGTAGTCTGGATAGAAGGTGACCTCTGCGTTGTCAATTTTGACTGGTGGAGCCATTCGAGCTGTCTGCAAGATGACATCGAGGTTGTGAAAGTTGAAGATCCTCGCTAAGATTGGACGCGGTGGTGCCCCTGGTTTTGGTTTCCCCCCTGACACCCGGTTGGCACGTTCTACTGAGAAATAATTTGACAGGCCCTTCGGTTGCAGCTTAGTTTGGATCAAATCTTCTACGAATAGGTCCTGTTGTTTCCGGTACACCCACCAGGCGTACCTTGTTGCGCCGTGAGCGGCCTTCCTGTTCGTCAAGTTTCGCCTTTAATAGCAGATTGTCATCTTCCAGGTTCTGTACTTTGTGTTTCAAGGCCACCGTGTCCTCAGTTAGCCCCGATGTAGCTTTTTACACCTCAATCAAACGGTCTGACAACTTGGAAAAGTCCGCCCTTATCAGGGAGATATCGGTGGAGATAGTGCCCATTGAAGTTTGCATTGTGTGCAATGCCGCCATAACGTCTTTCAGGGTGACCTGTTTGGCGTCACCAGGTGGGTTGGTCTTCTGGGATGATGTGCGTGGCGCTTCGTTCGGTTGACCATTCTGGGGTTCTTTTGCATAGGCATATTTTTTCAAGTGCGGAGGCTGTTGCACCTTGGGCCCCCTGCCCGTCATGGTACTTGATCGCAGTGTACACGCACTCAAAAATTCGTGAGGACAGGAGAAGAGCCCCGTTTGCCAACTGTTCCTCGATGTCTTGTACAGTGTGTTCCTTGGTGACTCCGGGCACGCGTGTGGGCCTGCGTTGCGCTGGGCTGGTCCGCTGTGTAGAACCAGCGGCCTGTGGTACCTCCAGCTCCTGTCTTTCTGCCGTGGAACTGCTCCCTATAGCCCCGTTAAGCTCGTGAGGCAGCGCCGGGTGTCTTCGCACAGTGCTATCTAGGCCCCTTAAAATACCTGCTGGTGTCACTGATTTGCAGCTAGTGCTGCGTGTGGGGCAGGTGAGCGGGCTGGTGTGCTCAGTGGCGGTAACAGAGAGGCCGCTGGTTCCAGGATTAAGCCGCCATTTTGTACCACCGTACTTTTGGCGTCCCCAGTCCACAGTCCCTGCCCGGTAACGTCGGGTTTTCAGTCAGAGCCCCCTCGCTGCCTCCTCCAGCAGTTGCCAGTTCCTTGTAGTTCAAGGATGTCCTGTGCGCGCAGCCGCTTCCGTTTTGGTTTTTGCCGCCTTTATTCTGTGTCCAGGAGCAGTTCTTGTCGGGTCATGTATATGCCGGGCCGCCGTGAAACTTTAGTCCCCGGCTTCCGTAGTGCTGTTAGGCCCCGGTTGCACTGTCTCGTAGCCGCTTGAGTTTAAGGAGTCTGGAGTAGCCGATTGCTTCACCGGGAACCGGAAGATCTCCCGTTTTTATACAGCCGTAGCAGCGCCTGCTGAAGTCAGGATTATTGTGTGGATTGTCGGGGAAGGTGCCCTGCAGTCACGGAGCTCTGCTAGAACGCAACCCTCTTTCTCGGCCGGTAGCCACGCCGGGGAGTGTTTTTTTATTCGTTTTTTTCTTTGTTCCTTGTTAGATTCATAATTACTTATCGCATGTTAGGATGTATTGGCATTTATATAGCGCACTACTTACCCGTAGGGTCCCAAGGCGCTTCGACCGCTGCGAAACCCTTCCTGGCTTCCCTGAGAGATGGTCCCTTAATGGGTATCTCCAGGGTGAGACCAGGCATCCCCGGCGGTCTGGTGGGGCCGTTAGTGAAGATGAGGCAAGCTAATGCCCAGAGTTGCCGAGTGTGATCGCTGATCAGAGTGGGCACCGAGGCGAGAGAATTATCGAGTCCGCTGACCCTGGTCCAGAAACCTGCCGCGCCGGGAATCGAACCCTGGTCCCGGGCCGTCCTCTGCTCTCGGGTCTGCCGCCTCTAACCAGTGAGCCACACTACTTCACTGGAAGCCACACTACTTCACTGGAGTGTTTTGAGTTTGTCCACGCTTTTTGGCTATTCCGCATACAACACCTCGGTGGAGCAACCTGGAGAAATTACCGTTACAGAAGGCCGTTGAGTTTTCTTTAGACCTATCTGCTGGCTTAGCAAAGTTGCATGATCGTCTTTTTTTTTCTTTTTTATCTCTCTCTCTAAGCTCCGGGGCACTTAGAAGCTGTATCTTTCATTTGGCTTATCTAATAAGAGGAGGAGCTGATTTATATTGATCAATGCACTTTGTCCACCTGTTATAATTCTGTTGAGGCTTTCTGATCCCCTGCGTGGGACCAAGTGATGATGTAATTTTTGCCTGTGGACTGTGGAAAAAAAATCATAAATCATGGGTTCTCACTCTGCAACTCTGGGCATTAAGCTTGCTTAATCTCCACAACGGCCCCCTGCGGCGGGATGCCTGGCTTTCACCTTGGGGATGCCCTGTAGGGGCTATCTCACAGGGAAAAGCCAGGACGGGTTCCCAAGGCAAGCGCCGGGAAACCTCCGGGTAGCTGTGCGCTCAATAAATGCAATAATAATAATAATAATAATAATAAACACTTTTTTGACATAAAACAGGTGGCAGGCCAAGGTTCCTCTGTGTTCCTCTGTGCTCTGCAGCAGCCGCCGCACGAGCAGCACCAGCAGCGCTTTAGCACTGCGGTGCTGGCAGCGGCCGTTCCTGCCTCCATCGCAGATCCATAGAACTTAAAGCACCCATATAACAGGACGCGGGTGAAGCGGGAACCGGTCACAAAACAAACCCTGGCAGTCATCCCAGGCTCCGCTCCGCTTGCTCATCAACTCCTCCTCGTCTCGGCCCCTTGGCTCTAATCGATACGCTCTGCACTCAACACCGAATCACAGGCAGACAACAACTGTGAACACCAACAGGGGGAAGAATTGTGTGTTTCCCCCAGTTAGTGAAAAAACCAGCATAAGTCTTGGCTGCTTCTGCTGCACCCAGAGTCTTATGCGTCTTTTCAGTCTAAGTTTTCTGTCTGGAAAAAGATTGTGTCCTGGTTTTCTGCACCCAGTAAATCCAGGTGCAGAAAAAGGTGGAATAAAATGAATACATGAAAGTACGCCTTAATTTCATTGCCCTTGATTCACACTCTGGACCATAGTTGAGGGATAGGTCTAGGCCCGAGGTCTCCGCGAGCTACCGGTAGCTCGCGGAGACCGCGGGAGTAGCTTGTGTAGCCCTTCATGGGCTATTTACTTTTCCGGCTGCATTTGCCCGCCCTCACCCAAACCAGCCGCTCGGATTGGAGCTTAGCTGAGGGTGGGGGCGGGTGAAGAGGATGACGCTCCTCTCCTGGTGCTGCAGACTCTTCTTGTGAGAATCTGATCCCTGTGACGTCATCGAGGGCAGAACGGCACGAAAAACAATGTAAACAGAGGGCAGAAGGGCACAAAAAACAAGTGGAAAATGAGTGAAACAGACGGCAGAAGGGCACGAAAAACGAGGGAAACAGAGGGCAGAAGGGCACGAAAAACAAGGGGAAAACGAGTGAAACTGAGGGCAGAAGGGCACAAAAAACGAGGGAAAGAGAGGGCAGAAGGGAACGAAAAACGAGGGGAAACAGGGCAGAAGGGCACAAAAAATGAAGGAAACAGTGGGCAGAAGGGCACAAAAAATGAGGGAAACAGAGGGCAAAAGGGAACGAAAAATTAGGAGAAAAAGAGGGCAGAAGGGCATGAAAAACAAGGTAAACAGAAGGCAGAAGGGCATGAAAAACAAGTGGAAAACGAATGAAACAGAGGGCAGAAGGGAACGAAAAATGAGGGAAACAGAGGGCAGAAGGGCACGAAAAACAAGTGGAAAACGAGTGAAACAGAGGGCAGAAGGACACGAAAAACGAGGGAAACAGAGGGTAGCAGGGCACAAAAAACAAGTGGAAAACGAATGAAACAGAGGGCAGAAGGGCATGAAAAATGAGGGAAACAGAGGGCAGAAAGGCACAAAAATCGAGGGAAACAGAGGGCAGAAGGGCACGGAAAACAAGGGAAACAGAGGGCAGAAGGGCACGAAAAACAAGTGGAATACGAGGGCCGAAGGGCACGACAAACGAGGGACACAGAGGGCAGAAGGGCATAAAAAACAAGGGGAAAACTGGTGAAACAGAGGGCAGAAGGCCACAAAAAAAGAGGGAAACAGAGGGCAGAAGGGCACGAAATACGAGGGAAACAGAGGGTAGAAGGGCATGAAAAACAAGTGGAAAACGAATGAAACAGAGGGCAGAAGGGCACGGAAAACAAGGGAAACAGAGGGCAGAAGGGCACGAAAAACAAGTGGAATACGAGGGCCGAAGGGCACGACAAACGAGGGACACAGAGGGCAGAAGGGCATAAAAAACAAGGGGAAAACTGGTGAAACAGAGGGCAGAAGGCCACAAAAAAAGAGGGAAACAGAGGGCAGAAGGGCACGAAATACGAGGGAAACAGAGGGTAGAAGGGCATGAAAAACAAGTGGAAAACGAATGAAACAGAGGGCAGAAGGGCACAAAAAATGAGGGGAACAGAGTGCAGAAAGGCATGAAAAACGAGGGAAACAGAGGGCAGAAGGGCACGAAAAACATGTGGAAAACAAATGAAATGGAGGGCAGAAGGGCACGAAAAACGACGAAAACAGAGGGCAGAAGGGCACGAAAAACAAGTGGAAAACGAGGGCAGATGGGCATGACAAACGAGGGAAACAGAGGGCAGAAGGACACAAAAAACAAGGGGAAAATGAGTGAAACAGAGGGCAGAAGACCACAAAAAACAAGGGAAACAGAGGGCAGAAGGGCTAGAAACACGAAGGAAACAGAGTGCAGAAGGGCACGAAAAACAAGTGGAAAACGAATGAAATAGAGGGCAGAAGGGCACGAAAAACATCAAAAACAGAGGGCAGAAGGGCACGAAAAACACGTGGAAAATGAGGGCAGAAGGGCACGACAAACGAGTGAAACAGAGGGCAGAAGGACACAAAAAACAAGGGGAAAACGGGTGAAACAGAGGGCAGAAGGCCACAAAAAACAAGGGAAACAGACGGCAGAAGGGCACGAAACACGAAGGAAACAGAGGGCAGAAGGGCTCGAAAAACGAGGGAAACAGAGTGCAGAAGGGCACTGTAGGAAGGGGGAGGCTCTAGTTGGCGCAGTGTAGCACTAGCGACAAGTAGGGACTCTCTCTTCCTCCTCAGGGCTGAGGGTTACCTTCCAGACAACCTCTGCTTACCCTCTAGGTAGTGTGGCTTAAGCAGTCTTAGGCTAATATTTGGGGCACATAGGGTTAAACATTTGCAATATCACACCACCACAACCAACCCACCACACAATGACACCAAACTGTATTTGTAAAAATATATATCTTTATATAAATTTCAAGCAGGCTTGTAAATACAGTTATCAAACTTTCAATATCGGTTCCAGTTTACTCAAGTTCAGGTTGCCACAGTTCTTTCTAGCAATAAGCAATCTTTTGGGCCTTCTGCCCAGGTTCGACAAGGTTCAGTGTCTCGTAGCGCCTCAATGCGCTTTCTGCTGTCTCCGCTCGCTTCCGAGGGGAGATCGGGCCTCGAGGACCAGGAGCTGTGCGAGCCTCGGTTCCAGAGGCGACTCGTGTTGGGAGCAGATAGCGCGGTGCGAGCTTGAGTTGCAGGACGCTCGCACCGTGAGGACACAACACAGTACCTTTCAAATTGTTGTGGAGCGGGCGGCTTCCAGGGGAGCTGTCCCACGTCGCGTTGCTTTTCCGGGGTCGCTGTTCACTGCGGCTCTCAGCCAGGCAGGTCACGGGTCATCCGGGGAGGCGGTGTTCAGTGGCGGCAGGATCCTTCCTTCGTCGTTCGCTCCGACCCTGGAGGCGGTGGCTGTGTGGTGGCGGCAAGTGGCAGTACGGTCCCCAAGTGCAGGACGTACCCAGCCAAAGTGCCGGTTGCAGCTGTGCGTTCACAGCTGAGCTGTCGGGCAGGATACCGGCCAGAGGGGGGGTTATCACAGGGCGGCTGTCCGTCTTTGCAGGTGGATTGACGGCTAGAAGCGTAGTCAATTCGGGAGCTTGGACCGGACGGGTCCTCCTTCACTTTGCTCTCGGGCTCCCGGTGCAGGTGCGGTCACGGTGTTCGGGCCAGCGGCGGCTGGACCTCACGTTGCTCTCGCTGTTGCTTTGGGCCCCGGTCACGGTGCTCGGGGGGATGTCAATGCCTTGGATTACAGGGAGCGTGGCAGGCTTGCCCAGCGCTCCCAAACCCCTCTGTCAGTACTGCAGCGATAAGCAGCACACACAATCGCGTTCTTCAGGATGTAGCGCCCACTGGTCCTGGGGCGCTGGTCAGGGGGCAAGTTCAGCAGCAAGCCCTTGGAGATCTTTCAGCAGAGTTTGGCACAAAGTTTCATAAAGCTAAAGTCTTCGTGTAGTCTTTTCTTTTCCTCTCCTTCTGCAGCAAGGCACCAGACACAGGCAAGAGACAGCACTCTTCCTTGTCCTTCCCGGTCCTTCTCGTCGGGTAGAGTTCCTTCTGTAGCCCAAACAGGATCTAATTTACAAGGAGCAGGGCTCTGTCTTTTATACTGCATTTCTTTTGTTCTCACAGGCCAGGGGGGCCTTTGCATAGCCACTTTCAGTCCTTGAGTACTCTGGTGGGTGTAATCCGGCTTCTGCTTTCAGTGTGAGGGGCAGGCGCATTAGACGCCCCACAGGAGGTGGAGCCAGCATTGTGCGGACAGGGGCAGCCAGAGTACCTTGTTGATGGGGGCTTCGCCCTTCCTGGGCCAGGTGTCGGCTGAGTCATCAGTCGCTCCCCAGGAGGGTGGAGCCAGCATTGTGGTGGCAGAGCACAGAGTCAAGAGCCACTCCTACCTCCCACTAAGGTGCAATCTACGCATTCACCACCTGTCATCCCCCAGCCCTGTCACTCACACATCCCAGACAGTCCGATACACGTACCAGCAGAGGCAGGCTGAAATGGTTAGGCAAGCAAATGCTAACTTTCTAAAAGTAGCATTTGCAAACACAGGATATTAAAATAAACTTTACTAAAAGAAATATTTTATTATTCTGAGTTCAGGCATACTAAACACGACTCTCTACCATGCTCCCTGAGCCTGCTGGGATTATAGAGTGTAACAATTCCAGCAGCCCATTCTGGCCTAACGGAGGCAGGTAGTCTTCAATAGTGAAATACGAGTTTAGTTGTAATTCACTACTAGGACATGCCACACACATCAGGGCTTGTCCCACCTTACACTTACAATGCACCCTGCCCTCAGGCCTACCATAGGGGTGACTAATATGAAGTCAAGGGAAGGTTCAGGGGCGGGCAAGTGGGTGCACTTGCCCAGCCGGCATGACAGTACGAGACTGCACGCAGGTTCTGCAATGGCAGACCCTAGACACATCTTAAGGCTGCTTCTGTGGGTGGCGCAACCAGCGCTGCAGGCCCACTAGCAGTATTGGCATTCACAAGCCCTGGCACTCCTAGTGCACTTTACTAGGGACTAACAGTAAATCCAATGCACCAATCATGGACATCAATCACATGTACAATTTACAGTAGGGAGCACTTGCACTGCGGCACGGGTCAGCCGTGGCGCAGCGCCCTGAGTATCGGAAAACCAGCAAAACATCGGAGGCACACCAGCAAAAAGTGGAAGGGAGACTCGCGCCAAGGTGCCAGGTCTAACATGTGTACCCTCCAGCTGAAATGTGGGGGGAACTACCCTTCCCCAGGGAGTTCCACATCACTAAGGCGGAAAAATCTGGACAGACCGTCAGCGTTGGCGTGATCGGTGCCAGGGCGGTGTTCCACCGTAAAGTCCATACTCTGGAGAGAAATGGACCACCTCAACAGTTTCGGGTTCTCACCCCTCATCTGCATCAACCATCTGAGGGGCCTGTGGTCCGTCTGAACTCGGAAGTGAGACCCAAACAAGTAGGGTCTTAGCTTCTTCAGCGCCCAGACCACAGCAAATGCTTCACGCTCTATTGCACTCCACCTACTTTCCCGTGGAAGTTACCTCCTACTGATGAAGGCTACGGGTTGGTCAAAGCCCTCCTCAGTCATCTGTGAAAGAACAGCCCCTACACCATGCTCTGAAGCGTCTGTTTGCACTATGAATTCCTTGGAGAAATCAGGAGCCAGGAGCACGGGCGCCGTGCACATGGCAGTCTTCAGGGTGTCAAAAGCCTTCTGACAGGTGTCAGTCCAAATCACATTCCTGGGCTGCTTCTTCGAAGTCAGCTCTGTCAAGGGGGTCACAATCGTGCCATAGCCCTTGACAAACCTCCTGTAATACCCAGTGAGCCCCAGGAAGGCTCTCACTGCAGTCTGGGTCTTGGGGGGTTCCCAAGCCAGGATGGTCTCGATTTTGGGTTGCAAGGGTGCCACCTTGCCACTCCCCACTTGATGTCCCAAGTACACCACTGAACCCTGCCCAATCTGGCACTTGCTTGCCTTGATTGTGAGGCCTGCTCTGCGCAGGGCCATCAACACTTCCCAGAGGTGTCGCAGGTGTTCTGGCCAGGTGCCACTGAACACTGCGATGCCAACCAGGTAGGCTGCACTGAACTCATCCAGCCCAGCCAACACCTGGTTGACCAATCTCTGAAAGGTGGCGGGGGCATTCTTCATTCCAAATGGCATAACCCGGAACTGGAAATGCCCATCTGGTGTAGAGAATGCTGACCTCTCCTTTGCCCCCTCGGTCAAGGCGATCTGCCAGTACCCAGACGTTAAATCAAACGTGCTGAGGAACCGGGCAGCCCCTAGCCGATCAATGAGCTCATCAGCTCTGGGGATGGGGTGCGCGTCAGTCTTCGTGACTGAATTGAGTCCTCTGTAGTCCACACAGAACCGGAGTTCGGGCGTGGCTCCCGGCGCAGCAGCCTTTGGGACCAAGACCACGGGGCTGGACCAAGGACTGCTGGAAGACTCAACCACCCCAAGGGCAAGCATCTTGGAGACCTCCTCCTTAATGCAGGCCCTGACCCTGTCAGTTACTCTGTAAGCCTTATGCTTCACAGGTAAGCTGTCTCCAGTGTCCACATCATGGACGCACCAATCTGTGACACTCAGAACCAGGGAGAACAGATCTGGAAACTGCCCCAGCAACTGGCGGCAGTCTTCCTGTTGTTCGGGGGTCAGGGTGGGTGAGAGGTTAACTCTATCCACTGACCCATCTTTCTCACAGGCCACTAAGAGGTCAGGAAGGGGCTCCGACTCCTCCTCCATTCCATCATCAGTTGCCAACAACATGCCCACTTCGGACCTTCTTAAGTGGGGCTTGAGGCGGTTGACATGTAGGACCCTCAAAGGGTTCCTGGGCGTCTTCATGTCCACCAAGTATGTCACTGGGCTCTTGCGCTCCACAACCTCAAATGGACCTGTCCACTTATCCTGAAGGGCACAGGGTTCCACTGGGGCCAGGACATACACCTCTTGTCCAGGCTGAAGCTCGACCAGAGTGGCATTCTGGTCGTACCACCGCTTCATCTCCTCCTGGCTTGCTTCCAGATTTGCCTTGGCAAGTTGTCTGAAGCGCCTGGTTTGGTTTCTGAAGGCCAGCATGTAGCTATATACATTCTGGGGAGGTTTCCTGGGAGATTGCTCCCAGCCTTCCTTTACCAAACTCAGTGGTCCTCTCACGGGGTGACCGTACAGCAGTTCAAAGGGGCTGAACCCTAGGGACTTCTGTGGTACCTCGCGATATGCAAAGAGCAGGCATGGCAAGAGGACGTCCCACTTACGCCTCATTGGACCTTCTAGGCCCATGATCATGCCTTTCAGGGTCCGGTTGAATCTTTCAACCAACCCGTTTCCTTGGGGATGGTAAGGCGTGGTGAACTTGTACGTAACACCACACTCTTGCCAAAGGGACTTCATATACTTGGATATGAAGTCGGTCCCCCTGTCGCTCACCTCCTCTAGAGGGAATCCTACTCGTGAGAAAATTCCCATCAGTAAACGCCCCACCACGGGGGCCGTCACTGTCCTCAGAGGGATGGCTTCAGGGTACCGGGTGGCATGATCCACCAAGACCAGGATGAACCTGTTGCCCATGGCTGTCTTGGGGTCCAGAGGCCCAACCATGTCAATACCCACTCGCTGGAATGGCGTACCGACCACAGGGAAGGGTTGGAGGGGAGCCTTGTTCTTCCCTCCGCTCTTCCCACTTGCCTGGCAAGTCGGACAGGTCCTACAATGAGCGTCTGAGCTCTTGTGCATTTGGGGCCAGTAAAAGTGGGTGACAAGCCTGTCGTAGGTCTTGTCCATCCCCAAATGTCCTGCTAAAGGCACATCGTGAGCCAGACCCAGTAGGAAGGCTCTGAACTTGTGGGGTACCACCAGCACACGGGCTGACCCAGGTTCAGCAGCCTTAGGCTCTGAATACAGGAGGTCGTTCTCCCAGTACACATAATGTGTTTTGGCCTGAACACCATTGGCCTGGTCTGCAGCCTGCTGCCGCATACCCTTGAGAGAAGGGCATTCTTTCTGCTCCCTGCAGAATTCCTCCCTGGAGGGTCCCCCTTCTTGCTGCCAATGGGTCAGCTCAGGCAGGTCCCCCAGTTCAGCAATCTGTTCCCCTGTAGGCTCCAGGGCATCCCCCTCAGGGTCTGCTTCCTCCTGGACCGTGGGAACTTCAGGGGCCGGTTTCCCGCGCCCCCTGCGCCTTCTCCCTAAGGCCGGTTCCTGGGCCTCTCCTTCAGGCCCCAGGACCTCTTGATCACCCTTACTGGCTGCCATCGACCGGGTGGTCACGCACGCCCAGTCAGGCAGACCCACCTTCCGCAGGTGAGTCGTCTTCTCCACCTTTTCCCAAGGGGAGTGCTCCAAGTCTTTCCCTAGCAAACAGTCAACAGGCATGGTTTTCCTCACACAGACCTGCAGAGTACCAGAGACCCCCCCCACTCGAAGGGAACTTGAGCCATCGGACACTGACTCTCTGAATTATCAGCATTGATAACCCTACAGTAGGCATGGGGTACCACCTGCTCTTGAGACACCAGGTGCTGCCTCACTGCAGTCACGCTGGCTCCTGTATCTCTAAGAGCCTGAGCTTCCTTACCATTGATGATCACCACCTGCCCATATTTCTTAGTGTTAGAGGGCAGGTAGTTCGTAGGGATCATCTCACTGTCTCCTAGTGAGACCAGGGTCATCTGAACGGGATCTCCACCCCCCGGGACCATCACTTCTTCTCCTAAGTGAACACTAGTCACTTGACGGGGCGGAGCACCAGTGGGTGCGGGTTTTCCAAACAGGCGACACTTGGGGTCACTGGATATGTGCCCCGGCTCACCACATTTGAAACAATTGAAGGGCCCCTTTGGAACAGGTTTACCTGTCGGGCCCCATTCTGCTTTGAGGGTGGGGGAGGCTGAGAACCTTTCTGCTGGTCCCCTTGGGGATTACTTTGGGGGCCTTTTTGGAACCCTTTCTGTTTTCCCTTGTCCCCCCCACTCTTCTGCTGGGGACCCTGGCCTCTCTTGGCGGAGTATCCCACTGGACCCTTGTGGACCCTGGTGCTGAGCCAGCGGTCCGCCTCCTCAGCAAGCTTCCTCGGGTTGGACAGCTTGCTATCGATCAGGTGTTGGCGTAACTCAGGAAAACAGTGATCAGACAAGTGCTCCCATGCAATTAAATCAAAGAGACCTTGAAAATCATTCACTTTGCTACCCTTCACCCAACCATCCAGTGCTCTGCAAAAGTAAGTCACATACTCCACATACGTATTCCCAGGCCGCTTAGTACATCCCCTAAACTTCTGTCTATACATTTCAGGGGTAAGCCCGTACCTGTTCATTAAAGCTTCTTTCATGTGGGAATAGGATCTCTGGTTTTCAACGGGCAAATCTAGCAGGGTATCTCGCCCTTCGCTAAGGAACCTTCCCCACAACCCCGCTCCCCAATCCTTGTCAGGGACTCGGTGGGAGGACATGGCTACCTCGTATGCCCTAAACCACTGTCCTATGTCATCCCCCTTAAAGAACTCTTTAACTACATCTTTGGGGATGTGCACTCTTGACTCTACCTGCACCGGCGTTGTGCTGCCACCAGAGGGAGGATGATCCAAGTTTCTCTCCTTTAGACTCATCTCCCTCATTTTCAATTCGTAATCCATTTGGTGCTTTCGCTCTTCCAGCGCCATTCTTTTGGTTTCAAGCTCCAGTTGGATTTTTAATTCTGCCAGCTTTCTTTCATGATCCCTCGTTTCCTTCCTGTCTGCCAGCTCCTCTGGCGACAGGCCATTACCAAAGCTGTGCACGCTGTCTTGCCTTTCGAGATCCACCAGATCCACAGGTGCATTCTGCTCCTCAGTTGCATCTTGCTCCGCGAGGGCATCTTGATCCTCCGGGGCCTTTCTGGACTCTATCCAGGCTTTCAGGGCCTTTTAGAGCTCTGGCTTGTTCTTGCAACCGGCGTGCGGAACCTTGAGTTTTTTGCAAAAAAACTTCAGCTCACTCTTTGAGTATTTGTCCAGCTTTGCTGCATCCCATTCCACCTCCAACATCTCAGAGGTCGTGGACTCCGCTCCATCCAGGCTCTTCGTGCCCGGCATGGTTTCTTCGCTAGGGATCGTTTCTCGGCAAAATTACAACCAAACCTGTGGCCAAGTAACTGGACTGAAATCACTGTGCAATGGTCAGAAGTTACGGTGTAGCCACTGCAAATGTAAATTCGAAAATCCCACCGCTGCCACCAATGTAGGAAGGGGGAGGCTCTAGTTGGCGCAGTGTAGCACTAGCGACAAGTAGGGACTCTCTCTTCCTCGTCAGGGCTGAGGGTTACCTTCCAGACAACCTCTGCTTACCCTCTAGGTAGTGTGGCTTAAGCAGTCTTAGGCTAATCTTTGGGGCACATAGGGTTAAACATTTGCAATATCACACCACCACAACCAACCCACCACACAATGACACCAAACTGTATTTGTAAAAATATATATCTTTATATAAATTTCAAGCAGGCTTGTAAATACAGTTATCAAACTTTCAATAGCGGTTCCAGTTTACTCAAGTTCAGGTTGCCACAGTTCTTTCAAGCAATAAGCAATCTTTTGGGCCTTCTGCCCAGGTTCGACAAGGTTCAGTGTCTTGTAGCGCCTCAATGCGCTTTCTGCTGTCTCCGCTCGCTTCCGAGGGGAGATCGGGCCTCGAGGACCAGGAGCTGTGCGAGCCTCGGTTCCAGAGGCGACTCGTGTTGGGAGCAGATAGCGCGGTGCGAGCTCGAGTTGCAGGACGCTCGCACCGTGAGGACACAACACAGTACCTTTCAAATTCTTGTGGAGCGGGCGGCTTCCAGGGGAGCTGTCCCACGTCGCGTTGCTTTTCCGGGGTCGCTGTTCACTGCGGCTCTCAGCCGGGCAGGTCACGGGTCATCCAGGGCGGCGGTGTTCAGTGGCGGCAGTATCCTTCCTTCGTCGATCGCTCCGACCCTGGAGGCGGTGGCTGTGTGGTGGCGGCAAGTGGCAGTACGGTCCCCAAGTGCAGGACGTACCCAGCCAAAGTGCCGGTTGCAGCTGTGCGTTCACAGCTGAGCTGTCGGGCAGGATACCGGCCAGAGGGGGGGTTATCACAGGGCGGCTGTCCGTCTTTGCAGGTGGATTGACGGCTAGAAGCGTAGTCAATTCGGGAGCTTGGACCGGACGGGTCCTCCTTCACTTTGCTCTCGGGCTCCCGGTGCAGGTGCGGTCACGGTGTTCGGGCCAGCGGCGGCTGGACCTCACGTTGCTCTCGCTGTTGCTTTGGGCCCCGGTCACGGTGCTCGGGGGGATGTCAATGCCTTGGATTACGGGGAGCGTGGCAGGCTTGCCCAGCGCTCCCAAACCCCTCTGTCAGTACTGCAGCGATAAGCAGCACACACAATCGCGTTCTTCAGGATGTAGCGCCCACTGGTCCTGGGGCGCTGGTCAGGGGGCAAGTTCAGCAGCAAGCCCTTGGAGATCTTTCAGCAGAGTTTGGCACAAAGTTTCATAAAGCAAAAGTCTTCGTGTAGTCTTTTCTTTTCCTCTCCTTCTGCAGCAAGGCACCAGACACAGGCAAGAGACAGCACTCTTCCTTGTCCTTCCCGGTCCTTCTCGTCGGGTAGAGTTCCTTCTGTAGCCCAAACAGGATCTAATTTACAAGGAGCAGGGCTCCGTCTTTTATATTGCATTTCTTTTGTTCTCGCAGGCCAGGGGGGCCTTTGCATAGCCACTTTCAGTCCTTGAGTACTCTGGTGGGTGTAATCCGGCTTCTGCTTTCAGTGTGAGGGGCAGGCGCATCAGACGCCCCACAGGAGGTGGAGCCAGCATTGTGCGGACAGGGGCAGCCAGAGTACCTTGTTGATGGGGGCTTCGCCCTTCCTGGGCCAGGTGTCGGCTGAGTCATCAGTCGCTCCACAGGAGGGTGGAGCCAGCATTGTGGTGGCAGAGCACAGCAAGATTCAGAGTCAAGAGCCACTCCTACCTCCCACTAAGGTGCAATCTACGCATTCACCACCTGTCATCCCCCAGCCCTGTCACTCACACATCCCAGACAGTCCGATACACGTACCAGCAGAGGCAGGCTGAAATGGTTAGGCAAGCAAATGCTAACTTTCTAAAAGTAGCATTTGCAAACACAGGATATTAAAATAAACTTTACTAAAAGAAATATTTTATTATTCTGAGTTCAGGCATATTAAACACGACTCTCTACCATGCTCCCTGAGCCTGCTGGGATTATAGAGTGTAACAATTCCAGCAGCCCATTCTGGCCTATCGGAGGCAGGTAGTCTTCAATAGTGAAATACGAGTTTAGTTGTAATTCACTACTAGGACATGCCACACACATCAGGGCTTGTCCTACCTTACACTTACAATGCACCCTGCCCTCAGGCCTACCATAGGGGTGACTAATATGAAGTCAAGGGAAGGTTCAGGGGCGGGCAAGTGGGTGCACTTGCCCAGCCGGCATGACAGTACGAGACTGCACGCAGGTTCTGCAACGGCAGACCCTAGACACATCTTAAGGCTGCTTCTGTGGGTGGCGCAACCAGCGCTGCAGGCCCACTAGCAGTATTGGCATTCACAAGCCCTGGCACTCCTAGTGCACTTTACTAGGGACTAACAGTAAATCCAATGCACCAATCATGGACATCAATCACATGTACAATTTACAGTAGGGAGCACTTGCACTGCAGCACGGGTCAGCCGTGGCGCAGCGCCCTGAGTATCGGAAAACCAGCAAAATATCGGAGGCACACCAGCAAAAAGTGGAAGGGAGACTCACGCCAAGGTGCCAGGTCTAACAGGCACAAACAAAAAACGAGGGAAACAGAGGGCAGAAGGGCACAAAACAAGGGGAAAACGAGTGAAACAGAGAGCAGAAGGCCACAAAAAACAAGGGAAACAGAGGGCAGAAAGGCACGAAAAACAAGGGGAAAACGAGTGAAACAGGGCAGATGGCCACAAAAAAACGAGGGAAACAGAGGGCAGAAGGGCAGAAAAACAAGGGGAAAACGAGTGAAACAGAGAGCAGAAGGCCACAAAAAAACAAGGAAAACAGAGGGCAGAAGGGCACGAAAAACGAGGGAAACAGAGGGCAGAAGGGCACAAAAAACAAGTGGACAATTAGTGAAACAGGGCGGAAGGACACATAAAAAGAGGGAAACAGAAGGCAGAAGGGCACGGAAAACAAGGGGAAAACAAGTGCAACAGAGGACAGAAGGCCACAAAAAACGAGGGAAACAGAGGGCAGAAGGGCTCGAAAAACGAGGGAAACAGGGCAGAAGGGCACAAAAAACGAGGGAAACATAGGGCACAAAAAACAAGGGGAAACGAATGAAACAGAGGGCAGAAGGCCACAAAAAATGAGTAAAACAGAGGCAGAAGGGCACGAAAAATGAGGGAAGCAGAGGGCAGAAGGGCACAAAACAAGGGGAAAACGAGTGAAACAGAGAGCAGAAGGCCACAGAAAACAAGGGAAACAGGGCAGAAGGGCACGAAAAACAAGGGGAAAACGAGTGAAACAGAGGGCAGAAGGGCACAAAAACAAGGGGAAAACGGGTGGAACCGAGGGCAGAAAGGCACAAAAAACGAGGGAACCAGAGGGCAGAAGGGTACAAAAACAAGGGGAAAACGAGTGAAAAAGAGGGCAGAAGGGCACAAAAACAAGGGGAAAACGAGTGAAACAGAGGGCAGAAGGGCACAGTACGAGCTATTTGACTACCTTGACACCAATGAACCAGATCTCCTGTTCTTAACTGAGACCTGGTTCAAGACCGACTCCCTGCCCAATGTGCTTGCCGCCCTACCATCTACTTATTCCGCCATTCGTGCGGATCGCCCTGGCGGCAAGCGGGGAGGTGGAGTGGCTTTAATGGCTCGTACTGATGTCAATTTTCAAATCCTCCCCTCCCCACTTATCACCGATGTTGACCTTCTTGTAGCCCGTTCTACCTCCCATCAAGTCCCCCTTACTTTTGTTCTTATCTACCGTCCTCCCCAGTCCACTCCTTCATTCCTCCCCGAGATCCAGACCCTTTTGGCCACTTTGGCAGTTAATCATTCTTCTGTACTAGTACTAGGGGACCTTAATTTCTGGCCCAATGACCCGGCTGAAAGCCCCCAATCCAAGGAATTCACCAGCCTCATGAAAAATTTGAATTTTGTACCGCTCATCCACAGTCCAACCCACCTACATGGCCACACGCTGGACCAAATCTGGACACTAAATGTTTCATCCACTCCTCCTATTATTTCTCCCTGCCCATGGTCAGATCACTCCACCATCACGTTTTCCCTTGCCCTAGCACTCCCGGTTAAACCCCCCCTTCCCAAAAACACCTGGGTTCGGAAATGGGGTAAGGTAAACATGCCCTCCTTCTGTTCGGCCCTGGCCACGACCTGCCCGGACCTTACTGGTCTGACAGCTGCCCCTCAACTGGCCGCAATTAACAACTGGCTCATGAGGGCAGGCGACGAATTCGCCCCCCTCAGGCGCCTCTCAGTAAAACGGGCCCATGCAGCCAACCGTTGGTTTACCTCCGACCTTAAAGAGAAAAAACTCGCTGCAAGAAGGGCTGAAAGAGCTTGGCGAAGAACTTACGACCCTGCCTTAAAAACAATTTACCTGGCCACTCTGCAAACCTATAAAAAGAGCATCCTGGAAGCTAAGGCTGAATATTACACCCACAGGATACTGGTTGCGGAGTCACAATCGAAAGAAATCTTCTCCACCGTTCATGAGCTTGCCTCATCCACTAGAGCCACATCAACCATTCCCCCGTCCCAATCCCTCTGTGACTCGCTTAACGAGTTCTTTATAGATAAAGTTGTAAAAATTAAACATAACATCCCCCAACCTTCCCCTACCTTTGTGGACCCCTCCCCCACCCCCTCCACTGTTAAACTGACCAACTTCCCACTCCTTACCATTGACACCCTTCGCCCTCTGCTTCAACGGGTCAAATCAGGCTCACCCCAGGACTTTGCCCCTGCCAGCATACTCAGGGAAATCTACTTAGCCTGCCCCATCCCCCCTCTGACCCTCCTCAACGATTCACTTATTCATGGTCATGTTCCCATTTCACACAAATCGGCGACTGTCATCCCAATTTTAAAAAAATTGGACGCCGATCCCTCCTCTGCTTCTAATTACCGCCCCATTTCACTCCTTCCCTACCTTGCAAAGGTTCTCGAAACCCACATCACTTCCACGCTGAGCATCCACATCAAGGCAAACCATTGCCTCTCCCCTTGCCAAGCTGGTTTTCGCCCCCTGCATTCTACCGAAAAAGTGGTCATCTCAGTCATGGACAAGCTGCGTGAAGGAATCGACATCAACCTTCCGCAAGCCCTGATTCTCCTTGACTTATCCGCCGCTTTTGACACGGTGGACCATACCATCCTCCTCAACCGTGTCAAGGCGGCGGGTGTAGAGGGCCTAGCCTTTTGCTGGCTAAAGTCCTTTCTTGCTGGGAGAACACAGGGAGTCCATCTGGCTGGTTTTGCGGCGGCCTCTCGTAGGGTAGAATGCGGGGTCCCCCAGGGTTCATCACTTTCCCCTCTTCTGTTTAACCTGTACATCTTCCACCTCATTTTTATGTTACAGCAACTGGAGGTCACCGTGTTCAACTACGCGGACGATCTCCAGTTAATCTTCAACCTGTCCCACTCAGCTTCTTCTGCCCTGAACGTTCAAACCATCATGACCCTCATTCAAGATTGGATGAACTGCAGCCACCTCAAACTCAACCCGGACAAGACCGAACTGGTCCTGACCGGAGGTGGCTGCAGTCCCTGGTCTTCCTCCTTCTGGCCCCCCTCCCTTGGTGCCCCTCCACTCCCGGTTCCCAAAGTGAAAACCCTGGGTATCTTTCTCAATCCCCAGCTTACTGTTCTCCCACAAGTTAATTCTGTGGTCTCTTCATCTTTTTTTTCCCTCAGAGTGATCAGGAAAGTTTCCCGCTTCTTCTCCCCCCCAGCTCTAAAAATCATCATGCTGGCCATGGTACTGTCCCGTATAGACTACGGCAACATAGTCTATAACGGAGCCCCTGCATACATGATCCATCGTTTACAACTGGTGCAGAATCAGGCGGCCCGCCTGATCCATGGCCTTCCCAGATATCATCGGGTCACCCCATTACTCAAAACTCTGCATTGGCTCCCCATAAGAGAGCGTGCCCTGTTTAAACTCGGCTGTCTTACCTATCAAGCCAGAGCGGGCACTGCTCCCGAGTTCATCTGCTCCCTCATCAAACCATACTGCCCAGGCAGAGAACTCCGATCGGCCCATTTGGCCCTCATTACCATCCCCCGCTTTAAAAAGCAGAGGGCGGGCGGAGCGAGATTCGCTGTCCTGACTCCAACGTTTTGGAACTCCCTCCCGATTGCTCTGCACACCTCACTCTCCTACCCCCTGTTCCGGAAAAACCTTAAAACTTTTTTGTTCACCCAAGCCTACCCCTAAATCTCTCCGCTGCTGCCATCCACTGATCACCACTAGCGCCATGAAACCGCTGGGTATGCGAGCGCTGTACAAATGTTTTTAAATTCAAACTTCAAATTCAAAAAATAAGGGGGAAACGAGTGAAACAGAGAGCAGAAGGCCAAAAAAAACAAGTGAAACAGAGAGCAGAAGGCCACAAAAAACGAGGGAAACAGAGGGCAGAAGGGCACAAAAAACAAGGGGAAAACAAGTGAAATAGAAGGCAGAAGGCCACCGAAATCAAGGGGGAAACGAGTGAAACAGAGAGCAGAAGCCACAAAAAACAAGGGGAAAATGAGTGAAACAGAGGGCAGAAAGGCACAAAAAACGAGTGAAACGGAGGGCAGAAATGCACAGTATGGGCTCTGATGAAATTAGGCTCAAAGTCAATGAAACTGGGCGTGGGGGGTCTCTCGGAAAAATGCGTGAGTTGCTTCGGGTTCAGTAGCTCACGACGATTTTCACTGGCCAGAAGTAGCTCTGACTACACAAAAGGTTGGAGACCCCTGGTCTAGGCATAGTCCTCAGAGCACACAATAGATTTGCTTGAGGCAGAGGCCAAAACTCAAAAGTCAGGAAACCAGATACAAGTAGGTGGTAACTCAGGGCAGGGAAAAACGCCTATTGTCCGTGGAGGAGTCATTCCCTTCCCAGAAATCTGCATTACAAATTAATTAATAGTATATAGCTTTTTAATATCTGTTTGGTGCCAGTCCATATGACTTTCAAATCTGCCTTTGTGATACGATGTTGCAACTTCATAGGGTACATGTATTCTTTGTGAGCTTAATAAAATGTTGAAAATTCTACAAAACCTCACTCCTACATCCAAGTACTCTCATGCTACCATTCTGCCCTCTGCTCTGTCTGAAAAACAGCTCAGCATATTCAAAATTCTGCATTGATTTGGCTTGTAAATTATATTTTTGGAAATGTACATGTATTAACTATTTAATTTTAATACTATAGGTGATTGAAATTACGGACGAAGAAAGCAAGATTTAGCACTAAGCAAGTGAATGTCAGTGCCATAAGAAGGATTATTTTGAAAAACTGAAGGACATCCAGCATACTACGTTTAAACAATTTCCAAAAATCTAAGTGTGGCGAGAAAAGTACTATACCTGTAAGTGAAGTCTCTAATTTTGCATTTAATTAACCCAGAGCAAAGCCATATCTGTGCACACAGCATCAGAAATAATGTAGAAAGACCGCTTCAGCATCCTCATCTGAAATATTATCAGAAAGACAAATTGCCTCAGCGTGACAGAATAACGTTCATCTAAAGCATCATGTAATTCTAGAGAGGAAGCACACACTACATAAAAGAAAGTTACAACTAAAGGTTTCTTCTGGATACCATCAAAGAAAAGACGCTAAAAGAAGACTCCGAAGCTGACACGTTAACAACCAAAAGATTGGAAAATCACCTTTGTTCAACAACCATTTTTAACCAGTTACGCAAGTTTGAGACTATCTGCCTCGGGATATAACACCTTGACCCACTCTGCTCTTTCTTGCGAAAATCTTAAAAATTCACCACTTTATTGTGTTAATGACCATCTCAGATTCTTTCCTTTTTATTGTGTACTGTTCTGTAATTCTATGTAAATCGCCTCAACATTATCTGTTGTGTAGGAGTGATATGTAAAACTGTTAAATATAAAAATTGATTAAAGGAGCACTGTTGCGCTATAGCTAATGTAAATAAATTCTCATCCTCAGAACTACAAACCTTAAACTTACCCCAAACATAGAAAGGGTAGAAGGAACTGATGTTCTGCGACTAATGATCCACAATAGTACTCTGCACGTTCTAACGCCCTCAGTTACTGCCATTACACCAGTACAAAAAGGTACTTATCAGTTTAATCATTAAATATCAGATTAACACGTTATTACTGCATTGCTAGAAATAGATTTGAGAAAAACTTCAGTCACAAATTAAGTTGCTGCCGAAGAGGCTATTACCTAAAGACTATTATCTGTTAAAAAAATTTCAACAGGTGTTACAGGATTGCTTCCCGACATTTTTTGCTCAATTCAAGTGTTGAGAAGATTGCACACGATTTCTTTTAGAGATAAGTGCTGAACATTATCTAAACAAGCCCGACTCTAAAATTGAGGCAAAATAACTAAAGTTAGGGAAAAAAGTTACCTGTGCCCAAAAAGATACAGCCATAAATCTTATCTCACAGAATTTGACAGAATGCACACAGGGGAAAACCACTCTCAGTGCAAAGTATGCCAAAAAGGTTTCAGGCGTAAATCTTATCTCACTGAACATATGAGAATCCACACTGGGGGAAAACACTCTCCGTGCAAAGTATGCCAAAAAAGTTTCAGGCGTAAATCTTATCTCACTGAGCATATGAGAATCCACACTGGGGAAAAACCTTTTCATTGCTCTGAATGCCAGAAAAGTTTTAGAGTCAAAGCAAGTCTATATCAACATGCATTAACCCACTCTGTGGAAAAACGTTATCAGTGCTCTGAATGTCCAAAACATTTCACACTTAAATCACTTCTAACTGCACATGTGAGATTCCACACTGGGGAAAAACCTTATCAGTGCTCTGAATGCCAGGAATGTTTCAATGAAAAAAGACATCTCACGCTGCATATAAGAACCCACACTGGGGAAAAACCTTATCAGTGCTCCGAATGCCCAAAAGATTTCCAACTTAAATCACTTCTAACTGCACATGTGAGATTACACACTGGGGAAAAACCTTATCAGTGCTCTGAATGCCAGAAATGTTTCAGTGACAAAAAAAGACTCACTAAACATACAAGGACCCACACTTGGGTAAAACGTTATCAGTGCACTGAATGCGACAACTGTTTCAGTGAAAAAAGCAGTCTCACTCAGCATATAAGAACCCACACTGGGGAAAAACCTTATCAGTGCTCTGAATGCCACAAATGTTTCAGTCAAAAATGCAATCTCACTGAGCATATAAAAATCCACACTGGGGAAAAACCTTATCAGTGCTCTGAATGCCAGATATGTTTCAGTCGAAAAAGGTATCTCACTCAGCATATAAGAATCCACACTGGGGAAAAACCTTATCAGTGCTCTGAATGCCAGAAATGTTTCATTCAAAAAAGACATCTCACACTGCATATAATGAACCACACTGGGGAAAAACCTTATCAGTGCTCCGAATGCCAGATATGTTTCAGTGTAAAAAGCAGTCTCACTAAGCATATAAGAATCCACACTGGGGAAAAACCTTATCAGTGCTCCGAATGCCAAAAATGTTTCATACAAAAATCTCATCTCACTGATCATGTGAAAATCCACACTGGAGAAAAAAAATTATCAGTGCTCTAAATGTCAGAAAAAATTCAGAGGTAGAGATGGTTACAAGCGCCATAAGAAAACACACCATCAAAATAATCAGTTCTCGGAATGCCAGAAAAGCATACATTTTAAACTCAATCTCAATCTACATGGCCGAAATTACTCGTCTACAACGTGTGCAAAACGCGGCCACTAGAGCAGTCGTGGGCTTACCCAGATTCTGCTCCGCTGCCAACACCTTGCGCTCTCTTCATTGGCTGCCGATTAAGCAGAGGATTCAATTTAAAGTGCTCTGTTTGTCCTACAACATCCTCAAGGGCTCTCCTGCCCAGATTCTTTTGAATCTCTTGTCTCCCTATGTTCCGGCCCGCTCTCTACGTTCGTCGGACCTCGATCTTGCAGTAGTACCCTGATTCAAGCGTAGCCGTGCTGGCGGCCGCTCATTCCGAGTACGTGCTGCGGCCCTGTGGAATTCCCTTCCTTTAAAGATTCGTGCCCTTGATGATCTTTTCTCATTTCGTAGGGCCGTCAAGACCTTTCTATTTCCTTAATTCGTTTTATCCTTAGTTTGCCACCTTTTAAGCTGTGTTATGTTGTTACCTTGTCAGGCGCCAGGACGCTCCTTTGCTGGAGCAGCTGTGCGCGTAATAAATGCTCATAACATAACATAACATAACATAACATAACATGAGCAGACGCACACCGGGGAAAAACATTACCAATTTCTGTGAATTCCTAGAAATTCCTATTTGATAGGCACAGCCTCACTAACCATAAGTGTAGTGTGGCTCACTGGTTAGAGGCGGCAGACCCGAGAGCAGAGGACGGCCCGGGACCAGGGTTCGATTCCCGGCGCGGCAGGTTTCTGGACCAGGGTCAGCGGACTCGATAATTCTCTCGCCTCGGTGCCCACTCTGATCAGCGATCACACTCGGCAACTCTGGGCATTAGCTTGCCTCATCTTCACTAACGGCCCCACCAGACCACCGGGGATGCCTGGTCTCACCCTGGAGATACCCATTAAGGGACCATCTCTCAGGGAAGCCAGGAAGGGTTTCGCAGCGGTCGAAGCGCCTTGGGACCCTACGGGTAAGTAGTGCGCTATATAAATGCCAATACACAATACACACTCCATACTGATGAAAAACCTTATGAGTGCTCTGAATGCCAGAAAAGCTGCTGAAAAAAACGCTATTTCAACATGAGAAACTCCACACTAGAGAAAATCCTTATGCCATAAAAGGTTGAATCTGAAAGACAGTGTTATGCTTTATGAGCGATCTCACTCTGGGGAAAAACCTTATGAGTGCTCGAAATGCAAGCAATGTTTTGGGTACTAATTACTTCTCACTTGACATGAGCGAACTCACACGGGGAAAAAAGCCTTATGTGTGTTCTGAATGTCAGATAAGGTTTAGTCTTGAATACAATGTCATTTCACATGAGAGAATTCACACTGGACTAAAGCCATATACAGGAGGGGAAAGCCAGAAACGTTATACTCAGAAAGGAGATATCACTAAACATGAGAAATGCATCCACATGAGGTGAAAAGTAAGGCGCATCTTGAGTTGCAGAAAAGCTTCTAACAACCTGACTTTACATGAGAGAGCACATATTGTAGTTGCAATAGAATTCATCAAGAAACTCTTGCAGGATAACTTAGGCTGCCCGCATGCAACCTCCAAAGAAATTTCAGGCCTGGAAATATTTTTCATTTCAACAGAATCCACAATTTGAGTATCTGAAGGTTACAAAACTCTCAAGGTCTTTACTTTACACAGAGAAGTGTTAGTGCTTGCAAAAATCAACTCATTGCCCAAAAAATCACAATAATAATGTCTTAAATTTTACTCCACCCTAAAGGTTTCTACTCACCCTTGTTTCTTAACATATGACTGATATCTATTTTTTCATGATAAGATTAAGCCTATGCGGAGTTCCTCAGTGAGGAACTCCGCAAAGTGACAAAAAAACTCTGGCGGTCTACGCGGAGTTCCGCAAGCAGCGGAGTGCGTACGGGTCATGCAGTTTGTAGTGATTTCATCCCATGTCGGAGGATCATTTGGCCCTTCTCTTCCAGGAAGTTATGGATCTCTTTGTGAAACGCGTCCCTGTGCCAGAAGTAGGTCAGGGTTGCTACTCCCACTACTTCTTGGTACCCAAGAAGGACAAAGGCCTGCATCCTAGCTTAGTTCTCAGGGACATCAACCGCTTTCTCCGAAAGGAGAAGTTCAAGTTGTTAATCTTGGCTCAGGTCTTATCTGCTTTCGACCCTGGAGATTTGATGGTAGCGTTGGACTTGCAGGACACTTACTTTCACATCCCCGTCTTGCCTGCCCACCGCCATTACCTACGATTCACGGTAGGCCACACACATTTTCAGTTTACCACGCTTCCCTTTGACCTTACCAGCCCCCCCCCCCCCCCCCCCCTCCGGCCCGGGTGTTCACGAAAGTGATGGCGGTGGTCGCAACTCATCTGTGCAGATCAGGGGTTCCAGTCTTCCCCTATCTTGACTGGCTGTTGAAGGCTCCCACCTCCTGACTATGATAGACTTCCTGCATTTGCTGGGGTTCTCAGTTAACGTGCTGAAGTCGCACCTGATTCCTTCCGATAAGCTCCTTTTCATCGGAGCGGTTCTGGACACAACACAGTTTTGGGTTTATCCTCCCTAGCAGCAAGTCCAGTATATTGGGGCTATGATACCTATGTTTCAGCCTCCATCCCGGTGTTCGGTGAGAATGACCCTGAGGCTGCTGGGCCTCATGGCCTCCAGCATCCTGCTGGTGCATCATGCCAGATGGCATATACGTGCTCTGCAGGGGGATCTAAAGTTTCAGTGGGCGCAGCACCAGGGGAATCTTTCCGATGACGTTCAGATTTCAGAGGGGACTGCAAGTCAGTTGCAGTGGTGGTTCACGAACCAGGATTGGGTCAACAGCAGATCCCTCTACCTTCCCCAACCTGAGTTCACAGTAGTGACGGATGAGTCACTCCTGGGTTTGGACAGCCATATGGGAATGGTGGAGATCAAAGACCTCTGGTCTCTGGCGGAGTCCTGGCACCACATCAACCCTCTGGAGCTCCGGGCGATTCGTCTTGCACTGAAGGCATTCCTTCTTTCTGTCAAAGGAAGAGTGGTGCAGGTGTTCACGGACAACACCACCGCCATGTTGTACTGCAACAAACAGGGCAGGGTGGGGTCGTGGACCGTATGTCAAGAGGCTCTTCGCCTTTGGACATGGCTGGAACATCAGGGCATATCTCTGGTAGTTCAACACTGAACAGGTTCACTGAACGCAAGGACGGACAAACTCAGCCGCCAGTGCATGATGGATCACAAATGGCATCTTCACTCGAAGGTCGTGCTAGGTCTCTTTCAGTAGTGGGGAGAGCCTTGGTTAGATCTATTCGCCACTGAAGAGAACGCTCAATGTCAGCAGTTCTGCGTGTTAGAGTTTCCAAAGCGGCTCTCGCTCGGCGACCCTTTTCGTTGCGAGTGGAGTTGCGCCCTCCTGTACCACTTCTGCCAAGATTGCTGAAGATCAAACGCGATCAATCCCAAGTCTGGTACCCCGAGCTCTTGAGCATGGCCTTCGATCCTATTGTTAACAGATTTCTGAAGTGCATTACTCATCTATTTCCTCCTTCTCCTTTCGTAATACACTAGTGGGAGTTGACCTCACTTATCCTATGTGTGCTCCTTTTGAGCGCCTACATAATTGTCCTCTTCGCCTCCTTAGAAGACTAGTTTTTTGCTTGCCATCACCTCTGCTTGCAGGATGAGTGAGCTTCAGGCTTATCTTCCAGACCTCCCTTTCTTGCTGGCCATCCAAACAAAGTAGTCCTCTGTGTAAGCCCTCTTTTCTGCCCAAAGGAATTGCCTCTTTCCACATAGGTTTGACCATCAGATTACCTACCTTCTTCCCACCTCTGCTGTGTTTTTCTCTGCCAGGTGCACAACATATAGACTGTTCACACACTTTCTGTAGTATGCTTCGTTCTGGGCAGATAAACTCTAATCCCCACTCTACTTTATCGGCGAGTTGCACACTACTCTAGGATCCAAAAATGATTAGTGGTGAATTAGTATAGGGAAATATAAAATGTATATGAGAGCTGGACATGTTGGTCTGTTAGTTGGGTTAAAAAAGATTGTGGGGGGATAGAAGAGGGAAGGTTTTGCATTTATATAGCGCTTGCTACCCCTGATGAAGTGTTGAAGTGCTTTTCAGCGAGTAGCATGCTACTCCAGATCCCAACAAGATGAATAGACAGATCAATTATGGTGGGAAGGCTGTTTTATTGTATACACACAACTGTACACAAATTAATAAAATTCCGTTGTAAAGTTGTATCAAAGAGGCAAGTATAGTCTCTGATAATAATGTATACAATACTGATAAGTTTTAAGTTGGCTTGCCATCAAGACTGATGCCCCGTAATGTTGATGCAAAATCATTGGTGCTGGAGTATCTTAGACTCTTTTTGAATTGTACCATCCACCTTGTAGGTACTGCTATTTGTATCATGCCCACGTTGTAGGCAGACACAAACGCCTAAATTGTGCACTATTTATATTAAGCATAATAAGCATAATGTAAGTGAGCAGATGACAGTAAGCACTGTACAAGCTGTATTAGGTGCTTAGAAGTAGAGTGACATAGAGGGCAATAAACACTCACTAAATCTTTTTTATTATTATTAACAGTCCTCATAAGAACATACAATTCAATACGATATACAAATAGCCCATTGGGGAACAGTTCAGGCATTATCTGGGGATTACACATCCGAGAAACACAAGTGTCTTTCATGAATACAAATTGACTACTCCTCCAAGGACTCCACTGTATTATTGACACAGGCAAAAAGACAAACAAGCAGTCAGGAGGCGCACTGATTGTATACCCCCACCTGACAGGAAGGTGACAGACCCCAACCACCTGCAGGAGAAACGTGCCACCTCACCTAATGGCTGCCAGACGCTTTACTACGTAAGCAGACTGGTGGTTTACAACTGCTCGTACGTTGGGGTACCACATGTTTTTTCCAGCATAATCTGGTGTGCTCCCCCTGTGTGGGATGACAGCACCCACTGAAAACTGCACCGTTGTGTAGTCTGGGACAGTGCACCTTCCCTGTAATTCTGAACTGGGCCTTTAAATACGGTACTATTTTGTGTGCCTATTTAATTCAGGTATACAAAGAATGTGGCACTACTTGTATACTAGGGTAGGACAAGGAAGATTGAATTTCTATGGTGGCAGAAATGTTTTTGTCAAAGTGCTTTATGCCCTAAATACTCTCCCGTACCCTGAACATAATGAGATTACGTAGAATACACCTCTGCGTGCCTAATGCTGCTATTTGTATTTCAAGACCAGTGATTAATGTGGCTTTATCAAGTTCAAAGCCATTAGGCGTTTCCGACCTGTCTGATACTTGCATATGGAAAAGATGGGTCATTTGAACCTAAAGATAGATAAACATATTCATAGGTCACGATGTATGTCTGCATCTAATATAAAACTGTAAATTAGGAGTGGTGATAAGTGAGAAGTTAAAGGCATCCGCTAATCGAGCTGCATTTGTACATAGGCCTTCCTATATTATGATATCTATTCCTGCTTCAGTCTTTAATTGTAATGAATACTTTAATACCCAGGCATGAAGTCATCATCGAGCTGTTTAGATAATCCACCTGTCTCGACACTTCTTCCCCACTGCATCCTTAACCAGTGGCCTAGCCAGTGTGCCCTGGGCCCCAAGGCAAGAAAGGAAATGTGACCTCTGCCGTTTATTTGGACTGTGGAAAACAGCAATAATCATTGCTCTGTGGGCCCCTCAGGCCTCTGTTTGAACTGTGACAAACAGCAGTTATCAGGGTTCAGTGGGCTTTAAGGCATCTGAGACCTGGTGCCACTGCACCTGCTGCACCAATGGGAAGCTAAGCCCCATCCCTTAACAGCTTCTATTCTAGCCCCACTGGAGAACCGAAACAGCCAAGTACTGATCTGGCCATATATGCAGGCATGCAGCCGCCTCTTCCTCTGAAGAGATTTGAGTCGCATGAAAGCAGCATGCGGGAAACAACCATTTTCTGGGGTAAAGTCAACCAACACCTCTTCTGTTCCAACCTGAATCCATTTAAAACCAGGGACGAAAAAATGGTTCATTGTCATCCCTTGCTTATCAGAAGGGTAAAACAGATTCATCTAACATTACAGTGTAACAAATTGTGATTCTGTTTACAAATAAAAACTAGCATGCATATAGCATGCATATAGAAAGGGCGGCCTTTGGCCAAAATAGCCATTTTCCCTACCCATACTTCTAACACATCTTATACAAAAAATGCTAATTACATTGTCATCCGGAAATAGTCGTTAGCGCCTACTCATAACCAAATGCCACTAAGAATTGTCTTTCACTTCAAGCTTTCAAAGGTATATTAATATAAAAGCAGTATTGAATTTTTTGACGTTGTGTACTCTTACCAAAATTTAAAGCATCAACTTTATATGACACACCATAGAAAAAGGAGTTGTTTATATATACTAAACCTCCAGAAACGTTTGATTAACCAGTTATAAAGTCACGTCTAGCTTAGTTAGTTTATAGTCTTCTTTTTTTATAGTAATTATTTCACATTGTTACTGAATATGCATGGCTAAACACTTATAAGGTCCCAAAGGCGAAACCTATTGGCTATGACAATGCTTGTTATTGATTGAGTACATTGAGCGGCAGAACTTTTGATTAAGTCCTGAAGAATGCCGCAAACACCTATTTGGAGGGTTAATAGGCTGAAACATGTTGACCTCTTATTGACTCTAACAGTGCATATATATTTTTCCCACAGTGTCCTATTTTTAATCCTGGCCCAGGGGTGTACAAATAATGGAAACCACATACCCTTTAGCAAGTTTTAACTTTCACGCTGCTGCCCCCACTACCCTGAGCTCATTATTGTGGTATTTAGTATACCTTTCTCTATAACAAAATATGCCTGAACTCCTCCCTCTCAGCGAGTGGGTTGTTTCATGGTGCAAGGAGATTCCCAATAAGGAAGCAGGCCAACTATGGTGGGTGAGGGAAATCGTCCTTTTAAAGGGATATTTAATCTTAGCGAGGTCTTCATTTGCAACAGTAATCCTCAGAGACCCAAGGGTTTCTTGATTGTGGTAGAAATGCATTTTTACCCCTTCATTGTACGTTCAAGCACGGACCATTGTATGAAATGTGATCTATGTAGGGAACATACTCTGTGCACTGACAAAATGTGTTAAAATACCAGAAAGTTGATCATCGCAAATATAACTAGAATGTTAATTCTAGCATATTTTTGATACCACAAGGTATAAGAAATTTGGGGATCTTTATCTGATATCTTTATCGGCAAGTTATCTGAAATTATTGAACATAAACTTTTCCAAGTAATATTTCGAAAGATTCTCGAATTGGTCTTTTCTAAACAAACCCCAGTGCGTATGACTACAATAATCACCTCTCTCAAATCAATATTGTGCTTGTTTTAGTGAGAAAGCTAAATGATCTTGGAGAAACCAGGAACTGGCGACGGTATTTTTCTTAGGAAGCTTCAAGTTAGAGAGTGAAAACACTTTTTAGAATGCCCCAAAAATTGTGATAAAGATATTTCAATATGTTTGACAAAAAGACTAGGTACATTTCATGACAATATTGAAATTCTGAACAAACAGGAACAAATATTTACACGACATTACAAAAATATTAGAGACTAAATTTCAGCAATATAGGAAATACTGAGGTTCATGTACTAATAATCCATTTGGTAAAAAGTGGTTGCTTGTAGAGTCAGCACACTACTTTGTCTGTGATAGCTTTTAAATAAAGGCATTTTTAATACACCCCATTTTACTTTCAGATTCACAAATGTCCCCTTGGGTTACTACCTCTTGTTACTGTTTTTCAGTCCACATATGGTTTCAAAGCTCAATACATACCTTAACAATGTTTTAAATATTCAGAAGGGAAACTATTAACATTCCCCTTCCAAATTTTGAATTGTTAAATGGGCTTAGTACATTTCAAAAAGGGGTTTAGCATTTGCAAACTCTGTGAATTACTGAACCAGTAGATTTTTTTAACAATAAAACATGAGGCAATTTTTCTCAATTCCCTCCAAATTAAGTTTGCTAATATTGTTAGTTGAATGATAACTGGTGCATGTACCTATATAGTGTTAGTGTTGCTTCAGATCAAATAAAACTATCACACATAACTCTTACACAATACTTAAAGACAGAATTTCTGACAGCCAGCGTTAATGTTTTGTTAAATATATTTGCAAATGTTGTCACTTAAACAGGAACGCAGCTAAAGCAGTCTCTGGACATCAAATAGGATGTAATCATAATCTTTAGATACATTTTCGGAGTTTCAGGAACAATGTGTGTCTTCTGGGTTTACTCTAAACCACTATAATAAACATATTCAATGATTTTAGATTTGATCTGTTTGTACTGGTTTCCATTGCAGACAATAATCTAGATTTAGACCAAGGGTCAATTCCACCCATGGCTTTTAAAATCTATTTATCAATGATCTGTATTAGTGTTATCGCAACTAAAACTGTAATAGAACTGATCCGAGAGATGGACCTTCAAGTATTATGCTCAGTCAATTTATTGAACAAACTACGGAGTTAAAATCTGAATAGATTAGATACTCAAGCATTGCCTGACCACTGTATTTTACATCAATAGATTACTTATCAGCACATTTTCTCTAAGTACAATTCAGTCATCTTCTATTTTTCACGGAGCTCGTGCTGGGTCTGTTAGAACTCTTTCAAAAATATGACATTTAAATGTCCAAAAAATCAGGAATTCTAGTTTCAAGCCTGGTCAAACCTTAATGAATGCTACACCAAAAGATGCCCTTCTGTTCCTACATTTTATTGTGCACCAGGATTCAGAAATGTCATGTTTTTGCTTTCGGAGGTAAAATTCTAAACATATTTATTGTTATTGCCAGCCGAAAAATTATCACTAATTGGGAAGATATCAACAAGTGGTCTTGTGATGCTTGCTGGAATGGGAACTGTTTAATCAAAAAGTGGATGGAATTCAAGTTTAGGAGAAAATTTTACAAAAGTGTATGGATTTTGTATATATTTCAAATTGTTGATCTACAAAATAGCCTAAATAAATAAATTGAATTGAAATTCAAGTTTATAATTTGAATCCTATTGTTGGAAAAGATGTGATTTTGAACCCCATGAGGTGGTTCCTTTCCAGAAAGCATTCAGGTTGTAATCATGAGTCAAATAATGCTGAGGAGGTTAAAATACTCAAATTGAATTCTAATTACATATGAAATGTTCATTGTTCAATATATTTATCTTAGTATTTTAATGTGAGGACTTTATTGCTTAAGCTAAATAATTAGTATTTGTTTTTCTATATGTAGGAAGCATTACATTAATGAAATCACTGTATCCTACCTTCTTTGTTTCCTTTCCTGTTCAATATGAACGTTTCTATTGTTAAACTTTAAAGATTGCCCGAAATTAGGAATTGTGCGCTACATAACTTTGCTGTGTTACAGTATGTTGATTTTTATGTACTACTTTTGTCTCTTATGTGTATGGCAACTGATGTTTTGTTTTGCTTTAATAATCAGCTTATGTTTATTAGCTTTCATTATTCAATAAAATGTTTCAAACACAACAAATGGTAGTTGATATGTATTTACAACTGCAGCATTTTTATTGTATGGGCAGTTTCAAAGCGGCCAAAATGATGGTCTGTGGGATGACGGAGGACCACATAGGTAACAGCAGGGAGTGGTTTGGGCAGGTGATTAGGGGTACATGTAAAGTTGGAAGTAGGGGGAACAAAGCATGTCCATTGTGTGGACTGTGACTCCTGGAGTTAGTGTGAGGGATACCATGCTACCCTGTAAATGAATCCCCTAGTAATTATTAGCAACAAACTTTATTCGGTTTTATCAAAGAAAAACATCTTCCAAGTTACAGATTGACAAATATAATATGTCCAAGTTAATCAGAACACAAGATAAAAATTCATGAATTACAGCAGTAGCATTTTGCGTCTGTGAGATCTCAATGAATGCTGTCATCAGAATCGGTAGCCGCTGGGGACAACACAGTGCATGTGCCGTTACTGGTTCAAGCAAAGTATCAACATCCGTTGGCGTGACTGATGGAAGTGTGAGACAAGTGTCTAACACTCATTCTTCTCCGCATAGCAGGCAGGGTAGAACAGGTAGGATGCAATCTTGCCAAATTGGTCTGAATGACAGAAACCATGTGGTATTTAATTCTCTTAGACAAGGTAGTCCCAAAATTTGGACGATGCGCTCACGACACTTCACCGCCAGTAGAGTTGTCTCCATGGAGAACTAGGTGTCGTTTGTGAAATGACTTGCCAGGTCGCAGAATTAGAAGCAAAAATAGTATTCCTGCAGCGAGTCCCAAAATGAGAGGCAATCCGCCAAACACAGAGTGCACAAAGTTTGGAAATATTACTAGGACTGCTTCAAAAGGTGCTAACAGTCCAGAAAATACGGTCTTAAATACATGTAGAATGCCACTCGTATCAGACATGTTTAAGATACGACTTAACATTTCTGAGAAATGTATAGGGCAATTTGTAGTTAAGAGGGCATGTAACTCTGCAGAAGTCCTTGCGACTTGCAGATCATAGGTTTCTTTGGCCGAGGTCAGTGCCACTGTTTTTTTGCAAAAGAATTGTTTTCACTCTGCTTAAAGTATCAATTTGTATAGAAGAGAGGTTCAGTGAAGGCCACAGTGGCGATTCCCGGCTGTCTTGGTTTTGGGAAACAATACTTGCATACAGCAAGTGAACCTGGCTGACACAGTTACTAGATATGGTATTCCTGGCAACATGCGACAGCAGCTGCGATCATTCAATGTAAGGTAACTCCCATTCGAGAGTTGTCCAAAAACCTTGCAGGTGGCAGGATAAGTTTTTAGAGAAACTATCACAGGCCCTGTGTAAGTTTATACCCTGACATTGGAGAGAACCGTTTAGTGCATTTTCACAATTTTCCCCGCAAAGATATATTTCACGACCCCCACTCCAACATCTGTATGTGTACGGCAATTCCAAAGATGTCTTGATGTATTCTTTACCCAACTTTTTATATGTGCCTGCTGGTATATGTTGTAGGCAATATTGAAAATGGAAAATTGTAACAGACTGAGTGAATGTTCCAATGTATAATCCATTCCATAACTGGCTTTTCAGCTACAGTAAATGGCAATCTTTCCAGTTTTTCAATGCTCAGCACCGTATTGTCTGCTCCCCTTGGTGCCAATTTGATCTGCATATCAGTGAGATTGAATTCTGAAAACAGTGACGTAGTATAGCCTGAACGAAGGTTTTGCAACGTCCAGCCTAATAGCATGATAGAACGTACTTGCGACTGACCATGTTGCAACATGACCAAGTCCTGTTCCATGATGTCTATGGCAGAAGATACTATGCTATCTAAAGAATATATCCTGGACCACAGAGTCTCTAACCCATTGTCAACCACAGAGAGATTTCTCTAAATTATTACGATCAATTTCTTGGATTCGTTCTGCAGTCTCTGCTTGCGTAATTTTCCATGCTTCATTATAAGCAGCAAAGAAACCGGTGTATATAAAACGTTTATGACGCGATGTTCTTGGTCCTAGCAACAATTCCCTAAGATCAGCGCCATCTTTAAGTAAAGATAAGTGTTGCTTTACATCCTTAAGTGTAGATCTGTGTATCCAATCAAGGCAAAGTTTCCCTACACTGTATATTGTTGTGGTTGCCTTGCTGAGAAAGGAGAGAAAAAGGACTGAAAGAGACTTTTGCTACTTGTGCTTCAAACAATCTCCAAGGGCTTGTGGGTGAGCTTGCCCCCTGAACAGAGTCCCAGGATTATTGGACTCCTCCTGCCTTCGCTGACAAATCTGCGTAACTTTGCCCTTCCTTATCGCTAGAGCCGCGATCCCCAGTGCAGCTCGTCCCCTCCTTTGCCGTGACGTTTGTGCCTGGCCGCCCCCGCACCATGTGAGCCTGCTCTGCTTCAAGCCGTTCCTTTCATCGTCCCTCTGGGCCGTCCACACTCTGCCTCACTATTCCTTCCTTTTCGATCCGCACTGCTCGCCTCGCCGCCCCCACTGCTGGAAGCCGAACGGAGTGTCTCACGAAGCCAAGGACGGCCCGTATGCACGAAGCGTACCAGCCTCCTCACATCGCACTTGTGGCGCGCCGCACTGAGAGAGCCCGGCCGTACGCCTCGTACTGGCTGCCTCTTGCCGCGCCTGCCCGCATTGAATCAGCAGCTACAAACCGAAGGTATGGCTCAAAAGCTGTGAACGCCGGAGGCAACCCGCTTTGCCCGCCCCGCCCCACTCCTCGAGGCCCCCCTGCTCTACTCTTCGAACCGAGACACCTATCAGAGCCTGGGCCCGCCTCGCAGAGGAACCGCCAGCATCTTTGTGTTGCCTGCACGTCCCGGACGCTGCATTCGAACCGGACTCCTCATCTCAGAAAAGGTACTGTCACTCAACGCGTACCACAGTGTGTACGCCACGGACCACGGAGTCCGCAACGCTGGTTTAATACCCTTTTGACATTGTTTTTCAATGGTAAGAGTCGGACAAGAGTGTGCAACGCGCACAGGAATCAAGAATTACGCATTTTTAACAAAATCCTCATTTTATTGTTAAATAGTATTGTGGCCTCATTTTACAAACGTTATTTGAGTCTTGTGCTAAGCCTTATATAAAGATACTTATTTTTTATACAAAACTAGACTGGTGTCATTTTGTGGTGTGTCATTGAATTACTGTATGTGGTCATAAATGCTTAACCTATAACGCTCTGAAGTTTAGCATTGTCTGCTCGCGCCACGGAACCTAGAGGGTGAGCAGGGGTTATTTTAAAGAGTAAGTTCCTTGCCCTGATTAGAGGAGAGGGTCCCTGCTTGTCACAAGTACTCAACTGCGCCAACTAGAGACCCCCAAATCTAACATTGGAGGCAGCGGTAAGGATTTCGAATTTGCATTTGTGATAAATATATGTAATTGGTGAACACCACGTAATGAGTTCAGATCAATAACGCAGCCACATACTTGTTGATTTTTGTTTTTGCAAAGAGATCTCCTTTTTTTTTTTTTAAGAAAAGTCATGCCTGATTCAGTCAATGGAGAAAAGGCGGCATCTGTAGTCTCTGACATTGAAGGAATAGAATGGGAAGAAGAGAGACTAGAGAGCTACTCCTTAGCCCAGCTGAAGGGCTTCTGCTTAAAGTTTAGAGTTTCACCGTCTGGATGTAAAAACAAAGCACACTTCCAAAAGGCGCTGAGGGCGCGGATTGAGTCAAGGGCACCTGAGAATAGAGTGGAAATTGAACCAGCAGAAAACATCCATGATTTTAGCAGAGTCTTGTCTCCACAGGAGTTGGCACCCGGGCACATGCAATGGAGATAGCAAAACTAAATGGTCAGCTGGAGATGGAAAGCAAAAGGCTGGCTATGGAAGAAAGAAAAATTCAATTGGAGCATGAAATGAAGTTGAGGGAGCTGGAGCTGAAAGCTAAAAGTATGGAAACTACTCCCTCTGGTGGCAGCGCATAGCCAATGCAGGTAGAATCAAGGGTGCACATGCCAAAGGATGTGGTGAAAGAATTTTTTAAGAATGATGACATAGGGCAATGGTTCCAGGCCTATGAGGTAGCCATGTCTTCCCACCGGGTCCCTGAGAGAGATTGGGGAGCGGGGTTGTGGGGGCGGATCCTTAGTGAGGGGCGGGACACACTGCTAGATTTGCCCTCTGAAGTTTATAATTATTACCCGCACATGAAGGAAGCTTTGATGACCAAGTATGAGTTAGCTCCTGAAATGTAAAGACAGAGGTTCAGGTGAAGTAATTCAGGGTTCTCAAGGCCTACACGCTCCAAAGATAACCCACTCACATTCAAGAACTGTTGGCACGGAAGCTGTAAAAGGCAAAGAACAAGTTTATTAAGACCCCATGGGGTGGTGGTACACTCAAACAGCACCCTTCGGTAATGCAAGAGGTATCACCCCGAACACCGGTGTGACCCCGTTTATATACAGTTTTGGGGCAATAAAAAGATAGGCGGCACAAGTTAGAACACATTTAAGGACATATATGGTCATGTTTTGGAATACTGCCAGCTCATTGGAGGGGGCACAACTCCGCTGGTCAGTTTGATGCACATTCCAGAAGGTTTACGGGTCAGTGGGAACTGCGCATGTGCGGCTTGACCAGTACTAAAAACAGCTTGTTGCTGGGCAAAAAGGAGTGGTCAGCGGAGCGGACAACGGACTAAAGGGCACGTCGGCCACGAGGCCGCTCATGATCTAAGATGGCCGCTGCAACATTCAAAATGGCGTTTTCATATATAGCCAAGTTAAGGAGGACAACGTGTAGGTTCAGCTAATCGCTAACGCGGCCGGGCCAATTACAACAGACGACCCTTTTAGCGGTTAGCTGAATCTACCTCATAGTGAACATAGTCAGGATGTTCGTCCTCGATGTCTATTAACATTATTTGTGTTACCTCCTTGTGAAGCATCATTTTGTCATGGGCAAGAGCTCGTCTTGATGGTATACAAGCTGATAAACACATTGAACATAAAGCTGGACCACATTGAATACATAAACATATGGAAAACATTGCTCCCACAAGTATACAGAGAATTGTCAACAGTTTCCAGCCCCAAGTTGCAATCATAGACCAGAACCATCCTGAAAGTGTCCAAGTTCCATTGTCTGGGTGGATTTCAGCAGCTATTTTATGAAGCTTGGAGATAGCATCATACACAGATGGAGAATTGTCCGGGACATATACGCAACAGCTGCTTCCGATAATTCTACATGCCCCCCCACGATCAGCCAAAACAACGTCCAACACCATCCTGTTTTGGAGGGTGACAATTCTGGAAATCTGTAGTTCCTCGGTAATATTCCCAAGAGCAGCGGCAGTGTCATTCGCAACAGCCTCGACAACGCGTGTCAGTCGTCTGATTTTCCGGCTGTTCAATGCAGCCCCCACAAAGGAGAATAGTCCCAGATTAAAATCCACATATTGCTGTAATGCAGTGTCCGTTTGATCAATGTCCTCTAGGGCAACAGTTCGTTTAACCCTGTTCAGAACGAAATCGTGATATAACGTGTAATCGTTGTGGTACATTGGAGGGGCAATGAATACAGGAGGTAGCACAAACGATACATAGCACGTGCCCAACCACCCCACTGGGAGCTGATGGTACCCCTTCGTTCCACAGATAAAATATGTGTTTCGGGATGCAACAAATGAAATGCCATTCGGGCTATCAAACGTGAGGGTAATGTTACATTCACTCTTCCCCACTGCAATCGTGCCCTTGTTTCTAATACATAAGTCGGCTTTGGTAGCAATAACATTTATGACATGAGCACTAGATACATTCACGTTTCGCTGATTGCTATATACACGTGGGGCAGATACATTGTCAGGCCTGTACTCTTCCCATTCAAAACGTGTGCCCTCAGCCCGGGGAAAACCATCTTTGTCATGTAAACATATTCTATTCAAACGGAAAAGCACCCCTCCTTTAGTTGGCCATCTCAGAGTAAAAAGGAGGGTGTACCAGGCGTTGCATGACCCATTGTGTGAAAACGGAAGTGGAATAAGTGGGGTGCCCCCTCTTTTCTGGTGCCCAGGCAACATTCCACACACCCAACAATTAGAAGTATTGGTCATATTATGCGTGTGGTGAAGAATCTGAATGAAGCTGTTATTCAAATATGTTTGGCGATGGCGCTCTTCATGGAATGGCAATGTAAAATGAAAATGTTCAGACGGTGCCGGGGTAGTCGGCAGCAAATGTTCACGTACAGGCACCACAAGTTCGACTACCAAGGCTATAACAGCTATCACCACAATAGTCAAAACAAAGAGAAAGGCACCCAATATTTTCTTATCACGAGATGCCGTTAATGCCATAGTTCAAGAAAGTTAGTGCAAAGTCACAAGTGGCACAAATTGTTCACAAATTGTCCCAGATACACGCACGTGTATACCTAACAAAAAGAAAAATGCGGTGCTGAACTCCGAGGTAGCCGTTGTTTTCTTCTCCGGGCCAAGACGGGTGTCGCTACTCTAGCAGAACTGATCCCCCCCCCTTGGAATTCCCGGTTTCCGTTTCACAAACCTGGAGCGGTAACCAACCAGTCATTTAAAAAGGACACAAAAATCTTCTTATCGTGGGCGTAGGTTGTAGCGCTCTCTCCCAATCGTAGTTTGGTCCGGGAAGGCTCCCTCCACTTCGGCCGACGTCACAGCTGGGCTCTTTTCTTTCTCCAAAATCTCCTTGTAATCAGTCAACACAGCAGGAGTCACCAGATCCGGAGAGACACGGCGACAATGTGTCGAATGCACCCACCGCTTCCTGTTCGTTACTCGTACTGCGGTGCGGGTCGCCAGGAGGACCTGCTCAGGACCCTTCCACCTGGGCTCCAAACTGCTTGCTCTCTCAAACGAGCGGACCATCACGTGGTCACCAGGACGAAGATCATGGCCTTCTCCAGTAGAGTTATCAGGGAGCGCTTCTCGAACCTGTTGATGAATAAAGAGCAAATCATTTGTTAATCGTGCCAAATAATCATTCATCATAACACAAGGCACATCATGTATTAATCGCGGCTTGGGCACCCCCCAAATGTTCATAGGGCGGCCAAACACCACCTCATAGGGCGTAAGGCCGGTTCGTGAGTGGGGTACTGATCTAAGAGATAGTAGTGCCAGCGGCAACGCATCTGGCCACTTCAATGATGTAGACGCCACAATTTTGGCCAGCTTAAGCTTCAACGTGGCATTGTACCGCTCGACCAACCCTGCTGACTGGGGGTGGAATACAGCGTGGAATTTTTGCTGAATCCCTAACCCCTTCAGTACATATTCCACAATCTTTCCAACGAAATGGGGCCCATTATCGCTCCACAAAAATTTACAAACTCCAAAGCGAGGAAAAAATTCCTTAAGCAACACCTTAGCTGTTGTCAAAGCTGTATTGTCTTTCGTGGGGTAGGCCTCAACCCATTTGCTAAAAGCACACACCACCACTAAGACGTACTTCAGGTGGTTGCATCGCTCAAGCTGGATGTAGTCCATTTGAAGCACTTCAAATGGTGCTGAAGGTGGAACGAAACCTCCTTTCGGAGTATGGGTCCCCTTTCCAGGATTGTGTTGCAAACACACCAGGCAGGTCTGCACTACTCTCGTTGCGGTATTAGCAATCTCGGGATGTTCCCAAACTCGTGTTAAAAGCCGAGTGATTGCAAGAGCTCCGACATGAGCCAGTCCATGTGTCATCTGGACCATCGCCTGTAAGTAAGCCGCAGGCAATTTCCACTTCTCCATGTCTTTGCTTCTCCAACACCCCTCGTCATCTAGTACCCCATCTGCTGCCCAAGCCGCAACTTCAGATTCTGTGGCTGATTTTTGGATATCCCGTATCTCTGCTCTAGCATCACTCCATCGCTCAGCCTGTGATTGTACCACGTACATGGGGGAGCTAGTTCGGGACATAGCCGTTTGCCTTGCTATACTGTCTGCAAAGGCATTTCCTTGACCCACTCTATCCGTAATCTTTTTATGGGCACTGCACTTTACTATCGCTACTTTCTTAGGGCCAAGCAACGCATTTAGGAGATCACGCACTAGTTCTCCGTGCATAATGTGCTCTCCGTGTGATGTCAGAAACCCCCGTTCTCTCCAAAGAAGCCCGAAGTCGTGGCCCACTCCAAAGGCATACCGGCTGTCCGTGTTTATGTTCACACATAATCCGGCACTCAATTCACAGGCTCTTGTTAAGGCTATCAGCTCTGCTGCCTGAGCTGATTTTTGTGGTATCCTAGCTGTTTCTACCACTGTCTTAAGTGTCGTGATCGCATATGCTGCGGAAGTCGTGCCATCTGGCAGCCTTAGGCACGATCCATCAACCCACAGTTCCCCATCCACATCTGGAAGTGGCACATCCTGCAAGTCAACACGACCCTTTGTCTGTTCCTCGGTCAGGAAAACACAGTCATGATGTTTTTCTTCCTGACCCTCCTCAGCCGGATAGGGCAATAAAGTGGCAGGGTTCAAAGTAGCGCATCTTTTCAATGTAATATGTGGCGCCAAGAGTGTCAGCTCGTATCCTGTTAGCCGTGCACTCGTGAGATATTGGGTCTTGGTTTGGTTTAACAGGGCGTCTACTGCGTGAGGAACTAATACCAACAATTTGTGTGATAACACTATTCTTTCACTCTGTCGTATGGCTACTGCAGTTGCTGCTACCGCTCGAAAACACCCTGGCAACCCTCGTGCTACAGGGTCCAAAATTGCAGAGAAATATGCACATGGTCTCTGCTTATCCCCGTGTAATTGCACTAACACTGACAACGCGCACCCATCATTCTCGTGCACGTACAATGTGAAAAGTTTCGTATAGTCTGGTGTACCTAACACGGGTGCGGAGCAAAGGGCCTGCCTCAACTGCTCAAAAGCTTTCTGACATTCGTCTGTCCACTCAAGAGGCATTGGTGTGGCTTTGGACAGTAATGCTAGCAATGGTTTTATGATATGCGAAAAACCCATGATCCATTGCCTACAAAAAGATGTCAACCCTATAAAGGCACGTACATCTCTCTGGGTGCGGGGGACTGGTGTGTCTAAAATTGCTTGAATTCGATCAGATGTTAATGCACGCCCCTCCTTAGACAACAGATGACCAAGGTATGTCACCTGGGGTCTACAGTATTGGAGCTTCTTCTTCGAAACCTTGTGATTGTTTTGCGCCAAAAAGGAAAGCAACGCAAGTGTACTCTGTTCACATTGTGCATAGGAGTCAGCGGCAAGCAGAAGGTCATCCACATACTGGATGAGCGCTACGCCGGACTGCAATTTAAACGAATTTAGCTGCCTTTTCAAAGCCTGGCTATAGATGCTAGGACTTTCAGTATATCCTTGGGGAACACGGCAAAATCTATACGATTTATTATTGAGCGTAAAACCAAACAGATATCTGCTATCAGGATGAACAGGGATGGAAAAGAACGCATTCTTTAAGTCAATAACGCTAAAGGTGGTGGCTGTCGGTGGAACTAAGGTGAGCAAAGTCGTAATATCAGACACCACCGGATATTGGGGAATGACAATTTTATTAATCTCTCGCAAATCAATAATAAATCGATAGATCTTGCCATCAGTGTCTCTCTTAAGAATCGGTAGAATAGGGCTGTTACAAACATTATAAGGGACCTCCTCCACCACCCCCGCAGAAATCAAATCCTGAACAATATGACTCAGTGCAATTTCACCTTCTCTCGAAATCTTATACTGTGGCACTCGTGGTAGAGGAGCCCCCTCCTTAACAGTAATTTGTATTGGTGGAATACGCATCTCTCCCACATCCGTATCTGAGGTCGCCCACAACGTGTGCGGCAGGGAGGCCAAAGCGGGGATGTCTAAAATGGCATAAAATCTGTCAGGGTCAGGGCAATCATCAGGGCCAGGGTAATTGTCGTTCAGAATAACCCGCACTCCCTCTGGAGCGCAGCTTATTGTCGCTCGAAAATATTTAAGCAAATCAATCCCCAGGATATTGTCTGGGGTATGGGGTGATAACAAAAATTGACCAAAGCTAAAATATTTGTCAATGCATAGTGCAAGGGGCTTGGACAATGGGCTGGGGGAGGGTGTGCCATCAAACCCTACACACGTAATCATTTCGCCAGACAGGGGAGCCCTCGGAACCAAGTTTTTCGACAGAGCGCTACGAGTAGCTCCTGTGTCGACTAGAAATTGATCAGTAGAACCCAAAATACCCGCTGTTACATATGGACCTTGCTGATCTACTGGCACTTCAACTGATTCCTTACCCCATCCTACGCAATCCTATGCATGCACATAATCCTGGTGCTCCACATTCGCTCCTTCCAAAATCTGATATTGATTCCGTCTATCAAACGTATTTCGTTCGTCCTGGCCACGGCCCCTCTCCTCAATCTGTCTACGATCACCTCCGCTACCCCTCGCTCCAGTATAACCTCCTCTCGACCTTCCACTTCCTCGACCACGCTGACTACGCTGTTCACGAAGTACCGGACAATCTTCGGCCCAATGCCCAAACTCCTTACAATAAGCACACTGATCCTCCGCAATGTCTGTACGACCATACGACGCGTTTCCTCCACCCCGTCTACCTCTCTCATTCCCTCTACCCTGTGTTCCCCGAACCTGCGCCAACATCACCTTCGTTTTCAATTCCTTCGCCTTTTTCTCTACACTTTCTTTAGCCTCCACTTCCTGCCGCTCATAATACTGAGCCATAGTCAATAAAGACGCAGGGGTCGCCGTGGCCCAGGAACTTTCACTCGACTTCAATCGCTTTGCAATCTCTGGAAGGAGATTAGCTACATACTTATCTACAAACAAATGCCGACCCGTATCATCTGTTAAAGATTGACCACTGTAATCATGAAAAGCTTCCTCGAAGCGTGTAAAGAAATCTGAAACCGTTTCATCGGGTTTCTGCTTGCACGATGTTAGCATAGTCCAATCAATCTTTTTGGAGGGAACAAGCGTTTTTAATTTATTCAAGATAGCTGCCGGCAGATCTAGAATCAACTGGCAAGGCTTACAGGCTGGTTCTCTGTCTAAATCTGCGGCATTTATTTCCTTCCATGTCCCCCCCAGTACCGTTTCATCATTATTTTTACGAATCTGCCTCCACATATCGGGTGGTAATATCAGCCCAAAAAACAAGTCTATATCCACTAGAGTCATCACACAAGATGATATAGCCCCCTCTACTCCCTCATAAAATGCCGCCGGATTCTTCCGAAGATCAGGTAACGAATTTTTCAATGCCATGACATCTGCTCTATTCCATGGCGTATATACCCAATTATACACAAAATACCCTTTCGCATCCTTGGACAATTTATCATCATCCGTACCTTCCCCTTTTGGTGGAACATACAAAGGTGCGGCTTCCCGCATAGGCATAACATGCAACACAGAACTCTTATCTGAACCACGGAGAGAACACTCCTTAGCCCGCCCATTATTCTCCGATTCGGACTCCTTTTGCCTCCGCTTCCGTTCCTCCCGCAATTGGGTTGTCTCATCCCGCAGCTTGATCAATTGCTTGAACAGGTCATCAACATCTGAAAGATCAAAATCACCTTTAGCTAAATTCTCACGATGCACCGACAACACTTTAGGCTCTAACGTATCAGAAAGATCACGATATGCAGTTACAACTTCATCCGCCAGACTGGACAGAAAATACATTAATTCAAGATCCGACCACCCTTTCTTTTCTGTTAACAACTGCTCCTGAGTAACACAATGCTTATTCACTTTACGAGCCCAACTACGTAAATGAGCGGACCTCTCCGCAGTAAACCTGAGAGCCGATACCCCCTTCTTGCTCAACGAATCCCGTCCATCACCCTCGGGATCTGCAGCCGGAGCCGTCGGCGGAACGTACGGAGGTGGTGACCGATCTAACAAAGAAAAATCATCAATTTCATTATTAAGGACAGGATAGAGTGGTCGACGAATAGGAAATTGACCAGTCGTTTGCAAGTTACGTTCCCGTTCCTCCCTTTCTTTCTTCTCCTGAGCCTCCTTTTCCTCAAGCTGTAAAGCCTTATCCCGAGCAGCCTTGCGCTGCTCTTTGTCCGCCAAGGCAACCTCACGCTTCATTCGCTCACGCGCCGCTTTCTCCCACATTCGCACACAGTCAAACATGTTTTGTCTAGACCTACGTTGAAACATACATTGCTCTACAAATTGTATTTTACTCAAATCATACGACCCGTGTAGAGGCCATTGCAATTCAGAATCGGCCCTGGTGTATTTATGCCATAATTTACTGTACATAATAGGGGGAAGGCCAAACTTTATATACATGTCCCTATTTGGAGTTCCCTCTGGGGGAGCCGGCTGTTATTCCGCTAACCTAATTGAGGTACCCTCACCAAAACAACACATTCCTCGGAGTGTGCTGAAAACAGGCATGTTCAAAAGGTATCACGAAAGCGTGACACCAGACAAAATGGCACTTACAGTTCTCCACACGATTGTGCCGCTCAAAGGAAAAAAAACAAAGTTAGAGAAACATCTCTACATGCCTGCCTATGTGAAGTGCACTACACATATAAGTTCAAAGATCACAAATTCACAATGTTAGCTAACTCAAATCAAAGATCATAGGACTTCGGCAAGCGTCCGAGGACTACCTTACCGATCACAAAGCACAGATTTTCAGTAAGCGTCCGAAGACTACCTTACCGAACACAAATCGCAGAACTTCAGTAAGCGTCCGAAGACTACCTTACCGAACACAAAGCTTACCCAAATTCCCAAATGTCCAGATTCCAACTGCCAAGGTCTTGTAAGCCAAATCAGCCAAACGGCACTCTCTCGGCAATGCAGACACTTCGGAAACTCAGTCGGAGACCGGCGCCACCTGGAAGGTCAGATCGGATGGAAAGGAAAAACACCGTGGCAGCCAAGACTCGGGTCACTCGTGGCAGCGCGCGTCCATGGCGAGTTTCCAAGCCTTCGTCACGACCTCTCCTTCGGGCATCCGAGTCGCCGATGAGTCCCATCTGGGTCGCCAATTGAAGTAATTCAGGGTTCTCAAGGCCTACACGCTCCAAAGATAACCCACTCACATTCAAGAACTGTTGGCACGGAAGCTGTAAAAGGCAAAGAACAAGTTTATTAAGACCCCATGGGGTGGTGGTACACTCAAACAGCACCCTTCGGTAATGCAAGAGGTATCACCCCGAACACCGGTGTGACCCCGTTTATATACAGTTTTGGGGCAATAAAAAGATAGGCGGCACAAGTTAGAACACATTTAAGGACATATATGGTCATGTTTTGGAATACTGCCAGCTCATTGGAGGGGGCACAACTCCGCTGGTCAGTTTGATGCACATTCCAGAAGGTTTACGGGTCAGTGGGAACTGCGCATGTGCGGCTTGACCAGTACTAAAAATAGCTTGTTGCTGGGCAAAAAGGAGTGGTCAGCGGAGCGGACAACGGACTAAAGGGCACGTCGGCCACGAGGCCGCTCATGATCTAAGATGGCCGCTGCAACATTCAAAATGGCGTTTTCATATATAGCCAAGTTAAGGAGGACAACGTGTAGGTTCAGCTAATCGCTAACGCGGCCGGGCCAATTACAACACAGGGGTTGTGCAAAGATTCCTAACAGTATGTATGTTGAGTATGTAACTTTTTTCTGCAGAGCACTGGATGGTTGGGTGAAGGGTAACAAAGTTAATGATTTTCAAGGTCTCTTTGATTTAATGGCATGGGTGCGCTTGTCTAGTATTGTTTTCCTGAGCTAAGCCAGCACCTGATTGATAGCAAGCTGACTAACCCTAGGAAGCCCGCTGGTTCAGCACTAGGGTCCACAAGGGTCAAGTGGGAGACTCCGCAAAGGGTGGGAAGGGTCCCCAGCAGAGGAGTGGGGGTGACAAGGGCAAACAGAGGGAGTTTCAGGAGAGGCCCCAAAGTAATCCCCAAGGGAACCAAGGAAAAGGTTCTCAGCCTCCCCCACCCCAGAAACCGACCGGGGCCCCGACAGGTACCCCTGTTCAAAGAAGGCTCCTAAAGTGTTGCAAATGTGGTGAACTAGGGCATTTTTGCCAATGATCCCAAGTGTCGCCTGTTTGGTAAACCAGCCCCCACTGGTGCTCCGCCCCGGCAGATGGCTAGTGTAGCCTTTGAGAGGGAGGTAGTAGTCCAAGGTGGGTGGGATCCCGTTCAGATGACCCTGGTCTCGTTAGGAGACAGTGAGATGGTCCCTGAGAAGCAACTGCCATCTAACACTAAGAAATATGGGCAGTGGGTGACCATCAATGGCCAAAGGGTGGAGGCTCTTAGAGATATTGGAGCCAGTGTGACTGCTGTCAAGCAGCACCTGGTGTCTCAAGAACAGGTTGTCCCCCATGCATACTGCCGGGTTTGTCAACGCTGACAACACAGAGAGTTGATGTCCAATGGCTCAGGTTCCCTTTGATTGGGGGGGTCTCTGGTACACTTCAAGTAGCTGTGAGAACTGCCATGCCTGTAGACTGTTTGTTAGGGAACGACTTGGAAAGTTCACCTTGGGAAAAGGTGGAGAAAAAACTCAACTAAGGATGGTGGGTCTGCCTGACGGGGCGTACGTGACCACTCGGTCAATGGCAGCCAGTAGGGGTGCTCAAGAGGTCCTTGAGCCTGAGGGAGAGGCCCAGGAACAGGCCTTAGAGAGAAGGCACAGGAGGCGCGGGAAACCGGCCCCTGAAGTTCCTACGGCCCAGGAGGAAGCAGACCTTGAGGGGGATGCCCTGGAGCCTACCAGGGAACAGATAGCTGAACTAGGGGACCTGCCTGAGCTGACCCATTGGCAGCAGGAAGGAGGTCCCTCCAGGGAGGAATTCTGCAGGGCGCAGAAAGAGTGTCCTTCTCTCATAGGTCTGCGGCAGCAGGCTGCAGACCAGACCAAAGGTGATCAGTCTGGAACACATTTAATTTATTGGGAGAATGACCTCCTGTATTCAGAGCCTAAGTTTGCTGAACCAGGGTCAGCCCGTGCGTTGGTGGTACCCCAGAGATTCAGAACCTTCCTACTGGGGCTGGCTCACAATGTGCCATTGGCAGGGCATTTGGGACAGGACAAGACCTATGAAAGGCTTGTCACCCACTTTAATTGGCCTCAAATGCACAAGAACTCTGATCCTCACTGTAGGACCTGCCAGACTTGCCAGGCAAGTGGAAAGAGTGGGATGAAGCAGAAGGATCCTCTCCAGCCATTCCCTGTAGTCAGTACCCTATTCCAGCGAGTGGGAATTGACATTGTGGGGCCATTGGACCCCAGGACAGCCATGGGCAACAGGTTCTTCCTGGTCCTGGTGGACCATGCCACCTGGTACCCGGACGCCATCCCTCTGAGGACAATTGCGGCCCCGTGGTGGGACGTGCGTTGATGGAAATTTTCTCCAGAGTGGGATTCCATCTAGAGGTGGTGTCTGACCGGGGTACTAATTTCATCTCTAAGTATATGAAATCCCTTTGGCAAGAGTGTGGTGTAATCTACAAATTCACCACGCCTTACCACCCCCAAGGAAACGGGTTGGTTGAGAGATTCAACCGAACTCTGAAGGGCATGCTTATGGGTCTGAACGAACCCATGAGGCGTAAGTGGGACGTCGTCTTGCCTAAACTTGCCATGCCTGCTCTTTGCTTACCGTGAGGTGCCACAGAAGTCTCTAGGGTCCAGCCCCTTTGAGCTCCTGTATGGCCACCCAGTGAGAGGACCTCTAAGTCTGGTCAAGGAAAGCTGGGAGTAATCTCCCAGGAAACCTCCCCAGAATGTATATAGCTACATGCTGGCCTTCAGGAACCAGACTAGGCGTTTCAGAGCACTTGCTGAGGCAAATCTGGAAGCCAGCGAGGAGGAGACGGAGCGGTGGTATGACCAGAATGCCACTCTGGTAGTACTTCAGCCTGGACAGAAGGTGTGGATCTTGGCCCCCTTGGAGCCTTGTGCGCTCCAGGATAAGTGGACAGGCCCCTTTGAGGTTGTGGAGCGCAAGAGTCCAGTTACCTATTTGGTGGACATGCAATCTCCCAGGAACCCCTTGAGGTTCCTGCATGTCAACCGCCTTACGCCCCACTTGGAGAGGTCCGAAGTGGGCATGCTCTTGGCAACAGATGATGGAATGGAGGAGGAGACTGAGCCTCTTCCTGACCTCCTGGTAGCCAGAGAGCAAGATGGGTCAGTGGATAGAGTTAGCCTCTCTCCCACCCTGACCCCTGAGCAACAGAATGACTACTGGCAGTTGCTGGGGCAGTTCTCTGACCTGTTCTCCCTTGTTCCTAGTATCACTGACTGGTGCTTCCTTGATGTGGATTGTAAGAAATGGGATTTGCGGTTGCCTAAGGCTTGCACCAAAGCCAGGCAGAAACCACCACTCTAGTTAGGGCAAGGGAGTTCCAAGCCAAAGATAACACCTGCTCACCCTCTAGGTAACGTGACGCGAGCAGTAAGGCTTATCCTGGAGGCAATGTAAGTTAAGTATTTGCTCACACACCCACCAGCAACAACATCCTAGCCCCCCCACAAAAGGAACCCCGCACAAGGTTATATGTAAAAATAGTCTTTGTATTATACCAAACACATTAGATAAGAAACACACACTTTACAATGTGCCATAGGCACGGGCAGAATTTGCAGGGGATTATGTACATGGGACAGGGCCACGTGGCCCTTGAAACGACCAAAGAGCCATTGGTGGAGCGTCCAGCTGCCATCTGAGGCCGCTCTGAAGAAGGGCACCACTCTCTGGCGCCTGGGGAGCATATGTGGCCTTCTCCACCCCCCCGCCCCAGCCGTCTCAACTTACCGGCTCTCGGCACGGGGGGGGGGAGGCTCTCTTCATCAGGCGGCGGGGCAGGCACGGCAATGTGCCTCGAGCCCCTCCGCTTCTCTGGAACCCTCTGTGACGCCTGCAGGGCTCTCCCTCGCTTCTGGGAGCCCTGCCTTTGCAAAGGCGTCATGCCTTACCCGGTTCTCTTTCCTCATGGGCCAGGACTTCGCGTAGAGCCCTCGAGGCTCCAGGCAGCTTTACCTTCACGGGCAGCATCCCCGGCCAGCCTCTCCCTACGGGAGACCCCAAAGCGGACATGGCTTCCCCCAGGCAGGGGGGAAGCGGAAGTGAGTCAATACAGGCTCCGCCCACAGTCAGGTGGGCGCGAGCCTGCTTCCCGTTTTGCCGCGGCGGCAGCTTCTCGTGTCGGGGGCTATAATGAGGGGTAGGCTCCCTCAGTAGAAGAAGTAAATAGCGGGGTGTGCACCCGCAGTGATAACCACAAAAATAGGCGCGGTGGCACCCGCGCTTAGTTAAATCTAAATAAGGGCAAAACGCAGGGTGGGCGCCTGCGAGGTACACAAGGGCAGGAGCGCTTCCCCCAGAGGGAATACAACAGCTCTCTGCCTATAAATGCAGAATATAGCGCTCACCAGGCGCTTTGGGGCCACAGAGACCACCAGGCCCCCAAGGAATGACCCCCCAGGAAAGAATAGGGCCCAGCAACATGCAGGACATCACAGGACAAGGCTTCCAGGGCCAGCAAGAAGAGTCCACAAGAAGTCCATCAGCAATCCAGGGGCTGGGCAGGGCCCAGGGAGGCAAGCCTTCCCCTGGGCCCCAGCAGCAGCACGCCCTGGTAGATTCTAGTCAGGAAAACAAGAACATTGAACATGAGGTCACAGCCTCATTTTCTACACAAAATCCCTTTGTCTCTAGGGTGCAAGATGGGGAAAGCCAGACGCAGCTGGTTGTGGAGCAGTTTGTTTTGCTCAGCCCCTCTTCCCATTCACAGGACAGGCTAGGGTCATCAGTCGCACCACAGAGGGCGGAGCCAGCATTGTGGAGGGAAAGCCCAGCCCTATTCAGGTCCCAGGTGCAGCCCCTCCCTGCCATCAACATGCAGATCTCCCCATTCACCACCGGGGCAGACCCATCCTGACTTCTGGAGCCAGGCACACCACCCAGCTCCAGCCAATCACAAGCCAGACAGTCAATTCACATTTACTGCACAGGCAGGCCAACTTCTAGGATCACCAGCATCGAAGGGGTTAAGATGAGCCCCACCTGTATTCACAGGGGTACCCCTAGAAGGCAAACCGGCCAGGACACTGGCCACAGTCGCCCTGCCGTCCAGGACAGGCAAACACCTGAACCTGGCTCCCCAACCTAGGGACGCTACCCTTTGGTTAGATGCCTGGCGCACCAGGACACTGGCCACAGTCGCCCTGCCGTCCAGGACAGGCAAACACCTGAACCTGGCTCCCCAACCTAGGGACGCTACCCTTTGGTTAGATGCCTGGCGCACCAGGACTTCTACAAGTTGAAAACAAAGTCTAAGGCTTTCTCTTCCCCTTCAGCAGCAAGGCAACCACTGCAGGCCAATCCCCCAGGTCAGGGACAGTACTCCTCCATACTGCTTACCCGGTTCCTTCTCTTCAGGCAGAGGTTTCTTTCTGTAACTTCAGGACAATACTTACAGTTGCCCTTACGTCCAGATCCGGAACCACAGGCTACTGGCTCCCCAACCGAGGGACGTACCCTTTGGTCAGATGCCTGGCGCACCAGGACTTCCTTGAGGGTGACACATAACTAATGTGTCATGTCACAAGTCTGCCTGTTATCCAGGACAGAAGTGGCATCACCATTTATTTATTTATTTTTCACATTTATAGAGCGCTCTGTTACCCGGAGGTGTCCTGGCGCTAACGTGATTGAAACCAGTGTATGTGGGTTGAAAGCTTAGTGAGTAAAGAGCCAGGTCTTGAGCGCTCTTCTGAAAGATAGCAGGTCCGACGATTGTCTGAGATTGAGTGGTAATCTGTTCCAAGCTTCGGCCGCGCCTAGTGAAAAGCTCCTGCCCCCCCATCGCGCTTTCTTGACTCTAGGGACTGTTACCAGCGCCTGCTCTCCAGATCTAAGGTTTCTTGCTGGTTTATGCCAGTGGAAGAGCAGCTTCATACACCGAGGGCCCAGATCGTGTAGAGCCTTGAAGACCACGCAAAGTGCTTTGAAGACTATTCTTTTCCGGACTGGCAACCAGTGGAGTTTCACCAGGTCCTGAGCTACCGAGGCAAACTTAGGGGTGTCAGTGATCAGGTGGGCGGCTGCGTTCTGCAAGATCTGGAGCTTGTTTAGTAGGCCCTGTTGGGCGTTCGGCATAAGGCTGTTACAATAGTCCAGACGCGAGAGAACCAGTCCAGTAACAACAGTTTTCCTATGCTCCCTCTCCAGAAATGGCAGCACTTTCCGAATTGTTTTGAGGATGTAATGCGTGGCAGAGGATAGTGTATTAATCTGTGGTTTAAAGGATAAAGAGTCGTCCACCAGTATACCTAAATTTTTAACCTTTGCTACTGGGGAGGGGAGGGAACCCATTTCATCAGGCCACCATCTAGGGGACCAGAAATTATCCTTGGAACCAAAGAGCAACCCTTCTGTCTTTGTAGAGTTGAGCTTAAGACAGTTTTGTGCCATCCAATTGCCCACATCGCGCATACAGCCTCCACAGCGTCACCTGACATCGCCTTCCTTACTGAAACATGGATGAACACATCATCTGCTCCCGACATCGCCATAGCCATACCGGACGCTTACAAAATTATCCGAAAAGACAGCATCAATCAAACAGGAGGAGGCATCGCCATCGTCCACAGAAACACCATCAAAATCACAACCAGCTCCGACGACAATCTTGCAACCGCCGAACACCTCCACTTCCAGATCCACACCGACCCCAGGACCACACTTAGAGGCACCCTCATTTACAGGCCTCCAGGCACCCGCACTCAATTCAGCGATGACATCACGGACTTCGTCAGCCCACACGCCCTCGCCTCCGAAAACTACATTCTTCTAGGAGACCTCAACTACCACCTTGAAAACAAACACGACAACAACACCACCACCCTTCTGGACAGCCTGGCCAATCTCAGACTCAAACAACTTGTTGACACCCCCACTCACACAGCCGGACACACGCTCGACCCTATCTTCACCTCCAGCAAACACATCTCCTTCGATCACACTACAGCTCTCCACTGGACGGACCACAGTTGTGTTCACTTCAGCTACAAAACCACCCTGACCCACAACTGTCCACAACCGATTCCTCGGAGAAACTGGAACAAAATCACCACTGACCAACTCCTCACATCACTCAGCCAAAACCCTCCCACCCTCTCTTTGGACCCAGACCAAGCGGCCACAAACCTCAGGCATTGGATTACCCTCAGTGCGGACGAATTAGCACCCCTGAAAAAGCACCAGATGAAATCAGCCAGCAAAAAGGCTCCCTGGTTCAATGAAGAACTTAAAAAATCCAAGAAGCTATGCCGCACCATAGAGAAGAATTGGAGAAAAAAACCCAACCTCAGACAACATGACCTCCCTCAAGACAGCCACCCGAAAACACCATCAACTGATTCGATCCGCCAAGAAATCAGCACTCAAGGATCGTCTTGACAACAACACTCATAACAGCAAGGAACTCTTCAATATCGTCAAAGAATTCACAAACTCCACCACAGCAACTAACGACATCACCCCCTCCCAAGACCTCTGCAATGCGCTATCCTCCTTCTTCTACAACAAAATTGCGGACATTCACAACAGCTTCGAGAATTCTCCCACCGATCAACCCGCTCCACCCCCTTCAGATCCTACTCCTCCAACTAACATCCTCAGCGCCGGGAACTCAATCACCACTGAAGACACCACTCACCTCATGAACTCAATCCACTCTGGCTCGCCTTCTGACCCCTGTCCCCACCACATCTTCAACAAAGCTGATTCCATCATCGCACCCCAACTCCGCGATGTCATCAACTGTTCTTTCAACTCTGCCACCTTTCCAGAAAGCTGGAAACACGCCGAACTCAGCGCCCTTCTGAAGAAACCCACAGCGGACCCCTCAGAACTGAAAAACTACCAACCCATATCCCTCCTACCTTTCCCGGCCAAAGTCATCGAGAAAGCCGTCAACAGCCAGCTCGCCACCTTTCTTGAATCCAACAACTCCCTCGATCCATCTCAATCCGGGTTTCGAGCCAAACACAGCACCGAAAACGCCCTCATTGCAACAACCGACGACATCCGAGCACTCCTGGACAACGGAGAAACAGTGGCCCTCATCCTACTCGACCTTTCCGCCGCTTTCGACACTGTCTGCCACAGCACCCTTATACATCGACTCAGCAACATCGGCATACAAGGAAAAGCCTTGGACTGGATCATCTCATTCCTCGCTGGGAGAACTCAAAGAGTCCGACTTCCCCCATTCTACTCAGAGGCCACCGAAGTCATCTGCGGCGTACCTCAAGGATCCTCACTCAGTCCCACCCTCTTCAACGTCTACATGTGTCCTCTCGCCTCCATCGCGCGTCAACACAACCTCAACATCATCTCTTACGCCGACGACACCCAGCTAATCCTTTCCCTCACCAAAGACCCCAACACCGCCAAAACCAATCTTCACGAAGGCATGAAAGAAGTAGCCGAATGGATGAAACAGAGCCACCTAAAACTCAACTCAGACAAAACGGAGGTGCTCATCCTAGGATCTTCACCCTCAGCTTGGGATGAATCCTGGTGGCCTTCAGCTCTGGGCACAGCACCCACTCCCACAGACCATGCACGTAACCTTGGCTTCATCCTAGACTCCTCTCTCTCGATGTCCAGACAAGTCAACGCCGTCTTGTCCTCCTGCTTCAACGTACTTCGCATCCTCAAAAAGATCTTCCACTGGATCCCCCTCGAGACAAGAAAGACTGTCACCCACGCACTGGTCACGAGTCAACTGGATTATGGTAACACACTTTACGCCAGAATCACAACAAAATTACAGAAAAAACTCCAGCGCATCCAAAACGCGTCAGCGAGACTCATATTAGACATCCCGCGCCCAAATCACATCACCGGACATCTAAAAGACCTCCACTGGCTTCCCGTCAACAAAAGAATTACCTTCCGCCTTCTCACCCACGCACACAAGGCCCTCTACAATCTAGGACCCGAATGCCTCAACACTAGATTGTCCTTCTACAAACCCACCCGCCAACTAAGATCGTCCAACCAAGCCCTCGCCGCAGTCCTGCGCATCCGGAAATCCACCATGGGTGGCAGATCCTTCTCCTTCCTGGCTGCCAAGACCTGGAACTCACTCCCCACCCACCTCCGCCTTAATCAGAACCATATCTCATTCAGAAAAGAACTGAAAACCTGGCTATTCGACATGTAAGTTAACCCCTTCCCCTAGCGCCTTGAGACCCTCTGGGTGAGTAGTGCGCTATACAAATGCCTGAACTTGAACTTGAACTAAACCTGTCTGCTGTGCTATCTATTTCGCCCGGCAGCAGTGACACCACTATCTGCGTGTCATCTGCGTATGCTGTGAGGTTAAAACCAAAGGATCGAATGACCGGCGCTAGGGTAGAGACGTACACATTAAAAAGGGTGGGGCTGAGTGAGGACCCCTGGGGGACTCCACACGGAAGCACAAAAGGCTGTGATTCAAAGTCTACCAGGGCCACCGTCTGAGTTCTATTGGAGAGGAAGGCCTGTAGGATCTTCAATGCCTTTCCTTGAATTCCGCAGGCCCTCAATCGGTCCATCAGCAACTTGTGATGGACCGTGTCAAAGGCCGCGGAGAGATCCAACAGGATCAGGGCGGCTCTGCCTCCTGCGTCCATCACTCTTCTAATGTCTTCCACGGACTTGATCAGGGCGGATTCCGTGCTGTGTTCTGCACGAAAACCATGTTGGGATGGATCTGGATGTTTTCCTGTCCTCAAAAAGGCACTTAGCTGCGCATTTAAGGTGCCTTCCATAATTTTGGCTGGAAGGGGTAGTCTTGCAATAGGCCGGTAGTTGTTCATCTCGGCAATGTCCAGATTAGATTTTTTTAGGAGGGGTAGAATGGATGCTCGTTTCCATTTTGCGGGAAATTCCCCACTATCCAGCATGAGATTGAGGAGAGGAGTAAGTCCGGCTGCAATGGTGGCAGGAGCTAATTTGGTGATTGCAGCCGGGCATGGGTCATGCGGGGAGCCCGATTTTATCTTCAGTAGTCGGCTCGCTACTTCCTTCTCACTGATCGGTGTGAATTGCAGGAGTTTTTCCGAATTGCTGTCTGATTCCGGACCCGAGTTAGAGGGGGGGTTCTTACTAGACTGTCTAGGGGAGAGAAGATTTTTTCCAGGAAAAAGGTGGCAAGATTCTCACAGAGTAGAAGACTGGGGGGTATCTATAGTTTTGGGGGCTGCCAGGGATGACACCGTCCGGAATAATTCCTTCGGGGCATTGCTGGCTTCTTTAATCCGTTTCGTGAGAAAGGCCTGTTTTGCCTGTTGTATCCTCTCTTTATAGGCTCTTTGCTCCATATTGAGAATGTTTTTGTCTGTCTCACTATAGTTTGTCCGCCAAATTCTTTCCAATTTTTTACACCGAGTTTTGTGGTCCCTGATCTGTTCGGAGAACCAAGGGGCGGCGGGATTTGGGCGTGTGGAGTAAGTAAATTTAGGGGGAGCCAGTTGTAAACAAGCTAACTCAAGCCAGTTCGTGTAGGCTGAGGCTGCTTCCTCCACATTTCCAGAGAGGGGCATCAAGGAAGTTTTTAATACGCCCTCCAGCATTTCACCATTTATGTTGTTTCATTTCCTAACCTGTCTAGGAGCGTTTCTAGTACTGGATGCTTTCACGGGGGTGGCTAGAGAGACATTGAAGTGGACTGCTGAGTGATCAGACCAGGGGACCGGCTGCGCTGTTGATACATTAAGGCTGGGATGGTTTGAAAAAATCCCGTCCATGATATGTCCTGCCTTGTGAGTCGGACCGCAGACCCATTGCTTCAGATCCACCCCCTGCAATAGGTCAATCAGATCGCGAGTGTCTGGGTCCGAGCAGCATTCTAGGTGTGTTAGACGGACCGGGAGGGTCGGCCGAGGATACAGGGAGAGGTCTCCGGGGAGAGCCGTCTCCAGCGATCGTACAGACAAGTAACTTCCCCCCCACAGACGGACACCACACAAGGGTAAAGTTCAACGAGACTTTATAAGCAATTCTTTAAGTACGATGGAATGGTACAAGGAGGTCTGGACTCAGGGGTCCCCTCGATTCTGGTCTCTGGTTTGGGAAAAGGGTAGCGGGACAGTCTTGTTACCAAAAAGGTGGAAATAGCTCTCAATCCTCGAGCTCGGCGTTCTAGATGATCGGGCCGCGGCGGAGCCAGCAGGTCCCGAGATGGACGAAGGAAACGACGGTCCACGGCGGAGCCAGCAGGTCCCGATGAGATGATGGTTACAAACGGTCCGCGGCCACGCCAGCAGGTCCCGACGACGATGAAGGATCGGAAGGTTACGAAGGTTGCGGCAGCGCCAGCAGGCAAGACGAAGGTGCACAAGGCAGAGCTACGGCAGCGCCAGTAGTCCGTCAAGGATGAGTTCTTCTTTGCGTCTCTCGACTCCAAGATACAACTGCCCTCCTGCTCTGGAGCTGCCCCAGTTATAGGGCTGAAGTTCTTTGATGTCCGGACCCTCGCACCTGGAGGTCGGGAGGTCCGGGATGAGGGAGTCCCGACACCCAGCAGGGGGGTGGAGCCAGCGCCCGGGGAGGCGATGGCCGAGCGGCACTTGGCGGGGGAGAGCCATCGACACCTCTTTCTCCCATTGACTTGCCAAGTAGCCCGCTCACCTCCTGGGTGGATGGTGGTGCCGGGATGTCTGAGGCCTGGCTAGGCCCAGGGTTGAGGTCGATCGGGGGCCAGGCGGCCTCGTGGTGGAGTGTCCAAGATGGCGCCCTGGATGGGCGCGCGGGCCAGCAGTGGATCGGGCCCACGAGGTCGATATGTTCGAAGGCAGGGGTCCCTGAGGGGACGGAGGACGTGCAATGGTGGTGTGTGGTACTTGCGTGACCGGGCTCGGGCCTGGTCTGGCCGGGGGAGAGCGGCCCTTCATGTGGCCTGTCCAACATGCGTCCCCCCCAGCTGAAGGCGGGGAGAGTTACCCATCCTCTTGGGGACTCTCCTCGTTGAGGCGGAAAAACCGGGACAGGCCATCCGCGTTGGCGTGATCTGGCCCAGGCCGGTGTTCAACAGTGAAGTCCATCCCTTGTAGGGAGATGGACCAACGTAGTAACTTCGGGTTTTCCCCCCGCATCTGCATCAGCCACTGCAGGGGTCGGTGGTCGGTCTGCACCCGAAAGTGTGTGCCAAAGAGGTAGGGCCGGAGCTTCTTGAGGGCCCATACCACAGCGAAGGCCTCCCTCTCTATGGTGCTCCAGCGTTGTTCTCGTGGTAGGAGTCGTCTGCTGATGAAGGCCACTGGCTGATCAAGGCCTTCGGTGCTCACTTGAGACAGGACTGCCCCAATGCCATGGTCGGAGGCATCCGTCTGGACGACGAACTCCCTGCTGTAGTCGGGGGCCTGGAGCACAGGGGCGGAACACATGGCGGCTTTCAATTGTTCGAATGCTGTTTGACAATCTGCGGTCCAGTTGACTTTCTTGGGTTGATTTTTGGACGTGAGTTCTGTGAGGGGCCCCACTATAGTACCATAGTCTTTCACAAACCTTCGGTAATAGCCCGTGAGGCCCAGGAAGGCTCGTACCTCGGTCTGGGTGATGGGGGGCTGCCAGGACTGGATGGCGGCAATTTTGAGCTGCAGAGGGGCCACCAGGCCGCTTCCCACCTGATGTCCGAGGTAGGTTACAGACCCTTGACCAATTTGACATTTGCTGGCCTTGATCGTGAGGCCAGCTCGCTGAAGGGCTTGTAGCACTGCTCGGAGGTGGTGGAGGTGCTCGGACCAATGGTGGCTGTATACAGCGATGTCGTCTAGGTAGGCGGCGCTGAACCCTTCGAGCCCCGCCAGGACCTGATTGACGAGCCGCTGAAATGTTGCGGGAGCATTCTTCATGCCGAAGGGCATGACCTTGAAATGGTAATGGCCATCGGGGGTGGAAAAGGCAGAACGTTCTTGGGCCCGGGGTGTGAGGCCGATTTGCCAGTAGCCCGCCGTCAGGTCGAAAATACTGAGGTAGCGGGCAGCTCCCAGGCGGTCAATTAGTTCATCTGCCCGGGGGATGGGATGTGCGTCTGTTCGGGTGACCGCATTCAAGCCCCGGTAGTCAACGCAGAACCGGAGTTCCGGTGTGGTGCCTGGGGCGGCCGCTTTGGGGACCAGTACTACAGGGCTGGCCCAGGGGCTGTCTGAGGGCTCGATGATCCCGAGCGTGAGCATTTTTGCTACCTCTTCCTGGACGCAGGCCCGTACCCGATCTGGCACGCGGTAGGCCCGGTGGCGGATAGGGGGGCTGTCCCCCGTGTCCACATCGTGCACACACCAGGAAGTGACACCTGGGGTGAGGGAGAACAGGCTGGCGAACTGTGACAGGAGGACTCGACACTCCTGGCGTTGCTCTCGGGTGAGGGCCTCTGAGAGTCGGACCCCATCCACGGAGCCGTCTTTCTCCCGAGTCCGTAGAAGGTCAGGGAGGGGCTCGGAGTCTTCTTCAGCCCCATTGTCTGTGGCCATCAGGAGGCTGAGTTCTGAACGCACAAAGTGGGGCTTCAGTCTGTTAGCGTGGAGGACCCGGAGGGGGTTCCGGGAAGATTCCATGTCGATGAGATAGGTGGCAGGACCCTTGCGCTCGACTACTTTGAAGGGCCCCGTCCACTTGTCTTGCAGGGCGCAGGGTTCGGTGGGGGACATCACCCATACCTGTTGCCCAGGTTCAAATTCGATGGAGGAGGCATTCCGGTCATACCACTTTTTCATGTCCTGTTGACTGGCCTCTAGGTTGGCTTTTGCCAGCTCTCTGAACCGCCGGGTCTGGTTGCGGAGGGTTAGGAGGTACCGGAAGACATCTGGTGGGTTCTTGAGAGGGGGCATCTCCCAGCCTTCCTTGACTAGGCTGAGCGGCCCCCGTACTGGGTGTCCATACAGCAGTTCAAACGGGCTGAAGCCCAGGGACTTCTGGGGGACCTCCCGATATGCGAAGAGGAGGCACGGCAGCAGCACATCCCACTGGCGACGGAGGGGCTCTTCCAACCCCCCGATCATCCCTTTGAGCGTGCGGTTGAACTGCTCAACGAGTCCGTTTCCTTGAGGGTGATAGGGGGTCGTGAATCGGTAGGTAACCCCGCACTGTTGCCAGAGGGACCTCATATATTTAGAAATAAAGTTCGTGCCTCTGTCGCTGACGACTTCTCGGGGGAAGCCCACACGGGAGAAGATCCCCATTAGAGCCCGGCCGACTACCGGGGCTGTCACAGTTCGCAGGGGAACAGCCTCGGGGTAGCGGGTGGCGTGGTCCACTAGTACCAGGATGAATCGATGGCCTTGTTTTGTACGCGGGTCCAGGGGCCCCACGATGTCGATCCCGACCCTCTCGAACGGGGTGGTGACCACGGGAAAAGGTTGCAGGGGGGCTTTTAGTTTGCGGCCGCTCTTTCCACTGGCTTGGCACGTGGGGCAAGATCGGCAATGCTGGTGTACATCGTTCCTCATTTTGGGCCAGAAGAAGTGGGTCACCAGACGACTGTAGGTTTTATCTTGACCCAGGTGGCCCGCCAGGGGGACATCGTGGGCCAGGTTTAGCAGAAAGTCTCTAAAACGGAGGGGCACCACTAGTACTCGGCTGGCCCCTAGCTCCGCGATTCTTTGCTCACTGTACAGCAGATCATTGTCCCAGTAGATCCAGTGTGTTCCGGAGGTATCCCCTGCGCTTTGGGCGAGCGCTTGCTGGCGGAGTCCCTCGAGGGAGGGACAGGTCTTCTGTTCTTGGTGAAATTGTTCTTGCGTGGGCCCCCCCTCTTGAGGCCACTGGTCGAGGTTAGCGAGGTCTGGAGGTTGAGCTGGTTCTGGGGGGACGTCGCGGTCGGTGGTTTCGGCCGGGGCGACCGGAGGCGGCGGCGCCGGCCATTCGGGTTCCTCTGGGCGGGGGTTGGCACGGGCGGCCATGGACCGGGTGGTGACACACGCCCAGTCCGGGACGCCTAACATCCCCAGGTGTTCTCTTCGTTCTACGGCTGCCCACGGAGAGCTTTCAAGGTCATTCCCCAGGAGGCAGTCTACGGGGGCATCGTCTCGGACCGTTACCTTCAACATGCCGGCGACCCCTCCCCATTCGAAGGGGACGCAGGCCATCCGGCACAGACTTTCCGAGTTATCGGCGGAACGTACAGGGCAGAGAATGTTTGGTAGATACTGTTCTGGGGTCACCAGGTGACAGCGGACGGCTGTTACACTGGCCCCGGTGTCACGAAGGGCTTCGGCCCGGCGTCCATTGATGCTCACCCATTGGCTGTACTTCTGGGTGTTAGCGGGTAGGGGGACCCGCGGGACCATGTCTTTCCCCCCTAAGCAGGCTAGAGCCATGGCGGCTGGCTCCCATTCTTGATGTTCCTGTTCATATTCCTCTTGTTCCTCTGAGATCTGTTCCTCCCCCAGAGCAGCAGCGGCTACTTGGCGGGGTCTTGGGCTCTGGTACTGGGGGCAGTTTGGGTCGTTTGCATAGTGGCCGACTCGTTGGCATCGATGGCACGTAACATTGGCTCGGTATCCCGGTCGCGCCGGGGTGCTGCCCCGGTTGGCCGGGGGGGTGGTGCTGGTAGCGGGGGCGACCGGGGCGTTGTCTCTTCCTCGTCCTTGGCCCCCTCCTCCTCCTCGGGGACGGTGCTGACCATTGTTGTTCCGGTTCTGTTCGTAGGACCCATTCCGGCCCACTCTGGTGATTTCCCACCGGTCAGCTTCGGCTGCGAGCTGCCGGGGATCCGTTAACTTGCTGTCGAGGAGGTGCTGGCGGAGTTCAATGAAGCAATTGTTCGACAGGTGCTCCCATACCATAAGATTGAACAGTTGTTCGTAGGTTGTGACCTTGCTTCCTTTGATCCAGCCCTCGAAGGCTCGGCTAAAGTAGTTTACATAGTCCACCCAAGTTGTACCCGGGATGCGGGTGCAGTCTCGGAACCTCTGACGGTACATCTCGGGTGTGAGGCTATAGCGAGTGAGGAGTGCAGCTTTCATATGGTCATAGGAGGTCATCTGGTGGTCCGGGAGCTGTAGCAGGGCGTCGCGGCCCTCATTGAGGAATCTCCCCCATAGACCGGCTCCCCAATCGCTTCTATCGATCCGGTGTGCAGTCATCGCGATTTCATAGGCCTTAAACCATTGCTGGATGTCGTCCTCTCGGAAGTATTCTCGAACGACATCCTTGGGGATGTGTACCTTTTTCTCTGTTGCCCCTGGGGTGTGGGGTTGCTCGGACACCCCTACTTCTTTATTCTGTTTGCGTAAGTCGATCTCAGCTAGTTTCCGCTCGTGTTCATATGCCAGTTTCTTTTCCTCGAGCTCCCTTTGTCTCTGTTTCTCCTCTCTTTCTTCTCGGAGACGCAGGTGCTCTAAGTTGATTTTTTGTTCGGCCAACTTAAGTTCAATGTCCATTTTGAGCCGGGCCATTTCTAGCTCGTGTAGCCGGGTTTTTTCTCGTTCCTGGATCTCGTCTTGCGAGAGACCCGTTCTTTGCTCTTCAGGGGCCGTGGTGGTTTTTGCTGCGATGCTTTGATCGGGGGTTCCGGCAGCCCCGGTTTCTGCCCAAGATTCTAGGGCATGCTTAAAATCGTCTTTGGTACTTAGTCCGGTGGTAGCGATACCTAGTTCGATGCAGAATTGTTTTAGTTCACGATGGCTGTACTCGTCCAATTTCTCCATCTGGAATTTCTCGGTTGCTCCGCTTTCTTTAGTTGTCATCGTGATTTTGTCGTGGGGTGAGCTACTCTCTGTACGATTATGCGGTGATTCGGATCGCGCCGCTGGCCACCAATGTTAGACGGACCGGGAGGGTCGGCCGAGGATACAGGGAGATGTCTCCGGGGAGAGCCATCTCCAGCGATCGTACAGACAAGTAACTTCCCCCCCACAGACGGACACCACACAAGGGTAAAGTTCAACGAGACTTTATAAGCAATTCTTTAAGTACGATGGAATGGTACAAGGAGGTCTGGACTCAGGGGTCCCCTCGATTCTGGTCTCTGGTTTGGGAAAAGGGTAGCGGGACAGTCTTGTTACCAAAAAGGTGGAAATAGCTCTCAATCCTCGAGCTCGGCGTTCTAGATGATCGGGCCGCGGCGGAGCCAGCAGGTCCCGAGATGGACGAAGGAAACGACGGTCCGCGGCGGAGCCAGCAGGTCCCGATGAGATGATGGTTACAAACGGTCCGCGGCCACGCCAGCAGGTCCCGACGACGATGAAGGATCGGAAGGTTACGAAGGTTGCGGCAGCGCCAGCAGGCAAGACGAAGGTGCACAAGGCAGAGCTACGGCAGCGCCAGTAGTCCGTCAAGGATGAGTTCTTCTTTGCGTCTCTCGACTCCAAGATACAACTGCCCTCCTGCTCTGGAGCTGCCCCAGTTATAGGGCTGAAGTTCTTTGATGTCCGGACCCTCGCACCTGGAGGTCGGGAGGTCCGGGATGAGGGAGTCCCGACACCCAGCAGGGGGGTGGAGCCAGCGCCCGGGGAGGCGATGGCCGAGCGGCACTTGGCGGGGGAGAGCCATCGACACCTCTTTCTCCCATTGACTTGCCAAGTAGCCCGCTCACCTCCTGGGTGGATGGTGGTGCCGGGATGTCTGAGGCCTGGCTAGGCCCAGGGTTGAGGTCGATCGGGGGCCAGGCGGCCTCGTGGTGGAGTGTCCAAGATGGCGCCCTGGATGGGCGCGCGGGCCAGCAGTGGATCGGGCCCACGAGGTCGATATGTTCGAAGGCAGGGGTTCCTGAGGGGACGGAGGACGTGCAATGGTGGTGTGTGGTACTTGCGTGACCGGGCTCGGGCCTGGTCTGGCCGGGGGAGAGCGGCCCTTCATGTGGCCTGTCCAACAAGGTGGAAATTAAAATCCCCCAGCAGTGTAAAGGCTTGGGCACAGGCTGCTACTTCGAGTAGCTTACTCAGAGCTAGCACCATGGTTACTCCCCGACGACACAACCCTTCTGGCTGGCCCCTGACCCACTGGTTCCCCCACTGGGGAGCCTATCCCCCTCGCACCCCTCCATCTGGACTTTTGCACCCTCCCAACTGGAGCATTACTGCCAGACACCAGAACTACTGAAACCCTGTTTACAGATGTTCCACATTCTCCAGACACAGCAAACTCCCTATCTCAGGGAACTCACACGCAATTATTCAGCAAGCTCCTTATTTCAGAGAACTCACACCCAATTATTCAGCAAGTTCCCTACCTCAGAGAACTCACACTCACGTCCAGTGCAACACACCATTCATCCACCCCCCACCCCCCCCAGAGAGGTGAGACAGTTTCTACCGCCCCTGATTTCTCAACCTGACCACACGAGACACAGGTACCATTACTCCGGGAACGGGACGGGGAACAGATGCACTGGACACATTTCTGCTGCCACCACTGGATCCCACCCTTACTGGTGAACCCAGAAAATTCATACTGCACTTAGGGGATGGTCTACCCTCCCGAGCTAGGGACACCTAACTCATAGTGCACAAGAAACACATTTCCAAAGAAATGACATTTAGAACAAACTTAAAAACAATAATCCCCTTACATGTGACTATCTAAAATGCGGAGTTTTGTAGTGGAGCCAGTTGTCGCTGTGGTACTGCGCAAACACAAATCCGGATCTCTTTCGCTGCCACCAATATTAGAAATGGGATTTCCGGTTGGTTAAGGCTTGCGCCAAAGCCAGGCAGAAACCACCACTCTAGTCAGGGCAAGGGAGTTCCACGCCAAAGATAACACTTGCTTGCCCTCTAGGTAACGTGCCACGAGCAGTAAGGCTTATCCCGGAGGCAATGTAAGTTAAGTATTTGCGCACACACCCACCAGCAACAACATCCTAGGCACCCCACAAAAGGACCTCCACACAAGGTTATATGTAAAAATAGCCTTTGTATTATACCAAACACATTAGATAAGAAACACACACTTTACAATGTGCCATAGGCACGGGCAGGATTTACAGAGGATTATGTACATGGGACAGGGCTACGTGGGCCACTGTCAGGAATAAGCACTTTTAGAACTAGCACCTGGTAGAATTATCACTTTGTAGGAATAACACTTAGCACATATAATAACTGTGGCACCAAATAACAAATGTAGCACACAACCAGTAACCACTGGTAAAAGGTAAGTACCACCTACGCAATCCTAAACACTTTAGGCAAATATCACGCAGGGAACCATGAACTCCCTAGTAGAACCTATACTTGGAAAAACAACCTCCTAAGCATAAACATATGTCTAGAGGTATCAGAACAGGGTGCGCAAAACATCCTACACAGTACATTTCCTAGCACCCTAAGAAGCACATAAATCACATTTAGAGCAGAAATCACATTAAAGTCCAGGTTGCGCCACTGCGCCAAAACCTAAACGTAGCAGCTGCCCACTACTTGCTGGGCAGCTGAGGACAAGAACAGGGCCTAAACGCTGCAGCTGGCACTAAGTGCTGCGCAGCTGGGGAAGGCCAAAGTAGGGATGAAGGAGTGCGACTCACTCCTGAGTCCAAAGTACATGTCCCTAGGAAGGAAAACCTAAATGGTGCAGCTTCCCAGTACTTGCTGGGCAGCTGGGATCTCAAAACTGCGCCAGGGGCCCTCCCTAGCCCTTCAGAACAAAACTGTGCCAACTGTTGGAGCCCTCTGACTCTAGAAATACATGTTGCGCATACGGTGAAGCCCTCTAGGCTCTGAAATCAGCTATGCCCCTTGGAGCTCCTACACTAATTATGCACAATACAGAAAAAGAACTGGCCCCCAACGGTGGAGCCCTCTGGCTCTAGGACAACGGGTGCCCTCAGGGGCAAGAACACGGGCCCCTCTGGTCGTCGGGACCCCCACTGGGGCTCTTGGGATCATTGAGGCCCTCGTTGGAGCCACGCATGGCTCTGGGGGACACGGGCCCCCGGGAACCCCACGGGGCCCTTAAAAATACCAAAGAGCCATTGGTGGAGCGGCCAGCTGCCATCTGGGGCCGCTCTGAAGAAGGGCACCACTCTGGCGCCTGGGGAGCACATGTGGCCTAAGAAACCCCCCCCCCCCCCCGCCCCCGCCCCAGTCGTCTCAACTTACCGCCTCTCGGCACGTGGGTAGGCTCTCTTCATCGGGCGGCGGGGCAGGCACCGGCAATGTGCCTCGAGCCCCTCCGCTTCTCTGGAACTCTCGGTGACACCTGCGGGGCTCTCCCTTGTTTCTGGGAGCCCTGCCTTCGCAAAGGCGCCATGCCTTACCCGGTCCTCTTTCCTCATGGGCCGGGACTTCGTGTAGAGCCCTCGAGGCTCCGGGAAGCTTTTCCTTCGCGGGCAGCATCCCCGGTCTCCTTCTACCTACGGGAGACCGGCAAAGCAGGCATGGCTTCCACCAGGCAGGGGGGAAGCAGAAGTGAGTTAATCCAGGCCCGCCTACAGTCAGGCGGGCGCGGGCCTGCTTCCGGTTTTGCCGCGGGCGGCTTCTCGTGTCGGGGGCTATAATGAGGGGTAGGCTCCCTCATAGAAAAAGTAAATAGCGGGGTGTGCACCCGCGGTGATAACCACAAAAATAAGCGGGGTGGCACCCGCGCTTAGTTAAATCTAAATACGGGCAAAACACAAGGTGGGCACCTGCGAGGTACACAAGGGCAGGAGCGCTTCCCCCAGAGGAAATACAACAGCGCTCTGCCTATAAATGCAGAATAAAGCGCTCACCAGGTGCTGGGGGGCCACAGAGACCACCAGGCCCCCAAGGAATGACCCCCCCCAGGAAGGAAAAGGGCCCAGCAACATGCAGGACATCACAGGACAAGGCTTCCAGGGCCAGGAAGAAGGGTCCACAAGAAGTCCATCAGCAATCCAGGGGCTGGAGAGGGCCCAGGGAGGCAAGCCTTCCCCTGGGCCCCAGCAGCAGCACGCCCCTGGTAGATTCTAGTCAGGAAAACAAGAACACTGAACATGAGGTCACAGCCTCATTTTATACACAAAATTCCTTTGTCTCTAGGGTGATGGGTGGGGGAAAACCAGACGCAGCTGGTTCTGGAGCACTTTTTTTTGCTCAGCCCCTCTTCCCATTCACAGGACAGGCTAGGGTCATCAGTCTCACCACAGGGGGCGGAGCCAGCATTGTGGAGGGAAAGCCCAGCCCTATTCAGGTCCCAGGTGCAGCCCCTCCCTGCCATCAACATGCAGATCTCCCATTCACCACCGGGGCATACCCATCCTGACTTCTGGAGCCAGGCACACCAGCCAGCTCCAGCCAATCACAAGCCAGACATTCAATTCACATTTACTGCACAGGAAGGCCAACTTCTAGAAGTGGCACTTCCACACTATACACATTAAGGCCGCACACATCGTGCAGCATTTAATCACACGAGTCCGCACATACCAAACTCAGCCTTTCACTCCCCACGCACCAGGAATTACCATGGACACACATATCCCCCATGCATTCCTATGGGAGGGCAGGCCAATCTCACACACGCACTCAGAGAGCGCACGCACTTTACACTGCGCCACAGTGCTAAAGTGCGCAAAGACCAGAAATCACTATAATGATGTAACATTAAAAGGCAAAAAGTTCAGTGGTGAACCTGCCAGAAAGGCCAAATCCAACATGGATATAGGAGACAGTTTACCTATGAAGCACAAGGCTTACAGGGTGACTGACAGGGTCAGGGCCTGCATGAAAGAGGAGGTCTCAAAGATTCTTGCTCTTGGGGGGATTGAGTCCTCCATCAGTCCTTGGGCCAGTCCAGTAGTCTTGGTCCCGAAGGCTGCAGCGCTGGGTGCCACACCCGAACTCCGGGTCTGTGTGGACTACAGAGGACTCAATTCAGTCACGAAGACTGACGCTCACCCCATCTCCAGAGCTGATGAGCTCATCGATCGGTTAGGGGCTGCACGGTACCTCAGCATGTTTGACTTGACGTCTGGGTACTGGCAGATCGCCCTGATTGATGGGGCCAAAGAGAGGTCAGCATTCTCCACACCAGATGGGCATTTCCAGTTCCAGGTTATGCCATTTGGGATGAAGAATGCCCCTGCCTCCTTTCAGAGGTTTGTCAACCAGGTGTTGGTTGGGCTGGATAAGTTCAGTGCCGCCTACCTGGATTACATCGCAGTGTTCAGTGTCACAGGGGAAGAACATCTGCGCCACCTCTGGGAAGTGTTTATGGCCCTGCGCAAGGCAGGCCTCACGATCAAGGCGAGTAAGTGCCTGATCGGGCAGTGTTCCCTGGTGTACTTGGGACATCAAGTGGGGAGCGGCCAGGTGACGCCCCTCCAACCCAAGATTGAAACCATCCTGGCGTGGGAACCCCCAAAGACCCAGACAGAGGTGAGGGCCTTTTTAGGACTCACAGGGTACTACAGGAGGTTTGTCAAGGGTTATGGCAACATTGTTGCACCCTTGACAGAGCTGACTTCCAAGAAGCATCCCAATCAAGTGATTTGGACTGACAACCAACTTCTCCAAAGAGTTCCTTGTGCAGATAGACGCTTCAGAGCATGCTGTAGGGGCTGTTCTCTCACAGATGACTGAGGGCTTTGACCAACCCGTAGCCTTCATCAGTAGGAGGTTACTTCCAAGGGAACAGAGGTGGAGTGCAATTGAGCGTGAGGCTTTTGCTGTGGTCTGGACACTGAAGAAGCTAAGACCCTACCTGTTTGGGTCTCACTTCTGGGTTCAGACAGACCACAGCCCGCTCAGATGGTTGATACAAATGAGGGGTGAGAATCCAAAGCTGTTGAGGTGGTCCATTTCCCTACAGGGTATGGATTTCACGGTGGAACATCGCCCTGGTACAGATCACGCCAATGCTGACGGTCTGTCCAGATTTTTCCATCTTAGTGATGAGAACTCCCTGGGATAGGGTAGTTCTCTCCACATTTCAGCTGGAGGGGACACTTGTTAGACCTGGCACCATTGGCGTGGGTCTCCCTTCTATTTTTGTTACTGTTGCCTCATGTGTTTTGCTGATGTTAGCTGCTCAGAGCATTGTGCCACTGCCAATCAGTGCCACAGTGCAAGTGCTCCCTGTATAAAGTGTACATGTTGATTGGTTTCCATGATTGACTTATTTGGTTGACTGTCAGACCCCAGTAAAGTGCACCAGGAGTGCCCAGGGCATGTAAATCCAAATGCTGCTAGTGGGCCTGCAGCACTGGTTGTGCCACCCACAGAAGCAGCCCTGTAAAATGTGTCTAAGGTCTGCTGATGTAGAACCTGCATGCATTCTGGTACTGTCATGCTGATTGGGCAAGTGCACCCTCTTGCCAGTCCCTAAACCTTCCCTTAACTTCATATTAGTTACCCCTATGGTAGGCCCAAGGGCAGGGTGCATTGTAAGCATAAGGTAGGACAAGCCCTGATGTGTGTGGCATGTCCTAATAGTGAATTACAGCCATTTTCGTTTTTCACTATTGTAAGGCTACCTGTTCTCATAGGCCAGAATGAGCTGTGGAATTGTTACATTCTACATTCCTAACAGACTGAGGGAACATAGTAGAAATTTGAGTTTAGAAAGCCTGAACTCGGAATAATATTAATAATGGAGGTCTGCCTGTTCTCAATCACAGGATGGCGAGAAGCATAGTGTGTCTCCTGGTATACGTCCGTATCTCTCGCAAGGGAGCTGTCGCATATATCAATGGGCAGCGAGCTGTAACCGGTCTCAGTGGATCCCAGGCTGTAATATGTATCAATGGGTAGCAAGCTGTAACAGGTCTCAGTGGATCCCAGGCTGTAATATGTATCAATTCGCAGCGAGCAGTAACAGGTCTCAGTGGATCCCAGGCTGTAATTTGTATCAATGGGGTGCGAGCTGTAACCGGTCTCTGTGGATCCCAGACTGTAATATATATCAGTGGGCAGCGAGCTGAAACAGGCTGCACGGTGTAAGAAGCTGTAATATGTATCAATGGACAGCGAGCTGTAACAGGTCTCAGTGGATCCCAGGCTGTAACATGAATCAATGGACAGCGAGCTGTAACCGGTCTCAGTGGATCCCAGGCTGTAATATATATCAATGGGCAGCGAGCAGTAACAGGCTGCATGATGTAAGACGCTGTAATATGTATCAATGGATAGAGAGCTGTAACAAGTCTCAGTGGATCTGAAGCTGTAATATGTATCAATGGGCAGCGAGCTGAAACAGGCTGCACGGTGTAAGAAGCTGTAATATGTATCAATGGACAGCGAGCTGTATCCGGTCTGAGTGGATCCCAGGCTGTAATATGTATCAATGGGCAGCGAGCAGTAACAGGTCTCAGTGGATCCCAGGCTGTAATATATATCAGTGGGTAGCGAGCTGAAACAGGCTGCACGGTGTAAGAAGCTGTAATATGTATCAATGGGCAGCGAGCTGTAACCGGTCTCAGTGGATCCCAGGCTGTAATATGTATCAATGGGCAGCGAGCTGTAACCGGTCTCAGTGGATCCCAGGCTGTAATATGTATGAATGGGCTGCGAGCTGTAACCGGTCTCAGTGGATCCCAGGCTGTAATATATATCAATGGGCAGCGAGCAGTAACAGGCTGCATGATGTAAGACGCTGTAATATGTATCAATGGATAGAGAGCTGTAACAAGTCTCAGTGGATCTGAAGCTGTAATATGTATCAATGGGCAGCGAGCTGAAACAGGCTGCACGGTGTAAGAAGCTGTAATATGTATCAATGGACAGCGAGCTGTAACCGGTCTGAGTGGATCCCAGGCTGTAATATGTATCAATGGGCAGCGAGCAGTAACAGGTCTCAGTGGATCCCAGGCTGTAATATATATCAGTGGGTAGCGAGCTGAAACAGGCTGCACGGTGTAAGACGCTGTAATATGTATCAATGGATAGAGAGCTGTAACAAGTCTCAGTGGATCTGAAGCTGTAATATGTATCAATGGGCAGCGAGCTGTAACAGGTCTAAGTTCTCAGTTGGTCCCGAGCTGTAATGTGTATTAATGGGCAGTGAGCTGTGACAGGTGTCAGTGGATCTGAAGCTGTAATATGTATCAATGGGCAGCGAGCTATGACGAGCCGCAGTGGGTACGAATCCTTATTACTTATCAATGGGCAGTGAGCTGTAACGGGCCACAGTGGGTACGAAGCTGTAACAGGTCTCAGTGGGTCCCGAGCTGTAATATGTATCAATGGGCAGCTAGCTGTAACCGGTCTAAGTGGGTCCCGAGCTGTAACATGTATCAATGGGCAGCTAGCTGTAACCGGTCTCAGTGGATCCCAGGCTGTAATATGTATCAATGGGCTGCGAGCTGTAAAATGTCTCAGTGGATCTCAAGGTATAACATGTATCGATGGGTAGCAAGTACACACAGATGCGGCAGGCTAGACGACCGTGCCAAACAGAGCACTTGTAGCGCTGGGATTCATATTTCTGGAACACAGACACTTGAATGTACTGATCTTAAAATATCCGGTTTAAGTATCATGGTGGACTTCCCAAATTTCAGGCTGAAATCATACAGCGGGTAGTGAAAGACCTGAAACCTTGGTAGGACTCCCCCTACACAGTTACAGCTTCACCTCAACATTTGAAGTTTTAAAGCCTTAAGGAGATCTTGTTTGAGGTGAAACACGTTGGTTGCATCCATTTGTAACCAAGATCGGAAAAAAGAAAAAATAAATATCAAAAGATCTCTTTAAGAATATTTGTCTATAATTATGGAATTGTTCTTGTTAGTGGACTTAATGTTGCATGTTTTGTGTTAATCTGTGTGTGGCCTCTCAATCTCAGTGTCTCATTGAATAGCAAGCTGTAACATGTACCAATGGGCTGCGACCTGTAGCAGGTCTCAGTGGGTCCCAAGCTGTAATACGTATCATTGGGCAGCGACCTGTGCAGGTCTCAGTGGGTCCCCAGCTGTAACATGTACCAATGGGCAGCGACCTGTAGCAGGTCTCAGTGGGTCCCAAGAGGTAACATGAATCAATGGGCAGCGACCTGTAGCAGGTCTCAGTGGGTCCCAAGCTGTAATACGTATCAATGGGCAGCGACATATAACGTCTCAGTGGGTCTCAAGATGTATCATGTAGCAATGGGCAGCGACCTGTGCAGGTCTCAGTGGGTCCCAAGCTGTAATACGTATCAATGGGCAGCGACATATAACGTCTCAGTGGGTCTCAAGATGTATCATGTACCAATGGGCAGCGACCTGTGCAGGTCTCAGTGGGTCCCAGGCTGTAATACGTATCAATGGGCAGCGACATATAACGTCTCAGTGGGTCTCAAGATGTATCATGTAGCAATGGGCAGCGACCTGTGCAGGTCTCAGTGGGTCCCAAGCTGTAATACGTATCAATGGGCAGCGACATATAACGTCTCAGTGGGTCTCAAGATGTATCATGTAGCAATGGGCAGCAAGCTGTAACAGGCTGCAGTGGGCCCAAGTTGTAGTATGTGTAAATGGGCAGCGAGCTGTAACAGGTCTCAGTGCGTCCCGAGAGGTAACATGAATCAATGGGCAGTGAACTGTAACAGGTCTCAGTGGGTTCCAAGAGGTAACATGAATCAATGGGCAGTGAACTGTAACAGGTCTCAGTGGGTTCCAAGAGGTAACATGAATCAATGGGCAGTGAACTGTAACAGGTCTCAGTGGATCCCAAGAGGTAACATGAATCAATGGGCAGCGACCTGTATCAGGTCTCAGTGGGTCCCAAGAGGTAACATGAATCAATGGGCAGCGACCTGTAGCAGGTCTCAGTGGGTCCCAAGCTGTAATACGTATCAATGGGCAGCGACATATAACGTCTCAGTGGGTCTCAAGATGTATCATGTAGCAATGGGCAGTGAGCTGTAACAGGCTGCAGTGGGCCCAAGTTGTAGTATGTGTAAATGGGCAGTAAGCTGTAACAGGTCTCAGTGGGTCCCAAGAGGTAACATGAATCAATGGGCAGTGAACTGTAACAGGTCTCAGTGGGTTCCAAGAGGTAACATGAATCAATGGGCAGTGAACTGTAACAGGTCTCAGGGGGTCCCAAGAGGTAACATGAATCAATGGGCAGCGACCTGTAGCAGGTCTCAGTGGGTCCCAAGAGGTAACATGAATCAATGGGCAGCGACCTGTAGCAGGTCTCAGTGGGTCCCAAGCTGTAATACGTATCAATGGGCAGCGACATATAACGTCTTAGTGGGTTCCAAGATGTATCATGTAGCAATGGGCAGTGAGCTGTAACAGGTCTCAGTGGGTTCCAAGAGGTAACATGAATCAATGGGCAGCGACCTGTATCAGGTCTCAGTGGGTCCCAAGCTGTAATACGTATCATTGGGCAGCGACCTGTGCAGGTCTCAGTGGGTCCCAAGCTGTAATACGTATCAATGGGCAGCGACATATAACGTCTCAGTGGGTCTCAAGATGTATCATGTAGCAATGGGCAGTGAGCTGTAACAGGCTGCAGTGGGCCCAAGTTGTAGTATGTGTAAATGGGCAGTGAGCTGTAACAGGTCTCAGTATGTCCCGAGAGGTAACATGAATCAATGGGCAGCGACCTGTAGCAGGTCTCAGTGGGTCCCAAGAGGTAACATGAATCAATGGGCAGTGAACTGTAACAGGTCTCAGTGGGTTCCAAGAGGTAACATGAATCAATGGGCAGTGAACTGTAGCAGGTCTCAGTGGGTCCCAAGAGGTAACATGAATCAATGGGCAGCGACCTGTAGCAGGTCTCAGTGGGTTCCAAGAGGTAACATGAATCAATGGGCAGCGACCTGTAGCAGGTCTCAGTGGGTTCCAAGAGGTAACATGAATCAATGGGCAGCGACCTGTAGCAGGTCTCAGTGGGTCCCAAGAGGTAACATGAATCAATGGGCAGTGAACTGTAACAGGTCTCAGTGGGTCCCAAGAGGTAACATGAATCAATGGGCAGTGAACTGTAACAGGTCTCAGTGGGTCCCAAGAGGTAACATGAATCAATGGGCAGTGAGCTGTAACAGGTCTCAGTGGGTTCCAAGAGGTAACATGAATCAATGGGCAGTGAACTGTAACAGGTCTCAGTGGGTTCCAAGAGGTAACATGAATCAATGGGCAGTGAACTGTAACAGGTCTCAGTGGGTCCCAAGAGGTAACATGAATCAATGGGCAGTGAAGTGTAACAGGTCTCAGTGGGTCCCAAGAGGTAACATGAATCAATGGGCAGCGAAGTGTAACAGGTCTCAGTGGGTCCCAAGAGGTAACATGAATCAATGGGCAGCGACCTGTATCAGGTCTCAGTGGGTCCCAAGAGGTAACATGAATCAATGGGCAGTGAGCTGTAACAGGTCTCAGTGGGTTCCAAGAGGTAACATGAATCAATGGGCAGTGAGCTGTAACAGGTCTCAGTGGGTTCCAAGAGGTAACATGAATCAATGGGCAGTGAGCTGTAACAGGTCTCAGTGGGTTCCAAGAGGTAACATGAATCAATGGGCAGTGAACTGTAACAGGTCTCAGTGGGTCCCAAGAGGTAACATGAATCAATGGGCAGTGAACTGTAACAGGTCTCAGTGGGTCCCAAGAGGTAACATGAATCAATGGGCAGTGAGCTGTAACAGGTCTCAGTGGGTTCCAAGAGGTAACATGAATCAATGGGCAGTGAACTGTAACAGGTCTCAGTGGGTTCCAAGAGGTAACATGAATCAATGGGCAGTGAACTGTAGCAGGTCTCAGTGGGTCCCAAGAGGTAACATGAATCAATGGGCAGTGAGCTGTAACAGGTCTCAGTGGGTTCCAAGAGGTAACATGAATCAATGAGCAGCGAGCTGTAGCAGGTCTCAGTGGGTTCCAAGAGGTAACATGAATCAATGAGCAGCGACCTGTAGCAGGTCTCAGTGGGTCCCAAGAAGTAACATGAATCAATGGGCAGTGAAGTGTAACAGGTCTCAGTGGGTTCCAAGAGGTAACATGAATTAATGGGCAGCGAACTGTAACAGGTCTCAGTGGGTTCCAAGAGGTAACATGAATCAATGGGCAGTGAACTGTAACAGGTCTCAGTGGATCCCAAGAGGTAACATGAATCAATGGGCAGCGACCTGTATCAGGTCTCAGTGGGTCCCAAGAGGTAACATGAATCAATGGGCAGCGACCTGTAGCAGGTCTCAGTGGGTCCCAAGAGGTAACATGAATCAATGGGCAGTGAACTGTACCAGGTCTCAGTGGGTTCCAAGAGGTAACATGAATCAATGGGCAGTGAACTGTAACAGGTCTCAGTGGGTTCCAAGCGGTAACATGAATCAATGGGCAGCGACCTGTAGCAGGTCTCAGTGGGTTCCAAAAGGTAACATGAATCAATGAGCAGCGACCTGTAGCAGGTCTCAGTGGGTCCCAAGAGGTAACATGAATCAATGGGCAGTGAAGTGTAACAGGTCTCAGTGGGTTCCAAGAGGTAACATGAATCAATGGGTAGTGAACTGTAACAGGTCTCAGTGGGTCCCAAGAGGTAACATGAATCAATGGGCAGCGAACTGTAACAGGTCTCAGTGGGTTCCAAGAGGTAACATGAATCAATGGGCAGTGAACTTTAACAGGTCTCAGTGGGTCCCAAGAGGTAACATGAATCAATGGACAGCGACCTGTATCAGGTCTCAGTGGGTTCCAAGAGGTAACATGAATCAATGGGCAGTGAACTGTAACAGGTCTCAGTGGGTCCCAAGAGGTAACATGAATCAATGGGCAGTGAACTGTAACAGGTCTCAGTGGGTTCCAAGAGGTAACATGAATCAATGGGCAGCGACCTGTAGCAGGTCTCAGTGGGTCCCAAGAGGTAACATGAATCAATGGGCAGCGACCTGTAGCAGGTCTCAGTGGGTTCCAAGAGGTAACATGAATCAATGGGCAGCGACCTGTAGCAGGTCTCAGTGGGTCCCAAGAGGTAACATGAATCAATGGGCAGCGACCTGTAGCAGGTCTCAGTGGGTTCCAAGAGGTAACATGAATCAATGGGCAGCGACCTGTAGCAGGTCTCAGTGGGTTCCAAGAGGTAACATGAATCAATGGGCAGCGACCTGTAGCAGGTCTCAGTGGGTTCCAAGAGGTAACATGAATCAATGGGCAGCGACCTGTAGCAGGTCTCAGTGGGTTCCAAGAGGTAACATGAATCAATGGGCAGCGAACTGTAACAGGTCTCAGTGGGTCCCAAGATGTATCATGAAGCAATGGGCAGCGACCTGTAGCAGGTCTCAGTGGGTCCCAAGAGGTAACATGAATCAATGGGCAGCGACCTGTAGCAGGTCTCAGTGGGTTCCAAGAGGTAACATGAATCAATGGGCAGCGACCTGTAGCAGGTCTCAGTGGGTTCCAAGAGGTAACATGAATCAATGGGCAGCGACCTGTAGCAGGTCTCAGTGGGATCCAAGAGGTAACATGAATCAATGGGCAGCGACCTGTAGCAGGTCTCAGTGGGTTCCAAGAGGTAACATGAATCAATGGGCAGCGACCTGTAGCAGGTCTCAGTGGGTTCCAAGAGGTAACATGAATCAATGGGCAGCAAGCTGTAACAGGCTGCAGTGGGCCCAAGTTGTAGTATGTGTAAATGGGCAGCGAGCTGTAACAGGTCTCAGTATGTCCCGAGAGGTAACATGAATCAATGGGCAGTGAACTGTAAGAGGTCTCAGTGGGTTCCAAGAGGTAACATGAATCAATGGGTAGTGAACTGTAACAGGTCTCAGTGGGTCCCAAGAGGTAACATGAATCAATGGGCAGCGACCTGTATCAGGTCTCAGTGGGTCCCAAGAGGTAACATGAATCAATGGGCAGCGACCTGTAGCAGGTCTCAGTGGGTTCCAAGAGGTAACATGAATCAATGGGCAGCGACCTGTAGCAGGTCTCAGTGGGTTCCAAGAGGTAACATGAATCAATGGGCAGCGACCTGTAGCAGGTCTCAGTGGGTTCCAAGAGGTAACATGAATCAATGGGCAGCGACCTGTAGCAGGTCTCAGTGGGTTCCAAGAGGTAACATGAATCAATGGGCAGCGAACTGTAACAGGTCTCAGTGGGTCCCAAGATGTATCATGAAGCAATGGGCAGCGACCTGTAGCAGGTCTCAGTGGGTCCCAAGAGGTAACATGAATCAATGGGCAGCGACCTGTAGCAGGTCTCAGTGGGTTCCAAGAGGTAACATGAATCAATGGGCAGCGACCTGTAGCAGGTCTCAGTGGGTTCCAAGAGGTAACATGAATCAATGGGCAGCGACCTGTAGCAGGTCTCAGTGGGATCCAAGAGGTAACATGAATCAATGGGCAGCGACCTGTAGCAGGTCTCAGTGGGTTCCAAGAGGTAACATGAATCAATGGGCAGCGACCTGTAGCAGGTCTCAGTGGGTTCCAAGAGGTAACATGAATCAATGGGCAGCAAGCTGTAACAGGCTGCAGTGGGCCCAAGTTGTAGTATGTGTAAATGGGCAGCGAGCTGTAACAGGTCTCAGTATGTCCCGAGAGGTAACATGAATCAATGGGCAGTGAACTGTAAGAGGTCTCAGTGGGTTCCAAGAGGTAACATGAATCAATGGGTAGTGAACTGTAACAGGTCTCAGTGGGTCCCAAGAGGTAACATGAATCAATGGGCAGCGACCTGTATCAGGTCTCAGTGGGTCCCACGAGGTAACATGAATCAATGGGCAGTGAAGTGTAACAGGTCTCAGTGGGTTCCAAGAGGTAACATGAATCAATGGGCAGTGAACTGTAACAGGTCTCGGTGGGTTCCAAGAGGTAACATGAATCAATGGGCAGCGACATTCTGGTACTGTCATGCTGATTGGGCAAGTGCACCCTCTTGCCAGTCCCTAAACCTTCCCTTAACTTCATATTAGTTACCCCTATGGTAGGCCCAAGGGCAGGGTGCATTGTAAGCATAAGGTAGGACAAGCCCTGATGTGTGTGGCATGTCCTAATAGTGAATTACAGCCATTTTCGTTTTTCACTATTGTAAGGCTACCTGTTCTCATAGGCCAGAATGGGCTGTGGAATTGTTACATTCTACATTCCTAACAGACTCAGGGAACATAGTAGAAATTTGAGTTTAGAAAGCCTGAACTCGGAATAATATTAATAATGGAGGTCTGCCTGTTCTCAATCACAGGATGGCGAGAAGCATAGTGTGTCTCCTGGTATACGTCCGTATCTCTCGCAAGGAAGCGGTCGCATATATCAATGGGCAGCGAGCTGTAACCGGTCTCAGTGGATCCCAGGCTGTAATATGTATCAATGGGTAGCAAGCTGTAACAGGTGTCAGTGGATCCCAGGCTGTAATATGTATCAATTCGCAGCGAGCAGTAACAGGTCTCAGTGGATCCCAGGCTGTAATTTGTATCAATGGGGTGCGAGCTGTAACCGGTCTCAATGGATCCCAGACTGTAATATGTATCAATGGGCAGCGAGCTGTAACCGGTCTCAGTGGATCCCAGACTGTAATATATATCAGTGGGCAGCGAGCTGAAACAGGCTGCACGGTGTAAGAAGCTGTAATATGTATCAATGGACAGCGAGCTGTAACCGGTCTCAGTGGATCCCAGGCTGTAATATGTATCAATGGGCAGCGAGCAGTAACAGGTCTCAGTGGATCCCAGGCTGTAATATGTATCAATGGTGCTGTATCATTTTGAGCACAGGGTCTTTCCTAGCTACCTTTGCCCAGTTTCTTTTTCCTATTTCCTGAACTCAGAGACACATGAAATGTGTTGCCAGGGTAATAATGCACCTTGACAGCTGGAGCAGGCACTATACATGCCCCACCAGCAGGCCACGTGTATCCTGCAGGCCTCCAGGCCTTCACTCCAGGGGCAACAGTCACTGAATGTACCAGGAAAGATGGAACGTTTCTCACACCACAATCACCCACAATGCACCATTAAACTGTATATCATCATGGATGTCATTTAAGGGTCGAAGCTGCGACCCCTGGCTTGCCCTTTGCTACCCCTAGCACTGCCTTTGTGACCCCTGGTCTCAGAGGTGGCAAATTCAGTGCCAGGAACACAGGGACAGCTTGGGCTCCACTCTTTATTTTCAGTCAATTCTTTATCACCCTAATGTGTAAGTATGTAATTGTGAATGAAAGTGGGTGTCAAAGGGCATGTAATGTCACTTCCACTACCTCCGGCATTTTGGTGAATTGATGTCCATGTATATCTGTTGTTGCTTGGTAGCAGTTTGTGTAACGCCAGTAAGGTATTTTATGTGTCTAGCTTAAGGTGTGCTTCTGTGGTGAATGACGTGTAGAGCAGGGGCGGTGGGTGACATTTGAAAGTGGTGAGGCGCAAAGTCATTTGCATACTGCACTGTAGCGAGCGAGCGTAACGAGCGAGCCCGAACCCCAAAAGGGGGGTTTGGGGGGATAACCCCCCCCAAGAAAATTTTGAAAAAAAGGAAGAAAAATCGTGCATTTTCAAGCAAATTTGAGAAAGCAGGAAGGTTAATAAAGCAATTGTGGAAGTGCAGTTATTACATTAATAGATGGCTTAACATAGGTAGCTGCTTATTCAGTATAACCACAGAGCTTCATACATTCTGTCCTATTACGCTCAGGTGCTGAATTCAGACTATAAGACTTTCATGAAAATCTCAGATCAACAATATTCACACCTAAGGTGGGAGCAAACGAGGCACTCCACACTTTTCTGGCAAAGAAACACATTTTAAATTACTGTAGGACTGGTATATACATCTGGCGAAACTCCACAAATAATACCCTAGTGCTAGTGCGCCTCGCTGCGCTGGCGAGATTGTGATAAGTTAACATAGGTGATCTACTTCATATGTCGTGGCCTTGTCCCAAAAATACGGCCCCCTCATTGTGCTTGCTTTCCTGCCCCCCCGTTCCCTCGTTGTGCTTGCTTTCCTGCCCCCTGTTCCCTCGTTGTGCTTGCTTTCCTGCCCCCTGTTCCCTGTGTGTGGCTCTCTGTGTGTGTGGGGCTCTGCGTGTGTGTGGGGGGGGCTCTGTGTGTGTGTGGGGGGCTCTATGTGTGTGTACGGCTCTGTGTGTGTGGGGCTCTGTGTGTGTGTGGGGCTCTGTGTGTGGGGGGGGCTCTGTGTGTGTGGGGGGCTCTGTGTGTGTGTGGGGCTCTGTGTGTGTGTGAGGATCTGTGTGTGTGTTGGGCTCTGTCTGTGTTGGGCTCTGTGTGTGTTGGGCTCTGTGTGTGTGGCTCTGTCTGGCTGTGTGTGTGGCTCTGTCTGGCTGTGTGTGTGGCTCTCGCTGTGTGGGTGGCTCTGTGGTTGTGTGGGTGGCTCTGTGGTTGTGTGGGTGGCTCTGTGTGTGTGTGTAGGTGGCTCTGTGTGTGTGTGCACTTTCACACACACTAGTCCCGGCTTTTCCCCTACAGGACAGCAAATCGCGCACACACCCACACTAGGCATCAAAGGGTCTTCCTTGAGAAGACAGGCAATGGAAGGAAGCTTGGGAGCCTATGGAGAGATTACGTTTGCAGCCTACTTCGAGATGTGGAATTATCCTATAGAGATGAATCAGCACAGGCCACTGGGGGTGCTGTGGGGCAGCCTAAGGTGTAGTATCCAAGCATCAGAGAGATGTAACAGAACAGGCCAACAAGCAAGACACCAAGTCGTACAGCCTGAGCAAGCAAATGTGTCCGACAGCCTGCGTCGTACAAACTGGCAAAGGAACTGGCCTGTCTGCAAGGTCTTTATTTTTCTGCAGGCCTCTTTTGTGGCAGGGGTGAGACCTGCAAATGTTGTTTCATGTAGTTGTTTGTAAGGCCTATCATCACCTGCCAGGAGTGCCTCCTCGTGATTGGTCAGATACATGGGTCTGATTTGCAAAGCAATATGTTCAAATTATACTGGGGAACATTGAAGCCCTTGGGTCGTACGTTCAACGAGTCAGTTATAGGCTGATATCTGTCAATGTCCAGGCTCATTAAATTCAACATGGGAGCCCTTGGTCTCAGTCATCTATGTTCATTCTCAAGGCTGGTTGGGTCAGCAATCTTCACTTCAATTTATTAAATAGAAGTGAAGTTATTGATGGTGAAATCACGAAACAAGAATGCTACTACAAATTGTGTGGTTGGGGGACGGACACTTAATATCCTAGTATCTCCATATACTTATGTGTCGAATTGGGTCAATCATTTTATAAACCAAGATTGGAATTTTTTTTAAAACTGGTGAAACAGCAGCATTAGACTGGGTTGGGAACCAGATGAGAATTTTCTCTCAAGCACACCCACAATAAGTGCTCAATAATAAATCTGTAAATGCGCCTTTATTTTATGATGTCTGAATTTGTTGTAGGCATATTTTGTAGCTCAGTGTCCACTCTAATAAACGCTTGTCCCAGCCATGCATTTTCCTAGGAGCAGCTTTTGTGCAGGTTGTGACCAAAGGGTTGGCTAACCCACCATGACACACTACAGGTCTCACTGCACTTCCACAGAGAAAGGAAATACAACATTGTGCTGGGCTTGTCGCAGTGACGACACTCCAACTTCCAGTGGTGTTTTATTGCGCACTTAAACGCATTACTGTGGCACCTTCGCCAGCTTGCTGTACGTTTTGTATCTCCATGTATCCAGTTAACCTCACAACAACTCAGAATACTAAGTCATAACAAATTCTCTTCATAACTGACAATTGCAAACCTCAGCAATTCTGACTAACTGTCTGTCAAACTCCAGCACTGGCTGTGCCAACACCACACACCCTGGGTAAGAAGCTATAATAAGGTTCCCACCAACCTTTGCTCTGTGCGCATATGATGTCAACATTCTCCATTCCTCTGGCATCACAACCCTGTACAAGTGCAAAAAATCAGCAGCCACACCAACACAGCCACGTTTGATGAATTTACTCCACCACTGATAGTCATTGCTGCATCATGAGAGCGCTAGTACATTTATACTATTTGGGTTATAATTACTTCTAGTGACATCACACAAAAAAAACGATTCTGATGTCCCCAAAACAGCACAATCAGTTTTAACAAGACATGCTGCACCAGTGGATGACATTGCGTGCACAGTGCTCATCCCAATTAAATCAAGTTCTTTCTGAAGGCATGGGCACTGAACAGTTGTCAAATAATTACGTCACAGAAGCAGTGCCACCTGCGGCATTATACATAATGATTACATCATAGATACATAAGCGTCAGGTCTGGCGACATCACAAGAGAAACAGAACTGTTGCCGTCAAGTCACTGCTAGCTCTGGTGGCGTTAGGGCAGCACAACTAGCTACATAGTCTTTACTTCTTTAAACTGCTGCAGAGCAGCAGAAAGGGAAGGACACTAACCCTAGTGCTCCCTCTTGGTACCCAAGAAGGATGACAAGACAGAGCAGCCCTGCGGCCAGGGCTGACATTATTAGTCTGTGACTGAATTTGAAATGAAATCTCAGATCTAGATGTAAACCTCAAGGATGAGACAGAGCAGCCCTGCGCCTGCCGATTTTACTGTGTGTCTCAATTATCAGATCTCATATCATATGCAATGTGTGGTGTGCTCCGCACTGTGACTGAAGTAACAACTCTGTGATCATGAGAGCGGGCAGGGGGCCTCTGAGGAATGACAGTACCCCCTCGCTAACCCCTCCCACCCCCCGCCGGGCCCCAGTGCCGAGAGAGCAGAGAGAGCCCTGCCTGGTAAAACTGTCATGCACTGACCCGTAGTGACTGTGAAGACAAACCTTACTAATGGTACCCAATGATAAAGAGACTCAAGACAGAGCAGCCCTGCGGCCTGCAGATTTACTGTGAATTAGATCAGACCGCAGATAAAGCAGACTCACTCAGGATGATGAGAGAGAGCAGCCCTGCCTGCTGCAGATGCTATAGTGTGAAATTAATTTTTCAGATGATGATCTGATCATCAGACTTGTGCCGCTCCGTGGTGTAGCTGACATTCACACGAGTACAATAAACCTCTCCATCCACCTCACAGTTATAGGTGTGGGGTTTATCCCTGAATAGTGTTGTAACTTAAAATGATGAGGCCCTCATGTAAAAAGTGGTAATACCACATGTAAAGGACTGTGAACACTGTAATCTCCCTGCCTGCCCAGACTGCCAGGAATACTAAAATTAGCTCTCTCAACAAAAGCATAGAACAATACTACTTGGTAGCTCAATACACGTATTGAATATTATTAGTATGCTGTTTAAAAGAAAGTGGCCCTGATTCGAAAAAAAACGAGTACATCTGTAATACTAGAAGCACTACAACAAACAATTTGCAATTTTCAAACATTGCCAGTAGTTCAACTGGAAAACTGCTAGTCACATGCGTACTGCTGGCACTGTCATGTGACCTTCTTACATGTTCCTAGTCCCTTCACAGTATGTTTCTGCACTATGTTTCCACAATGAGAAAAGGTAACACCACTGTTAAACTGTACGATTTTTCCCCTCCTGTGGAATATATTTTCCCCCTGGATACACTACCCCTTCTGATACAACCCCAAGACGTTTAGGAGTGTCTGCCCTTCACGCAATTCGTTCACACGTGGATGCATGCGCTTCCAACTGGCTCAGGGAGATCTGTTGTTGCAGATGTCAGCACTCACTCTGGGACAACTCGGCAGCCGGGCCCTGAGCTCCCACAGCACAGCCCTTGCTAAAACACACTATTGCTAAACTGGGCTGGTGGTGGCCTGCATATACAGTGCACCCCGGGCGCCGGCCTCGTAATGACTGAGTCATCATGACATTTTATTTTTATCCTCGCTCAAACTAACAGATTGATAATGATACTCACTCACCACTAAACAAGAGCAGGCTGAACAAGAGTAGTCGGCACGAGTGACGACGAGGACGAGGAGACTCGAAGCAAAGGCAAGTCCACACACCACGGTGACGGCGAGGAGGGCCCAGAACCGAATCCTATGTCAGCAGCGCCGTGCACCGCAATGACCAATCACTGCACAGACTACATGAAGTCAGACACAGTGATTGGCCATTGGGCAGTGCGGCTGAGTCACCCACGCGCGGCATCCAATAATGGATTGCCTTGCCCTGCTGCACGTTGACCGGCCAATCCTGGCGCTGCATGCAGCGCCAGGATTGGCTTGGGGGGCCCACTAGCTGCTCGCCCTGTCGCCCTTGTGAACGCTGGGGCTTCTGCCTGGTTTAATTAGCACCCCCCTGTCACCAGCTTTCATGGGGGAACTTTCATTGCGCATGCGCGGGCTAGTTTCAGCCCCACGCAACATATGCGCATTAGGTATGCCTGCATGCCCTGCTGTGTACTCTGACTGTGACGTAGACCTGACGTAGAGGTCTCGACTCGACTGTCCGCCCGGCCCAGCCCCCTGCGCATCCCGTTTCAGTCGGGTGCGCCCCGGATTCCAGGCGGATGATCGCTGAATAAATGAATTTAAAAAATACAGTAGTGAGTTTTCATAATTATTATTATACTTGCAGCCGCGACGGGTCCATGGGCTGGTGGAGCTACGCCCCTACGCCCCAATGGACACACCGCTGCTGGTGTAGAGGGAAAACCCTCCAGTTGTAGAAAAATACAAAAAACGTCTCAGCAGCAAAGTTTTAGTAAAGACCAATGCTGTAAGTATTTCAGACATTACCCTATAGATATGCTTGATTCCGGTATCAACTATATATAGTGCCTAGCTTATGTTAAAGCGCCTGCAACAGACGGTTTCTCATCAAACACTGGGTCGCTTCCTCACTTGCCGTTACATCAGCCTCACCAGCAGCGATATCAATGTATCGCCCATTTCTGTTAAAAGTTTTAACCATTTGGGAGTCTTTAGAAATACGTTGTAAACGTTATTGTGGACAGGTAATGTGTACAACCCACTCCCTCATGCAACAACCATTAGTTCTGGGTTTGTGGTAGGTCTGAGATATGCGAGGGTTGTCTGAAATGTGCTTTTTCTTTCAAAAAAATGTTTATATAGCACAACTATTGAACTGATGAGACACGCTGAAGGACTTCTAGGCACTCGAATATCGAAGTAGTGGCTGCTCCCATTGCAAAGTGGTGAAGCGGGAGAGGGCGAATACAAACCAAAAACATCACACAAGACAGAACTAAAAATATATAAAATTGCACTTACCTGCTCCGACGGCTGCCCACGTGCTCCCGATCCTCATCTTTCTGACGTCAGACACTGCTGCCCACTGTGCAGGATCCCAAATGCCAATCCCAGGGCTTGTCTCATGCTGGGAATACTGTTTCCTGGTTCGGCCCCCAGACAGGACCTGGGAGCCTGTGTTGGTTCTCCACCCGGCTGTACAGCACAGCTAAGGGTTGGAGAAAGGCTACTGCGCATGACGGTCTGGCCCACCCCTTCCCCCATCCTCCTGGGGCTGCAGCGTCACTATGGGTGGCCCAATGCCCATCCCTATCATATCATCTGTGTGCATTTTGTAAAAACTAAAATCGAGAGCAAATAAAACAAATAAAACAACTTGGGAATCAAGTAAGAAATAAAACAATGGCAGAGTAAGATGAGAAACAAAACAGCAGCGAATAAAGTGAGGAAAAGAAAAGACATGAAAAATCGATGTCGGAAAGAAATGACATAAGGAGCAGGGAAAATAACATGCTGAAAGTAAAAATGCAAGATAAAGAAATTAAAAAATGAAATAAAGACATTGCAAAGAATGGCGAAGAAACAAAAGAGAAAGATAAAGTATGGACGAAGGAATGAGAAAAGATATTCTGGACAAGAGAAAGTCCGAGAATCAACTTTACAAAGAAGAAAAGCAATGAGGAGCCTGGGAAGGCAATGAGATAAAAGAACAAAATTAAGACTAATAAAATAAGAAACACAAAGCCCACAGAAAAATTAAACATGGAAGGAATGAAAGAAAGTGTAAGGAGAATTAAGTGAGATGTAGATTTTAAAACTGAGAAAAGAAAAAAGCAGGAAGAAAGCAGCTAGGAACAAGACATAGAACAGGATAAAGACAGTGCACGGCCATTTCATCCAAGACAGGTCAAATTAGCACAAGTTCATGGGTAAACTTGTGAGCAGTAGCACCACGCCAAGGTTTTGACCTTTGCTACTGAACATTCACACCATTCACACCTTCATTCATACTACCTCGCTTCCCATCAGACCCACAGACATTCCGCACCCAGCTCCAGATAGGGGCGGTGCCAGAGTTCCTGGAGCTCAAGGCAAAATTCAATTCGCCTGAAGGAGAACTTCAGAAATTGCTATTAAAAGCTGTTTGGTACAACAAGGAACCTCATAAGGCATTACCACCCGTTATGGTAGCTCCACCCCCACCTCAAAGTGCATCTCACTGGCGGTCTGCGAGGTGCTGCCTGGTTTCTCCCACTGAAGGATCAAACAAGCAAATGGCAGAGGCCTCGAGAAGCAGAACTGCTGCGGCCATCCTGTGAGTCTGATGTTAGCTCGGTGGCCCCGGGTCCCTCATTCACACCTCTTTCCCACCATCATAGCCCCGTCCACAGACTGCACTTACCCTGCAGCCATCCCTGACCACGCCTCTATACCCAGCTGAGAGGTGAATGATGTCATAAAGCCTGCCAGGACCAAGGGTGTGATGTAGTGGATGACATCACAAGGGATTGTTGGGAAATGCTGATAACACTCAAGGAAGCAGGAGAGAAAAGACAGGAAGAAAGCATCCAGGAACAAGGAACAGAACAGGAAGAAAACAGTGCACACCCCTTTCATCCAAAACAGGTCAAATTAGCACAAGTTCATGGGTAAACTTGTGAGCAGTAGCACCACGCCAAGGTTTTGACCTTTGCTACTGGGCATTCACACCATTCACACCTTCATTCATACTACCTTGCTTCCCATCAGACCCACAGACATTCCGCACCCAGCTCCAGATAGGGGTTATGCCAGAGTTCCTGGAGCTCAAGGCAAAATTCAATTCGCCTGCTAAGAGAACCCCAGGAATTGCTATTAAAAGCGGTTTACTGAAACGACAAGGAACCTCATAAGGCCTTACCACAACTTATGGAAGGCTCCGCCCCCACCTCAAAATGCATCTCACTGGCGGTCTGCGAGGTGCTGCCTCTTTTCTCCCAGGAACCCCGCCTGCTACCGAGCCACCCGAAACACACCCACGGACCCTTCACCTGCCAATCCTGCAAATTCACCTGCCTCCGAACCTGCACCACTCCCCGCCAAGCCAGACACCAGCAACAGTCACCTCAAGTGCATCCTGCTCAACACCCGCTCCGTCCACAGACACTCCGTCGAACTCTGGAACCTCCTCGACACAACATCACCAGACGTCACCTTCCTCACAGAAACCTGGATGAACGCCTCCTCAGCCCCCAACATCGCCATAGCCATCCCAGAGGGCTACAAGATCACCCGGAAGGACCGCTTCAACCAAACGGGAGGAGGCATCGCCATCGTCCACAGAAACCCCATCCGAATAACGACCAACTCCGGCGACACCATCACCGCCGCCGAGCACCTCCACTTTCAGATACACACCGACCCCAAGTCCACCCTCAGAGGCACTCTCATCTACAGATCCCCGGGACCACGCACACAATTCAGCGAAACCATCGCAGACTTCATCAGCCAGCACGCCCTTACCTCCTCAGACTACATCCTCCTAGAGGGGACCTTAACTTCCACCTGGAGAACAACAATGACAGCAACACCGCCGCCCTCCTGGACAACCTCACCAACCTCGGACTCAAGCAACTGGTGAACACCCCCACCCACTACGCGGGTCACACGCTTGACCCCATCTTCTCCTTTAGCAAGCACATCTCCTTCAGCCACTCCACCGGACTACACTGGACAGATCACAGCTGCGTCCACTTCAACTTCAGGAGAACCACGACCCACCACCACCTGCAACACGTTCCCCGCAGAATCTGGAGCAAGATCACTGCCGACCATCTCACCACCTCCCTTAGCCAGAACCCTCCCACCAACACGAGGGACCACAACGAAGCAGCCCGCAACCTCACACAGTGGCTCACCAACTGCGCCGATGACCTCGCGCCACTGAAGAACCCTCCCAGCAGACCCGGCAGCAAGAAAGCTTCGTGGATCACCAACGACCTCAAAAACTCCTAGAAAACCGGCCGCACCCTCGAGAAAGCCAGGCGCCACGACCAGACAACAGAGAACATGACAGCCCTCAAGAACGCCACCCACAAACACCACCAGCTGATCCACACCACCAAAAGGACAACATTCAAAGAACGTCTGGACAACAACACTCACAACAGCAAGGAACTCTTCAGCATAGTTAAAGAGCTCTCCAACCCCAGCGCCTGCAACAACGACATCACACCCTCGCAAGACCTCTGCGGCTCACTCGCCTCGTTCTTTCACCGCAAGATTGCTGAAATACACTACAGCTTCGGCGCACAGACCACGCACCCAACCACCGAACCAGCACCCCCCACCACCACCCTCTGCAACTGGACCCCGGTCACCACCGAAGACACCACCTGCACGATGAACACCATCCACTCCGGCTCCCCAACTGACCCCTGTCCTCACCACATCTTCAACAAAGCTGACTCCATCATCGCACCCCAACTCCGGGACATCATTAACAACTCCTTCGTATCTGCCACCTTCCCGGAGAGCTGGAAACATGCCGAGCTCAGCGCCCTCCTGAAGAAACCCACCCCAGACCCCACGGACCTCAAGAACTTCCGCCCCATCTCGCTCCTCCCCTTTCTTGCCAAAGTCATCAAGAAGATCGTCAACAAACAACTCTCCGCCTTCCTCGAGACATATTGATCCTTCGACCCCTCGCAGTCCGGTTTCCGAGCAAACCACAGCACTTAGACCGACCTCATCGCAGCTACCTACGACATCAGGTCCTTGCTCGACAACGGGGAAACAGCGGCACTCATCCTCCTGGACCTCTCGGCAGCCTTCAACACTGTATGTCACCGCACCCTGATACAACACCTCAGCAACACCGGAATCCAAGGAACGGCCTTGGAATGGATCATCTCGTTCCTCGCCGGAAGAACCCAGAGAGTCCGCCTCCCCCCGTTCCGATCCGCGGCCACCGAAGTCATCTGCAGTGTTCCGCAAGGATCCTCGCTCAGCCCCACCCTCTTCAACGTCTACATGAGTCCCCTCGCAGCCATCGCACGCCAACACAACCTAAACATCATCTCCTACGCCGACGACACCCAGCTGATCCTCTCCCTCTCCAACGACCCCACCACCGCTAGAGCCAGCCTCCAGAAAGGAATGAAAGACATTGCGGAATGGATCACCCAGGCCCTCGTCACCAGCCGACTGGACTACGGGAACACCCTCTATGCTGGAACCACAGCCAAACAACACATGGCAGAGGCCTCGAGAAGCAGAACTGCTGCGGCCATCCTGTGAGTCTGATGTTAGCTCGGTGCCCCCAAATCCCCCATTCACACCTCTTTCACACCATTCATAGCCCAGTCCACAGACTGCACTCACACTGCAGGCATCCCCGACTAAACCTCTATATATAGCTAAGAGGTGAATGATGTCATTAAGCCTGCAGGGCCAGGGTGTGATGTAGTACATGATGTCACAAACCGGCCAGGGTCAAGGGTGTAATATAGTTGATGACATCACAAGCGATTGAATGGAAATACTGATAGCACTCATGGCTGCCTGGGGGGGGACCAGTGATACATTATGCTGGTAGGTGTGGGCCCATCTGCCACATAACATCACAGAACCAGAAGATTGAGGGAAGGAAGTCAGTTTCCTGTGTTCTCTTTATTGCATACCGACTGCTATTTTTAAGCTGCCTAGAAAGAAAGAATGGGTCAGAGGATTTGTTCAGAATTTCTCACTCTCTTGATTGATTATTCTACAGATGTGGCCTCGATGGTCAATAATTAACAAGTCATCTCCTATCAATTTTGCTGCCAAAAAGAATGTCCTTCATACCCATGTTAACAGAATCTGTAAAGGCGCTGGAGAGATGGGCCTAGTGCACTGCACAGGAATGCACAGCTTTTCATTCTGTTTCTTCCTGTCTGCTCTGCCCACTTCACAGGTGTGATCAGGTATTCAAATGTCAGGGTGGGACCTAAGGATTCGAAGACACCCTACATCTTTCTTCTGCACTGACTAGCAGAGCCTGGCAGCTGTCGTATGCCTGGGCTCTGAGTCTTTATGTGTGTGAAGACTGCCATGGACTCCTTCTTGAGTGACTACGCACAGCTTCAAGAGCAATGCACAAGTTCATGAAATAGAAGGTAGTTCTGGATACCCTGGGGGGTCAAGGTGCCCAATGAATCTGTAGTCTTGGAATCTCCTGTTTTCTACTCAAAAAATCAAGAGATCACACATAGCTGCGGCTTCAACCTAAAAGAAAGATTTATGTTTTGTGCAAGAGGCGTTCCAAATGTAGAATTTGCATTCCATACATAGCTCTTGCGTTCCAAATTAGAAGCGCTGTTCCAATCTACATTCTAAAGGAATTCTTTCCATTCCAAATTAGAACTCTCATTCCAAACTTTAGAACGTCCTTTACAAAATAGAACTGTCAATCTTAGAAATCAAATTTCATTTGAGCAAGGCCTGAACATTACTTCGTGCCTTCATTGTGACACCACAAACACCTTCATTACATTTTTGTACGTTCGATTTTTGCGCTGAATCTGGAGTTTCTGATTTAAGGGATGTTCCAAAAAAAGTAACACTTCTGCACTCACTGGGTTACTCATGGACAGATTTGGTCAGGTAAAACCTCGTGGAACTTGTCCATGGAACACAGCTCTGTACTTCCGAAAAGTCTTGACAAAATCAGGGCAGAAAGGTGGACGTCAGCTATAATTCACCTTTGCTGGGAGGAAAATGCCAAGCAGGGCAATATTCCGCATCATAGAATGATCAAAGCCTACAGTATCGTCGATTGAAGTTATGGAATTTCTGAGACGGTGTCCGCACAGCACTGATGTTGTTTCGATTTAGATGTCTGTATATAGGTTTTCCTAAAACATGCCCTTATATAGGCACACTTTGCATTACCCTTATTTAGGCACAAGATCCCAGCCCTTATTTAGGCATTAGCCATGCTCTCCAAATATGGCATGGTCACCTACATCCGTCCACCCCAACGTCACGAGTTTTTAGAAACCAGACCCTTAAGCCATTGGGACTTTCCCTAGTCTAGGATTATTGATTTCTCCAATAACTCATTTATTATGCATGAACAGCTATGCCTTAATGGTTCATTCATGATGTCTTCCTCTGCCCGACTTTACATCAATGCTAACATTCCAAGGCACCTCCCAGGTACAAATATACCTTCCCATACCAAGCGAAATGACCGCTGCACGGCTTGATACGGCTTGGCTCGCCTCGGCAAGTTCGGAAGAAACCACGACTCCAGGAGAATTTATGTCCCAGCCTGACGCACTGACTAGATGCTGTCCTCCCTGCTCGCAGAGAATCCAGCTTCCAGTGTTCTGACTCCCTTCGCGGGGTGTTAGAGTTTGAGACCTGGAAAGAGATTCCCACCTCTCTCATTCAAAGGTATGGAGCAGACTAGAACCTAGAGGGACTCTTGGCATACAAAACGATAGCTTACCATACTATAGAATACAGCACCTACTTCTTACCTTGTACTACACTTAGGTTAGGTACACTGGGGTAGAACTAGTTAGAAGCATCAGATGAGTATCCACTCTTATTTATGTATAAGTATATGAATATGTGTCATAGCTAAACGACAATGCTATTGCAGTATTATTTCTTCTTACTGCTTACGCTGTACGTAATATATCTTGCATACTGTCTTGCGATTGTAACAGCTCATATCTCTTACACGAGAAACAAGACTGTTCAATAAATCCATTTTATTGGAAAGCCCGTCTATCTCTTTCTGTGTAATTCTAAAGAAACTAAGCATGCACGATTGACTGAGTGAAACTGTTATCTATTTTTTCCACGATTCTCAGACATATTCCGATTCCAAAGGGAAAAACAAAGTTGTCATGTTTATGCGGTTGCCAGAAACTACTCCCTTCTTGTTTTTCAAGGAGTTTCTAGTGGCCTCTGAGTTAGCTGGCACTCAAAGTAATTGAGTTTAATGTACTCGATAGAGGCATACTGACCTCAGTCCTATGCCAAAACTATAGTGTATATTATTCCAATGCGCAGAGCCTATTAGGAAAGAGAAACTACACTACACTGGTCATTATGGGATCAGCGTCATGGTGCAAGAGCACGGCTGTCACATGTTCATGCACATTGTAGCATTAGCCAGTCAATGAACCATCACACACTCACAAGGTTCTCCCAGTCAACTGCTCCACCCAAGAAGAAGATGGAAAGGTCCGGAACGTTCAACAGATCACATGGAGGGGAAGAGAGAATGGGATGGTGCCTGGGGGATGGAATGATATAGGGACTGTGTGTTACCGCTACATGGAACACACAAAGCCACCTCATTAATATCAATGAGCTCTTTTCAGCTCCAGTATGTAGTAAGTATATACAGAGAAAAGACCAATGTATTCATATTTAATTACACATGTGTTCCCTTGATTATAATAATCATATTTTAATTTAACTCATGAATGGCTTTTGTTATAATGAAGCTATGAATACGGCCCATAGGAAATAGAAGAATATTCATTTACATCATATAGGAGAGCGTTTGCAGCAGAGGAGTATGGAGGGTACTAGGAGAGAGCATATGCTCAGGGGGATGACTGTGGACGCATTTGACAGTAATAAAAGAAAACTAATGTAGTAAAAGGGTAATGAGCCCCCCTGAAAGATTGGCAAGGGGAGATTTAGGACCAAAAGCTACATTTAAAAAAAGAAAGGGATGGAAAAGAAAAGAAGTACTTTTATGAATCGTAAGGAAAAGTGAGGATTAGACATGAAGAATGGGAGGTGTCGGTGAAGGTACAGTGTTCATTGAAAATGTAGATTCCAAGTTCTAATATATAGAAGGAACACATTCAAGATTTTTTAGCAGATATTTTAGAGCAGTGGTCCTTAACCTTTTGGCTTCTGCGATTCACTGTGGGTCCGAAGCTGTAACATGCATCAATGGGCAGCGATCTGTAACTATTCTCAGCGTGTCCCAGACTTTATTATGTACCAATGGGCAGCGATCTTTAACTGTTCTCAGCGTGTCCCAGACTTTATAATGGATCAAGGGGCAGCGATCTGTAACTGTTCTCAGCGTGTCCCAGACTTTATTATGTATCAATGGGCAGCGATCTGTAACTGTTCTCAGCGTGTCCCAGAGTTTATAATGTATCAAGGGGCAGCGATCTGTAACTGTTCTCAGCGTGTCCCAGACTTTATAATGTATCAAGGGGCAGCGATCTGCAACTGTTCTCAGTGTGTCACCAGACTTTATTATGTATCAATGGGCAGCGATCTGTAACTGTTCTCAGCGTGTCCCAGACTTTAATATGTATCAATGAGCAGCGATCTGCAACTGTTCTCAGCGTGTCCCAGACTTTATAATGTATCAAGGGGCAGCGATCTGTAACTGTTCTCAGCGTGTCACCAGACTTTAGTATGTACCAATGGTCAGTGATCTGTAACTGTTCTCAGCGTGTCCCCGACTTTATTATGTATCAATGGGCAGCGAGCTGTAACTGTTCTCAGCGTGCCCCAGACTTTATTATGTATCAAGGGGCAGCGATCTGTAGCTGTTCTCAGCGTGTCCCAGACTTTATTATGTATCAATGGGCAGCGATCTGTAACTGTTCTCAGCGTGTCCCAGACTTTATTATGTATCAAGGGGCAGCGAGCTGTAACTGTTCTCAGCGTGTCCCCGACTTTATTATGTATCAATGGGCAGCGATCTGCAACTGTTCTCAGCGTGTCCCAGACTTTATTATGTATCAATGGACAGCGAGCTGTAACTGTTCTCAAGTTCTCAAATTGTAGTATGTATAAATAGGCAGTGTGCTGTAACAGGCCATAGTGGGTCTTAAAATGTAACATGTTTCAATGGGCAGCAACCTGTAATAGGCCCCAGTGGGTCCCACGCTGTAAGATGTATCAATGGGCAGCGAGCTGTAACAGGTCTCAGTGGGTCCGAAGCTGTAACATGTATCAATGGGAAGAGAGCTATACTGTTCTCAATGGGTCCAAAGCTGCAACATATATCAAGGGGTAGCATGCTGTAACAGGCCCAAGGTGAAGTATGTATAAATGGGCAGCGAGCTGTAACAGGTCTCAGTATGTCCCGAGAGGTAACATGTATCAATGGGTAGTGAACTGTAACAGGTCTCAGTGGGTTCCGACAGGTAACATGAATCAATGAGAAGAAAGCTGTAACAGCTGTATCATTTATTAATGGGTGCCCAGCTGTTCCAGGTTTCAGTGGGTCCCAAAATGTAATATGTATCATTGAGCAACGAGCTGCTACAGGCCGAAGTGGGTTTCAAGCTGTAATATGTATCAATGCGCAGCGAGGTGTAATAGGTCACAGGGGGTCCCAAGCGGTAAAATGTATCAATTGGCAGCGAGCTGTAACAGGCCACAGTGAGTCCAAAGCTGTAAAATGTCAAGTCAAGTCAAGAAAGCTTTATTCGCCTATGCAAGTCATAAAAGCATTGTAATTAAAAAGAAGTAGAACAATAATTACACAAATTTAAGATCTGAATTAAACAATTGTGCAAGTAAGCAATCAGGACCATAATTATGTTAAAAAATAATAAGAAGATTAAAAAGACACATTGTTAAAATAACACACATAAAACAATCGTTCGCCCATCAGCAAGGGTAGAGGAGCCCGCAGGACGACGTAAGCTCAATCCTGCGCACTAGTGGGACCTCATCCTGCACTTTATTCATCCTTGATTTGTTTAGTGCGTATAATCCACATCCACCTCAAATATTTTGCCACCGGAACTGCATACCTGGGAGATGGATCAGTGAAAAGGATGCGCAGGGCTGCGGTATGTGATCTTGTAGCCAGGTTCTTACGCAGCTGGACCAGCCAAACCTTACGCGGGCTAGCGTACGCAGGACAAACAAAGAGCACGTGTGCAAATGATTCTACCTGTGTAGTGCATAAGTGACATTTGTTGCCCCTAATAACGGACCATTTAGATGTAAAATACTTCAATGGAAGAGATCCAGATCTAAATTGGAAATAGAGTTTGCGATCCAGAGGGTTCCCAATAATGTCCCAATACAGCTCAAGACCAGGGCATGGCTTGGTCTGAAGAAAAAGCCCCGAGAGAGAAGTTGTATCACGGCGCATAAACTCATTGTGCACCACTGTTTCCCAATGAACTTCTTTAAGACAATTTTTTGTTGGGAATGTTTCGGTGGGGGATGAATCCCACAGGTATTGCAGGCCCATTTTATTTAACAAACTTCTCAATTCGCGCAGCCAACTAATTTCACAGAAGCAGTCCGTGTTTACGATATCCCTTTGGCCCTGTGTGAACACGGCCAATTCCTTTGTACACAGATTCTACGCCAGTCTAGTATTGGGCGTAGTATGGCCAGGTCCTTCAGAGCTTATCTTCCTAGGTCATTCCTTAGAGGGAGCATCGGTATACTTTGTGGCATAGTAGTAATTGCGCTGAAGAACGTGTGTTCCGCTATTGTAAGGTGGGCCAGGTTTCCAAAGTTCCACAGCTCGGCCCTGTAGAGAACTGAGCTCACCACTTTGGTATTGTAATTTTGGAGTACCGGGCTTAGGGGTTTAGTAAAAGTAGTTTTAAATTCTTTTCTTAGGGTTCCAGCGAGCTGCCGATGCTTTAGTGTCCCCTGACAAGGTAGCTGCTGCTGCGAGAGCGCTTGCGCGTTTTTGCAGTAAAACTGCTGTTTTAAAAACGTTCTATTTTATTTCTGTTTGTTTTGGTCATTTTGACCCTTTTTAAATTGCCCCTTACCTGCACCATAAATTGTGCCCCTTCACCGCCGTTTTGGCGGGTCTGGTCCTGGGGTGGGTGCCTGGTTCGTTTTTGGCGGACATCTTGGAGTGGGGTGAGTGGAGTGAGGCGTGTCCATCTAATAGCGCTTGAGTGCGCATGTGCCGCCTGGGAACACCTATTTAGGGCGAGTCCCTCCTGCTTTCTGCCCCTGACAAGGTAGCTGCTGCTGCGAGAGTGCTTGCGTGTTTTTGCAGTAAAACTGCTGTTTTAAAAACGTTCTATTTTATTTCTGTTTGTTTTGGTCATTTTGACCCTTTTTAAATTGCCCCTTACCTGCACCATAAATTGTGCCCCTTCACCGCCGTTTTGACGGGTCTGGTCCTGGGGTGGGTGCCTGGTTCGTTTTTGGCGGACATCTTGGAGTGGGGTGAGTGGAGTGAGGCGTGTCCATCTGATAGCGCTTGAGTGCGCATGTGCCGCCTGGGAACACCTATTTAAAGCTCCTCCCCTAGCGCAGCGGGGTCGCGCAGCGGGCGTGTCCTCGCGTGGCCGGAGTCGTGCCAGAGTCCTGCCCGTCTGCGCTCGTCCGCGCTAAGGACGCGCTGGACGTTGTGGGACTCTGGTGTACGACTATTACTCCATCTTGCTGCCGCCATGCTGTCATATTCGCGGGAGTGCCTGTTTGCCATCGGTCAGGTAAGCTGTAGTTGTACCCTTCCACCGGTACATCCATTGCGAGGCCCGTACCATTGCCCTTGCAAGGGGTGGGCTCTCGACTCTCCGAGTCCTCTCCCTAGTACTAATGCCCCGGCGACCCGCCGTACTACTGATCTTCCTTCCTCCCTGCGGATCCTGAACCTGAATGTCAGGTCTGCGCTGAAACATTATCAGAACATCTTTGACCTTATTGAGGAGGAGGCTCCGGACATATTTGCCATGACTGAAACTTGGTTACAGGATGCGGACACCGCTATTTCAAATCTAGCATGTCCACCCGGCTATTCTATGTACACCTTGAATAGGGTGTCCAGAGGTGGGGGTATATATAGCTTTAGTAGTAAGGTCCAATTATTCCTGTGTCTGGAGTGCCCTCAATATTCCTGGGTGTGAAAGTGCCTTGTTCAAGGTCTCTGTCAGCCCTGAATTTACGCTCTCCGGGATGGTCGTCTATCGTCCGCCCGGCAGCGATGTGGTGTTTAGAAATGCTTTCCCCGACATTGTTGGCCCTTTGGCCGCAGACTGTGCCAACTTTACCATCATAGGTGACTTGAATCTGCACTTCGACACCCTCTCAGGCCTGACAGTGCGTTCCATCTCTTCTGACCTATAGGCCTTTCAACTTCCCCAGTTGGTCTCCCTGCCTACCCATTCGGGGGGGCATATTTTAGATCCCTTGTTTACCAATCTACCGGGGACTAAAATTACCTCCATCTTGCCGGTGGAATGGACAGACCACTTCTTGGTGTCCATCCTTTGCCCTGTCTCAGCCACCCCTTCCATCTCCGCGGCTAGACGGGTTCAGAAGAGGGCCTGGAAGAAACTTAGGTTAGAAGACTTCCATCGTCTTCTACTAGAGGAGCCGCTGGGTCCTTTGACGGATGTAGAAAAGGGGTATGACCTCTTCTGTTCCTGGATTACTAGGGCCTTGGACTCTCTGATACCCATTGTATCGACTAAAATCAACTCTAGAGAGTCGAGTCCCTGGTACGATGGCGCCCTTCGGGCTCTGAAAGTTATCGCCCCATCTCGTTGCTACCCTGGCCAGCCAAGATTACAGAGGCCCATGTCAATCTGGCCCTGTCTGAACATCTTGTACGGACCAATGCCCTCGATCCCACACAAAACTGATTTCGTGCCGGTCACAGCACAGAGACCGCGTTACTTGTGATGGTGGAACATCTCCGTGCAAGGTTGGATGCTGGTCAAACGGCGGCGCTTATATTATTAGACCTTAGCGCCGCCTTTGACACGGTAGACCACAGCATCCTCCTGCATCGGCTCGAGGAGACTGGCATTGGCGGCCAGGTATTGCAATGGTTCCGCTGCTTTCTAGATGACCGCTCCTTCTGTGTTGCCATCCCTCCCTTCAAGTCCAATTTCCAACCGCTGGCCATGGGGGTTCAGCAAGGGTCCTCGCTGAGTCCCACGTTGTTCAACCTTTACGTGAGACCGCTGGCTGATGTCGCTAGGCAGTGGGGCCTAACTCTGGTCTCATATGCCGACGACACACAGCTGGCGGTTACTCTCAGCGGGGATGCGGAGATCGAGGCCCCCAGGTTTCAGTCTGGACTGAAGGCGGTGGCTAGCTGGTTAACAGGCAACTGTCTCCAGCTAAATGCCACAAAAACGGAGGTGATGGTTGTCGGTAAGGGAGTGGAGTTGTGGGGTGACCAATGGTGGCCCTCAGAGCTGGGACCCACTCCGACCCCGGTATCGGAGGTAAAGAACCTGGGGGTTTGGCTGGATGTGGGCCTCTCCTTTGTAGGGCACACCAAAAAAACTGCGGCCTGTTGTTTCGGACTGCTTAGGGGCTTGAGACCTGTTCTCAAGTTCTTTGACGCCCCGACCAGGCAGCTGGTGATCCAGGCAACTATCATCTCCCGCCTGGATTATGCCAGCTCTCTTCTGGCCGGGGCCAACCAGGCCGAGTTAACCCGTCTGCAGCGGGTTCAGAATGCTGCGGCGAGGGCGATTGTCGGACTGCCCAGATTCAGCTCGGTGGCAGGTGTCCTTTGTTCCCTACATTGGCTGCCTGTAAGGAAGCGCATCCTTTTTAAGGTTCTGTGCCTTGCCTTCAAGATTCTGAGAGGTATAGGCCCGGAAATCTTATCTAGCTGTCTCTCCTTTTACGTCCCCACCCGTACCCTCCGTTCCCAGGGCTTGGCCCTTGCTGTGGTCCCCAAATTCAGGCTCAGTCGCATGGGAGGCTGCTCGTTCAGTGTAAAGGCCGCGGCAGCATGGAACTCCCTTCCTGTTGAAATCCGCCGGATGGAGGATCTCTTGACTTTGCTATAGAAACATTCCTGTTTTAGCTGCTTTTTATGTTTTTCACTCTCCTGTTGTGTTATGCTCTACCTTGTCTCTGCGCCGGGACGCTCCTTGGCTGGTTTATCTGTGCGCACAATAAATCAATATAACATAACATATAACATGCCTTCAATGTGTGGCTTCCACCTCATATCCTTCTGCAGTTTGATGCCAAGATAAATAAAAGCACCAACCTGCTCCAGGGGTAGCCCATCCATCATCATTCTCCCTTTAAACGATCTATGCTAATTGAATGCCATAAACTTTGTCTTAGGAAATTAATTTTAAGACCCCTCAGAAGACAAAACTCTTCAAAGCGCTGGAGGGCACGCTGCAAGCCCCCTGGCGTTTTTGAGATTATCAGCATGTCGTCCACGAACATTAAAATTGGAATTTTTCTAACAGCTAGGACAGGTGCGTCAGTACTAATAGCATCAAGAAAATGTGCAACTCCATTTATAAAAAGCCTTGGCAATGCAATAGGTCTCGCATTTGCAAAAGTTAGAGCTATCGGCATTGTAAATGGTAAAGTTTTTATCTATGTGTTAGTTTTGAAAATAGATAAAGAAATGCCATTGTCATTTATAATGCTAATACCTTAAAATGTTGCATTATAAATGAGAATGTATTTTATGTATGTTTAAAAAAAAAAAAAAAACACTTAATGCTGACATCAACTCACCCTGCTATCCTTTACGAAGTTGATACATGGCGTGCAATGGGTTAGGAATTAGTAAGGCCAGAGGTCAGAACCATAAAACAGCCTGAAGCGCTGAGCCCGTGTAAACTATAACACGAGCATAACTTAATATAAGAATGTTTTATTTTATGCAGGTGCGTGTGCAATTGTAAAAGATCAGCAAGTTTCGCGCTCGCTGCTGACATCAAGTGTGATTGTATATTTACGGCACTTAATACTGACCAACTCACCCTGCTATCCTTACGCAGTTGGTACATGTAATGCTATTCATTGGGGATTCGTAAGGCCAGAGGTTACAACTATAAAACATCTTTTAAAGAAACATGAAGGTGTCCCCACTGGAAATGGACAGATATTGGGTGTCCAATTACAAAGAGTAATCACTCAAGTGGAAACTATTTATCTGAGACACAGCATGCCATCAATTGGGCGGGAAAGGCAAAGGCTTGCTTAAAAACGCTAGTAAACAGACAGTCAGTGTTTCCTTTCAGTTCGGGACATTCCGACTGCTAAACACACGGACTGACTGCCAGGAGAAAAGGAGCGGGGAGGCCGACTTAAAGATTTAGGGTAAGTGAAATGATAAACCAGGGCGCGCCATATTACGAAGAGCGGTGCCCCGGTGTTAATGCTGGCCTAGGGCCATTTCCCACCAATAGCGAGTGAAAGAGAGGGTGGGGAGTAAATATTCAAACCCTTAGCAACTCGGTTTGTGGTAAAAAATAAGGGGAAAATTTAAATTACTACGCAGATGATTAATAATAGAAAAAACACCAATCATGTGTATTTTTCTTCTTCTTTTTACCAATAAAAAACAGAACGGACCGAATTTAAAACGGACCAATTTCTATTTGAAACCATACTCAACACCCAAATTAAATAGGGTAAAGAGACGGCAACCAGAAATCACAGAACGGTGGCTCCTCCTGGTGGTCATATAGAAGGCAAATTCATGCAAAGAAACAGTTGCCAGAGCCCTGATACTGTCCCGACTGGACTATGCCAATGCTCTCTACCTGGGCTCCCCCTCTTTTCTGATAAATAAGCTGCAGCTTATCCAGAATGCGGCGGCAAGACTTCTGCTGGGCATCCCTAGACACATCAGTATAAGATCACAACTGGCCACACTCCACTGGCTGCCAGTGGCCCAAAGAGTACAATTTAAGGCTCTGGTTCTCACTCACCGAGCCCTACATGATACTGGCCCGGCGTATCTGAAGAAAAGAGTGACACTTCACGTGCCCAGCCGACATCTCAGGTCGGCTTCTCAACGCAGGCTGGTAATTCCACGCTTCAAGCGCTCTAGACTAGGTGGCTCATCTTTTTCGGTTAAAACAGCTACCCTCTGGAACGCCCTGCCGTTCACTCTCAGGGACACTAAAGATCTGAACTGCTTCAAAAAGCTGCTCAAAACTCACCTTTTTAATCAAGCCTACTAATACAATGCTGTGCTCTCTCTAGGACTTCTCTGTGGTTATGATCCGCGCCAGGATACTCAAGAGTAGTTGTGCGCGTAACAAATACCCATATAACATAACATAACATATAACATGCAACATAACCAGGTATACTACATAGATTAATCATGTGAGATACTAAACAACTAACGAATTGATAGCTATACAAATGAGGTTTATTTATTTATTTATTTTGACCCTCACAACAGAAAGAAATTTGATGGGTAGAAGAATGATGAATAGACCCAACAACCAAATGAAATATTGAGAATATCCCTTCGACTAATAAGGTATACTTTCTAGATCACAAACTCTATAGGTAATCAGTGAAAGAGTCCATAGAATTACAAACAAGAATTTAATAAATGTTTATCTTATGCAGTGACATCGTAACTTCAACAAACCTTGACCGGTCCATGATCCCGAAGCCCATAATTTGCACATGGGAAGAGAACATTATTACTTATTGAAGATATAACATCTTCCATGAATAAGGTATATAATATAATAAGAACCTTATACATATGCTCGCACTATGTACCAGAAAAGTGTTTAACAGCAGTGGACAAGAAGTCCAAGGGAAAGGTAAACTTTATTAGTTTTGTAACAAGTGTAGGAATTTGGAGACAATACGATGAATTGTTCTAAATAAGGCATGTTGAAAAGAAACTAGTAAAATCTGTCATAGAATGTACAGAACCCTGTTGGAGTAGGATAGACAAAATGACACAAAACAAAAGAGACAAGTATTGTATGAAATGTGATGTAAGATAGGATGATAAGTTCCATAGAGAAGAGAGATGTATGTGGAATCTGTACCAAAAAAGAATGGTAACTTTGTGTTTTTAAATTCATTTAGAATCAGTCCTGAAGAAGGTCTACTATCAAAAATACCGAAACGCCGCGTCGACTGTTTTGATTCTTTGTGTTTTTTTAAAAAATGTTTTAAAATGTATAACATGTGGTTTTTAACATCATTGTAATAATGAGAAATTATTGTAATAGAATAAAGTGAAACAGATTTTTACAAAACGTATAGTGTGGAAAGCATCTCTCTTTTGAATTTATGTATGTTTCTCAAAAATTTTTATTTTTTGGCTTCTTAAAATTTTAATTTTGAATTTTGTGTCATACTGCAGCAAGAACTGTGAGTATAATTTGTTGAGGGTATCTAGTTTATTTCTTAACCTCTCATAAGAAACCCAGGGTATAGCTTTGTACCTTTGCCTTTCCCGCCCAATTGATGGCATGCTGTGTCTCAGATAAATAGTTTCCACTTGAGTGATTACTCTTTGTAATTGGACACCCAATATCTGTCCATTTCCAGTGGGGACACCTTCATGTTTCTTTAAAAGATCTCTTTTCCCCCCAGTCCCCTATAAGCCTGTGCGGGGTCCTCCTTTTATTTTGTCACGTACAACTATAAAACAGCCTGAAGGGCTGAGCCCGTGTTCACTATAACACAAGCATAGCTGAAAATAAGAATGTTTTGTTTTGTGCAGATGCGTGTGCGTGTGCAATTTTAAACATCAGCGAGTTTCACGCTCGCTGCTGACATCAAGTGTGATCGTATATTTACGGCACTTAATTCTGACGTCAACTCGCCATGCCATTGATAGGAAATTCGATACACGTCACTGGGAATGGGCTCCCAAGCAGCAAGGCCAAACCCTGCCTAATGTATACTACGAAAAAAATTGCCAATGCTGCCAATATGAATCAAAAGTCTCTGTTTCTATCACCACCATACGAATTAAACACTATGAAGGCAAAGTTTAGTCCTTGTGAATTCATCTTTTTGATTTAATTTTCATTTAGTTTTAATTTTTTCATTTGTTCAAGCGGATTTTATACATTTCAAAAGAAAAACATTTCAGAAAAACATAGGGGCAGATTTATGAAGGGCTTGCGCCACGTTTACGCCGCCGTTGCGTGACGCGACGGCACGGAAACGTGGCGCATCCCTGTGCCCTATTTACAACGTGACGCATCTAGGAGATGCGTCACGTTGTACAGCACTGCGCCATGAAGAGGCGTTCCTGCGCATGGGGGGCGTTCCTGTGCAGAAACGCCTCCTGGAAGTGGCTGAGTGAAATCTATGAGATTTCACTCAGTCACTTTCAGGGCAATGCTGCGTCAAAACCCTGCGCCTGCTTGAAGCAGGCGTAAGGCTTGAGGCAGCATGGAAAGAATAGGCCCCCCCAGAGCATTGCTGGAGCTGCGTCGCGCTTGCGACGCAACTCTAGCAATGCGCCACATTTCCGGCACAGATGCGTCACGCATCTGTGCCGTTTTTGCCCCATGGTGCGCCGCATCATAAATGCGGCGCACCATGGGTGGCGTAGCTGTTGCGCACTGTGGCGCATGTTAACTGGCGCATCCCTCGGGATGCGCCAGTTAACATAAATCTGCCCCATAGAATCAACATACATATACATGTTCAACATTATACCCCTTTGATTCATTCATACACATTCTCTCTGAAATTCTCACACTACACGCATTCACACTCTAGTAGCAAAAATATTTTTTATGTACATTTTACATACAATTTCTACAAGAACCATAGTATACAGTTTGCGAAATAAATCAATGTAATGTAAATATTATTTCGGATTTTCTTATAGTTCAAAAAATAATAAGGTCTACGCGTTTCGAACTCCCTTTTGTTACGGAGTTCTCATCAGGACCGTAAACTGTGGGTAAAGGAAAGAGAGGGGAGACTCTTATTAGTTGTTTGTAAATCAAAACCTACAAAGCTGTTTTTGGCTCAACAGCCACCTTTCTGCATCTTACCTCTCTAATAATCACTTTGATTACGGCGCAGAACCACCTAAATGGTAAACACATAATTTAACATCCGCGAATTCACAAAAGACAACGCACCAAACTTCTTACCTCTCGTTGGTTCTGCTGCTTGCGTGTACCGCGGTCCGGTCTCTCAGTCCCGGCCGGTCTGTGAACTTCCGTATTTACGTGTCCATATATTCGTGTCACGTGATATTATCCACGAACCTCGGCGCCATCTTAGTAGTTTTTTGGGGAATGTGGTTCTTAACCTTACACTGCGCATTTGCGATAATTCCGAATCAATATTATAATCGTTCCCTTGACGCAAGTTTTCATTACGTGTTAGCGTGAAAGACATATTATTGTACCATATCTCATACTTAAATTCTCGAATGTGGGCGCCATCTTTCAATTGGGAAGTCCTTTAAGAAAGGGTATTCTGTACTCTAAAGATTCAAAATGTTGGGGGATCTATACTTTGTTAATCCAATAGGATCAATCGGACAGGGTGTCAATACCATATCCTTGATGGACGGTTGTCTTATCTGGAGAAAGGATCGCCGGATCAATACCTATACTTGGGGGATCTGTACTTTCTTAATCCAATCAGAGCAAAAGGTCTTTACGTATAAGTCGGAGTAGATGTGAATACCATATACTTAAAGGTGTGAGTTACTGGGCAGATGTCTTGATTAGAAGAGGATTACATGTGGGGGTTGTATCGCTGGATCCTACCTGAATTTGGGAGGACGGAAAAGGTGAGGTGTGGCCTCATTATAACTTGTATATTTCGGACAGTTCATTAAGCCCTTCAATAGCAGAATTAAATTTCAAAATCATCATTGCTTCGTTTTGTGAAAGCTTTGCTTCTAGATCGCCACCTCTTGGATCCGGCTCGACTTTCATGATGACTGTCCATCGTAAGTCATTGTCTTCATGGTTTTTGATTTGCCAGTGGTTCACCAAGGGAGCCCTTTCTTTTAGTCCGTGATCTGTGTGTTGGATCCTCAATCGAATCTCCTGATTTGTTTTGCCAATGTACAATAAATTACACGGACACTTGATCCCATAAATCACGTTGATAGGAAATTGGTAAGGACAGAGGATACAACTATAAAACAGCCAGAAGCGCTAAACTGATATAATATGAGCATCGCTTATAATAAGAATGCTTTGTTGTATGCAGGTGGACGTACAAATGTAAAAGATCAGCGAGTTTCACGCTCGCTGCTGACATTTGATGTGATGGTATATTTACTTCACTTAATTAAGACATGAACTCACCCTGCTATCCTTACGAAGTCGGTTCATGGCGTGCCATTCGTTGGGAATTCACAAAAAGGCCCACGAATTTAACCAGCTGAAACCTGAATATATCGGCCCAACAAGGTAGGTCAGATTGCAAGTATTATAAATTTTAGAAGCAACAAAGCAGCAATTGCACAGAGACAACATTAGCCATTCCTCTTAACAGAATGGCAGTTTGCATGTAAGGCGGAGGCAACCATCTAACAGGCAAGGAAGACTTTCACGTTTGCTCCCTCACGCGACAAGATTCGTCTAATTACAAGAATGTATTCCGTAGTTCCCACTCTCTTTGGAAATTACTTGGTAGGTTCGCACAAAATGTTTTAAAATACTGAGTCAATTTCAATTCAATTCAATTCAAAATAGTCTTTATTTCTACTTTTAGTCATAAAAGACATACATATACATATTAAAACAACAGTTCATCATTATTACATCCATGGAATATTTACAGGAATTCATCATATAATCATCCAATTATTATTATCCAGACATTTGGTGTTTCGACACTACAAGTTAAAAAAATAAATAGGTAATGTGTTTAATAAAATCATTAGATTAAATAGCATTTAATTTCCATGAGTAAGTGTCAGATTGTCTATATCGGGCTACAGTTCTTTCAACTTATCCCCTCTTATTAGCCACGTCCACTTTAAAAGTTTTGCAAGCGCAACCACCACACTTTCAGAGCAGTCAGTTTTGAGAATTCTAAGTGCTTCTGTCCCACACTGGATTCCCTTTTGTATACAGATCGGCCTAATCCATTTATGGCGAGGAGCTTTGTATAATGGGCACACAAACAACAAATGGGCTATGTTTTCTGAATGTGATAAACAGAAAGGACACATTTGATCATTTGTATTACTAGACCATTTGCTAGTAAATGTTTTGATAGGAAGGTTTCCTACCCTGAACTGATGAAACAGTTTTCTATCAAGAGGTATTGTAATAAAGTCCCAATAGCTCTCATACATAGGAATATGTTTTTGCTCCACAAAAGACTCCTGTGAGCGATGGAGCTGTATGCTTCTGGAATTCCTCTAGGGTTACGTGTGCCCAGCAAGCCTCTTTCAGAGTTTTTTTAGATGGGAAGATGTTCTCCTCAGGTTTTTCCCATAAATGCCCCATTCCTAGGGTCTTGAATAAGGATTTAACCTTCCTGAACCACAGTATTTTTCCTCCAGAGTCCATATTGCGTGTTTCCAGAAGTGCTAGAGCATAGTGGGACAGTTCAGGTGTGACCCAAAGTCTCCTCCAGTAAGCAATAGGTCTGAAACTGCATAAGTCCTCTATTTTATGACAGCCCAGGTCCAAGTACAGAGGTATAGTTGGTGTTGATTGTGGGAGCCCTGTTATGCATCTCAAAAATGTATTTTGTGCATTTTTTAAGGCCGTAACATCGGAGACCCCCCACAATTCCGCCCCATATAACATAGAAGATCTCACTTTTGTGTCATATATTTTGAGTACTGGGGCTGTTGGTTTTGTGACTGAGGACTTGTACTCTCTCAGTAAAACACCTGCCAATTGTGCATGTTTGGTTGTTAGGTAAGACATGTGAGGCTTCCACTCTAACCGTGAACCCAGTGTAATGCCCAGATAACTAAAACTGTCTGTCTGTTCTAGCAGTTCACCATTCATGAAAACTCTGCCCCTTATCCTCCTGTGCCTGTTCATCACCATAAATTTTGTCTTGGACACATTTATTACTAGGCCATAGTCGTTACAAAATTTTTCAAAACACTCAATAGCTTTCTGTAGCCCTTCCTGTGTTTTGGAGATTAAAAGGGTGTCGTCTGCAAACATTAGCAGGGGAACTGGAATGACATTTTGTTTCGGTCCATCTGTGTGTGCATCCCTATAATAGTCTGTGACCCGGTTAATGTACAGCGTAAATAGTGTAGGAGCCAATTCGCACCCTTGTCTGACTCCCCTTTCTGTTGGGAATCTGTCTGTAACTTGGCTCTGATTTCCCCATCTGACCTGCGCGTAATTTTTTTCATGAAATTTAATCAAAACAGTGAGGAGTTCATGTGGCATACCCTGTTCATGAAGCGCTCGCCATAACCTATCTCGTGGCATGAGGTCGAATGCCGCTTTTAAATCGACGAAGGCTGCATATAATGTGCCACCCCCAAGAATCACCCATTTCCAGTATATATTTGAAAACCTAAAGACTTGGTCCACTGTACTGGTAAAGGGGCGGAAGCCAGCCTGAAGCATAGACATGACCCCCGAATCCTCTATCCAGTTCTGAATTCTGAAGAGAACCATCCTAGCCATTACCTTTTGAATACAGGCTATTAAACTAATTGGCATGTAGTTGGCAGGATCTGCCCGATCACCTTTTTTAAAAATAGGTATAATTTCGGCTCCCCTCCATAATTCCGGCAAGGTCGAGCCCTTGGCAATAGCATTTGCCAACAGTTCAATATATGGAACCCAGACCTCTTTACTATGTATAAAAAGATCTGCTGGGATTTTATCCGGGCCGGGTGCTCTTCCTCTTGGAATTGAATTGAGAGCACATTCAACATCTCTCCGACTAAACACTAGTACAGTTGTGGGTAAGCAATTACTGATAGATTCCGGGGCATCTATAAGTGCACCTTTGGTATTGGCAAACTTGGCCTTAAAATACGATATCCAGCATTCCGGGGGGACAGAGTTAGCGGGTTGCGATTTTTGATTCCCCTTACCCCATCTCACTAAGTTCCAGAAACCAGTCATATCTCTGGACTTACTGGCCTCATATAATTCTTCCCAATAATTGTTGTCCCAAGCTTTTTTTGCCTCTTGTTGTATTTTTTTATTGTGGCGTCTAGCGCCCTGAATCTTCTCTCTGTCAGTGGTTCGCACCGCTAGTGCTAAGGACTTGTATGCTACTCTACAATTTTTATCGTACCAGGAGTCAGGTTTCCGTCTACTTTTATGCATACGTTTTTTAGTTGACTTAATAAAAAATGTGCCCAGTTTTAAGAAAAGGGTCGTGTGGATATCAGTCACCCTAGTCTCCCTAGTCTCATGGTCGTCCTGAGATGAATAACCCTGTAAATCAGCAGTAGCAGCCTTTACCAAGGTATCCATTTCTACAATAGAGTCGGGATTACCCAAACACTCAGCCCATCTCAGCCGCCGTGAGTCATTTGCCAGGACGATGTCACCCGGTGTTTCAGTTTCATCTTTTCCCTGGCCCTTAAGGAGCTGTATCGCTAGGCTGAGTGGGTTGTGATCGCTCTCTATTCTTTGGATTACGGTCATATCACATATAGACCACCAGAATTCCAAATTCACTAGGATGTAATCTATTCTACTTGTGCTCAAAGTATTGTTGAATGTGGGATTGCCCTGCCTGTCCCCTTGAGTTCTCCCATTTACAGCTGTGAGCCCACACTCTAGACTAAAAGTCTTGAGTTGGAGAGCTGCTCGGGTCCACCTCTTTATTGGGGGTATGTTGAGTGAGGGGATTTGCCAGCAGATATCTTCTACCTCGGTGAGTTTTAGATCGCTGTGATCCAAAGGCTCAAAAGAACAATTAAAATCACCACATATTAAAACATTTGCATTTCCCCTCCATGTTCTCACATAATGGCCCAATGCCTCAACTGTCTCTGACGATTTCCCTCACGGTAGTCCCCTAGCATATACATTAAAAATTAATAATTCACCAAACACAAGGGACTTTAACTTTACCACCAATATATCTTTAGAATTGGTTACCAGCTGAGTTGTTGTATATCTGTCCTCCTGTTTTACCCAGGTTGTCAGACCCCCCATGGGCCTTCCCTTATTGGAATGGGTTGCGGCTATCGCGAATTGTAAATAGCCTAATCTATTTTCGGGTTTGACAGCCCAGGTTTCCTGCAAGGTGACTATCATATATTTATCAATAAAATCGGTCCAGTCCCTAGAAGCCATCTTATTCCTGAGACCTGCCACGTTCCAGGATACTAAAAACTGCCCACCCGAGACATTAGATGTTTCTTTTTGGCCTTGATTGCGCTGTAGGTTTGATTCACCAAAAAGAGTGGTTGACCCTGTAGGATCAATATTCTCCGTGGTTCGTTGAGAATTAACATGTAGACCCCTGGCAACTACTCCTATTTGTCCCATAAGATGGTTTGTTTGGTTTGTATTGCCTAGTCTGTGTTTGGATAAGACAGTATCATTTTCTCCCATACTAATTAAATCAGTGTTTGGGTCGAACATTATTTCAGTGTCACACGAATTGGCCCCTGAGACCGTAACTATCTCTATATTTTTTAGGTCAGCTTGACATAAGTTTACATCTTTGTCTTGTAATACTAAAGTGCCACATGCTGGCCGAAAGTAGCCGGCTATTTTTGTCCCACCCATAAAAGAACCTGTTGCACAACTTATACTATTAGCCCTATAGTTTCCCACTACCTCATCTTTGTCATTGGTGCTCTCCTTGTTAAGTGCATGTGTTCCACTGCCCCCATCCCATCTGTTCTGTGGACTTCAATCACAGTCATCCATTCCATTCAGTAGACTAAACCTATTTGTTACCTCCAAGGGCGTGAAGGGCTTTAAATGATCCATTCTCCTGTGGGCAGTTGTGTTAAATCTGGGGGGTACAATATTCCACCCATATTGATCATGGGCAGGTGGTGGATAATGCACAAATGCAGGGTTCCTGGTGTTCTGAGTGATGGAAAAAAAGTTGTTAGAATAAGGTTGTCTATATGGGTGCTGAGGCAGGAATACTATTGACCTTGGATAGAAATATGTTAGGGGACGGGGGGTAATGCAGTTGTTGGCATTACCTGTAGGCCAATTTAGTATGTAGTGGACAGCATTTTGGTCTCTGAAATTGACTACCACCACATCTCCCTCGATGTCCTTAGGTCTACCACCCAACCACTGGAGACGGCGAACATGTACTATTTCGCCGTTGATGTTACTAGCGATTGGCCTGTATATGCTCAGCCAATGCATGATCTTATTCTTGCGTATCCTACCCGCTTATTCGCTTCCAGCTCTGGCACATCCGTAAGAACCACCACGAAAGGCACTGCTTCCGGTGGTAGTTCTGTTAATGGACCCCTCTTTTGTGCCCCCCGTATGTGCCTAATGCTTCCCCCTTCTATTCTAGCTGTCTCCGAGGATGGTATTCCCAAACCCTTTGATGGTTTACTAACTGGAATGACAGGAATGGGATTGGGTTTACTTGTTGAGTTCATAGAAGGTGGTTTGGGTTGTTTTGTATTTATATCTTGAGAGGGCTTTGAAGCTGCTATTGTCAGATTAGATGGAGGTTTAGGTGCACAAGTGTTGGTTTCGATAGGCAATGGAATCGCTTGTGCAATGTTACTTGCAATTGCCCTGGTATGGATCTCCTTACTTCCCAATTCCAGCTCTATTTTTCCAAGTTTTTCCTCCACCCTCTTTAGTCTCTCAACGATTGCTTAAGTGTAGCTTCTGATTATATGCTCAATGCTGTCTAATGTAACACTTGTATGTGCTGGTTGTGGCGCAGTGTCAGCAAAAGTTGTATCAATTCTCTCCTCCCTATCTTTGTGTGTAATTGCTAGGGGTGGTGAGGGTACCGTAACTATCCCCTCATTATCATTGATGGATATAGTACAATGTTCGTTGATAACAATAGGCTTGGATTTTTTGCCAAAATCAGAATGGCTCAACTTTTGTCTATTTGGTTCCACCCTTTTACGTCTTTTTTTGGTTGGGGGTGGGCCATAGGTTTTGGGCAGCATTGTTTTATTAATCGTGTTACGTGTAGTTTTACATGGAATAGATTTCGGTGTTATCAGCACCTTGGTTATGTTAGATAAGCTAGTAGGATTGTGGGGTAAGGTGCAACTTGCAGCTTGTATATGGCAAGTACTCGGTGTTGACGTGCTATCTCGAAGTAAAAAAGGCACACTATCCTGGGATACAATGTCGTCATTGCAATTCTGGCTCGCCTCAGTGGTGATGTTAACTACTAAAGTAGGGTCAATCAGAGTTCTGTTCTTAATGCTTTCAATGGAGCGACGACGCTGTAACCGCCGCTCAGCTAGAGTTAGTTCTTTTTCTTTAGGGGTTTCAGGACAATTTCTGAGAAAGTAATTGTCCAGAGTTCCATTTGTCAGACTCACAGTTTTTTCAGCAATAACAATCTCAGGACTAAGGGCCGTTGTAGACATTGCATTATTATTAAGGTAGTAGAATAAAGGACTTACTCAGGAGTGCAGTATGAGCAATCAGATAGGCAAGGATTCCGGCCCAGTCCAGTCTCCTCAGGCCTCTGAGGACCACAGAGGGCCCGCCCTTTGCCCGGGCTTAGCTGGGGGCGCTCCCGCACGCGCCCCGCAAAGCGGGGAGTGACGCTTGGTCTTAAGCGCCTCCTGGCGCGCTTCCCGGGTGAGGCACTTCCGGACAAGGAGGCTGCTGGAAGGTGTAGTTCGCAGCCTCCAGGTGCTCGCCCCCACTCGGCGGCCGCTTTAGGATGTTGTACGCGGCAGCGGGGGGTGAGCTGCACAGCCGGTGACGAGAGAAGGGCTCCGGTGCAGAGGCGACAGGAATCACGCTAGTAAGGGTTCTCCTCTCTGATTGTAGGTTGAAGCAGGTTGTCCTCATTTGAATGGAGGCGAGCATGGAAAATTGTGAATAAAACTTTATTGTTTTCTTTGGATCTTCCATAGATATAATGACAACGCCCTGAAGAGATCCCAGGGACTGGTGTCCTAGAATCGAAACGTGTCTGCATTTACAAAAGGAGCATTTTTTCTATCATTTGCTGGCCCAAACAGTGGTCATTTATTGACTAAAACTCCTTTCGTTTAGAATTGATTTAAGTATCAAATTCCAAGGCATATGATTATATGATGCATGGTTTTGTGTATTAGTTTTGTGTTTTATGTAGGATGTCAGTATTCATTTCATTCAATGATCTTCTGTTTTGTCAGTATTTGTTTGTAAATTGTATTGTATAACAGTGTAAATACATGGATATACAGTGGTCCTATTTGCTAAAAATGTTTTCATAAAAATTTGAAAAAATAGATATAAACAGTTGGTATAAATAAAACTACCCGATCAAACTAGACAATTGATGGTTTGGCCTATCGAATTCTGTCTAAAATAATGGTGGTCTAGGCATGTTTGTGTTTTTCTCATTTAAATAGGGTCCAGCCTAACCACGTGTCCACAAGGGCCTAACTCCTTAGTTTTTCAAAATTTGTTGGGAATTCGTAAGGCCCGAGTTTACAACTATAAAACAGCCTGAAGCGCTGCGCCATTGTACACTATAACACGAGCATAACTTAAGATACAAATATTGATGCTGCTAGTATAATATGCAAGAAAGTACGACTGAAGAACAATTTCACGTATGCTAATGAAGCAGCACAGTGGACTTAGGCCCACTTTGGGAAGCAGATCATATGTTCACAACCACAAGACTCAGCCCCAGTGCCTTCCACCCGCATCCATACAAGGTGCACGCAGCCAGTTCGGCTTTATCCCGCAACTGTAAATAATGTCTGAAAAGGGAAACAAAAAAGACAGACTGAAAGTCTAGTATAGTGTGAAATGTTAACTTGTTTCTGCCAGTTGTGAAAGGAAACCAGGACAAGCTAATTAAGTGCGTTGAGCCTTGCAGTAAAGATTGTAATCTCTTGGCTCGCAGCATCTGAGAGATGCAAATGAACAAACAGCGTGATGCTAAGGGCCGTAAAAACAAGGATATTGTGCTCCATAACTAAACACTTATAAGGTCCCAAAGGCGAGACCTATTGGCTATGCCAATGCTTGTTTTGTCTGTAGGCGAGACCTAAGCATTTAGGATGTTTGTGCATCCTGCCTCCTGCATATTCAAACAACAAAACAAGGGCCGGACAGTATTGAATTCGCGACAGAGTACACAGACCTAGTGTAATAAATCACTGGGTTGGACAACCATTTGTATTGACTGACTTATTTTTTATATAAAAAATTTTTTTAAAGAAATTTTTGCCATCAAAAGATACACCACAACATTCATAAATATACAAGAACAAATTCGGTGGACTAAACAAAAATTGTCAAAAAACAAAGGAATTGTCATACATAAATAACATGGACAACTGTGAAAAGGCCTCAAATTAATCACTTTACAGAGGCTCCAATCCTGGATACACAATAGACAAGGGGAATGTTATGTTTAAAAAGAAAACCTCCTTGTAACAACCATCACGAGATACACAATAGATACCACATCAGGTGCTTAGGATAGGAACAACATAGGAACAGTAAACAATTCCAAAGTGGGTTTTTTGGTTGAATCCTAGCGTAAAGTGATTAATTTGAGGCCTTTTCACAGTTGTCCATGTTATTTATGTATGACAATTCCTTTGTTTTTTGACAATTTTTGTTTAGTCCACCGAATTTGTTCTTGTATATTTATGAATGTTGTGGTGTATCTTTTGATGCCAAAAATTTCTTTCAAAAAAATTTTTATATAAAAAATAAGTCAGTCAATACAAATGGTTGTCCAACCCAGTGATTTATTACACTAGGTCTGTGTACTCTGTCGCGAATTCAATACTGTCCGGCCCTTGTTTTGTTGTTTCAAGTAAGAGTGGCCCAGGCCGGTCAGTGACAGGGCCCAAGCCTTCCCCAGTTTCCCCTTGTCCTGCATATTCAGGCAGGGACTCTTCAGTACCACACTAACCTATGCATCAGCCCCATCACAGAGCCTGTGTTCAGTTGTGGAGCGCATACGTCCCCATATTGCTCTATGTATGAATGTTGCCCTGCTGTTTCTGAATGATGCTTTTGACGTCATTGTTTTTTCTTTCTGATGCGCTGAAACCAGTTCTACAAAACACAGTCAACCTTTTATTTTATAAACGGTTGTGGTGCAATTGTGACGTTGTTTTCAATGTTACCTCTGAACATACAATGCAGTATCGATACAACTGCGATCAGCTGCATTCCCATGGTCAATCGGTTCATATGTGACCTGTGACAATTACCTCAGTGGCTGATCGGAGGGGCCCGGAATTTCCACCATTGAACCGCAGGTTCTATTAAATTTGAAATAGTTTTGACGTAGTACGTAGTACTTTAAATGACTTATGCAAAATCCATACTATCCTGTGTTCTTACCTCGTGCTCTTCCTTCAACACCTGTGATTAGAAGTCTGCATGGGAAGGCTGCTGTCTCTAAGACAATAGTTATTCAAAGTCCTGTCATAATCTCCTCTTTCAGAATCTGACTCTGTTTATCAACATGGGCCTTTAACTTCGAGGCGTGGACAATGTTTGAATAGTGCTTGTATAGCTTGAAAATGTGCATTTGTGTTTCACGAAGCTTTCATTAAAAAAAAATATAAAGAAGGTGAACAGAGGCCTGTGCGCGTACAGTTTATCATTTACGATTGTTTGCGGGATTCACTTAAAGAAACTGGGTGTATGAGTGTATGAAATGTGTAGATTATGGTGATTGGTTCATTTGTCCCAGACTTTCTTCCGTGGATTGTCTGTCGTAGAGACTGTGACGCAAACGTGAATTAGACCGTGAAACGTTTTTTTTCTCCACCTTCTTTTTCACACCCAATGTGCACACTTACATCAGCCATTTTTGGCATCAAGTGTAGGTGCTCAAATTGTGTAGGAATTGTGTGGAAAATATGTGAGAATAGCCACAAACTTTGCTGAGTGCCTGCTACTTTCCAATGACAATCGCCATCCCACTCCATAAGGAAAATGCTTAATGTGATGATGCAGAACATTTGGTCAATTTCATGGTTATGATACCTCATTGCCTGTAACTTTACTCAATAAGTATGTTTAGGAGTTCTAGGTAACGTGACTCGAGCAGGAAGGCTTATCCCCGGAGGCAATGTGAGTTAAGTATTTGGCCCGATGGGGGGTCCTGCTTTACCTTCTGTGGCGGCTCCAGCCCCTGTGTCGCCAGCTGCTCTGGCCCGACGCCGCAAGCCCCCCAGGGATATGGAACCGGACCCCAATCAACGCCGGTTGACCTGGTGACACCGCCACCAGCGCTGATCTCCACGGCACCGCTTCTGATGTCGCCTGCTTGGGATGACGTCGTCCCCAGGTTCAGCTCTGACCCGGACCCGTTGCCCTATTGGCCAATACCGACGCCGATGGGCCCTTTTGTGCTCTATGTCCGTCCTCCTTATTTTGAGCCTGTTCGACTTCGGAGGAAGGGGAGGACTGGGAGGGGTCTGAGGACCCTCTAGCACAAGACTCTGCTTATTCTTTATTTTTTTTTGGTTTTTGGAAGACCTTTATTTTGCACAAGTTTGTCATCATACAGTTTACATTTTGCGGCGCACAGTGGCCAGTCGGTCAGGGAACAATCGGGTAAATCCTTATCTGGATGACACAGCTATTTAGCCGGTAACCCGGGGGTCCGGCGGCGAAACTTATGAATATGCATTTACAACCATCAGGTATGCAGCTTAATAAATGTTAGGTCTATGATTTTGTCTTTTATTATCAATAAGAACAGTGCAGGTTCAATCCAGCATAGGTGCCATTGTGATCATCGCTCAAGTCCCCACAGAGAGCCTAGGAATCCGCTAAGGTTAGTCAATAGCGGGGGAACCGTCGATAGACAGATCACCAGATTTGTGTTCGTAATGCTAACGTGGGTGCTGTAAAATGTGTAGTAGTATAGCTCACTGAGGAGTAGAAGCAAGCGTTTGTGTTCGGCGGAGCTAGTCTACAGCCGTTTTAGCTAAGGCTCTAATATCCGGCAGTGTGGCGCATGTGCCTCTCCCCAGTGCTATTATTGGGAGGTCGCAAAACTGAGGCGGTGGTTAGTGTACGGCGTAACATATCCTCGGCTAGTGTGTGTTAAGATGTAGTGCGAGTCCGCACCTGTCGGAGTCCGTAAGCACTGCCAGGTCTCAGCGGGCGGTGGGTAGCGTGTGATCAATAAAGAATCACTTCGTGTTAGCGATATAATGCTTCCGTTGTCTTCATCTGAGATAAGAAAGGGGCCTGGTCGGGGAACTTGACCAGTAAACTAACTGTTCCCTATGCCTTTACAATGGCGGGAAAACTTGGGGTTGGGAAGGCAAGCGAGGTCGGGGGTGTGGGGGGGAGATCAGCATAGGTGTTCGTTGGGGGTGGGCTGCTGTGAGGCGAGGCGTGGCAGGGTGTCCCGCAGTTTGTAGGGAGAAATGGGGGGGGGGGGGCGGTCAGCGTAGGTGCAGGCGGGCTGAGGCGAGGGCAGTGTGATGCACGCATCGCGGTGTGAGTGTCAGTTGTATGGTGGAAAAGTATAAGTGTCAGTGTCTGTTAGGGTAGGGCTGAAGGCCGGAGGAGGTAAGGGGGGGGGGGCGGTTGGGTACAGTGCAGTGATCGTTTTTTTATGTTGGCTGACGTCGTAGCGACGGCGAGGCCCGTTATTTCAGGTTATCCCCTGCTCCTGGCAGGTGCCCTGGAATGTTTTAAGGAGGTCGTCCCAGAGCTGAGCAATGGGGAATTTTCAGAGTCCCGCCGTTTCTTCCCGGAGGAGCACCGTGCTTTCCGCCCGGGCCCAGTTGGTAAAGGAGGCGTGCCAGTGTCGGGTGTGTGGGGGGGTCGCGGCCTTCCAGTGTTTAGTGATCAGGCGCTTGGCCGTTATGAGCCCCATGTCCCAGAGGCGCGTCTGCACTTTGTTAAGTTTTGTGCGCTTGTATAGCCCCAGGATGCATGCCTCCCATGTGTGTGGTAACTGCTCGTCTGTGCTACTTGTGAGTAGCGTCATGACTTCGTCCCAGTACGTTCTTATGTCAGGACAGTGCCACAGCATGTGTAAGAGATCTGCTCCTGTCAGAGAGCAGCGTGGACAGGCGGCATCAGTGGTTGAAAAGTATCTATTTATTTTATCAGGCGTGAGATAAGCACGGTGCAATATGTAGAATTGAATAATTTTGAAGTGGGGGTTGCGTGGGATATTCGTTGGGCCGGCTAAGATCCTCGCCCATTCCTTATCAGTCCAGTCCCTTTCCCTGTCTGTAGCCCACTTTTCCCGTAGCGGCAGCGTGGACAGTTGTGAGTGCGTCTGTACGGCCTGCGCCAGCCAGTGTATGACGTGCGAGCCGTTACCCATAACGTGCAGATACTGTATGAAGTTGTGCATCGGTAGTTCCTCTGTCATGTCGCCCCAGGAGGCAGTAAGCGTGCGCAAGAGAGACGCATGCAGTAGGAATTGACCAGCTGGGAGTTCCGTGCCAGCCGCTAGGTCTGCGAAAGTGAGCAGTGCCCCATCTGCATACAGGTCACTCTGTGTGTCCACCCCTGCCTGTGTCCAGCTGGTCAATCGAGTCTCAGTCAGTGCGCCCGTCGGTCCGGGAGTACCCAGAAAGGGTAGTATCGGGACACATGGTTTCGTTGCCCGGGTGAGTCGTAGACATCGCAGGAAGCACCTGCGCGCCACCGCTAGGTGCAACTGGGAGAGGCAGGGAGTTCGAGTTATCGAATGGAACAGTGTGCATATTTGTGCTCGTGTCCAGGCAGCAGTGTTCGAGGCAGTATCCTCTAGATGGTTGCCGCTGAGCCACCCCGACACCCATTGCATCTGTGCCGAGAGGTAGTACAGCTCCATGTTGGGGACCACCAGGCCTCCCAATTCAGTGGGCATGTACAGCTTGGTCAGCGCTACTCGGCCCGCATTCCAGATGAGGCTACGCAGCAGAATCTCTAAATCGCGAAATATTTTATTGGGCGCATACGTGGGAATGTTGGCGAAATAGTACAGCAGCCTAGGCAGTACAATCATTTTGGTCAGTGCTATTCGGCTAGGTACGTTGAGGGGTAGGGTGTTCCAGAAGCCGATTTGTGCCCGAATCGAGGCGATTGTCCGCAGGAGATTCCCCTCCAGGATGTCTATTGGATCCCGGTATATTCGTATCCCTAGGTATCGGAACGTGGTGGGGTACCATTGCAGTCTTTCTCTGCCCAGTCGGATGTCGCAATCGGGCGTATCCGGGCTAAAGGGATAAGCCCCCGATTTGGACCAATTAACCCGTAGTCCTGACATCTCCTCGAATGTTCGGAAGACGTCAGTTAGGGAGGCAGCAATGTCGGTTATGTCTCTAATGTATAGCAATAAGTCGTCTGCATATAGCGACACTGCATGTAGGTCATCCGCCAGTGGGTTCCCCCATTCAGGACCCTGGGTCCTGAGGATTGTGGCCAAGGGCTCCATGGCTAGAGAAAACAGTAAAGGTGACAAGGGGCAGCCTTGCCTAATGCCCTTTCGCATCCGAATGGTGTCTGAGAGTAGTGAGCCTGTGCGGACTCGTACTGTCGGTTTGTCATACAGTAGACCCACCATGGCTTCATAGTCTCCTCCTAGTTGGTACTTCTCCGTAACTGCTCTCAAGTACGGCCACTCAACCGAGTCAAAGGCCTTCTCCAGATCTAGTATCAGGCATCTTGATCTGGGCCACTGCTGGGTAGCATACTCTTGTATCCGGAAGAGGCGGCGGATGTTGTGGGATGTGTGACGCGTCGGGACAAAGCCGTTCTGGTCCTGGTGTACCAGGTGGGGCACATAGGGGGCCAGTCTCCGGGCTAGCGTGGTGGCCAGTATTTTGTAGTCCATGTTTAGCAGTGCCAGGGGGCGATAAGAGCCCATCCGTATGCTGTCTTTCTCAGGTTTGAGGATAGAGATGAGATTGGCCTCATTTAACGTGGGGGGTAAGGCTGCGTCCTCCGCCGCTGCAGCGTACATTTTCAGAAGTTCTGGGACGAGGATATCTGAGCCAGCCTTGTAAAATACGGCAGGGAGTCCATCTGGGCCTGACGGATGGGTGGGATTGTCTCTGCAAGTCTCAGGTTTCCTGTGGGGAGAAGGGCGCTCTCTATCCAAGTGTCCGGATGTCGCGGTGGTGGACTTCTGGGCGGTATGCGATTAGCGCCGTCCGTCGTAGCGCTAGTAGTGCCAGGTCGTGGGAGGTTAGCGTAGTTTAGGCAGGAGGTGAGCGTCCTCTGTGGGCTCTCGCAGCTTCGCTTGTGTCCCCGGTCCCCACAAGACAGCCCCGCAGTGTCCGCGGCGCCCAGGCGCGCAGGCCTGGCGTGGTGGTGGTGGCGCACAGGATATGTCTGGCAGTGGCGCTGGTCCGCTCCGGGGGACGGGGGGCTGCCAAGTCGCCCCCAGCAGCTACTCAGGGTGTGCGTCGCCTTCACTGGCGTGGGGTGGTGTGAATGTCCACTGTAGGCCGTCGCGCCCCGCCAGAGTCCCCGCTCCCAGGCGCAGCAGCCCACCGCTGCAGGCCACCCCGGGGGTGGAGGGGGGGGGCACACAGCTGTCTCCAGACGCCTCCCGGCCCCAGCGTCTCCGAGAGCGGGTCGCCCCACCCAGCTCTGGTCTCTGGCCGGTGGTGTCCAGAGGGGACAACTTGCTGTGGGGAGGGGGAAGGTACTGTCCTCTTCCAGGCGCTGCTTCGTCGCTCTGGAGCCCCAGCTCGGGAACGTTTCTGTAGATCAGGCGCTCACCTCCTTGCCCTTGAGTCCCTCCAGGCTCGCTGTTATCGGCTCCGGTCAGCGCAGGGTCTTAGCCGTCCTTGGTACGCCGTCACTCCCACCGGCACCTTCAGAGGTCACAGGCGCCGCCGCTTCAGTTCGGGCGGATTGTAGGGCCAGATCCGGCTTCGCCAGGGGCCACCCAGCTATCGCCATGGGCCCGGCAATGTGCCCTGTAGGCCGCAACTCGGGGCCCAGCAGCCCGTCAGAATCCCCGGCCTCACGTAGCTGGGCACCCCGGCAGTGTCGCAGGCAGACCGGCCTCAGTGCTGCGCTCGGCGCCGGAGCGGGGCCCCGCAGCCAATCTTCTCCGGGATCAGCCAGCATACAGTGAGGGTTTACGGGCAGGTCCGCCAGCAGTTTCGGGCCGAAAAGGACAAGTTTTGTCGGTGAAATGTACCGGGGTAGGGGAGCTCAGGCAGGAGCTCAACCCGGGCACGTCCATCTCCATTGCGTGCTAAGCCACGCCCCCCACAAGACTCTGCTTATGATGCGGCCTACTGCCAGTGGTGGGTCACTTCAGGTGCCAACAGTGTGTGGCATGTATATTGACAAAAGATTCTAAAGAAGTGATGATTAATGGACAACGACATACCCGGAGAGCATTCAGTAATTGTAACACAAAGAAAGTTGTTTATTGTGTCACCTGTCCATGTAATAAGCACTATATCGGTCAAACTACACAGCCGATAAAGAATCGCATTTTACAACACAAATTTCGAATAAAGTGCAAAATCATTGGAGCTTCACTGGTAGAGCACTATTTGAGTCATGGCCATAGTGAGATCAATATCAGTTGGACAGTACTAATTAAAGTTCATAACAACACTCAGGAAATTATACAGACTAAGCTATCCAGATTAGAGGATAGACTGATCGAGAAATATCATACAGCGACCACAGGACTTAATGACAGAGGCGAAATTTGGACTTTGAGAACATATTATTTGTTTCCAAATCCGTATTGATAACCAGAGAGAGATATACTCTTTTACACCATGTGTTTGTCTCGATATAAAGTGGTTTTAATTTTTTCATCTTAGACTGTCCATTCAGTATTGACAACCAGAGAGAGATATACTCTTTTACACCATGTGTTTGTCTCGATATAAAGTGGTTTTCCTTTTTTCATCTTAGACTGTCCAATCAGTATTGACAACCAGAGAGAGATATACACTATTATATCATGTGCCCGTTTAGACATAAAGTTGTTAACCTTTTTTCATCTTACACTGATGAGGTTATAGGGAAATAAAGTATGTTCAATTACTAAGAGGGATCTGTTTGAAGTCCAGGTGACGATTTAATGTATTTTTCTGTTATATACAACTTTATATGTCTCTTCCTCTGAGGTATCCTTTGTACGGTGTACTACTCTATGTAATTCATGGAGTCTAATTGACATTATTGATATTGTGTGGGACAACAGGGAGAGGTCATAATGAGGGGTGTAGCAATATAGATACCTTTCATAGATAATATAAATCCTTTTACCTGGTGATGGTTCTTTTGAATTTTTATTTTTAGCAAGCACATGCATTCTTTTGTTTTTCTTGTTTTAATATTTCAAACAACCGACCCCCCTTTCTCTCTTTTTTTTTTTTGCCCTCTAGTTGTGTGGCACTATATATTTGTCAGCGAGCGCGACAGCGTAACCAGCATATAATGTAAGCTGGAGAATGTAGAGAAGGTTGTAGTAGTCTGTCTTTACTGTCCACTGCCGGTGAGAGTTCTTTTTCGTTCTTAGTCTGTTACGTGGCGTTCCGAAATCAAAGAGATAGGGATCGGGCGAAAGAAAGGTCGACTAAGAGGTAAGCTCCCCTTAGCTTGTAGATAGTTTTCTTATATTTTCTAAACCTGAACTACCTTTACACATGGAATACTCACGCAGGCTTTTGATTTTGTAGACCACCTGTCTAAGAGTATTTACTTTGGATTATCACGAACCACTTGAGCAAAGACTGACGCCTTTTTGAATCCTCCATCATTTTACCCGTAAGTTCTGAGTTTGTTGCATTCCCTTGCTGTAGGCGCCTTTAACCGGTTTGCACCAGTCATGTGAGATAGTCGTGCCAGCGTTGTCATATAAAAATATATTAACTTTCCACATTGTTTTTTCGAGTGGCACATATAAGTTGATGTGAGTAATAATAACTTGGTAGTCATAGAAATGTGACTTGAAGATTATGTGTATGTCTCCACACAGAGACGTGGAGTATATATCCTGCCGTGATTAGCTTGGCCGAGACCTCCATGCAGACCCGGTAGCAGCCATTCCTGCAAGGTAGACATGCAGGGATACGTTCCGTAGATTTTGAGATCTTTTTAAGAGGCATTTGAGCACAGATTGTAGCACCCTTGAACTCTTGGGATTACTTTGTTTATGTTCTTTGACACTTTCCTATTTATCACAGAGCACTGTTCCGAGGAAATTAATTGAGTGGAGTCTTGCTCACGCTATCTGTTACTTGCTAAAAACGCACTTTTCGCATTTCTCGAGCTCTACTGTTGTCCGCAGCTGAGATTCACTCAATTGGTGACATGTTTGGGAGATTGTGGTGTCGTTGATCCCCACATACATTTATATAAATTGTAAATATCTCAATACTTATGTTTAAGTATACACAAAAAGGTGTTTTTACTTGTGTTACAGGTTTCCTTTCAATCAATCAATCAAGAGTATTTGTAAAGCGCGCTACTCACCCGCTAGGGTCTCAAGGCGCGGGGGGGCTGCTACTGCCCGAAAAGCCAGGTCTTGAGTTGCTTCCTGAAGAAGAGATGGTCCTGGGTGAGTCGTAGGTGGGTGGGGAGGGTGTTCCAGGTCTTGGCTGCCAGGTAGGTGAAGGATCTTCCTCCGGTGGTGGTTCTGCGGATCCGTGGGACGGTGGCGAGGGCGAGGCTGGCGGAGCGGAGCTGGCGGGTTGGCGTGTAGAAAGTGAGGCGGTTGTTGAGGTATTCGGGGCCCAAGTCGTGGAGAGCCTTGTGTGCGTGGGTGAGGAGTCTGAATGTGATCCTCTTGCTGACGGGGAGCCAGTGCAGGTCCCTCAGGTGGGCGGAGATGTGGCTGTGTCGGGGATGTCCAAGACGAGTCGTGCTGAGGCGTTCTGGATGCGCTGGAGTCTTTTCTGTAGTTTGGCGGTGACCCAGCGTAGAGGGCGTTCCCGTAGTCCACACGCCTGGTGACGAGGGCCTGGGTGACCGTTTTCCTGGTTCCAGTGGGGATCCAGCAGAAGATCTTACGGAGCATGCGGAGTGTGTTGAAGCAGGAGGAGGTAACGGCGTTAACTTGCCTGGCCATCGTGAGGGAGGAGTCAAGGATGAAGCCCAGGTTGCGTGCGTGGTCCGTGGGCTTGGGTGGGGGGCCCAGAGCAGGGGGCCACCAGGAGTCGTCCCAGGCGGAGATGGATGGGCCGAGGATGAGGACTTCCGTCTTGTCTGAGTTCAGTTTCAGTTCAAAAAAGGGGTCAGCCCTCAAAACTCATGGACCTGGGTCACTGTGTAAGTATAAATAAGGAATGGTCCGAGTTCATTAACAATAACTTGCATTCTAGTGTATATTAAGAACACCACATTTCCGATTCCTCTTTGAATTCACATAATATAATGAGAATGGGATATGCAGTGTACATAATTCAATTATATTTATTACACATATAAGCTCATCAGTTATAGTTCTCACTGCATATATTTAATTCAAAATCAAATGTATTTCATCATTATAATTATGAAAGCATTGTATTGTAGGTGCTCTCAGTGCAAGGAGAAAGGGGAGTGAAGGGTTTGTGAAGGACAGGTAAAGGTGGTGTGATAATGTTACATCACATTTGAATTGTAACGCCTTTACAAATCATGTGTTTACAATGTTCCCACATTACATCACTGTTAGACCTAGGGCAAAGGTCTTGTCCTGTCCTAGGTGTCCTGCCAATGGTATCCCTGCCAGTAGGTGGCATGTATTTATATAACCCACCCCCCCAGTGGGCTTCCAAGATCCCATGGGCCCTCAATGAGACCTCATAGGCGGCTAGCCATTTTGCGATATCATCACTGGGTACATAGCTAGCCATGACATCTTTAGGTAAGTAGGGCCTGGGTTCTCTGACGTTTAACTTGGTTTCGCTGCCACCATTCTCAGATTTGGGGGTCCTTAGGTTTAGGGCTTGTAGATCCATCTCTTTGATGGTCCGCTCATGTGCCAACCTCTTGTCCTCCCTTTCCATGTCCATCCTGGCTAGTTCTAATCTCATCCTCCACTCCTCCCTCCTATCCTCTAACTCGGTGTCGGTCAAACCCCTCTCCGAGACGCTACTGCCCACTCTGGAAGGTGTCCTAGGACCTGTTAAAAGGTTCCCCCCTCCCGCCTGGTACAGTTTTGCGGTCTCCAGGACAGTGTCCCTGTCACTCCCCTCTGGATCAATTTCCTCCCCGGAATGAGCCTCCACCCATGCCCGGATACTGGTCAGCAGCTCACCTTTCCTGGCGCCTTTCTTAAAAAACACCCCTTGCTGCTGACACCATTCCTTTAGTTGGGTCACGGTATAGTTTTCCAGCTCTTCCACATTTACCTCCATTTCCACTTAGAGTATAAACTTTTACGCAGGAGAATCCAAAAAGTGACCTGGGGTCAACCTCCACCCACCACCAGAAGTTAATTTAGAAAAAGCAAAATTCAGATTAGGAGGGCCGCAGGGAGAAAACTCCAGGTGTGGTCCCGTGGTAGGCACTGCGTTACTACTAAGTGAGTGTAAGCACAAATCCGTAATCCCACCGCTGAAACACCAATTATGTTAGACCTAGGGTATCCTAGACTACATAGGGTAGCATGGCACAGTAGAGGAAACAGTTAAACTCTAAGGCGTTGGTTAAGTGCTTACAGGACCCACTCACAGTAACTCAATGATTGACCACTAAAAATAAAAGACGCCACACCAGTTTAGAAAAATACCAGTACCTTTTATAAAAATTCTCTCTTGTTCTTGTTTTAAATAAAGGCAGTACACAAATAGTTCAGCACAGTTCTCATAGATATCAAATCAAATCCAATACTTTTCTCAATCAGTGCAAATGAATCAAAGGTACATCACATTTGAGGTAAGTTACTGTCAATGTTACAGAATGCTTCTCCACTTAGTAGTTACAGAAAGGAAATTTCACTCTACAGTCTCAATGTGCTATTTTACAGAACCTAGGCAGGTACATTACCCCTCAGCTCTTAGCCTTCAGCTCAGCTCAACAGGCCTCTACCCCCAGCAGCGTTCTTCTCAGTATATACAACCAGCTAGGTGGCTACAAGAAGACAAGGTAAAATTAACAAGGCTCCCCTTGGTCAATTCTCTGGCTACACCTTACTGGTGGAAGATCTGCCACCCCAATGAATAACTGATTGGAAGGGTTTTTACTCGTGAGCCCTGTCCGCTTCTGACACCCTAGAGCTCAACCTGCAGCACTCCTAAGTTAGGCACACGTACTTGATGCCTCGTTTTTCCCTTCACACCGCTTTCCCCCTCCCCTTATCTAGTTGGGAGATAACAATTCAAGTGGTCTGGGCGGATCAATAGCCCAATTCCTCGTATTCTGGTAACTGGCGGCTCCTCAGTTAATTACCTCGTTCTTTAGCACTGCTGCTTTAGTGTTCTTAGTTACCCGGCGCTGCCGCCTCCCGCTCCCCCCGCTTCACCCTGCTTACTTCAGTTACGGAGACACCGGCTGGAGTTGCTCGGTCAATTACCAGCCTTCGGTGCCGTGGGTGAGAGCTCCGCAGGCGGGGAAGGAAGAGCGTGGGCCGCCCGGTTCGCCGCTGTCTCACCGGCAAGCCTGTTGGTGCTCTCGTTGCTCCGCTGAAGAGACTAACGGCGCTCGCACTCTCGGGCTCCGCCTCTTCCGACCGGCTGTGTGGCCTTCAGGCGCGCCTCCTGTGACTCCGCTGGCTTCCTCACGGCTCCGGACTCCGCCTCCCTCCAGCGCCGCCTTCTTCCGTCGACACACGGAACAGCTGGGCACTTCCCTCGCGCCTGGAACTGCTTGTTGTCGGCGCCTCAAACAGGTAGGAAACCTTGCCGATTTCACCGCCGGTTACCACAAGCTGCGAGGCGGTCGCGTAGGTTGTGACAGGGATGGTCCTTACTCCTCAGACGATCAGCAGAGCCCTGATCTGACGTCCACCTGGTCTGCCCACAGGCTGCAGGGCAGAAGGATAGGTCGCTCTCAGGGGTCGCTTGGCTGCAGTTGAGGGGGGTCTTCTCGCAACACGACCCGGTGCTCTTCAATCTAGACACAGAGTCTCTGGTCACACTTCATGGATGATGTGTCAGTGGGGTTTTGTCAGCCTGAAAGGGGGCACTTCCCAATACGCGACAGCTGGCCCACAGGTCGATCTGGTCACCACTGGTGCGCAATCCTCCTCCACAAGTCGCCTCTCTTCTCACTGGTCACTCCTGAGACTACTACAAAATGGCTGCTGGTCACTGGCCTTTTATAGAGTGGCCTGAGACCTGCAGAAGTCACTGGATGCTTCTGGAACCTTCCTCATACTAACCTATGGGCCTGTTCTCCAGGAGTGTCCGTTATGGCAGTTGGTGGACACCATTTTAGGTGCGTGGATGTCCCTAGATTTACCAGGGCTAAACTAGGCCTCACAGGATAGGAGGGGAAAATGGCGTCATAGTCAAGGAACACCTAGCCCCCTGACAGCACTGAAAAATCCTGGTGGACATATAAAAAAATAAAAATAGAAACTCTGGGAGGCTAAGGGGGACAAAAATAAATAATGTTGGTTAGAGTATTCCCAGATGCAGACAGGTCTAACACGCGTCCCCCCCAGCTGAAAGTGGGGAGAGCTACCCAATCCCTTGGGAGTTCTCATCACTAAGGCGGAAATACCTGGATAGACCGTCTGCATTGGCGTGGTCCGATCCAGGCCGATGTTCCACCCTAAAGTCCATTCCCTGTAGGGAGATGGACCACCTTAACAACTTGGGATTCACCCCCTTCATTTGCATTAGCCAACGAAGGGGGCGGTGGTCAGTCTGAACCAGGAAGTGCGAGCCAAACAAGTATGGCCGCAGCTTCTTCAGAGCCCAAACCACTGCAAAGGCTTCTCGCTCAATTGTACTCCACCTCCTTTCCCTGGGGAGTAGTCTCCTAGACAGGAACACCACGGGTTGATCCAGGCCCTCATCATTTAGCTGCGATAACACTGCCCCAATGCCATGTTCTGACGCATCTGTTTGGACAATGAATTCTCTAGCAAAATCAGGGGCCTTGAGAATTGGAGCGGAACACAATGCTTGCTTCAAGGTCATGAAGGCTCGCTGGCAAGCCTCCGTCCAGACTACCCGTCGGGGTTGTTTCTTGGAAATAAGTTCAGTGAGGGGTGCCACAATGGTGCCATACCCCTTCACGAAGCGACGGTAGTATCCAGTGAGGCCCAGGAAGGCTCGGACCTCAGTTTGAGTCTTGGGGGGCTCCCAGGCTATGATAGCCTCAATCTTTGCCTGGAGGGGCTGCACCGACCCTCTGCCCACCAAGTGACCTAGGTACACCACCGACGCCTGCCCAATCTGACACTTGCTGGCCTTGATTGTCAAGCCAGCCTGTTGCAGGGCATGAAGAACAGCTTGCAAGTGCTGCAAATGGTCCTCCCAGCTGCTACTGAAGACAGCAATGTCATCCAGGTAAGCAGCAGAAAAAGTTTCCATACCAGAAAGGACCTTGTTCACTAGCCGCTGAAAAGTGGCAGGGGCGTTCTTGAGCCCAAAGGGCATCACACAGAACTGATAGTGTCCCTGAGGTGTAGAGAAGGCTGACCTTTCCTTCGCCCCCTCAGTAAGGGAAATCTGCCAGTACCCTGAAGTTAGGTCAAAGGTACTTAAGTATTGGGCAGCTCCCAGCCGGTCGATAAGTTCATCCGCCCGTGGGATGGGCTGTGCATCAGTCTTGGTTACTGAATTTAAGCCTCGGTAGTCCACACAGAATCTCAATTCAGGTGTGGTGCCTGGTGGGGCAGCTTTTGGTACCAAAACCACCGGGCTAGACCAAGGGCTACTAGAAGGTTCAATCACTCCTAGCTCCAGCATCTTGGCGACTTCACTTTTGATGCTGGCCTTCACCTTGTCCGACAGCCGGTAGATCTTAGACTTCACTGATGGGCTGTCGCCTGTGTCCACGTCATGGGTACACAGGTGGGTCCTACCCGGAACAAGGGAGAACAGAGAAGAAAATTGCCCCAGGATCTGGCGGCAATCTCTCTGCTGTTCAGGAGTCAGGGATGGTGAGAGAATCACTCCCTCCACCGACCCATCCTTTTCCTGGGACGAGAGAAGATCAGGGAGAGGTTCGCTTTCCTCTTCCTCTGCTCCATCGGTCACCATCATTAAGACAACCTCGGGCCTCTCATGATGTGGCTTGAGGCGATTGGCATGCAGCACCCTGTGGGGCTGCCTCGAGGTCTTAAGATCCACCAAGTAGGTGGATTTACCCTTTTTCTCCAATACCTCAAAGGGGCCTGTCCAACGGTCCTGGAGGGCATTTAGCTCTCCAGGTTCCATTACCCACACTTTTTGTCCAGGCTCCAGTTCCACTGGGTGAGCGTTGTGGTCATACCACTCCTTCATAACTGCTTGGCTGGCCTCCACGTTGTCTGAAGCTTGCTTCCACAACTTAGCCATTTGGCTCCGGAAGGCCAGCATGTAGCTCACCACGTCCTGGGGAAGCTTCCTGGGAGTCTGTTCCCATCCGTCTTTCACCAGGCTGAGAGGTCCCCGTACAGGGTGCCCGTACAAAGTTCAAAGGGGCTGAAGCCCACTCCCTTCTGTGGCACTTCCCTGTAGGAAAACAAGAGACAGGGTAGGAGGACGTCCCATTTCCTCCGCAGGCTCTCAGGTAGACTCCTTATCATACCTTTCAAGGTTTTATTAAACCTTTCCACAAGACCATTGGTTTGTGGGTGGTAAGGGGTGGTAAACCGATAGGTAACACCACACTCCTTCCACATAGCCCGCATGTATGCTGAAAGGAAGTTAGTCCCCCTGTCGGACACAACCTCCTTGGGGAAACCCACTCGGGTGAAGATCCCCATCAGGGCCCTTGCCACTGCGGGTGCAGTAATGGTCCTCAGAGGAATTGCCTCTGGGTACCGTGTGGCATGATCCACCAAAACCAGGATGAACCGGTGACCAGCTGAAGTTGGTGGATCCAATGGCCCTACAATGTCGATGCCCACCCTCTCAAAGGGGGTGCTAACGACAGGTAGTGGTTCCAAGGGGGCTTTTAGCTTCACCCCTGTTTTCCCACTGGCTTGGCAAGACACACACATCCGACAATATGTATCAGACGCCACTTTCATTCGAGGCCACTAGAAGTGGGGGACAAGCCGGGCAAAGGTCTTGTCCTGTCCTAGGTGTCCTGCCAATGGTATCTCATGAGCCAGTTCCAAAAGAAAGGCTCTAAAGCATTGAGGGACCACCAAGGCCCTGGATGAACCATGTCCAGGTGCCTTGGGCTCACTGTAGAGGAGTCCATCCTCCCAGTAAATCTGGTAGATCCCTACAATGTTTCCTGCTGCCTGGGCTTTGGCCTGTTGCCGCAGCCCCTCGAGAGTAGGACACTTCTTCTGAGCTTTGCAGAACTCTTCCCGGGAAGGACCTCCCTCCACATGCCATTCAGTAGGGATGGGTAGGTTCTCCAGGGAAGCAACATTCTCCCCTGTGGACTCCAGATCCACCTCTGCAGGTGGCCCGTCTGTCTCACGAGGTGGAGATGCCGAGGCAGGGTCCTCCGGCCTCCTGTCCTTCTCCTTTCTGGCAGCCGGCTGGGCCATTGTTCCAGGCTCCAGCGTAAGTGAACTCCCCCTTCGGGCAGTCGCGGACCTTGTGCTGACACAAGTCCAGTCAGGGGGTCCCAACATCTCAGAGTGAGTCTGGTAGTCCACCCTCCTCCAAGCATTGTGCTCCATATCATTCCCTAACAGGCAGTCAACAGGCACGGCAGGGCTTACGGCAACTCGAAGTGGACCTGCAACCCCTCCCCACTCAAAGGGAACCTCGGCCACAGGGTAGTGGCCCAATCTGCCGTCAGCCATCACGGCGGGATGGAGTACATCTGGGATGACCTGCTCTGGAGACACCAGTTGACTCCTTACCATAGTCATACTGGCTCCTGTGTCTCTCAGAGCCTCCCCTCTACGGCCGTTGATGGTGACCCACTGCTCATACTTGATAGTATTAGAGGGCAGTTGGGTCTTTGGCACCATCTCCTTATCACCCAGGGACACTAAAGTGACACCCGCCCGCTCCCCTCCGTTACCCAAAGGCATCTCCTCCCCGAGCACTACACTAGTTATTCCCGGGGCTTTTCCTCCAGTGGGAGGGGGTGGTCTTTTTGGGCACCTCACATCTCCTTTATAGTGTCCCACACCACCACACTCAAAACAATGAACAACCCTTGGCTGCTGGCTTTGGCCAGGGTTAGGGTTGCGAGGGGGGTTACTCTTAGGGATGAATCCTCTGCCCCTTCCTTGCGAAGTATTTTGTGGACCTTTTGAGAACTCCCTCTTATTATCCCCTCCCTCTTTCTTCTGGGGGGCGCCCTGTCCAGACTTCTGGGAATCCCCTCCAGTCCCCTTAGTTGACACCCGGGTACTAACCCAGATGTCCGCCTCCTCAGCAAGCTTCCTGGGGCTGGTCAGCTTGCTGTCCACCAGATGCTGTCGTAGCTCGGGAAGACATTTCTCGAGTAGGTGTTCCTTGAGTATGAGGTCATATAAACCTTCATAGTCCCCTACCTCGCTGCCTTTCACCCAACCCTCCAGGGCCTTCCTGGCGTAATCCAAAAAGTCTACCCAGTTCTGCGTGCCTAGTTTGTGGCTACCCCGGAACTTTTGCCTATACTTCTCAGGGGTCAACCCAAACTTTCTTATCAGCGCCACCTTCATAGCAGGGTAGTAGGTCTGCTCACTTTGCTCCAGGGCCAACAAGGTATCCCTGCCAGTAGGTGGCATGTATTTATATAACCCACCCCCCCAGTGGGCTTCCAAGATCCCATGGGCCCTCAATGAGACCTCATAGGCGGCTAGCCATTTTGCGATATCATCACTGGGTACATAGCTAGCCATGACATCTTTAGGTAAGTAGGGCCTGGGTTCTCTGACGTTTAACTTGGTTTCGCTGCCACCATTCTCAGATTTGGGGGTCCTTAGGTTTAGGGCTTGTAGATCCATCTCTTTGATGGTCCGCTCATGTGCCAACCTCTTGTCCTCCCTTTCCATGTCCATCCTGGCTAGTTCTAATCTCATCCTCCACTCCTCCCTCCTATCCTCTAACTCGGTGTCGGTCAAACCCCTCTCCGAGACGCTACTGCCCACTCTGGAAGGTGTCCTAGGACCTGTTAAAAGGTTCCCCCCTCCCGCCTGGTACAGTTTTGCGGTCTCCAGGACAGTGTCCCTGTCACTCCCCTCTGGATCAATTTCCTCCCCGGAATGAGCCTCCACCCATGCCCGGATACTGGTCAGCAGCTCACCTTTCCTGGCGCCTTTCTTAAAAAACACCCCTTGCTGCTGACACCATTCCTTTAGTTGGGTCACGGTATAGTTTTCCAGCTCTTCCACATTTACCTCCATTTCCACTTAGAGTATAAACTTTTACGCAGGAGAATCCAAAAAGTGACCTGGGGTCAACCTCCACCCACCACCAGAAGTTAATTTAGAAAAAGCAAAATTCAGATTAGGAGGGCCGCAGGGAGAAAACTCCAGGTGTGGTCCCGTGGTAGGCACTGCGTTACTACTAAGTGAGTGTAAGCACAAATCCGTAATCCCACCGCTGAAACACCAATTATGTTAGACCTAGGGTATCCTAGACTACATAGGGTAGCATGGCACAGTAGAGGAAACAGTTAAACTCTAAGGCGTTGGTTAAGTGCTTACAGGACCCACTCACAGTAACTCAATGATTGACCACTAAAAATAAAAGACGCCACACCAGTTTAGAAAAATACCAGTACCTTTTATAAAAATTCTCTCTTGTTCTTGTTTTAAATAAAGGCAGTACACAAATAGTTCAGCACAGTTCTCATAGATATCAAATCAAATCCAATACTTTTCTCAATCAGTGCAAATGAATCAAAGGTACATCACATTTGAGGTAAGTTACTGTCAATGTTACAGAATGCTTCTCCACTTAGTAGTTACAGAAAGGAAATTTCACTCTACAGTCTCAATGTGCTATTTTACAGAACCTAGGCAGGTACATTACCCCTCAGCTCTTAGCCTTCAGCTCAGCTCAACAGGCCTCTACCCCCAGCAGCGTTCTTCTCAGCATATACAACCAGCTAGGTGGCTACAAGAAGACAAGGTAAAATTAACAAGGCTCCCCTTGGTCAATTCTCTGGCTACACCTTACTGGTGGAAGATCTGCCACCCCAATGAATAACTGATTGGAAGGGTTTTTACTCGTGAGCCCTGTCCGCTTCTGACACCCTAGAGCTCAACCTGCAGCACTCCTAAGTTAGGCACACGTACTTGATGCCTCGTTTTTCCCTTCACACCGCTTTCCCCCTCCCCTTATCTAGTTGGGAGATAACAATTCAAGTGGTCTGGGCGGATCAATAGCCCAATTCCTCGTATTCTGGTAACTGGCGGCTCCTCAGTTAATTACCTCGTTCTTTAGCACTGCCGCTTTAGTGTTCTTAGTTACCCGGCGTTCCGCCTCCCGCTCCCCTCGCTTCACCCTGCTTACTTCAGTTACGGAGACACCGGCTGGAGTTGCTCGGTCAATTACCAGCCTTCGGTGCCGTGGGTGAGAGCTCCGCAGGCGGGGAAGGAAGAGCGTGGGCCGCCCGGTTCGCCGCGGTCTCACCGGCAAGCCTGTTGGTGCTCTCGTTGCTCCGCTGAAGAGACTAACGGCGCTCGCACTCTCGGGCTCCGCCTCTTCCGACCGGCTGTGTGGCCTTCAGGCGCGCCTCCTGTGACTCCGCTGGCTTCCTCACGGCTCCGGACTCCGCCTCCCTCCAGCGCCGCCTTCTTCCGTCGACACACGGAACAGCTGGGCACTTCCCTCGCGCCTGGAACTGCTTGTTGTCGGCGCCTCAAACAGGTAGGAAACCTTGCCGATTTCACCGCCGGTTACCACAAGCTGCGAGGCGGTCGCGTAGGTTGTGACAGGGATGGTCCTTACTCCTCAGACGATCAGCAGAGCCCTGATCTGACGTCCACCTGGTCTGCCCACAGGCTGCAGGGCAGAAGGATAGGTCGCTCTCAGGGGTCGCTTGGCTGCAGTTGAGGGGGGTCTTCTCGCAACACGACCCGGTGCTCTTCAATCTAGACACAGAGTCTCTGGTCACACTTCATGGATGATGTGTCAGTGGGGTTTGGTCAGCCTGAAAGGGGGCACTTCCCAATACGCGACAGCTGGCCCACAGGTCGATCTGGTCACCACTGGTGCGCAATCCTCCTCCACAAGTCGCCTCTCTTCTCACTGGTCACTCCTGAGACTACTACAAAATGGCTGCTGGTCACTGGCCTTTTATAGAGTGGCCTGAGACCTGCAGAAGTCACTGGATGCTTCTGGAACCTTCCTCATACTAACCTATGGGCCTGTTCTCCAGGAGTGTCCGTTATGGCAGTTGGTGGACACCATTTTAGGTGCGTGGATGTCCCTAGATTTACCAGGGCTAAACTAGGCCTCACAGGATAGGAGGGGAAAATGGCGTCATAGTCAAGGAACACCTAGCCCCCTGACAGCACTGAAAAATCCTGGTGGACATATAAAAAAATAAAAATAGAAACTCTGGGAGGCTAAGGGGGACAAAAATAAATAATGTTGGTTAGAGTATTCCCAGATGCAGACAGGTCTAACACGCGTCCCCCCCAGCTGAAAGTGGGGAGAGCTACCCAATCCCTTGGGAGTTCTCATCACTAAGGCGGAAATACCTGGATAGACCGTCTGCATTGGCGTGGTCCGATCCAGGCCGATGTTCCACCCTAAAGTCCATTCCCTGTAGGGAGATGGACCACCTTAACAACTTGGGATTCACCCCCTTCATTTGCATTAGCCAACGAAGGGGGCGGTGGTCAGTCTGAACCAGGAAGTGCGAGCCAAACAAGTATGGCCGCAGCTTCTTCAGAGCACAAACCACCGCAAAGGCTTCTCGCTCAATTGTACTCCACCTCCTTTCCCTGGGGAGTAGTCTCCTAGACAGGAACACCACGGGTTGATCCAGGCCCTCATCATTTAGCTGCGATAACACTGCCCCAATGCCATGTTCTGACGCATCTGTTTGGACAATGAATTCTCTAGCAAAATCAGGGGCCTTGAGAATTGGAGCGGAACACAATGCTTGCTTCAAGGTCATGAAGGCTCGCTGGCAAGCCTCCGTCCAGACTACCCGTCGGGGTTGTTTCTTGGAAATAAGTTCAGTGAGGGGTGCCACAATGGTGCCATACCCCTTCACGAAGCGACGGTAGTATCCAGTGAGGCCCAGGAAGGCTCGGACCTCAGTTTGAGTCTTGGGGGGCTCCCAGGCTATGATAGCCTCAATCTTTGCCTGGAGGGGCTGCACCGACCCTCTGCCCACCAAGTGACCTAGGTACACCACCGACGCCTGCCCAATCTGACACTTGCTGGCCTTGATTGTCAAGCCAGCCTGTTGCAGGGCATGAAGAACAGCTTGCAAGTGCTGCAAATGGTCCTCCCAGCTGCTACTGAAGACAGCAATGTCATCCAGGTAAGCAGCAGAAAAAGTTTCCATACCAGAAAGGACCTTGTTCACTAGCCGCTGAAAAGTGGCAGGGGCGTTCTTGAGCCCAAAGGGCATCACACAGAACTGATAGTGTCCCTGAGGTGTAGAGAAGGCTGACCTTTCCTTCGCCCCCTCAGTAAGGGAAATCTGCCAGTACCCTGAAGTTAGGTCAAAGGTACTTAAGTATTGGGCAGCTCCCAGCCGGTCGATAAGTTCATCCGCCCGTGGGATGGGCTGTGCATCAGTCTTGGTTACTGAATTTAAGCCTCGGTAGTCCACACAGAATCTCAATTCAGGTGTGGTGCCTGGTGGGGCAGCTTTTGGTACCAAAACCACTGGGCTACACCAAGGGCTACTAGAAGGTTCAATCACTCCTAGCTCCAGCATCTTGGCGACTTCACTTTTGATGCTGGCCTTCACCTTGTCCGACAGCCGGTAGATCTTAGACTTCACTGATGGGCTGTCGCCTGTGTCCACGTCATGGGTACACAGGTGGGTCCTACCCGGAACAAGGGAGAACAGAGAAGAAAATTGCCCCAGGATCTGGCGGCAATCTCTCTGCTGTTCAGGAGTCAGGGATGGTGAGAGAATCACTCCCTCCACCGACCCATCCTTTTCCTGGGACGAGAGAAGATCAGGGAGAGGTTCGCTTTCCTCTTCCTCTGCTCCATCGGTCACCATCATTAAGACAACCTCGGGCCTCTCATGATGTGGCTTGAGGCGATTGGCATGCAGCACCCTGTGGGGCTGCCTCGAGGTCTTAAGATCCACCAAGTAGGTGGATTTACCCTTTTTCTCCAATACCTCAAAGGGGCCTGTCCAACGGTCCTGGAGGGCATTTAGCTCTCCAGGTTCCATTACCCACACTTTTTGTCCAGGCTCCAGTTCCACTGGGTGAGCGTTGTGGTCATACCACTCCTTCATAACTGCTTGGCTGGCCTCCAAGTTGTCTGAAGCTTGCTTCCACAACTTAGCCATTTGGCTCCGGAAGGCCAGCATGTAGCTCACCACGTCCTGGGGAAGCTTCCTGGGAGTCTGTTCCCATCCGTCTTTCACCAGGCTGAGAGGTCCCCGTACAGGGTGCCCGTACAAAGTTCGAAGGGGCTGAAGCCCACTCCCTTCTGTGGCACTTCCCTGTAGGAAAACAAGAGACAGGGTAGGAGGACGTCCCATTTCCTCCGCAGGCTCTCAGGTAGACTCCTTATCATACCTTTCAAGGTTTTATTAAACCTTTCCACAAGACCATTGGTTTGTGGGTGGTAAGGGGTGGTAAACCGATAGGTTTACCACCCCTTACCACACTCCTTCCACATAGCCCGCATGTATGCTGAAAGGAAGTTAGTCCCCCTGTCGGACACAACCTCCTTGGGGAAACCCACTCGGGTGAAGATCCCCATCAGGGCCCTTGCCACTGCGGGTGCAGTAATGGTCCTCAGAGGAATTGCCTCTGGGTACCGTGTGGCATGATCCACCAAAACCAGGATGAACCGGTGACCAGCTGAAGTTGGTGGATCCAATGGCCCTACAATGTCGATGCCCACCCTCTCAAAGGGGGTGCTAACGACAGGTAGTGGTTCCAAGGGGGCTTTTAGCTTCACCCCTGTTTTCCCACTGGCTTGGCAAGACACACACATCCGACAATATGTATCAGACGCCACTTTCATTCGAGGCCACTAGAAGTGGGGGACAAGCCGGGCAAAGGTCTTGTCCTGTCCTAGGTGTCCTGCCAATGGTATCTCATGAGCCAGTTCCAAAAGAAAGGCTCTAAAGCATTGAGGGACCACCAAGGCCCTGGATGAACCATGTCCAGGTGCCCTGGGCTCACTGTAGAGGAGTCCATCCTCCCAGTAAATCTGGTAGATCCCTACAATGTTTCCTGCTGCCTGGGCTTTGGCCTGTTGCCGCAGCCCCTCGAGAGTAGGACACTTCTTCTGAGCTTTGCAGAACTCTTCCCGGGAAGGACCTCCCTCCACATGCCATTCAGTAGGGATGGGTAGGTTCTCCAGGGAAGCAACATTCTCCCCTGTGGACTCCAGATCCACCTCTGCAGGTGGCCCGTCTGTCTCACGAGGTGGAGATGCCGAGGCAGGGTCCTCCGGCCTCCTGTCCTTCTCCTTTCTGGTAGCCGGCTGGGCCATTGTTCCAGGCTCCAGCGTAAGTGAACTCCCCCTTCGGGCAGTCGCGGACCTTGTGCTGACACAAGTCCAGTCAGGGGGTCCCAACATCTCAGAGTGAGTCTGGTAGTCCACCCTCCTCCAAGCATTGTGCTCCATATCATTCCCTAACAGGCAGTCAACAGGCACGGCAGGGCTTACGGCAACTCGAAGTGGACCTGCAACCCCTCCCCACTCAAAGGGAACCTCGGCCACAGGGTAGTGGCCCAATCTGCCGTCAGCCATCACGGCGGGATGGAGTACATCTGGGATGACCTGCTCTGGAGACACCAGTTGACTCCTTACCATAGTCATACTGGCTCCTGTGTCTCTCAGAGCCTCCCCTCTACGGCCGTTGATGGTGACCCACTGCTCATACTTGATAGTATTAGAGGGCAGTTGGGTCTTTGGCACCATCTCCTTATCACCCAGGGACACTAAAGTGACACCCGCCCGCTCCCCTCCGTTACCCAAAGGCATCTCCTCCCCGAGCACTACACTAGTTATTCCCGGGGCTTTTCCTCCAGTGGGAGGGGGTGGTCTTTTTGGGCACCTCACATCTCCTTTATAGTGTCCCACACCACCACACTCAAAACAATGAACAACCCTTGGCTGCTGGCTTTGGCCAGGGTTAGGGTTGCGAGGGGGGTCACTCTTAGGGATGAATCCTCTGCCCCTTCCTTGCGAAGTATTTTGTGGACCTTTTGAGAACTCCCTCTTATTATCCCCTCCCTCTTTCTTCTGGGGGGCGCCCTGTCCAGACTTCTGGGAATCCCCTCCAGTCCCCTTAGTTGACACCCGGGTACTAACCCAGATGTCCGCCTCCTCAGCAAGCTTCCTGGGGCTGGTCAGCTTGCTGTCCACCAGATGCTGTCGTAGCTCGGGAAGACATTTCTCGAGTAGGTGTTCCTTGAGTATGAGGTCATATAAACCTTCATAGTCCCCTACCTCGCTGCCTTTCACCCAACCCTCCAGGGCCTTCCTGGCATAATCCAAAAAGTCTACCCAGTTCTGCGTGCCTAGTTTGTGGCTACCCCGGAACTTTTGCCTATACTTCTCAGGGGTCAACCCAAACTTTCTTATCAGCGCCACCTTCATAGCAGGGTAGTAGGTCTGCTCACTTTGCTCCAGGGCCAACAAGGTATCCCTGCCAGTAGGTGGCATGTATTTATATAACCCACCCCCCCAGTGGGCTTCCAAGATCCCATGGGCCCTCAATGAGACCTCATAGGCGGCTAGCCATTTTGCGATATCATCACTGGGTACATAGCTAGCCATGACATCTTTAGGTAAGTAGGGCCTGGGTTCTCTGACGTTTAACTTGGTTTCGCTGCCACCATTCTCAGATTTGGGGGTCCTTAGGTTTAGGGCTTGTAGATCCATCTCTTTGATGGTCCGCTCATGTGCCAACCTCTTGTCCTCCCTTTCCATGTCCATCCTGGCTAGTTCTAATCTCATCCTCCACTCCTCCCTCCTATCCTCTAACTCGGTGTCGGTCAAACCCCTCTCCGAGACGCTACTGCCCACTCTGGAAGGTGTCCTAGGACCTGTTAAAAGGTTCCCCCCTCCCGCCTGGTACAGTTTTGCGGTCTCCAGGACAGTGTCCCTGTCACTCCCCTCTGGATCAATTTCCTCCCTGGAATGAGCCTCCACCCATGCCCGGATACTGGTCAGCAGCTCACCTTTCCTGGCGCCTTTCTTAAGAAACACCCCTTGCTGCTGACACCATTCCTTTAGTTGGGTCACGGTATAGTTTTCCAGCTCTTCCACATTTACCTCCATTTCCACTTAGAGTATAAACTTTTACGCAGGAGAATCCAAAAAGTGACCTGGGGTCAACCTCCACCCACCACCAGAAGTTAATTTAGAAAAAGCAAAATTCAGATTAGGAGGGCCGCAGGGAGAAAACTCCAGGTGTGGTCCCGTGGTAGGCACTGCGTTACTACTAAGTGAGTGTAAGCACAAATCCGTAATCCCACCGCTGAAACACCAATTATGTTAGACCTAGGGTATCCTAGACTACATAGGGTAGCATGGCACAGTAGAGGAAACAGTTAAACTCTAAGGCGTTGGTTAAGTGCTTACAGGACCCACTCACAGTAACTCAATGATTGACCACTAAAAATAAAAGACGCCACACCAGTTTAGAAAAATACCAGTACCTTTTATAAAAATTCTCTCTTGTTCTTGTTTTAAATAAAGGCAGTACACAAATAGTTCAGCACAGTTCTCATAGATATCAAATCAAATCCAATACTTTTCTCAATCAGTGCAAATGAATCAAAGGTACATCACATTTGAGGTAAGTTACTGTCAATGTTACAGAATGCTTCTCCACTTAGTAGTTACAGAAAGGAAATTTCACTCTACAGTCTCAATGTGCTATTTTACAGAACCTAGGCAGGTACATTACCCCTCAGCTCTTAGCCTTCAGCTCAGCTCAACAGGCCTCTACCCCCAGCAGCGTTCTTCTCAGCATATACAACCAGCTAGGTGGCTACAAGAAGACAAGGTAAAATTAACAAGGCTCCCCTTGGTCAATTCTCTGGCTACACCTTACTGGTGGAAGATCTGCCACCCCAATGAATAACTGATTGGAAGGGTTTTTACTCGTGAGCCCTGTCCGCTTCTGACACCCTAGAGCTCAACCTGCAGCACTCCTAAGTTAGGCACACGTACTTGATGCCTCGTTTTTCCCTTCACACCGCTTTCCCCCTCCCCTTATCTAGTTGGGAGATAACAATTCAAGTGGTCTGGGCGGATCAATAGCCCAATTCCTCGTATTCTGGTAACTGGCGGCTCCTCAGTTAATTACCTCGTTCTTTAGCACTGCCGCTTTAGTGTTCTTAGTTACCCGGCGCTGCCGCCTCCCGCTCCCCTCGCTTCACCCTGCTTACTTCAGTTACGGAGACACCGGCTGGAGTTGCTCGGTCAATTACCAGCCTTCGGTGCCGTGGGTGAGAGCTCCGCAGGCGGGGAAGGAAGAGCGTGGGCCGCCCGGTTCGCCGCGGTCTCACCGGCAAGCCTGTTGGTGCTCTCGTTGCTCCGCTGAAGAGACTAACGGCGCTCGCACTCTCGGGCTCCGCCTCTTCCGACCGGCTGTGTGGCCTTCAGGCGCACCTCCTGTGACTCCGCTGGCTTCCTCACGGCTCCGGACTCCGCCTCCCTCCAGCGCCGCCTTCTTCCGTCGACACACGGAACAGCTGGGCACTTCCCTCGCGCCTGGAACTGCTTGTTGTCGGCGCCTCAAACAGGTAGGAAACCTTGCCGATTTCACCGCCGGTTACCACAAGCTGCGAGGCGGTCGCGTAGGTTGTGACAGGGATGGTCCTTACTCCTCAGACGATCAGCAGAGCCCTGATCTGACGTCCACCTGGTCTGCCCACAGGCTGCAGGGCAGAAGGATAGGTCGCTCTCAGGGGTCGCTTGGCTGCAGTTGAGGGGGGTCTTCTCGCAACACGACCCGGTGCTCTTCAATCTAGACACAGAGTCTCTGGTCACACTTCATGGATGATGTGTCAGTGGGGTTTGGTCAGCCTGAAAGGGGGCACTTCCCAATACTGGTCACCACTGGTGCGCAATCCTCCTCCACAAGTCGCCTCTCTCCTCACTGTTCACTCCTGAGACTACTACAAAATGGCTGCTGGTCACTGGCCTTTTATAGAGTGGCCTGAGACCTGCAGAAGTCACTGGATGCTTCTGGAACCTTCCTCATACTAACCTATGGGCCTGTTCTCCAGGAGTGTCCGTTATGGCAGTTGGTGGACACCATTTTAGGTGCATGGATGTCCCTAGATTTACCAGGGCTAAACTAGGCCTCACAGGATAGGAGGGGAAAATGGCGTCATAGTCAAGGAACACCTAGCCCCCTGACAGCACTGAAAAATCCTGGTGGACATATAAAAAAATAAAAATAGAAACTCTGGGAGGCTAAGGGGGACAAAAATAAATAATGTTGGTTAGAGTATTCCCAGATGCAGACAGGTCTAACAATCACACATAGATGAGATTCCATCATTCTTTTTGCTCTATGGTGTGTAGGTTTATGGCGTAGTCTACGTTTCGACCCCTGTGGTGTGAAAGGGTTAGTTATCCCTCATGTTGGGGTCTTCATCAGGACAAATGAGAGCCTGGAAAACATAGCATTAGCTTGTGTTATTAATCTATGTGGTGAACAGACACTTAATAGTAGGTCTATTCAGCGAATTACCTACATATAATATGGCGGACGGTAGTCCTCGCGTCACATCTGGGGCCTGGTTGTGCTCCTAGTCGTTTCTGAAATGTATAGAGGGAGGTTTTGAGCGGGAATGCTAATCACCTCTTTAAACCAAATCGCATGGAAGTGAAACTCACTCTTTAACACTTACTTAAAGTTTTCATCCTATGGTGTAGCGGAGCTCATTGGGAATTCTTCGTATTTATCTTCATCATGCGCCACACATCTTTCTGAAATAGGGCATGAGATAAACTAAGGTCAATACAACTATTGGCACAGATTCAATTATCCATTTAGAAAAACTAGGTGTGATTGTATGGCTGAATGATTTGCATACAACTGCCGTGTTAATATAAGTTAGGCAAAATAAATATCATTGATATGCCTGTATTCGTTTAAAATATTTAATTCCCCTTCGTGAGATTATGTGGCTGGATAGTGGGTTTGTATAAAACCGCCATGTTGGTATAATGATTTGCCGTTAGGCCAAGTATTTGTGATTACTGTGCCTTCGTTCGTTTAAAAGTATTAAATTCCCCTTCGTGAGATAGTGTATTCTATTATTAAGGCCGTATAGCATAGGCCGTGGAGGCCAAAACGCCCTTAAATCTCGGTGCTGTACACTGCATTGTTTAATCTTTAAATTAATTACCGCGTGAACCCCGCAGGGTTGGTGCCACTTGTAAGATCCTGTTTAGTGCTCCAGGGAGCACACATACCTGGGATCAGTCTTGTAATCGACTTCTCGCGTCGCGTCCTCCAAGGTTGTGGAGCTGCGATCCGCGAGGTGCTGCCGCTAGATGCTGCAAGCAGGGGCTCGTCTCAGGCAGCCAATCCGCGGCTGCTCTGTGTGAATGCCCCAACGTCACACTGGGGACTCTCTCTGAAGAGTATATCGGGCTCTCTTGAAAGAGTATTGCGTGGTATGGGGGCGCACAAAGTTAACACATCGTGAGGTACATAGTTATATTCCTTAGATGACCTAGTTTTTTGTGATAAGTGTTATGGAAGTGAACCATTTCTTTTATTAAAAGGGGTCATTTATCACTCAGTGGAGGGATGTTAGGTACTCCTAGGCAGTCTTAAGTCATGTGTGTACTGCGTGTGTCATAATGATCGTAGGATCCACTGTAATCATAAGGGTGAATGCCAAAACTTGGCCCGTCGGTGTTCATTGTATGGGCTTACAGTCGTTCTCATCTTTCTAAAAAACGTGGACACAGTGTCATATAGACATATCGCTGCAAGGTGTCTAAATTGGCAAGTTGGGCACATCGTTGTTCATCTTATGGTTATTGGATTTCTCATAACACATCTATATACATAACGACTATTTAGCATCTATACATATAACAACCTATTGATACATACTGAATGGCAAAGTTAAACACATCATTATTCAGCTTATGGTAATTAGATCATACTGTCTGAATGGCAAAGTTAAACACATCATTATTCAGCTTTTGGTAATTAGATCGCCCCTAGAAGACCTGTGTGCTATAGACACATTCCACATACGTGCTAAAGAACTTAAAGATTTGATATTCATATGGTGGCTGTCATAATTACACAACAAAAATGTAGGGATAGTATTACATACATAACACTTTGGTTGCCAGTCTGTGTTGTGTTCGCATTATAACTAGTTACGGTTGGTGATATCAAGGGATTATCTGTGTGAGGGGTGGTCTCTGACACCTGACATATGTGGTTGGTGCGTGGTATCAAGCTGTCTAGGATGTGGCCTGTCTTTATTCAGGGTCTAGTCCTGCTATCTGTGCAAAGTTCGAGTCCAGTTCATTAAGACCATCATTTATGGTGTTAAACTTTTGCATCCATTTACATTCTCTTATGTTTAAGATGGAATTGAGATTGCCGCCCCGTGGACCCAGAGTGATTTTTTCTAGTACAACCCACTTCATAGATACTGGTGTGTGAGTTTTTTCCTTCCTTGTAGTGTTCCACCATGGGTGCCCCTGTAGACTGACAACGAATTCTGCTGCAATGTTGGAAAATTCTGTTCTTAACTTTCTGTTTGGTTTGCCCTATGTACATGAGTTCACAAGGGCAGATGATCGCATATATGACTCCACTTGAGTTGCAATTTGTAAAAGATTTAAGATCAGCAGTTGAATTGTTATGGATGACTTGTTTGGTTTCCCAGCACGTAGGACAGGCTTTACATGTCGTGCAGCGAAAGTGGCCTACTACTTCCGGGAGATTCAATAGTCTTTGTATAGATGGTGCTTGTGGTGTATCCAGCAGAGAACGGCCAACATAGTCTCTGATATTCTTTGCCTTTCTGAAAGCGTGCATTGGGGGTTCCGGACTTTCAATGATGTCTGCTACAGGCGGCTGAGCTTCATCCAGTCTGCGATGTCTTTCATTCCGTCCTGGAAGCTGGCTCTGGCGGAGGTGGGGTCGTTGGTGAGGGAGAGGATCAGTTGGGTATCTTCGGCGTAGGAGATGATGTTGAGGTTGTGCTTGCGTGTGATGGCTGCGAGGGGGCTCATGTAGACGTTGAAGAGGGTGGGGCTGAGCGAGGAGTCTTGAGGTACACCGCAGATGATCTTGGTGGCTTCTGCGAGGAAGGGCGGGAGACGGACTCTTTGGGTTCGGTCGGAGAGGAAGGAGGTGATCCATTCCAGGGCCTATCCTTGGATCCCGCCGTGGCGGAGGCGGGTTGTCAGGGTGCGGTGGCAGGCCGTGTCAAACGCAGCCTAAAGGTCGAGCAGGATGAGGGCGGCGGTTTCTCCATTGCCAAGCAGGGTCCGGATGTCGTCGGTGGCCGCGGTGAGAGTGGTCTCGGTGCTGTGGTTCGCTCGGAATCCGGACAGCGATGGGTCGAGGGAGCCGTTCGTCTCCAGGAAGGCTGTCAGCTGTTTGTTGACGGTTTTCTTGATGACTTTTGCAGGGAAGGGGAGGAGCGAGATGGGGCGGAAGTTCTTGAGGTCTGGGGGGTCTGCGGTGTGTTTCTTCAGGAGGGCGCTGATCTCTGCGTGCTTCCAGCTCTCCGGGAAGGTGGCGGATATGAAGGAGTTGTTGATGATGTTCCGAAGTTTGGGTGCGATGATGGAGTCCGCTTTTCCTTTGGCCCACAGTCCTTATGAGGCCCAAATTAAACAGGCTGAAACGCGTCGACCAGATATAAAAAGAAGCCCTATACTATTCGAACTCATGTATAAAAGAAATATTTGTAACACCTGTTAATCGTGTAAAAGGGTGTAATGACATATACCTTAAGAGGTATTGACACAAGGGCGATCTTGATTAATGTGAACTGCGAATAGTATTTTTGTTCTTCTAAGTTTGTTTCGCAGCACCACCAACATTAAGGTCCTAAGGATTCTGTGTTGTCTTCAGATACTTAAGTGTATTGTTTGTATGTTTTAATGTTCTTGTAAGTAAGTGTTTATTGTACATGGGATGAAAAAACATATATAAAATATCTGGATATATAACGATTTACATCCGATCTACAACCTAGTGTGAGTGTGTTTTTGAACTAAGATAATTGTCTGGTTAGAGAATGATTTCTCATTGATGGACTAATTCAGGTTTCCATCATTTATTAAAATACTTGTTGCTGTATCCATTATGCTGCATTGCTTTTGTTCTTGCTTGGTCTTTCTTGCCCAGATGTAGGCGGATTATTAGGGCAAACCGCCGATTTTGGTAAAAATATGATGCAGACTGGGCAGAGGATTTGGGGAGGCCAGTGGTCTTGACACCTCACCTGACCTTGGCATGCATTTCTTCCTACCGTGGCTAAGGAGGATAGAGCCAGTTATGCAGTGGTGTTGTGTAGGGCAGCCGAGGCTCTCCACCTCGAACTCCCTACGGTGGCCGTTAGGACTAACCTCCTGACAGAAGTGCTCCAACCGGCAGCTACCTGTTCGGAGCCTTTGCTGCCTTTTAAAGAAACACTGTCAGACGTTCTATTGGGCACCTGGACCAGGCCCAACACGGGGGCTCCTGTGGATAAGAACATGGCCTGACACCATTGCCCGCCACGGGTGACCCCCCTCTTCCTTACCCAACACCCCACCCCTGAGAGGTTATTGGTCCAAGCCTCAGCATCCCAGAGCGGGTTCTCCACCGCACCACCGGATAGGGAATCCAAGAAGCTGGATCAGCTTGGCAAGAAGCTGTTTTCATCTGCCAGCTTAGGGCTGCGGTAGGTAAACACTGCTTGCCTCTTGGGCCGTCATACAAACTCTCTGTGGGACACGGTTGCACAGGTGCTGCCCAACTGCCCAGGGGAGGCCCAGGCAGTTCTTTCCCAGGTGGTTGTGGCTGGGAGAGACGCAGCTAAGTTCACCATACGTTGTGGGCTGGACACCGCCGACTCACTGGGCAGGTCGATTTCCATGACAGTGGCGGTTCGGCACCACGCCTGATTGAGGACAACTGGCTTTTCAGGGAATGTCCAGAATACCTTGATGGACATGCCCTTTGATGGCATTCGCCTTATGGCAATAAGGCAGTCACGGTAGGCCACGAGCAATTTCTGTTCACCGTGCTCCCCTTTGGCCTTACCAGCGCCCCTCTGGTGTTCACGAAAGTGATCGCAGTGGTCGTAGCTCATCTGTGCAGATCAGGGGTTTCAGTCTTCCCCTATCTCGACGACTGGTTATTGAAGGTGGGCTTGGCCCAGGCAGTTGTCTCCCAACTCCAGACGATGGCTGACCTCCTGCATTTGCTGGGGTTTTCCATCAATGTGCCAAAGTCGCACCTGGTTCCCTCCCAGAAGCTCCTTTTCATCGGAGCGGTTCTGGACTCGGCGTGGTTTCGAGTTTATCCTCCCGAACACTGAGTCCGGGACATTCAGGCTATGATTCTGATCTTTCAGCCTCTGTCCCGCCGGGTTTTGGTCAGGATGACCCTCCGGCTCCTGGGCCGGATGGCCTCCTGCATCCTGCTTGTGGATCATGCCCGATGGCATATGCGGGCTCTGCAGTGGGACCTGAAGTTCCAGTGGGCACAGCATCAGGGTAACCTTTTTAAACCTTTTTATTAGTTGCGTTCAGCACAAAGTCATGACAGTAACAGCATCTGCAATCCAGTAAAGCAATAATCGTGGTACATTCAGTAGAGAGGTATCAACTTCACAAGGGCTAATAAAATACAAGCATATTTTCCCATGTACAGCAGTGGGAGGTCAGCATACTAGGAGCCCTCCCCCCCTCCACAGTCCGGGGCGTAATGAGGATGGACATCTCCTCCCCTCCGTATTCAGATGTGATGGCAGGCATGTAGGGGCGGCATCGCCAGAACCCTCCGACCCAAGATTGTCTCCGTTCTGTCCAGTCAGCCGGCTGCGTCATTATGTGTAGCAGTGTACCATACGTGCGCCAAGTGTATGCGTCTTCGCTTAGCAGCTCAGCTAATAGCAAGTGTAGGGACAATCGGGGTGCAGTATAGTGTGAAGCAGTACATAGTGCCTCCCTGCCCAGGTGCCATCTGTAGCGTCGTGTAAGCGTAGTTCCCAGTGTGTACGTCTGCCAGCACCATCCCTAGTGGTGGAAGGGTAGAGAGGTCCCTCCCTTAAGCAGTATCACATGGCCCTCAGGTATTCCCGGTTTCCTCAACAACATTTTTTTTTTTTTTCGACAGTCATGTCCTCCCACCTTATGCAAGGCGGTTTAAATTACCTCCCGTCATGTGAAATGTAGTATGGGGAATGCAATGTAAAGTATCTATACGCTCAAGGGCCCGGGATCGGTTCGTCATCTCCAGAGGTGTCGCTATGTGTCGCCTGAGATAACCAGTACACCTGTAGGGGGGACCAAAAATCACTAGGCGTACACCGGGCGGGTAACAGTTCTGCATAAACGCCATGTTGGTCCTGGCAGTACGTGAGGTCGTCAAGCCATTCCCTAAATTTTGGTGCTCTCCCTCTCCCCCATCTGCAAGCTATTCTCCGCTTAGCAAGGAGTAGCGCAATGTCAACAAATTTGCGGTCTGTCTTGGGCACGTTTTTGGTATACCCCAGCAGCATCACTATCGGCTCCATGGGTAGAGGGCCGGCAATCATTATTTGGAGCGCAGTACATCTGTATGGCTCCACATTCCCAGGCCAGATGGAGGAAATCCGCGCCGACTGCCCGGCATCTAGCGCACCTATCATCCTCCGAGAGGTGAAACCGCAGTTTCCTGACTGGGGTATAATAGTATCGTTGTACAAACTTATAGTGAATAATTTTCAACCGACAGCTAGAGGAGACTCTAGCCGTGACCGAGCAGCAATAACTCCACTGCTCGTCTGTGAGTGCAGTAGGTAGTTCAGAGTCCAAGTTAGTCCGAGCTTTCGGCAGCACCACTGGGCGCTGCTCACGCACGGCCGCATACAGTTTGGACACCAAGTGCTTGCCATCCGATACGAGCATGACATGCAATGGCAATACCGTCCCCGGTTCCTCCGGGAAGCTGGGGAGAATGTCTCGCATACCCTGCCGGAGTCTAATATAGTAAAACACCTCCATGGGCGTCGGGGGTGTAGTCCGGAATATCTGTTCTTTGGTACAGAACATTCCATCCTGGAATAAGTCACCCCATGTAATAAGGTGTACGCGATTGCACATGGACCGGAATCCGTTTTCCGTTAGGAGTGAAAGTTTCGGGTGGTATGCAAGGGGCATTGCTGGGGAATAAAGCATGGGAGCGTTCAGCAGTTTAGTTACTCTTCGCCAAGCATCAATAGTACAGGTAACAGTGGTAGCAGGCGTTTCAACATCCCCAATCAGTCCCAGCAGCATGCCCTTAAGCGGGAGCGGGTGTACGATCCAGTCCTCAGCAGCGACCTGTGGCATAAAGGGAGCGGGGAGCATCAGGGTAACCTGTCCGATCACGTCCAGATCTCTGAGGGCACTGCACGGCAATTGCAGTGGTGGCTCACCAATCTCAATTGGCTCAATGGCAGATCCCTCTCCCATCCCCAACCGCAACATATAGTTGTGACAGATGCCTCCCTTCTGGGATGGAACGGTCACATGGGGAGGCGGAGATCAGAGGCCTGTGGTCTCCAGAGGAGTCCAGGCTCCACATCAACCTGCTGGAGCTTCGGACGATCCGACTTGCACTGAAGGCATAATTCTCTTATGTCATGAGGAGAGTATTGCAGGTGTTCACAGACAACACCACTGCCATGTGGTACGGCAACAAACAGGGCGGGGTGGGGTCGTGGACCCTATGCCAAGAGGCTCTGCGCCTCTGGGCTTGGCTGGAACATCAGGGCATGTCCCTTGTGGGTCAACACCTGCCAGGTTCCTTGAACAGCAGGGCAGACTAATTCAACCGCTGGCAGTCGCCGGTGCATGATAGATCACGAATGGCGTCTGAACTCGGACGTGGCGCAAGGTCTCTTTCAGCAGTGGGGAGAGCCTTGGTTAGATCCATTCGCCACCGAAGGGAACACACAATGTCAGTTTTGCGCGTTGGAATTTCCAAGGTGGCACTCGCTCGGCGACGCTTTTTGTTGTGAGTGGAGTTGCGGTCTGTTGAATGCCTTTCCACCTATACCATTTCTTCCCAGAGTGTTGAAGATCAGGCGCGACCGGGCCAAAGTTATTATTGTGGCTCCAGACTGGGCTCGAAGAGTATGGTATCCCGAGCTACTCAGTATGAGCATCGATTCCCCCAATCTGTCTGCCTCTTCGGGAGGATCTATTGTCGCAGAAGCAGGGGACGGTCCTCCACCCAAACCTGTCTAGCCTCCACCGCCTTGTGTGGAGAATGAGCGGCGGCAGTTGACGTCTTTCAGCCTGCCCCCGAAGTCTGTAATGTTATTTTGGCAGCCAGGCATCCCTCCACTAAGACGGTATACGCCTGTAGGTGGAATAGGTTTGTGACATGGTGCACAGCAAAGGCATCCTTTTTTTTTCTTCTCTCTTTGGCCCAGCAGGGCTCTGCTCTGGGCTCTATCATGGGATAACTCTGGGCTATTACCGCCTTTTCAAGGCGCCCAGACCAGCCTTCCCTTTTCAAGTCCCCTGTTGTAAATAGATTCTTGAAAGGCATAACACACATGTTTCCTCCTGTTCCTTTTGTGATGCCTCAGTGGGACTTGAATCGAGTTCTTACCTTTCTGATGTGCGCTCCCTTTGAGCCACTTCATAATTGCCGTCTTCGTCTTCTCACTCTAAACACTGCTTTCCTGGTTGTCATCACCTCTGCCAGAAGAGAGAGTGAGCTCCAGGCTCTTTCTTCTAAGCCTCCTTTTATCTCTGTCCATCCGGACAAAGTTGTTCTAAGGACTCCTCCTTCTTTTCTGCCAAAGATTGTCACTGCCTTTCACATCGGGCAGACCATCACTTTGCCCACCTTCTTTCAACCTCCGCATCCCTCTAAATAGGAAGAGAGGCTCCATCATCTGGACCCAAAACGTGCGCTCTCTTTCTATCTGAGCCGCACACAAAAGTTCTGGGTGGATGACCAGCTCTTTGTTGGCTACATGGGCGCCAAGAAAGGTCAGGCTGTGCACAAATAGACCACCTCTCGGTGGGTGCATAAACGCTTGTTACTCTTTGGCTAAAAAGGAGCCTCCGGTGTTAAGGAGTAAAGGAGCTTGTTACTCTTTGGCTAAAAAGGAGCCTCCGGTGTGGTTGTGCGCCCACTCTACCAGGGTGACAGCAGCCACTACTGCTCTGGGACAAGGAGTTCCCTTGCAGGACACCTGTCAGGCAGATACGTGGGCTTCGCTGCACACGTTTACCAAGCACTACTGCCTGGACAGCCAAGTCTGTAGAGACGGCTTCTTTGGCCGTTCTGTTCTCCAGGACTTTCTGGTGTGATCTTGGTTCGCAGACCCACCACCGGGGTTGGTATTGCTGGGGCATCTATTCTAAGGTAAGGAATCTATCACTATGTGTTTCTTTCAGATGCACAAGTTACTTACCTTCGATAACGATATATCTGTAAGAAACATTAGTAGTGATAGATTCCTTACCACCCACCCATCCTCCCCGTTCTGCAAACTGATTTTTAGGGTTAAGGTCATCCCTTTCAGGACCTTAGTTTCATGGCACCAGTGGTCAGTTTCTTGCACGGAAAGTCGCGTACAGAACTGACGTCAGTGTGCGTTGGCGTGTCTTAGTAGCTCAAGCGACGTCATCCCGACGCCAACTATGTACGCGGAGCTGCACGACGACGCCTACTGATGCGCAGCAGTACTGCTGACGAAATCGGATCCAGTCTGACGCCTGGGAGTAATTATAAGGTAGGGAATCTATCACTACTAATGTTTCTTACAGATATATCGTTACCGAAGGTAAGTAACTTGTGCTTCTGATAGATACATCTGCCAGTGGATTCCTCACCTTGTGAATATCCCCCTTGCGTCAGAAACATTCAGAAATTCTTTTGTAGCTTCATGCCGACGTGGACGACGTCATAGAGGCACGGCATCGCACGCTACTCCGGTGACGTCAGCGACACTACAGTAGGCCCACGCCGGCATGATGACGTCAGTTCCCTTTTTTCCGCGTCGTCGACGCTAACGGTTTCGGGGAATCTCTGTAGCCTCTTAGTAACTTTGTTGCTATTTTCTTCATTTTTCTGTTTCTTTGTGTCCTTCGCAATGTCGACAAAGAAGACTGGCTTCAAGCCTTGCAGAGAGTGTGGGAAAACGATGTCTATTACGGACCCGCATGAAGATTGCATCTGGTGTTTAAGTTCCGATCATGTGTTGATGAATGTTCTTCATGTCGGAAGATGAACCCAAAGGCTCTGCGGGAGAGAGAGACCAAACTTCTGGTGGCGAAGCTGAGAGGGAAAAAGTCTTCGAGTTCTCGTTCGAGAAGGGCGAGGTCGAGATCGGCGTCGAGATCAAGGCCTCGAGCGGAGTCGTCTTCGAAGTCATCATCAGATCATGCTTCGAAGTCAAGGAAGAAGCATAAGAAAAGAAGACATGAGTCCAGTCGTCACTCCGGTAGGGATTCGGACTCGAGGTCGAAGTCACCCAAGAAGGTACGTTCGAAGGTGGTTCCTCCTCCTCCGGAGGAGGACTTGGATCCAGAAGGTAAGGCGTCACCTTCGGAGTCACAGGTTCCGGCTCAGGTTCCGCAGAGGTTCCAGTGGCTGAGAATTCTGCGCCTGTGGAAGAGCCGAATTCGGAACCACCTCAAGGCCAGCCCGAGGGTCTTCAGCCACCATTTACAGCCCCGGGCCAAGACCCATCAGCGTTTTTGAACGCTATGTATGGTATGTTTTCAAGGGCTTGGTACCCCTCTGGTGCGCCTTCGGCTCCCATGGGTCCACTAGCCTTCAATTTAGGAGTTCCACACTCCTATGCTCCGGCTCCATTTATGCCATTCATGCCGGCTCAGACACCGCCGTGGCAATACCCGGCTCCGCCGAGGTCGTCGACGCCGATACCGATGTCGTCTGCCCTGAGTCGACCTCGAGACCAAGCCACTATGCCATCAGATTCGATACCGACGTCGGTTCCGGATCCGTCGGAGTCGTTGATGGATCTGACGGCGTGGCGTGTGAAGGAAAGGTCCAGGAGGGAGACTCAGCGCCTCATAGAAGAACAGAGATATACAGAAGCTCAAGCTGAAATGGAAGAAGGTGAGCTTGAGGATGACTGTTTCGATAAACTGGCGGAGGCTAGTGGCCTGGAGTTTTCTCCAGAGTGGGAGTTACCTTCTGTGTCTGATGCCCCTTCAAAAGACGTTCAGCCTTATCACTTGGTCATGAGGAAGGCAGCGGAACGTTTGAATTTGACTCTACCAACAGTAGAATTTAAGTCAATCTACTAACTGAGGTTCTGCATTCACCCAGTTCTGTGGTGGAACCATTATTCCCCTTTAATGAAGCTTTAACTGAGCCTTTTATGGAAGTTTGGAAAAAGCCACTTACAGCACCAGCAATTTCCAGGAGTGTGGCAAGAAGGTACAGGGTTGCTCCTGAAGACCCTGCTTTTTTGACTTCTAATCCTTCACCTGAAAGTTTAGTAATCCAGGCAGCCTGTTCCAAAAATACTATGAGTGCATATCCTCAAGTGCCTGGGGATAAAGATGCGAAGAAACAAGATCAGGTTGCTAAAACGACCTTTTCTTCTACGAGTATGGCATTAAAGTCAACCAATGCCACTTGCCTTATGGGGAGATATGTACATGCTCCCATGGACACACTGCGTCCTCTGGCACCTAAGAGCCCTGATGACAGCAGGAAGGATTTTGAAGAGGTGATAACGGATGCACAGGCAGCGGCTCATCAGGTAATACAAAGTGGACTGGACACTGCGGATTCGGTGGCACGCATCATGGGTACTGCGGTTGCCACAAGAAGATCAGCTTGGCGGAAATCTTCGAACTTTTCAGCAGATGTTCAGGCTGCTTTGTTAGATCTGCCCTTTGATGGTGCTGGACTCTTTGGTAAAAAAGCTGATGCTGCCTTGGAAAGATTTAAGGACAGTAGGGCTACTGCCAAATCTTTAGGGATTCAGACCAGGGGTTCTTCTACCAGAAGGATTAGAGGATTCGGACGCTCTTCCTTTCGCTCTTATCGGCAAGGTCAGCAGCAGCAGAATCCCTTGTACAAGTCGTACAGGGGTAAACAAAGAGCTCATCCTAGAGGTCGTCAGGCCTCCTCCTCCTCCACCTCTTCCAACCACCCAGCCTCAAAAAAGCAGCCCTAAATCCCCCATTCAGGATCATGTGGGTCCGGTGCGTGGTCGGCTTACCCACTTTCTACGGGATTGGGAATCGGTTACATCAGATCTTTGGGTTCTCAATCTCGTAGAAAATGGGTATGCTCTTCCGTTTCGGGAATTTCCTCCCAATTACCCTCCTTGCCAAGGTTTTTGCACGGAGGAACACCTCTTACTTCTGCAGGAGGAATTGCAGACACTATTAAGAAAGGGTGCGATAGAGGTGGTTCCAGAGCAGGAAAGGGGTCAGGGATGCTACTCCCGGTATTTCCTGATTCCCAAGAAGGATGGCAGACTTCGTCCAAGTTCAAGATGCTCACCCTTGCGCAGGTTCTTCAGGCGCTGCTGGAAGAAGACTGGATGGTGTCGCTCGACTTGCAGGATGCGTATTTTCACATCCCAATCCTGAAGTCGCACAGGAAGTATCTCCGTTTTATGGTGGGATCGCAACATTATCAGTTTGCGGTCCTTCCTTTTGGAATTACTACTGCGCCTCGAGTCTTCACCAAGGTGATGGCGGTGGTGGCTGCACATCTCAGAAGATCGGGGGTTCCAGTATTCCCCTATTTGGACGACTGGCTGATCAACGCAGAGTTGTCAGAGAAAGTGCTCCAGCATCTGCAGGAGACAACTCAGTTGTTGTATCAGTTGGGTTTTTCAATAAATGTACCCAAGTCTCACCTGGTGCCCTCCCAATGCATCCTGTTCATAGGTGCGGTACTGGACACAACTGTATGTCGTGCATTCCTTCCTCCTCAAAGAATTTGCGACATACAGGAAATGATTCCTTTATTTTTCAATGGAGCAGTCGTTCCAGTCCTGAAGGTCCTTCGCCTGCCCGGTCTGATGGCTTCTTGCATTCTGTTGGTCAACCATGCACGCTGGCACACGAGGGCACTCCAGTGGTGCCTCCGCAGGCAGTGGTATCAACACAACGGAGATCTCAGGGAGTCTGTGAGGATCTCCAGAGAAACTGCGGCGTATCTATCTTGGTGGAGCGTGGAAGGCAATCTTTCTCAGGGAAAGCCTTTTCATCTGCCTCCCCCAGTGGCCACAGTGATTACGGATGCATCCACTCTAGGTTGGGGTGCTCATCTGGGGGATCTGGAGGTCAAAGGTCTTTGGTCTCCAGAGGAAAGGTTGCTTCACATCAACCTTCTAGAGTTACGGGCGATTCAGTTGCCACTCAAGGCCTTCCTCCCTTCCCTTTGCGGTCGGTCTGTTCAGGTCCTGACGGACAACACCACCGTGATGTGGTATGACAACAAGCAGGGAGGAGTGGGGTCGCAGTGTCTCTGCGCCTCTGGTCCTGGGTTCAGGACCATCAGATTTGTCTGTTGGCGAATCATCTGGCCGGAGTTCTGAACGTACGTGCAGACAGTCTCAGTTGGCAGTTCTCGGCCGACCACGAGTGGAGGCTTCACCCGGAGGTGGTTCGTCACGTCTTTCAGACGTGGGGGACTCCTCGTGTGGACCTGTTTGCCACTCGCGAGAATGCTCTCTGCCCGTCATTCTGCAGTCTCCAGGATCCGATGCAAGGAGCCTTGGGGGACGCGTTTCAGTTGAGTTGGGGAAATCAACTCCTTTACGCTTTTCCTCCCATACCTTTGATTCCTCGGGTTCTGAGGAAGATTAACCAAGACCGGGCCCAAGTTATTCTGGTCGCCCCGGATTGGCCAAGAAGGGTGTGGTAAACGGATCTTCTCCACCTCTCCTCTCGCCCGCCGCTCCGTCTCCCGTTCAGGGCAGATCTCCTCTCACAGATGGAGGGGCAGGTTCTACACCCCCACCTCCAGACATTACACCTTCATGCCTGGAGATTGAACGGGGCAACCTGAACTCCTTTTCTCTCCCACACGATGTGGTGGATGTCATTCTTTCGGCTAGGCGTGACTCCACTAAATCCATTTATTCATATAGATGGTCTAAATTTGTCTCTTGGTGTGGGGTGAGGTTCCGTGGCAATTTGAACCCGTGTTTTCAATATTGTCGGAAATACATAATATTAGTATCAGCGAACCGCAAATGATCCATTTAGCATATCCTGGTGTTTTCGCTATGCTACGAGCAAGAGTACTCCTGTTACAAACACATTTCTGATCTACCCATGGCATCCATTTTAGATCATGGCAGCCATTTTGTGTTCCTTGCCCTCACATACGCAATAACCTCTGATCACTTCATTTCAATTAAGGACACGTAGGCTTAGCCGGCGATTCACCTCTTTAGTGACACGTGCACCTTGGAACAGAACACGCTGTAACTGCATGACTCGACAAAGGCTGCCTCCTCTGCCTGAGGCCAGCCCTGCTATACTGGTTCTTGTATCCGTTGGCCTAATCTTGATTAGGCGGCCGAAGCTGGTAGCCTTGCCCATTTACAACCCACAAACATCTCTTATCCTGCTTTTCTATCTTCTGCACCTGGCTCTGCTCTTTTCCTTCTGGGCCTTTATTAGGGGGAGGTAACGAACTTTACGATGAGGCGGTCCGGGTCTTGAATGAAAACTTGACATGAGATTATGATGGAAAAGTGGGAACCCCTCGTTCGTAATGTTTTGACATCAGATGTTGTCGACGATTCCTGTGCAACGCCAAATATTTATTGTTTAGGACACAAAGGTTTGGGAATGTACTGACATGTGAAGAATTTGCCCGAAGCCTAATATTTAGTATATAAGGAGCAACCCACTTTGTACAAATCGAACAGGCTCCTAGACACTGCCCTTGTGTAGTTTCTGTGACTTCTGTGTCCCTGCAGTAATAAACCTTTGGTCTTTGACGCCACCATCGAGAAGCCCGTGTTTCTGTTTATTTGTGCACCAAGACAGGTGGAACTCCGGGGTCTTTGGGTGTTGTTCCCTGACACCTCTGGACGGAACCAAAAAGTCCAGAACTCCAATTGGCGCCCAACGTAGGGCGACGTCATTCGGTACCGGTCCAAAAGCCTGAAGAGTTCGAGAAGCTTCGTGTGAAGATTCCTGAGGGAGGCGCCCCACTTCATCGATCCCGGCATATCGCAAAAGTGGCCCGAAGTTCTCTTCCACGAGGGTTCCCGTTCGGACGGCTGCAGTGGGCCGTTGCCTTGACCGTCGCCCTGTCTTGGACCCGAGGTGCAGTCCTTAGTACGGCGAAACGTGACGGGTTTCTCCTTGGTGACGTCTTCAGTGCCTCAGTTAAGTATTTAGTGGTTGCTAGCTGGTTACTTCGTGAGGGTTGAAAAAAAATTTTGGGGGTTCTTGGTTTGGTTTGGTTTTGTAAGATTATCACTGGTTGTTCTGGTTACGATAATCTATTTGGTTCAGTTTGGGTATCCAGTTTGCTTTTGGTAGGCCTAAGTTCTTGGTTCAGGTGCACATATCTGTTTCTTATTTTGTTTGTTCTGTGTTCCGGATTGCAAAATGGTAAGTCGGAGAAATTGTATGTTGTCGTGTTTCGGTTGCAACAGTGATTCACGATTGGAGGACTCATGTCTGGTTCCCCCGATTGGGACTCCCTTATATGATCTGTACTTTAAGCATGGTGTGGGCCCTATATCTTATAATGAGGTGTGGGTCCGATACACTAAAAAGGATGGTGTCCTTAGTTGGCCACTACATGGTAGTTTCGAACCAGAAATCCTTGACAATTTAGAAGCGAAATTGTTTAGGAAGAAAGCCCGGCCGGCAATGTTTGATTCTTTCCGTTACTGGCGAAAAGAATCTAAACAGAAAGAAATTAAAAGGTTAAAGAAAGAACAGAAAGAGCAAGAAGAGTTGACTTTAGAACAAGCGGCTAAGCAGCTGCAGGTCAACGAATCTGAGAAGGCCATAGAGGTGGCCATTAGAGAGCATAATTTAGCGATCGACATGTGCTATCCTGCCTTGCCATCGAAAACAACTAAGATACTAGAGGATCCCGAAAACGATCCTCTGTTGTCTTACTTGTTACAGTCACCCCCACCGTATGCACAGGGTATTGTGGCTCCACCCGTACAGAATGTTCAATTGCCGGTTGCTGGACAACCTGGTATTCCTGCTCCTGCCCCTCAGAATCAAGCTCCTGTACCTCCTGTGGGTAATGTGAATGTACCTACGGCACCTCCCCTTCCTGGGTTGCCGACTTCTCTACCTATACCTGTGTCGATTACACCTACTATTCCACAAACTATCTTCCTCGATACTCCTACTGTCCCGCTATCTATTCCAACTACTACTGTGTTCTCCGCTTCTGCCAGTATGTTGACTCCGCTTTCTGTTCGTCGAAAAATTACTGATTCTGTTTCTAGCATTCTGTCTCCTCTCTATAAAACCTTAATTAAGACTCCTACTTCTGATTCTGTGCAAAGGCGTAGTCAGCTCCCAAGTACTGAGGAATGGGGAATATTAGATTCCACGGCTCTCAGATGGATTTCGAAGAGTAGGAGATATAGCACGAGAGATGTACTAGATACTTTTATGCAATGGAAGGAACCAACGCAACGATATGTTTTTGACGAGATGTGCTCCCTGTTGCGTGATGAGCTAGAAGAAAATGATTCTGAATCGAACCTAGAAGAATTAATTAATGTTCAAAAAGAGTTTGCTGCAGGTATGATTGTAGGTCAAAATATAAAAGAAGCGATGGAACTGATTTTAAGCTTTAGGAATGATCCATCACTTCGTTCTCCGAGAGACTTAATGAAAAGTAGTACGAAGCTAAATCGCCAATATCCAATGAGGGAGGTTCCTCCAATTTGGCGCGAAGCTGTGGAAGCTGACGCACCGAATGGTATTTTAGCCGCTCCGGCGCAATTCCAGAGAGTGTGGATACACATTCCGTGGAAGCGAGCCGAAGTGTTAGCAGTAAAACAGGCCCTGCCAGATCCGCGTAAGAATCCTGCTGGATATTACAAGGAGTTAGCACAAACAGTTGAGGCTTGTGTAATGAATCTGGCGGACATTGACATGTTATTTGGTAATGTAGTTCCGCAGCCAATTTGGGCTAAAATTCGTAAAGAGAATCATCCAGTTGCCCTAGGCGGTGATTGGCAGCTATCATTGCCGCAGATGGTCAGCAAATAGGTGGTTCCAAACCCGAACCTCTAATTGCTGATCTTCCAGGTAGAATAATTGACTTGATGAAGACTCTGATGCCCGCATTGCGCGTTAACTGGGACAAGTTGTCCGCATGCAGGCAGAAGAAAGACGAAAGTGTCTCTGACTTCTTCACGAGGTTCGAAGAGACTTTTGTAGATCGCAGTGGTCAGGATATGAGCACAGAAGGAGGACAGAGATTGTTTGTCGATAAATTCGTACATAATTTGTTACCTGAACTATGCAATAAATTAAAAGATTCCGAGAGTGCGTGGGCTGTCTCTACAACTGCGCAAATACTTGCAACTGCCCAGTATTATGAAAATAGAGATAAAGAGGAGAAAGAGAAATCAGACAAGAAAACGAAAGACTTAAAGACTAAAGTTCTTTTGCAGCAGGCGTATCCGCCTCGCACGAATCAGACTAATACGCAGCAAGGTTCGTATCAGAGGACAAATTATAGCTCACCTAGGCCTCAGTACCAATGGAATCAGTGTGCATACTGTAAGAAAGAAGGTCACTACAAAAATGAGTGTCCGATCTTAGCGCAAAATAATGCAGCAGCAGCTCAGAGAGGTCGTGGTGGTTTTGTGCAAAATTCTAGAGGTCGAGGGCGAGGTGCTATGCCTCCACAGACGAATGATCGCCCTTCCAACCACTTTGATCAACGAAATGGACAGTCTTCCCAACAAAATAGATCTCAACAGTATCATGTTGAAGACTATTGTGAGGTTGATGAGGGATTTCAACAAAATGGGTACTAGGACAGCCATGGACAGAGAGAGGGAGTAGTATCAGTTCCAGTGGATCAGAGTGGGCCTTATGTCGCAGTAGCAACATCAGGTGTAGTCGAACCGTTTCTGTTGGATACTGGTGCCGCAAAAAGTTCTATCATTCATGCGAAACTCCCTGGCGCACCTTTGTCCGGCTTAACAAATGTTTCTGTAGGTTTTTCAGGCGCCCCTGTTTACAACCCCGTATCTGGTCCTTTGTCTATCTCTGTTGGACTGTGTCAATTGAAAGCACCCTTGATTTTGACGACGGGTTGTAATGAAAATCTGCTTGGTTTAGACTTGTTAAAACGCCTATATGCGACATTGTACTGTTCTCCGGAAGGAGTACAGCTTACATTAGGCAAAAGAATCACCTCTCCGATGTACTTGTCAATGGATGCACTCCCGCCAGAGCTGCGTTCACTCCCTGATACTCTTTGGGCGACTGGTCCTAATGATGTAGGCCTTTTAGAAATTCCACCATATGTAGTCACTTTGAAAGCAAATGTAAAATTTCCACGAATTCCTCAATACAAAATTTCTAGTGAAGGTGAATGTGCACTTTTATTGATCGTGCAAGATCTGATTAAGAAAGGTGTGGTTGAAGAAACTAGAGGAAATGTCTGTAACAGTCCTGTATTACCAATTTTGAAACAAACTGATCCTACGAAACCTCCAGTATATAGGTTTGTCATTGATCTTAGGGAGGTTAACAAGATTGTGGTCCCGCAGTTTCCTGTGGTTCCAGACATCACTGCCTTGTTAACATTGATTCCTGCTACAGCCACATGGTTTTCAGTCATTGACTTGAAAAATGCCTTTTTCAGCATTCCGATAGCCGAGGAAAGTAGAGATATTTTCGGCTTCTGTCTAGGAGGTCGAAGCTTCAGATTTAAACGCGCTCCACAAGGCTATTGTGAGAGCCCATCTATTTACAGTCAAGCGTTAAAAAGTCAGTTAGATTCCTTTGTCCTTCCTCCAGGTTCTGCTTTAGTGCAGTATGTAGACGATCTTCTAGTGGCTGCCGATGACAAGGAAACTTGCAAAGCAGCCACGATTTCGTTATTGCATCATTTGTCCAATTTGAATCACAAGGTGTCACCTTCGAAAATGCAATACTGCTGCCAAGAAGTGACCTACCTAGGTCATCTCTTGTCAAAGGAGGGAAGGAAGTTGACCCCAGAGAGAATAAAAGCAATTACGCAGATGAGTGTTCCCCGCACACAGAGAGAAGTACGTGCCTTTTTGGGTATTACCTCTTACTGTAGGCAATGGATCCCAAATTTTTCTCTTTTAGCGAAACCATTGGTAGCTTTGACTGGGAAAAATGTTCCGAGTCCGGTGCCATGGTCTGATGAATGTCAGGAGAGTTTTACTGAGTTACGAAAAGCATTATGTTCAGCTCCTGTATTGGGTACACCTGATTACAGCAAGCCATTCACGCTCTATGTCCACGAGAGAGAAGGTTGCGCGTTGAGTGTTCTGACACAAAAATTTGGTGATAAACAACGCCCTTGTGCGTATTTTTCATCAACATTGAATCCGGTAGCTAGAGCGTTACCTAGTTGTTTGAGAGCTACAGCGGCAGCTGCGGCTTCCATTCGGCAATCTGCTGGTTTGGTGATGAACAACATGCTGGTGGTTATGGTTCCTCATGCTGTTGATACACTCATGAATCGAACCAAGACACAACACCTTACCAGTGCGAGATTATCTGGTTACGAGTTGACATTGCTAGCGAGTCATATTCAGATCAAAAGATGTAATGTATTGAATCCAGCAACGCTGTTGCCGGCTAATCAAGAGTCGAGTGATTCCGAGCCCCATGATTGTTGTTTTAGAACAGAGGAAGAGACAAAAGGTCGAATTGATTTAAAAGACACCCCATTGTTAGATCCAGATGGCACGTTGTATGTGGATGGGTCATGTTTTAAATTGGAAAATGGTGATGTGACTGCTGCTTATGCGGTAACGACTTTGAGAACGATTGTGGAGACTGCAAGAGTGAGTCAGAATTCTGCCCAAGCTGCAGAATTAATAGCTCTAACAAGAGCGTGTGTTTTAGCTAAGGGAAAGAGAGTGAATGTGTTCACAGATAGTCAGTATGCGTTTGGCGTGGCCCATAGTTTTGGCCGTTTGTGGAAAGAAAGAGGTTTCATTACGTCCCATGGGACTAAGATTCAACATGGTCAGCTAGTTAATGACTTGTTGGAATCTCTAACCTTGCCGATTGAAGTTGCAATTGTGAAATGCAGTGCTCATAAAGCAATCACGGATGATGTTGGTCGTGGGAATGCTTTTGCTGATGAAACTGCTAAACAAACAGCGAGAGATATGATGAGTAGAATGTATGTTGCTACGTCTGCAAGATGGATTTCTGAATCTGGAATGTGTGAGGATACAGTGGAAAGTGTGAAAGAGATTCAGAAAGAGGCAACTGAGGAGGAAAAACGTGCATGGAAAGAAAGTACGGGCAAGATGGATTTGAGTGGGTGTTGGATTGACTTGTCGGAACAACAGCGTTGGATGTTGCCTGATGCGTATGTGCTTGCAGTAGTGACGATGGCGCATGGAGTAGCGCATATAAGTTCTAAAGGAATCTGTAAGATGTTGGCTCCAGTCTGGAAGAATGATGGGATTAGTAAATGTGCAGAGAGAGTGGTGAAAAATTGTATGGTATGCCTGATGCATAATCCTGGCAAGGGAACTCCAACTCCTGCTGGTCACTTCGCTCCACCTTCTTGCCCCTTTGAAGTGATTCAGTTAGACTTCATTCACATGGACCGGTGCAATAATTTAAAATACGTCCTGGTGGTAGTCTGTGCTTTTTCCCGATGGATCGAAGCATATCCACTAAAGGACAATACTGCCCTATCAACTGCCAAAATTCTTCTCAAAGAATATTTCCCTAGGTTTGGAATGCCACGGATTGTATGGTCAGATAACGGAAGTGAGTTTATAGGGAAAGTTATGCAGAGTGTGTGTGCCGGTCTGGGCATCAAACAGAAGTTCCACAGTGCAAACCATCCCCAGTCTGCTGGTTTAGTTGAGGGTTACAATGGCACCCTCAAACTAAAACTTGCTAAAATACAGGCATCCACGGGTTTATCCTGGCCAGATGCACTACCTTTGGCTTTGTTATCTACGAGAGCAACTGTACATTCTAGAGTAGGGCTTAGTCCTTACGAAATTGTTTTTGGCCGTCCGGCAAATGTGTGGGGAGTGCCTAGGCCGAAGGAGTTTTGTTCTCTGGAATATCCTATGTTGATCGATTACCTTTACGACTTGACTGCTAAATTGAGTCTTATTCACCAACAGGTTTTCGATGCATTGCCAAAGCCTCCGGAGAGTCCAGGGCATCAGCTGAAACCCGGCGACCACGTTGTGGTCAGAAACTTCGCGAGGACAAAGAACCTTCAACCGAAGTTTGTTGGCCCCTTCCAGGTGTTGCTTGCGACAAGAACCGCTGTTCGTGTAGCTGGTCGCAAGCATTGGGTACATGCGTCTCATGTCAAACGTGTACCTTTGCCACTTCCTTACGACGACTGGGTGAAGAAGGGAATTGGTGCCTTCGAATCTGAACAAACGCCAAAGTTCATCCCTTTCAGCGATGCCGAATTGATTACCGACACTCCGAACTCTGACTCTCCTCCCGAAAAGACTCCTTTGAACCCTGAACATTTGTCCACTGCATCAGAACAAACTCTGTCATCTGCGAACCTGAACACTGCAACAACTACTAGTGATACGTTATTTGCCGATCAAACAGTTCCTGCAAAATTAAGATACAACTTACGATCTCGCCATATGGACAAATAAAGCAGGAAACTGCCTATTGTGATATTTGAAATCTTGAACTTTTGCCTTCAGCCAGGAAGTTTGCTATTGTTTTATTGTTTTTAAAATTGCCTTGCCGTCTGGGTAGCCGTAGGGTCGTGGCTGTGTGCCTAGTTGAATCTGCGGGGGTCTGACACAAGGTCGATCCTTCTGTTGGTTCTGGGAACTCCCAGGGCTGATAGAGGCATTTTCATCTACGAACACATCATCAGTGGTCGCGAGCGGATTGTAGAAGATGGAGCTTCCTGCGCTGCAATGAGAAAATGTGATCTATGTTCGCAGAAACAGACTTTACAGAATTCTTCATAGTAAATGTTTCCTGATGCAATGTGCTACTACATTTCTAATTGTTTTGATAACGTTGGTGGGTGGAATCGTCTTTGGTATGAGTTTGATTTTTATGCCAGTAGCTACAGTACCTCCCCTTGATCCTGCTACTTCTACTGTTTCTTCTATACACTCTTTTCACTCGTTTCCTGAACATGAGCAAGCTCGACGCTCAGAATTTATCAATAACACTTTTGTACAGCTCTTACACCAACACCAACTAGTAGTTAACACTACAGACTGCTGGGTGTGTGGCTTGATACCCCACACTATGGATAAAGGTATTCCCTATCTGGTTTTGCCTTTCAGCTATAATGGATCATTTCAGGCCCTTCAAACCATCTTTGCTTATGCCCTTGAAACCTATCCTCCGCGTCCACCACGTTCCACTAAATATAACTCTGCCAACAAAGCTTTAGTCCAGGGAATTATTGACATGATCAAGGACGTCAATAATACTCCATCTTACCCTAGAGACGAATTGCGAGTATATTTGAGTTGGAACTCTTCAGAGTATCGCCTTAGTTTGGGAGAAAGCAAGCGTAAAAGCTCAACTCCAATCTGGGTCGTACCTCACCGAGGTCAGGTCTGTTTGCAAGGTAATGGGAGAAATCCGAGAGCTCAGCTAGGGAGGAGTGAGTGCGTAGAGACTTAAGTGTTTCCGGCTAACTCTTCCCCTGCTTTTCTTACTGCTAGGGGTACTTACTTCATCTGTCTAGACAGAGCGTATACATGGTTGCCTGCCGACTTTTCAGGTTCATGTTATATTGCTCGTTTGTTGCCTCCAACATATACTGCTTCACCCGATTATCACAAGACCAGAGTAGCAAGAGGTGTCTTCAGCAAGGAAGATACCGCTGGTCAGGAAGCTGGAGACTTCTTCAAAGGTTTCCTTCCGTTCTGGGGACCTATGGCCAATAGTAGAAACATACGTCAGCTAACACGGGTAGTTGAATCTACTATCACCGAAACTGCTGGTGCCCTTAGCAATTTGACAGCTGAGCTTCAGGCGGATAGACTCATGACGTTGCAGAACCGTATGGTTCTAGACGTAATACTTGCAGACCGAGGTGGGGTATGCAGAATGATCCAATCGAGCTGCTGTGTCTTTATTCCTAATAATGCTCCAACAGTTTATGAGGCGATCTCTAAGCTACACAAGATTTCCGACTCTATTCATGTAGACAAGGGAAACTGGTCCTTCATGGAGTGGTTTTGGACTCTGATATCAGCGTGGGGATGGAAGGTTCTAATGGTCATTGGTGTCATCTTAGTATTCCTATTCTCATGTTGCCTGATTATCCAGTGTGGTCCAGCTTTGTGTAGTCTTTGTGCTGCAACCTGTTTTAGAAAACCACCTGCGTTTGGAGAAAAGGCACGAGAAAGAATGATGACACAACAACATGTCACTGACCTGATGAGCATAGAATTAGACTCTGACATAGACTGAGTAATTGCCTATGTAAGGGCAAAAGGAGGGTCTGAGGTTCCGTGGCAATTTGAACCCGTGTTTTCAATATTGTCGGAAATACATAATATTAGTATCAGCGAACCGCAAATGATCCATTTAGCATATCCTGGTGTTTTCGCTATGCTACGAGCAAGAGTACTCCTGTTACAAACACATTTCTGATCTACCCATGGCATCCATTTTAGATCATGGCAGCCATTTTGTGTTCCTTGAAATGAAATGAAATGAAAAATTACATTTCTATAGCGCATAACTACCCGGAGGCCTCGCAGCGCTTGCCCTCACATACGCAATAACCTCTTATCACTTCATTTCAATTAAGGACACGTAGGCTTAGCCGGCGATTCACCTCTTTAGTGACACGTGCACCTTGGAACAGAACACGCTGTAACTGCATGACTCGACAAAGGCTGCCTCCTCTGCCTGAGGCCAGCCCTGCTATACTGGTTCTTGTATCCGTTGGCCTAATCATGATTAGGCGGCCGAAGCTGGTAGCCTTGCCCATTTACAACCCACAAACATCTCTTATCCTGCTTTTCTATCTTCTGCACCTGGCTCTGCTCTTTTCCTTCTGGGCCTTTATTAGGGGGAGGTAACGAACTTTACGATGAGGCGGTCCGGGTCTTGAATGAAAACTTGACATGAGATTATGATGGAAAAGTGGGAACCCCTCGTTCGTAATGTTTTGACATCAGATGTTGTCGACGATTCCTGTGCAACGCCAAATATTTATTGTTTAGGACACAAAGGTTTGGGAATGTACTGACATGTGAAGAATTTGCCCGAAGCCTAATATTTAGTATATAAGGAGCAACCCACTTTGTACAAATCGAACAGGCTCCTAGACACTGCCCTTGTGTAGTTTCTGTGACTTCTGTGTCCCTGCAGTAATAAACCTTTGGTCTTTGACGCCACCATCGAGAAGCCCGTGTTGACCATTTATGCTGATCGAATGGTTCTTAGGACCAGGGCTGCTTTTCTCCCTAAGGTGGTAACTCCCTTCCATCTAGGACAGTCTATTACCCTTCCTACCTTTTATCCTCCCCCTCACCCTTCCAAGGAGGAGGAGAGACTACACCGTCTGGACCCTAAGAGGGTGGTGAGCTTTTATCTCGATAGGACTAGAGACTATCGAGTGGATGACCAGCTCTTCGTTGGATTTGCTGGCTGCAAGAAAGGAAGAGCGGTGCACAAGCGCACTCTTTCAAGATGGGTCATCCTCTGTATAAAGATCTGCTATTCTTTGGCCGATAAGGAACCTCCAGAGGGTATAAGAGCTCACTCTACTAGAGCTAAGTCGTCAACTTCTGCGTTATCTAGGGGTGTTCCTGTAGAGGATATTTGTAGGGCTGCGACTTGGACCTCCCTCCACACTTTCGCTAAGCATTACTGCTTGGATGCCGAGGTGAGGAGGGAGGGTCACTTTACGCGCTCTGTCCTCCAGGATTTTCTGGTATAGGAGAGTGGACACCCTCCTCCGGGAGTGGGGACTGCTGTGGGACTCTATTCACAAGGTGAGGAATCCATTGGCAGATCTATCTATCAGAAGAACAAGTTACTTACCTTCGGTAACACTTTTTCTGGTAGATACAGTGTCTGCCTGTGGATTCCTCACTGACCCACCCGCCTCCCCGTTATCCACTCTTCTATTCCGAAGTTACTGTAAAATATTTGCATTTGTTTCACACTGTGTGTGTTACCTTGACATTTGTGTACTGTGTATACTGTGTATATTCCTACTGTCATTGGTCCGTCCGTGTGCCTCGAAGCCACGGAAAAAAGGGCGGAACTGACGTCATCACCCGGCGTGGGCCTATTGTAGTGTCGCTGATGTCACCGGAGTCGCATGCGATGCGGTGCCTCTATGACGTCGTCCACGTCGGCGCGAAGCTACAAAAGAATTTCCGAATGTTGCGGACGCAAAGGGGATATTCACAAGGTGAGGAATCCACAGGCAGATACTGTATCTACCAGAAAAATCGTTACAGAAGGTAAGTAACTTGTTCTTCTCGGCAAAGGCCACACAAACAGATGTAACCCCTCATCCTTGTCCCGGCACCCCCTCCCTTTTCTCTAAATGTTGTATTTTCCATGCAAATGTAGTAAAGCGTACTCTGGGAATTGCAAGGCCCCTGCACCCAGAAAAGGCCAATAGTGGCCGCCTTGTGCCTGCTGCTTTGGTCCTAGTGGTCTCCTGCTCCTGTTGCGCACTGTGTCACTACAAACTCCTCGCAAAGCAGCTCAAACCTTCTCTACTTCCATTCTAAAAATGATAACTCTATGAATTGAATCGGCTTATAAATATCTCTTTTTGCCAATTTGCTTTTATTAACTATTTCAATTTAATTCTACAGGGTGGCAAAGAATGGACTGTGAAATCAAAATAGTGACTTAATACCAAACAACAAAACCTCCACAAACAAGAATGATTGTTTTGAGAAGGTGAAGACGAACAAGAATGATTGTTTTGAGAAAGTGAAAATGACCCGAAGTTCTAAGTTTGCAAAAACTTTAAAAGCAAGTGTGGCAGCCAACTGAGAACAGAGAAAACTACAAGCCTGAAGCTGATTTTTCTAATTCAAATATTTTATTGTGCTTCATAAGCATGGGCGAATTTTGCGGATCTCGCGTTCGCGAATTTTGCGGATTTGCGAACTCGCAATCCGCAAAATCCGCGAATTCCCGCGAATTTGCGGATTTTTTTTTGTGTGTGTTCGCAATTGTTTCTGCCAGTTCGCGAGGATTTGGTACTAGTTCGCAATTGCGAACTTACTTGTCGGCTCGCAACGGTCGCGACTATGTTGTTTCTACGTCTGGTTCATCATCACAGCCTCCCAGCACCCTCTGTTTCACCACTGGCACCCTCTCTTTGACCCATGCCACCCTCTGTTACATCAATGCCACCCTCTGGTTCATCATCACTGTAGAAGATGGGGGGGAAAAGCAAGCCCACCTGCCCTGCTTGAACTGACATGAATTAATTTGGGGTTAGTTTATTAACAACACCTGCCCTGCCCCAACTGACAATAATGAATTAGGGGCTAATTAATGTGTCACTGAAAGAATTTCAAGTTCCAGCCTGGCACCTGCTTGTCTGCTCCTTTAGCTGTAAATCAGGACCTTTGTGGCATACAGTTAAGGTCAGAGCAGGGTCACACAATAGTTGCAAGCAGGCAACCGAATTCTGGAGGGCCCCCTCAGGAAGCACTACAAAGAATCGATACAAATCATGAGGTTGACCTTTTGCACCTGCTCATTGCTTTTGCTTTTGCTGAAATCGTTTTTAGTTTTTTTCGCGCTATTCGCGGGGCGCGGCGTCGTGCGAAACCGACCGCGGAAGCCGCCAATTCGTGCGAATGAGCATTTTATTTGTTTGCGGCTTGTTGTTTCGCGAGTTTTTTTGCAGTATTCGCGAGCCGCTTGCAGCGCAACACGCGAATTTACCCCAAGGTCGAGTACGGGCGCGGCCATTTTGTTTGCATGACGTATTTCCGTTTCCGCCCGCTATGTATAATCTCGCGCAGTAAGCGCATTGCGAGTAGAGGTTCGCACGAGATCGCGCGGGAAATCTAGAGGTTCGCACGAGATCGCGAGGAAAATCTCGCGCGAACTTACTTTCGCGCTCGTGAACGGGCGCCGGCCATCTTGTTTTTTATTCATTTCCTGTGTCTGGGCATGGTGTTTAATCCTCTTGGTATCTTTGCCATCCTTTGCTTGTTTTCAGTTTTTTTTTTTACGATTTTGCTTCTTATCTATCCCTCTCTTTTCCTAGCTGTATATTTTTGTCTTTTCTGCTATTTTTCTTTACTTTTAAACTACTTTTTTAAACTCTTTTCTTTTCTTCTTCCCTATCCTATTCTTTCTTAATTTTCTACTTCTTCCTACCTTACCTGCCCAGACCATGGTCAAGCCAGGCGCCGTGAAGCTGCCCAGGCACTTGAGGGCCGCAGCGGCGGCGGGGAGTAGTGCTGGACCCAGTGCCAGGACAGCATGCGGGAGATTGAGGGGGGAGCAGGTGACGCGACGGGAGATATTCAGCCCGGAGGAAGTGGGCGCGCTGATCTACTTCGTCCAGCGCCGCCTGCCCAGGACCATCGCGGGAGGCGGCAGGATCGCGGCCGGCGGCTACAACATGCGGGAGCGCCGGAAGCGGTGGGAGAAGGTGTGCTGGGCCATATCCCACCTCTACGGGGTCCAGCGCACCTACAGCCAGGTCACCCATCGCTGGACGGACCTCCTGGACCGCGAGCGCGACCTGCTGGACCAGCTCGGCTTGGAGATCCCCGGGCTTGGTGAGTAGTAGTAGCCATTTAATCACTCACTACTATGATGTTTTCTCCTGCTCTGTGTTGTTGTATTGCAAATATTTGTTTTTTACATGGAGCAAGCCAATAATGCCGCTGATGACGATTACATTGTAGTTAAATTATATTTCAAAATCTTCTGTGCATTTCAGGTGCACTGCTCTCCTTCTCAGTGGCGTTGCTACTATGCTTATTTGTTTTCTATTTCGTGGTCTCATTGGCCTGAGTAACTATTATGTATGAGTGTACTTTACAGAACTGCGTAATGCTAGACACTAGGGGGCAGATTACATTTACAAGCCCCTTGCGCCACGTTTACGTTGCCTTGCGTGACGCAACAGCGGCGTAAACGTGCCGCATCCCTGCGAGTCATTTACAGCATGACGCAACTAGGGAGATGCGTCACGTTATAAAGCCATGGGCGTGCACCACAATGGGTGCGTTCCTAGTACGCAGGGTGGGCGGTCCGGCGGCTGTGCGCCTCGCAAAATTGCCTGCGTGAAATCTACAAGATTTAACGCAGGCACTTCTGCGACGCTGCTACGTCAATTCAATTCCTTATGTCTGCTCGAAGCAGGCTAAAGGACTGACACAGCATGTTAAGTATTGGGTGGCCCTAAGCATTACTGGAGTTGCATTGCGTTGGCGACGTGACTCCAGCGATGCGCCGCTCTTACGTGACGAGATGCGTCACGCAAGTGCCTACCCTTGCGCCAGGGCGCGCCACATTGTAAATGAGGCGCATCTGCCGTGTCGCAAGGGTAGTTTTGCGTGACGCATTTGATCTGGCGCATCTCTGGAGATGCGCCAGAACGCGTAAGTAAGTATGCCCCTAAGGGGCAGAATTGCAATTACCGTCGCATCCCTGCAAAGTAGCAGGGATGCGCCATTAATTGTGCGGCCCGCTACCACCACCAAACATGGTGCGCCGTATTTGCAATGCGGCGCACCATGGGCCCAAAACGTCACCGAAGCTTTACTGCTGGAGTTGCGTCACAACGATGGCGCAGCTCCAGCAATGCTCTGGGGTACCCTATCTCTCCAATGCTGGGTCAAGCCGTACGTCTGCTTCAAGCAGGTGCAGGGTTTGTGTGACGCATCATTGTCCTAAAGGTGACTGATTGAAATTTTGTAGATTTCCCTCAGCCACTATTAGGATGTGTTCCAGCGCAGGAATGCCCTCCCTTGCGCCGGAACGCCCCCTGATGGCGCAGGGCTTTATAACGGGATGCATCTCCCAAATGCGTCACGTTGTTATAATATTATACGCCGCACCATGGCGCCCTTTTTTGTTTAGCTGCTGCGTCACAAAAGTCACGCAAGAACGGCGCAAAAGAGCCGCAAGGGGCTTAAATCTGCCCCTTCCTTTGTACCCCTGACAATAAGAAAAATAGTGGCGGTGGATTGATAGTTTGACTATTTAAATGACTTGTAATGTAGCAGGCAACTGTTAGTGTTGTCACTGATCTGACTGAAATCACAATGGAGTTTGTCTGTCACTTTGCGTCTTGCCTGCGGACTGCTGCCTGCCAGTCCTAGGTGAACGTTTCAGTACTTTGTTTAGTGAGTTACGTGACTTTCGAAGTCACAGGTCCGCAAATAAATGAAAACTAACCCTAATCAATATAATTTCGCGGAAATATTTTGTTATTGTTCTTTTGAAATGTTTGATTTGGTTGACATTGACAAGCAACAATCATCCATGTTTTCTGTTCTTTCTTTCATGTTGTACGTCAGCTCCCCCCAGGGGCGAGAGGAGGACACAGGAGCAGCAGGCGGCGGATGCTGTTCAACAGGGCCAGGATCGGGCAGGCGAGGGCTCCTCTGCTGGCCCCAGTAAGTTTTCATTTTAGACTAGTACCTATTTTTCCTAGCGTTCCTCATTTGACTTTTTTCAAAATTGTCTTTGCTCTTCTTGTAGACTGTATCTAAATTCTTATCCTGCCTCTACTATGACTCCCTGTGGTATTACTAGATTATTCTTATTAGTCTGTCTGTGTAGCTAACTAAGATTGCACGGTTGGCGAAACTCCCATGATTCTAGTCAGCAATAGCTCTATCAACTTAGTGCAGTCCTCTGGGATTGTCCATAATGTCTTTTGAAGTGTTCTATCTGGACTCATGCTTGCAAAAATTGCAAAACCTTTCGCTCAGTCACTCTAGTCTGGACCAAAAAACACAGATTGTATTTAAGTTTAAAAGCTTTATTAAAAGTAAACACATTTATTAAAATGAAGTCATAATAAAACTAAACGTTTAACTGATAATGGAAAAGTGGTTAGTGCTGACGATTAATTGAAGACATTTCTTGTGGTCGAGCCGAGCTCTCACCTCGTTTCAACTTGCTCTTGTTGTTAGAAGTCCATCTTCTGTCTGTGTGGAGAAAAATGGTGCGTGTTAAAAAAACAGCCTTCATCAGTTGTGCCAAAAAGTGCAGCAAGACAACCTTCCCTGGAAAAAGGGACATTTTTTTTAACTTTAACGTAGACAGTCACAAATTACATTGTTTTCACATGTCTTCATTCCCAGACCAAAGACTAGTGAGTGCTTTATTCTAACATTCTTAAATGTACTTTGTAGGTGGAACATCTGGTGGCGGGGCCAGTGTGGAGGTGGTGGTGCTCGACACGGAGGCGGAGGGCGATTCTTCAGGGGAGGAGGCGGTGGCTGTGAGAGTTGAGACGGTGGTGGTGGCGGCCAGAGGTAAGCTCTTATATATTCCTTACTTATTGAGATTGAAGACTAGCTGGGAAGGCAAGAATATGAGATGCATGGCTGGGTGAATGATGAAGCAATGATGGGTGGAAGGACAACAGCCTGGGTGGGTGACACAGAAACTGTATGTGTCCATATACCTGGATCATGCTACTATCTGACTCTTAGATAGCATATGTGTATCTAGAGCAGGGGTACTCATAGTACGGCCCGCGGGCCGGTGGTGGCCCGGCAAGCCTTCCTTGGCGGTGCGCAGACCTTGCAGACAATCACTGCTCCCCCGGCCCCCACAGAGCAGAGGCTTTTTTGTATTTCACCTGTTAGCGCCCCTGCATCTCCACTCTGACAATCACTGCTCCCCCGGCCCCCACAGAGCAGAGTGGAGATGCAAGGCCACAAAGAGGTGAAATAGAACAAAGCCTCTGCCCTGTGGGGCCGGGCAAGCAGTGATTGTCAGGGTGGAGAAGCAGGGGCGCTACAACAAACAAAGCCTCAATAATATGTTAATGGTCTTTTAAAGACCTGTTAAGTACTTTGGTGTTGTTGTCTGTGTGTGCGCGTTGAGGAAGCGGTCTCAACCCGGGCTGAAGGCTGACACAGATAGACACACACACAGTGACATGACAGAGGGGGAGGGAGAGGGAGGGCAGGAGGGAGAGAGAGATGGAGAGGGAGGGCAGGAGGGAGAGCAGGAGGGAGAGAGATGTATGTAAATGCTGGGTCTGGTGGCTCAGTGGATGAGGGCATCTGCTGCAGGGACCTGTGTGCAACCTCATGGTCACAAATTATCGTTTTGCTTTAGCCCCGCCCCCTCTGACTCCGCCCCCACCAGTGCGGCCCTCGGCCCCAAACTACACTGTAAATGTAGCCCCTGAGAGAAAGTTTGTTAGTACCCATGATCTAGAGAGAGTAGACGGTCAGTGGATGAACTAAGTGTAACTTTGAAGAGCATGTAACACTGCACCCGCACGTCCGTTCCAGTGTAGGAAAGGCAAGGAAAAGAACTTTTAATTTTGTCCAAATACTACCATCAATAGTAGCAGTAGTTTGTATTGCAAGCACTGCATAGATCCGGTTATTACGGTGGCCACTCCCTACCTCTCTTAATAAGTTTAGTAGTACTCAGTCATTCATGTGTGGATGTATCACTGGTCACTCAATAAAAAGCAAAGCACCTAAAGTCATCCCATATATAAGCAAAAACATCCCATGTGAAGTGATAGATAATCAGATTATTTATCTTCTTCAATTTTCCATTTCTAGTACTCATTTCCACTGTAGGGTGAAAGTTAAATTAATTAAGCAGTAGCCCTTGAGTTGTAACAGAGTATTCTCAGTGCCACCCGTAATAGAAAAGTAAGAGCTTCACCACTCCAATGGAAGTCCATAGTGCTCGTAGAATTTGTTCCTTAAACTCCCACTAATGTTAGAGCAAGGATGAAGAAGTGTGAGGTTAGATAGATACTGGCCTCAATAGTTATGTAATGCGTTTGCAAGTTGCTAGTTGTAGTGCAACACAAATTTCTGCTGAATGATTGAGTTAATCTTAAAGAGCATTGGTTACAGACTATGTCTTTCTTTCTTCATATAGGTTCTCCTTCCAAACGAACAAGGAGGAAGGAGCTGGCTAGAGCGGCCCGGCAACGGCGGATCGATGCCACTGTGGCCGAATATCGGCGGCTGGTGGCCCTGGAGGACGAAGAAAGTGTGCAGTCGACCACAACAACTACGTCGTCTGCATCGGCCTCCGTTCCCCCACGGGCTGCCAGTGCCACCCAGCACAGTGGTCCACCCAGACTGAGCCGGGCTGCCAAGGCCAAATGCCACCGCCGAGTAGCAAGGACAACAGCTACAGCTTCCTCTCACAGCCGTTGCACCTACAAGGCATTGAAGGCACGCCTGCGCCGCAGTACCCTGATGGTGTCCCGCCTCCAGCAGGAGCTCCACCACTTTTCCAACCAGTTGGAGGGGCTCCGCGTAGAGCACGCCTTGCTCCACCAGGAGCATGATGCCCTGGCCCAAAAAGTTGACAGCATCCACCCATAGTGTCCCTTGCCCCTTTTTTAGAGACTTTTGGGGGGTGGGAATTGGGAGTTGGGGTTTTGGGGACTTTTGAAGGACAATCGTTGGGGTTAGGGAGGGTCTTGCGGGAGATTATTTTGTTAGGGATATAAATATACTTTTTCAAACTTTATCTGAGCATACCCGTTTCTTACTGCTTGCCTGGCGGGTGGGGGTTTAACAGTGACTTTGTTTTCCTGAAAGTTTAGTTCCATTTTCTTCCTTTAAGTGTAAATGCCCAAATTTTTTCAACACTAAGTGCCTCTCACAGACTAAGTGAAGTGAATCCAAGAGTCCTAGGACTTTAGTAGTACTACCTTCAGTCTCTCGTCTCTCGTACTAATACTCCATTATACCCCCAAACCACCAAACGCTTATCTTACCTGTAATTTGTGTTTGAAAGTAGGGCTAGACCCAGGGCTGGCTCCACGGGAAACAGCGAATAAGGTTGGCAATCTTGGTCGGATAAAATTTCCTCATAGCGGTGGTACTAGTGGTGTGACACAGTGGCAGTTGCATGCCTATGAAAAAAAAGAAAATGAAATCTGGTTTGTCCTCCTGAGCAATTCAACGGTACAACTGAAAATATAGCAGGTGACAGAAGTACAGTAGAACAGTGCCACATTGTAGCCTAACAAATGGTAATGTATAACTACTAATTCGGTTGAAGTTCTTTCACATTAGCAATGGTTCTTTGTCAAGCAGAGTAAGAATATATCCTCGGATTTCGTCACCAGCCTGTTGCTATCACCTTATCCTCCCCAGCAAGTGTGTGGATTTATTGCTGTAATTTAGTCACACATCAATCAAAACCACACAGCCCGGGGGAAGAGGGTTAGGGTTTGAAAAATGGATGGGTACGGGGGTTTTTGGGAAAGGTTTTGGGAGACAAGAAAAAGTAGCACAGCATGGACAAACAATTGTGAACATAAACAAATCTTTGGGTACAAACCTATCCATCAATCTTTGAAAGTGCATACACTACTGCATGCATGTTAGTTAAAAGTAAGTAGTACTTTCGACAACTGTGGAAGAAAGAATGCGACAGTACAGGGCGTGGGTGGAAATATTGATAACTATATTCAACATAAGGTCTCTGTAGCCAGATACCTGAGAGCCTTGCTGGTCACTATAAATCCATTCACAACAACACTCAATGGGGTTGGTCTGGAAGGTATAGTAGATAGAAAAGGAGAAATTGCTTTTTTTCTAGGTGTCCCCTCACTCACCAGGGTTGCCCCTTGGTGACATGCTTCATCATTGGGGCCATCCCAGTCCTCTACGGCCTGGGGCGTGCTGCGACTTGCGAATTACGTAGGAGCACTTACAAATGACTATGTGTGGTGCAGATGTGATAGTGGAGTGGACTAAGTGATGTGTTAAGGGATCAATTTAGAAGCAGAGAGAGATCCAAGAAATGCAGTCACAGTCAGAGAAAAAGGCAAGGGATACTGTATCTATGTGGTTGTAGTGGTCCTGTTGGAAGTGGTAAGTAAGTTGCCTGCAGAAAAAACATCCTCCTTTTAGCGGCACTCCTCCATTGCAGCCGACGCTTCGTCCATCGATGTTGGTCACCAGAAGACACCCTGTAAAAAAAGCACAGCATAGACAAACAATGGAACATAAACAATTCTTTGGGTACAAACCTATCCATCAATCTTTGAAAGTGCATGCACTACTGCATGCATGTCAGTGAAAAGTAAGTAGTACATTCGACAACTGTGGAAGAAAGAATGCGACAGTACAGGGCCTGTGTGGAATTATTGATAACGATATTCAACATAAGGTCTCTGTACTTAGCCAGATACCCGAGAGCCTTGCTGGTCACTATAAATCCATTCACAACAACACTCAGTGGGGTTGGTCTGGAAGGTATAGTAGATAGAAAAGGAGAAATTGCTTGTTTTCTAGGTGTCCCCTCACTCACCAGGGTTGCCCCTTGGTGACATGCTTCATCATTGGGGCCATCCCAGTCCTCTACGGCCTGGGGCGTGCTGCGACTTGCGAATTACGTAGGAGCACTTACAAATGACTATGTGTGGTGCAGATGTGATAGTGGAGTGGACTAAGTGATGTGTTAAGGGATCAATTTAGAAGCAGAGAGAGATCCAAGAAATGCAGTCACAGTCAGAGAAAAAGGCAAGGGATACTGTATCTATGTGGTTGTAGTGGTCCTGTTGGAAGTGGTAAGTAAGTTGCCTGCAGAAAAAACATCCTCCTTTTAGCGGCACTCCTCCATTGCAGCCGACGCTTCGTCCATCGATGTTGGTCACCAGAAGACACCCTGTAAAAAAAAGCACAGCATAGACAAACAATGGAACATAAACAATTCTTTGGGTACAAACCTATCCATCAATCTTTGAAAGTGCATGCACTACTGCATGCATGTCAGTGAAAAGTAAGTAGTACATTCGACAACTGTGGAAGAAAGAATGCGACAGTACAGGGCCTGTGTGGAATTATTGATAACGATATTCAACATAAGGTCTCTGTACTTAGCCAGATACCCGAGAGCCTTGCTGGTCACTATAAATCCATTCACAACAACACTCAGTGGGGTTGGTCTGGAAGGTATAGTAGATAGAAAAGGAGAAATTGCTTGTTTTCTAGGTGTCCCCTCACTCACCAGGGTTGCCCCTTGGTGACATGCTTCATCATTGGGGCCATCCCAGTCCTCTACGGCCTGGGGCGTGCTGCGACTTGCGAATTACGTAGGAGCACTTACAAATGACTATGTGCGGTGCAGATGTGATAGTGGAGTGGACCAAGTGATGTGTTAAGGGATCAATTTAGAAGCAGAGAGAGATCCAAGAAATGCAGTCACAGTCAGAGAAAAAGGCAAGGGATACTGTATCTATGTGGTTGTAGTGGTCCTGTTGGAAGTGGTAAGTAAGTTGCCTGCAGAAAAAAAATCCTCCTATTAGCGGCACTCCTCCATTGCAGCCGACGCTTCGTCCATCGATGTTGGTCACCAGAAGACACCCTGTCCACTGCCTGCCTGATGCTGAATTGTGGCTCGCTACTGTGAAGCCTGACTCCATCCTTTTTTCCCCATTGCAGAGACTGAAACCCGGCCTGTAATTATTCAACGAAAAACAGGAAGTGATATAATATTACAACACCACTGATAAATAAATATAAGGTATGTAGGCTGTGGAGTGCAAAAAGTCACAATTTGATTTTCCTAGTAGACAGTACAATGTTTTTGAAAGTGCGTACTCTGAGTCACCTTTTGAAGGATAAATAAGCATGGGCAAATTAATGTAGCGGATCTTGCCCCTCAAGCTAGGTGTACTGTAAACTGTGTTTTAGAACAAAATTAGATCTTCCTAGCAGTGCTCCCACCCAGACCCTTACTAAAGCCAGTCGCAAAAATGTAGAAGACCCCCAATCAAATCTCAAAAAACGAGGCCTAGCAGAAAACTGGTGACAAAACTTACTTTGAAAGTAAAAGTAGGCCGAAGTACCCCCTTCCTAATTACCCCTTACCCACCGTGGATTGCATTCAAACCACTTGCAAGCAACCAAGCAAAAGTAGCCATAGCCAGCATCGCTCCAAGACTCGAAATCCCCCCCACTCAAACACATGCAATAGAAATACTGCTAACCCTAACGAACCCTAAGTTAAGAATAGTGGCAAAGGCTTTCTTTAACTATGCCAAATCCCCCCTTTCCCACCATGGATTTTCTTCAAATGACTTGCAACCAAAATTACACATTCTCACGAGTGCTCTAAGACCCCAGAACTCAGTTGGAAAAATCTAGAACACCCCGAAACACATGCAATCCTGCTGCTAGGGCTAACCCTAACGAACCCTAAGTTACAAAAAGTGCCAAAAGGCTTTTCCGCTGGGATTTTGTCCCAACCACTTCTACCTGGTATTAGACCTTCCCAGGAATGCCCCAAGACCCGCCAACCCACCCGCCAAGAAGCATAACACCCCCAAACAGGCCAAAAGCAAAATCTCATACTTGCAATATTTCTGGGCCTTCGGTCCAAACGCACTGCGTAGCTAGGCCATAAGTCGGGGTTGCCACGACGGATTTCCTGAAAAGCAAATGCAATCAAGATTAGAGTGTCCCAGCAGTGCTCCCAGACCACGAAACTCACCCACAAACACCAGGAAGCCCTCCTAAGAGCACCTCAAAGGCAAGCAAGTCATCAAAAACACAAAAAAAATTCCGCCTGGGATTTGGTCCAAAACACTTTTATCCGGTATTAGAGCTTCCCAGCAATGGCCCCAGAGCCGTCAACCCAGGAGAAAACGAGTAGAAGACCCCCAAACAGCCAAAGAGCAAAAGTACAAAAATGGGGACTTAGTCAATTTTTCACAAATTTCCCACATCACTCCGCGCGCGCTCTGCAGCTAGGCCCTAACTCCCCTCTGCCACCATGGATTTGCTTCAAACCTCTTGCAAAGTAAAGTATATATAGCCAGCAGTTCTCCCAGACCACGAAACTCACCCACAAACACCAGGAAGCCCCCCAAACAGGCCCCCGAAAACGCTACATAGAGCAAAATGTCAGAAATAGCCAAAAAGAAATCGGCCTGGATTTTGTCCCAACCACTTCTACCCGGTATTAGACCTTCCCAGGAATGCCCCAAGACCCGCCAACCCACCCGCCAAGAAGCATAACACCCCCAAACAGGCCAAAAGCAAAATCTCATACTTGCAATATTTCTGGGCCTTCGGTCCAAACGCACTGCGTAGCTAGGCCATAAGTCGGGGTTGCCACGACGGATTTCCTGAAAAGCAAATGCAATTGAGATTAGAGTGTCCCAGCAGTGCTCCCAGACCACAAAACTCACCCACAAACAGACGGAACCCCCCCTAAGAGCACCTCAAAGGCAAGCAAGTCATCAAAAACACAAAAAAATTTCCGCCTGGGATTTGGTCCAAAACACTTTTATCCGGTATTAGAGCTTCCCGGCAATGGCCCCAGAGCCGTCAACCCAGGAGAAAACGAGTAGAAGACCCCCAAACAGCCAAAGAGCAAAAGTACAAACATGGGGACTTAGTCAATTTTTCACAAATTTCCCAAATCACTCCGCGCGCGCTCTGCAGCTAGGCCCTAACTCCCCTCTGCCACCATGGATTTGCTTCAAACCTCTTGCAAAGTAAATTATATATAGCCAGCAGTGCTCCCAGACCACGAAACTCACCCACAAACACCAGGAAGCCCCCCAAACAGGCCCCCGAAAACGCTACATAGAGCAAAATGTCAGAAATAGCCAAAAAAAATCGGCCTGGATTTTGTCCCAACCACTTCTACCCGGTATTAGACCTTCCCAGGAATGCCCCAAGACCCGCCAACCCACCCGCCAAGAAGCATAACACCCCCAAACAGGCCAAAAGCAAAATCTCATACTTGCAATATTTCTCGGCCTTCGGTCCAAACGCACTGCGTAGCTAGGCCATAAGTCGGGGTTGCCACGACGGATTTCCTGAAAAGCAAATGCAATCAAGATTAGAGTGTCCCAGCAGTGCTCCCAGACCACGAAACTCACCCACAAACACCAGGAAGCCCCCCAAACAGGCCCCCGAAAACGCTACATAGAGCAAAATGTCAGAAATAGCCCCCAAAAAAAATCGGCCTGGATTTTGTCCCAACCACTTCTACCCGGTATTAGACCTTCCCAGGAATGCCCCAAGACCCGCCAACCCACCCGCCAAGAAGCATAACACCCCCAAACAGGCCAAAAGCAAAATCTCATACTTGCAATATTTCCCGGCCTTCGGTCCAAACGCGCTGCGTAGCTAGGCCATAAGTCGGGGTTGGCACGACGGATTTCCTGAAAAGCAAATGCAATCAAGATTAGAGTGTCCCAGCAATGCTCCCAGACCACGAAACTCACCCACAAACAGACGGAACCTTCCCTAAGAGCACCTAAAAGGCAAGCAAGTCATCAAAAACACAAAAAAATTTCTTCCTGGGATTTGGTCCAAACCACTTTTATCCGGTATTAGAGCTTCCCAACAATGGTCCCAGAGCCATCAACTCACCTGCAAAGAGGTACAACAACACCCCCACAAGTGCTGAGTCTTTCTTCATTGGGCGTAAACCAGCCCTCTGGTTTGATGGAAATAGGAGTCTGGAGGAGGAGGATAGAGGAGCATGTTCTTCTGAACTTGTGAACCTGAGGAATGCAGACTGCGGCACCTTCAAATCAATTAGCAAACCAGCGAAGACAGTTCTGCTGATGGGCTTGATTTTGTGATTATCTGATTAAAGTTTGAAATATATTAACTGTGCACAACAAAGAAAGACAGACACACAGGAATAAAAGTGAATAGGGACGAAAAAGAAAGTTATTGATTCGTTGTCTCATTTTCAGGGCTCGGTATCACGGTCCAGGAATAAGAATAAGGCTTCGTCATCATACTCTGCGAATTCAGGCAGGGTGAGCTCAGTGTCACCTGACAGAGTAGAAATTCCCTCATCTATGTTGCTGGCCACCTCCTCTTCATCCGGCACGCTCTCTTGTACTCTGAAATCTGGTGGTATGAGGTGCTGATTCATCTTGATCATTGTTAACCTCTCCACATTTTTGGGCGAGAGGCGGCTCCGTTTGGGAGTTACAATCCCACCAGCCGCACTGAAAACCCGTTCAGAAGACACGCTTGCGAGTGGGCAAGACAAGTAGTTTAAAGCCAGGTTGGTGAGCTGTGGCCACAATTCTTTTTTCCCATGCCAATACGCCAATGGGTCAGAATTAACATAGACCTCTGTTGAGTCATTCAGATAGTCCTTCACCATCGACTCAAGGTCCTCATCCAAGGTTCCTCCACTTTGCTTAGCTCTTGCTGTGCCTCTGACCTTTTGAGAACCAAACCCACGCAGAGCTAGCCAATCCTCTTCAGCCTCCAATGTTTCTGTTGTGTTTCGTGCAGATGATCCGGTTGCCGGTGTCTTTAACGGCTGAGAGGTCACTTGTGCCACAGCCACAGGTGCAGAAGTGGATTGTTTTGACTGGGGATGGCCTGCTGATGTACTGCCATTTCCTTCAATTTCCAGCCGTTCTGTTTCAAACCTCTTGGCTGACAAGGCTAGCCAACGTTTGTACTTTGGAACATGTTCATCATCAAAAGGAAAGAATGCTTGGCCTGCCAGCGCCTTTTTGTAGCGTGGATCCAGAATAGTAGCACAAATGTAATGCTGTTCTGAGTGGATCTTTTTAAGACGTTCATCACCTTGTAGGAGCTCTAATAATTGCTCAGCCAGAAGCAAAGAGTCTTGGTTTTTGTCATCTTTTCCAAACACAGAACACACCTCCTTCAGTTGGTCCTCCAGCATGTACAACAATGGGATAGCTTTTCCCAAATTAGAGTCCTCCTTGCTGACTGCACGCGTGAAGAACTCAAAAGGACGAAGCATGCGTGTCAGGCTTTCAACTATGTTCCATTGCGGCCCACCCACCCTCAGCTCCTCTGTACCCTCTTTAAGGAAATATTGATCGAGTTCCGTATACTGCTCATACAGACGCTCAAGCATGTAGAAGGTTGAGTTCCAACGTGTTACCACCTCCTGGATGAGTGCTTTCACTGGCATTTGACGTTGATATAGCAGGCTCCTCAGCTGCTTCCGGGCCTTAAAAGAATGGCTGAAATGCTTGCACATTTTTTGGCAGGTCTCCAATACACTGTACGCTGCACTGCCTTTATTACCCAAGAATTTTTGGACAACCAGGTTTATACAGTGCGCCAAACACGGCACTCTGAAATAGTAACCGTCCCTCATGGCTTTAACTATATTGGCGCCATTGTCCGTGGAAACATAACCAACCTTGCGTTTTAGTGGGGACAGCCAGTTAAGGACCTTTGTGTTAAAGACATCCAAAATGTTTTGTGCTGTGTGACGTTTCTCCAAACCAAACATGGCTAGTGTTGCATGTTTCCGAGCAGCTTTAAAAACAATGTTCGTGTCAACACCTGTGTTTAGCTTTGCTTTAGCCCCTGAAAAAGAGACCCAGTGTGCAGTGATGCACATGTAATCAGCGCCTGCGCCACTGGTCCACATGTCTGTTGTCAGATGTATAGTGTGAACAGCACTCTTCTGCAAAGCTGCCCCAATCACCTTCAGAACATCTTCATGTAGTGCTGGAACCGCAACTCGGGCAAAATAGAACCGGCTAGGAACCTTCCATTTAGGGCAGAGCGCTGCCACTAATTCTAGAAAACCAACCCCTTCTACAAAAGAAAAAGGGAGAAGGTCCAGAGCTAGCATTTTAGCCAGCTTAGTGTTATACAGACGCGTCATTGGGTGGTTGCGTTCATATTGCGCTTCTGTAAACAACATCTTTTTAATGTTGCCCTGGACCAAGGATTTACGGGATGATGATGATATCTTCGACCCAGTTACGCTCGCTGATGAACTTTTCCGCATTGATGTCTCACTCTCTCCCACACTCTTAGTGTGGCTCCCATGGGGTGTGCTGCTGACAGGGGAACTGGGTGTAAGTGAAGTGTTTGAATCGTCTTCTTCCTCCTCGTCATCATCAGATGAAAAATCAACGTTTTCATTGCGTGCAATTCGGGCTTCCTTGATCGCGTGTAGGTGCGCAAACCATTGGACATCGTGCGTTCTCCTACGATGACCTTTCTGGCCTCCGGTACCATAGTTGGTACCAAACTTACTACGACTAACTCGAAGCTTACAAATGCTACAAATGGCTACGTTTTCCTTTTTTGGGCAAACACTAAAGAAGTCCCAAACTGGAGACTTGAAATGTCTTTTGGGGCCGGAGGAGGCGGCGATTCTGGTGGTGGTGGTCCTGCTGCTAATGCCAGATGAAGTGGAGGATGTGGATTGCCGAACTTCAGTACGTTTTGCACTTTCACCACCACGAATTGAGGTCGAGGACGAGGTGGGTACCTTCTTGCGAGGAAGAAATATGGAAGCGGTAGGTTTTGGTGTACTACTTAACTCCAAATCTAATGATTCCATTTCCATTGCCTCCTCGCCGACATCATCATCACGCTCAGCAGCTTCTCGGGATAGGGTCAAAATGTCTCTTTGCTGCATGCCCGGTGGGGCTGCAGTGACCTTTGTGATGACTGGCTCGTCGTCATCGTGAGAGGCTTCATCACCAGCAGTATCTGTCACTTCTTGTTGAGCCTCATCACACTCCATAGGTTTGAGTTTTTGGACGACCTTCCTTTTACGCTTAGGTACCGATGTCAGATCATGGTGTGCCTCACTGTCAGACCGCAGTTATGGTTCCCAAGACAGATCACTTGCATCAGAACAAGGTGGGCTTGAAGAAGATGTAGACACCCCCCTTGATCTTTTCCTTGCTAGGGATGTGGAAGACAATGAATGATCATCAGGAGGAGTGGCTTCCAATGATACCTCGGCTTCATTGTCGATTTCCTGATGTGCCCCTACTTCGGGAGGAACAACTATTGTGGGCACTTGTGAACCTCCATGCACCTTTGCTTGCGCATCTCCTTTTGCTGCCTCTCCTTCCACATGTACTTGGGCGTGTACTTGCACATGGTGTTGTTGTTGCGGCTGTGGTTGTTCAACACTTGTCAGATGAGTTACAACAACCTGTGTTGATTCAGGGACATTGCTGCTACTTTCTTGCGATGAGCCAACATCACTGGTCGATGGTGCTCGGAGAAATACACTGACTGCCTCTGAAGCACTCAAGGGCTTTGACTTAAGTTGGCGTGGTGGTGGAGGCACTGAACCCAATGGAGCAGGGGTGCTGCTCCCAGCTTGGTCCCCAGCAGATCCTGCTGCTGCAGGCGTACTTTTTTTTTTCTCCCAAAAAACGTGGCGGGTGGCACACCAGCCTCCTTGGTAACTTGCTTCTTCTGCTCCTTACTAGCAACTTTCTTGCTAGAGGAGCTACGGAGACCTTTCTTTGGGGCCATCTTCTTCAGAGCAGGTCAGACAGCAGGCCGCAGTTGCACGAATTGTAGAGTTGTCTGAGGCCAGACGTGACGTCGCGTGACGTTATGCTGCACACACACACCGCTGCAGGACTTCTTCCTGGCACTAGTGGTTCTCTTGAGTCTTGTGCACCTAAAAAAATGGAAGACAGAGGAACATCAGTTCAGTTATAGAGCACAAAAAAATCGAAAAACACTGCAAAATAAGCACAATCCCAATCCATCCATGCCCTCCATAATGTTTAAATTCAAGACAACCCACAGAAAGACTAGGCCCATGCAAGACTCACTACCCCTGGGCATAAATAAAGGTTGAAAAGTAGGCAAAATGGTTGGAGGCCTAACAACAAAGCCTGCATTCAAAATGGCCACTTGCCTCCTAGCACATGGCCAGGGCCTGCCTGTACCAGCACTCAAAATGGCCCCCACCCACATGGCCTGTCCCCATGAACAATCCAAAAAATCGAATAAAACACAGAAAAATCAGCACAATCCCCATGCCATCCATGCCCTCCATGATGTTTAAATTCAAGACACCCCACAGAAAGACTAGGCCCATGCACCACTCACTACCCCTGGTCAAAAGGCCCCAACAACAGGTCAAAAATCGAAAAACACAGAAAAATCAGCACAATCCCATTCCATCCATGTCCTCCATGATGTTTAAGTTCAAGACAGCCCACAGAAAGACTAGGCCCATGCTAGACTCAAATACCCCTGGTGAAAAGGCCACAAGTACAGGCCCAAAAAACGAAAATCACAGAAAAATCTGCACAATCCCATTCCATCCTTGGCCTCCATGATGTTTAAATTCAAGACAACCCACAGAAAGACTAGGCCCATGCAAGACTCACTACCCCTGGGCATAAATAAAGGTTGAAAAGTAGGCAAAATGGTTGGAGGCCTAACAACAAAGCCTGCATTCAAAATGGCCACTTGCCTGCCAGCACATGGCCAGTGCCTGTAGCTGCACTCAAAATGGCCACCAGCCACATGGCCTGTCCCTCCCCATGAACACCCCCAAAAATCGAAAAACACTGCAAAATCAGCACAATCCCATTCCATCCATGGCCTCCATGATGTTTAAATTCAAGACAACCCACAGAAAGACTAGGCCCATGCAAGACTCACTACCCCTGGGCATAAATAAAGGTTGAAAAGTAGGCAAAATGGTTGGAGGCCTAACAACAAAGCCTGCATTCAAAATGGCCACTTGCCTCCTAGCACATGGCCAGGGCCTGCCTGTACCAGCACTCAAAATGGCCCCCACCCACATGGCCTGTCCCCATGAGCAATCCAAAAAATCGAAAAACACAGAAAAATCAGCACAATCCCCATGCCATCCATGCCCTCCATGATGTTTAAATTCAAGACACCCCACAGAAAGACTAGGCCCATGCACCACTCACTACCCCTGGTCAAAAGGCCCCAACAACTGGTCAAAAATCAAAAAACACAGAAAAATCAGCACAATCCCATTCCATCCATGCCCTCCGTGATGTTTAAGTTCAAGACAGCCCACAGAAAGACTAGGCCCATGCTAGACTCAAATACCCCTGGTGAAAAGGCCACAAGTACAGCCCCAAAAAACACAAATCACTGAAAAATCAGCACAATCCCAATTCATCCATGGCCTCCATGATGTTTAAGTTCAAGACAACCCACAGAAAGACTCAGTCCACCCACCACTGAGTACCCCTGGGCAAAAGGCCCCAAAACAGCCCAAAAATCGAAAATTCCAAAATTTTAATTGCAGCAACTGTAATGCCCCAAACAAACTTACTTGTAAAATTTCTGATCCAACAGTGATCCAAAGAAAGTCAAAAAGGCCTCAAATCCAAATATCCAGCAGCATCCACAAAAAGTAATCCTTCCAGCTCCAGACCCAAATGAAAAGTGACCAGGAGATGGACAAAGCACTGGGAGGAGCCTGCTGAACAGGAACAGGAAGTTGAAGACTGTGGGGCACTTCCTTCCTCCCACCCCCCTGCCCCCCTCCCCAAAATGGACTCCTCGCTAAAAAAGTGCAGGCAAATGTCAAACTAAGGAGTTATTCAGATAAAAATCATCATTTCTAGAAGGTTTATGCTGCTTGCTGGTGGATTTCTTGTGCAGAATTGCAAATTTATATTTTCGCTCGCCGCATCTCAAATCTCGCAATTGCGAAGTACCGCGAGACGTGATCTCGCCGTACTCGCGTTGACAAACTATCGCTGGCAAGCCGCGATGACGTAATCGCGCTCGCCAATTCCCGCGGGATCACACAGCAAGATCCAAAATGGCGCAGCACTCGCAAACTATCGAAAAAAACAACTCGGCAAACGATGATAAACGCCGCGCGCCGCAAAAATTGTATCACCAACGCCACGCGCCGCCAAAAAAATCCGCTGCGTGCGAATTTGCGGATTTTGCGGGAAATTCGCAAATCTCGCGGATTGCGAATTTCCCAAAAATCCGCAAAATCCGCGAGCGTAACGGATTTTCCGCCCATGCTTAGTGCTTCACACAGCCTCAAAGTAAAGAGTTCAGAAGGTTTAATCAAGTGTGAGTTATCAGAATTGAATGGCTTCTTAAATGTAAATCAAACCCAAATGTAGGTCCAGTGCAAGCACTAATTGCAAACACATTTTCATTACCAGAAGATATTTTATTACTTACAAATGTAAGCAGATAAGAGGAGGTCCATGCACTGCTCATTAAAGTAAGTTAACTATTGATGTTAATTCAATCTGATGGAAGGTCCTAGAGAAGCTGACCACGAGCTAAAATATATCCTTGCTTAAATGTCAGCGGCATTGTTAGAACTACTTGAAAGTGAGGGAACACATTTTTGTCATCTGATTATTAAAAGACCAGAGAGAACAAACACAGTGTAAACGAAAGTCCTTGTTAAATGTCTTTCCTGGATTTCAAGAAAGTGAACACACTCAAATAGGACTCAGTAGCCAAAGATACTCTCTGCTAGAAGTAATAAACTTTAATGCCAAACTAGTTTAAAACTATCTTTCTTGCAATATCCACGTCTTCCCCTGCCTCTGTATATCTGAACTCAACATACTCTGTACAGTTTTCGGAAGCCCTTAAAACCCACTTTGTTCAGGCTATCTTGAATTATTGTCATTATGATAATGTCCAAATATACTGTTCTAATCCTGCCACTCAATGTTTTAAGCAATCTGACATTATTGAGACATTTCAAACTATAAAATAAATAAATAATAAAATCACAGTGCCATATCTAATATATAGAGAGGATGATGCCGCCATCTCTATTTATCAAACTAATTTAAAACTTAGGCAAACATTTGAAATACATCACACTGCTGTGGTAGAAATGAATCATAAATGTTGATTGTCTCACAAAAGGAAATGGACAACATGTCTCAGTAGCCATAGTGCTTAATACCATTTGCAAGGAAAAGCAAAGTTAAAAGGAAATGTTTATTTTGCTAATGGTAATCCTTAGTGTTTTCTTGTCTTGCCATAACTTGTATGCAAAAGCACTTGTAAACACTAAACACCAGTCTAACATCTTATCTCTGCTTTATAAAACTCCTAAATTAATGTGGGAAATGCTTGACTCACAAAATGAGTAACTGCTGATATGAATCCATCCGGAGACTGTATCAGACTGTAACCTGTTAGAGACGTCGTCCAAAGTGCAATAGGAATGCTCCAGGAAGATTTGAAGGATGAATAAGCAAAGATGCCTGTTGAGATGAGATGCCAGAAAAGTTTCACTCAAAAATTCAATTTCACTCAACATGAGAGAACACACACTGGTCAAAAACCTTATCAGTGCTCGGAGTGCCAGAAAAGTTTCAGTCATAAATTCAATCTCACTCAACATGAGAGAACACACACTGGAGAAAAGCCGTATCAGTGCTCGGAGTGCCGGAAAAGCTTCAGTCAAAAGTTCAAAGTCACTCAACGTGAGAGAACACACACTGGAGAAAAGCCTTATCAGTGCTCTGAGTGCCAGAAAAGCTTCAGTCACAAAGCCAATCTAACTCAACATGAAAGACTACACACTGGGCAAAAACCGTATCATTGCTCAGAGTGCCAGAAAAGCTTCAGTCTCAAAATTAGTCTCATACGACATGAGAAAACACAAACTGGAGAAAAGCTGTATCAGTGCCCGGAATGCCAGAAAAGTTTCAATATCAAAGCCAATCTAACTCAACATGAAAGAATACACACTGAGCAAAAACCGTATCATTGCTCAGAGTGCCAGAAAAGCTTCAGTCTCAAAATTAGTCTCATCCGACATGAGAAAACACACAGTGGACAAAAGCCATATCAGTGCTTAGAGTGCCAGAAAAGTTTCAGTCAAAAGTTCAAAGTCACTCAACATGAGAGAACACACACTGGAGAAAAGCCTTATCAGTGCTCTGAGTGCCAGAAAAGCTTCGGTCACAAAGCCAATCTAACTCAACATGAAAGACTACACACTGGGCAAAAACCGTATCATTGCTCAGAGTGCCAGAAAAGCTTCAGTCTCAAAATTAGTCTCATTCGACATGAGAAAACACACACTGGAGAAAAGCCTTATCAGTGCTCAGAGTGCCAGAAAAGCTTCAGTTTCAAAATTAGTCTCATTCGACATGAGAAAACACACACTGGACAAAAGCCATATCAGTGCTCGGAGTGCCAGAAAAGTTTCAGTCATAAATTCAATCTCACTAAACATGAGAGAACACACACTGGAGAAAAGCCTTATCAGTGCTCGGAGTGCCGGAAAAGCTTCATTAGCAAAGCCAAACTAACTCAACATGAAAGAATACACACTGAGCAAAAACCGTATCATTGCTCAGAGTGCCAGAAAAGCTTCAGTCTCAAAATTAGTCTCATTCGACATGAGAAAACACACAGTGGACAAAAGCCATATCAGTGCTTAGAGTGCCAGAAAAGTTTCAGTCAAAAGTTCAAAGTCACTCAACATGAGAGAACACACACTGGAGAAAAGCCTTATCAGTGCTCTGAGTGCCAGAAAAGCTTCAGTCACAAAGCCAATCTAACTCAACATGAAAGACTACACACTGGGCAAAAACCGTATCATTGCTCAGAGTGCCAGAAAAGCTTCAGTCTCAAAATTAGTCTCATTCGACATGAGAAAACACACACTGGAGAAAAGCCTTATCAGTGCTCAGAGTGCCAGAAAAGCTTCAGTTTCAAAATTAGTCTCATTCGACATGAGAAAACACACACTGGACAAAAGCCATATCAGTGCTCGGAGTGCCAGAAAAGTTTCAGTCATAAATTCAATCTCACTAAACATGAGAGAACACACACTGGAGAAAAGCCTTATCAGTGCTCGGAGTGCCGGAAAAGCTTCATTAGCAAAGCCAAACTAACTCAACATGAAAGAATACACACTGAGCAAAAACCGTATCAGTGTTCGGAGTGCCAGAAAAGCTTCAGTCTCAAAATTAGTCTCATTCGACATGAGAAAACACACAATGGACAAAAGCCATATCAGTGCTCAGAGTGCCAGAAAAGTTTCAGTCTTAAATTCAATCTCACTAAACATGAGAGAACACACACTGGGCAAAAACCGTATCAGTGCTCGGAGTGCCAGAAAAGCTTCAGTCTCATAATTAGTTTCATTCGACATGAGAAAACACACACTGGACAAAAGCCATATCAGTGCTCGGAGTGCCAGAAAAGTTTTAGTCATAAATTCAATCTCACTCAACATGAGAGAACACACACTGGAGAAAAGCCTTATCAGTGCTCGGAGTGCCGGAAAAGCTTCATTAGCAAAGCCAAACTAACTCAACATGAAAGAATACACACTGGGCAAAAACCGTATCAGTGCTCGGAGTGCCAGAAAAGCTTCAGTCTCATAATTAGTTTCATTCGACATGAGAAAACACACACTGGACAAAAGCCATATCAGTGCTCGGAGTGCCAGAAAAGTTTTAGTCATAAATTCAATCTCACTCAACATAAGAGAACACATACTGAAGAAAAACCTTATCACTGCTTGGAGTGCCAGAAATGTTTCTGTCTGAAATCCAGTCTTATTCGACATGAGAAAACGCACACTGGAGAAGAGCCTTAACGGTGCCTGAAAAGCTTCATTCACATAGGCAATCTCATTCAGCATGAAAGAATACACACTGTTCGGAGATAATCTCAAAAGTTTTCTGGGTGGCTAGGAAAGCTTCTTTAAATAGGCTTGTTTTCACTTTTTTATGCATTGTAAGATTAGTTATATTATTCTGTTTTGGATACAGAGAATTCCAAAAGTTTTTTTTTTCACCGTAGGGTTTTTCAGTTGTTCCTGGCATAAACTATCCGATTTATATCACAAGATTTCAGGTTGCTCTTTGGAATATAGTTCAGTTTCAGTCACTGGTGACATTTAGGTCCATGCCTACCCTTTACTTTAAAGACAGTGCAGAGGATTTAAAATGTTGTTCTGTATGCCATTGGAGGCAAATACAGTTATTCAGTATCAAGGCTCTGGTCCTCTAAATTTGGTGAGAATTCTGTACTATCTGAAGCATTTTTTCAGCAAAGTTTACACATTGAAGCGTTGCAGTATCCAACACACCGTGGGATCATGCTCCAGACGGAATTGTGTAAAGAAAAGAGATTAGAATCCAATCAAACATCAAATCCAATTTATAGCCTTTTACCAGAAAACCAGACATGGCCATAAAGGAGAAACTTATAAACATAGATATATTTCTAGAGGTTTCAGTCATATTATCCTATAACATGCACACAAAGACGCAAGTTTTGTCATTTGGTGTATGGTGGAGATGGAGCACCGTCGTTTTTCAGCAGTGCTCGCCTCACCAAACTAGCGGTTCTTTCACTCTGTTCAGAGTTGGAGAAATCACAGGCTGTACATAGGCGGAGCTTCAGCTGCTCCACAGGCATAATCCTTTGACCTGCTGGTTCATGCTCAACAGGGCCATTGGGTGAAAATGGCATTCATCTTTCCCTCAGTAGGAAGTGATGACCTTCACTTTTTCTGCCTACCCAAGATCGCCTGGGGATTTATGGTAGTCGAGTGTAGGAAAACGCAGTGACCCCTTCATCCGGGGGCGAAAGCTCCTTCTGCATCAATTTGGCCATTATATATTTGTAATCGTTACGAAGGGATCTCAATTCTCGTGACTCTTTCATTCAGTATGCCCTTGCTAATTAACCCACATTTAAGTCACAGCAAATATAGGATCTAGAATTCACATAATAATTTTTCATAATCGATTACTCTGCTCAAGCTCTGTCTTAGCACTTCCCCTAACTGAAGTAAACTCCTCCGTAACTTCGGCGTGCGGCAGCACCATAACCCTTTCTAATGAACGTGGACTACATCCACATGATCCTTCACTAATGTCATGAGGGGGCACGCATGTTAAACACCAATTTGCATTGACACCGTTATTGTAATTACAGAATTACACTTGCCATCGCTGCCCGATTAAGGAATATACATTTTTATATCTGACAATTTGCCTATGTCTGCTCCCCTGCTTAAACAAAGCACCTGAATCCGCACAAATTATTCCAACACAAAGGTATGTCCCAACACGATTGTGGCAAGAGTTAGCACCAACGTATTAATTCATAATTGAAACCTCAAGCTTTCATCTTCACCCAGACAGGGTATTTCTCCAGCTCCTTGAACTGGAAGATACTAGGTCTGTTTACACTTCATACATTGTCATCCTCACATCTATTCTATCCTGTTTTTCCCCTTACATATCCTCCCTATGATGACCTATATTATTTCTTTTGAAAATACTACCCAACGGCCACAGTCCATGTCCTGAGGAGACCCATAAGGAATAGGAGTCGAAATCCATCAATAATATCTGAGAGAGGAGATGCCACCCAAGACACAACCAGTTAGGGGCATAAAAAAGGATTTTGCCACATCTATATATTGCCCTGTTTGGACTATCCGTCCAGTTCCCTTACCATACCTCTAACCTATGGGGAGCTCGCTGATTACAAAAACTACTTTGCCATGCCTTTAGAAGTTCTATGGACTGGTATTTCACAATATAATTGTTTCTACACATATGTCTCACATTTTAATCGCTCTGGTATTGTTTTATAGAATATGTACCGGTTTTTGTAGAATTGATGTCCTTCTGTGCTTCTTACCAACATATGCCTTTAAACAATATATATGCACACATATATATACGTATAAATGTGTGGGTGTGTCGGTGTAAATATAAATAAATGGATAATATATTGGTTTGTTAGCAAATAAGTGCTTTTTTTGTTCTACTCTTGTAATTCAGTTTGAATTTTTTGGGAAGGTATTTTTGCATGTTTCCTTTTATATGAAATTCATTATTTGTGTGTTTGTTTTAAAGAAACTAAGTACTGCCCTGAGAATTTGTTACTTGGCAACAAAAATGTTTGCAGAGCGGGTACCAAAAATGGGATGCCTACTTGGTGAAGGTCCAGTGCCTTCAGCTGAGCCGCTAGAATGGCAGCGCCACTGAAGGTACAGAGGTCGCTGCTAGCCGTGGTAGAGCTCACAAAATTTGGTGAACTGTCCTAATGTAGGGGTAAAGGCCATAGCCTCTGCTGGTCCAGTGGGCTTCCCTCCAGGGCCATTAAGACCCCGAAGATGTAAAAATGCCCACAGCTGCAACTGAATATAAAATATCAAACAAACCAGACAGAGTTTATATGAGAACATGGACGAGCTGCCCAATCAGGTGTAAACGTGACTCGAAAGAACTGCAAACTGTCTTGGCATGTATGCCAAAGAAAATCTAACCTAGAAACGCTAATATAAAATAAATCCTTAAAAGTGCTGGAAATGCCAGAAACACTGAAGATAAAATAATCCACCTATTTCAAAAGAGAACTTCCACTCTAGAAAAACGTATCAGTGCTCAAATTCCAAGGCAGTGTCAATCGTGAAAAAGAGTTTGACTCTACATGAGAAAACCCACTTGGTGGAACAAATGGATGCGACTACTAGCTCTGGTCCTATTGTTGGTCAAGAGGAAGGTCCTCAGAAAGAGGCCCCGGAAGATTTTCCCAATTTTAGATTGATCAACCTGTTTGACAATTAGTTTCTGTTCAAGTGAAATTTATGTTTGCGTCTTGCACGAACAGATTGGTAATGCCCTGTCCTGCTTTTGACCCTAAAGGGATTCTGTCTGACCAACCCACAGTGGATTAATGTCTCACACTTTTCCTTCTAGGTGAATAAACATGTTCAAGAGAGGAAATGTCTCTTAATGTCTATTTATTCATTTAGTGGCCACATTTGTCTTTGTCAGTAGAGCGACTTAATCTAATAAACTGAAAAGACTGCATTGTGAGTTTATCTACAAGCTATGATTAGATTATTGTGTCATGATCCTTGAGTAGGAGTGAATGACGCAGTGGCAAGCCGTGAGGTACAGTTACACTATGTTGTTGGAGGCAGCTGCTCAATCAGAGGGATTTGATAGTTGGGAAGCTTGTGCATAAATATATCTCCACTAAGTATCTCGCCGATATAGTTCGGCTGGTACGTACTCTGGCTTTTGGTCTGGTATACTGCAATTGCGTCCAGACCACAAGGTGCTCTCACAGTCCCATAAGCAGTATCGCCTCGTAGAGATAGTGCCATTCAAGGGTATCGAAAGACTTTTCAATATCAACCGCAAATACCGTTGCGTTCTCCTGGTCATAGTGACCAGCCTCCATAATAGCCAGGACGTGTTGAATATATTGGTAGCTATAGTCTGCCCAGGGATAAACCCCGTTTGAGCTGGGTCTTTCGGCCGACAAACATGGCATTGATATGGAAGATAAGTCAGCGGTCCGGCAGCACGTACCGCTGAAGAGAGGTGAAGCGTACTCCCGCTGTGTGCCTCAATCAATCAATCAGGAGTTTGTTAAAGCGCGACTACTCACCCGTAAGGGTCTCAAGGCGCTAGGGGTGGGAGGGGTGGGGGGGTGCAGGTTCCAATCCATCAAGGAGGGGTCTGTCGAAGAGCTAGGTTTTGAGGTTTCTTGCGAAGATGGGGAGCGATGTTGTCTGTCTGAGGTGGAGCGGAAGGGCGTTCCATGCTTTGGCCGCGAGGAAGGAGAAGGAGCGGCCTCCCGATCTGGTCTTTCTGGTGCGGGAGACCACGGCGTAGGAAAGCTGGGCTGATCGTAGGGTCCTTTGGGGTGCGTGGAATTTGAGTCGGCTGTTCAGGTATGCTGGTCCGGTGCCGTGGAGGGCCTTGTGTGCGTGGGTGAGCATCTTAAAGGTGATTCTCGCCTCGACGGGGAGCCAGTGGAGTGTGCGCAGGTGCTGGGAGATGTGGCAGTGTTTTGGCAGGTTGAGGACCAGTCTTGCAGCGGCGTTCTGGATGTTCTATAGCTTGCGAATTAGGTTTTTGTTTATTCCGGCATAGAGTGCGTTGCCGTAGTCGAGTCTGCTGGTGACCAGGGCGTGAGTGACTGTCTTTCGGTGTTCGAGGGGGATCCATTTGAAGGTCTTACGAAGGAGGCGGAGGGTGTGGAAGCAGGAAGATGAGACAGAGTTGATCTGGCGGTCCATTTTGAGCTCGGAGTCCAGGATGATTCCCAGGTTGCGTGCGTGGTCTGTGGGGGTTGGCGGGTTTCCGAGGGCGGTCGGCCACCAGGTGTCGCTCCAGGCGTCGGGGTTTGGGCCCATGATGAGTACTTCTGTTTTGTTGGTGTTTAGTTGAAGGCAGCTGTTTTTCATCCATTTGGCGACGGCTTCCATGCCTTCTCGAAAGTTGCATCTGGTGGTGTTGGGCTCGTTGGATAGGGAGAGGATGAGCTGGGTGTCGTCTGCATATGACACAATGTTGAGTCCGTAGGTTCTGACGATGGGGCAGTGGAGCCATGTAGACGTTGAAGAGCGTCGGGCTGAGGGAGGAGCCCTGGGGGACTCCGCAGGTGATCGGTGTGGGGTCCGAGAGGAAAGGGGGGAGTCTGACCCGCTGCGTCCTGCCGGAGAGGAAGGAGCAGATCCAGTCGAGGGCCTTGTCCTGGATTCCTGCATCGTAGAGTCTGCGTATTAGAGTGCGGTGGGAGACTGTGTCGAACGCCGCTGATAGGTCGAGGAGGATGAGGGCTACTGTGTCTCCTTTGTCCAGTAAGGTGCGGATGTCGTCTGTTGCGGCGAGGAGGGCGGTTTCCGTACTGTGGTTTTTTCCGAAGCCGGATTGGGAGGAGTCGAGGATGTTGTGTTCTTCAATGAATGTGGCGAGTTGGCTGTTGATGGCTTTCTCGATTACTTTCGCTGGGAACGGGAGCAGGGAGATGGGTCTGTAGTTTTTGAGGTCGGTGGAATCCGCGGAGGGTTTCTTTAGGAGGGGGTTGACCTCGGAGTGTTTCCAGTCGTCGGGGAACGAGGCGGTCGCCAGGGAGCGGTTGATGGTTTGGCGGAGCATGGGTGCGACGGTGTTGGCGGCTCTGTTGAAGATGTGGTGGGGCAGGGGTCCTTGGGGGCCCCTGAGTGGATTGACTTCATTGTCTTCAGTGTGTCTTCGGTGGTGAGGGCTGTCCAGTCATCAATCGCTGGTTTCCGGGTGTCGGGGGTGGTTGGTGAGGGTTCAGTGTGTTGGTTGTCTTCGTTGAAGTTGTCGTAGATGCTCTTTATTTTGTGGTGGAAAAAGATGCTGAGTTTGTCGCAGAGGTCTTGTGAGGGAGGGATGTCAGTAGACTCGCTGGTGGGTTGGGCGAACTCCTTGATGATGCTGAAGAGTTCTTTGCTGTTGTGTGCGTGGGTGGAGATTCTGTCTTCAATCGCTTTTTTCCTCGTTTCTCTGATGAGTTGATGATGGGCGTTGGTGGCGGCTCTGAAGTTGTTGTGGGCTTCTGTGGATTTGGTGTTTCTTCAGGCCTTTTCAAGGTGGCGGCATGTGCGCCTGGACTCTCGAAGTTCGGTGGTAAACCATCTGGCTTTCTTGGCACGGGTATTGTTTTTCTTGAGGGGGGCTATGGTGTTGGTGCTGTCCGAGATCCATCTATGCAGGGTTTGGGCTGCGGTGTTGGGGTCGTCGTATTCCGCGATGGTTGGGGTGGAGTTGTTGAGTGAGGAGGTGAGCTGGTCATCAGTGATTTTGGTCCAGTTTCTTTGTGGAAGCAGGTGCTGGTGTCTGTGGATAGTGGGTGTTCTGAAGGTGAAGTGGACACAACGATGGTCGGTCCATGGGAGTTTGGTGGTGTGGCTGAAGGTGATGGAGTTTTCTGTAGTGAAGAGGGGGTCGAGGGTGTGTCCTGCTGAGTGCGTGGGCTCGGTCACGATCTGGCGGAGTCCAATGTTGTGGAGGTTGTCCAGGAGGGATGTGGTGTTGGGGTCCAGTTGATTGTCGAGGTGGAAGTTGAGGTCTCCCAGCAGGGTGTAGTTGGTGGATGCGATGGCCTGCGGGGAGATAATGTCCGTGATGGAGTTGGCGAAGGGTCCGCGGGGTCCAGGGGGTCGGTAGATGAGGGTTCCTCGGAGGGCGGCGGTGGGGCTGGCCAGTATCTTGAAGTGAAGGTGTTCCATCAGTTCTGTGGACTCGTCAGGGAGTGTGCTCAGGCGGAGGCTGGATTTGTGGACGATGGCGATTCCTCCTCCTGGGTGGATGGGGCGGTCCTTCCTGGAGATCTTGTATCCTTGGGGGATGGGGATGGCGATGTCCGGTCCCGAGGTGGTGTTGGTCCAGGTTTCGGTGAAGAATGCTACATCTGGGGTGGTGCCTCCTCTCTCCAACCCTCACCTGACACCACAGAGGCGGTAAGACAAACAGGGCTAAGCCCAATTAAAACTTTTGTGTGGTGCAGGCAAGCAGCGCACACCCCTGAAATTGGTTACTGCCTGGAACACCATTTTGGAGCACCAGCAAGGGGGCTGCCCACTTATATACCTTAGGATGTATTGTGCTCTCACCCTTAAAAAAGATGCAATCCCAGAGAGAACACGACTATACACCCTCATGTGCCTATGAGGAGGTTTGGCCCCCACAATGACAGCTTCCTGCAGAGCTGGATAAGTTATTTCCCCAAGCAATATCTCATAGCCATATCATAGAGCTTGCCCCTCTGCCGAAGAGTGTCGCCAAACTGTCGGCCTATGATTACAGAGGTATACCGGGGGAAGTAGTTCAGTTACGACAAGAACTACAAAAGGCTCACGTGATACATACACTGAGTCATCAACGTGATGGCGTTCACGTTGCAGGGAATTCATTGGCTGATGAAGCCACGAATGCATCTGTGCAAACGGCTTCCGTAGCTGCAATCACTCGTTCAGAAGCAAAAATAAACGTTGAAATAATGTTGGCTGTCAATGCTTCAAGCAAAGACAGTGGTAAAACATTACCAAAAGGGTTTCCACTCAAATACTCATACATAACTGATGCGAACAATGTTCCATTTGCTCGAATCCCTGGAGTGGGGGATAGAGTAATTTCAAACATGAAACATAGATTAGGACTAATCTTCAGCAGCACATGAAGGGCTCGCCTTTGTACATGCAGGTGTTTCCACCACAGTGTCATTATTAAAGCAGAGATACTGGTGGCGGCGCATGAGGAAACAAACCAGAAACTTTGTTTTGGAATGTGAAATATGCCAAAAGATGAAAGTCTCTACTGTGAAACGTCCTGCGCCCCTGTTGATTTCAGATAAACCATTAGCTTGCGTTTACCTGGACCACTGCGATCCCTTACAGAGGGATGGCAACTATAAATATATCATGCTCGCAATGGATTTGTGTTCAAGATTCATTTGGCTGTGGCCTCAGCGCTCAGCTGATGCTCGAAGTGTTATAAAAGATTTGCTAGTCTTTATCGGCACATACACAGTTGGCATGCTACATTCGGACCAGGGTCCTGCGTTTAGCTCTCGAGCTTACAAGGAGGTCATGGCCAATCTGGGCGTTGCATTGCGGTACTCTAGTTCATTCCATACTGAGGGAAATTCGGTAGTGGAGAGGAAAAAACGGGACATAAAGCAATCTATAACAGCTAGGGTAGGGTATTAGTTTGGGTGACGGGTGGGTCAAATATCTAATAAGTGTCTAATAAGTGTCCAACGTAGTCTTAACAATCTGCCAAGAAGTTCTCTAGGGGGTATCACTCCATATGAAGTCCTTTTTGGGACCAGAATGTTAGTAGCGGAGCTCGATTGTCAGACTTCAATGGTAGACCAAAAACTCTTTGATATCAAAGATCGTTTGGCTGTCTTTCAGGACTTAAATGAAATAAGAACGAAACAAAGTAACGCGCTCCTGAAGCCAACCACCACTGAAGAGAAACCGACCGTCCCAGCAAGGCCTGTCTGGATCCCAAAGCTTGGTGATGTGGTCAGAGAAAAGATCGCGGACAAGAAGAAATGTGTGCCTATTTACTGACAACCAATACCTGTCCTAGCAATCCACAGATCAAGAACAGTATTACTGCCGCCCTTACTGGAAAAAAGGAGAACCGGTTCATGTCTATCGACCTGGTCAAACCACATCATGTGGCCGATCATAAGCAGTAGGCCAAGTGGACTCCGCCAATGTAGCAGACACCCAGCTCTGGCTACTATCCAAGAGGTTCAAACTGAGAGACTCATCACCTTTGAAGAATCTGCAGTGCAAAATGAAGGACTAAGCAACAAAGCTATGAAACTTGTTCCTCCTGAAACCCAAATAACAGTTTGTCAAGAAATGCCTGTCTACTATGAAGTAGCATCTGACTACTCAAATGTTACTAGTAATCCTGAGGTTTCAGCGATTTCAACGAATCCTGATGCAATCCCAACAATTGACAGAACTGCCTCTGGCTATTTCATTAACTTTTATACGTTTTCTGAGGATCCAAGCAAACCTGAAACTGCGCCAGTAAAAAGAACTTCGAAAGAACAAGCAACAGACCTTTTTCATCACCTAGAAAATACTTATCTGGTTTCACCATGGATTGAACTTTGGATTGTGTTGGGTGTGCTTTTTCTTCTACTTTGGTTGACTCTGGTACTAACTATGGGAATGCTGATAAATGGAAGATATGTAAAAATGGACACAGCAAGTAAGAACATCAACTTACTTCTCAAGCCACACAAATCATCCCATCGTGAACAAAGAGACTTGTCATCAGTGAATATCACAGCCGTTCCTATACCAGGGGGTATAGCTTGGGACAGAACTAATTATGACATTTGTGGCCCGTCAGAGCTGTTGAAGATTCCACACCAGTTCAAGATTTCCTTGAATGACTTTGTTTCATCTAGTACCTTTTCTGATGATTGGGACTTCGAGACTGTTAATAATATGATGTCAGACTTAGAAATGTGTGCCGTATTTACATCATGAATACTTAGAAGATTCATCAGATTATGAACAAATGTATTGTTATAATCACTATGGTCATCATTTCTTGCACAAATCTGCAAATCCTACAAATGTATTAATGTGTAACCAATGGGAAGATTGTCCTACGCAACCAAAGGGTAGCTCAAACACATTTCTTTGAAAATTCCGTACTTTTCAGGGTTCAATGTATCCAATCCGGAATCATTTTACTTTAAAAATGTAAACAAAAACTGGACTGAAAAGTATGTTAACAAATACCAAGCAAATTTATTCTACAGCCTTTTATGCTCAACTGTCTACACTAGGTTTCGAATCATGGAAAGACAACATTGAGACAAAAACTGTCTGGGGCACAAAAGATTGGCAAGTGCAGGTGATAGAAGCTTTACCTGCATCATCCCTGAGAAAATTATGTTTTTGAATGACACTGTCCAACAGACGTCATGTCTTGGGTTAGCCAAGATAAAAGACTTGAACATTCCGTCTATACCTACACCTACACCTGTTAGTGATAACACTTCAGAGGGGGGAGTCGACGTACATATTATTTTGCATCACAACAGAACAGACCCAGATTGGAATAAATGGTTGATCTGGCCCACAGATACAAACAACTGTCAAGATAGATTCCTGAATAAAACAAAGGGGTTCACATTCATTAGGCCAGAACCAAGATATGTTCAAAGACAGCATCCAGATATAGTAACAACATATAGTGTAGGGAAACTTTGCCCTGATTGGCTACATAGATATACACTTAAGGATGTAAAGCAACACTTGTCTTTACTTAAAGATGGCCCTGATCTTAGGGAATTGTTGCTAGGACCAAGAACACCTCGCATTAACGTTTTATATATGCCGGTATCTATGCTGCTTATAATGAAGCATAGAAAATTACGCAAGCAGAGACTGCAGAACGAATATGAGAAATCGATCATATTCATTTAGAGAAATCTCTCTCTGTGGTTGACAATGGGTTAACGACTCTGTGGTCCAGGATATATTCTTTAGACAGCATAGTGTCTTCTGCCACAGACATCATGGAACAGGACTTGGTCATGTTGCAATATGGTCAGTCGCAATTACGTTCTATCATGCTATTAGGCTGGACGTTGCAAAACCTTCGTTCAGGCTATGTGCCTTGACGTTTAATCAATACTATGTCACTGTTTTCAGAATTCAATATCACTGATAAACAGATAAAATTGGCACAAAGGGGAGCAGAAAATACGGTGCTGAGCATTGAAAAACTGGAAAGATTGCCATTTACTGTCACTGAAAAGCCAGCTACGGAATGGATTATACATGGAACAATCACTCTGCCTGTTACGATTTTCCATTTTCAATATTGCCTACAACATATACCAGCAGGCACATATAAAAGGTTGGGTAAAGAATACATCAAGACATACTGGGAATAGCCGTACACATACAGATGTTGGAGGGGGGGTCGTGAAGTGTTTCTTAGAGTGGAAAGCTGTGAAAACGCACTACGCGGTTCTCTCCTATGTCAGGGTATAAACTTACACGGGACTTGCGATGGTTCCTCAAAAAACGTATCCTGCCACCTGCAAGGTCAAGCGTTTCGTTTTTAATTGTATTTTAAACTTCTTTGCACCAGCTTATTTGCTGTTGCTCCTACCTTCCTGCACGCTTTGCACACTTCTCCTCATCAGCCGATTTGGGCGCTGACGCAGGAAGCCAAGCAACCTGTGCTCTACAGAGCCGCCATTTTGGGGGAAGTCTCGGGTGGAGGTCTAGTCGTTGGCCTCTCCCGCCCTCACCAGGATAAAAGACGCGCTGGGGCTCACGCGCGCAGATTGCACTGATAGCAGTTTCTGAGGCGGAAGCCGGAAACATAGTCAAGCGTTTCGTTTTTAATAGTATTTTAAACTTCTTTTCACCAGCTTATTTGCACTTGCTCCTACCTTCCTGCACGCTTTGCACACTTCCCCTCATCAGCCGATTTGGGCGCTGACGCGGGAAGCCAAGCAACCTGTGCTCTACAGAGCCGCCATTTTGGGGGAAGTCTCGGGGTGGAGATCTAGTTGTGTGCCTCTCCCGCCCTCACCAGGATAAAATGGCTATACCTAACTGGACGCGCAGCAGACGCACGCAGCGGGCGCGCCTAAGGGAAGCCCGCCTGCACCCGTCCGCGTCCAGCACGCGGCCAGGGCCGGAAACGCTGCTTGATTTAACATCACCCATTGGACTTCATATAGCCAGATGGAGATACTTGCACTTAGACCTACTTGGCGCCCCCACGCCCTGCTCCACACATCTGAAACCCGGAGCTTGGATCTCTCATGTAAGTGTTGTGGTTTTAACTTGAACAGATAGATAGGGGCATGACTATATCTATAATATCACATAATAAATACCCTATGCTTATCCTGCTACAATAGAAATCTGCGCTACAAAAGAAATAACCATTAGTACCCAAGATCAGAGGGACTACACATAGAAATAGAAGGTCAAGAAACAGTATTTGTAGAAGGTAAGAAGTGGCCTAACTATGAGTTATATAAGGAAAGACGAGGCAAAATATAGAACGGACATTCACAGGTTGTCTCTTATCCTCCCCAGACTGTATATGAAAAGCTACGAACCTTGTATCATTAGGTGACGTGGCCGCCTACACTAATTTGGATAAAAGTAGGATAGGATTTCTTTCAACCGAGTTTCCTGAATACCAAACAGGAATAATAAAGGTCAGTAGTGTAAATAAAGTAGAAAGGTGGAGTGGTATGACTGTTTTTTTCTCCCCATGGTTACCAACTAAAATGTAACGGAGGGCCTTTGAGACTCCTTTGTGAGATGAATTACTGTTAAAATGATTTCCAAACTGTATAGATTATAAGTGCATTAGCACATTAATGGAATGAATTTCTTATGTGATAGACATTAGGCCTACTGGGCCTTGGCCCCTTGTTTAAATTAACTAACTAGGTGTTTATGTCAGCATCACGTGACGATCTCTAAATGTAGACATTATTATGCACTGATTGATATATTCCTAATACACAGGATACCAGTTGCAAGAAATTGATGACCCCGTTCAAAATTGTCCTGAAGAAGGTGTAACCATATCCACGGTCCTGACACCGAAACGCGTCGACGCACCACGTAATATTGAATCCAAGCAGAGCCTAGGGGGCACCAGACATACTTCAATTTTGAATACTGGTAGCCACATAAATTCCATGTATAGGCTATTGGATCTAATCAATCTGTAGAAATATCATCTGATCGATTGAATATAGGGGGTTTTTGTTGCCTTTCTCTTTTTATTCTTGAAAATGAATTGTGTCATTACATTTGATTATTAGACTAGGGTACATGTTTTTTATATTTACTGTATAATTTGGTTGTGTTTACAATTGTTTTTATATATTTTATTGCAATGTATGAGATGTCTTTACATTAACTGCTTTCAGAGAAATTATTATTTTTTTTTTTTTAAATGTCTTTATTCAAATTCCCCCCCCCCCTTTTTTCTGTTTCAACCAGTACATTTTTATCGTTACAGAAAGTTTTTAAACCAAGTACAGATTTGTGTTTTTAGAAAATTATATACATGCAAAATCACACACTAAACATGAATAGGGTGCATCATACGTCATATATAATAAACTTATAGTCCGTGCATATTTCACAACTGATACCAAAAGTAACAGAGAAAGCATGTTTTTAGCTTTTCCCACTTTTCCATTGATCAATGGGGAACCATATCCTACCCCCCAGAGCTTTTGCCTTTCTGCCTTTTCTATCAAATATAGCCCTCTCTAAATTATATGTAGATAGTAATCTTGCTATCCAGATCTGAAACGACGGTGCTGATTTCTCCTTCCATGCTTTTGCAACAACTATCCTGTATACTGCTGTAACCATAAATAGGAATTCTGGGTAAGTTATATTTTCTTCTAAACTTATGCCCAATATTATCAATTCATCAGTTAGTTTAGTTTTTATTCCCAACGACTTTTCCAGAAACTCCTCTATTGCCAATTTTAAGGTGTATAGTTGCGGACATTGTGCGAACATATGTGTAATATTAGCATGTATTGAGTTGCATCGTGGGCAGGTTATTCCGGTGGAGCCCCCCCATTGGGCAATTCTAGCGGGTGTGTAGTATAATGAATAGACTGTTTTATAATGTTGGGTTTGAAGTGTGGCTGAGCACAAAATAGTTCGACCAAGGTCTAAAGAATTTTGTAGGTCTTCCGGTTGGGCTCTTACTTGTTCTCTCCATTTGTTACTATATTTCTCTCTGTCGTCTATGTTGTAGACCTGTAACTCTGCATACAACTGTCTTATTGAACACAGAAGGCTGCTTCCCAGGTAATCCATTATCCTACAGCTTGTCATCCCTCCTGCTCCCCCCACTTTTGTATGAAAGTAACTCCTCACTTGTAAATATTTAAAAAAACTATTCCCAGCTATTTTATACCTGTACTGTATATCTTGGAACGTTAAGAATACTCCTCCTGCATCCATTAAGTCCCCCAGTTTCTTGATCCCTTTTTCGTCCCACTCTTTCATAGCTGTGTCTCTAAAAATTTCCAGAGGAAGATCGTTATTCATATAAAGCCTTAGATATCTGTTATACCTTCCCAGTCCCAATTTTTTCTTTATTGCCCTCCAAACTTTATATATCGCGCTCAGAGTCTTACATCTTGTGTGTTTAAAGTATGCGTAGTCCACAGTTGTGACTAAGGCGTTTTCTGCCGCCTTTCCTAAAAGTGCTTCGTATACATTCGCCGGGCATTTTCTCTCTTCCTGCTGAGCACTTCCACCTAATAATCCTTTGGAGTATTGTAGAGCTGTTGCCCAGTAGTAAAATCTAAAATCAGGAGCTCCCCAACCTCCCCTCTCTCGTGATAATGTCAAAAAGCGATATGCTCTACGTGTCTTCCCCTGTGCCCAAATTAATTTATTTACTATTGATTCTATTTTATTAAACCATATGCCTTCAATGAATAGTGGAATTGCCCTAAACAAGTATAGAAATTTCGGAAAAGTGACCATTTTAATGAAATTAATTTGGCCCATAAGAGTCAGGTGTAAATTATTGACCCTCTCCAAGTTGCTTTTGACCTTACCTAGCAATGGTTCCAGATTTATCTCTACTAATTTTTCTAAGTCTGCAGTCACCCTAACCCCCAAATACTTTGTGTCTGAAACCACTCTTACATCTGCAAATACAGAGTGTCTGTTCTGAACCACTTGTGTTTTTCCCCTGTTTATTAAATATCCGGACACCTCCCCGAATTTCCTTGCCTCCTGTTCTATTTCAATCAATGATTCCTCTGGTGTCGGCGTTATAACAGCCACATCATCTGCATAGGCAAATAATTTATACTCTTTCTCATGCAGTATAACTGGAGTAATCCCCCTATTTTGTGTAAGCCTTCTTAGATAGGGGTCTAAATATATCGCAAATAGTAAAGGTGAGGCTGGGCATCCCTGCCTAGTCCCCCGTCTAATCTGCACTGCATTGGAATAGGATTTATTAATACGTATTCTAGCACTAGGGTATTTGTAAAGTGCCTGGATTGCGGTTATATATCCTCGACCTATACCAGCCCACTCCATAGCCTTCCATAAGTACGCCCAGGAGACCCTGTCAAAAGCCTTCTCGGCATCCAAAAAGATAGCCGCGACAGGGTCTCCTGAGGCCGCTGCAGCATCCAGAATAGTGATCAGCTGTCTGGTGTGTTCAGTAGTTCCTTTGCCAGGTATGAAGCCATGTTGTGTAGGGGAGACCACTCTTTCTATTACCTTACTCAACCTGTTGGCCAGTGCTTTGGAGAATATTTTTGCATCAGCATTAAGCAGTGTAATCGGTCTATAAGAGCCTGGTTCGGTGGGGGGCTTATCCTTTTTCAGAATCACTATTATATCCGCACCCGCCCAAGATTGAGGAACTATTCTGCCCCCCTGTGCCAAGCAACAAATTATCCATATATCTTTAGCTAGCACATCCCAAAAGGTTTTATAGAATTCTACCGGGATCTGATCTTGTCCAGTTGCTTTACCAGATGGTAGGCTAAATATCGCATCTCTTATCTCCTGGACCGTTAGTTGCGTGTCTAGCTCATCCCTTTCTTCAATACTCAGCCCCTCCTGTAGACCTTGCCTTAAGTATTCCAAGCTTTCTGCCTCTATCTCTTCATTGTTTTTATCTTGTTCATATAGCCTCTCGTAGAACCTTCTGAATACCTCCTGTACCTCCTCCACTTTATTGACAATTACCCCAGTGCAGTCCTTAATTTCTTTTATCTCACCCGCTGCTAATGTTTGCCTGGTTCTAACTGCAAGCAAGTGTCCCACCCTCTCATTACATTCGTAGCATTTCTCTTTATTTGCTAAGTATTTCCTTGCTGTTTTCTGTGCCAAAGTAATCCCCGTTTCTGACTTCTGCACTTCCATAGTCACTAAGATCTGTTCGATAGGGTCTTGCCTTTCTATTGCATCTACTAACATTTTTTCCAAGCCCATCAGAGTTCTAATCTCCTCTTCCACCTTCTCCTTTTCCTTTTTACTTCTAACCAGGGTGTAGCTTAGTGTCTCCCCCCTTACTCCTGCTTTAAAGCTATCCCACACCATGTCTGCTGAAGCTGAATACCTATTTATATCCCAGAATTGGGTTATCCATTCTTGCATCCTTATAATGTACTCCTCCTCCTTCAGCAATCCTCTCTCGAACGTCCATGTCGATTTTGTCCTTTCTGCTTTTTGTGGTACTGCTAAGCTTAGAACCAGCGGATTGTGATCTGACATTATTCTGGGGAGACATTCTATTTTAGCCCTGCTAACTAATGAACTAGAGATAAAGAAATAGTCCAGTCGGGCTACTGTTTGATGTGGTGCTGAGTAGAAAGTGCTGCCTACACCTAGAGGGTTAAATTCCAGCCACGTATCCACCAGCGCATTATGACGAGCAAGGTTTTGTACTGCTTTGTGCACCTTTTTTTTCCTTCCTTGATACCTGCCTCCGCACACACCTATTACTCCGTTCAATCCGTTGATATTAAAGTCCCCGCAGCAGATCACAGGCTCCGGCCACAATGCTAACTCACTGTCAATAAAATCAAATAATTCGGACTCATCTTCATTTGGACCATACAGTGAGGACAGTGTACATCTCCCTGCGGCTGTTTCTTGGTCTAGCATTACCCATCTCCCTTCAGGATCCTCTTTTTTCCTTTTAATTTTAACAGCACCTTTTCTAGCCAGAACTGCTACCCCTTTGTTTCTCCCCTCTTGTCCTGTGCTAGCAAGAACCTCAAGGCCCATCTGATCAAGCAAGAATTTATCTTCGGCTGCTACATGTGTTTCCTGTATGCAAGTTATATCAATTCTCCAATATCGCAACAGCGCAGAGAGCTTCTGTCTTTTCTCCTTATTGTTTAGACCACAAATATTAATCGTCATTATCCTAACTGCCATGATTTTAGTTTTGCTTTTACCAACACCAACACCTCAGCTACTTTTTTTATCTTTATCTGTACATTTTCTTTCTGCTTCCTTGCAAACTTTACAAATCTGTATCATTTTACACCTCCACCTCCACATTCCACCAGTGACTTCTTCCCTCCCTCCTCCCCCCCCCTTTAAGCCCCCCCACCCCAACTGCTGCCCCTCCCCCCTGTGACAGGCAAATAGGTCACTCCTGACCTATGCGTGTCCGCTTAGCGTTGTAGAGTCGCTCCCCCTCTCCTCCCCTCTTGTCTGGTACTACTCCTATCTCTCAGGCTTGGTAAGTTATCCAGCATTGGTATTTTCGTGATTTTGAGCTCTTTCTGCTCCCTTTCCTGCCTATTTCCTACTGGCACCCCCTTGCTCTTTTAACTCTGTCAGAAATTCCCCCGCTTTTATCTCAGAAAAAAACATTCTTGTGCGGCCCGCTGAGATAACCTTCAACTTTGCTGGAAACATTAGATAGGCCTCTGCTCCCTGAGTCTGAAATGCAGTGATCAACTGTCTGAGCCTTCAGCGTCTTTCCACTGTTACGTGACAAAAGTCAGGTCTAGCAAAGAAAGATATTCCTTCCACCGTTTTTTTAGCATCAGGCCTAGCTTTTTCCATTAGTTCTTGCCTTGCCAGGTAGTTGCCAAAAAATACTAGCATAGCCCTGGGGAGAGCTCCTGAGCCCTCTTTGTGAGTTTTCCTTACAAAAAGTGGGTATCTATGGGCTCTCTGCACTTCTTGTTCCCAGTTCCATGGCGCCTCTGGGAAGGCTCCCTTTAATAACTTGATGACAAAGCCTCTGGGGTCCTGCCCCTCCATCCCTTCCTCTATTCCGAGGAGCCTGGCATTATTGCGCCTCTGACGATTCTCCAAGTCCTCCACCTTCCACTGTAAGTCCTCCATGATCTTAGTCTGTTCCTCTCTAGATGATTGCCAATCAGTTACCTCGCCCTCTAATCTGCCAGTTCTTTCTTCAACTCCAATGACTCTCTCCTCCACTTCCTCAAACTTTTTATTTATTTTCCTAATTGAGGCTTGGATTTTTTTAGTGTCATGCCTGGCCCTCCGACTTTCAGCCCTGGCCTCCATTTGTATCTGTTTTAGTGTGGCAAACATTAAATCCAATTTCCCTCCGTCATTTTGTATCTCTTGCTCATCTTCTTTATAGATATTGGAGGTAGCGGAGTAGTCCCATACAAGCTTCTTATGTGTTCCCTTGTGTGTGCTCAGGGGGGAGCCTGCCCTTCTGGATGTCGTTTTACGCCTTTTTTGCGTGCCTCTCCCGCTAGAGCTACCACTAGCCTCAGAGCTTGAGGATGAGTCTGAGGAGTCTCTCTCTTCATCGCTGCTTGCCAGCGTCGATTCCAATTCTTCAGGGACAGAAAAGAACCTGTCCCCATCAGCCCCCTCTGTACAATCCACCTCTGTCAGATTGTTATGCAGTCTATGACACGCATTGACCTCCCCCAGCGCAGCGCTATCTTTATTTTTAGCTTGGGCCTGCTCCTCTCGTATTTCAGCCTCCACCTCTATAAGGGCCTCTAGCATTTGCCCTGTATTTGACATCCCTGCCCCGCCAACAGCCTCTCTCACCTCTTTTGCCAAGTCCTGATCTTCGTCTTGCATCCCCTGTGCCTGTTCTTGTTCCTGTTCAGTGCCGTCTGCCTGAGCTGTTGCATGACGCTCCGCTGGAAGCGTGAGCTCCGTGATCCCTGGTTGCTTAGCAACACCTCCGCTTGCGTCCTCGAGGACGCTTTGACCAACTCCGACGGGCAGCATGATTGCCATGTTTAACAGGGTTGCCGTGGAAGCTCCTGGTGTTCCTGATGCCTCTGATTGAGCTTTGGCGCTGAAGACCTCTGACACCGATGGCTGCCGATATACGGTATCATTTTTCCTCTTTTCCACTGTGTCCCGCGCCGCTGGTGTGATATTGGCGCCTCGCGTGTCTTTGTTTTGGCTGAGCCCCTTCTCCTTCTCGCTGGCTCTCTCCAGCTTGCGCAATTGTGTTTTTGTTAACGTGGAGACTGTGGGGGTTGTTTTTTTGCTAATAGGTGGCACTTTTGTTTTCGGGATAGTACCCGTTCTTCCCGCTTCCTTCTGTAATGTCTCTTTGTTTGTTCCGCCGGGTATGGGTAGTTGTTGCTGCACTTTCTCTTTACCGCGAGTACCCATGTCTGCCATAAATACTTTAAGGAGCTTGATGTACCACGATTTCGCCGTCCCGAAAATGCGTGTAAGGCTAACAATTCCTCCGTGGAGACTTCCTGCTTGCTGGATCCAAGATGCGGGTTGCATACTGCTCTCGTGTCTCCTTTAGGGCCTGAGTTTATGCATCGGCAGGAGAGGGGTCTGAGTGCGACTTACTCCCACAGCGCTTCAGCGGCCATCTTGCCTCAGAGAAATTATTTCTTCTGAAATTTTAACAAAAGATAGTTGAATTTTGTTTTAAATAAAAGAATGTAAACGTTACATTTTAGTTTTTAGCCAGTTTGTAAAGAGTATATGACTGAGTAAGGTGCGATTAGGAAAGAATAGAGTGAATATTACTGTTCAAAAGTCAGTCCAGGGATATTCCTTTGACTTTGATTCGGAGGAATTGAGACAGAAAAAGAAAAGTCCACCTGCAAAATATTGGAACACTGCTGGAGACTGAAGTATTCCACAGAATGCAAAATTGAGTACCAGACAGCCCTTAAAGAATACCGTAAACTAATCAAAAAACACAAACTAAGTTTTCTATCAGACAGAATTGATAAAGCTAGCAATGCCCCCAGAGAGATCTTCAAAATTGTTCGATCCTTTACTGATCCACAGGCTTTGAATCGGCGTCTGCCTGTGTCTCAGTCTCTCTGTACTCAACTCTCTGTGAGTTCTTTGAAGAGAAAATTGCTCTTATCTATGCTTCTTTTCCTACAATGGATAGCTCTGATATTGAGGAAGAACAGAAGATTTATAAAACCTTCGCTCCGATCCTCGCGGAATTCTCGGAAATATCTGAAGACACCTTCCTTCAGGAATTGCTCAAATGCAAATCTGGCTCTCCCAGTGACCCTGGGCCAGCAAAACAATATAAAGCACTAGCAGCACACCTCAACCCCCATCTTAACTCCATATGGAACGCCTCCCTGAGATCGGGCATGTATCCAGAAGCTTGGAAACACGCATTTCTTGTCCCTATTTGGAAAAAAGCCAATGCGGATCCAGAGACCCCAGGAAACTATAGGCCAATCTCCCTTCTTCAAGCCCCGGCCAAGATCCTGGAAAAACTGGCTCATCAACAACTTGCCAGCTTTGTAGAGTCCCATGGTCTCTTTCATGATTCTCAGCATGGATTTTGTTCGGGCTACTGCAGAGAGTCGGCCCTGATTGAAATGGCAGATTCTGTGCGGTGGACTCTTGACGGGGTTCGAAGGCGGTGTTAGTGCTGCTGGATTTATCTGCAGCATTTGACACCGTCTCTCATTCAATCCTGCTGAGACGGTTGAGATCCATTGGTATCCAGGGTACGGTTCCTCAGTTAGGCCACTTAAATGGGGTGTCCCTCAAGGCTCATCGCTGAGTCAGCTCCTTTTTAATGTGTATTTACCCCTCTGGCCGAAATGATCTCACAATCGGGCATTAAAATTACATCATATGCTGACGATATTCAGCTCCTTTTTTCCTTTGATGAGCCAACATCCACCACTTTCGACCCCCTGAAGTTATGCTTTAGGAATATTGCGAAATGGATGGATTTAAATTTTCTCAGACTCAACGCTGGAAAAACCGAGATCCTGTTCTTCAACCAATCATCCACATTAGACTCCAATTTATGGTGGCCGGAAGATCTGAGCCAAGCTCCTCTCCCTAAGGACTCGGTTAGAAATCTGGGGGTCCGATGGGACAACCGCTTATCCTTTGTGTATCAGGTACAAACAGTCTCGGATGCCTGCTTCTTTAAAATCAAAATCATAAAAAAAACTCATAAATTATCTGCCCAGCGATAACCGTAAAACCATAGTCCACGCACTTATAACCTCGCATCTGGACTATGCCAACGGACTTTATCTGGGCTTGACAGCAGGTCTGTGCCACAGACTCCAGACAGTGCAAAATGCTGCTGCCCGTTTGTTCAGGGGCATCTCACTAAGGCAACACATCTCCCCATACCTTCACAAACTGCACTGGCTCCCCATCTCTAAAAGAATTGAGTTCAAAGCTATGACCCTGGCCTATTGGTCTACGAAAGGCAAAGGACCAGCCCATCTTAGGTCAAGTCTCGGCCCATACAGCAATTCCAGAGTTCTCCATTCAAACAAAAAAATGCTACTAGTTACTCCTAGATTAAAAAAAGCAAGTTTTGAAGTGTATGCCACCCAGCAACAAGCTTCCGCCTTACCTCCGCATGAGCCAGTCGGAGCTTGAATTCCGCAAATCCCTTAAAACCTTTCTTTTCTGCCTGTAAGTCTCTGCTTTGGACCATCTGCTGTCTGTTCAATTAGCGCCGGGACACCCCGTTGGGGTAGCTGCGCGCTTTACAAAATACACAAAATAAATAAAAATAAAGGTTCACCAGCCGCGGTGATTAATCCAATGTTGGACAACTCTTGAATGGGAGTTACCTTATGTTGAATGATCGCAGCTGCTGTGGCATGTTGCCAGGAATACCATATCTAGTAACTGTGTCAGCCAAGGTCATGTGCTGTATGCAAGTATTGTTTCCTAAAACCAAGACAGCCGGGAGTCGCAACTTTGGCCTTCACTGAACATCTCTTCTATACGAATTGATACTTTAAGCAGAATGAAAGCCATTCTTTTGCAAAAAACTGTGCCACTAACCTCGGCCAAACAAACCTATGATCTGCAGTCGCAAGGACTTCTGCAGAGTAACATGCCCTTCTAACTACAAATTGCCCTATACATTTCTCAGAAATGTTAAGTCGTATCTTAAACATGTCTGATACGAGTGGTATTGTACATGTATTTAAGACCGTATTTTCTAGACTGTTAGTACCTTTTGAAGCAGTCCTAGGAATATTTCCAAACTTTGTGCACTCTGTATTTGGCGGATTGCCTCTCATTTTGGAACTCGCTGCAGGAATGCTATTTTTGCTCCTATTGCCGCGATATGGCAAGTCATTTCACAAACGACACCCAGTTCTCCATGGAGACAACTCTACTGGCGATGAAGTGTCGTGAGTGCATCGTCCAAATTTTGGGACTACCTCGTCCAAGAGAATTAAATACCACACGGTTTCTGTCATTCAGACCAAATTGGCAAGATTGCATCATACCTGTTTTACGATGCCTGCTATGCGGAGAAGAATGTGTGTTATACACATGTCTCACACAATCCCATCAGTCATGCCAACGGATGTTGATACTTTGCTTGAACCAGTAATGGACCATGCACTGTGTTGTCCCCAGCCGCTACCGATTCTGATGACGGCATTCATTGAGATCTCACAGACGGAAAATGCTACTGCTGTAATTCATGAATTTTTATCTTGTGTTCTGATTAACTTGGACATATTATATTTGTCAATCTGTAACTTGGAAGTTGTTTTTCTTTTATAAAACCGAATAAAGTTTGTTGATAATAATCACTAGGGGATTCATTTACAGGGTAGCATGGTATCCCTCACAATAACTCCAGGAGTCACAGTCCACACAATGTACATGCTTTGTTCCCCCTACTTCCAACCTTACATGTATCCCTAATCACATGCCCAAACCTCTTCCTGTTGATGCCAATGTGGTCCTCCGTCATCCCACAGACCATATTTTTGGCCACTTTGAAACTGCCCATACAATAAAAATGCTGCAGTTGTAAATAAATATCAACAACCATTTGTTGTGTTTGAAACATTTTATTGATTAATAAAACCTAATAAACATAAGCTGATTATTACATCAAAACAAAACATCAGTTGCCATACACATCAGAGACAAAAGTAGTACATAAAAGTCAACATACTGTAACACAGCAAAGTTATGTAGAGCACAATTCCTAATTTCGGGCAATCTTTAAAGTTCAACAATAGAAACTTTCATAAAGAACAGGAAAGGAAACAAAGAAGGTGGGATACAGTGATTTCATTAATGTAATGCTTCCAACATATAGAAAAACAAATACTAATTATTTTCCTTGAGCAATAAAGTCCTCACATTAAAATACTAAGAGAAATATATTGAACAATGAACATTTCATATGTAATTAGAATTCAAGTTGAATATTTTAAACTCCGCAGCATTATTTGACTAATGATTACAACCTGAATGCTTTCTGGAAAGGAACCGCCTCATGGGGTTCAAAATCGCATATTTTCCAACAATAGGTTTCAAATGATAAACCTGAATTTCAATTCAATGTATTGAATTAGGCCATTTTGGAGATCAACAATTTGAAATATAAACAAAATCCATACACTTTTGTAAAATGGTCTCCTAAACTTGAATTCCATACACTTTTTGAATAAACACTTCACATTCCAGCAAGCATCATAAGACCACTTGTTGTTATCTTCCCAAATAGTGATGTTTCGACTGGCAACAACAATAAATATGTTTAGAATTTTACCTCCGAAAGCAAAAAAATGCCATTTCTGAATCATGGTGCACAATAAAATATAGGAACAGAAGGGCTTCTTTTGGTGAAGCATTCAATAAGGTTTGACCAGACTTGAAACTAAAATTCCTGATTTTTTGGACATTTAAATGTCATATTTTAAAAGAGTTCTAACAGACCCAGCTCGAGCTCCGCTAAAAATAGAAGATGACTGAATTGTACTTAGAGAAAATGTGCTGATAAGTAATCTATTGATGTAAAATACAGTGGTCCGGCAATGCTTGTGGATCTAATCTATTCAGATTTTAACTTCATAGTTTGTTCAATAAATTGACTGAGCATAATACTTGATGAAGGTCCATCTCTCAGATAAGTTCTATTACAGTTTAAGTTGCGATAACACTAATAGAGATCATTGATAAATAGATTTTAAAAGCCATGGGTGAATTTGATCCTTGGTCTAAATCTAGATTATTGTCTGCAATAGAAACCAGTACAAACAGATCAAATCTAAAAGCATTGAATATGTTTATTATAGTGGTTTAGAGTAAACCCAGAAGACACACATTGTTCCTGAAACTCAGAAAATGTATCTAAAGATTATGATTACATCCTATTTTATGTCCAGAGGCTGCTTTAGCTGCTTTCCTGTTTAAGTGACAACATTTGCAAATATATTTAACAAAATATTAAAGCTGGATGTCAGAAATTCTGTCTGTAAGTATTGTGCAAGAGTTGTGTGTGATGGTTTTTATTTGATCTGAAGCAACACTAACACTAAATAGGTATGTGCACTGGTTATCATTCAACTAACATTATTAGCAAACTTAATTTGGAGGTAATTGAGAAAAATGGCCTCATGTTTTATTGTTAAAAAAATCCACTGGTTCAGTAATTCACAGAGTTTGCAAATGCTAAACCCCTTTTTGATTTGTACTAAGCCCATTTAACAATTCAGGATTTGGAAGGGGAATGTTAATAGTTTCCTTTCTGAATATTTAATACATTGTTAAGGTATGTATTGAGCTTTGAAACCATATGTGGGCTGAAAAACAGTAACAGGAGGTAGTAACCGAAGGGGACATTTGTGAATCTGAAAGTAAAATGGGATGCATTAAAAAATGCCTTTATTTAAAAGCTAGTAAAGCAATACAGGAGTATAACCCATAGACCTAGTCGGGATCAGGGTAAGGAAGTAGAACAGCTAACAATATCCCAACAGGTAATATTTGGTAGAGTATTACATATGTATGTATAAAACATTACAAGAGCTAGAACAAAGGAGACTGGTATTCAATTGGTCTTGTGTAGTTAATCCTATTATATTTGGAAGGGTATCATCATATTCGTACAGTTAAAGCAGCACTGTATTAAGACAATTTAAGTGACAACCATATACATACTTGGTGCTCATAAGTGTGTGAGTGAACAGTGGTGACGCAAGTGGTGGGGTAGACAGCGTGAGCAGCGCAATAAAAACAAGAGTGCAAGTATCATACAGTGGGTGGCTGCCCCCTGACATCCTAAACTTTGACGCATTCCTTCTTCCTTTCGCCCCCCTGATTTGTTCTTTTTGCCCCGCAGCACTACAAACCATGACAACCATGTCCTGATGATGATCCCAAACCATTGAGGATCGAAACGCCGTTGCCTCTACAGCACATTAATTGGCGCATTTCTCTACTGTGGCTGTTACTTAAATTGTGAATTGAACACAGAATTCACTTGATTTGTTTCCTTCACTCAGCCACCCACTGTATGATACTTGCACTCTTGTTTTTATTGCGCCGCTCACGCTGTCTACCCCACCACTTGCGTCACCACTGTTCACTCACACACTTATGAGCACCAAGTATGTATTTGGTTGTCACTAAAATTGTCTTAATACAGTGCTGCTTTAACTGTTTGAATATGATGATACCCATCCAAATATAATAGGATTAACTACACAAGATCAATTGAACACCAGTCTCCTTTGTTCTAGCTCTTGTAATGTTTTATACATACATATGTAATAGTCTACCAAATATTACCTGTTGGGATATTGTTAGCTGTTCTACTTTATTTAAAAGCTATCACAGACAAAGTAGTGTGCTGACTCTACAAGCAACCACTTTTTACCAAATGGATTATTAGTACATGAACCTCAGTATTTCCTATATTGCTGAAATGTAGTCTCTAATATTCTTGTAATGTTGTGTAAATATTTGTTCCTGTTAGTTCCCATTTCAATATTGTCATGAAATGTACCTATTCTTTTTGTCAAACATATTGAAATATCTTTATCACAATTTTTGGGGCATTCTCAAAAGTGTTTTCACTCTCTAACTTGAAGCTCCCTAAGAAAAATAATGATGCCAGTTCCTGGTTTCTCCTAGATCATTTAGTTTTCTCACTAAAACAAGCACAATATTGATTTGAGAGAGGTGGTTATTGTAGTCATACGCACTGGGGATAGTTTAGAAAAGACCAATATAGAACTTCCTTAGTCTTTAGAAATAATACTTGGAAAAGTTTATGTCCAATAATTTCAGATAATTTACTGATAAAGATATCAGATAAAGATCCCCTAATTTCTTATACCTTGTGGTATCAAACATCTGCTAGAATTAACAGACTTCTCTTCTAGATAAATCCAGGTATGAGAAGTTATCAAATGCGTTTATCAACTTTCTGTTATTTTAACACATTTTCTCAGTGCTCTGACTATTTTCCCTACATAGATCACAACATGTCATGCAATGGTCTGTGCTTAAACGTACAATGAAGGGGTAAAAATGCATTTCTACCACAATCAAGATACCCTTGGATCTCTGAGGATTACTGTTGCAAATGAAGACCTAGCTAAGATGAAATATCCCTTTAAAAGGACGATTTCCCTCACCCACCATAGTTGGCATGCTTCCTTATTGGGAATCTCCTTGCACCATGAAACAACCCCCTTACTGAGAGGGGGGAGTTTAGGCATATTTTATTACAGTGAAAGGTATACTAAATACCACAATAATGAGCTCAGGGTAGTGGGGGCAGCAGAGTAAAAGTTAAAACTTAAAGGGTATGTGGTTTCCATTATTTGTACGCCCCTGGGCCAGGATTAAAATTAGGACACTGTGGGAGAAATATATATGCACTGTTAGTGTCAATAAGAGGTCAACATGTTTCAGCCTATTAACCCTCCAAAGAGGTGTTTGCGGCATTCTTCAGGACTTAATAAAAAGTTCTGCCGCTCAATGTACTCAATCAATAACAAGCATTGTCATAGCCAATAGGTCTCGCCTTTGGGACCTTATAAGTGTTTAGCCATGCAGATTTAGTAACAATGTGAAATAATTTGTATTAAAAAAAAAGAAGACTATAAACTAACTAAGCTAGACGTGACTTTATAACTGGTTAATTGAACGTTTCTGGAGGTATAGTATATATAAACAACTCCTTTTTTCTATGGTGTGTCATATAAAATTGATGCTCTAAATTTTGGTAAGTGTACACCATGTCAAAAAATGTAATACTGCTTTTATATCAATTTACTTTTGAAAGCCTGAAGTGAAAGACAATTCTAAGTGGCATTTGGTTATGAGTAGGCGCTAATGACTATTTCCGGATGACAATGTAAATACCATTTTTTGTATAGGATGTGTTAAAAGTATGGGTAGGGAAAATGGCTATTTTGGCCAAAGGCTCCCCTTTCTATATGCATGCTAGTTTTAATTTGTACACAGAATCACAATTTTGTATATGGTACACTGTAATGTTAGATGAATCTGTTTTACCCTTCTGATAAGTAAGGGATGACGATGAACAGTTTTTTCGTCTCCGGTTTTAAATGGATTCAGGTTGGAACAGACGAGGTGTTGGTTGACTTTACCTCAGAAAATGGTTGTTTCTCGCATGCTGCTTTCATGCGACTTAAATCCCTTCAGTGGAAGAGGCGGCTGCATGCCTGCATATATGGCCAGATCAGTACTTGGCTGTTTCGGTTCTCCAGTGGGGCTAGATTACAAGCTGTTAAGGGCAGGGGCTTAGCTTCCCGTTGGTGCAGCAGGTGCAGTGGCACCAGGTCCCAGATGCCTTAAAGGCCCACTGAACCCTGATAACTGCTGTTTGTCACAGTTCAAACAGAGGCCTGAGGGGCCCACAGAACAATGATTATTGCTGTTTTCCACAGTCCAAATAAAGGGCAGAGGTCACATTTCCTTTCTTGCCTTGGGGCCCAGGGCACACTGGCTAGGCCACTGGTTAAGGATGCAGTGGGGAAGAAGTGGCGAGACAGGTGGATTATCTAAACAGCTCGACGATGACTTCATGCCTGGGTATTAAAGTATTCATTACAATTAAAGACTGAAGCAGGAATAGATATCATAATATAGGAAGGCCTATGTACAAATGCAGCTCGATTAGCGGCTGCCTTTTAATTTCTCACTTATCACCTCTCCTAATTTACAGTTTTATTTTAGATGCAGACATAAATTGTGACCTATGAATATGTTTATCTATCTTTAGGTTCAAATGACCCATCTTTTCCATATGCAAGTATCAGACAAGTCGGGAACGCCTAATGGCTTTGAACTTGATAAAGCCACATTAATCACTGGTCTTGAAATGCAGATTGCAGCATTAGGCACGCAGAGGTGTATTCTACGTAATCTCATTATGTTCAGGATACGGGAGAGTGTTTAGGGCATAAAGCACTTTGACAAAAACATTTCTGCCACCTTAGAAATTCAATCTTCGTTGTCCTACCCTAGTATACAAGTAGTACCACATTCTTTGTATACCTGAATTAAATAGGCACACAAAATAGTACCGTATTTAAAGGCCCAGTTCAGAATTACATGGTAGGTGCACTGTCCCAGACTACACACCGGTGCAGTTTTCAGCGGGTGCTGTCATCTCACACAGGGGGCGTACACCAGACTATGCTGGAAAAAACATGTAGTGCCCCAACGTAGGCGCAGTTGTAAACCACCAGTCCGTTTACATAGTAAAGCGTCTGGCAGCTATTAAATGAGGTGGCACGTTTTCCCTGCAGGTGGTTGGGGTCTGTCACCATCCTGTCAGGTGGGGGGTATACTCGCTCTCCGCTTCTGTGCTGAGTGGTCGCTCCCCTCTGGCCCTGGTATCGTTGTGCAGCGCTTTGAAAACTGCTTGTGATAACTGCTGTGCGCTTTATTTGCCGATCTGTCTTTTCACTCATTAGCATTTTTAATCTGCCAGCGCTACTCTATTGCTGTCTATGGTATCGTTTGCAGCGCTTTTTCACGGAAACTGACCTCAATTTATTCACTGCTGTCTGCTTGTGTATAGCGCTCTGCTTATTAGCATTTCATTATTGGTAGCGTTTATTCACTGCTGCATTCACGTTTTCCCCCAGGCGCTCTTGCCGTGCTGACCCCTCCGCCTCCATTTTGTGTGTTGTTGTCCTCGTGTGCCCGCCCCGCCTCCCAGCTGAGACGCCCTCCCACAAACTACAAACAGCGCTCCCATACCTGGTAGCGCTGTGACTCGCTCTCCGCTTCTGTGCTGAGTGGTCGCTCCACTCTGGCCCTGGTATCGTTGTGCAGCACTTTGAAAACTGCTTGTGATAACTGCTGTGCGCTTTATTTGCCGATCTGTCTTTTCACTCATTAGCATTTTTAATCTGCCAGCGCTACTCTATTGCTGTCTATGGTATCGTTTGCAGCGCTTTTTCACGGAAACTGACCTCAATTTATTCACTGCTGTCTGCTTGTGTATAGCGCTCTGCTTATTAGCATTTCATTATTGGTAGCGTTTATTCACTGCTGCATTCACGTTTTCCCCCAGGCGCTCTTGCCGTGCTGACCCCTCCGCCTCCATTTTGTGTGTTGTTGTCCTCGTGTGCCCGCCCCGCCTCCCAGCTGAGACGCCCTCGCCCCTCCCCCTCCACTATCCATATATGACAGTAGCTCCCGCGTGCAGCGTCCACGCGCAGCGACCGCGCCCAATCCGCGCCGAAGGTGCGCCAAAGGTAAGCCCGTCTACGCCTGTCCGTGCCTGGACCGCGCCCAGCGCCAGACCCCCTGGCCCCCGTCCCTCCCAGCCCCCCGCATTTCCTACGATGCCGCCACCCTCCTAGCCCTTAACCCGGTCGCGCCCCCAACTGCGTCCAAGCCGCCCCTGGACACACCCATGGACCTTTCTCTTGCTACTCCTGCAAATTCATCGGCACCGACAACATCTCCGCTACGACCACAACACAGATTCCCGACCCCAACCACCTACAGTGCATCCTTCTCAACACTCGATCGGTCCACAGGCACGCCATAGACCTATGGAATCTACTAGACACCATCTCTCCAGACGTCGCCTTCCTAACAGAAACTTGGATGAACGCTTCCTCCGCCCCAGACATCACCATTGCCATCCCTGAAGATTATAAGATCACACGCAAGGACCGCACCGACCACACAGGAGGAGGAATCGCTATCGTCCATAAGAAATCTATCCGCATCTCAACCAGCTCTGACGCCAACCTCGCTAACTCCGAACACCTTCACTTCCAGATCCACATCGACCCCAAGACCACACTCAGAGGCACCCTCCTCTACAGACCACCAGGACCCCGCGCAAAATTCAGTGAAGACATCACGGACTTCATCACCCCACACGCGCTCCCCTCCAAAGACTACATCCTTCTGGGAGACCTCAACTTTCACCTTGAAAAGATCAACGACCGCAACACCGCCACCCTCTTAGACAACCTCGCCAACCTCGGACTTAAACAACTAGTCACTTCCCCCACCCACATCGCAGGTCACACACTCGACCCCATCTTCACCTCCAGCAATCATGTCTCCTTCAGCCACACTACGGATCTCCTCTGGACTGACCACAGCTGCGTTCACTTCACCTACAACAAAACAAAACCCACCAACCACCTCCAACCAACTCTGCAAAGAAACTGGAACAAAATCACCACGGACCAGATCTCCGCATCGCTCCTTCTAAACACCCCAGCCCACTCTTCTAACGCAAACGAAGCCGCCGCCAACCTCACCCTATGGTTATCCAACACCGCCGACACCTTAGCACCACTGAAAAAACGTCAAAGCAAACCTAGCAGCAAAAAGGCCTCATGGTTCAACGATGATCTTAAGAAGTCCAAGAAACTCTGCCGCTCCCTTGAAAAGGCCTGGAAAAAAGACCCAAACACCAGCACCAGGGACGCCTTCAAAAACGCCACCCGCACTCACCACCAACTAATCCGAAAGGCCAAGAAAACAGCATTCAAGGATCGACTTGACAAAAACGCCCACAACAGCAAGGAACTTTTCAACATCGTCAAGGAATTTTCCAATCCCTCGGCCAACTCCAACGACATCACCCCCTCTCAAGCCCTCTGCGACTCCCTAGCCTCATTCTTCCACAACAAGATTGCAGACATCCACAACAGCTTCGACAACCAACCCGGAAACCAACCCACCCTACCATCTGCTGAACATTCTCCCCCCTTGAACACCCTCAACGACTGGAACCCAATATCCACTGAGGACACAATCTGCCTGATGAATTCCATCCACTCTGGATCACCCACAGACCCATGTCCTCACCACATCTTCAACAAAGCAGACTCCGTCACAGCACCGCACCTCCGAGACGTCATCAACTGCTCCTTCAACTCCGCCACCTTCCCGGAAGACTGGAAACACGCTGAACTCACCGCCCTTCTGAAAAAACCCACAGCGGACCCCACAAAACTCAAAAATTACCGCCCCATCTCGCTCCTTCCATTCCCGGCCAAAGTCATCGAGAAAGCTGTCAACAACCAGCTCGCCGCCTTCCTCGAAACCAACAAATCCCTCGACTCCTCACAATCTGGCTTCCGAGCAAAACACAGCACTGAGACCGCCCTCATCGCAGCAACAGACGACATTCGAACTCTACTGGACAATGGAGACACAGTCGCCCTCATCCTCCTCGACCTCTCTGCAGCATTCGACACAGTCTGCCACAGCACCCTTTTACAACGCCTCAATAACATCGGAATCCAAGGAAAAGCACTTGAATGGATCACCTCGTTCCTCACCGGAAGAACCCAGAGAGTCCGCCTCCCACCATTCAAGTCCGAGGCCACTGAAGTCATCTGTGGCGTACCACAAGGATCCTCACTCAGCCCCACCCTCTTCAACGTATACATGAGCCCCCTCGCGGCCATCGCCCGCCAACACAACCTCAACATCATCTCTTACGCTGATGACACTCAACTAATCCTTTCTCTCACCAATGACCCCAGCACCTCCAAAACTAACCTACACGAAGGAATGAAAGAAGTTGCCGAATGGATGAAACAAAGCCGTCTGAAACTAAACTCAGACAAAACTGAAGTCCTCATCTTAGGTACATCCCCCTCTGCATGGGACGACTCCTGGTGGCCGGAAGCCCTCGGAAAAGCACCCATCCCGACAGACCACGCACGGAACCTAGGCGTCATCCTGGATTCTTCACTCTCAATGAACAGACAAGTCAGCGCCGTATCCTCTTCCTGCTTCAACATTCTTCGCATGCTCAGAAAAACATTTCGCTGGATCCCCACCGAAACAAGGAAAACAGTCACCCATGCTCTGGTCACTAGCCGACTGGACTACGGAAACACCCTCTACGCAGGCACTACCGCTAAACTCCAGAAAAAACTCCAACGAATCCAAAACGCCTCAGCCAGGATCATATTAGACATCCCACGCAATGAACACATCTCTGGTCACCTTAAAGACCTCCACTGGCTGCCCGTCAATAAGAGGATCACTTTCCGACTGCTAACCCACGCACACAAATCACTCTACGACATCGGACCAGAATGCCTCAACTCACGACTGTCCTTCTACACCCCCTCCCGCCAACTACGTTCTTCAAGCCAAGCCCTCACCACTGTACCTCGCATCAACAAGACCATCATGGGAGGCAGATCCTTCTCATACCTGGCTGCTAAAACATGGAACTCACTCCCCGCTTACCTTCGCCTTACCCAGAACCACCTAGCATTCAGAAAACAACTTAAAACGTGGATATTTGACAAGTAATCCTCCCCCCCTTTCTAAGCGCCTTGAAACCCTCTGGGTATGTAGTGCGCTATATAAATTCTCTGACTTGACTTGACTTGACAATCAACGCACCTCCTGACTGCTTGTTTGCTTTTTCGCCTGTATCAAGTGCAGTCCTTGGAGGAGTAGTCAATTTGTATTCATGAAAGACACTTGTGTTTCTCGGATGTGTAATCCCCAGATGACGCCCGAACTGTTTGTACATGGTATTGCATTGTATGGTCTTATGAGCACCGTTAACAATAAAAAAAGATTTTGTGGAGTGTTTATTGCCCTCTATGTCACTCTACTTCTAAGCACCTAATACAGCTTGTACAGTGGTTACTGTCATCTGCTGACCTACATTATGCTTAATATAAATAGTGCACAATTTAGGCGTTTGTGCCTGCCTACAACGTGGACCTGATATAAATAGCAGAACCTACAAGGTGGATGTTACAATTCAACAAGAGTCAATCAGCCTGATTCATGGACGGGCCGTTTTGCGTGTCCCTAATAGCGAATCATAGCGATTCGCTATTGAGGACACGCAAAACGGCATTCATGTAGGAATTGCTACTTAAATAGCGATTCCTACATGTTCTTTATTTGCGAGTAGCAATTTGCTACTCGCAAATACTCCCCATTCATTCCTATGGGCCAAGAGGCCCATTGGAATGAATGGGGATTTGCGAGTAGCAATTTGCTACTCGCAACTGAGATAGCGATTTTAAGGGTGACAGGGGTGTCCAAAGGACGCCCTGTAGCACCCCTAAAATGCACTTTTGGACAGGTGTTGCGCACACACATGTCCAAAGGACATGTGTGTGTGCTACATGCAACTTTGAAAAATGCTTTTAAAAGCATTTTTCTGAGTTTTTGCTATTTACCGACAGGTCTGACCTGTCGGTAAATAGCGGCCCCAAATGTCCAATATCGCTATTTTGTTGTGTGTCATGAATAGCATTTAAGGAATCTCTATTAGAGATTCCTTAAATGCCATTCCACGCAAATATGCGAATTCTTAAATAGCGATTTTTGCATTTGGTATCATGAATACCAAATGCAAAAATTGCGCTCGCAAAGGGCCAGATTCTGAGAATCTGGCCCTTTGCGAGTGCAATTTAGCTACATGAATCAGGCTGCAAGATACTCCAGCACATATAACTTTGCATCAACATTACGGGGCATCAGTCTTGATGGCAAGCCAACTTAAAACTTATCAGTATTGTATACATTATTATCAGAGACTATACTTGCCTCTTGGATACAACTTTACAATGGAATTTTATTAATTTTCGTACAGTTGTGTGTATACAATAAAACAACCTACCCACCATAATTGATCTATCTATTCATCTTTTTGGGTTATGGAGTAGCATGCTATTTGCCGAAAAGCGCTTCAACACTTCATCAGGGGTAGCAAGCGCTATATAAATGCAAACCCTTCCCTCTGCTATCCCTCCACCATCTTTTTAAACCGAACTAACAGACCAACATGTCCAGCTCTCAAATTAATTTTATATTTCCCTATACTAATTCATCACTAACCATTTTTGGATTCTGGAGTAGCGTGCTACTCATCGAAAAAGCGCCTCAATGTTCGTCAGGGGTAGTAAGCGTTATATAAATGCCAATACATTACAATTACTGTTTACATCGGGCTGCACTAACACGAGGATAGAAGTAGAGTGGGGCTTAGAGTTGATCTGCCCAGAATGAAGCGTACTACAGAAAGTCTGTGAACAATCTATATGTTGTGCGCCTGGCAGAGAAAAACACAGCAAACAATATCTATCGAAGAGTCTATTGGCTCAGTCAAGGCTTGTATTTTTAATACAATTCATGTTCAAAAGCACAAGGATAGGAAAAAAGCTTTCTAAATATACAAAATAAAATTGGATGATTTAGAAAAACGTTCCGGCCCACATCCATCTCCCTTGTGGCAGGAAGGATACACTGTGAATGCGATATCCTCTGTGGAAATGCGTGCCTCTACAGGAGTTACATTTGAATTATCAAAAACATACCTCCTCCCAAAAAAGAAAATGGTACTGGGCAAACTGGGAAGTAAATGTAAAGGAATAAATAGGCACTATATCAATACTAAAGGCATTTTGGACAAACGGGGTTAAATGTTTCAGAAGGCAACAATTCGATGAACCAGGCTACCAAAGCACAGGAATGCAGCGGGAGCCTCCAGCTCTAGGTCGGATTTCTGAAATGATGCACGTGCCGCAGGGAACAGATGCAATGGAGTACGCAGCGATCTCGTTAACTACCTTGACACATATGGTGCAAAAATCTAGGCGCTTTCATTATTTTGTATTAAAACGCATAGATATAGAAGACAGACCCGACGCTACAGACCTCAAAAGAATGGATTCTTAGGAATTCTGAATTTTTGTGTTCAAGGGGGAATTTAAAATTAACTATGTCGCCTGCAAAAGGTCAGAGGGCATGGCATGCATGATTTGGTTCCCATAACTCCTGGCAAGAAGGAGCTCATGAATTTGAGTCTCCACAGAGCTGCCATGGGATCTCTGACTGGTCAGTTCATCTCTCCAAGCTATCATGCAATACATTTCTCCTTGGTTAATGCTTAGAAACCGGCAGACGAGGTCCATTTTTCAGGGGTTTGTCGTACTCCAATCTGCCACAGCTTCCAGGCACAGGGTGATAAAAAAAACGCTTTATTAAAAGAACAAAGATCGGTCAGCAGGTTTTACAGCTTTTTGTTAAACATTGAAAAGGTCCCAAAGCAAGAGAGGGAAAGGCAGAAAAGGGGAAGGTGATAAACAGAGACAGCAAGGATAAATAAGCACACACACAAGCATGTGTTCAGAGTTTAAAGCCCTTACTAAAAGCCTTGCAGAACAACGCATGCAGCCTGGCTCAGGCGAGACCTAAAAATGGTGTACGAACCAATATAAGTATAAAGAAGGGTTTTCATATACAAAACCATCCAGTGATCATATTAATCTACATAGAGTGGTGAATTCACTGGTGGTACCTAAAAGAAAACATAGTGACTGAGGTATTTTCGTATGGTTGTGAAGTCCCTAATACGTTCCCCGAGCATGTATTTAGATGTCACTAAGGTTAATTGAGACAAGCGGGCAGCGTAATGGTGTTAAATACTAGGGGGAGACACGCCAAGACCGTGGAGGCAGTTGTGTGTCTGCCTTGAAGTTTGTGTATCAATGTTTTTGATGGCTCGTTCCTCATAACAGGCGTGTCTTGCGGCAGCACAGGGTGAACAAAGGCAGAACCTAGTGCAGTAACTTCCAAAGGAAACATGTGGTGTTATGGGGGAAAAAAAGACTCTTAGAGCTAGTTGGCCTAACATACAAGTACAGCGTGCTTAGATTTCAGAAGCAACTGCCCCATTAAAATATGCAGCAGTAAGGCACATGATAACACTGCCTAGTTTAAACATAGATGCAGCATTCTTCAAGTTGAAAACTGCGGACGTGTTTGATGTGCACTGCAATAATAAAGCTGAGATGCAGTGGAGGAAATGCACTTAAAATAGTTGACCTCTGCATGGGGGCAGCGTGCTTTGTTTTCAAGACACAACACCTGCCACATGTGCACTGAGAACTTTCCTACGACATGAGAGAGTGTGCTTTGACACTTCCATATCCTTAACATGAATGCAGAATTCTGTACGTTTTCATAAAAAGGAAAAAAAGAATAGACATGCTCAATGCACAAAAGATTCAAGTTAAACAAACAGGTAGGTTCAGGGACCCATTCCTGTATAAAGGGAACACGCTGCAGAAAAAATTAAAGATATAACAAACGTAGGGTCAGAGACCCATGTTTGTATACGCTGTACACGGGGAGCCAGCAATCCGTTATACCACAGCAGATGGAGGAAGGTGACCAGAGTAATTGCTTTTGCTCGAATAGAGGATCCGGAGCTAGCTAAAGCCGAATTTGGTGTGTGGCTACTCACTCAGGTTGTATAATCGCATTACTCTGATGCAGTCACGTGACCACGAGTACTTGGGAAATGTAGTCCCATGCTGGCAGCATGAATCTGAATGAACGCGCATTAAATGGTGACTGCTTTCTTGCCTCTGTCACACACAGCCGCTTCTTCACGTGGAATAAAATCACTGAAGATGGGCCTTCATCGAAGTTAAATGCAAATACCACGATGTACTGGCATGTGTTTTTAAAGGGTCAGCGCTGTATACCCAAGGGCAGAAGACCCATTAGGAAAATCAGCACACCTGAAAACTAGATTGCCCATAGTAGAAATGAGTGATGGGTGTGTAAACCATGTATCCTGTTGCAAGCAGTCAGCCCCATATGTCTAAGGGTATAGAGAGGTCAGTGCACCTGAATCAGAGTGCCCAATCTTGTATGGATAAATGTAGGATGTTTGGACCATGTCCAACAGACAGTCTGTGACAGGTATCTGATGGAGGTAATCTTCTTCTGAGTTTATGAGAGTACAATAAAAAAAAATATGAAAATATAGAAAAGAACAGGCAGTGTCCCTCGCACATATTTTAAGGCACCTTGGGCCAGATGTAGGTAAGTAACATTTACCGATTCTTAATTACCGAAAACTACCGAATTTTACCGATTCGGTAATTAAGAATCGGTAAATGTGAGGGGTAAATAGTGAATTTCACAAGGGTGCAGGGGGTGCCACTTTGACAACCCCTGGCACCCCTAAACATGATTGGGTGCCATGTGGCAGGCATACAAGCCCTAGGGGCAGGTCTGCCTGCCACATGGCATAGGTGTGCATGCACACATGTGCATGCACACTGGAATCGATATTTTACCATGAAGTTGGATTCATGGTGAAGTTGGATTCATGGTAAAATACCGATTCGTTAAGGCCTTTGGGACTCAGAAGAGTCCCACCTACATATGGAATTTACAGAATCGGTAAAATGACCGATTCGGTATTTTACCGAATCGGTAATTTTACAGATTCTGTAAATGTAGATTTATCTACATGTGGCCTTGGATTTAGGGCCCTACATACCGATTGGCCATTTACCGGTCGGTAAATGGCCTGAAAAGGCCACCTACATCTGGCCCCTTGTTATCAGGAGCCATAGTTCTATATGGTTAACCATACGTATTCTCTTGTATGTTAGGTAACCGGTGGCACTTCACCACACACCCTGAAAAATCGCTCACATGGAAAAGATCAAGTCTAATGGGGTCCCCTCCTTCAGAGAAGGGACAACTGCCCTGTTCCTATTGCAACCAATGGAGATTTGGGACTATCCTACATGGACAAGGGACAATAGTGTTTAGGCCCGTCCTATCCCAATCACTGCTTTTATTCCCATGGTTTGGCTGTGCCAATTGGGATTTCAGTTATATGTGTGTATCAACGATATTTTTGGTCATCTGACAAGCTGAAGATCAATCTATCACTACCTTCGGGAAATCAATTTGCTAGAACTAAGAGTGTGGCATGCCAATGACTGCTTCCACAACAACTTCAAGAAAATATTGTCCTACCTTATAGGCCCTATTAACAGGCACAAACAGAATTTTCCTAAAGTAAACAATTGGTTTAATAAGGAATTCAGACTTTCACGTAGATAATCTTCACAAAGGACATCTCAGAAATCAGTCTGGATGGAGAGAGGTACAAAAGGGCCCAGGCTCGGGCTAAGAAAGAATGGGAGGAAGATGGTAGGAACTCAAATTGGCTTGCTCTCTTAAGATCTCCACCAGGTTTTGGGCACTTGTAAAGTGGAGGGGAGAGAGGTCTCTGCTTCACCTCTGCAAAATAACATTTCTCCCCAGACCTGGGATGATCATTTCTACAATCTTTATTCAGTAACTCCTTTTAATGAGCCGGACACTGCTGGGGACTGTGTAAACAGACAACTCTATAGCTGTACCTAGCCCTTTCCTTGACCTGGCCGACATCCGAAGCTCTGGATGCAATAACGAGAGGTAGAGCTTCAGGATTAGACTGCATTCCAGCTTATATCCTTCTGCTAGAAGGAGATACATTGTCTTGGTATAACCTTTTCTTAACTAATGCCATTATCAGTGGTGCCCCAGTACTTGACTCTTGGAAGGGAGCGGTCGTCGTCCCGATATATAAGAAGGGGGATAGATTCCATCCAGCCAATTATAGGCAGATCAGCTTGATCAACTGTGCGAAGAAAATTTCTGCCCAATTGGTCTTGAGCAACATTGAGGAATGGATTGCAGCTAAAGCTATTGTATTCCTCTTTCAGACAGGCTTTAGGAAGAAGATATCCACGATTCATCTGGTTTCCGCTACCTTCTACTCTATTGGAAGATCGTTGTGGTCGGCAGGGAAACTTGTATGTTGCCTTCATCGACCTTAAATCAGCTTTTGACCTGGTACCACGAAGCAAGCTATGGAAGGTTTGGGGTGATATGGGCCATCCGAGGAGGCTCTTGAGCCTATTGATCAGTCTACATGAGGGTAATTATGCCCAGGTTCGCCGGACAACCCAGGGCCAGGTAACTGAATGATTAACTATCAATTAAGGTGTTCACCAGGGTTGTGCACAGGCGCCCACCCAGTTTTCTTTCTATATTAATGTTGTTCATTATCTGCCCTCTTTCTCAATTGATCCACCATCCCTGGTAGGCACAAAACGAACAAGTTACTTACCTTCGTTAACGACATATATTAGTTATAGATTCCTTAGCTTAGAACTACCCCTAGGCGTCAGACTGGATCCGAAAAAATGTTTACTTAGCAGTACCCCTATGTGTTGGTAGGTGGCATCAGTCGACTCCGATGCCACCGTCATGGGCGTCGTGGTCGCCGGGATGACACAGTGGTGTCTATTTAGACTCTGCTCCTGCACACTAATGTCAGTTCTGATACGACGTTCCATGCCAGAAGCACAGAGCCATGCAAGACACTGACCCCTGGTGCACAAAAGTAGGGCCCTGTAAGGGAGTCCCTGTCCCTAGAAGTCCCTGTGCAGAATGGGGAGGATGGGTGTGGAGGTAGGGAATCTATAACTAATATATGTCTCTTACAGAAACAGCGTTACCAAAGGTAAGAACCTTGTTCATCTGAAATAGATTATTAGTTATAGATTCCTTACCTTAGAATAGATACCCCAGCTATACCAGCCACGGAGGAGAGTCTGCGAACTAAGTTCACACAGAACTGGAGAACAGAACAGCCGAAAAAGCCATCTCTCTGGCTGTCCAGGCAGTAATGCTTAGTTAACGTGTGCAGGGATGCCCACGTTGCTGTATGACTGATGTCAAGCAGAGGAACTCCACGTCTCAAAGCAGTAGTGGCTGCCGTCGCCCTGGTAGAGTGGGTGCGCAGTCCTACTGGAGGTTCCTTTTTAGCCAAATAATAACTGATCTTAATGTATAGGACGACCCATCGAGAGGTGGGACCTTTGTGCATTGCCCGACCTTTCTTGTTGCCCACATAATCCGCAAAGAGTTGATCATCCACCCGGAAGTCTTTAGTGCAGTCAAAGTAAAAAGACAGCGCACGTTTTGGGTCCAGACAGTGGAATCTACCCTCCTCTTTAGAAGGGTGCAGAGGCGGGAAGAATCTGGACAATGTGATGGTCTGACCTATGTGTAAAGAGGTAAACACTTTGGGCAGAAATGAGGGCTTAGTACGGAGGGCTACTTTGTCTGGATGGACAGCAAGAAAGGGAGGTCTGGAAAATAAGCCTCAAGCTCACTCACCCTCCGAGCAGAGGTGATGGCAAGCAAAAAAGCAGTCTTCAAAGGAGGCGAAGAGGATAATTATGTAGGGGCTCAAAGGAAGGAGTAGTTTCTTACCTGTAACTCCAGTGCTGTAGTAGGGGTATCTCTGTTATAGTCATAATCTTGTGATTAGTCCCGTCCATGTGCGTGTTATGTTATGTTATGTTAATTCTGCTTATATAGCGCATGGCTACCCCGGCAATGGGGCGTCCCAGCGCTGCGGACATACCTAGAAGCAGTGCAACACAACAGAGAAAGTGGAGCTGGATGGAAGAGAATGGAGCTAGATGGAAGAGAACAGCCACGTTTTAATCTGCGTGGACCCCGGAGCAATCAAAATAGTCTCTTAAGTTGTCTTCTACTGCAGTCCTGCATAGACACTTAAGAGATAATCAAAGACAAATAATGCAGCCTAAAACTACAAGGCTACATTGTCCAGCACCTAATCTTGAAGTGAAAAGGATAGCTAAATAATATTAAATTCTACACATTTTGTAAAGTTTCACATCTAGAGAAACTCCCCTTCACAAAAATCCTTTGTCATGACAGAGAGGAAGGGTTGGACAGACAAGCCCCATAGGCTGCCATTATGTGTCTGGGAAAGGGATACCGTGCCTTTAAAGAAATCTCCAGAGACCCTCGGTATCCCAGGATGCACAGCCAAAGGCCTTTTACTTTCAGTTCTTTTTGAAGGTGTATAAAGCTAGGCCTGTAGCATTCTGTACAGTATTGTTTCATCCACCGGGGAGGACGGCAGGCGCTTATGACTATAACAGAGATACCCCTACTACAGAACTGGAGTTACAGGTAAGAAACTACTCCTTCTGTAGTAGGGGATCTCTGTGTATAGTCATAATCTTGTGAATAGAATGGCAAGCCCATCCCAAAAAACCAAACCAGCGGTGGAGGAAACAGACAACACCACTACTGTGCAAACAGATTTCTCAACAAAGCCTGCCTGACCTCAGCATCTGCTCTGGCATCAGAGTCCCGACAGTAGTGTTTAGCAAAGGTATGGACTAACTTCCAAGTGGCCGCCCTGCAGATATCTGCAATGGGAACATTACGTAGCAAAGCCGTTGTAGCTGCTTTGCCCCTGGTGGAATGAGCCATAGGCTTTCCCCTAATGTTTTGATAGCCTTTTGGTAACATAACTGGATACAGGACACAATCCACTTTGAGATGGACTGTTTTGAGGTGGCAAGACCAGTCCTGACCGATCCATAATTGAAAAACAATTGGTCTGACCTACGAATGTCCTTGGTCTTATCCAAGTACAATTTCAAAACTCTTCTTACATCCAGGGAATGAAGAGACCTCTCCGCTGGAGTGCAAGGATGTTGAAAAAACGTAGGCAAAGTTATCGTCTGATTGACATGGAAATCAGAAATCACTTTAGGAAGGAACTTAGGGTGAGTTCGCATCACGACCTTAGAAGCACGAAATACAGTATAAGGTTCTTGGCAGTACATGGCCTGGATTTCACTCATCCTGCGGGCCGATGCAATAGCCACAAGGAAGGTCGCCTTCCAGTATAAATGCTGTAGTGAAGCCTTATGAATAGGTTCAAAAGGTTCCTTTACCAAGCGAGACAGCACCACATTCAGCTCCAATGAAGGCGACGGACACCGAACAGGAGGGAAATACTTTCTTCAATCCTTCCAAAAAATCCTTAATTACAGGAATCTAGAAGAAGGATGTTTGTGAAGGGCATTTCCTATACACAGTTAATGCTGCGAGGTGAACCTTAATAGAATGGAAAAACAGACCAGATTGAGCCAAGTGGAAGAGGTATGGAAGGATGACATCTTCCTGGCAGGAGGTAGGATCATAGTTTTTGGACGTGCACCAGATGCAGAACCTCTTAAACTTGCAGACGTAGGAAGTCCTTGTGGAAGGTCTCTTAGCCTCCTTGACTATTTCCATGCAATTGTCAGGCAACTTCAAGTGTCCATATAGCACTATCGCAGGAGCCATGCTGCCAAACTCAACAATGAGAGGTTGGGGTTCACCATCAGCCCCCCGAACTTCGTGAGAAGGTCCAGCCGACATGGCAGCCGCAGGTGGGGTTGGAAAGACCCGTAGAGCAGGTCCGTGAACCACCACTGTCGAGGCCACTCTGGAGCAATGAGGATCATTCGTGCTCTGGATTGAGACAGCTTGATGAGTACTGCCAGAATCATGGGAATGGGTGGAAAAGCGTACAGAAAGCTGTTCGACCAGCTGATCCATAGCGCATTCCCCAGAGTCCCCGGTTGGAAAAACCTGGAGGGGAAGTCTCTGCATTTTCGGTTTTTGCCGGTGGCGAACAGATCTGTTTCTGGAGTTCCCCATCTTTCGAAGATGCTTCCTAGCACCTCATCGTTTAGGACCCACTCGTGGTTCTCCTGGACCAGCCTGCTGAGTGTGTACGTCTGAGCATTCTGCACACCTGGCAGATGGGTAGCTGTTATCATCAGTCCTCTGGCCTCCTGTGACAGTGTGCGCGATCTCGAGCCCCCCTGCGTATTAAGGTAATACATTGTGGTTATATTGTCCGTCTGTACAAGCAACGAGTTGGTCTGGAAGGACGGATGAAAGGCTTTCAGCGCAAAGTGAACAGCTCTGAGTTCCAGAAAATTGATATGATACGTGGATTCCTCCTGGGACCACGTTCCTTGGATCTGTGGATGGTCTGAATGCGCTACCCAGCCGTGGAGAGAAACATCCGTCACGATAGTCTGTATCGGAATGTCCTTGTGGAACAGAGATTCTCTGCTGAACACCACCATTTCAGGGACTGTTGAGCGTGTAGAGACAGTTGGATCCTGTCATCCCAGCTCCCTCGTTTCTGGTCCCACTGATCCTCCAGACATTTTTGCAGCGGCCTCATGTGGAGACGTGCATGTGGTGTGAGGAAGATGCAAGAGGCCATTGAACCCAGAAGAGAAGACACCGTCCTCACTGTCGTTGATGGAACGGACATGAGAGCCTGAGCCTTCCGAAGGATCGATAAGCGTCATTCCTCCGAAGGAGACACGCCTGCTGAGAGAGTATTGATGGAGGCTCCCAAGTAATGCAGGCACTGAACAGGAGTCAGAACAGACTTGGACATGTTGATGTGCAAACCCAGCTGGTTCAACAGAACGGCCGTCCTGTTGAAATGCAATTGCGCTTCCTGGAAGGTGAAGGCTTTGATCAACCAGTCGTCCAGATACGGGTAGACAAACACCTTGTCCTTTCTCAGGTGCGCTGCCACCACTGCCATACATTTAAAAAAAGTCCTAGGTGCAGCCTTCAGTCCAAATGGTAGTACGGTGTACTGATAGTGATTGGTGCTGACTAGGAAGCGCAGGAACTTCCGGTGTTTCAGTGCAATGGGCACATGGAAGTACGCATCCTGCAGATCTATTGCGCAAAGCCAGTCTCCTCGTTGCAGCTGAGGAAAAATCCAGTGCAAAGACAGAATGCAAAATTTCTCCCTACGAATCCATTTGTTTGCTTGTCGCAAATCCAGAATGGGCCTGAACTCGTTCTTGTCCTTTTTGCGTACCAGAAAGAACCTTGAGTATAGACCCTTTCCCCTCTGAGACAGAGGGACGTCTTCTATCGCCCTTTTTCCTAACAGGGTATCAGCCTTCGCTTGAAGTTCACGCAGCTGGTAGTTTGAACGAACCAGTGGAATTGCTGGAGGAGGGCTGACAAAATGAAGGCTGTATCCATTGCAAACAATATTCAGCACCCACTTGTCCTGAGTAATTTTTATCCACTCTGCCAAGTAATTTTGTATGCTTCCCCCCACCGGAGCGGATAATGGACAAGGGGGAAGTAACTCCCCAGGGCTTAGACCCGGCCGGGCCCTTGTGGGCGAGGAGGCCTGTGTCCGCCTCTGCCCCTCTGACGCTTCTCGAAGGGCTGTCGCTGGTATTGCTGCTATTGTTGTTGCTGCTGGCCAGCTTGGCGACCTTGCCCTCGCCTCTGGGAAGAGCAACGCCTCTGGAAAGGGCGGAAGGACTTCCGCTGTTCCTTTGGTTTTTCCAAACCTACAGCCTTCAGTGTCTCTACTTAATGCAGGCCATTTCTTCATCCGCATGAGTCTCGAAAAGGGTAGATCCCGAGAAGGGCAAGTTAGCGATCCTCTGTTGTGCCTCAGGCGTAAGAGAGGTAAGGCACAACCATGAATGGCATCTCAAATTGATGCCGTGACAGTACCCATGAGCAGCCAGGAGAGAGGCGTCTGCCGCCGAACTGATGACCTGATTTGAGACCATCATGCCCTGATTCAATATCTCTTGAAAGTCTTCTCTCCTATCCCTCGGGAGGAGCTCAATGAACTGCTGCAGGGACTCCCAAAAGGGCAGTCATAGCGACCCAACAGCGCTGAGGTCCTCGCTGCTTTCATAGAGGTGGCAGCAGCAATGTAGACTTTCCTTCCTGCTGAGTCCATTTGACGGCTCTCCTTGTCCGGAGGAACTGTAGACGAAGGGGCAGTAGAATGCTGCTTCTTGGCCGCTGTCACAATGACAGAATCCGGGACAGGATCTGACCTCAAAAACGCCGGATCAGAATCTTGGGGCCTGTACTTCTTTTGAAGCCGAGATGGCGCTGACTTCACCGAGGCCGGTGTCAGAAACAGCTCCATGGCCGGTTCCTCCAGCCCTGGCACCAAAGGCAGCAAAGGACGAGAGAGGTGCCTGCACTGCAATGTTTCAAAGATCACAGAGGTGGAAGGAGTGGGCACCGTCAATGTGATCCCCAACTTCGCTGCCCCCCTCAGCAGCACATCCTGGAATGTCACAATGTCATCCACGGGTGACACTCTTGTAGGAGGAGAGTCCGACAAAGTGGGAGAATATCTCCTGTCACTGAATGAGTCCGTGTACCTGGACTGTGACCTTTCCTGACTACGACGATGACGTGACCTCGTCGAAGACCTACGCTCACTGCGAGAGCAATGCCTCCCTCTGGACCTTGACCTCGGTTTTCTGGGCCTTTGAGGGTGCGGAGGCAGAAGAGGCTGAGCCGGAACCAAAGGCTGTGGAGGCCGAGGCGGTGTTGGAGGAGGAGGCGGTGGAGGAGGAGGAGGCAGTGGTGGTGGAGGAATCTGCTGCGGAAGAGCAGGATGTGTAGGCGTCCTGGGCCTTGAGGGCGAATAGGTCCGGGAATAATCAGAGTCCGGTGACCTAACAACTCTCCTCTTCTTATGAGTAGACCCCGGGAGGACGCACTGGAGGCAGATATCTCTGAGGGCGAGCGCGGTGCCGCCACGACCGGGGACTGGCCGATGATGATGATGAGACGCTCACGACAGAGGCACTAGACACAGTCCTGGGCCTTGACGTCCTCTTTGACGTCGACTGATCCTTCCTCGACGTCGACTTCTTTGAAGTCGCTCTTCTCGACGTCGATCTTCTTGACGTCGATGACCTTCTTGACGTGGATGACCTTCTTGACGTCGATGAACTCCTCGACATCGAACGTCCTTGCCTTGACGTCGATTTTTCTCTCCTCAACGCCGAACGTCTCGTCAACCTTAATGGCGAACGGCGGTGTCGCCTGCTTCTTCGGGACTCATCACAACGTCGATGGTGTGTCGACGCCGGTGAAGTCCTCGACGTCAACCTCGTCCGAGGTCTCGAGATCCTGCCCCTCGACGCCGAGCGTCGACGTCGCTTCGACCCAGAGCCCTGGGTCAACGGGGAACAGATGGTAGTCATACCTCTCGACGCCGAAGTCAAAGCCATCAATGTCGATGTCGACTGGGACCGGTGCAGTTTCTGGGCCTTTTCTTGACTGGGGAGCCCCCCCCAGAGGCCAAGGCACGGGCAGAGGATGATGACAGAGTCCCTCCATGGCCAGAAGTCCCACCTGGTTCTTGATGTCTCCTCTGTTCTAGGCCTTGGAGACAAACCTTCTCCCTGAGTGACAAATATCACAGGAGTCAGGGACATGGGTGGAAGGGAGACAGAGTATGCATACTCTGTGGGGGTCAGATTTAGCCTACTTCCTACCACCCTCAGGGCACTTGTCAAATGAAGCTGGCATTTCGACAATAAAGAGGTGGCAAAACTGGGAAAAAAACACAGCAACTGGAAGAGGAAAACCCCAGACGTCGAGTGAAACACTCAAGTCACTAGAAAAGCTTCACAAATTGAAGATATACCCAAAAAGGTAGAGCTCAATGCTCCAGGGTCCTGCTAGCAGGAGCCGGAAAAAAGAACTGAAAGTAAAATTCCTTTGGCTGTGCATCCTGGTATACCGAGGGTCTTTGGAGAGTTACTTAAAGGCACAGTATCCCTTTTCCAGACACATAATGGCAGCATATGGGGCTTGTCTGTCCAACCCTTCCTCTCTATCATGACAAAGGATTTTTGTGAAGGGGAGATTCTCTAGATGTGAAACTTTACAAAATGTGTAGAATTTAATATTATTTGGCTATCCTTTTCACTTCAAGATGAAGTGCTGGCCAATGTAGCCTTGTAGTTTTAGTCTGCATTATTTGTCTTGATTTTCTCTAAAGTGTCTATGCAGGACTGCAGTAGAAGACAACTTAAGAGACTATTTTGATTGCTCCGGGGACCACGCACATGGGCGGGACTTTTCACAAGATTATGACTATAAACAGAGATCCCCTACTACAGAAGGACACATAAGATAAGTGAGGACAAGATTCAAGTCCCACTGGGGCATTACGAAAGGAGAAGGTGGAAAGAGATGAGTAATGCACTTCAGAAATCTGTTAACAATAGGATTGATGGCCATGCTCAAGAGCTCGGGGTACCAGACTCTTCGTGCCCAGTCCGGAGCCACAAGAATGACTTGGGACCGGTCGCGTTTGATCGTCTTCAGCAATTTTAGCAGAAGTGCTACAGGCAGAAAGGCATACAGGAGGCCGCAACTCCACTAGTGATGAAAAGCATTGCCGAGCGAGAGCCGTCTTGAAAACTCCAACACGCAGAACTGCTGACATTGCGCGTTATCTTCGGTGGCGAATAGATCTAACCAAGGCTCTCCACACTGCTAAAAGAGACCTTGCACCACTTTCGAGTGAAGACGCCATTCGTGATCCATCATGTACCGGCGGCGGAGTTTCTCCGCCCTGGCGTTCAGGGAACCTGCTAGGTGTTGAACCACCAGAGGTATGCCCTGATGTTCCAGCCAAGTCCAAGGAGAAGAGCCTCTTGACATAGGGTTCACGACCCTACCCTGCCCTGTTTGTTGCAGTACCACATGGCGGTGGTGTTGTCCGTGAACACCTGCACCACTCTTCCTTGCCTTCAGTGCAAGACAAATCGCCCGGAGCTCCAGAAGGTTGATGTGGTGCCTGGACTTCGCCAGAGACCAGAGGCCTTTGACCTCCGCCATTCCCATATGGCTGCCCCATCCCAGGAGTGACGCATCCGTCACTACTGTGAACTCAGGTTGGGGAAGGGAGAGGGATCTGCTGTTGACCCAATCCTGGTTTGTGAACCACCACTGCAACTGACTTGCAGTCCCCTCCGAAATCTGAATGTCACCGGAAAGATTCCCCTGGTGCTGCACCCACTGGAATTTCAGGTCCCACTGCAGAGCACGTATATGCCATCTGGCATGATGCACCAGCAGGATGCAGGAGGCCCTGAGGCCCAGCAGCCTCAGGGTCATTCTCACCGAACACCTGGATGGAGGCTGAAACATCGGTATCATAGCCCGAATATCCTGGACTTGCTGCTAGGGAGGATAGACCCAAAACTGTGCTGTGTCCCGAACCGCCCTGATGGAAAGGAGCTTATGGGAGGGAATCAGGTGCAACTTCAGCATGCTAACTGTGAACCCCAGCAAATACAGAAAGTCCGTCGTAGTCTTGAGGTGGGAGACGACCTGGGTGAGCTCGCCTTCAACAGCCAGTCGTCGAGATAGGGGAAGACTGGAACCCCTGATCTGCGCAGATGAGCTGCGATCACCGCCATCACTTTCGTGAACACCCGGGGGAGGGCTGGTAAGGCCAAAGGGGAGCATGGTAAACTGAAAATGAGTGTGGCCTACCGTGAACCGTTGGGCAGGCAAGACGGGGATGTGAAAGTAAGTATCCTGCAAGTCCAACGCAACCATCAAATCTCCAGGGTCGAAGGCAGACAAGACCTGAGCCAAGGATAACATCTTGAACTTCTCCTTTCGGAGGAAGCGGTTGATGTCCCTGAGGACTAAGATAGGATGCAGGCCTATGTCTTTTTGGGTACCAAGAAGTAGTGGGAGTAGCAACCCTGACCTACTTCTGGCACAGGGATGCGTTTGATAGCTCCCTTGGCAAAGAGATCCACAACTTCCTGGAAGAGAAGGGCAAATGATCCTCCGACATGGGATGAAATCACCACAAACGGCATGACCCTTACGCACTCCGCTGCTTGCGGAACTCCGTGTAGACCGCCAGTTTTTTTGTCACTTTGCAGAGTTCCTCACCGAGGAACTCCTCATAGGCTTAATCTTATCATGGAAAAATAGATATCAGTCATATGTTAAGAAACAAGGGCGAGTAGAAACCTTTTGGGTGGATATTTAAGACATTATTATTGTGATTTCTTTGGCAATTAGTTGATTTTTGCAAGCACTAACACTTCTCTGTGTAAAGTAAAGACCTTGAGAGTTTTGCAACTTTCAGATACTCAAATTGTGGATTCTGTTGCAATTAAAAATATTTCCAGGCCTGAAATTTCTTTGGAGGTTGCATGCGGCCAGCCTAAGTTATCCTGCAAGTGTTTCTTGATGAATCCTATTGCAACTACAATATGTGCTCTCTCATGTAAAGTCAGGTTGTTAGAAGCTTTTCTGCAACTCAAGATACGCCTTACTTTTCACCTCATGTGGATGCATTTCTCATGTTTAGTGAGATCTCCTTTCTGAGTATAACGTTTCTGGCTTTCCCCACCTGTATATGGCTTTAGTCCAGTGTGAATTCTCTTATGTGAAATGACATTGTATTCAAGACTTTGCTTGCATTTCGAGCACTCATAAGGTTTTTCCCCAGAGTGGGATCTCTCGTGAAGCATAACTCTTGTCTTTCAGATTCAAGCTTTTATGGCATAAGGATTTTCTCCAGTGTGGAGTTTCTCATGCAGCTTATCTGGCATTCAAAGCACTCAGTGGCGTCACTAGGGTTGGTGTCACCCGGTGCGGGTAAATCATGGTGTCACCCCCTCATGACTTCCCTTTTTTTTGTACCAGTACACATTTAACAGATCAGTGGGAAACTTTCTAAGAAAGAGCCAAAGCAAGAGAGCTTGTTTTTTTGGAACATTTCGTGCAGTCACACATAAATAATGTAACAAACACGACCAGCTCTGAAATAAATTATGATCAGAGATCGCTTCTTGACACGTCTCTTTAAAGCTGACTGCTGAAGCTCTCCTAATTTATAGCACTGACTGTCTGTGAAGACTAAGAGTGCACAAAAAAAGATAATTCACCCGTTGAATTGGTAATTTCTGTTTTTGTGTGTGTCGGAGTTGGAAATAAGGCAGGCAGCCGATCTCTGTTCTCAATGGCTGCCAGCTCTTAGTGCTGTGCTTTTAATCACCAAGGTGTGGGCAGTTCAGAAGCGATGCTTCCGAGGCCTGAGTCCTGACTCACACTCACAGAATAGAAATGAACCAGATTGCTACAGCTTCAAGACCGGACTGGGAGCTCAAAGCAGCCCTGGCAAATGTTATTTGACCAGCCTCCATATGGTGCATAGCGAGCGAGCCTGACCCATGCAAGGAAGAATGGCGGGGTGGGGTCCAGGAAGAGGCCAGTCAACAAAGACACTGTCACTATAATGAGAAAAGACACCACTGCTGCTGTACAGACACTGCCACAAGTGTGAGAAAAGACACACCAGCCAGCATGAGAAAAGACGCACAACTAGTGTGAGAAAGACACCACTGTGAAAGAAGACACTACGACTAGTGTACATACAAAGGCACAACCACCAATGTTAGAAAAGACACCATCCCTAGTGTATAATGTTAGATACAACAGCACCAGCACCAGCACGAAACAAAACCACACACCTAGTGAAGGAAAGAACGCTACCACCACCAGTGTGAGAAAATACATCACCGTAAGTGTAGAAAGACACCACTACTAGTGTGCAAAGACACCAAAATCAGTGTAAGAAAAGCCACAGAACTAGTGTGAGAAGAGACAGTGCCACCAGGATGAAGGAAACCCCAATGCCAGCGAAGGAAGACACTACTACTACTGTGAGAAATGATGGTATGACTAGTATACAACGACACTACCAGTGTAAGAAAAGACACCACTGCTGTGAGAAAGGCGCACCATTACTGTGAGAAAAGACACCACCTGCAATGTGAGAGAAGACGCCACAAGTAGTGTACCAAGACACCATCACCAAGATTAACAAGCATTTGCAATGCAATCGGTCTCGCCTTTGGGACATTCTATGTATTTAGCTATACAGCACATTCGGCTGGGTGCTGAAACATCTACTGTTCTTTAACATGGATGGAAAGTAAGCACCAAACTGTGTGACACACCAGGTATGAGACCACATGGAGAGAAATATTGCCTTTCTGAAGGAATGTATTTAATGTACATATGTGTTAATTATATTAAAATATATATATATTTTAATGTTGTGTTATATGTTGGCATTTTGAGTTGCTTACTTTTGTTAAAAGCACGTAACACACATAATCTAGTTAATCTTCTATCATATCAGCCATGCATCATAGACAGTTTGAAAAACACTTCTTGGCCATTTTGTATTGTTACTATATTCAAAATTATCTGTATCAAGTCATTTAGCTACATGGCTTATTATTGATAGTGGACCTGTCAGTCGTTGACGGCCCAGATGAGATGTGACAAGTTCAGGGAAGGGATGGATTCTCAAGCTATGCCACAGCAATGAAAACGACTTCCATTCTTCATTGCTCTGTTAGTGAATATCTAGATTTTGAAACTGGTATCCATGCAAGTTATACCATTAACAGGGCCAGACTGGAAGCTAAATCCTGCTCTGGCGAATATATTCAAACCCGCCCTGCACTTCAAGAGGCTGAGAGTAGGCTGAAGCTATGGGGGCATGGCTTGGCCACCCAGGAAGCCCATTCTGTTCTGAAAGTAGCCCTATCACCTGCAGCCCATCAGGGGAATGCTAACGTGGCAGTATGGCCAATCCGGGCATTTTACAAAATGCACACTGTAGCAGGAGCAGCTTTTCAAACATGAGACGCAGTACACAGATCACCTCGTTTCAGTGAGTATTTCTCTAAAGGAACCAGTTTGAGGCAGAATTACAGAAGCCCTCGTGGGTATTGTGGAGGAGGCGGTAGGATGCCGTAGAGGTCAATAAAACTCATCTGTCCATCCAGAGATCTTCGTGGTGCGCAATCATGGCTCCCAAATTTCTTGAGCACTATGGGTCTTATTGACTGTTGGGGGCTTCTCCATCCCACCCAGCGGCAGTACTGCTTTCACTCGGGCGCGCACGGCAGCCTATCCGGGATTGATTATATCTTGACTCCAGCGGTCCAGGCATCGACCGTTTCCGAAGCCCGCATGATGGCCAGAGGCATTTCGGACCACTCCCCGGTCTGGGTGTCGTTTGACTTTGGTGTTGTGGCAACCTCTAGACTAGTGCCGGTCAATCCTTGGTACTTTCGTAACCCCAAGACTCGTGACCTCCTAGCCAAAGCTATCGACCTGTATTTCTCCGAGAATACGGGCTTGGTATCGTCGGCCTTATCTCTGTGGGAGGCCTTCAAAACTGTCCTGCGAGGAGAAGCCTTCTCCTTGATAGCCGAGGTGCGCAGACGAAGGGACAAGGAAATGGTGCGGTTGGAGTCGGAAATTGAGAACTTTGATTCTCAACTGGAAACAGACCCGACACCCGAATTGCTGCACGCCCTCTCCTTAAAGCAGTCGGAGTATCGAGCCACTGCCACTGACGCTGCCAAGGCGATAGGCAGGGAACAGCAGGGGAGGATCTACGATGCTGGGGACAAGGCGGCCAAGCTCCTTGCCTGGTTGGATAGGAGGGAGATGGCTTCCCGTGTGGTGCCCGAGGTTCTGGGTGAAGACGGGGTGGTTGTTACTGACCCCAGCGCCATTGTTTCGGCTTTTGCCGATTACTTCGAGACGGTCTACACCTCGGTCTCCACCTTGACTGAGTCGGACTCGGCCTCCTTTTTGGAGGGAGTTGAGCTCCCTTGCCTGTCGGACACTGAGCGTGACGACATGGACAGGGGCATTATGGCTGATGAGGTCGCGCTCGCGATACGATCTTTGCGCTCTGGCAAGGCTCCCGGTCCCAACGGTCTTCCGGTGGAACTCTATAAGATTAAGGCTGACACCGTTGCAGTGCCCCTGCGACGTATGTTCTTGGAGGCTCGTGAGGCTGGTGAGCTTCCGCTGGACCAGCGGTTGGCCACCATTGTGGTTATTCATAAGGAGGGGAAACCCAGGGTCCTTTGCAGGTCATACCGTCCGATTTCCCTGCTGAACGCCGAACCCAAGATTCTGGCCAAGTTACTGGCTAACAGGCTGGTGGGTGTGATCGCCGACTTGGTCCATCCGGACCAGTCGGGCTTTATACCCCACCGTAACACCGCCCTTAATCTTCGGAGGCTTCACGCTGTCATGGCGCGGGTGCACAAACTCAGCGAGCCGGCCGTCCTGGCCTCATTGGACGCGACGATGGCGTTTGATTCTCTCGAATGGAATTATCTTTGGGCGGTGTTATCCAAGTTTGGGTTTGGCCCCGACTTTATTGGTTGGGTCAGGCTTCTCTATGCCTCCCCGTTGGCCAATGTAACGGTCAATGGCCGGGTATCGGCTTCCTTTGTCTTGCGCAGGGGTACTAGACAGGGTTGTCCACTGTCACCGCTCCTTTTTGCCTTAGCGCTTGAGCCGCTCGCTGCCTGGATACGCACCCACCCTGACATTTGTGGGATCAAGTGGTCACCGGGCTTTGAGGACCGAGTCTCACTGTACGAGGACGATATCCTGCTCTACCTCACCTCCCCCTGTCGATCCTTGATTGTGGCTTTTGACGTGTTGAGCACTTTTGGTGGGTACTCGGGCCTAGTTATTAACTGGTCGAAGTCCTATCTCTATGTGCTCAGTGGGGGAACCCCACGTCTTCCTAGGGGTTGCGCTATACGAGTCTCACAGCAGGGGTTTAAGTACCTGGGCATCTATATATCAACGGATGCCCGGGCACGATACACTAACAACTTGCTTCCCCCTCTTGCGCGCCTCAGACGCGATGTGGAGGGCTGGAAAAGATTGCCGCTGTTGGGCCGCGCAGCACTGTTCAAGATGATGTCCCTGCCGAGATTCTTGTACGCGCTCCAGAACACACAGGATCCCGTCCCTTCCAAGTATTTCAAGGAAATCGAAGGTCTACAGCGGACCCTCTTGTGGGAGGGTAGACCGCGTATCGCCATAGTTAAACTGACTATCCCCTGGTATGATGGCGGTATTGCTCTGCCCGACATCCGCCGGTACTACTGGGCCTCTCAATTGGCCGCTCTTAACCACGGCTTTTATGGGCCGGCGGCGAGTCCGGGGTACGCCATGGATCGTTGGCTCTTGAATGATGGGATGTACTACAGGGCGCTATACTCTAGATCTCTGGATGGGAAAATGACTGGTCCCACCAAGACTGCTGTGCACATTTGGCGGGCCATTTCGAGAGCATTGGGGTGGAAGGGCAGACTTACTACGGCCACTCCACTTTATGACTCTGACTTGCTAGGTAGGCTGTGGCACTCGAAAGGTTTTGACCGGTGGGACCTTATTGGTATCTCCAAGGTTGCTGATGTGATGGCCAGGGGGGAAATCAAGTCTTTCGAGGTTCTGAAATCTGAATTTCAATTGGGTGCCACAGAATACTTTAGATACGCCCAACTGCGGCATGCCCTTACGGCTGCCCTACCCATTGGTGAGAAGGTTCCCGAATCATCCCCGCTGGAAGACAGGGTGCTGGACGGCCACATGCCTGACAGTGCCATTTCCCTGACCTATAAAAAGTTGATAAATGTTCGGACGGATCTGTTGTTGAAAGTGAGAGACCAGTGGGTGCGTGATGGGATTGAGTTGGATGATGAGGATTGGCAGTGTGCGGTGTCTTCCCCCAAAGAAGTGGCAATCTCGGCTAGGCTGCGCTTAGTCCAATTGAAGATACTCCACAGAGTTTATCTGACCGGCCCTAGATTGATTCGCATGGGGCTCGCCTTGGATGGTCTCTGTAGGCGTGGGTGTGGTGCACTGGCCACTTTCATGCATACCATCTGGGAATGCCAGGTTGTTGCTTCCTATTGGGAACGGGTGCATGTGGTCATGCGTGAGGTGACTGGTGTGGATTTGACTGCAGAAGCCCGGCGCTGCTTGTTGAACGTGTGGGGTCCGACTGACTACACCACTGCTCAAACCCGTTGGGTCACATCGGGCTACATGGTGGCCAAGCGAGACATTGCTCAAAAGTGGGGTGCCCCATCTCCCCCCACCGTGGAACTGTGGAAAACCAATATGGATTGGTGCATGCTCCGTGAGAAGACGGTGTATGTTGCCAGGGGTAAACCCAAGAGGTGGGGGGTGGTTTGGGGGGCGTGGAATGAATATAGAGGTGATATTTGTGTGCCCCCCGATACAGGTCCGCTGGAGGTTCGTCTCTCTCCCTAGCCCTTCCTTCCGCCCGACTTTTTACTTACACGGAATCCTGCTTTTCTTACCCCCCTCCATTTTGTATGCATCTCCAGTTTGATTATTATAGAGAGCTAACTGGTCTCGCCCGCCCCCTGGAATTGTGCACTGCCGCTCATGTGTTGTACCTTGCCACCTTCTTTCTTTGTTGTTCTCTTCTTGTTAGTTTCTTAGGATCCTTATTTAAAATATAAAATTAAACCTGATTTGCTCTTTGATTAGATTTGTGCGCACCTCCTCTCCGTTCTTTTAATGCTGCCTAGCCTCAGGGATGTAAGGCTGAATAGCTGTGTGCCTTGAATTTTCAATAAAGGTTTTCCCAAAAAAATAAATAAATAAATAAAACTCATCTGAATTATACTACAATGCAGACAGCTCTGTAACGCTGCACATATACCATAAAATGAACGCAGAGATAAATAGGTCTGCCCAGGGTCACATGGTTTCAGAACAAGCGTTTAAATCTGGAATAGACAAGTAAAGTTTGATGTAGAGAATTGCGGTAAGTAGGCACACCTGTATCTGCTGCACCTTAACAAAGGCTGCACCACTCCACCCACAAGCTGCCCTCACCCAGCACCCACTGCGCAGACTATCAAATTTAAAACAGCCCTGGCAACAAATTATTAATTCAGCTCCCATTTGCACCGAGTGAGTGACCCCGGCACTTTGCTCAGTATAATTTTCCCAGGATAATTTTGGAAAAATCAAACTGAAAAGTGCCTGTTGAAAGGTTTCAATTATATACGCTAGTTTTACTGGTTGTTCAGAAGGGGATTTTTGTAATTAAATATTCAAGTACATAAGAGTTTATTTAGCACAGTAGCGCTATTTCTACAGTTTCTAATCATGCAAGCACCTATGTAAGAATACTGTTCTTGACGAGAAAAAGATGGTAGATTTCTGAGGCGCTTTCTCCTAATTCATGGATACATTAGTATTTTAAACGGGCCTGCCGCCTGAGAATCTCACAGAGGCCGCCGGGATCACATAACAGGTGCATCACAACTCCTGGGTGCGCTACCGGCCTCCAGGTGTAAAAACCGGCCTTCAGGTGGCCTGTACAGCTTTATTCATAGTTGAAACATGACTCACACACATGTTCGTTAATCCTGGGCCCGGGGCCGGCCTCGATTGTCTGGGACTCTCACTCTGGTAATGCGATTATTGCGATCTGAATCTAGTGAACTGTGTGCCTGCCCTGCCTCATTTCTCACTTCATTGAGTTCAAAACTTCATTCTAAAAATGATATTTCTCTATTCTCTCTCTCCCCGTCTGTGACCGACTGCCTCCGAACCCAAGTCAGTCCCAGTCCCAGGCCACTGTCCCAAATTTGAAGGGGAGACGACGGCGCTTCTCCGCTCGGGATATCAAAGAAGATGGCTCAGGCTGCTGGCACACACATGATTTCTTTATTTCTAGCAGCAGCGCGAAGCACTACACGCACTCCCCTGCGCTGCCATCTCCGAGTCTCGTCAGAGGAGCACAGCGCGCGGGGGCTGTCCCAGGGCTGTCATTGGTAGCGCTAAAGATTGACTGGACCCAAACTGGGTGGGTACACCACGCATCCGAATCATCACCGACCCCAACGGTGCGTAGTGTGCGTGCGTGCGTGGCCAGTGGCGACGTGCTGCAGTGCACAATCACTGTACTGACTGCACGCAACTCGGTGCGCTAAGACAAAGTTGCGGTGGGTGGCGGCTTCAATCAAGGCTTGCACAGATGCTGATGCACTATAAATAAAAAGCAGTGAAGCACTGGCAGGCAGCCGCAGCAGAGAGGTACCGTGAGGGCGAGGCTGAGGCTAACTAACCAGATTGGTGTCACCCCATGATGGGGTGACACCCGGTGCGGTCCGCACCCCCCGCACCCCACTAGTGACGCCACTGAAAGCACTCATAAGGTTTTTCATCAGTATGGAGTCGCTTATGGTTAGCGAGGCTGTGCCTATCAAATAGGAATTTCTGGCATTCACAGTATTGGAAATGTTTTTTCCCTGTGTGCGTCTGCTCATGTAGAGGGAGATTGCGTTTAAAATTAATGCTTTTCTGGCATTCGGAGCACTGAATTATTTTAATGGTGTGTTTTCTTATGGCGCTTGAAACCATCTCTACCTCTGAATCTTTTCTGACATTAAGAGCACTGATAATTTTATTCACCAGTGTGGATTCTCACATGTTTACTGAGTTGAGATTTTTGGCTGAAACATTTTTGGCATTCAGAGCACCGATAAGGCTTTTCCCCAGTGTGGATTCTTATATGGTAAGTGAGACTGCTTTTTTCACTGAAACATCTGTGGCATTCAGAGCATTGATAAGGCTTTTCCCCAGTGTGGGTTCTTATATGCTGAGTGAGACTGAATTTTTCACTGAAACATCTGTGGCATTCAGAGCATTGATAAGGCTTTTCCCCAGTGTGGGTTCTTATATGCTGAGTGAGACTGATTTTTTCACTGAAACATCTGTGGCATTCAGAGCACTGATAAGGTTTTTCCCCAGTGTGGGTTCTTATATGCTGAGTGAGACTGCTTTTTTGAATGAAACATATATGGCATTCAGAGCACTGATAAGGCTTTTCCCCAGTGTGGATTCTTATATGCTTAGTGAGACTGTTTTTTACACTGAAACATTTGTGGCATTCAGAGCACTGATAAGGTTTTTCCCCAGTGTGGAATCTCAAATGTGCAGTTAGAAGTGATTTAAGTTTGAAATGTTTTGGGCATTCAGAGCACTCATAAGGTTTTTCCCCAGTGTGGATTCTTATATGCTGAGTGAGACTGCTTTTTATACTGAAACATTTCTGGCATTCAGAGCACTGAAAAGGTTTATACCCAGTGTGTGTTCTTATATGCCAAGCGAGACTGCTTTTGTCAATAAAACATTTCTGGCATTCAGAGCACTGAAAAGATTTTTCCCCAGTGTGGGTTCTTCTATGCCAAGTGAGAATGCTTTGGTAACTGAAACATTTCTGGCATTCAGAGCACTGGTAAGGTTTTTCCCCAGTGTGGGTCCTTGTATGTATAGTAAGTGCTCTTTTGTCACTGAAACATTTCTGGCATTCAGCGCACTGATAAGGTTTTTCCACAGAGTGGGTTAATGCATGTCGATATAGACTCGCTTTGATACTAAACCTTTCCTGGCATTCAGAGCACTGATAAGGTTTTTCCCCAGTGTGGATTCTCAAATGCTCAGTGAGATAAGATTTACGGCTGAAACTTTTTGGGCATTCAGCGCACTGGTAAGGTTTTTCCACAGAGTGGGTTAATGCATGTCGATATAGACTCGCTTTGATACTAAACCTTTTCTGGCATTCAGAGCACTGATAAGGTTTTTCCCCAGTGTGGATTCTCATATGCACAGTGAGATAAGATTTATGCCTGAAACTTTTTTGGCATACTTTGCACTGAGAGTGGTTTCCCCCAGTGTGCATTGTGTCAAATTCTGTGAGATAAGATTTATGGCTATATCTTTTTTGGCACATGTAACTTTTTTCCCCAACTTAGGTTATTTTGCCTTGATTGAGGCGGTTTTGAACACTGAATTTGTTCTCACAGTCCGTGTTTTTATAACGTGTATTCCTAGAGTTAATATCTCTACGTTTAGTTTTCTTTTGCTTATATGCCACAGTAAGAGTGAACCCGATTTTAGAGTTGGGCTTGTTTAGATAATGTTCAGCATTTATCTCTAAAAGAAATTGTGTGTAATTTTCTTAACACTTCAATTGAGCAAAATATGTCTGGATGCAGCCCTGTAACACCTGTCAAAATATTTCTAGCAGATAATAGTCTTTAGGTTATAGCCTATCCGGCAGCAACTTATTTTGTGACTGAAGATTTTCTCAAATCTATTTGTATAGGTTCTTAGCAATGCAGTGATAAGGTGTTAGTCTGATATTTATTAATTAAACTGATAAGTACCTTTTTGCACTGACGTAATGGCAGTAACTGAGGGCGTTAGAACGTACACAGTACGATTGTGGATCACGAGTCTGAGAACATCAGTTCCTTTTACCCTTTCTATGTTTGGTGTAAGGTTAAGGTTTGTAGTTCTGAAGACGAGGATTTATTTACATTACCTATAGCGCAACTGTGCTCATTTAATCCATTTTTATATTTAACAGTTTTACATATCACTCATTCACAGCAGATACTGTTGAGGCGATTTACATAGAATTACAGAACAGTACACAATAAAAAGGAAACACTCTGAGATGGTTATGAACACAATAAAGTGGTGAATTTTTAAGGTTTTCACAAGAGTGAGCAGAGTGGGTCGTGGTTTTCTACCCAGAGTCAGATAGTCTCAAACTTGTGTAACTGGTTAAAAACGGTTGTTGAACAAAGGTAATTTTCCAATCTTTTGGTTGTTAACGTGTCAGCTTCGGAGTCTTCTCTCAGCGTCTTTTCTTTGATGGTCTGCAGAAGAAACCTTTTGTTATAACTTTCTTTTATGCAGTGTGTGCTTCCTCTCTGGAATTACATGATGTTTTAGATGAAGGTTATTCTGTGCACAGATTTGGCTTTGCTCTGGGTTAATGAAATGCTAAATTAGAGACTTCACTTACAGTATAGTACTTTCCTCAGCTCCCACTTCCTCGCCACACTTAGATTTTGGAAATTGTTTAAACGTAGAATGCTGGATGTCCTTCAGTATTTCAAAATAATCCTTCTTATGGCACTGACTTTAGTTGCCTGGTGCTAAATCTTCCTTTCTTCGTCAGTAATTTCAATCACCTATAGTATTAAAATTAAATACTTAATACATGAAAATTTCCCGAAATATAATTTGCAAGCCAAATCAATGCAGAGTTGCAGAATTTTGAAAATGTTGAGCTGTTTTTCATACAGAGCAGAGTGTAGAATTGTAGCCTGAGAGAACTTGGATGTAGGAGTGAGGATTTATAGAATTTTCAACATTTTATTAAGCTCACAAAGGATACATGCACCCTATGGACTTGTAACATAGAATCCCAAAGGCAGAAATTAAAGTCATATGCACTGGCACCAAACAGATATTTAAACAAGCATTTACAATGCAACGGTTTCGCCTTTGCAAATGTTAGAGCTATTGGCATTGTAAATGACATTTTTATTTATGTGTTGGTTTTGAAAACATAAATAAATGGCATTGTCATTTAACAATGCCAATAGCTTAATCTCTCGCAAATGCCACACACACACACCCACAGAGAGCCACACCCACAGAGAGCCCCCCCTCAGAGCCCCCCACACACACACCCACACAGAGCCACCCACACTGAGCCCCCCCACACACCCACACAGAGCCCCCCCACACGCCCACACAGAGCCCCCCCACACAGAGCCTCCCCACACACCCACACAGAGCCCCCCACACACCCACACAGAGCCCCCCACACACTGCGAGCCCCCACACAGAGCCCCCCACACACTGCGAGCCCCCCCACACACTGCGAGCCCCACACACTGCGAGGCCCCCCACACACACACTGCAAGCCCCCCACACACACACTGCGAGCCCCACACACTGCGAGCCCCACACACTGCTGCTGTTTACAAGGAGGGGCCGCATGTAAAGGTCAAGTTGGACACAAGCGGAAACAGTTGGAAACAGAAGAATGGTGAGATGGTTGGAAGTTGGTTCTGCTTGGGTATGGAAGGTGACACTAAAGTTACTCCTTTCCTTGTGCTCAAGATGCCTTGCACTGTGTTATGAGCTAAGATGGACCTTGAACACGAAGCAAGAAGTGTACAAGCACCTGCACTTAGCAACAAGGCCAGTGATGTGAGACTACAGGATCACGAGATACACATAGATCTGGCAATACAGAGAAGGTTGTGAGCGAAAGGATGAAACCAGAAAAGGAATGCTGTCAAATAAGAAAGCGCATCTGGTAATCCGCGACAGGCAACAGTTAAGTTTATCAGAAATTGAGGTTTCCTTTTTTTTTACTTGTCTCTACTGCTATGATTCTGGGTAAAATGTAAGAGTTGTTTTTCTACCGCTCTGAGCTCTGTTGGGGCCGCCGATCCCCAGTTCACTGCAGGCGTCAGCTCACTGCCGCCCATCGCCTATAGAAAGTGATTTACAAGCTGCTTGAGCCAATTAGCGTCTGCGTCTTACAACGGGGGGCTCACCAGGGCACCTCTGAAGTACAAATCGGCCGGGAGGCGGCTTAAAGGTGTCCTCCAGGTGTCTGGGCCTTCTGGACAGGCAGTGTTGTCCTGCAGCTAAATCCACATGGGAGGGTCCTGTCCACCCCGAGAGCCCGGCCTGTCAATACAGCTGCTGAGCCCAATCACAACACGGCTTAGGCGGGATTTGTTTATTACTGGCGAGGTTAAGTAATTGTCACGGGATATGGAGAGCAGACAGGACTGGTTCGGGTGGGCCAAGTGGGGTGGATTCTATAGATGCCCTTTCTGGAGATAGGTGTCGACCTACATTTCTCACTTCCTAACTTCTGAGAACTTAAAAACGTGACGTATTTGTACACCATGTGCCAGTGAATTCGATGCGTGTTCTGCACAGTTGATGGTACTTTCGGCAGCCACCCTTCAGTACGTTTTTCATGAAGCTCTACTGATTTCAGAACTAAACCTAAACGCTCTGTGTAACGGGTGACATTACCTCCAATGTACCTTATTTAAATCTTTAAACACGTGAGTGACAACTGCACGGCTGGGACAGCAATGTTACCCAGGGCGCGGTCCAATTTAGTAAAATTGTACTTTAGAAAAACAAATTGTTGGTAAACACCATCATGAAAACTATATGTGTTTTTGAATGAAACAACAGTTATGCATCATAAGAATGTCACCCCTGTATGTCCCTCATGTCCTTGTACATAAAGATGCTTTGGAAATTAAAGATCGTAGGTGCTACAATTTATACGAATAACTTTCTATTTTTATTTCAGAAGGAACACTTTTTTGCTTCGTTCGACAGTGGTCACCATAGCACAGTTAAAGAGCGGAGAGTTGGTAGACGACCTTGTCGAAGAGGGCAGGGAAGGGGCAGGCCGAGGGGGTACTTTGTGGGGCCTTACATGAGGTCAACATCTTTTCCCCCTCTCTGCAGGTAGTTGTGCACCAGCCAGCTAAGAAACAGTGGACTTGTTATAGAGGAATCTAAAATAAAGTTTAATTTGCATGTAACAAGGACTGGCAGTCGTGTACTAGAAGCCCACAGTGTTGTTGCGCTTTGTTCTTTGCTAGCCCATTGTCACTTGAAATAAACGATTGGGCCATGAACTCAGTATAATTCAAATACACATCCAGGCCCACTCGAGCAGGAGTTTTGTTTTCCTGCTGAGTTCCGCCTGTGGGGGGGCTCTATTACTCCTGGAACAGACTCGGTTTGCCTGTGGCCTCCATCTCTGCTGCTCGCGTCCGACAGGTGAGGAGGGCTCAGTGGAGTGGTGGGGCGGTGTCCAGACGCCCTAATGAGATTTGGAAGCTGCCGAGCTTCTGAGTGGGGATGAGGTCTCAGGGCGTAATGGCCTAGCGTTTATGCAGACTCCATGTGTGGGAGGATTATTTTTTTTATTTTTTTAAGGGTTGGAGATGTCAATGGAGAAGGTACGGATGCAATATTGAGGAATAAAGATTAGAAAGGGAAAGCACCAGGGCCCTAACGTTTTAGGACTACAGATGGAGTGGGCAGAGCAAAAAACAGTTTGCAGACTCGGTACCTGGCAGCAAAGCTCAAACTTCTTGTCTGGCGCGAGGATGCAGAGCAGTGGTTATCGATGTAAAGGGTCCGGATGCCCCGAATTTCCTGGTACACCTACCAGGAAGGGGCACTGGTGGGGCGGAGTAGCGTGGTGGCGATCCGGCGGAAGGCAGATGTAGTGACACACGAAACCTTCTTGCGGAAGGGAAATTCTAAAGGGGAGACAAATAACCTAAAACATTCGATCTTTACAAAAATACCCAATGCGCAGCTTGGGTGAATGGCAGACCCTCCCAGGGGCCCTGCGGTATGCGCCAGCCCCATCCCGGCACCAGAGGCCATCAGGCCAGCGGAAGTATGCGTTTCTGAATTGCATGCTCCTCGTTTGAGAAGAGACCGATATACAAGGACTGTATACCCAGATTGATTGATTTCGTGGGGGCGCAGGCACGGCCTGCCACTCACCCCCGCAGAGCAGCGGCCGCGCCTCTCGCCGCACCCCTCCCAGGTCTCACTACTCAGTCCCATCTACACGGCTCTCGCCCTGCACCCCGTCACTGTACCCGGTGGCCAACATTAAACCTTAAAGAAAGAGCACCACACTCACCGCGGCCCGGGTTCACCAATGCTCACGAATTATCACCGAAAGCAGCCGTAGCTTTCCGTCCTTGGGCAGCCTTACGGTCGTTTTCTTACTTCCGTTCAGTTCGTCACTTCCGCTTACCTGCAAGGAAAGTGACATCGCGCAGCCCACACCAGCTCGGAGTAAGGAGCGGGTCTGAGGAGAAAAATGGTGGTCTCGTCAGTGTGCTAAATAACCCTAAAGAAGTGTGAGGATTTTGAAAAGAGAAACTAGCGTAGAATAATAGGTAGGTTAATTCTGTTCTGCAGAACTTCTGAAAAGGGCAGCTCTGCATATGAGCACTATATTTCAATAATATGGTGTTTAAAGGACTTCCTGAATGAGGTATAAATAGGTAAAAATAACTGTCCTGCTAAGAATGGCTTTGCAAATTCTATCTCAAGACCATGCCTTTTTCAGTGGCTCTTCAATGACATTGATGTTACTCTTTAAGAACTCAAAGGGGGCACCCCTTTGTCGTCTCTGTTCCCACCTACTCTCTTTTCAAGTGCACGCTTTCCTCTGTTCTTGGTCAGCCTCATCCATTCCCATCCTTTGGTGACCGAGAATAATAATCTCCAAGGTTCAAATGAATCCTTCTGTAAGGAGCTGAAAACATTGAGACACAAACTGTTTTCTTGGTGATCTAATTTAATTAAATTAAATGCAGAACAAATTAATGCAATTGTGCATTATAAACTGACTCGGTGCCTTTTAAAAAGAAACCTCTGTAAAGCATGTCAGTCGACAGGCTCATCAAATTAATAACCTGAAATTTTGATGTAAGAGTTGCCGCCTTCAATTGCAAGGAAAGATCAAACTGGTAGATTGTAAACAGTACAAAGTCCTCTGTTACCTAGGAATAATGTGCTCTACAAAGTACCCAGGTGCCTGCTGTGCCACCAGGGATGGTGTCAGCCTGACAGTCTATATAAGTTGAAGGGACATCACCAGCAGGCTGAATTACTTAATGGAGAAGCTGTGTACCTGTCCTGAAGAGCCTAGAAGTCTGCCTAGAAGCCTGCCTGTCTGGTAAGAAAGGGAAGGGAGTTTGACTATTCAGCAGGAGGACAAGGCTGTCCTGGAAGAAGCAAGGTCTGACACATCCTCGTTATTTGTAGGGCAGGCCGGAAAGCCATCCAGCAGGACCAGCTAGTCTGAGGGACCCCCTCCTCCCCCGCCAAGACTCTCCCAACAGTTCAAGGCAGAAAATAAAACTCCACGACAACGTGATTGTTGAGGCCCAGTTGGACGATTGTGTGCTGCCAACGGCCCATTCAAGGTTGCATTTGCCAAATTCCTAACACAACAGGGTCTAAATCTACTGGCTTCCTGGAGAGCCTGTGTTGGGCTTTTAGTGGCTGAATTCCAGACTACTCTGTGTCAGAGGCCCATGAGGGACTACACTTACTCCAGTGTCGAACACACTGTCTGGGCTTACGCCTGTGGTCCACCCGGCCACAGTGTGGGCTCAATTGCTGACGGTCGGGCCTCCAGAGGTGATGCAGTTACCAACAGGCCAGGTGTGACTGCTACCTTGGGACTGCTGATCTTCAGGCAAAGGCAAAGAAAAGACAGAGTGGGTGCCCTACTGTATGCAGCCTTACATCCAGGACAAAAGCTCTCCACAAAAGCCTGCTGGTGGGTCACTGCTCTCTCGAGTGTTCGGGCGTGCCATTCAAGTGCCGGGAAACAGGAAAGAGACCCAGACAAGACTGACTCAACCAGTGGAAGGATAAGACGCTTACGACAGAGCATATACGCATTGGGGTGACTGGAGTGACAGAACTGCACCTATACTATATTCATGATACTCCTAAATGCCCCTAGGGGGGAAGAGGGTATCAGAACCGGACGCACTTATCTGCAGCCCATGGTAGTCTGGCATGCCTGCACCATCCTTTCACCCAGACTGTCCATAAAGTTGATTTTAGAGCTGTTACGTACATAGCAGGGGGAATCTCAGACCATTCGCTGGTGGAGATGCAACTCGATGGTCCGGTTGTGGACTTCATCCTACCCCCAAGGGTTGATCTGTGATATTTAAAAGACAAGACGCTCAAAGCTTGTATGAGAGATAGTGGTACAAAAGGGGGTGGTGATGGACGGAGCATCTGAACCAATCAAACACTCACACCCAGTCCACAGATCTGGGTTTAATCCATCACCATTCTTTAGCCCACTCTGCCACCCCAGTTCAGACATGGCCATATGCAAATTAGTCTGCCCCTGTGCCTCATGGGAACAGTCCAGCACGAACTGCCAAGCCATGCCTTCCCTGGACCGGAAACAAGCTTCCGGGGACCGGTTTCTGGCATTTCAGCCGTCTTCGGCCCGGCTTGCTTGAATCCAGTGGCAAAGTGAGCAAGGGACTCACGTCTGAGTATACCCTGCCACACTTATGGCGGCCAAAAGTGGTACAAAAGGGTGGGGTGATGGACGGAGCATCTGAACCAATCAAACACTCACACCCAGTCCACAGATCTGGGTTTAATCCATCACCGTTCTTTATCCCACTCTGCCACCCCAGTTCAGACATGGCCATATGCAAATCAGTCTGACCCTGTGCCTCATGAGAACAGTCCAGCCCGAACTGCCAAGCCATGCCTTCCCTGGACCAGAAACAAGCTTCCGGGTACCGGTTTCTGGCATTTCAGCCGTCTTCGGCCCTGCTTGCTTGAATCCAGTGGCAAAGTGAGCAAGGGACTCACGTCTGAGCATACCCTGCCACACTTTATGTATGAAAGATAGAGCAGAATTCTATTTTAAGGAGAACGGGCGGCCTGTTGAATCAGCTTGCGTGCTATAGGGTGAATTCAAGGCAGTGATTTGAGGCAAGACACAAGCCTTGATTGGGAGAATGCCGAAGGAACGTAAATTGAAGTGCGAGGCTCAGGACAAGGAATGTGCTTTCCTGGAGGTTCGCTTGGCAAGTGGGGAATCAGTTTCTCTCCCATTACACCATCAACTGAAGCAGCACACATTAAGAGCACTAATGGAAAATAGTGTGCACTCATGCGCTGGCTACCCAGCATTGTCTCTATGATGTCGGTGATAAAGCCAATGAGTTGCTTACATGGTTAGAGAGACAAGACAAAAGGACGGAACTGGATCCTTGAGGACACTGACAACAAGGGGACGGAAATACTGTGAGAGACTTCCTGAAAGACCTGACCCTGCCAATGCTAACGAATGAGGACCGAGACGCACTAGACCAAGACCTGACAGTAGACTAAATAAATAAGACAATAGGAACCTTACAAACAGGGCAAGCGACAGGGCCTGATGAGCTCCCCTTAGAATTATATAAAATCATGATGGATAAAATCAGGGAGTGCCTCCAGAGGAGGTTTCAGACTGCCTGAAAATAAGGATGTCTCCCGGAGGACCAAAGAACGTCTGAGGTGGCGGTCATCCCAAAAATGGACGAACCAGCAACTGAGTGTGGGTCTTATAGACCTATCTCCCCGCTTAATATTGAGACTAAGGTACTTGCGAACGCCCTGGCGATCTGCCTGCGGACAGTAATTGCAACAGTGGTTCATCCTGCTCAATCGGGCTTTATGCCACACCAGGGAACGCGCTTAAATCTCCAACACCTTGATGGAGTACCATATGCAATAGGGGATTCCTTTGCTGAACCAGTGGCGCTGCTGTTAAGCTCTTGTTTGTGGCCCCTCTAGCGCGCATGCGCCTCAATAATACAGTCTACTGAGTCTTTGCCGTCCGACAGGGATGTTCCTTGTCTCCTATGCTCTTCACACATGTTTGGGTTCACCAGGACCTCTCATATGGGGTATTCCTGTTGATCAGGATATAATATCAACTGGAAGAAGACCTTAATATTCCTGCTGGTGGCAGGGACCCTGCGGCTGCTCTCTAGGTGCACAGTTAGGGTGGCACTACATGGCTTTGAATATTTGGTTGTGTTCATTACAAGAGAGCACAGGCAGGAACACACTCCCGAAATGAGACCGTCTTCGCTGGGATCCCCCCCACACTTGCGGGCGCTCCCGCTCTCCTTACTGGGCCGGGTGGCCCTATTTAAAGTGATGGCCCTCCAGGGTCTCCTGTACATTGTGCAATAAATGTCCTTTAAGATCCTACCAGACATTTTCTTTCAAAGGGTCGTCTGAGAACGTCGGCTCCTGTTGTGGGATGGCGGCGCGTCACGCTGAGTAAGGTGCAGAGGGGAGTTGATTAAGGTGGACCGGCGGTCCGGAGCATTCACAAGTATTACTGGGCCTCGCAGCTGGTGGCAGTCAACAACTGGGTTTTTGCGGACAGTGAGGATCCTGCTTACCGGGTAGATAGATTGGCCATGGGCAAGAGAGGTTACCCCACCCCGGTGCTGTATCAAAGAAAGTATGAGTGCACCATACCTACTCATACCCAAACATTGGTAAGGGTGTGGAGAGAGGCTACCAAGTATTTAGGCTGTGAAGGTAAGCTGACTGAAATGACTCCACTGTATGATGGTGATCTCTTAAGTGCAGTGGGAGGATTGCAGGGCTTCACAAAATGGGGATAGATTAGCTTAGAACGGCCGGGCGATGTGTGGAGGGGACAGGCGCTTGTGTCCTTCACGATCCTACAACAAAGGTATGAATTAGGTGACTAAAAACAGTTCTGACATTTGCAGGTGGCCACTCTCTGCAAAGTCACATCCGGGAAGGGGAGCAGTTGCCGGATGCATCCCTACTGGAGGACCAGCTATTAATTGATCCCCTGACCGACTAAGCAATCTCAACCATCTATAGGAAGTTGATCTACAATTCTCTGGATGCCTTGGGGACGCGGAGAGCTGTGCGGGAGAGGGATCTAGGAAAGCTTGGCGATGGCGATTGTGTAGAGCCCATTCAGGGTATCAGGGAGTTGGCAATTAGAACACATTTTTGCCTAATTTAACTGCAGATACTGATACTGCCAAATCAATGACCCTGTTTACATTAAAGGGCAGCTTGAACTCAGAGCTCAACAACAGACTCGATTGAATAAATCACCAGCACACTGCTTATCTTGCCAAGACACAGGTACTTTGTAAAATTCTTTTTATTGAACGAATGCTCAATCGATAGTGTTGACACCGAAATTACGGTGCACATTAGTGAGAGTGATTAGACTAAAAACACAAAGTCTGCAAATATAGAGTGAGTAACATAGCTTGGCTTGTCCTGACACTCCCTAGCCAAATCCCACTACATAAAACTAGATTGCCCTTTATCGAAGGCAGGTAGTCCTCCCAAGGTTCTGGAGGTCGCTAGGCTGCAAGTCCATAGTTCTCTACAGAGCCTCACCAGCAGAGAAGGCCGCAGTGCCCGGCTCTTTTAAGGTCGCCAAGAACTGAAATTCAGGGTCTGGGGATGCCACCTAAAATCTTGATTTAAGGGTGTTACAAGGGAGTGACAAGTGGAGGCTAATGGGCCCCTTTCCAGGGGTGTCTACACCCTCTATCATGCCCACCTCCTGCGCGAAGGGGACATAGTCCTAGCCCTGATTGGATAAGTCCCACCATCTTCAAGATAGTGGGCACTACAAAGTGTACTTCACCTCGCCTCCAGCACCTGAGGGGTGGAGTTGACAGAGGGAGCGGGGGGTGCACCTCCTGTTCTATCTAAGGTTTCCCACCTGTCCTTGCACCTAAAAGGGGGTGGGGACAGGAAGATTGCTTGCTCCCTCTAACAGAAGAGGCTGGGGTCGCATTACCAAGGCGGCAAGGCCTTTGAAAATCCCTGCCACAGATGGCTCTGCCTGACCAGGGGGAGGTGTGAATACCTCCACCCAGGAAAGGCATTGTTATCAACCTCAAAGTGCGCAGGCACTCTCCCCATGAGGACAGGATACTGTCTGGTGGTAGCAGGCTGGCTCAGGCCAGTCGGTGCCCACACTAAGGATTGGTAGATCTTAGGGGACCCCTCTAAGGGGCACTCTATGTGCAATTGTTTATAAATCGGACACTGCAATCAATGCAGGTTTAATATGCTGAGATGTTTGGTATCAGATATCCCATATTTCAGAGAAACCTTCATGAGGCTGGGGAACTCGTAATGAAAAGTGTCCAGCCAATGTACTTACTATAGAGCTTCCCTGGTCACTTGCAATATCCCGGAATCAACAAGGATATTGCTGGGGCATATCTGCTCATGCAGTCTGGACATCGTTAATAGAACTTCAAACATGGGAGGTGGGAGACCCACCACACTTATGAAGGAGTCCCCTGTCCTCCAAACTCTAAATAAGGCACTTGATCAGCATTGGAAGCGTCTATTTTAAGGCTAGCTCTGAGTAGATGATAGTTACCAGTGGTCGGCAAAATGTTATACAAGCTGCAAAGTTACACAGATCTCGTTTGAAACCCTTAGTACAAACAGAGAGTGGAGATAATAAAGAAACTGTACGGGCAGGGGGTAGGATTGAAATGAAATTAAATGAAAAAAGCTTTTATATAGCGCATGGCTACCCAGAGGCAGGACTAAAGGGGGGGGGGGCCTTAGGGGAAGAGCCAGGTCTTCAGCTGTTTCCGGAAAGCCAGGTGGTTCGATTCTTTCCGGAGAGAGAGTGTAGGGAATTCCAAAGTTTGGCCGAATTGTATGAGAAGAGGCAGCCACCTGATCTGGCCCTCATTATTCTAGGAACCTCTGCCAGGTGGAGCTCGTCAGAGCGAAGTCTTCTGGAGGCCTTGAGTGAGGAGAGGCAGCCACCTGATCTGGCCCTCATTATTCTAGGAACCTCTGCCAGGTGGAGCTCGTCAGAACGAAGTCTTCTGGAGGCCTTGAGTGAGGAGAGGCAGCCACCTGTTCTGGCCCTCATTATTCTAGGAACCTCTGCCAGGTGGAGCTCGTCAGAGCGAAGTCTTCTGGAGGCCTTGAGTGAGGAGAGGCAGCCACCTGATCTGGCCCTCATTATTCTAGGAACCTCTGCCAGGCGGAGCTCGTCAGAGCGAAGTCTTCTGGAGGCCTTGAGTGAGGAGAGGCAACCACCTGATCTGGCCCTCATTATTCTAGGAACCTCTGCCAGGTGGAGTTCATCAGAGCGAAGTCTTCTGGAGGCCTTGAGTGAGGAGAGACAGCCACCTGATCTGGCCCTCATTATTCTAGGAAGCTCTGCCAGGTGGCGCTCGTCAGAGCGAAGTCTTCTGGAGGCCTTGAGTGAGGAGAGGCAGCCACCTGATCTGGCCCTCATTATTCTAGGAACCTCTGCCAGGTGGCGCTCGTCAGAGCGAAGTCTTCTGGAGGCCTCGAGTGAGAAGAGGCAGCCACCTAATTTGGCCCTCATTATTATAGGATCCTCTGCCAGGTGGAGCTCGTCAGAGCGAAGTCTTCTGGAGGCCTTGAGTGAGGAGAGGCAGCCACCTGATCTGGCTCTCATTATTCTAGGAACCTCTGCCAGGTGGAGCTCGTCAGAGCAAAGTCTTCTGGAGGCCTTGAGTGAGGAGAGGCAGCCACCTGATCTGGCCCTCATTATTCTACGAACCTCTGCCAGGTGGAGCTCGTCAGAGCAAAGTCTTCTGGAGGCCTTGAGTGAGGAGAGGCAGCCACCTGATCTGGCGCTCATTATTCTAGGAACCTCTGCCAGGTGGCGCTCGTCAGAGCGAAGTCTTCTGGAGGCCTTGAGTGAGGAGAGGCAACCACCTGATCTGGCCCTCATTATTCTAGGAACCTCTTCCAGGTGGAGCTCGTCAGAGCGAAGTCTTCTGGAGGCCTTGAGTGAGGAGAGGCAACCACCTGATCTGGCCCTCATTATTCTAGGAACCTCTGCCAGGTGGAGCTCGTCAGAGCGAAGTCTTCTGGAGGCCTTGAGTGAGGAGAGGCAACCACCTGATCTGGCCCTCATTATTCTAGGAACCTCTGCCAGGTGGAGCTCGTCAGAGCGAAGTCTTCTGGAGGCCTTGAGTGAGGAGAGGCAGCCACCTGATCTGGCCCTCATTATTCTAGGAACCTCTGCCAGGTGGCGCTCGTCAGAACGAAGTCTTCTGGAGGCCTTGAGTGAGGAGAGGCAGCCACCTGATCTGGCCCTCATTATTCTAGGAACCTCTGCCAGGTGGAGCTCGTCAGAGCGAAGTCTTCTGGAGGCCTTGAGTGAGGAGAGGCAGCCACCTGATCTGGCCCTCATTATTCTAGGAAGCTCTGCCAGGTGGAGCTCGTTAGAGCGAAGTCTTCTGGAGGCCTTGAGTGAGGAGAGGCAACCACCTGATCTGGCCCTCATTATTCTAGGAAGCTCTGCCAGGTGGAGCTCGTTAGAGCGAAGTCTTCTGGAGGCCTTGAGTGAGGAGAGGCAGCCACCTGATCTGGCCCTCATTAGTCTAGGAACCTCTGCCAGGTGGAGCTCGTCAGAGCGAAGTCTTCTGGAGGCCTCGTGTGGTCTAACCAGTGCCTTGATGAGGGGTGGACGGTTTCCTTCAGAGATTTATGGGCGACGCATAGAGCCTTAAAGTGGATTCTCTCTTGTGCCGGGATTGGTATGTTACTGACCAAACTCACTGGAGAAAAGAGAGGATTAAAAAATAGGATCTACCATATGGGATGAACCAATCAACAAGCATTTGCAATGCAATAGGTCTCGCAGCATTAAAGTTTGAGTTATTGGCACTGTATATGACAATGTGTTGCAAAAGTTTTTGTGGAGTTCCCTGAGCACAAATAAACGTATCTTGAAAAATTCACAAAGAATGTCCATTCAAACAATGATTGTCCATATCTGTATAGCCAAGTTGTGAAAAAAATCCTTATTTTATTGTCCAATCCAGATGATCACGTGGACTTGTAAAAACAGCAATGCAGTCTTGATATAGTTTTACAACAGCCAAAACGTCAAAACGCCAACACGTGTTTCGTCAAGGGTATTAACCCAATGACTTCCTCAGGGCTGTAACAACAAATTAGATCCTATTATAATCCCCATAAACTGGGGAACCAGGTCATAGCAAAAGATTTTTTACCACCACCAACCATTACACCAATTGTGCAAATTAGAATTTGCGAGCAACCTCATACCAAGAAATGAGTAACAAGATAAGAAAATGAGAAAAGGAAAAGCCAAAAACACCAGAAAGTGAAATGATACTGATTCCAGAATTGTAACACAGTCGCAGAACCCTGTGGTCTATATAGAGAAGAACATGCTAATAGAATAAAGAAGACGAAGGGCTAAAGGCCATTAGACAAACACCTATTTTGACCCAGCACATTATCCAAAAATAATTAATCAAATAACCAAAGTTCAATTAGTGCCCTTAATAAAATATATATAGATACCCAAGACCTAGTATTTTTATTGAGACAAATTCGCTAAAAACTCACCATAATACGGTAATCACTTTTGGTACAAAATATTCTCCAGGATGATATCTAGAACTATAGTCAATCAATTCACTGGAAGTATGAAAAGGAAAGTACGGGGAAAGAAACAAAAGGGGGGGAGTATTAGAAATGGTATTGATAATTAATTTTGCAAATCACCAAATAACCAGATTAATAAAAACAGTTGCCACATGCTGTAAACAAAAAAATCTCTCACCCTTTAAATGAATTTGTAAGAGTGTTGATGACTAGTTTCTTCAATAATATATTCCTTTCGCCTGCGAGCAATAGGCAGTATTGAGCCTATAATTCCGGAACCATCATGTATAACTAAAAAACGAAGATCGAGCAGACTATTATTTTTAAGGAAATTATCCGAACCGGATCATCTAGACACTATAAGTAACTATCATGGGCGTCAGTTAAAACTCACTCACAACCACCAATTGTCCCGCTACAGAGAATACCAAACATTACAAAAGTGTTCCTATTACGAGCATCTATTTGCAGAAAGCCCAAATGTAAAAATGCTTATGAAATTTTAAGATAAAGACCGGGGACGCTGAGCCTTGCCGCCCTATGTTAACAAATAGTCGAACATATTTCAAAAGGGTGCCGGCATACCAACTATCAAATGCTAACGACCTCGAAACAAATTGGGCACGGATTACACTCACCTCCGGTTCCCGTGCATAAGCGTGGTCTCGATCCCCATGTAGATACGGCGTGCTGCACCCGCGCCATATTGGATAAGGATTATATATAGGCTATGGGGTTTTAGGTTTAAACCTATTTTAACTGATAAAACCCCACTGAAAGAAAAATAGCCCTCACCGGTGAAAACATATAAACACTGAAAAAACACCTGCACAACCACAAACTACATGCCATTCAAAGAAAGGAAAAAGAAAGCGAGTCATTTTGTTCTTACTGAAGGAGTCAATAAAATGTAACTTTGTTTTACAAGCTAGCAGTAAGAAAGACTGGCTAACATTATTCTGCTTGAGTTTTGTTCTTTAATGATGCCACAAAAATATTGTTTTTTCTTCCTTTTACTTTTTTCAGTTTTATGGCCTTTGGTCTAAAGATGCAGGGTTTAGTTTCACGTTTTAGGTTTAGTTTAATTATTATATAAACTGTAGAGAATCAGGACATATCAAACTCACATTTGACATTTTGGCTGCATTTCATTCTTTCACTGATAGGTAAAATGGCTAGTTTCATAAAAATCTTTCCTAATATGCGTCCTCACATTTGCCCACAGAGAATGGGTAAAAACCCTTAATATATCAGACAATAGTTTCTTGTGGGTCAGTATTGATAGTAGGGTAATTGGCAACATCTCAGGCTTTAAACATTAAATGCAAGGTATAGTGACAAGTATATATATCACCAAGCATCTGGGATAGTGGTGAAAACGTGACACCAGACTTCTGGAAAATATGGACTGCAGTGTCACTTGTTATGCTCTGCAAAAAAGGTTCTTTCCAAGTTCAACAAAGATTGGAGTGATATTGTTTGTATTTGTAGTGATTCAGCTACGTAAATAAAAAATGTGTGTGATGACTTGTCAAAATTGATACCCGAGCTGAAGTGATTCCCTGTAGGAGATCCTTGTCACTTCTTAGATGGTATGCTGAAAGCATCTTTACAATCTTCAGAGTTAATGAGGAATGCTATTGACTTTTTAGTACATTCTTGTGCACTGTTTTCTTATGACCAGGAACTAAAATGCAAATATTTATCATTTCGTGCTTTATGTGTCATCAAAGAAAGAGTCATCGCAAATGTGCCCCTTAGCTGACGGTTCTCAGCCCAAGTGGCTATGAATGCTGAGAGGGCTTTTTCTCAGAAGTTTACATGGGAAGGAAAGCGCAAGCGCACATGACCAAAGACTCATTGAAGAAGTATTGTATGGTGTGCTACAATAAGATTAATTTGCAAAAATCTCTTTGGACCTCATATACACTATTTTAATTGGTCACCATACGAATTGGTTGTACATTATCTGTAGTTTTTATCTTGGGTCTCAAAGTGTCCTTTCTCTTAAGTTTGAGTGATCTTTTCCTCGCTTTCTGAATAGTTTCATGATCGTAGCCCCTAGCCAAGAATCTAGATTCCATATCTTGTGTGCACACTAAGAAGTCTTCATCCTTACTGCAGTTTCTGCGAGCCCTATATAATTCCCCATAGGGTATTGCTTGTTTCTGAGCCTTGGGGTGAGCACTAGTGGCATAAAGTGTCGAATTACATGAGGTGCTTTTTCTATGTAATACACTGTTAATTGTTCCCTCCTCAACAAATAACTCGATATCAAGAAAAACAATTCTCTCCTTGCTTGATGACATAGTGAATGACATATTGTACTCGTTGTTATTCATATGCTCAAAAAAACTCATCAGTTCCACATCCGAACCTGTCCAAATTATAAAGCAATCATCAATATATCTACCAAAGTAGACAATGAACTCCTGCCACCTTGATCCAGAGGGTCCCCAAATATGCTCCGCCTCGAAGCCGCCCATAAAAAGGCAGGCCAGTGATGGCGCAAATTTGGATCCCATCGCCACTCCACATTGTTGGCGATACCAATCCTTACCAAATAAGAAAACATTGTGTTTGAGAATCAAATTTGACATAGACAGTAACATATTTGTATGATCCAATAACTCAGCTGGTCTTTTATATAGAAACTTTTTTAGCATTTCCAAACCATGTTCATGTTGTATATTCGTATATAACGAAGTTACGTCTAAAGTCACCATTGTCATTGAGGGATCCCAGTTCACATCAGAAAGTATATTGAGAATATGTTTGGTGTCCCTGATATAGGAGGCCAGATTCACCACAAAAGGTTGCAGGTAGATATCAACAAACTCTGCAATCCTTTCCATCGGGCCCCCTATACCAGACACAATTGGCCTACCAGGTGGCCTTACCAGATCCTTGTGCACCTTGGGTAAAGTGTAAATACAAGGATATCGAGGTTTGTCAATTTTCAAATAGGCATATTCATCGTCATTAAGTAGTCCCCCAGTATGCCAAATTTCCAGTTCCTTATTTACAATTCGTGTTACTTCAAAGATTGGATTGTTGGAAAGTTTCAGATAGTTGACAACATTGGACAATTGACTCAAAATTTCCGCCTCATACATTGATTTTTGCATTACAACAATGTTTCCGCCTTTATCGGCTTCACGTATGATAATATTGTCATTGGTTTTTAATTGTTGTAAAGCAAACCGTTCACCCCTACTGAGATTATATATATATACATTGTTCTTACTATGTTTCCTTATTGACATCTCATATTTGTCAAGTTCATTGGTTACAATTGGGTTAAAAACCTCAATATTATTACCAGCAGGTAATTGTGGAGACCACCTAGACTTCAGTTTCAGACCACTGTCTTCACTCGCATCTGAGCAAAGTTCTAAGTCATCAAGAACCTGGTGCAGAGTTAGCGGATCATGTTCATTTTCTGTGATGGACAGCAACAACATAGTATCATGGATATCTTGGATGGATTAACTGCCCACAATAGTTTGTTTAATTGCTCTTTCTTTAATCACAGAATTGGAAGAAAAATACTTTTTTAGTTTGAGATTACGAATAAACTTATATAAGTCAATTTTGACATCAGACATATCCAATATTGGTGTAGGGCAAAAGCTCAGACCTTTACTCAAAACAGATAACATATCGTCTGACAAAATTTCATTGGATAAATTAATCACTTGGATACCCAAATCAGTAGGAGTTAATCGCGTTTGCCCTTGTTCCAAGAGCGAGTGTGCATTCCCTCCCTCACTCTTGGACCTGCCTCTCCCTCTGCACCCTCTTTTTGTCTTGGACGTTCCTCTCTGGGTTTGGTAACGGGTTCTTTGTTGCCCATTCGAATTCTTGTGATTTCTCGTAAAAAATTGTTACCTGGGCTACCTCCTGTTGCACCCTCTCCCGTTCCACCATCTCCCAAACTGGACACCGTACTGGTGGACGTCGAACTACGTTCACTCATAATAGAGGTCTTGCTAGCTGTTCTCTGTAAATCCTGTTTCACCAAATGGTCAAACTGTTTGGCAAAAGTAAATATCCTTCCACTACAGTAATCTTTCTCGTCTCTTTTTAACTTATGTGCCTTTCTGGCTTTAATGTCCTCCTCATATTTGGTCAATACATCCTCTAGTATAGCATAATTCTTTTTGCTTACTTCTTCCATATTTAAGTCCTTGATTTCTTTCTCAAGCTTATCCACCTCCTCAACCGCCTTAAGAACCTTTCTGTCAGCATTCTCTATTAGAATGTTCATCAGCCTCATTGAGTTTTCAGTTAGTTCCTTTTCCCAGATTAATAATAGATCTTCCTCCAAGTCGTCATAGGTGGGGAATATCTGTGAGCGAAGCCCCCTCGGGACTCGCTCCAACCTTTGATATTCTTTTAGTGTGGCCCCATCCCACCACTTGGAGATTTCAGTTTTCCTAAGCTTTTCCAATCGTATAAACTTAGCTTTCAATCCCTCATTGGGCTTGATATTACCTGGATTTACTGCCCTATTAATAGAGACTCCTGCATTAAGATTTTTAAACAAGTCCTCTGCTACTTTTCCTCTTTCTTGTCTGGAACACATTATTTCGGTTTAGTTCAACACCTCAGTGGTGAGCCACTCAGCCTGCAGCTACCTCTAATAAAGCACTCTTTAATGGATGGGTGGTGAGGTATTAACAGCGCATAGCCTATGCAGCAATAAATCTATAGATGATTATTACACAAAAAGGGCATCAAGGGAACCAAAGACAGCTACCACCCACCGCTGTCAAGGGACAGCAAATTACGAAGTAATTGTTGTCACAATCGCAAAAGTTTTTGTGGAGTTCCCTGAGCACAAATAAACGTATCTTGAAAAATTCACAAAGAATGTCCATTCAAACAATGGTTGTCCATATCTGTATAGCCAAGTTGTGAAAAAAATCCTTATTTTATTGTCCAATCCAGATGATCACGTGGACTTGTAAAAACAGCAATGCAGTCTTGATATAGTTTTACAACAGCCAAAACGTCAAAACGCCAACACGTGTTTCGTCAAGGGTATTAACCCAATGACTTCCTCAGGGCTGTAACAACAAATTAGATCCTATTATAATCCCCATAAACTGGGGAACCAGGTCATAGCAAAAGATTTTTTACCACCACCAACCATTACACCAATTGTGCAAATTAGAATTTGCGAGCAACCTCATACCAAGAAATGAGTAACAAGATAAGAAAATGAGAAAAGGAAAAGCCAAAAACACCAGATAGTGAAATGATACTGATTCCAGAATTGTAACACAGTCGCAGAACCCTGTGGTCTATATAGAGAAGAACATGCTAATAGAACAAAGAAGACGAAGGGCTAAAGGCCATTAGACAAACACCTATTTTGACCCAGCACATTATCCAAAAATAATTAATCAAATAACCAAAGTTCAATTAGTGCCCTTAATAAAATATATATAGATACCCAAGACCTAGTATTTTTATTGAGACAAATTCGCTAAAAACTCACCATAATACGGTAATCACTTTTGGTACAAAATATTCTCCAGGATGATATCTAGAACTATAGTCAATCAATTCACTGGAAGTATGAAAAGGAAAGTACGGGGAAAGAAACAAAAGGGGGGGAGTATTAGAAATGGTATTGATAATTAATTTTGCAAATCACAAAATAACCAGATTAATAAAAACAGTTGCCACATGCTGTAAACAAAAAAATCTCTCACCCTTTAAATGAATTTGTAAGAGTGTTGATGACTAGTTTCTTCAATAATATATTCCTTTCGCCTGCGAGCAATAGGCAGTATTGAGCCTATAATTCCGGAACCATCATGTATAACTAAAAAACGAAGATCGAGCAGACTATTATTTTTAAGGAAATTATCCGAGCCGGATCATCTAGACACTATAAGTAACTATCATGGGCGTCAGTTAAAACTCACTCACAACCACCAATTGTCCCGCTACAGAGAATACCAAACATTACAAAAGTGTTCCTATTACGAGCATCTATTTGCAGAAAGCCCAAATGTAAAAATGCTTATGAAATTTTAAGATAAAGACCGGGGACGCTGAGCCTTGCTGCCCTACGTTAACAAATAGTCGAACATATTTCAAAAGGGTGCCGGCATACCAACTATCAAGTGCTAACGACCTCGAAACAAATTGGGCACGGATTACACTCACCTCCGGTTCCCGTGCATAAGCGTGGTCTCGATCCCCATGTAGATACGGCGTGCTGCACCCGCGCCATATTGGATAAGGATTATATACCAATGCATGGCATTGATAGAGAAAACGGACTTGGCGCACGGCAAAGCAACTCAGCATTGCCGATAGCTCAGCCGATGATAAATACGGCTATAAAGATACATATTAGAAACGACTATTATTTGTAAATAACCCTTATACTTGCACTTTGGCGGAAAACAATTGAAAAAACCGATCGTAAGCCTTAAAATTACTCCGACCAATAGTACACTGACGCCTACGCTGAATATTATAAATTCAGCTGATAGCCAAGCTTGCACCATTCGGATTTCTCAACAGTAGTTAGAGAGATATAGGCACCAGAAATTAGATTAAGGCAGTGTAAATAGGAGATGGAAGAGAGTAGAAATAGTTGAAGGACAACATAGAGCCAGCCCAAGTAACAAACGAAGAGGTGGGATTAATCAACACTCAAGTGCAAATATCAGAACCACAGTTGCATAGCCACAGAATTTAACAATTTGCATATGATGTACTTATTCAAACATGTAAGGTAAATTAGGTTTGCATCATATAAGTATTTGACAAAAACAAATTTCAATACATGATTTACAATCACAGCAATCTCGGGAAGAGAATAATACACTATATCTCCTCATATAAGTTTGTTATAACAGTTAGCACTGAAGAGAAATATGTGCAGATCACATTATCTTCCCAGAAAGTATTGTAGTTCTGAGTCAATGTTAATTCCCTGTTCAACTGCACGAAGTTTAAGTATCCAGCGTGCTTCACATTGACGCAACCGTAATTCTCTGTTACCTCCTCTGACATCAATTGGTATACTTTCAATGCCATAAAAGGAAAATGATTTACTGGTTCCCTGACTAGGGCATTCGCATGCATGAATTGCTAAGGGATATCGTCCATCCACATTTTTTAGGGCTCTGAAGTGCTCAGCAATACGTTCTCGTAGACATCTAATTGTACTGCCTACGTAGACTTTTGAACATTTACATAGGATGATATATACAACATATTTGGTGCCACAGTCAATATGTTGATAGATTTTGAAGACTGGCGAGTTGTTGTGTTGAAATTCCTTAATTCCCTGTTCTGCTAGTCTACACATACTGCATCGCCCACATTTAAATGAGCCGCAGTTCTGGTTACTTAACCAGTTTCGGCCCTTGTTTTTATTTGTAGGGTAGCTGGGGCTAATTATTCCCCTTAGTGTAGTACCCCTACGATATGTAATACAGGGTTGTCTGGAAATATATTGACTGATGGCCTGATCTGATGTTAACAAATGCCAATGTTTTTTAAGAATGTTGTATATTTTATACGACCACGGATGATAATTGGTCACCATACGAATTGGTTGTACATTATCTGTAGTTTTTATCTTGGGTCTCAAAGTGTCCTTTCTCTTAAGTTTGAGTGATCTTTCCCTCGCTTTCTTAATAGTTTCATGATCGTAGCCCCTAGCCAAGAATCTAGATTCCATATCTTGTGCGCACACTAAGAAGTCTTCATCCTTACTGCAGTTTCTGCGAGCCCTATATAATTCCCGATAGGGTATTGCTTGTTTCTGAGCCTTGGGGTGAGCACTAGTGGCATAAAGTGTCGAATTACATGAGGTGCTTTTTCTATGTAATACACTGTTAATTGTTCCCTCCTCAACAAATAACTCGATATCAAGAAAAACAATTCTCTCCTTGCTTGATGACATAGTGAATGACATATTGTACTCGTTGTTATTCATATGCTCAAAAAAACTCATCAGTTCCACATCCGAACCTGTCCAAATTATAAAGCAATCATCAATATATCTACCAAAGTAGACAATGAACTCCTGCCACCTTGATCCAGAGGGTCCCCAAATATGCTCCGCCTTGAAGCCGCCCATAAAAAGGCAGGCCAGTGATGGCGCAAATTTGGATCCCATCGCCACTCCACATTGTTGGCGATACCAATCCTTACCAAATAAGAAAACATTGTGTTTGAGAATCAAATTTGACATAGACAGTAACATATTTGTATGATCCAACAACTCAGCTGGTCTTTTATATAGAAACTTTTTTAGCATTTCCAAACCATGTTCATGTTGTATATTCGTATATAACGAAGTTACGTCTAAAGTCACCATTGTCATTGAGGGATCCCAGTTCACATCAGAAAGTATATTGAGAATATGTTTGGTGTCCCTGATATAGGAGGCCAGATTCACCACAAAAGGTTGCAGGTAGATATCAACAAACTCTGCAATCCTTTCCATCGGGCCCCCTATACCAGACACAATTGGCCTACCAGGTGGCCTTACCGGATCCTTGTGCACCTTGGGTAAAGTGTAAATACAAGGATATCGAGGTTTGTCAATTTTCAAATAGGCATATTCATCGTCATTAAGTAGTCCCCCAGTATGCCAAATTTCCAGTTCCTTATTTACAATTCGTGTTACTTCAAAGATTGGATTGTTGGAAAGTTTCAGATAGTTGACAACATTGGACAATTGACTCAAAATTTCCGCCTCATACATTGATTTTTGCATTACAACAATGTTTCCGCCTTTATCGGCTTCACGTATGATAATATTGTCATTGGTTTTTAATTGTTGTAAAGCAAACCGTTCACCCTTACTGAGATTATATTTATATACATTGTTCTTACTATGTTTCCTTATTGACATCTCATATTTGTCAAGTTCATTGGTTACAATTCGGTTAAAAACCTCAATATTATTACCAGCAGGTAATTGTGGAGACCACCTAGACTTCAGTTTCAGACCACTGTCTTCACTCGCATCTGAGCAAAGTTCTAAGTCATCAAGAACCTGGTACAGAGTTAGCGGATCATGTTCATTTTCTGTGATGGACAGCAACAACATAGTATCATGGATATCTTGGATGGATTGACTGCCCACAATAGTTTGTTTAATTGCTCTTTCTTTAATCACAGAATTGGAAGAAAAATACTTTTTTAGTTTGAGATTACGAATAAACTTATATAAGTCAATTTTGACATCAGACATATCCAATATTGGTGTAGGGCAAAAGCTCAGACCTTTACTCAAAACAGATAACATATCGTCTGACAAAATTTCATTGGATAAATTAATCACTTGGATACCCAAATCAGTAGGAGTTAATCGCGTTTGCCCTTGTTCCAAGAGCGAGTGTGCATTCCCTCCCTCACTCTTGGACCTGCCTCTCCCTCTGCACCCTCTTTTTGTCTTGGACGTTCCTCTCTGGGTTTGGTAACGGGTTCTTTGTTGCCCACTTGAATTCTTGTGATTTCTCGTAAAAAATTGTTACCTGGGCTACCTCCTGTTGCACCCTCTCCCGTTCCACCATCTCCCAAACTGGACACCGTACTGGTGGACGTCGAACTACGTTCACTCATAATAGAGGTCTTGCTAGCTGTTCTCTGTAAATCCTGTTTCACCAAATGGTCAAACCGTTTGGCAAAAGTAAATATCCTTCCACTACAGTAATCTTTCTCGTCTCTTTTTAACTTATGTGCCTTTCTGGCTTTAATGTCCTCCTCATATTTGGTCAATACATCCTCTAGTATAGCATAATTCTTTTTGCTTACTTCTTCCATATTTAAGTCCTTGATTTCTTTCTCAAGCTTATCCACCTCCTCAACCGCCTTAAGAACCTTTCTGTCAGCATTCTCTATTAGAATGTTCATCAGCCTCATTGAGTTTTCAGTTAGTTCCTTTTCCCAGATTAATAATAGATCTTCCTCCAAGTCGTCATAGGTGGGGAATATCTGTGAGCGAAGCCCCCTCGGGACTCGCTCCAACCTTTGATATTCTTTTAGTGTGGCCCCATCCCACCACTTGGAGATTTCAGTTTTCCTAAGCTTTTCCAATCGTATAAACTTAGCTTTCAATCCCTCATTGGGCTTGATATTACCTGGATTTACTGCCCTATTAATAGAGACTCCTGCATTAAGATTTTTAAACAAGTCCTCTGCTACTTTTCCTCTTTCTTGTCTGGAACACATTATTTCGGTTTAGTTCAACACCTCAGTGGTGAGCCACTCAGCCTGCAGCTACCTCTAATAAAGCACTCTTTAATGGATGGGTGGTGAGGTATTAACAGCGCATAGCCTATGCAGCAATAAATCTATAGATGATTATTACACAAAAAGGGCATCAAGGGAACCAAAGACAGCTACCACCCACCGCTGTCAAGGGACAGCAAATTACAAAGTAATTGTTGTCACAATCGCAAAAGTTTTTGTGGAGTTCCCTGAGCACAAATAAACGTATCTTGAAAAATTCACAAAGAATGTCCATTCAAACAATGATTGTCCATATCTGTATAGCCAAGTTGTGAAAAAAATCCTTATTTTATTGTCCAATCCAGATGATCACGTGGACTTGTAAAAACAGCAATGCAGTCTTGATAAAGTTTTACAACAGCCAAAACGTCAAAACGCCAACACGTGTTTCGTCAAGGGTATTAACCCAATGACTTCCTCAGGGCTGTAACAACAAATTAGATCCTATTATAATCCCCATAAACTGGGGAACCAGGTCATAGCAAAAGATTTTTTACCACCACCAACCATTACACCAATTGTGCAAATTAGAATTTGCGAGCAACCTCATACCAAGAAATGAGTAACAAGATAAGAAAATGAGAAAAGGAAAAGCCAAAAACACCAGAAAGTGAAATGATACTGATTCCAGAATTGTAACACAGTCGCAGAACCCTGTGGTCTATATAGAGAAGAACATGCTAATAGAACAAAGAAGACGAAGGGCTAAAGGCCATTAGACAAACACCTATTTTGACCCAGCACATTATCCAAAAATAATTAATCAAATAACCAAAGTTCAATTAGTGCCCTTAATAAAATATATATAGATACCCAAGACCTAGTATTTTTATTGAGACAAATTCGCTAAAAACTCACCATAATACGGTAATCACTTTTGGTACAAAATATTCTCCAGGATGATATCTAGAACTATAGTCAATCAATTCACTGGAAGTATGAAAAGGAAAGTACGGGGAAAGAAACAAAAGGGGGGGAGTATTAGAAATGGTATTGATGGTATTGGTCGGAGTAATTTTAATGCTTACGATCGGTTTTTTCAATTGTTTTCCGCCAAAGTGCAAGTATAAGGGTTATTTACAAATAATAGTTGTTTCTAATATGTATCTTTATAGCCGTATTTATCATCGGCTGAGCTATCGGCAATGCTGAGTTGCTTTGCCGTGCGCCAAGTCCGTTTTCTCTATCAATGCCATGCATTGGTATATAATCCTTATCCAATATGGCGCGGGTGCAGCACGCCGTATCTACATGGGGATCGAGACCACGCTTATGCACGGGAACCGGAGGTGAGTGTAATCCGTGCCCAATTTGTTTCGAGGTCGTTAGCACTTGATAGTTGGTATGCCGGCACCCTTTTGAAATATGTTCGACTATTTGTTAACGTAGGGCGGCAAGGCTCAGCGTCCCCGGTCTTTATCTTAAAATTTCATAAGCATTTTTACATTTGGGCTTTCTGCAAATAGATGCTCGTAATAGGAACACTTTTGTAATGTTTGGTATTCTCTGTAGCGGGACAATTGGTGGTTGTGAGTGAGTTTTAACTGACGCCCATGATAGCTACTTATAGTGTCTAGATGATCCGGTTCGGATAATTTCCTTAAAAATAATAGTCTGCTCGATCTTCGTTTTTTAGTTATACATGATGGTTCCGGAATTATAGGCTCAATACTGCCTATTGCTCGCAGGCGAAAGGAATATATTATTGAAGAAACTAGTCATCAACACTCTTACAAATTCATTTAAAGGGTGAGAGATTTTTTTGTTTACAGCATGTGGCAACTGTTTTTATTAATCTGGTTATTTGGTGATTTGCAAAATTAATTATCAATACCATTTCTAATACTCCCCCCCTTTTGTTTCTTTCCCCGTACTTTCCTTTTCATACTTCCAGTGAATTGATTGACTATAGTTCTAGATATCATCCTGGAGAATATTTTGTACCAAAAGTGATTACCATATTATGGTGAGTTTTTAGCGAATTTGTCTCAATAAAAATACTAGGTCTTGGGTATCTATATATATTTTATTAAGAGCACTAATTGAACTTTGGTTATTTGATTAATTTTTTTTGGGTAATGTGCTGGGTCAAAATAGGTGTTTGTCTAATGGCCTTTAGCCCTTCGTCTTCTTTGTTCTATTAGCATGTTCTTCTCTATATAGACCACAGGGTTCTGCGACTGTGTTACAATTCTGGAATCAGTATCATTTCACTTTCTGGTGTTTTTGGCTTTTCCTTTTCTCATTTTCTTATCTTGTTACTCATTTCTTGGTATGAGGTTGCTCGCAAATTCTAATTTGCACAATTGGTGTAATGGTTGGTGGTGGTAAAAAATCTTTTGCTATGACCTGGTTCCCCAGTTTATGGGGATTATAATAGGATCTAATTTGTTGTTACAGCCCTGAGGAAGTCATTGGGTTAATACCCTTGACGAAACACGTGTTGGCGTTTTGACGTTTTGACTGTTGTAAAACTATATCAAGACTGCATTGCTGTTTTTACAAGTCCACGTGATCATCTGGATTGGACAATAAAATAAGGATTTTTTTCACAACTTGGCTATACAGATATGGACAATCATTGTTTGAATGGACATTCTTTGTGAATTTTTCAAAATACGTTTATTTGTGCTCAGGGAACTCCACAAAAACTTTTGCGATTGTGACAACAATTACTTCGTAATTTGCTGTCCCTTGACAGCGGTGGGTGGTAGCTGTCTTTGGTTCCCTTGATGCCCTTTTTGTGTAATAATCATCTATAGATTTATTGCTGCATAGGCTATGCGCTGTTAATACCTCACCACCCATCCATTAAAGAGTGCTTTATTAGAGGTAGCTGCAGGCTGAGTGGCTCACCACTGAGGTGTTGAACTAAACCGAAATAATGTGTTCCAGACAAGAAAGAGGAAAAGTAGCAGAGGACTTGTTTAAAAATCTTAATGCAGGAGTCTCTATTAATAGGGCAGTAAATCCAGGTAATATCAAGCCCAATGAGGGATTGAAAGCTAAGTTTATACGATTGGAAAAGCTTAGGAAAACTGAAATCTCCAAGTGGTGGGATGGGGCCACACTAAAAGAATATCAAAGGTTGGAGCGAGTCCCGAGGGGGCTTCGCTCACAGATATTCCCCACCTATGACGACTTGGAGGAAGATCTATTATTAATCTGGGAAAAGGAACTAACTGAAAACTCAATGAGGCTGATGAACATTCTAATAGAGAATGCTGACAGAAAGGTTCTTAAGGCGGTTGAGGAGGTGGATAAGCTTGAGAAAGAAATCAAGGACTTAAATATGGAAGAAGTAAGCAAAAAGAATTATGCTATACTAGAGGATGTATTGACCAAATATGAGGAGGACATTAAAGCCAGAAAGGCACATAAGTTAAAAAGAGACGAGAAATATTACTGTAGTGGAAGGATATTTACTTTTGCCAAACGGTTTGACCATTTGGTGAAACAGGATTTACAGAGAACAGCTAGCAAGACCTCTATTATGAGTGAACGTAGTTCGACGTCCACCAGTACGGTGTCCAGTTTGGGAGATGGTGGAACGGGAGAGGGTGCAACAGGAGGTAGCCCAGGTAACAATTTTTTACGAGAAATCACAAGAATTCGAATGGGCAACAAAGAACCCGTTACCAAACCCAGAGAGGAACGTCCAAGACAAAAAGAGGGTGCAGAGGGAGAGGCAGGTCCAAGAGTGAGGGAGGGAATGCACACTCGCTCTTGGAACAAGGGCAAACGCGATTAACTCCTACTGATTTGGGTATCCAAGTGATTAATTTATCCAATGAAATTTTGTCAGACGATATGTTATCTGTTTTGAGTAAAGGTCTGAGCTTTTGCCCTACACCAATATTGGATATGTCTGATGTCAAAATTGACTTATATAAGTTTATTCGTAATCTCAAACTAAAAAAGTATTTTTCTTCCAATTCTGTGATTAAAGAAAGAGCAATTAAACAAACTATTGTGGGCAGTCAATCCATCCAAGATATCCATGATACTATGTTGTTGCTGTCCATCACAGAAAATGAACATGATCCGCTAACTCTGCACCAGGTTCTTGATGACTTAGAACTTTGCTCAGATGCGAGTGAAGACAGTGGTCTGAAACTGAAGTCTAGGTGGTCTCCACAATTACCTGCTGGTAATAATATTGAGGTTTTTAACCGAATTGTAACCAATGAACTTGACAAATATGAGATGTCAATAAGGAAACATAGTAAGAACAATGTATATATATATAATCTCAGTAGGGGTGAACGGTTTGCTTTACAACAATTAAAAACCAATGACAATATTATCATACGTGAAGCCGATAAAGGCGGAAACATTGTTGTATTGCAAAAATCAATGTATGAGGCGGAAATTTTGAGTCAATTGTCCAATGTTGTCAACTATCTGAAACTTTCCAACAATCCAATCTTTGAAGTAACACGAATTGTAAATAAGGAACTGGAAATTTGGCATACTGGGGGACTACTTAATGACGATGAATATGCCTATTTGAAAATTGACAAACCTCAATATCCTTGTATTTACACTTTACCCAAGGTGCACAAGGATCTGGTAAGGCCACCTGGTAGGCCAATTGTGTCTGGTATAGGGGGCCCGATGGAAAGGATTGCAGAGTTTGTTGATATCTACCTGCAACCTTTTGTGGTGAATCTGGCCTTCTATATCAGGGACACCAAACATATTCTCAATATACTTTCTGATGTGAACTGGGATCCCTCAATGACAATGGTGACTTTAGACGTAACTTCGTTATATACGAATATACAACATGAACATGGTTTGGAAATGCTAAAAAAGTTTCTATATAAAAGACCAGCTGAGTTATTGGATCATACAAATATGTTACTGTCTATGTCAAATTTGATTCTCAAACACAATGTTTTCTTATTTGGTAAGGATTGGTATCGCCAACAATGTGGAGTGGCGATGGGATCCAAATTTGGGCCATCACTGGCCTGCCTTTTTATGGGCGGCTTCGAGGCGGAGCATATTTGGGGACCCTCTGGATCAAGGTGGCAGGAGTTCATTGTCTACTTTGGTAGATATATTGATGATTGCTTTATAATTTGGACAGGTTCGGATGTGGAACTGATGAGTTTTTTTGAGCATATGAATAACAACGAGTACAATATGTCATTCACTATGTCATCAAGCAAGGAGAGAATTGTTTTTCTTGATATCGAGTTATTTGTTGAGGAGGGAACAATTAACAGTGTATTACATAGAAAAAGCACCTCATGTAATTCGACACTTTATGCCACTAGTGCTCACCCCAAGGCTCAGAAACAAGCAATACCCTATCGGGAATTATATAGGGCTCGCAGAAACTGCAGTAAGGATGAAGACTTCTTAGTGTGCACACAAGATATGGAATCTAGATTCTTGGCTAGGGGCTACGATCATGAAACTATTCAGAAAGCGAGGGAAAGATCACTCAAACTTAAGAGAAAGGACACTTTGAGACCCAAGATAAAAACTACAGATAATGTACAACCAATTCGTATGGTGACCAATTATCATCCGTGGTCGTATAAAATATACAACATTCTTAAAAAACATTGGCATTTGTTAACATCAGATCAGGCCATCAGTCAATATATTTCCAGACAACCCTGTATTACATATCGTAGGGGTACTACACTAAGGGGAATAATTAGCCCCAGCTACCCTACAAATAAAAACAAGGGCCGAAACTGGTTAAGTAACCAGAACTGCGGCTCATTTAAATGTGGGCGATGTAGTATGTGTAGACTTGCAGAACAGGGAATTAAGGAATTTCAACACAACAACTCGCCAGTCTTCAAAATCTATCAACATATTGACTGTGGCACCAAATATGTTGTATATATCATCCTATGTAAATGTTCAAAAGTCTACGTAGGCAGTACAATTAGATGTCTACGAGAACGTATTGCTGAGCACTTCAGAGCCCTAAAAAATGTGGATGGACGATATCCCTTAGCAATTCATGCATGCGAATGCCCTAGTCAGGGAACCAGTAAATCATTTTCCTTTTATGGCATTGAAAGTATACCAATTGATGTCAGAGGAGGTAACAGAGAATTACGGTTGCGTCAATGTGAAGCACGCTGGATACTTAAACTTCGTGCAGTTGAACAGGGAATTAACATTGACTCAGAACTACAATACTTTCTGGGAAGATAATGTGATCTGCACATATTTCTCTTCAGTGCTAACTGTTATAACAAACTTATATGAGGAGATCTAGTGTATTATTCTCTTCCCGAGATTGCTGTGATTGTAAATCATGTATTGAAATTTGTTTTTGTCAAATACTTATATGATGCAAACCTAATTTACCTTACATGTTTGAATAAGTACATCATATGCAAATTGTTAAATTCTGTGGCTATGAAACTGTGGTTCTGATATTTGCACTTGAGTGTTGATTAATCCCACCTCTTCGTTTGTTACTTGGGCTGGCTCTATGTTGTCCTTCAACTATTTCTACTCTCTTCCATCTCCTATTTACACTGCCTTAATCTAATTTCTGGTGCCTATATCTCTCTAACTACTGTTGAGAAATCCGAATGGTGCAAGCTTGGCTATCAGCTGAATTTATAATATTCAGCGTAGGCGTCAGTGTACTATTGGTCGGAGTAATTTTAATGCTTACGATCGGTTTTTTCAATTGTTTTCCGCCAAAGTGCAAGTATAAGGGTTATTTACAAATAATAGTCGTTTCTAATATGTATCTTTATAGCCGTATTTATCATCGGCTGAGCTATCGGCAATGCTGAGTTGCTTTGCCGTGCGCCAAGTCCGTTTTCTCTATCAATGCCATGCATTGGTATATAATCCTTATCCAATATGTCGCGGGTGCAGCACGCCGTATCTACATGGGGATCGAGACCACGCTTATGCACGGGAACCGGAGGTGAGTGTAATCCGTGCCCAATTTGTTTCGAGGTCGTTAGCACTTGATAGTTGGTATGCCGGCACCCTTTTGAAATATGTTCGACTATTTGTTCACGTAGGGCGGCAAGGCTCAGCGTCCCCGGTCTTTATCTTAAAATTTCATAAGCATTTTTACATTTGGGCTTTCTGCAAATAGATGCTCGTAATAGGAACACTTTTGTAATGTTTGGTATTCTCTGTAGCGGGACAATTGGTGGTTGTGAGTGAGTTTTAACTGACGCCCATGATAGTTACTTATAGTGTCTAGATGATCCGGTTCGGATAATTTCCTTAAAAATAATAGTCTGCTCGATCTTCATTTTTTAGTTATACATGATGGTTCCGGAATTATAGGCTCAATACTGCCTATTGCTCGCAGGCGAAAGGAATATATTATTGAAGAAACTAGTCATCAACACTCTTACAAATTCATTTAAAGGGTGAGAGATTTTTTTGTTTACAGCATGTGGCAACTGTTTTTTATTAATCTGGTTATTTGGTGATTTGCAAAATTAATTATCAATACCATTTCTAATACTCCCCCCCCTTTTGTTTCTTTCCCCGTACTTTCCTTTTCATACTTCCAGTGAATTGATTGACTATAGTTCTAGATATCATCCTGGAGAATATTTTGTACCAAAAGTGATTACCGTATTATGGTGAGTTTTTAGCGAATTTGTCTCAATAAAAATACTAGGTCTTGGGTATCTATATATATTTTATTAAGGGCACTAATTGAACTTTGGTTATTTGATTAATTATTTTTGGATAATGTGCTGGGTCAAAATAGGTGTTTGTCTAATGGCCTTTAGCCCTTCGTCTTCTTTGTTCTATTAGCATGTTCTTCTCTATATAGACCACAGGGTTCTGCGACTGTGTTACAATTCTGGAATCAGTATCATTTCACTATCTGGTGTTTTTGGCTTTTCCTTTTCTCATTTTCTTATCTTGTTACTCATTTCTTGGTATGAGGTTGCTCGCAAATTCTAATTTGCACAATTGGTGTAATGGTTGGTGGTGGTAAAAAATCTTTTGCTATGACCTGGTTCCCCAGTTTATGGGGATTATAATAGGATCTAATTTGTTGTTACAGCCCTGAGGAAGTCATTGGGTTAATACCCTTGACGAAACACGTGTTGGCGTTTTGACGTTTTGGCTGTTGTAAAACTATATCAAGACTGCATTGCTGTTTTTACAAGTCCACGTGATCATCTGGATTGGACAATAAAATAAGGATTTTTTTCACAACTTGGCTATACAGATATGGACAATCATTGTTTGAATGGACATTCTTTGTGAATTTTTCAAGATATGTTTATTTGTGCTCAGGGAACTCCACAAAAACTTTTGCGATTGTGACAACAATTACTTTGTAATTTGCTGTCCCTTGACAGCGGTGGGTGGTAGCTGTCTTTGGTTCCCTTGATGCCCTTTTTTTGTAATAATCATCTATAGATTTATTGCTGCATAGGCTATGCGCTGTTAATACCTCACCACCCATCCATTAAAGAGTGCTTTATTAGAGGTAGCTGCAGGCTGAGTGGCTCACCACTGAGGTGTTGAACTAAACCGAAATAATGTGTTCCAGACAAGAAAGAGGAAAAGTAGCAGAGGACTTGTTTAAAAATCTTAATGCAGGAGTCTCTATTAATAGGGCAGTAAATCCAGGTAATATCAAGCCCAATGAGGGATTGAAAGCTAAGTTTATACGATTGGAAAAGCTTAGGAAAACTGAAATCTCCAAGTGGTGGGATGGGGCCACACTAAAAGAATATCAAAGGTTGGAGCGAGTCCTGAGGGGGCTTCGCTCACAGATATTCCCCACCTATGACGACTTGGAGGAAGATCTATTATTAATCTGGGAAAAGGAACTAACTGAAAACTCAATGAGGCTGATGAACATTCTAATAGAGAATGCTGACAGAAAGGTTCTTAAGGCGGTTGAGGAGGTGGATAAGCTTGAGAAAGAAATCAAGGACTTAAATATGGAAGAAGTAAGCAAAAAGAATTATGCTATACTAGAGGATGTATTGACCAAATATGAGGAGGACATTAAAGCCAGAAAGGCACATAAGTTAAAAAGAGACGAGAAAGATTACTGTAGTGGAAGGATATTTACTTTTGCCAAACGGTTTGACCATTTGGTGAAACAGGATTTACAGAGAACAGCTAGCAAGACCTCTATTATGAGTGAACGTAGTTCGACGTCCACCAGTACGGTGTCCAGTTTGGGAGATGGTGGAACGGGAGAGGGTGCAACAGGAGGTAGCCCAGGTAACAATTTTTTACGAGAAATCACAAGAATTCGAATGGGCAACAAAGAACCCGTTACCAAACCCAGAGAGGAACGTCCAAGACAAAAAGAGGGTGCAGAGGGAGAGGCAGGTCCAAGAGTGAGGGAGGGAATGCACACTCGCTCTTGGAACAAGGGCAAACGCGATTAACTCCTACTGATTTGGGTATCCAAGTGATTAATTTATCCAATGAAATTTTGTCAGACGATATGTTATCTGTTTTGAGTAAAGGTCTGAGCTTTTGCCCTACACCAATATTGGATATGTCTGATGTCAAAATTGACTTATATAAGTTTATTCGTAATCTCAAACTAAAAAAGTATTTTTCTTCCAATTCTGTGATTAAAGAAAGAGCAATTAAACAAACTATTGTGGGCAGTCAATCCATCCAAGATATCCATGATACTATGTTGTTGCTGTCCATCACAGAAAATGAACATGATCCGCTAACTCTGCACCAGGTTCTTGATGACTTAGAACTTTGCTCAGATGCGAGTGAAGACAGTGGTCTGAAACTGAAGTCTAGGTGGTCTCCACAATTACCTGCTGGTAATAATATTGAGGTTTTTAACCGAATTGTAACCAATGAACTTGACAAATATGAGATGTCAATAAGGAAACATAGTAAGAACAATGTATATATATATAATCTCAGTAGGGGTGAACGGTTTGCTTTACAACAATTAAAAACCAATGACAATATTATCATACGTGAAGCCGATAAAGGCGGAAACATTGTTGTAATGCAAAAATCAATGTATGAGGCGGAAATTTTGAGTCAATTGTCCAATGTTGTCAACTATCTGAAACTTTCCAACAATCCAATCTTTGAAGTAACACGAATTGTAAATAAGGAACTGGAAATTTGGCATACTGGGGGACTACTTAATGACGATGAATATGCCTATTTGAAAATTGACAAACCTCGATATCCTTGTATTTACACTTTACCCAAGGTGCACAAGGATCTGGTAAGGCCACCTGGTAGGCCAATTGTGTCTGGTATAGGGGGCCCGATGGAAAGGATTGCAGAGTTTGTTGATATCTACCTGCAACCTTTTGTGGTGAATCTGGCCTCCTATATCAGGGACACCAAACATATTCTCAATATACTTTCTGATGTGAACTGGGATCCCTCAATGACAATGGTGACTTTAGACGTAACTTCGTTATATACGAATATACAACATGAACATGGTTTGGAAATGCTAAAAAAGTTTCTATATAAAAGACCAGCTGAGTTATTGGATCATACAAATATGTTACTGTCTATGTCAAATTTGATTCTCAAACACAATGTTTTCTTATTTGGTAAGGATTGGTATCGGCAACAATGTGGAGTGGCGATGGGATCCAAATTTGCGCCATCACTGGCCTGCCTTTTTATGGGCGGCTTCGAGGCGGAGCATATTTGGGGACCCTCTGGATCAAGGTGGCAGGAGTTCATTGTCTACTTTGGTAGATATATTGATGATTGCTTTATAATTTGGACAGGTTCGGATGTGGAACTGATGAGTTTTTTTGAGCATATGAATGACAACGAGTACAATATGTCATTCACTATGTCATCAAGCAAGGAGAGAATTGTTTTTCTTGATATCGAGTTATTTGTTGAGGAGGGAACAATTAACAGTGTATTACATAGAAAAAGCACCTCATGTAATTCGACACTTTATGCCACTAGTGCTCACCCCAAGGCTCAGAAACAAGCAATACCCTATGGGGAATTATATAGGGCTCGCAGAAACTGCAGTAAGGATGAAGACTTCTTAGTGTGCACACAAGATATGGAATCTAGATTCTTGGCTAGGGGCTACGATCATGAAACTATTCAGAAAGCGAGGGAAAGATCACTCAAACTTAAGAGAAAGGACACTTTGAGACCCAAGATAAAAACTACAGATAATGTACAACCAATTCGTATGGTGACCAATTATCATCCGTGGTCGTATAAAATATACAACATTCTTAAAAAACATTGGCATTTGTTAACATCAGATCAGGCCATCAGTCAATATATTTCCAGACAACCCTGTATTACATATCGTAGGGGTACTACACTAAGGGGAATAATTAGCCCCAGCTACCCTACAAATAAAAACAAGGGCCGAAACTGGTTAAGTAACCAGAACTGCGGCTCATTTAAATGTGGGCGATGTAGTATGTGTAGACTAGCAGAACAGGGAATTAAGGAATTTAAACACAACAACTCGCCAGTCTTCAAAATCTATCAACATATTGACTGTGGCACCAAATATGTTGTATATATCATCCTATGTAAATGTTCAAAAGTCTACGTAGGCAGTACAATTAGATGTCTACGAGAACGTATTGCTGAGCACTTCAGAGCCCTAAAAAATGTGGATGGACGATATCCCTTAGCAATTCATGCATGCGAATGCCCTAGTCAGGGAACCAGTAAATCATTTTCCTTTTATGGCATTGAAAGTATACCAATTGATGTCAGAGGAGGTAACAGAGAATTACGGTTGCGTCAATGTGAAGCACGCTGGATACTTAAACTTCGTGCAGTTGAACAGGGAATTAACATTGACTCAGAACTACAATACTTTCTGGGAAGATAATGTGATCTGCACATATTTCTCTTCAGTGCTAACTGTTATAACAAACTTATATGAGGAGATCTAGTGTATTATTCTCTTCCCGAGATTGCTGTGATTGTAAATCATGTATTGAAATTTTTTTTTGTCAAATACTTATATGATGCAAACCTAATTTACCTTACATGTTTGAATAAGTACATCATATGCAAATTGTTAAATTCTGTGGCTATACAACTGTGGTTCTGATATTTGCACTTGAGTGTTGATTAATCCCACCTCTTCGTTTGTTACTTGGGCTGGCTCTATGTTGTCCTTCAACTATTTCTACTCTCTTCCATCTCCTATTTACACTGCCTTAATCTAATTTCTGGTGCCTATATCTCTCTAACTACTGTTGAGAAATCCGAATGGTGCAAGCTTGGCTATCAGCTGAATTTATAATATTCAGCGTAGGCATCAGTGTACTATTGGTCGGAGTAATTTTAATGCTTACGATCGGTTTTTTCAATTGTTTTCCGCCAAAGTGCAAGTATAAGGGTTATTTACAAATAATAGTCGTTTCTAATATGTATCTTTATAGCCGTATTTATCATCGGCTGAGCTATCGGCAATGCTGAGTTGCTTTGCCGTGCGCCAAGTCCGTTTTCTCTATCAATGCCATGCATTGGTATATAATCCTTATCCAATATGGCGCGGGTGCAGCACGCCGTATCTACATGGGGATCGAGACCACGCTTATGCACGGGAACCGGAGGTGAGTGTAATCCGTGCCCAATTTGTTTCGAGGTCGTTAGCACTTGATAGTTGGTATGCCGGCACCCTTTTGAAATAAGTTCGACTAATTGTTAACGTAGGGCGGCAAGGCTCAGCGTCCCCGGTCTTTATCTTAAAATTTCATAAGCATTTTTACATTTGGGCTTTCTGCAAATAGATGCTCGTAATAGGAACACTTTTGTAATGTTTGGTATTCTCTGTAGCGGGACAATTGGTGGTTGTGAGTGAGTTTTAACTGACGCCCATGATAGTTACTTATAGTGTCTAGATGATCCGGTTCGGATAATTTCCTTAAAAATAATAGTCTGCTCGATCTTCGTTTTTTAGTTATACATGATGGTTCCGGAATTATAGGCTCAATACTGCCTATTGCTCGCAGGCGAAAGGAATATATTATTGAAGAAACTAGTCATCAACACTCTTACAAATTCATTTAAAGGGTGAGAGATTTTTTTGTTTACAGCATGTGGCAACTGTTTTTATTAATCTGGTTATTGGGTGATTTGCAAAATTAATTATCAATACCATTTCTAATACTCCCCCCCTTTTGTTTCTTTCCCCGTACTTTCCTTTTCATACTTCCAGTGAATTGATTGACTATAGTTCTAGATATCATCCTGGAGAATATTTTGTACCAAAAGTGATTACCGTATTATGGTGAGTTTTTAGCGAATTTGTCTCAATAAAAATACTAGGTCTTGGGTATCTATATATATTTTATTAAGGGCACTAATTGAACTTTGGTTATTTGATTAATTATTTTTGGATAATGTGCTGGGTCAAAATAGGTGTTTGTCTAATGGCCTTTAGCCCTTCGTCTTCTTTGTTCTATTAGCATGTTCTTCTCTATATAGACCACAGGGTTCTGCGACTGTGTTACAATTCTGGAATCAGTATCATTTCACTTTCTGGTGTTTTTGGCTTTTCCTTTTCTCATTTTCTTATCTTGTTACTCATTTCTTGGTATGAGGTTGCTCGCAAATTCTAATTTGCACAATTGGTGTAATGGTTGGTGGTGGTAAAAAATCTTTTGCTATGACCTGGTTCCCCAGTTTATGGGGATTATAATAGGATCTAATTTGTTGTTACAGCCCTGAGGAAGTCATTGGGTTAATACCCTTGACGAAACACGTGTTGGCGTTTTGACGTTTTGGCTGTTGTAAAACTATATCAAGACTGCATTGCTGTTTTTACAAGTCCACGTGATCATCTGGATTGGACAATAAAATAAGGATTTTTTTCACAACTTGGCTATACAGATATGGACAACCATTGTTTGAATGGACATTCTTTGTGAATATTTCAAGATACGTTTATTTGTGCTCAGGGAACTCCACAAAAACTTTTGCGATTGTGACAACAATTACTTCGTAATTTGCTGTCCCTTGACAGCGGTGGATGGTAGCTGTCTTTGGTTCCCTTGATGCCCTTTTTGTGTAATAATCATCTATAGATTTATTGCTGCATAGGCTATGCGCTGTTAATACCTCACCACCCATCCATTAAAGAATGACAATGTGTTGCATTACATTTTTAGCAAAGTCTGTATTGGTGTATAAAGATGATTTGCAAGATGATAGCTGTTGCAAAATATTAAGCAATGTTGGCAATAATATTATATTATAATAATATTGTAAGTTACTGTTGTACTTATAAGCATTTTTGGAGCGCATAGTGATGTTGTGGTGCCCCTGAGTGATGCTGTGGTGGTGCCGAGTGATGCTGTGGTGATAGGATAGATAGAGAGGGCAATAGATAGATAGAGGGAGTGCGAAATATAGATAGAGGGAGGGCGAGAGAGAGATAGAGGGATAGAAGGAGGGCGAGAGAGAGATAGAGGGACCCTGACTCCGACCGAGGTTGGTTCGGCCTCGGACTGAGATCAATGGGTGTTCTTTTTGTAAATCCCTGAGTTGAGCAGTGGCACCAAGGTGGACTGGCCCTACCACTTTCATCTGCCATCTTTGAAGCCTCCATGAACTGTCCGCACAGTATTCAGGGGCCAACTGTGTGACTTCCAAAGGCTACCTGTACAATTTGGATGGGGACCCTGTGCAACCTAGATTAGTGTCCAGCAGCCTTCAGGGACTGACCCAGTAGTATATACAATATAAGAAGTTCTTGTTACTATTTTCACTGCCGGTCCTTTTTCTGGAAATGTCTGACTGTGTGTTATATGGTCTGCAATAGACTTCACAGGCCCGTAAGTTAAGAGACTGCTCAATATTTCCATGTGACTGCTGCACACAGACAAACACGACTTCCATCCGACGCTCGTTTGGAGACGCTCACCATCAGGATTATACTTGAAAGGGGTAAGAGTTTTCACTTTTTACCCTTGAAAATAAAACCTTGTTTGTATATAGCGCGTGCTGCTGCCGATTTGATGCCATATAGCACTGTACATAACATGCTATATATGTATATTAATTGCCTGGCAAGGGTGAAAAGCTGCATTTGTCCTATCAAGGTCCGAACTTGACATGTATGCTGCACGCTAAACACAGCAGCAGGCGCCTGGTTCACTGAACTATATCAGTTCCCTGATTAGGCAGGTTAGAGCATTTGAACCAGCATATCCATGTCAGAAGTTCCTCATTGCAAGTGTGGCTGGTTGAGAGCAATGCTGAGAGGTTTTTCAGTGAACTCGTGTGCTTTACAGACACCGTGTGCCCGTCATGCAGACGTTGGCACTCAAATAGTAAACTGTGCGTGAATGGTGAATTTAGAGAGGTTTGGGGGAGCTGGTGAAGTAAAGGTGTCAAGCTGGTGCAAAGGAGAAGCTGGTTTCCGCACACATTGTTTCTTCTCCTCTTTTCAGAATGGACTTTGTGACTGTGGGACCCAATAAAAACCTTCGTGCATCAGTGTGATTTCTTAATCACAAGGATTGGGACTCAGCATAGGGTAACAATTACAACTGCTGCGGACTGCTAATAGACGCCACAGTCACTGTTTAAAGCAGGTGGTTTAAAGTAGTATTTCGGTGTTTTTGTTGTATATGTGTATTTGTTGAGCATTTCAAAATTGAAGAAAGTACACCAATTAAATTAAAATAACTTATGGAGCTATTCTAATTATTGGTGGTAAATACCAGGAAATCAGCAGTGGAGAAGACAGCGGGCGGTACTAGAGGACGTGTCATTACTGTCGGTGCGCCTACAGTGATGTACATCCGAGTGGCATTGGCGGTGAGCAGCAAAGGTGATGAAGGACTTTCAATTGGAGGAGGTGAGGTTTGAAGGTGCAAAGACACATTTGACATTTTTATTACACTCATGAAAATTATGAAATTCAATTCACATTTGATAGAATTTCACGACTGCAGAATTTTGCACATTATTGTTTTCCGCTGAGAACTGGTTTAAATAGAACCCTGCCACTACCTCACGTGATTTTTAAATGCGAGGTGCCCTCCTGTTCCATTTTCACATGAAATTCTGCAAAGTTTATTTTGCTAAATGTCCCTTAATTTCGAGTCGTTTTCCAAAAATGTAATAAAAAATATTTTGCAATTTCATGTAGGTCTGAGGAGAGAACATATTTTCAATGAGTGGGAATGCAAGCAGAAAGATGTCAGAACATTTTCTGAGAAAAGCACATTAAGTCAATCATTAGATGGGACAGGGAGAGTTCGGTGGCATGGACAACGATTTATCAAAATACGAGGTAACAGAAGTGACATCACATACCTTTGCGACCCGATATCACAGACTTCTCAGCAGCTTCCTTTTTTCTGCTCAGGAGCTATGTGAAGGGCAAGTGTTTCTGCCCCTGCCTTCATGATTCACGAGGCCCTGGGTGAGGAGGGCTGTGCAGTGGTACCCAGAGGCATTTAGATGTGGCAGGTCCCAAACCGGGTTTCTGTAATGTTTAGTGGTGTTATTGGTGAGCAGTGCTTCCACAAGTGCGGAAGTGCCCCATTACACGTTCCCTGTTAATTACGCGGGAGAAAACAGGTTTGGAGCTAAAGATTCCTTCTAGTATCCCACCCATGAGTAATTGGGTATCACAAATTAACCTCCCATAAAATAATCTAAATGCACTGGAATTATTAGGCCCGTTGTTTGTGTCCCCACCCCTCCCAGCCCTACCACCCTTTAAAAATAATCTGATAGACCTGTTATTATTAGGTCCTTTTGTGCAGGTTTTGTTCGTTTCCTGGGAGTTAACACTGTCGCTTCCTACTACCTGCTGCAGTAGGGTAGCTGCTTCAGGTAAGGTGCGAAAGGTGTGGGCGGGGAGTGAGCTGGCCGGACCCTCTGTATTCTGGCTGCGCAGCATGGTCTGCTCCCCCGGGGTGCCATTCAGAGACAGAACATCGAACCTGGCCATTTTCTCAACGACACGGCAGCTATGTTGTCTCGCTTGCTTAGAGGGAACTGGAAACATGCTGGGGGCGGGGTGGGGCACCGGACAAAGGTTGTTTTAGAGAGCCGGAGAAGCATCCGTCTAGTTATAAAAAAATCTACGGAGGGCAAGGGGCCAACGAAACAAATGCTCTTCCTGGCCTGTCGAGAGAGAAGTGTAATTGTTTCAGTTTTTATAGGATCCGTGGGCTGGCCGGACCCTCTGTATTCTGGCTGCGCAGCATGATCTGCTCCCCCGGGGTGCCGTTCAGAGACAGAACATCAAACCTGGCCATTTTCTCGACGACACGGCAGCCATGTTGTCTCGCTTGCTTAGAGGGCAGGAAACATGCTGGGGGCGGGGTGGGGTACCGGACAAAGGTTGTTTTAGAGAGCCGGAGAAGCATCCGTCTAGTTATAAAAAAATACACGGCGGTCAAAGGGCCAACGAAACAAATGCTCTCCCCGGCCTGTCGAGAGAGAAGTGTAATTGTTTCCGTTTTTATAGGATCTCTGAAAGATACAGCACCCTGTTTATGATGTTTTGCAGCAAGTGTCTGGCTGTAATGCCTCCCATGTCAAACCTTGAAAGCAAGGCTATAAGTTCCGGATATAACTAGGCGGAGAAAAGCAACTGGAAACAAGAGAGAGAGACGCGCGCTCTGCAGACTGTCTGCAGGACAGGGCACCATCGACAATTTAATAATTATAGGGAGGGCGTCCACATGCCGCAGGGATCTAAAGTCACTAGAGCTGAGCCAACCATTGCCGCCCGAGGTAAAGGGTCACTCGCGGCCAGTTGCGATGAAGTCAGTTTATTAAAACAACATCCTTTCCTCCTCGCGCACACTGGGCATATGTTCCCCATTAGGTCCGCGCAGGTCTGTGCATTTTGTGATGATGTCAGCACCGCGGGGTGACTTTGAGTTTATCTGTATGAGAAAAACGCCGAGGACCAAGCAACGTGGAAGATTTAAAAAAAGCTTGCAGGATTTTGGCACGAATAGTGAGCTGCACAGCGGGTGGAAACTTAAAAACTGCAACAAAACTTCACTCGAGCCCTCCTCTGCCTCCGCCTCTCCCGCACTCTCAGTCTCCGTCAGATCAGCCCACACACGCACGGCTCCAGCGACCAGCAGAGGCAAACACAGCCGATTCAGACGCCTGCCTGTTTATCAGCGCCGCGCGCCCCTCTGCAGACTCCCCCTGCATTCCACGAGGCGCGCGTCGTGATCCGATTCTTTCTGCCATGCTGTCTGAGGCAGAAGCTCACGCGCCCAACGTAATCCTATGGAAAAACGCTGCGCGTGGCCAGCTCTTGTCTCCCTTCGTTGTCGGCTGATCCGGCAGCTATAGTTCTCGTGGCGAGAACGCGCTTAGCGCGCGTTCGTCATAGCGAGACCTAAAAAGTGATTTAGATCTGCGTTTGACATAATCAGTAAACAGAACCAGATGAGCTGACAACCTGCACATGCCAGGGTGAAAACAGAATCATGTGTTGGCCGGCAACGGCACATGCAGCAAATGAATATGGCCTACGCCAGACCATTACAAAATTCTATATTCATTCTACTGACCTCCTGACAAATTAAACAAGAAAATCGGGTAGAGTCCTCTTGGACCGAAACGACTTACAAGCGCCGTAGTCTTCCTCCTTGCGGAGATAGGCACAAGTTACAAACTTGATGTAGGTCGGCGCGAGGGTACTTGGCGTGGCACCCAGGACAGAAATGGAATGGAGTCCGTTCCATTTGCAGATGGCTGGCCCTACGCAGCAAAGCCCGACGGTTGCCCAAAGGTTTTCTATCATGGAGAGGGCATTTATGTTAGTGACAAGATCTAGTGGTTAAGTTAGATCACAGATTGGGAGAGCGAAAGAGTGAAAGACCCAGAAGTGATTTAAGAACTTGTCATTTTAGAGTTGAGAAAAAAGAAACAGAAGAAACAGAAGAAAAGAACACACATGTGAAACCAATGCAGATTGGTGGTCTGAAAGGACAACTTCCTGCAGAAGAAAAAGAACGCAGGCTAAAGGGCAATTTGTATCTTCATTGTGGCAAGGCAAGTCACTTTGCAAAGGATTATCCAGTTAAAACTAACAAAAGGAAAGCTATAGCAATAACAGACAAACCATTGAGCGAGTCAGAAAACTAGATTTCTCGGAGAAAAAAGAGAACGTTTCTTTGAGAACAACTTCAGTACAGATCTCACAGTATGCCACTAATGTTGTTAATCCGACTCCGAAGCACTTTACAATTAGGGTAACCTTTATTATAACAACTCAAGAAAGACACAGCTTGGCAGTTCTGATTGATTCTGGGGCTACCAGCAATTGTATTTAATTTGGAATTAGCCAGTAAATTAGGAACAACTCGAGCTGCAAAATCTGAACCAGAACCAGTCAGAGCTGTAAACGGCTCAGCTTTAGCCTCTGGATTAATTAAGTTTCATAACAAACCTTTGACCATAGGTGGAGAAAATGGGCACACTGAAGAAACTGTTTTTGATCTAATTGATACACCCACTTTTGGTGTCATACTGGGAGTACTTGGTTAGAACTACATAATCTGAAGATAGATTGGATTAAAAGAACTGTCACTTTAGACTCCTCCTTTTGCAGAAATCATTGTTATTCGGAAACTCAAGATCCCATAACTCCATTATTTTGTTCTATCTTACAACAAGATTCTCAACAGTTACCCAGCGAATATCAAGACTATGCTGATGTATTTGACCCTGTCCGAGCAACTAAATTACCACCACACAGAGTGTTCGACTGCAGGATAGACTTGATCCCTGGTGCAGTCTTAACCTGTAGTACGATATACGCCTTAACTGAGCCTGAAAACCAATATTTGAGAACATACTTAAACAAACTGTTAGAGATTGGTGTTATAAGACACTCTACGTCACCAGTCTCTTCGCCACTTTTCTTTGGAGCTAAAAATCTGGCGATCTGGGGGCGTGCATAGATTACCGCGCAGTTAACAAGGCAACAATTAAAAATCGTTATCCATTACCTCTTAGCTCAGTCTTGCTGAATCAAATCAAAGGATCAAATATTTATACTAAATTGGATTTACAGGGCGCATATCACCTTGTTCGTATTAAGGAGGGAGGCGAATGGAAGACCACCTTTTGCACGAAATATGGTCTATTCGAATATACAGTAATGCCATTCGGTCTCTGTGATGCCCCGGCAGCGTTTCAGTATTTCATCAATGAAGTCCTACGTGATTAACTTGATGTCTGTGTCATCGTATATATTGATGACATACTGGCCTTCTCCAAGACTGAGGAAGAGCATACTACACATGTTCGCTCAGTTCTACAAAGATTAAGAGACAATTCTTTGTATGTGGAACTTGAAAAGTGTGTATTTAACACAAAGAAGGTCGAATTTTTAGGTTATTGGCTTTCTCCCGAAGGAATAATCATGGACCCAAAAAAGGTTGAAGCAATTTTAAATTGGCCAACTCCCTCTTCTGTAAAAGACACGCAACGAGTACTAGGTTTTGCCAATTCTGATAGGAGCTTCATATCTAAATTTTCTAAGATAGTGACACCCAATTGCCTTCTACTCGCGCAAAAGGTTACCAGCTGAACAGAAATATACCAATGCAGAACGCAAGTTATTGCCAATTAAAGCAGTCTTTCTTGAATGGAGACACAATTTATTGGGTGCAAAGCATACAATTACCATATTATCAGACCATAAAAATCTCCTGTTTTTCACCACAGTTAAGGCACTCAATCCCAGACAGATGAGCTGGTTACTTCTTTTTTGTGAATTGGATTTCATCATAACGTACTGCCCTGGACAAAAGCAACTCCTGTCTGACACTTTGTGAATTCTTTGTTACGCTAACATCCTTTTCACAAACGAATCTAGACAAAGTATAATTCCTTCTGAAAAAATAGTGGCAGTCACACAAGCGGACACCTTTTCAGACCAAGTTACATTGAGTGTTCAGGTGGTAAATGAACATCAATGCCTACCTCAGAAACAAAACACCATATTTGAGGGTTACTTCTTCCACAAGGATAAACTGTTTATCCCTCAAGAAAACTTGCGACAACAGATATTACACTGGAATCATGATGTTAGTACAGCAGGACATCCAGGGGTCATTAAAACTTTAGAGTTATTTCCGCGGCATTTCTGGTGGAAAAACATCAGACATCAGTCCAACAATATATAAAAGCCTTCCCAGTGTGCACACGACAAAAGTCCTTCCATTCATCCCCTAAAGGTCTTGTACAACCATTGCCCATACCTCCGCTTCCCTGGCATACTATCAGTTTGGACTTCATCACAGATTAGCCTAAATCCCATAACTTCACTGCAATTTTAGTAGTTATGGATCTTTTGTCTAAAATGGGGCACTTTATTTGTTTACAAAAACTACCAGCAGCTACAGAATTTAGTGAAGTGTTCATAAACTATATTGTAAAACTACATGGCCTTCCCAGTAAAATAATTTCCGACAGGGGGCCTCAATTCGTTTCAAAATTCTGGAGTCAGTTGTGCACACATTTAGGAATTCAAATAGCATTATCCTTCGCTTCTCACCCACAGACTGACGGCCAGACAGAAAAAGTTAATCACTACCTTGAACAAAGTCTACGGTGCCTAACCTCCATTATATCGGCTCATTGGGATGAGGTCCTACCATGCAGCTTTAGGCTGTTCCCCTTTCTTTTTTTATAACTAGCTTACATCCACGATCTATTCCTGCCATCCTTCCAGATTTATGCCTGCTGTGACCGAAAGATTAACAGAATTGCGAGAATTTCAAGAACAAGCCAAGGGTAGTTTAGCCAAAAATAAACAAAAGGTCAAATTTTCAGTCGAAACACAAAACACCAGCACCAACCTATAAAGTAGGGGATCTCGTCTGGTTATCAACCAGAAATATCCAGATTGAAGGCCCCAAGAAACTAAACCCTAGGTTCATTGGCCCCTTTCCCATAAATAACATTTTGAATCCAGTTTTAATCAGATTAACTTTGCCCTCGGAATATGCCATCCAACCAGTTTTTCATGTATCTTTGCTCAAACCACATGATCAATCCACACGAAAAGACAACCCTCCGCCACCTGTTGTAGTTGGAGACAATATTGCATATGAAGTAAATCGCATTATAGATGCAAAGCGAATACATGGTCGATTACAGTATTTAATTGACTGGAAGGGTTATGATGCGTCAGAAAGATCCTGAGAACCAGACACACATGTACATACTCCAAGATTGGTCAGATCTTTCCATGCCTTGCATCCGGAAAAACCCTGTCACATACAAAGACCTTTGGGGGGGCAGGAGGCATTTCCTGCATGTGTAAACGGTCTTGGCATGTACACATGAATTACAGAGAACAGCTAGCAAGACCTCTATTATGAGTGAACGTAGTTCGACGTCCACCAGTACGGTGTCCAGTTTGGGAGATGGTGGAACGGGAGAGGGTGCAACAGGAGGTAGCCCAGGTAACAATTTTTTACGAGAAATCACAAGAATTCGAATGGGCAACAAAGAACCCGTTACCAAACCCAGAGAGGAACGTCCAAGACAAAAAGAGGGTGCAGAGGGAGAGGCAGGTCCAAGAGTGAGGGAGGGAATGCACACTCGCTCTTGGAACAAGGGCAAACGCGATTAACTCCTACTGATTTGGGTATCCAAGTGATTAATTTATCCAATGAAATTTTGTCAGACGATATGTTATCTGTTTTGAGTAAAGGTCTGAGCTTTTGCCCTACACCAATATTGGATATGTCTGATGTCAAAATTGACTTATATAAGTTTATTCGTAATCTCAAACTAAAAAAGTATTTTTCTTCCAATTCTGTGATTAAAGAAAGAGCAATTAAACAAACTATTGTGGGCAGTCAATCCATCCAAGATATCCATGATACTATGTTGTTGCTGTCCATTACAGAAAATGAACATGATCCGCTAACTCTGCACCAGGTTCTTGATGACTTAGAACTTTGCTCAGATGCGAGTGAAGACAGTGGTCTGAAACTGAAGTCTAGGTGGTCTCCACAATTACCTGCTGGTAATAATATTGAGGTTTTTAACCGAATTGTAACCAATGAACTTGACAAATATGAGATGTCAATAAGGAAACATAGTAAGAACAATGTATATATATATAATCTCAGTAGGGGTGAACGGTTTGCTTTACAACAATTAAAAACCAATGACAATATTATCATACGTGAAGCCGATAAAGGCGGAAACATTGTTGTAATGCAAAAATCAATGTATGAGGCGGAAATTTTGAGTCAATTGTCCAATGTTGTCAACTATCTGAAACTTTTCAACAATCCAATCTTTGAAGTAACACGAATTGTAAATAAGGAACTGGAAATTTGGCATACTGGGGGACTACTTAATGACGATGAATATGCCTATTTGAAAATTGACAAACCTCGATGTCCTTGTATTTACACTTTACCCAAGGTGCACAAGGATCTGGTAAGGCCACCTGGTAGGCCAATTGTGTCTGGTATAGGGGGCCCGATGGAAAGGATTGCAGAGTTTGTTGATATCTACCTGCAACCTTTTGTGGTGAATCTGGCCTCCTATATCAGGGACACCAAACATATTCTCAATATACTTTCTGATGTGAACTGGGATCCCTCAATGACAATGGTGACTTTAGACGTAACTTCGTTATATACGAATATACAACATGAACATGGTTTGGAAATGCTAAAAAAGTTTCTATATAAAAGACCAGCTGAGTTATTGGATCATACAAATATGTTACTGTCTATGTCAAATTTGATTCTCAAACACAATGTTTTCTTATTTGGTAAGGATTGGTATCGGCAACAATGTGGAGTGGCGATGGGATCCAAATTTGCGCCATCACTGGCCTGCCTTTTTATGGGCGGCTTCGAGGCGGAGCATATTTGGGGACCCTCTGGATCAAGGTGGCAGGAGTTCATTGTCTACTTTGGTAGATATATTGATGATTGCTTTATAATTTGGACAGGTTCGGATGTGGAACTGATGAGTTTTTTTGAGCATATGAATAACAACGAGTACAATATGTCATTCACTATGTCATCAAGCAAGGAGAGAATTGTTTTTCTTGATATCGAGTTATTTGTTGAGGAGGGAACAATTAACAGTGTATTACATAGAAAAAGCACCTCATGTAATTCGACACTTTATGCCACTAGTGCTCACCCCAAGGCTCAGAAACAAGCAATACCCTATGGGGAATTATATAGGGCTCGCAGAAACTGCAGTAAGGATGAAGACTTCTTAGTGTGCACACAAGATATGGAATCTAGATTCTTGGCTAGGGGCTACGATCATGAAACTATTCAGAAAGCGAGGGAAAGATCACTCAAACTTAAGAGAAAGGACACTTTGAGACCCAAGATAAAAACTACAGATAATGTACAACCAATTCGTATGGTGACCAATTATCAACCGTGGTCGTATAAAATATACAACATTCTTAAAAAACATTGGCATTTGTTAACATCAGATCAGGCCATCAGTCAATATATTTCCAGACAACCCTGTATTACATATCGTAGGGGTACTACACTAAGGGGAATAATTAGCCCCAGCTACCCTACAAATAAAAACAAGGGCCGAAACTGGTTAAGTAACCAGAACTGCGGCTCATTTAAATGTGGGCGATGTAGTATGTGTAGACTAGCAGAACAGGGAATTAAGGAATTTCAACACAACAACTCGCCAGTCTTCAAAATCTATCAACATATTGACTGTGGCACCAAATATGTTGTATATATCATCCTATGTAAATGTTCAAAAGTCTACGTAGGCAGTACAATTAGATGTCTACGAGAACGTATTGCTGAGCACTTCAGAGCCCTAAAAAATGTGGATGGACGATATCCCTTAGCAATTCATGCATGCGAATGCCCTAGTCAGGGAACCAGTAAATCATTTTCCTTTTTATGGCATTGAAAGTATACCAATTGATGTCAGAGGAGGTAACAGAGAATTACGGTTGAGTCAATGTGAAGCACGCTGGATACTTAAACTTCGTGCAGTTGAACAGGGAATTAACATTGACTCAGAACTACAATACTTTCTGGGAAGATAATGTGATCTGCACATATTTCTCTTCAGTGCTAACTGTTATAACAAACTTATATGAGGAGATATAGTGTATTATTCTCTTCCCGAGATTGCTGTGATTGTAAATCATGTATTGAAATTCGTTTTTGTCAAATACTTATATGATGCAAACCTAATTTACCTTACATGTTTGAATAAGTACTTCATATGCAAATTGTTAAATTCTGTGGCTATACAACTGTGGTTCTGATATTTGCACTTGAGTGTTGATTAATCCCACCTCTTCGTTTGTTACTTGGGCTGGCTCTATGTTGTCCTTCAACTATTTCTACTCTCTTCCATCTCCTATTTACACTGCCTTAATCTAATTTCTGGTGCCTATATCTCTCTAACTACTGTTGAGAAATCCGAATGGTGCAAGCTTGGCTATCAGCTGAATTTATAATATTCAGCGTAGGCGTCAGTGTACTATTGGTCGGAGTAATTTTAATGCTTACGATCGGTTTTTTCAATTGTTTTCCGCCAAAGTGCAAGTATAAGGGTTATTTACAAATAATAGTCGTTTCTAATATGTATCTTTATAGCCGTATTTATCATCGGCTGAGCTATCGGCAATGCTGAGTTGCTTTGCCGTGCGCCAAGTCCGTTTTCTCTATCAATGCCATGCATTGGTATATAATCCTTATCCAATACGGCGCGGGTGCAGCACGCCGTATCTACATGGGGATCGAGACCACGCTTATGCACGGGAACCGGAGGTGAGTGTAATCCGTGCCCAATTTGTTTCGAGGTCGTTAGCACTTGATAGTTGGTATGCCGGCACCCTTTTGAAATATGTTCGACTATTTGTTAACGTAGGGCGGCAAGGCTCAGCGTCCCCAGTCTTTATCTTAAAATTTCATAAGCATTTTTACATTTGGGCTTTCTGCAAATAGATGCTCGTAATAGGAACACTTTTGTAATGTTTGGTATTCTCTGTAGCGGGACAATTGGTGGTTGTGAGTGAGTTTTAACTGACGCCCATGATAGTTACTTATAGTGTCTAGATGATCCGGTTCGGATAATTTCCTTAAAAATAATAGTCTGCTCGATCTTCGTTTTTTAGTTATACATGATGGTTCCGGAATTATAGGCTCAATACTGCCTATTGCTCGCAGGCGAAAGGAATATATTATTGAAGAAATTAGTCATCAACACTCTTACAAATTCATTTAAAGGGTGAGAGATTTTTTTGTTTACAGCATGTGGCAACTGTTTTTATTAATCTGGTTATTTGGTGATTTGCAAAATTAATTATCAATACCATTTCTAATACTCCCCCCCTTTTTGTTTCTTTCCCCGTACTTTCCTTTTCATACTTCCAGTGAATTGATTGACTATAGTTCTAGATATCATCCTGGAGAATATTTTGTACCAAAAGTGATTACCGTATTATGGTGAGTTTTTAGCGAATTTGTCTCAATAAAAATACTAGGTCTTGGGTATCTATATATATTTTATTAAGGGCACTAATTGAACTTTGGTTATTTGATTAATTATTTTTGGATAATGTGCTGGGTCAAAATAGGTGTTTGTCTAATGGCCTTTAGCCCTTCGTCTTCTTTGTTCTATTAGCATGTTCTTCTCTATATAGACCACAGGGTTCTGCGACTGTGTTACAATTCTGGAATCAGTATCATTTCACTTTCTGGTGTTTTTGGCTTTTCCTTTTCTCATTTTCTTATCTTGTTACTCATTTCTTGGTATGAGGTTGCTCGCAAATTCTAATTTGCACAATTGGTGTAATGGTTGGTGGTGGTAAAAAATCTTTTGCTATGACCTGGTTCCCCAGTTTATGGGGATTATAATAGGATCTAATTTGTTGTTACAGCCCTGAGGAAGTCATTGGGTTAATACCCTTGACGAAACACGTGTTGGCGTTTTGACGTTTTGGCTGTTGTAAAACTATATCAAGACTGCATTGCTGTTTTTACAAGTCCACGTGATCATCTGGATTGGACAATAAAATAAGGATTTTTTTCACAACTTGGCTATACAGATATGGACAATCATTGTTTGAATGGACATTCTTTGTGAATTTTTCAAGATACGTTTATTTGTGCTCAGGGAACTCCACAAAAACTTTTGCGATTGTGACAACAATTACTTCGTAATTTGCTGTCCCTTGACAGCGGTGGGTGGTAGCTGTCTTTGGTTCCCTTGATGCCCTTTTTGTGTAATAATCATCTATAGATTTATTGCTGCATAGGCTATGCGCTGTTAATACCTCACCACCCATCCATTAAAGAATGACAATGTGTTGCATTAAATTTTTAGCAAAGTCTGTATTGGTGTATAAAGATGATTTTCAAGATGATAGCTGTTGCAAAATATTAAGCAATGTTGGCAATAATATTATATTATAATAATATTGTAAGTTACTGTTGTACTTATAAGCATTTTTGGAGCGCATAGTGATGTTGTGGTGCCCCTGAGTGATGCTGTGGTGGTGCCGAGTGATGCTGTGGTGATAGGATAGATAGAGAGGGCAATAGATAGATAGAGGGAGTGCGAAATATAGATAGAGGGAGGGCGAGAGAGAGATAGAGGGATAGAGGGAGGGCGAGAGAGAGATAGAGGGACCCTGACTCCGACCGAGGTTGGTTCGGCCTCGGACTGAGATCAATGGGTGTTCTTTTTGTAAATCCCTGAGTTGAGCAGTGGCACCAAGGTGGACTGGCCCTACCACTTTCATCTGCCATCTTTGAAGCCTCCATGATCTGTCCGCACAGTATTCAGGGGCCAACTGTGTGACTTCCAAAGGCTACCTGTACAATTTGGATGGGGACCCTGTGCAACCTAGATTAGTGTCCACGCAGCCTTCAGGGACTGACCCAGTAGTATATACAATATAAGAAGTTCTTGTTACTATTTTCACTGCCGGTCCTTTTTCTGGAAATGTCTGACTGTGTGTTATATGGTCTGCAATAGACTTCACAGGCCCGTAAGTTAAGAGACTGCTCAATATTTCCATGTGACTGCTGCACACAGACAAACACGACTTCCATCCGACGCTCGTTTGGAGACGCTCACCATCAGGATTATACTTGAAAGGGGTAAGAGTTTTCACTTTTTACCCTTGAAAATAAAACCTTGTTTGTATATAGCGCGTGCTGCTGCCGATTTGATGCCATATAGCACTGTACATAACATGCTATATATGTATATTAATTGCCTGGCAAGGGTGAAAAGCTGCATTTGTCCTATCAAGGTCCGAACTTGACATGTATGCTGCACGCTAAACACAGTAGCAGGCGCCTGGTTCACTGAACTATATCAGTTCCCTGATTAGGCAGGTTAGAGCATTTGAACCAGCATATCCATGTCAGAAGTTCCTCATTGCAAGTGTGGCTGGTTGAGAGCAATGCTGAGAGGTTTTTCAGTGAACTCGTGTGCTTTACAGACACCGTGTGCCCGTCATGCAGACGTTGGCACTCAAATAGTAAACTGTGCGTGAATGGTGAATTTAGAGAGGTTTGGGGGAGCTGGTGAAGTAAAGGTGTCAAGCTGGTGCAAAGGAGAAGGTCTTGGCATGTACACATGAATTACTTGGGAAAGATCTAAAGCCCAAATCACCTTCACATGCACATGTGAGAAAACCTGAGACCCAAAGCTATTTAAACCCCACCTACTTGGTTCCCGATGTTTCGCTTCAAGCCTAAACACTCACCTGACTCCACACGTGGGTGGCAGATCATCCGAAGCTTTTCAGCGCTCCACCCTGCTTCCTTCCCTGTCTTCACTCAGTGTCTTCGGCTGTGTTCTTGCTGCCCGGATCACATTTCAGACGTTCCTTCCTGTTTCTGAATTTCTATCTCCAAATCCTCTCCCAGCACGGCTTCCGATTTCCTGCAAAAGAGAAAAGAAAAGAGAATCAAAAAAGGGTTGCCAAGCAACACCTCGCTCTGAATGGTAAAGCGTTAGCATGCTTGAACACATACCAGTAAGAATTTAAACTTTATGAAAACTGTGGCAGACCTCTTGACCTTCTATAAATCAAGAGAACGTTTTGAAACTCTTCCTGAAACAATCCAAGGACTTTAAGGACATTGAGTAAGTGAAGAATGTTAAAGTAAAACAGACATTTGTGTAAATACCTTGAGTCTGATTAGAAGACTGAAAGGGAACAGAGCGCTCGATTGTTATAACTATTTATATATATTTAATGTGAAATTACGGAGCAAATATTGTAAAGGAAATCAGTAACTCTTGTGATAATTTGAGCAATCACAGATTATTAGTGCACCTGTAGTGTTTTTTTTGTTTATTCTTTCTTTTAGTTTCAAGAATCCTTTTGAGAAAAGGTCAAGGGTAATTCAGGTATACCCAAATAAGAGTTCCAAAGCAGATGTTTGACCTAAAGATGTGATTTAGGGTATTCATATTAATCGGGTATATTTATCAGATTATACACGAGCTGAAAAATGAAGCCCAGTAACACTTTGCCTTTCTCGAGAGACATTCTACACAACTGAATTGTCAAGTCGGTCTACAAGAATCCAGTGTGTCTTCTCTTTTCTCTCGTCCCTATTCCCCCCTACCCCGGGGTTCGATCAGGGCGGCAAGTGAATCCTATCCTTGCCTCTCTGGTGGAGTTCAGAGGGAGTTGGGTAATAGAGGCATCAACGAAGGAACAAACCAGAGTACAGGTGGGTGAATTCATGACACCCTGGGCCCCGGGCACCACCACCTCCAAGGGGCTTTGTACTCGTTGGGAAGGGGGCTGCACAGCCCCCATTCCAGAGCCCTTGATGGCCTGGGGACCATGACCCCCTAGAGCCAGCTGCAATGTCTCCTGCTATGCCATAGCAAACTCTGCTTTGCTTCTTAGAAGCGAGAGCAGGAAACCTGCTCTCGCTTCCAAGAAGCAAAGCAGAATTGCTTATGGGCAAGGGGAGCTGCATGTTAGCAGCTCCCCTTGCCCAAAAGCAATTATGGCTCCCGCAGGAGGCGAGGAGCTGGCAGGGACCGTTGGGGAATTGGGGCTCCCTCCAAATTGAGGGTCGGCCCCCGGGGATGGGGTCCCTGGGGCCACAAATGGCACGGGCGGAGGGCCACAAAGCCCCCTCCCCTTTAGTTTATTGATTTTTTTTTTTAATGGAAGGGCAGCCCTGGGGGATGTGGTCCCCGGGGCTAGAGGTGGCCCTGGGGAGTGAGGCCACGCTGCCCCCTCCAGGCAATTTTCGTTTTACACAAGGCCAGGTCCTGGGGGATTGGGTCCCCGGGCTCACAAGTGACCCAGGAGCATGGGGACCCCCTCCCTGTAAAAAAATTAATTAAACAAGGCCAGGCCCCGGGGGATGTGGTCCCCGGGGCTCAAAAAATGTTAAGAGAAGGTGGGCCACACAGCCCCCTCCTAAAAAAGAAAAAAGAAACCCGAAGCTGGATCTCGCCAGAGGCCCCGCCCCCTCCCTGCACCACTTGAAAACACGCCTTCTGGCGCGTTTTGGGTAGGGGGATGAAGTCCCCTCACATCTTATGGGTCCTTAGGGGCCAACTAGCCCACCAGGTACCTCCAGCAAGCACCACACAGTGGGATTGCTGAGAGGTGGTCCGAGGCCACGCCCTTTTTTACACCACTTTGCAAACGCGCCTTGTGGCGCATTGCTGATGGGCAATGAGGTCCTGTTGTGTCCTGAGGCCCTCAGGACTAAAGTGAACTTCATCCCCTGAGCAGCAGTGCGCCAGGAGTCGCGTTTGCAGAAGGTGTAAAAAGGTGGCATGGCCTTTGAACACTCTCAGCAATCCAGCTGTATGGGGCTTACTGGAGGTAACAGGAGGGCTAGTTGGCCCTGAGGGACAGGGCACTGTCGCAATTAAAACTCACATGTGATTATTATTTTTTTGCAGAGTTTTATATCGCGCGAACTAGACCCGAACCAAATTGGGTATCAGAGCGCTTTACATAGCACCAGTTAAGTTACAGGAGGACAGACACACATTCATTATAGGCCCAGGGAGATTAAGTGATTTGCCCAGAATCACAGAAGATTTTGGCGTTGTTACCGAGACTCGAACACAGATCCCCAGGTGGCAGTGGTCTGCATTTTCTGAGACTCTGGCTTTACTGCCTCACTGATGAGTGATCCTATCCACTTACGGGTACTCACTGACACCCAAGGTGCTCCTAAGCCCTTACCTCTACGCTCAAAGATATCAATTTATAATAGGATCTTCCAGTGAAGCCATAGGCAAGATAGTAAATTCTCTCTCTCTCAATCTATGCAGCCTCCATTTGTAACTGCTTCGACTGCCTACTCTTTGGAGTGCAGCACGTTGGCAATCAAAGTCTTGTACAGATCATGATTCCTGGACTATTTATACTTCACAGATGTGCCTGCGATTACTCTGTGGCATACTTTTTCCCTAAAACAGCAGTCTACAGACATTATTTCCTTGTGAGAACTAGTTGGCACTCATGGGAAGGCTCTAAATTTTGTGAACTATTACGGCCCAATTCTTGAGGATGTTTCTGCTTTGAAAGAAATTTATGAGGCGTTAAGAGGTGTCCCAGGACAAATTATTTGTGGAGGGGATTTTAATTTTATCCAAGACCTGAAAAGGGACACTTCAAATAAAAATAAAAAACAGTTGAAGCCCAGAACTAAAGGCTCTCTTGAAGCATTCGTAGTTGAATACCAACTAAGGGATCCCTGGCTCTCCAAGAATGTAGAGAGGGAGCTGTACACATGTTATTCTCATCGTTTCCGGACTGCATCCAGAATAGATTTTTTCTTGATATCAAGATCTCTGCAGATCTCAAATAATCTGATTGGATGCAATCCTTTCTCCGATCATGGCAGAATCGAATTGGATCTCGTTCTGGGAGGGGCTGATAGGGAGCGCCCAAGATGGCAGTTAGATCGTACTTTGCTTCAAGATCAAACCTGGGTATCTGGATTTAGATCATGGATTGTGGAATATTTTGAAATAAATCAAGATTCAGCTGAACCCTTCTCAGTCTGGGGCGGGTTTAAAGCAGCAGCACGGGGCAAGATAATCGCTTTCACAAGCGCCCAGGCGAAGGAAAGGAAACTAAAAATTGCTAAATTACAATCTACTGTCGAGGAGCAGTATTTATTACAGCTTCAGTCTCAACCAAACCATTTGGAACAAGCTAAAGCATGCTTAAGGGATTTTTTTATTCTCGAAGAAATAAATAACTCAAAAACTTTCCAGTGGGGGGAGGAGCTACGCAACGATCCAAGATGGTCGCGTAAGCTCCCGGCTGCGCCGGCGGCCGATATATCCTGCTGATCATCCTATGCCACCACCGGGCGCCTGGGTGTGTGAAGTCTGCCTGACACCATTGGTGCAAACCCGGTCTTTCTAACTGCTTGGGTGACGGAGTTTTGTCGTGCTTTCTTCTGGGCCTATTTCAGGGCTGCCGGCGGGACCTCGATTTCCTGTCTACCCGGCTTGCAATCGATCAACAGCGGCTGTGAGTCCGGGGTCTGGTCCGGTCCTGCAACTTTGGATTTTGAGACTCTGTATCGCAATCCAGTCTTCCTAGGCGACGAAGATATACTATCGTGACGGACGACGATCATCCTGAGCCGCGGTCCGGGACGTGCCCGGAGACCTTACTGGGGGGACGAGGTCGGAGGGCTATCCCCCGCGGCTGGAGAAGGCGAAGTGTTTGCCGGTGATGAGAGCGCCCGCAGTTCGTCTGCTTTGTGTGTGCCTAGAGCCTTGGTAGCGATCCCGGGGCTCGTGTCCAGCTTCGTCCCTGTGGCCCGGGGGATGGAGCGGGCGGGTGACGCTCCATTGTTGAGTTCCATCATGGCCGCCGTAGGGGCGCTCCATACCCAGTTTACCGTCACGTATGCCCGGCTCGCGAAAAAGCTGGAAAATATTCGCCTAGGACCGGACGACGACCCTGTGACAAGCGACCAACATCCCTTGATGCCGGTGGAGGATTTGACCCATCGTTCTGAGGTTCCCGACCGGCGCCCTGTCCTGGCTCCTTTGGATTCTTTTGGTCCGATTTACTCTGCACCCGTCGCTATCAATGGTCCTTCTTATGTGCTTTCCGTCCGGCGGACCCTCGCTGCCAATGATCCTGTTCGCAGTAGAAAGCCCTTCTGAAACTATCGGAGAAGTCGGTCCTTCCTCTCCATCTTGTCCTGCTGGTCCTGTGGACTCCGCCATTTTGTGACTGGTCCTTGTTTGGATTTAGCTGCCCTGCACCTCCGCAGACATTTTGACTGTCTCCTGCCTATTGTGCTTCGGAGGACGTGGGGCTCTACGCGGAGTCGCACTGGCCAAGGCTGACTTTATCTGGTATCCGGCTTTGATACGTCACCATTGCTTTGTTTGGGCTGCTGTACTTTTTTCTCGAAATTGTTGTCTCTTGGTGCAACGCGGATTTGATCTTGCCTGGGCTCCTTCCGGGAGGTGGTTAGACTTGGTTTATGTCCTCCCCAGCCGGACGCTTGCTTTTTGCTTTTAAGGGTTGGTTGATATGCTTTGGGGAGGTCGCCAATGGTGGGGGGTAAGGGAGTCCGGGAGTGTGTTTGTCGCTCTCCATTTTATATTTTTCCCTTCTGTGGGGCAGTTCCTAGGCGACAGGCACGCTGTTAGTGGGGTTGGCCGTAGCCATTACAGGTGTGCAGGGTGGTGGGTGTGGGGGGGTTTGTTGTTTTAGTTTATTTTGTTCTATGGTTTCTTTCTCTTCTTTTTCTGTCTGTTCTTGGGAGGGTACTCTATCTCTCCAGTAGGGTTGGCGGTCTCTTTTACTTCCTCTCCTTTTTCTATCAGGCGTTTCCACTTGTCTATGCCTTTCTGTCATTAGAGGGTGGGTGTATGGGATGGTGCTCTGTTAAACTAATTGCTGCTGTATTGCCTGTAGCTCTGTTGCTGCCTCGGTGACCGTATTGTTTGCATAACTGTGTGAGTGTTCACCTGATATCGATTGCCTTGCAGGGTTCGTCCCCCCTCATCTCCTGTTTCTTAAGCTGGATGGTGTGACGCCTTTGAGATAGCCGCCGCTACTTCTTCATCATAATTGAAAAAACGAAAACCTAATGTATCCTTTTGCCCTGGGGTGCCCATGACCACATGTGGTAGTCGCACAGCTTCTCCTTTACTTAATTGTTGTTTTTGGTTTCTTGCTTCATTTGCGGCCGGCCCCTGTGGTTGTGGGCCTGCGCATATAATAACTTGCATTTTTCAATAAAGGTTTTCAAAAAAAAAAAAAAGAACTTTCCAGCAAAAAATCTACGAAGACAGTCAGATGGTTGGGAAATTACTAGCCAACTCTGCAAGAAAAAAACAGGAGTCTTCCCATATACTGAAAATTCAGAACCCTCTGAGTGGGATCGAAGTGGTAGAAAATGAGAAGATCTCTGGGATTTTCCTAGACCACTTTAAGATAATCTATTCCACAAACTACCAGGTAGAGGAAGAAAAGATTCACGAGTATTTCTCGAATTTAGAGATTCCTAAAATCTCGGAATTTCGGAAGACACAAATAGATAGGGAATTACAGGCCCATCAGCCTTTTGAACTCTGATTATAAAATTTTTATGAAGATATGGGCAGAAAGATTTGTTCTGGCAGCTCAGGAAGTAATCCATTATGACCAGACCCTGGTTTATTCCAGGACGTTATATGGCCACAAATACGGAATATCTAATTCAGGCATTGGACTATCTGAACACCAATTTGGTGCCAGCTTGTATTTTAATGGTCGATGCCGAAAAGGCATTCGACTTGGTGAACTGGGACGCCCTATTTTATTCTCTCGGCCAATTTGGATTCCCGGTTCAAATAATAAGGATGTTACATAATATATATTCTGGAGCCTCTGCTCAGGTAATAATTAATGCACAACAGGCCGGGAGGATCAACGTAACTAGGGGCACTAGGCAGGGCTGTCCCTTATCTCCCTTGCTTTTTACCTTTTTTATTGAACCCTTGGTGGCAAGGATTAGGCGGCATGTCTAAACTAAAACTATTTGCCGACAATATTATTCTTTATCTTGCTCCTGAAAAGGAGGTAGTTGAGAACTTACTGAAAGAGTTTAAAGCCTATGAAAAGATTGGGGGATATAAGATCAATGCTAAAAAAAACTGAAGTCCTTGCTTTAAATACAGATACAGGATTTCTCCCTAATTTCTTGCAAGTTCAAGCCGCGAGAAGAGACCCAATAAGATGTCTGGGTATTTTTGTAACTGCAGAGTATCATATGCTTTTAGATCTAAATTACATTAGAATGAAAAATAAAATCAAGCATATGTTAGATAAATGGCTCTTGCTACCTTTGACAGTGATTGGTAGGGTGTCAATGGTTAAAATGTCAGTTCTGCCTTTACTTATATTTTTGTTCACTAATGCACCGATAAAAATTAATCTGTCTTTTTTTAAAGAATTAGAAACAATGTTAAGAGGATTTATCTGGGGTAATAAAACTCCTAGAATTAAGCTCCCGGCGGTGCAACTCTCAATAGATCAAGGAGGGTTAGCGTTACCCCACTTAAAAACATACTACGAAGCTGCTTTTTTTGATATAGTGGCAGGTCTTTTGAGGGTGTATCAGACAAGAGACAATTTTTTTTTGGAGAAGATGGTTCAAGAAGCAGGTTCTCAAATCCCAATTTTTTTAAAGACCGCAAAACTTCCCAAAAAATCGAGGTATAAGACGTTGAAAGAATATACAACGCGCTTATTGCTGCTTTTTAAAAAACATGGTTCTGATGGTTCCCAATATCTAAGTTTGTCCAAATGTAGTAAAATAGGCCTTCCGTTAAGTTTGTCGACGATTAAAAAATGGGATTTGTGTGGGTTTCGGGAATTGAGAGACTTGTTAGTCCAAAATAGGGTTATTAGTTGGCAAGAGGTGACAACTAGAACCAACATTTTAAGACGACCGTCCCTTTTTGAATATCTCCAGGTTATTCATTTTATTAAAAAGGAAGTAAGTGGTCTGTTGAATACCCCTAATAACTTACTAAATAACCTTTATGGAAGGAAGAGCAGCGGGATAGGGCAGTGGTATAAATTGCTCCATTGCTCTGGTCAATCCCCACTCATTGTTAAACATTTGAATAAAGTAAGTCTCTCGACCCAGTGCTTTTTTTCCTTGAAAGATTGGGAGGCCCTCTGTTTACTGGGAAACAAATCCTTGCGCGCTGCCAACTATAAGAGGATGGCCTTCCTGTCTCGTTGGCTAGCCTATTATACGCCTGAGGCTATGGAAAGAATGTTTCCTGGAACAGAAAACAAGTGTTTTAGATGCTTAGCACACGGCCAGGGAGGATGGCATCATATCTTTTTTGCCTGCCCGATGTTGGAGTCTTTCTGGAAAGAGATATTCTCGGAAATTGAATTGGCCATTGGAAAATCATTTCCGCCTACGGTATAGTTGCCTTGCTTGGCATAAGCAAGGATAGAAGCAATATCAATAAATCGGAAGAGGTATTTATATTTATATCATGTGCGGTCGCTCGCTCTTTAATACTACAAAACTGGAAATCAAGGGAAATTCCATCACTGATAAAATGGTTTAATAAGATGAGGAGAACCTGTCTCTTTGAAAAAGCATACGCGGGCAGAATAGGTTGTATTAGGAGATTTGAAAGGAAATGGAAATATTTTGGGGATTTGGAACAATTGAAGGAGGGATGAGCAGCAAAAGAAGGATGAAGATAAGGAAAGGGTCAATACATTTGACTGCACTAGCACTTTTTTAGATATCACTTTATCATAGTTTTTTGCACATGCAGTAGCACTTTATTGCAGGTTTTTGCACTTTTTTTGCAGTGCCACTTTATAAATTGCGGATTTTGCACAGACCCTTCTTGATAAAATTGTTGTTTGTATTCCTTTTTTGTGCTTGATGAATCTCTTCCCCCTTTCCTAATTCTCATGTCTGATATATATATGTATATAGATTTCTTTCTTTTTTTTTCTCTTTTTTTTTCTTTTTAATGTTTTTTAAGTCTGTTTAACCATTGAAATAATTATTGAAAAAGAAAATTGAAAAGATGCGTTGTACCATTGATCATCCATTGCTATGTTCAATAAAAAATTTATTAAAAAAAAGAGAACTAGTTGGCACTGAAAGTCGATGTACCATTCTAATGTGAGTTAATTTCAAAACTGTTTATCCCGAATTTTTTTAATGGATCAATATTGCTGATTTTTCTTTATTTCCACCACCTCCAAGTGGTGTAATTGTTTTGATTTTCATTAGTAAATCCCTGTGCAAAAGACATTGCTACCTGCGCCTGGTTATAGTATTTATGAAAAGTACGTCAATTTATGAGAAAAAACCTTTAACATCACAAATGTCTTCTCTGCAGCCTTTCTTCTCAGTCCACTTTACTTTCTCTCCTTACATGTCTCTCACGAATGTGGTCCCTCTTCTATCCTTTTCAGCCTCTCATTCCCTCACTCTGGTGGTCCTTCATGCTCTTACTTTATCTCTTACTTTCTCTTTCTAGCTTCTCACTTTCTTTCTCCCGAATTATCTCACTATTTTCTTTTAACTCTCTTCCTCTATTCCAACAGCCTTTTTTTCTTTCAATCTTGTTTTTTTCTCACTCTTTTTTTTCTTGCTTTTACTTTTTATGTCTCACTGTCTGTTGTATTTTCGCTCTCTTGATCTTGTTCTCTTCTGCTAGCTCTGCTGCTCTTTTTATCCCTCTGTTCTTCTCTCATCCTCATCTGTGTCTCCTTTTATCTCTTTATTTTTGCCTTATTTGCTCTTCTTCTCATCCATTGTCAGCATCACCCTCTTTCTTTCCTCTTTTTCACTCTGTTCTCTGATACCTTTGGGTTTCCTCTTGCTCTCCATTCTCATCTTTCTCACTCTCCACCCTACTTGCAGATTGTGCACCTTTAAGCACTCTGAATAAGGGGGACATCATATCTGACAATCTCTGGCTGATATCCATCATCTTCTAAATGCTAACCTTTGACTTTTTCACTCTATTCTATAATTCCCTTGATTTTGTAGTCACTTTCATGTTAATTTGTTTCTCTTTTGCTCTGGTTCTTAGCCTATTTTATTCTCTCATGCTATTTTTCACTTAGTTTTCACATTCTCTTAGTCTATCTTTCTATCTCTTTTGCTATTTTGGTCACACATGGATATAGCGGCATGGATTAGCAAATTTAGCGGCACAAAAATGGAAATTTAGCGGCACAAATATGGAAATTTAGCTGCAATTTTGCGGCATTTTATGTAGCCATTTTTCCTACAACAAACACAGATATCTTAGTTTTTTTAGTTATTTAACAACATGAAGCTGTGTATATTTGGTTTCTTTACAATGTAGACACTTTGGGGCAGATTTAAAAGCCCCTTGCGCTGCTTTTACGCCGCCGTTGCGTCACTTTTGTGACGCAGCAGCGGCGCAAAAGATGCACCATTGTGCGGGGTATTTACTACGTCACGCAACTCCCAGATGCGTCACGTTGCAAAGCCCTGCGCCAGAAGAGGCGTACCATTGCAGGTCAGTTTGTGTCTTGCAATAGCCTTAGAGCTTGGTGCCACTGTACCTGCTGCACTAATGATGGCTATACCTATCGCCCCTTTACAGTGTATTTTGAACACAACCTGATATCCCACCGGATGCCCGTTCGACAGACCTAAACACTAGAGAAAGAGCAGTCAAAACCGCCAAGTGGTCACTTGTTAAACAGTAGCAAACTGCATGTTGGTACTTGTAGTTTTGCTGGAAAATGTCAGCCTGCAAATCGTCTCCGATTTAAAAGTGGGGACTGGTTGAAGTTGACACCCATGGCATGGGGCCACTTGACACCCGTGTTAAATTTCTCGCCTCTAGGATTTTTCCCATGGCTCACTCCCAGGGGGAAATGGTCTGCAATAGGTGAGCTCAACCCTCTGACTTCATCCCTTGTCCAGCGCGCCTCTGCAGATACCCCGTCCCATGTGCGCCTCAGCTCTCTCGGCTGAGTGGTTCTGTCTGTTTATCTTGAGGGACAGACATCTCTGCACGGCGCTCCGTCTCCAAGCCAGCAAATAGGGTGACCAACTGGCATTGGTGCAAATTCAGGACAGTGAGTGTAAAAATTCAGGACAAAGGGTCAAAATTCAGGACACAAATTCAGGAGAGGAGCTCAAAATTCAGGACAAAACTTCAGGACAATAGGTACGTTTTACAGACACATCAGAGGTCGCGCAATAGTATATAAGTAAGCCCAGCCATTTCTAAACATATTCAACCGTTTGCAAACCTATCCATCATGTATCCTTCCATCTATCATTTCACGCATCATCCCTTCATCCATCCCCTCATCCATCCTTTCACTCATCTCCATTATCCATCCACCCTTTCACCCTATCCATCTGTACACTTATCCATCCACTCTTCATCCCATCCATCCATTCACTCATCCATTCAGCCATTTACCCTTTTACCAATCCAGCCATCCTTTCACTTACTAATCCTTCCACCCATCCACTATTTTAGTCATCCATCCATCCTCCCTTTCTCTCTCCATCGACCCTTTCACTTAGCCATCCTTCCTTCCATCCATCCTTTCACCCACCCATCATCCATCCATCCATCCATCCATCCATCCATCTGTCCTTCCCCTCATCATCCATTCTTCCCCTCATCACCCATCCATCCTTTTCCCTCATCACCCATCCATCCATCCATCCTTTTCCCTCATCATCCATCCATCTACCCATCCACTCTTCATCCATCCATCCTTCCCCTCATCATCCATCGATCCTTCCCATCATCATCCATCCATCCTTTCACCCGCCCCCTCATCATCCATCCATTCCCTCATCGTCCATCCATCCACCCTTCCCCTCATCATCCATCCTTTCACCCACCCCCTCATCAACCATCCATCCATCCATCCTTCCCCTCTATCCATCCCCTCATCCATCCCTTCACTTACTTACTCGCCGACCTTTCCATATTAATTTTGAGCTGAGCCCTTTTGAGAAGAGGCCCATCAAGAACTTCACCCTCGCTGCAGGGGCCGTTCCAGGACTGGGACAGAAGCCACCCAGGGCGGAGACAGGATCCACCACAGGGGGGGACAAGAGCCATCACAGGTGTAGGTGGACTGGAGCCACCACATGGGGGGACAGGAGCCATCACTGAGGGGAGGGCAGGAGCCATCACAGGAGAGGGAACAGGATCCACCAGGGTGGACACAGGGGTGGGCATGAAGTATTCTAGTATCATCTTGGGCTCCACGCCCCCTCCTGCACAAGACAACAAGACAGGCTCTCTGTCCAAAATGCCATCCCCCACTGTGATGTACAGTACTTACAGGAGATACTCTAAGAGAACTGATTGAACTGATTGTCCTCCATACTCTGTTAATCAGTGTGGGTGCGATTGTGCCATTTCTGTATTTTCTTAAATTATAGACTGCATGTTTGAAGAACCGAGGTTTGCTAACAATTTAGTGACAGTAATTACGCTCCGTGAAGAGAACCATGTGCTGCCTCGGTGTGTTGCGTGCTTATCTAGGATCCTGATCGATACTGTGACCTTATGCCCCTATTCGGCTATAAATCCATTTATTCCCTATATTGGCAAAACCGTTCAAGTGCGATATTCAGAAAGTCATCTCTGGCCTCACACGAACAGAGCCACATTCCAGAATAGTTCTCTGCCACTTCCTTTGCAACCAATTAGTGCAATGACAGAGCAGAAGTTACTATCTGAAGATTCCTAGATTAACACTCCGAGTTCTTCAACAAGATAAAAACTCAGCAAACCTGGAAATCCCCGCTTGCTGTGTTTTGATTAGTAATGGAACTCTAATGAGCAACTGATAGCTATCACTTCCTAGTGACATCTTTAATTGACGTCTTATGTCCAGCAAACTTACGTCAAACCAGGCACCTGTCAGGTATAAATATTACCAACGTTGCCTTAAGCAATGAGCGTTCCTGTTGCTGCAGCCTGCTGCCCGTCGCCTGAAGCTGCTGATACCATTATCGCTGCTAAAGCGCGAGCGATGGTGTGGTGTAACTAGGAGCTGAACAGCCGTCCCTCTGCGAAGAGCCCAGCAGATGCTAGCTGCCCGTGGACGCTGTCCCCCCTCCTCCTCCTCGACGCGCTGAAGAGAGACGCTGCCTTTCTCCTGCAGAGAAATCCAGCTCCAGCGTTTCTAGTCTGCCCTCGCGGGTGACTGGGATACCGAGTTCCCCCTGAAGGAGATACCAGACCTCCATCATTCTATTCAGAGGTATGGTGTTGACTAAACCCTTAGTGAGAATTCTTGAAGCAAACCTTGGCAAAACCAACTTAACTTAAAGCTACTTACTTACTCCAATCCCAAGTATTAAGTATTAGGCTTAGGTCAGGTACACTGGGGTAGGCGTAGTTAGAAGCGCCAGTTGAGTATTTTAGCCTCATGTATATATGACTGTATATATGTTTTATTACTTTTAAACCATTGTATGGCTAAGAAACCATATCAATGCTGTTACAGTATTATTTCGCAATACTTATCTTACTGTACGTACTTTTTATCATAACAAGTCTTGCAATTGTGGCAATACATTTCTCTTGTACGAGAAGAAAGACTGTTCAATAAATGTTAACCCTTTATTGACAAACGCCCGTCTCTCTATTCTCTACATATCGTGAAAGTAAACTGCACTAACCTGACTGAGTAAAATAACTGTCTATTGTTTCACACGACCCTAGAGATTGACTCTTAATCTGAGGAGCAAAGTTGTCATGTTGCACGGTTGTTGGAAAGCTGAATCCCTTCTTGTCTGTGCCAGGGAAGCTGATCACTTCCTATGCAGAGAAGAAAGTTTCCAGTGACCTCTGAGCTAGTTGGTAACAAACCCAATTAAGTTTAGCATAGTCAGTGGAGGCCTGGAAGATCCGCACTTCTACGTCGATACTACTGTTTATGTTATTCCAATGCGCAGGGCCTAGTGGGAAACTAGGAACTACACTACATGGCGCCCAACGTTTGGTAAGGCGATAAACTAACGCAAGACGTTAGAGTAACTCAGTCGTGCATTTTTCACACAGACCCCTTTCTCCCGTAAATACTCCAATAGACGTCTGGAGTGGCTGAAAGGTTAAAATCCGCCCGAACTCAGTAGGAAGAGATTCCTATGTAAAGATCTGGTTTATTCAACGTTGAAGGATACAGTGTTCCAAAATATTGTGCACCTAATCTTTGTCTCCTTGGAGATCAACTCTGCAAAGCCTGCATTTATAAAATGTCAGACAGTGAAGAAGAAAGGGAAGCAGCTAGGCTGGAAGCCCTACTAATAGAGGAAGACACGAGTCTCCTACAGACAGACCCGGATGCTATTATCATCCTGGTCCACTTAAGAAATTCTATAACGTTAAAACGTATAGAAAACGGACTGACACCACAAGGTGGTACAGTAATTTTCGTGATAGAGGCTCACGAATATCGGCAGACAGAGGTATTCTATTCATGGATAAACTTTCCAGCGGCAAACGCTACAACAAAAGAGTTTCACTATTACAATATAGAGGAACCTCTGGAAGAGTACGCTCCTTTCGAGGAGACTGAAATCCCACTAAAATTCCAAGAGCACCTGCTCTGGTTTAATGGCGCCCTAAAACATAATGATCATATTACCAGGCTCGGTCCACTAGGTAGACCAGGAGCAACGTGGCCGGTTCTAGCCAGCTACACACCACATCCGGACATTGCAAAAAAGTCTAGAGAAGAGCTGTTAGTACAGCTAAAAACATTAATAAAAATACATAGGCAATTAGTCCAATATGTAATGCGGACTGCAACAGTCCAACCAGCTGTTAATGTACCACAGCTGACCCCTCATCAGGGAAACACTAATAAAATTACACCATAGAACATACAGTCATGTCTTGGTAAAACACCCGTAAAACGGGAACAAATTCCTTTCTGGTTAGCACAGAAAATCACTCAAATAGAGGCAGTATTTCCTGATACTACCCCTATAGAGAAACACAGAATCTTGACAATCTGCCTTCCTATGGGAATCGCACCACACGTGGAGGACTGCGACACTTGGGGTACAGTCTTTGCTTCCATTTACACAAAAACACACGGTGTTCCGTCTATGGCGGTAATACCAGAAGTGCTAAAACAGATTCAAAATGAATACGGTCCAGAGCCCGCTTTAAATCTAGGTATGAAATTACTGAAAGACTTCAAGCAGGTCTCGGCTATATTATTAGCCAATATAAAAGGAGAAGCAGCATCTGTGGCGATCCGCCAGAAGTTGACGGAAACAGATATAAAAGATCAGCCAGTTGAGCTTGCCAAAATCATAGAGAAATGCTATGAAGAATTAGGTAGAGACAGCCTGGGTGGAAAACCAGTAAAGCCCCAACTGCTCGAAAATCCTGAAAAATTATTTATTAAAAATAATTCAAACACTCCTAAAAAGAGCTGGGATGGAAATAAACAATCCACTCCCAAGGAAAAAGTTTTCCAGTCCAGAGGAAGATCTCCTCGACGGAGGGAAATAACTCCGACTCGAGAACACCAGTCTCCCCAGAGGGAGCCCTCTGAGAAAAGATATAACCTTAGAAATAGGGATAATCTGAAAAAACCTGATAGATATCAAAGTATTGATACACGTCCCTCTCGATCTTTTCCACAGAAATCGGAAAGAAGAGGATGGTCAGACCCAGGAGAGCACACCAAGTCCAAAGACAAGGAACCTGCTCAGAGTAAAAAATCTCAATTTCAGAAAAAGAAGGTAGCTAGTATTAGAGTAATCAACCATGCCGAGAATACTGAGGACACAGTTGAAAAACGGGGAGTGGGCATTGACAATGTTGGACAGTGCAGCAGAAATAAGTATAGCCCGCAAGATCCTGATGAGTCATCTGGAGACAGTGGACACGAATGAATACATTCAGGTTGAAACTGCCGACACCAGACTTAGCGAGCCCCATAAATATACGAAATAACATTGCGTATAGAGGGTGATAAGACTAGGAAAATAAAGGGTCTATTTTGGGATAAACTCTCAAAAGGCTACAATGTTCTGTTAGCTGAAAAAGATTGGCCCCCAGAGTTTGTCAGGGAGTGCCCTCGTGGCGAAGAAATTATTATGCCTGCCTTCTCGAATCACATTCCGATTCACAAAAAATATACTTATGCAAGGAAATTGGCAGTAGCCCAGGCACCGGCATTATATAAAAATCATGTAGGATGGGATGAGGACTCACTTCCCCACAAAATCCAGTTAAAAAGTGAACCAACTGCCCAACGGCAGTATCCCATTAAGCAAGAAGCTAAAAAACAAGTCAGGGAGATCTTAGATCAACTTGAATACCAGGGGGTGATTGAAACATGCACCTCTCAAATGAACAATCCTTTGTTTCCTGTCTCCAAACCAGACAATTCATATCGTCTAGTTTTGGACTACAGACACCTTAATAAATGTAGTAAAACATTTGCAGTACAAAACTCGCATAGTGCAGCCCTAATGAATAACATAGTTAGGAAAAAATATAAAACGACATTAGACATATCTAATGGTTTCTTTTGTCAAAACATTGCACCAGAAAGCAGATATTTGACCGCTTTCTCAGCATTTGGGTCGCAGAAAAATTCTGTCGACTCCCACAGGGGTTCAAGAACAGCCCAGGACTATTCTCAGCTAGAGTAACAGAGTTACTACAAATATATGATGATGAGGCATTATCTTACGTAGATGATATCTATCTCACAGACGACGACTTGGATACTCACTTGAAAAGAGTGAACACCATTATACTTGGTTCGCAGCATAGGGTTACAAATTCAATTTTAAAAAGTCTCGAATTGCCCATCTGACAGTACTATTTTTAGGGTACGAACTATCAAGTGAAGGGAAAAGCCTAGCGGACAACTTCTTAGAGAAGTGCGCTGTACTCCAAGCTCCAAAAACGCTGAAGAATTTACAATCCATTCTAGGTTTTCTGAATTTCGGAAGAACTTACATTCTAAATTACGCAGAGAGGGTTAAACCTCTCTACGAACTAATTAAACCTGATTTTAAACAAATCAATTGGACTCAAAAACACACAGAAATTTTGAGATCACTGCAAACAGACATGTTAGCAAAAACAAAATTAGATACACGTGACAACACACGCGATCTTGTAATCCGAGTCATCCCAGGGAGATGCGGATTCACGTACCTAACCTCTAATGAGGGAGAAAAGGTACCTATTTCAATTAAATCTCACTTGTACACACAAGCAGAAAAAGCATTCAGTCTCACAGAAAGAACTGTGAAAGCAGTGCAAATCGCATTTGCAAATGAAAGAGAACTAGCACACGGCAAAAGGATTAATATCCTCACAGCGGAATCCGCCTTCGAGGCGCTATAAATCAGTTGTACTACCGCCCCTTGCTGGTAAAAAGGAGAACAGAGTCGTGTCTATCGACCTGGTAAAACCACAAGCATGTGGCCTATAATCAACAGTAGGCCCAGTGGACTCCCAAGAAACAACAGAATACCCAAACTTGCAACAATCCAAGAGGTTCAAACTGAAAGACTAATCACATTCGATCAGCCTGCAGTGTACAGAGAAGGACTATGCAATAATGCCATGGAACTCGTGCCTCTTGAGACACAGATTGAAACAGTTCGTCAAGAAACACCAGTCTACACTAATGTGGCATCAGAAAGTGCTACCGAGAGACAGATTGAAAGAACAATCCCAACAATTGACAGAACTGCCTCTGGTTATTTCATCAACTTCGACAACTTCTCTGAAGATCAAAACGACCCCAAAGTGATGCCAGAAACAAAAAAGTATTCAAAAGAAAATACAGCAGGACTCCTTCAACAAATCAAAGAATTATATCTGGATTCACTGTTGATTGAGCATTGGATTATTTCAGGGGTATTCATACTCCTACTATGCCTAATTTTAGTTTTAATTTTAGGAAGGTTCATTACAATTGAATGGACACAGCAAGTCAGAACGTCAACCTAGTCCTGACACCACACAGATCATCCCACGTGAAGAAAAGAGAACTGTCAACAGTAAATGTCACAGCAATTCCAATACCTGGTGGGGTAGTATGGGAGAAAACCGACTATGAGATCTATGGTTCGGTCGAAATCCTGAAGTATCCTCACCAACTGAAGGTTTCCTTAAGTGACTTTGTAAAACCTAGTACATTCTCTGATGATTGGGACTTTAACAGTATTAATGACATGATGTCTGATTTAGTAATGTCAGCTAGATTCACAGAACATGATTATTTACAAGGTTCATCTAGTTATGAGCAATTATTCTGCTACACACATTATGGTGATCATTACTTGCATAAATCTGCACAGCCTAGAAATGTTTTTATGTATAATCAATGGGAACATTGTGCTACACCACCTAAAAGCAGTTCTAAAGCATTTTTTGAGAAATTCAAATACTTCTCAGGGTTTAACACCAGTAATGCAGAAACGTTTTATTTCAAACTGTTAGATAAAACAGGAATGAAAACAATGCTGACAAATTCTAAATTGATATATTCAGAAGCATTTTATGAAAAAATGATGACATTTGGTTTTGATTATTGGAAAAATAACATTGAAACGAAAACAATTTGGGGTACAAAAGATTGGCAGGTACAAGGCATTGAAGCACTATTCAGAACCTGCATGATACCAGAACAAATTATGTTTTTAAATGACACAATACACCAAACATCTTGTCTTGGCCTAGCTAAGATCAAAGACCTTAAAACACCGTCTATTCCAAAGCCAATACCTGAAAATACAACTACAGATATTGAGTTAGACGTATCACAAATTTTACATTTCAACAGAACACATCCTGATTGGAAAAAGTGGTTAATCTGGCCTACTGACACAAACAGCTGTCAAGATAGATTCCTGAATAAAACACAGGGGTTAAAAATGACCAGACTAGACCCTAGATATTCCCAGAGACAACATCCAGGGATAATAACAACATACAGTGTGGGGAAACTCTGCCTCGAATGGCTAACATCATCCACACTGGCTGAAATTAAGCAACACTTGTCTTTACTAAAAGATGGTGCTGATTTGCGTGATTTCATTCTTGGACCACGCAAACAGCGTCAAAAGCGTTTCATAGCGACCAGTATCTATGCTGCTTACAACGAGGCTTGGAAAGTCAAACAAATTGAAACAGCTGAAAAAATACGAGAAATTGATCGTATTAATTTGGAAAAATCACTTTCTGTAGTGGACAATGGGTTAATGACTCTGTCTTCCAGAATATATTCGTTGGACAATATTGTATCCTCTGCCTTTGATGTGATAGACAGAGACTTGCTAATGTTACAGCATGGCCCGTCACAATTACGTTCTATTATACAATTAGGCTGGACGCTGCAAACTCTTCGTTCAGGCTATGTGCCTTGGCGTTTAATCAACACAACGTCATTATTTTCCATTTTTAACCTTACTGATAAACAGATCAGTTTGGCACAGAAAGGAGCAGACTATACAATCCTGAGCATCGAAAAACTTGAGAGATTACCATTGACAATGTCAGAGAGTCCTGTCATTGAATGGATAATACACGGAATTGTCACTATTCCGATAACAACTTTCTGATTTAAAAAGTGCCTTGAATACATACCTACTGGCCAGTATGAACGATTGGGTAAAGGATATGTAAATTCTGAATGGAAATTACCATACACACATTCTTGCTATAGTGACAGTGACAAAAATGTATTTCTTAGTGGTGAAAATTGTAAACATTCATTAAGCGGTATACTTTTGTGTCAGGGTATTAATTTACACGGAGCATGTGATGGAAATTCTAACAACCTTTCATGCCACCAGCTTGTCACACCTGCAACTCAGATAGAGCCCTTCTTTATGCAACTCGCAAACGGGAGTTACATTCTTAGAACGGATCACAGATGTTGTGGCCTTGTGCCAGGGAAAAGTTATCTAGTAAGAGTAACATCCATGGTCAAATGCTGTATGCAAGCATTGTTCCCGAGTGGGCCTGCAGACACAGTGACTCCCATCTGGCCTCGTCTGAATCTCTATTCTATACGAATTGATACTTTAAGCAAAATGAAGTCTGTGCTTTTGCAGACAACAGTGCCCATAACGTCATCAAAAGAGACGTATGATCTTCTACTTGCAAGGACAGCTACTGAAGTTCATGAACTTTTATCAACAAATTGCCCTGTGCATTTCGTAGAAATGCTTAGCCAACTCCTTAACATGTCTAGTGCCACAGGCATCCCGGCATATTTAAGACGATTTTTACGGGACTGCTAACACCTTTTCAAGCAATTTTGGGAATCGTTCCTATTTTTGTCCACTCTGTTTTTGGAGGCATACCATTATTTTTGGGACTTGTAGCAGGGATTTTATTTTTGACCGTCCTTCTTCGTTATGGCAAGCCAAAGCTCAGACATAGCTCCCATGGGAATGGAAGAGACAATCCTAGCAATGCGCTACCGGGACAGGATAACTAACGTCCTTGGATTGGCCAGGCTGAGAGATCTAAACATGACCTGGTTCCTTTCATTCAGACCTATATGGCAGAACTGTATCTTACCGGTACTACGATGTATGCTATGCGGAGATGAGTGCGTGTTGGACATCTGTCTTTCACTTCCATCAGCAGTACCAATGGACGTCGATACTTTGCTCAGTCCAATAACGGCTCACGCATTGTGTTGTCCCCAGCGGCTACCAATCCTGATGACGGCATTCGTTGAGACTCCTGTGCTACGACTAGGTGGTAACAGTGGAGCGAGTGACAAAAGCAGCATCACCCAGGTACGACCTCCTGTGAGCATTTGCTGATCCCGACTATGATGACAGCAATCATTCTCACACCTGCCAAGTTACAGCACTATCAAATTTGGTTGAACTGTCACCTGATTTTGTAGACCAATTCTTTGAGAGCCTGTCTGATATGATGTTCTCACCCGAACAGAAACAATAACTTTGGATAAACATTCTGACACACAGCGTTCCCATGAACTCTGAATTCGGCCTTCAGTTTTGATCAACAAAAACTGCTAAAAGCGTTGGAACTCTATTTCCCCGTTCAAGCATTAATTCTTTTGAATTGGACATTTTTTAATATTGACCCTTTTTTTGGCACAAACAATTCTTTGCTTAACGTAAAAACTATTTTTAGAGAACAGAAGCTTCACACTTCTATTTCTAAACACATCTAGAGACATAACAACCTTACACCAGCCTCTAGCACATTTATTGCAATGCATTTATATGTGATGATTTATCTCGCCCTTCTTCTGTTTCAGAGATATTTCATGTGTAATTCTTTTTGCATAATCGTTCATTGATTTCATATGCAATAATTTTTGAATGATTTCTATGCTTCAAAAACGTACAGTACCTAAATTTCACGTATTACATTATACGCCTATTTCGAATGCATTTATGTATTTTGGGGTGGGCAATGTTACACGTGCATCTTATTGCTCTAGTTTTAGTAATTTGATGGACATGAACCCGTGGAGTGGGTGTTGCGTGCTTATCTAGGATCCTGATCGATACTGTGACCTTATGCCCCTATTCGGCTATAAATCCATTTATTCCCTATATTGGCATAACCGTTCAAGTGCGATATTCAGAAAGTCATCTCTGGCCTCACACGAACAGAGCCACATTCCAGAATAGTTCTCTGCCACTTCCTTTGCAACCAATTAGTGCAATGACAGAGCAGAAGTCACTATCTGAAGATTCCTAGATTAACACTCCAAGTTCTTCAACAAGATAAAAACTCAGCAAACCTGGAAATCCCCGCTTGCTGTGTTTTGATTAGTAATGGAACTCTAATGAGCAACTGATAGCTATCACTTCCTAGTGACATCTTTAATTGACGTCTTATGTCCAGCAAACTTACGTCAAACCAGGCACCTGTCAGGTATAAATATTACCAACGTTGCCTTAAGCAATGAGCGTTCCTGTTGCTGCAGCCTGCAGCCCGTCGCCTGAAGCTGCTGATACCATTATCGCTGCTAAAGCGCGAACGATGGTGTGGTGTAACTAGGAGCTGAACAGCCGTCCCTCTGCGAAGAGCCCAGCAGATGCTAGCTGCCCGTGGACGCTGTCCCCCCTCCTCCTCCTCGACGCGCTGAAGAGAGACGCTGCCTTTCTCCTGCAGAGAAATCCAGCTCCAGGGTTTCTAGTCTGCCCTCGCGGGAGACTGGGATACCGAGTTCCCCCTGAAGGAGATACCAGACCTCCATCATTCTATTCAGAGGTATGGTGTTGACTAAACCCTTAGTGAGAATTCTTGAAGCAAACCTTGGCAAAACCAACTTAACTTAAAGCTACTTACTTACTCCCCTCCCAAGTATTAGGCTTAGGTCAGGTACACTGGGGTAGGCGTAGTTAGAAGCACCAGTTGAGTATTTTAGCCTAATGTATATATGACTGTATATATGTTTTATTACTTTTAAACCATTGTATGGCTAAGAAACCATATCAATGCTTTTACAGTATTATTTCGCAATACTTATCTTACTGTACTTACTTTTTATCATAACAAGTCTTGCAATTGTGGCAATACATTTCTCTTGTACGAGAAGAAAGACTGTTCAATAAATGTTAACCCTTTATTGACAAACGCCTGTCTCTCTATTCTCTACATATCGTGAAAGTAAACTGCACTAACCTGACTGAGTAAAATAACTGTCTATTGTTTCACACGACCCTAGAGATTGACTCTTAATCTGAGGAGCAAAGTTGTCATGTTGCACGGTTGTTGGAAAGCTGAATCCCTTCTTGTCTGTGCCAGGGAAGCTGATCACTTCCTATGCAGAGAAGAAAGTTTCCAGTGACCTCTGAGCTAGTTGGTAACAAACCCAATTAAGTTTAGCATAGTCCGTGGAGGCCTGGAAGATCCGCACTTCTACGTCGATACTACTGTTTATGTTATTCCAATGGGGTGTAATCTGGCCGAGTCTCAGATGTTTGGGGCCCTGGGTAGAAATGGAATGTGTGAGCCCCCCTCTAAATAGCAGAGACATGACACATTCAGGGCTGTTTGCATGTGAATAGATGTCGCAGCTCCTGAACCTGCAGCCCCTCCCTCTCAGTCACCTTCGAAGCACCTCTTAACAGGTCATCAAGGGCTGGAGGTGTGAGGTTTGCCTTCCCGCTGTGACGCTTCAATGCTGCTGAGTATCTGCCACATAAAGCAGACCCGCCAGGATATAGCGAAAAATGAAGCGATTTTTACAAAAATGCCGATTTCGCGGGCATTTTTGTAAAAATCGCGGCATTTTTTAAAAGTGCCGATTTCGCGGCAAATCGCGAAATCGCGATATCCTGGAGGGTCTGCATAAGACAACAAAAAAACTGTATATTTTAAAAAATCTAAAAGAAGAACAACTATTTTACATTAACTGAGGGATATGGGAAGACAGTGCTTATCTACATTGAAATGCCAAGGAAATAAATAAAAGGCCATTTTAAACACCGTTTCATACCTGCTAATTAAATTGCTTTCTGATAACAGAAACTAGCCAGTCCTCCAATGGAATGCATAAAAATGTGCCTCTTTCAGTTAGCCCCCTATGAAAACAGGGACACAAGACAAATTTCTTGAAATTTGAAAAACCGGGGTTGTCCTGGTAAATCCGGGGCACCTGGTCACCCTAATCACACACACACTTCATAACCTTTGTTTCTCCTATGCTGTTTCTCGTTCTGTTTTTTTACAACATTCACTCTTTTTTATATCCCCATTTTCTCTCTTGCTTTGTTTTCTTATATCTATTCTCTGCATATCAGGTTTCAAAGAGGCCTTTCCGGGTCGCAGAGTTGAAAGGGTCTTATCTAATGTATGGTTCATATGAGGGCAGATGGAGTCACATCAGGGCACATAAAAGCAAACAGCCCAGTGCAACCAACTCCCAGTGCACCGAAGGTTAGGGGTCAAAATGCAAAATGCCCCTAGGACAGAGAACATAGGCACATCTATTGTTAGTGCAGCAGGCACAGTGGCACCAGGGCTGAACAAGAGGTGAGAGCCGGGGCCATGGCCAAGCCGGAGACCAAGATGGTTGCTCGGCTTTGAAGCTCTGCCAGCAGTCGTTGCAACAACGTAATTTCCCGCTATCCAGCGTGGCTTCCGGGCAGAGAAAAGACGCCTAAATGCAGCGGAAGGGATCCTGATTAAAAGTCTCCCTGTATTGCTGCGAGAAAACCACCGGAACGGCAGAAATCGGCGACTCCAGGCGGAAGGACGACTTTCACGATGGCGGCATCGACGATATGAGGAGACTCCGGGTGCGGCGGCGGAGGGACTGAGCCAGCAGCTGGGGTGCTGTGAGTCACCGGGCCACGAGCTGGAGCGTTGAGCGGCCACATTCTGGGCAAAGTGGCGCTCGGTACTGGCGGGAGGTCCATTTGACCTCCGGTGGTCCGAGCACAGCACTCTTATGTCTGAGTTGATCGCGGGGGCACACAGGGACGGTGCCTGTGAACGTTCCCCCGTCGACACCTGGTACAGCATTTCCAAAGCGCCCTTGGGGATCTCCTCCCCGCATATGCACTTGCTCGGCCGCGGCCTGCACTGTTCTCCCCCTTTTCTCCGTAGGGCTCCATTGTTGTAACCCTTCCTGGCGTGGCTGCGCTGCTCCCGGAGCGAAAAACGGAATCCAAACCTCAGCAGTGTCTCCGCCCCAGCCACCAATTTATGCTGCAGCAAACTTGAAACATTAACTGCCGACTGCACATTGCCTTGTCTTCAAACAACCTGCTTCGTGGAAGTACTGTGCCTCGACCACTGCTGCGCCACAAGCTCCATTGTGGGAGACAATAGTGAAATACCCAAAACCTCCCCTGTTGTCAGGAAAATACAACCATGGGTTGGATGCCCATTCCTTGCTGATCAGTTCTGCTTGCCTAATCTCTCTTCGCCAGCTACTTGCACCTGCTCTGCGGCCATAACCAGAAGACTCTGGCATTGGGCTTAATTAATACTTGGCGGGTGGAACTGCAGTATGGGCCGCAAAGACCCCAAACAGCGCTTTCTCCCCTTCGAAAAGTTCACCGAAGTAGCACAAGAAGCCCCTGACAACATGGTGAAAGGTGGTCAGAAAGACACAACATCAGAGGGTGATACCAACCAATTAGGTTCCCTGCTCCAAGAGATGAGAGCGGGGTTCAGAGCCCTAGATGTGCGCTTTGATGCCCTAGATAAGCACATGGCGGATCTGGGATCCAAGATCCAAGTTCACGACAGAAAACTCGACGTGGTGGAATCGCATACATCAGATCTAGGAGATGGAACCGCTCAATCCTTGAAAAGGCTCGGCCAAATGGAACGTTACCTCAAAGACGTCGCGATCAAGAAAGAGGACTTAGAGGCGCGCAGTCGCCAAAATAACGCGCACATTTTGGGTGTTCCGGAATCGACAGCCGCTGGTCGCATGGACACCTTGGTAGAAACAATCCTGATATACTTGTTTTGTAGAGAAGTCTTCTCTATGGGCTTTGTGATAGGACGCGCTCATAGATCACTAGGTCCAAGGCCCAATCTGGATGCCCGCCCAGACCCATCATTGCCCGTGTCATGAACTTTAGGGATCGAGACACGGCCCAGCGCCTGGCACGAGAACGGGGCGAAATGGTATGGCAGGGCTCCAAGCTGTCCCTTTATGTCCTATTTTGAAACATTATACACCACTAGACTGGGTCAAGACAGGGCGCAGCAGAAGAGTTATTTGTCTGAGGTCGCTTTAGTTTATCTCAAGAAGTTTATGCAGGACTTTCTCTGTGAGCCTATCTCTGAGGAGAGCATTGATGAGGCCTCTCTGCCCTGAAGAGTTCCTCGGTCCCAGGGCTCGACGGTTTCACAGCGGATTTTTATAAGGCCTATGAAGATTTATTGATTCCCCATCTCCTTAAAGTATATGCAGAAGCCCTGGAGAGGCAGATAATACCTCCCACCCTGTGTGAGGCAGTCATCATTCTTCTCCCCAAACCTGGCAAGGACCCCCTGCTATGTGGTTCCTATCGACCGTTATCACTCTTAAACCTAGACTACAAAATAATGGCAAAGGCTCTGGCATGTCGCATGTCTCTCTCAATAGAATCTATAATTTCCCCGTCCCAGTCTGGTTTCATACCCCATCGCTCGACAGCCTTCAATCTACGCACATTATTTAACACTCTGCATAGAATTAACCCGGAAATCCCTGCTGCAGCAATCCTATTTGATACAGAAAAGGCATTTGACTCCCTTGAATGGCCTTTTATTTTATCCAACATGGAGCTGCCGTTTGGTTTCATTACCATGACTGCCCTGCTATGCAGTCAACCGCTGGCCCGACTCCAACTAAATGGTACATTGACGGCTCCCTTCTTACTTTCACGCGGCACGAGACAGGGCTGCCCGTTGTTGCCTCTGTTGTTCATTTTAGCCATGGACCCACTAATACGGCACTTCCAAGAGAAACACCTTCATAGGTATTTACAGTTCACCACCGGCCCATTGTTAGTATAATTGTATGCAGATTACACGATTTTATATGTACGCAACCCCCAGACTAATTTGGATCCCCTTATCCGGGAAATTCTGCGCTTTGGCAGGCATTCCCGACTGGGAATCAATTGGAACAAATCTGTAATTTTTCCACTGACTGCCAGCACAGACAAGTGGGACTTGGAATTCCCCCTGGAATGGAATACTGACTCGGTTAACTACCTGGCAATACATATACACTTAGAAACAGAGCAGATCATCAGCCGCAATTACGGACAGCTATTTCCAAATTAGAGACTCAAACAGAGAAATGGCTAAAGCTCCCACTATCATGGCTGGATGAGTTTCCCTCATTGAGATGGTCGTGCTTCCTAAATTTTTATATCTATTTCAAAACATCATCCCTGTTGGAAGGGGAAACCCCAGGGGTCAAGATAACTCTCCTAACCACCCGAGATCCTCCTCTCCCACAGTCTATGCCGAGTCTTATTCAGAGGGGTCCTCACCGGGGAGGACTGATCGTACACACTGTTGACACACCACACTTACGAACGGACACCACACCGTGGATCTTTATCAAGTATAAATCTTTATAAAAGGAAAAAGGTAGCAATACAACGATCGAGGGATCGTAAATGTCTTGAAGCACAAGGGAACGGGGAAGCGGGACAGTCTCAAGGGCAGGCCGGTATGTCGCGTACCCTGCGCACAGTTCTCAATCCTCAAACTGGGGGGTACGGAGCCGGCGATGGTACTCGCTGTCGTTACTCACTTCTTGCTCGGAGTACTTTGGATGGTAGCGTTGATGGTCCAGGAGGACCAGAGGACTCGTCGAGCCGCGACGAGGTCAGCAGGGCTCGATCCAGAATGCACCGCATTGCTCGTAGTTCCGGAGGAGCCCCAACAGCGTCAGCAGGGCTCTAGCTGGTAGCAAGGGTCTCTTCTCGAGAGGGAGCGTCACCGGGGCTCGGTGGTTCAGTTCCTTAGTTTCAGGGCAGAGCCGCGACAGCGTCAGCAGGGCTCGGTGGTTCAGCTCCTTAGTTACAGGCAAGAGCCGCGACAGCGTCAGCAGGGCTCGGTGGTGAAGTTCCGTAGATAGCAAGGTAGAGCCGCGACAGCGTCAGCAGGGCTCGGTGGATCAGAGTCTGTTTATCCGTAAGGTCAGCCGCGATCAGATCAGCAGGGCTTTCTTGTCCAAGATACAACTGCCTGCTGGATGGGAGGTAGGCTGTCTTATAGGTCAGGGCCCCTTTGATGTCAGGACCCTCAGAGGCAGGAGGCCGGTGGTCCGAGGGCCAGGCAGCCGATTGTCTGGGCGGCTGGTTCTTTGAAGCTTTGGATTGTGCGTCCAGGAATTCGCAGACGCCCATCAGGGCTACCATGCTGCCATATCCCTTGATAAATCTGCGGTAATACCCTGTGAGCCCTAGGAAAGCGCGCACCTGTGTCTGTGTCGTGGGGGTTTCCCAGGCGTTGATGGCGTCTATTTTGGGTTGGAGGGGGGCTACAAGGCCGCTTCCGACCTGGTGCCCGAGATAGACCACGGAGCTCTGTCCTAGCTGACACTTGCTAGCCTTAATGGTGAGGCCTGCGCTGCGCAGGGCTTCTAGTACTTCCCAGAGGTGCTGCAGGTGTTCGGGCCAGTGGGTACTGAACACCGCAATGTCGTCGAGGTAGGCCGCGCTGAAACTTTCTAGCCCTGCCAGGACCTGGTTGACCAGTCTCTGGAAGGTGGCGGTGCGTTCTTCATGCCGAAGGGCATTACTCGGAAGTGGTAGTGGCCATCCGGAGTGGAGAAAGCTGATCTCTCTTGGGCCCTCTCCGTGAGGCCGATCTGCCAGTAGCCACTGGTGAGATCGAAGGTACTGAGGTATCGAGCTGACCCGAGGCGGTCAATGAGCTCGTCGGCCCGGGGGATGGGGTGAGCGTCGGTTCGGGTGACTGCGTTGAGTCCGCGGTAGTCCACGCAGAACCTCAGCTAAGGAACAGCGCCTGGGGCTGCGGCCTTCGGAACCAGGACCACGGGGCTAGCCCATGGGCTGTCAGAGCTTCAACCACTCCTAGGGCCAACATTTTGTCAACTTCGGCCTTGATGCAGGCACGAACTCTGTCTGGGACTCAGTAGGCTCTGTGTCGTACCGGGGGGCTGTCCCCGGTGTCCACGTCGTGGACGCACCAGCTGGTGACGCCGGGGGTGAGGGAGAAGAGGTCCGAGAACTGTCCCAACAACCGGCGACAGTCCTCGTGTTGCACGGGGGTGAGGGAGGAGGAGAGACTCACTCCCTCTACCGAGCCATCTTGGTCCTTCGCCCACAGGAGATCTGGTAGAGTGTCAGTTTCCTCTTCCTCTCCGTCATCAGTGGCAAGGAGTAATCCCAGTTCGGTACGCTCGAAGTGGGGTTTGAGCCGGTTCACGTGGAGAACCTTCAAGGCATTCCTGGCCGATTGCGTATCGACCAATGTTATGTTATGTTATGTTAAAGAAATTTGGTACCGCGCACATACACCAATTGGTTTCTTGGCGCTCAAAGACCAGTGGATGAGGGCACAAGGGGGTGGGTGCAGCTAGCCATGGGCAAGGCGGAACAGATATGTTTTCAGGGATTTGCGAAAGGTAGAATAATTGGGGCTGAGCCGAATGGAGAGAGGGAGGGAATTCCAAGTGGACGGGGCAAGAAAAGAGAAACAGGCACCACCGTGCTTCTTGCGTTTGAACCTAGGAGTGATCAAAAGATTGTAAGCAGAGGATCTGAGGTGTCGAGAAGGAACATAGGGGTGCAAACAGAGGGAGATAAAGACAGGAGCAGAGGCAAAAAGGGATTTGAAAATAGTACATCCCAGTTTGAAGATGCAACGTTGCGCAACAGGGAGCCAGTGTAGGGTTTTTAGCAACGAGGTGACATGTTGGTGTTTGGGCTGCTGAAAAATTAATCTGGCTGCCTGGTTTTGCACCAGTTGGAGGCGTTGGAAAAGGTATGCCGGAATCCCCACGTATAGACAGTTGGCATAGTCTAAACGTGAGGTGACCAGGGCCATGATGACAAGGGTGAGAGCCTCTGGTGATAGGAACCTTCGGATTTCCCGATTCTGCGGAGATGGTAAAAGCAGGCCGAGGTATCAGCGTTGATGTGCGGCCGCATCATAAGGTCGCTAGAGATGGTAACACCAAGGCTCTTCACAGAGTTAACTGGGAAAGGAGGGGGACCAAGGGCAGGGGGCCAAAAATTGGAGGTCCAAGGATGTGGGTGCCCGCCAATCAGGACCAGCTCTGTCTTGCTCGGATTGAGCTTCAGCTGGCTGAAGTTCATCCACTCATAGATGGTAAGCATTGTGGTTTGGAAATTAGAGCAGGAAAGAGGGGAGGGGTCGATGGGAAAGATAAGTTGCAGATCATCTGCATAGTTAAAAGTGGTAACAGAAGAATGACGAAGAGAGACAAGGAGGGGCTGCATATAAAGATTAAACAAGAGAGGGGACAAGGCAGAGCCCTGGTGAACACCACAGGAAAGTGAAATACGGGGAGCAGAAAAGGAAGACAGATGTACCGATTGGGAGCGTAGTTGGAGAAAGGACACAATCCAAGACAGGGCCAGGCCAGAGATGCCAGAATTTCTGACACGGTCGATCAAGATGTCATGGTCGACCGTGTCAAAAGCGGCCGAGAGATCAAGTAACACTAGGGCCTGGGCCATGTTCTTGTCAGCCCCCTGTCTCAGCGTGTCCATAACCGCCACCACCACTGCCTCCGTAGAATGGAACGGTCTAAAACCTGCCTGTTGATCATCGAGGAAATGAGTTTCCTCGATGAAAGTACTCAGGCAGCGGGTGACGTAGGTTTCCAAGACCTTCCCCAAATAGGGGAGGAGGAAAATAGGTTGGTAGTTGCCCAGGACCGCAGGGTCAGAACCGGGTTTTTTTAAAATAGGTACCACCACAGCGCTTTTGAAAGCGGTGGGGACAGAGCCTGTGGAGAGTGAGCGATTTAGAAGGTCAAGGGGAGGGCCAGGACAGGCCATAAAGGCATCTCTTAGGATTTGAGGAGGGCAACAGTCATTAGGGGAACCGGAGCCAACAGCCTGGAGTAATGAGCGAAAAGTATCCAGGGAGATAGGGGGGAATTCATGCAGGGAGTGAGGATTCGGAGAAGGGAGGGCGCTGGCCTGAGACATGGTAGTAGGGGGGATATTGTTTTTAATCATGGAGATTTTATCAGAAAAAAAAGCATTAAGGGAGTCACACAGAGCTTGCGAGGGTTGAGGCTGAGGTGTAACACGGTCAGGTAGGGAGAGTTCAGCTACAATTGAGAACATTTCTTTTGTTCTGGATGCAGAATTAATAACTTTCTGAGAATAGTGGGAAGATATGGCCAAAATAATAGATTTTTTATAGGATTTTAGTAAATCAATATAAATAGATTTTAATAGAGGATCATAGTTACGCCTCCAGCTGCGCTCAGCCTGTCTAAGAAGGAGTTTGTCAGCCTTCAGTTGATTGGTAAACCAGCGCTGAGCGTCGTGAGGACGTTTAGATTTGATAATTTTAACGGGAGCGACCACATCACTGGCTAGAGTAGGTGTCTTAGCTCTTGCGTTCTATAACTTTAAAGGGTCCGGTCCACTTATCCTGGAGGGCACAGGGCTCCACGGGGGACATGACCCAGACCTGTTGGCCTGGTTGAAACTCGACCAGAGTGGCATTCTGGTCGTACCAGCGGTTCATCTCTTCTTGGCTGGCCTCCAGGTTGGCCTCGGCCAGCTCGCAAAATCGTTGCGTCTGGTTCCTGAGGGCCAAGACGTAGGAAAACACATCGGGGGGTGTGCTCGGGGAGGCTGTCTCCCAGCCTTCCTTGACCAGGCTGAGGGGACCCCAGACGGGGTGCCCTTAGAGCAGCTCGAAAAGGCTGAACCCCAAGGACTTCTGGGAGACTTTCCGGTATGCGAACAGGAGGCAGGGCAGGAGGACGTCCAACTTGCTTCGGTGGGGCTCCTCGAGACCCATGGTCATGCCTTTCAGGGTGCGATTGAACCGCTCAACCAGGCCGTTACCCTGAGGGTGGTATGGGGTGGTGAAATTGTACGTCACCCCACACTGTTGCCAAGGGACTTCATGTCCAGGGAAATAAAGTTTGTGCCTCGGTCGCTAACCACTTCTCGCGGGAATCCTACCCGGGAGAAGATTACCATGAGGGCCCGGCCCACGACAGGGGCCGTCACCGTCCGGAGGGGAATGGCTTCGGGGTATCGGTGGTGTGATCCACCAGGACAAGGATGAACCGGTGACCTAAGGAGGTCCGGGGGTCCAAGGGCCCGACAATGTCGATTCCCACCCTCTCAAAGGGGGTACTGACAACTGGGAAGGGTTGGAGGGGAGCCTTGCGCTTGCCTCCGCTTTTGCCACTAGCCTGGCACGTGGGGCAGGACTTACAGTGTGTCTCCACATTGGCGCGCATACAGGGCCAGTAGAAATGGGTCATGAGTCGTTGGTAGGTTTTATCCTGGCCCAAGTGTCCCGCCAGGGGCACATCATGAGCCAGGTTCAGTAGGAGGCCGCGGAATAGTATGGGACCCTAGTTCGGCGGTTTTCTGTTCGCTATAAAGGAGGCCGTTTTCCGGGGAGCGCGCCGGGAGAAGCCCGGGCAAAGGGCGGGCCGTCTAAGGCCGTCCAAGGACGTACAAGGACGGGACGGGCCACCCCTCTAACATTTATAAAGTCATTGCTGTGGAAACAACATATGAGAAACTTGCTATAAACGTGGAAAAGTTTGTTCCCCGAAGCAAATTATCAGTCGCTTTCAACTGACATCGATAAACACAACATTGGTTAATAACACGGTAACCTTTCATACTACTACTACTATTACCTACAGCGAAAATTGAATATGGCATATAAAAAACTAAGATCGCGTACTATTTTCATGAAAAGAATGGGAACAGAAGAAGCAGTAAGACAAAGTTCCAAAAAAGTGGTAAAACGAGGACGGCTAAATGGCACGCCAGCCATCAGTAATTATTTCCTAGCCATGCCTAAAAACTCATCTTGTCTACCTGATCGTGATTTGTCTATAATGCTGGTAAACAATCCATGCCAAGAGGCAGCTCAAGTGCCTACTACGGATGCTCACACTACTTTAATCTCAGATGATCAAAGTTCCCTACTTAAACCTCAACTATCCAGCTCAACAAAGGAGTCTCAAAAATCTACATCTCTATTTGACTCCCCAAAATTATTCACCATTACACCGGTGAAACAAACAAATCAATCCTTATGCACCGAGGATCAAAACCGAAATGGGAATATTCCGACAAAAAATATATCTGAGGAATTACTTAACATAGTTGATTTGCAAATTGAATCTCACTATCATATACCTGATCATAAAACAGACATGGATATATCATTGAATACATTTCTGCCACATAACATGAACTCTACCAACATGCCGACTCCCGTTTCAAAATCCTTACATACCCTACAGGAAATACTCGAATCTGTTCTTTCCTTTTTAGGTAACATCTTGGAAAACTCAGATCAAACCTTGGACACTCAAATTGGCATTCTGAAATTTCTGGTTGAAGAAAAGAGAAAAAAAGAACACACTGAAATAATACAAAATATACACTCTGAAGAGGAAAGAAAAGATCCCCCAGAACTGTTTCAATCTGCAAAAACTCTAACTCTTGAATCCTATGGTAAATGTGACAATAGTACTCAAACTATCGAGCTAAAATCCACACATCTACCTCATACCAGGAGCGTGAAAAATACAGACGGGGATCAAATATACTCTCTGAAGAAACTGTTTAGAGAGGTATCTTCTACACCAATTAAAGAGTTTCCGATCTTCTCCATTAAGAGTGCCAAAAGGTTAAAAGAAACCGCTGAAGGGGAAAAACTGACTGCCTTAGTATCAGAACCAGATGAGACTGAAAATGTAAAATCTAACCTAAAGGAAAGTCGCAAAAGATCAACAAGGATAATGAGAAAAAGAAGGCCATTAAGAAGAATACACAAAAAGAAAAATAAAAAGGTCAGATTTGAAAATGTTAATACAAACCAGGATCAAGAGGAAAGACCTTTGGACAAAGTAATAACTAAACAATCTGTGGTCGAGGAGGAAAATGCAACTATAGACACAGTGCTCACAAAGCATCTGAATTATCAAGCACCTGAATACGTACCCTTCGGAAATAGAACTGATCAAACAAATAGAGAAAACACAACCAATGTGTTTCAATCCTATGACGACGATCACCCCTCAACGAAATATCTAGTATTTGAAGAACTCTTTCCCACAGATGATTCATCATTAAATCGAAACAGGGTAATAAACCTGCTGCAGCAAATTCAATCATTACAATCTATTACTAGCAAGGAAATAGACTTAGTCACTTTTCCTGAAAAAGAAAATCTAAAAATCACTAAAGTAGCCTTCTGGTCAACTGTTATTCCCAGGATCATTATAAGAGAAAAAGAAACGTTGCATAAATATGGATATGACGTTATCGAAATATTTCCATCTAAAAATTCCATATTTAAATCAACTGGCCCTATAAAAAAGGTCACCAACACTCATATAAATAATAGAACGTCAAACTTCACAGACCCCGCTGAATTGGAGAACTTTAATTCAAGACAGGAGGTTCTGAAAATTCAGGTAAAAAATGGTCAAAGAAATATATGGACCCAAAATCTTGAAACAAAAGAGGCCAGAAAAACAATAGATTCTTGGACCTGGATATCAGAGGCCTTAAACGGCAACAAACGAAATCAGCAGTTGCTATGTACTGTTTAACAGTAACCCAAGGATCATCTCGTGGAATATGGCCGGAAAGTCACCCGATAAAATGATTATAGTGCTTAAGGAAAATCCAGCCATTGTAGCCATCCAGGAAACATGGGCTACTAGCACATTTAAACAGAAAGGTTACTTTGTCTACGACATTCCAGCTATAACAACTAGCAGAGGCCATGCCAAAGGAGGCTTGGCTATTCTGTTAAGCGAAGAACATCAATGGTCTCAAGAAATAATTGATTCTAAATCAGACCACTTTCAATGCATCAAAATCCTAACAAAAACAAACGCTTCTGAACAAAAAAGCGCCCTTCTGATCTTTAACATGTATAGTCCGCCGGGCACATCACAAGATGCATCTTTTATAGAAACAATGGAACAAATCTCCAAAATTATTGAAGACCGAGGAAATAGTCCATATCTAATTGTGGGTGATGTGAACGGGAAACTTTCCAATACCGAAATCTGTAAATGGGCAAAAATGTATGAAGACGAGTTGATCGATTTACCCATTCCGATATTCCCTAAAGGGAAAGTAGCCGACAAAAGAGGGAAAATGCTACTAGCTTCACTCCCAAACATAAATGGATTAATCCTGAATGGTAATATAGAAGGCGACAAACCAGCATCTGATACAAGGCGGGGTAACGGATCCTCTTCTATCATTGACTACCTAATATGTAGCATAGAGATATCAGAGTCATTCCATAGCCTGAAGGTAAAATTCACAGAAGAAAGTGACCACGCGCTTTTATGCCTAACCATTGGTTGGTCACTGAAAGAAGCTTCGACCAATCCAATTACGTACCTTAAGGGACAAATTGATCTTGATAAAAAACAGAGACGAATATTTTGGAACTCAGGGACAATAGACTACATAAATGAAAAGATCCTACAAGAGAACATTCTAACTAAAATACATTCTGAAGATCAAATAGTAAACTTCGAATGTATCATGACAACTCTTAAAGGACTTCTTCTTAAGAGAGAAAAACCATGCAAAAACAAAGCCTATAAAAATCCCAATGAGAATATGCTCAGGAGGAAATTAAATAAACTTATACGAGGTCAATACCTAGTTTACTCATCTGCTACTCAGCAAGAGATAAACAAATTAAAAAATCAACTCAGAAGGGAGAAAATAAGGAAAAAAAGAATGCAACAAGACAAAAACTGGGTGGATATACAAGAGGCGGCGAAACAATACAATCAAAGAAAATACTGGTCTTTGATAGCCAAAATAACCGGAAGCAAAAAGAAACTAACTGCTATCCCAGTTCCACCTCAAGAGTGGAAAGCCTACTTAACCGACCTCTATAAAGTGAACGTAACTGAGTTCGACAGTAATGTTGTCGAATCCTATCTGGAAAGCAACTTAATAGAAAAAAGTACAGCACATTCCATTGAAACTCATATTAGAAATGCCAGGAACACTTCAGCGTCAGGCCCTGACCTGATACCAATCAAAGTTCTGCAAACTAATCCTAAGGAATGGAGTCAACTGTTAACATCACTTTTTAACTGTATCTTCTGCACCAGGAGAATTCCTAAATCGTGGCAAGGAAGTACAATAATCCCTATCTTTAAAAAAGGGAATCGAAATGTTGCTAGTAATTATCGCCAGATCGCATTAATGGACGCGACAGGAAAAATTTTCGCTGCAGAGGTTCTAGACAAATTAAAAACCTGGTGCTTCTCAAATGAAATAATTCCGAAATACCAGGCTGGCTTTCGTCCCAACCACTCGGTAACGGATAATATTTCCGTACTCCAGACTGTCCTCGATAAATACGTTGGGAAAAAATCACAACCAGTATATGCTGCCTTTATAGATTATTCCACAGCGTTTGATCGTGTGGACAGACCAACGCTGTGGAGGAAATTGAGAAGACTCGGGGTTGCTGAAAACTTGTTGCAAATCATTATCCAATTACATACAAATACCTGGTCCCAGGTACAAATGGGAAGTGAAAAAGGTCTGACGAAATCAATCAACACGTCAAATGGTCTTAAACAGGGATGCCTCCTTGCACCAATTCTTTTTTCACTGTACCTGAGTGACCTCCCTTCATATTTGCAAAAATGCTCGAGTCTGCCACCAAAGATTGCCCTTCAGAGTATACACGCGCTACTCTATGCAGACGATATTGTTCTGTTGGACCTTACACCTTTCGGTCTCCAAAATTTACTGGACTCCTTAAATATCTATTCTAAGGATCATTTTTTAATCCCCAACCTAACAAAAACAAAAGTAGTGGCATTTTCTGGTCGGAAAAAAAGTGCCAAATACTACTGGAACCTTGATGGGAAAAGAGTAGAGGAAGTAGACGAGTACATTTACCTTGGCAGGATTTTCACCAAGAACTTAAAAAATCTCAAACACATAAACAATCTAAAGAAAAAATCTGCTATCCATGCCGGGGCACTCTCTAGAATGTATACTGCCACAGGAAGTAGGCATTTCTCCTCACTACTCAAGGTTTACAAAGTAAAAATACCCTCGGTCCTGTCCTATGCAACTGAACATCTGCCTGCTAAACAATGGTCCTTCATGGATATCACTGAAGGAAAAATCTTGAAAAGACTACTACAAATCTCCACATCCACATCTGTACAGGCTTTGAGATTGGAATTCTCTCTGACAAGCTCATTTGCTACAGCTATGGCTAATATTATTCGATGGGCGCATAACCTTCTGCATGCCAAGGAAGGAACGCTAAGATTCTTGCTAAAGACTGAGATATTTTTAACAGATTCCCGCCACCTGATCTTCTCAAAAAATATGTCTGAAGCATTTAAATTAACGAACCTGACTGAAAATATTCTGTCATCATGGACAAAATCCCAACTAAAGCTATTCCTGAAATGCTCTATTCCCAGGCTAAGCTACGATCTTGATTTTAAGTATTGTAGTAAATTATCCACGTACAAAATGTATATAGAGTCGCTGGAATATAAACAATTACGGCCATACCTGGGCCTCTCCCTATCACATGGAGCAAGAAGGTGTATAACTATGTTGCGTTTAGGCATTCTCCCAGTTTCCACTGTTACATCTAAATGGTTCCCGGGAACTTCCCCCATTTGTAACCTTTGTTTTGGGGGTGATCAGGATATTGTGCATATTTTATTTGTTTGTCCTCATGCAACTGTAGTAAATGCACGTGCAAGATACCTTAAGCCGATATACCAGAAATGCAATATTACAACAGTTAATAACTTACTTGCACTTTGTAAGCGACCGACTGATGAATGGGTTTGCTATAATGTCTATAAATTTTTAAAATCCTTTTTAAAATTGTATTGAATACTTAGATAAAATTTATATATTCTGTAAACTGTTTTAAATTTGTGGTCCTCAGTTGAGTACCAAAACAAATAAAAACTTTTGACTTTGACTTTGACTTGGAGGCCGTTTTCCCAATAAAGGTAGTGGGAGCTGGACTGGTATCCGGCGGCCTGGGCCGCGGCCTGCTGCCGGGGCCCCTCAAGGGCAGGGCAGGAGGTCTGCTCCTGGCAGAACTCCTCCCGGGATGGTCCTCCCTCCTGGCGCCACTGGGCCAGCTCAGGGAGATCGGTCAGGGTTGGGATCAGGTCGACGGAGGGACCAAGGGGACCGTCGTCGGGGTGGCTTTCTTCGCTGGAGGGCTGGTCGAGGACTTCGGGTCGCTCGCCTTCCTCCGGGTTCTCATGGGCGGTACAGGGGACTTCGGACTCTTCGTCCCCGGGGTTGGTCATTCTGGCCGTCATGGCGCGGGTGCTCACACAGGCCCAGTGAGGCAGGCCCAACATCGCTAGATGGGTCCTCCTCTCTACGTTCTTCCACTTCGAACTCTCCAGGTCATTCCCCAGGAGACAGTCCACAGGCATATCCGTGCGGACCGCTACCCGTAGGTCGCCAGAGACTCCCTCCCACTCGAATGGAACCTTGGCTATCTTGCATGTGCGTACGGAGTTATCTGCGGCTATTACTCTGCAGGAGGCGTGAGGGATGATCAGGGACTCAGGGACTAAGTGTACCTGACCGATGTGATGCTCGCTCCTGTGTCTCTCAGTGCTCCTATGCTGCGCCCGTTAATCTTAACGGTCTGTCGGTACTTGTCTGTGTTCTCGGGCAGGTAATCTTCTGGGACCATCTCGCTACTCCCTAGGGAAGCAAGGACCATGGCTGCGGACTCCCACTCCCCCTGCTCTTCTAACTCTTCTTCTTCTAGGGCTACGGAGGATATATGTCTATGGGAAGACCCAGAGGGGGTGGGTTTCTGGAACATGGGGCACTGGGGATGACTGGCAAAGTGTCCCAGCTGCTGACATTTAAAACACGCTAGGCTGGGGCAGAGCCCCGGTTTGCTCACGACTGGGGCCGTTCTCGTCGAGGGAGGAGAACGGGGGGCCTGGTTTCGGGGAATGCTACGCTGGGGCCCTGACTGGGATCTGGGTTGCCTACCTCGACCTCCCCCACACCTATGGCAGGAAGATCCTTGGTCGTTCCGGGGGTAGTCCCCCCAGGTCCCTTCTGGACTCGGGTGGCCACCCAGCGATCGGCTTCGACAGCCAGTTTACGGGGGTTGGCGAGTTTGCTGTCTAGGAGATGTTGTCTCAATTCCACAAAGCAATTCGTGGACAGGTGCTCGTAGGCGATGAGGTCCACCAGGCCTTCGAAGGTGGTCACTTTGCTGCCCTTGATCCACCCCTCTAAGGCCCGGGTGTAAAAGTTGACATAGTCCACCCAAGTGGTGCCAGGGATCTTTTTGCACTCCCTAAACCGCTGGCGATACATTTCTGGTGTGAGGCCGTAGCGGAATAGGAGTGCGTCCTTCATGTGGGTGTAGGCGTTCATGTGCTCGGTCGGCAGGTCCAGCAGGGTGTCTCCTCCCTCACTGAGGAAGTGGCTCCACAGGCCGGCCCCCCAATCCTTCTCGGGGACTCGGTGGGCGGACATGGCGACCTCATAGGCTTTAAACCATTGCTGGATGTCGTCTCCTTTGTAGAATTCTTTCACCACATTGTGGACCTTTGGTTCTCGCGGGGTCACTGGGTCGTCGAGGCCCGGTGGCCTTGCTCCGTCGGTCCTGGCTTTGATCTCTAGCTCCTTGAGGCCGCGCTCGTGCTCGATCTGGAGTTTCCGGCCCTCGTGCTCTCTCTGGAGCTTCTTTTCTTCTAGCTCCCCTTGGAGTCGTAACTGCTCGACTGCCAACTTTTTCTCTGCAAGTTTGAGTTCACCCTCCATTTTGAGGCGTGCTAGCTCTAGTTCGTGGTTTCGGTCACGTTCTCGGTCGACCATCTCCTCTGATGAGCGATCTCTCCCGGTGTCCGGGCTCCGGGTTGTTTGCTGGTTTCTCTCACTGGTCGGTGTACCGGGTTCGGCTTGCGGTCTCCCTTCTCCATTGTCTTCGGCTGGAGGGAGGGATGACCCGGACTCCACCCAAGCCGTTAGCGCTTGTTGGAAATCCTCTTTGGTGCTTAGTCCGGTACTAGAAATACTTAGTTCCTTGCAGAACTGTTTGAGTTCTCAATGGGTGTTTTTACCCCAAAAGGTCTTTCTCGAAGGTTGTCTTCGCACTTGTTTCTGTGGGCATTCTCGTTGCTTCTTTTTCTCTCGTTTGCTGCTGCGTGTGTGTTCAGGTAGTGTGTCAGTGGTACGATCACTAGCCGTAGGTTCGAATTCCACCATTGCCACTAGTGTTGGAAGGGGAAACCCCAGGGGTCAAGATAACTCTCCTAACCACCCGAGATCCTCCTCTCCCACAGTCTATGCCGAGTCTTATTGAGAGGGGTCCTCACCGGGGAGGACTGACCGTACACACTGTTGACACACCACACTTACGAACGGACACCACACCGTGGATCTTTATCAAGTATAAATCTTTATAAAAGGAAAAAGGTAGCAATACAACGATCGAGGGATCGTAAATGTCTTGAAGCACAAGGGAACGGGGAAGCGGGACAGTTTCAAGGGCAGGCCGGTACGTCGCGTACCCTGCGCACAGTTCTCAATCCTTGAACTGGGGGGTACGGAGCCAGCGATGGTACTCGCTGTCCTTACTCACTTCTTGCTCGGAGTACTTTGGATGGTAGCGTCGATGGTCCAGCCTGACCAGAGGACTCCTCGAGCCGCGATGAGGTCAGCAGGGCTCGATACGGAGTGCACCGCAGTGCTCGTAGCTCAGGAGGAGCCCCGACAGCGTCAGCAGGGCTCTAGATGGTAGCAAGGGTCTCTTCTCGAGAGGGAGCCGCGACAGCCTCAGCAGGGTTCAGTGGTTCAGTTCCTTCGTTTCAGGGCAGAGCCGCGACAGCGTCAGCAGGGCTCGGTGGTTCAGCTCCTTAGTTATATGCAAGAGCCACGACAGCATCAGCAGGACTCGGTGGATCAGAGTCTGTTTCTCCGCAAGGTCAGCCGCGATCAGATCAGCAGGGCTTTCTTGTCCAAGATACAACTGCCTGCTGGATGGGAGGCAGGCTGTCTTATAGGTCAGGGCCCCTTTGATGTCCGGACCTTCATAGGCAGGAGGCCGGTGGTCCGAGGGCCTGGCGGCCGATTGTCTGGGCGGCTGGTTCTTTGAAGCTTTGGATCGTGCATCCAGGGATTCCCAGACGCACATCAAAGGTTGGAGCCAACTCGCTAGGAGGCCAAGGGTGCGATCGAAACTAGCCCCCAGGGGTAGCTCAGAGGTGTGAGGGGAACCAGTCTCTCGGGAGGAGGCCGGAGGGGTGATTGAAGTCTTGGTTTCGGGTACTTGGTGGGTCCTCCACCCCCCGGGCGGATCAGGGCGCGCCGGACACGCACGCCTCTCTGCAGCCAGGGTCAGCCAAGAGCTGCCGAAAGGGAAGAAGGCGGCCGGCCGGCGTGGCCAAATATGGAGTCTGGTGGTCACGTGCACGGGTGCAGGCACGCGGTCTGGAGATCGGCTCAGGTCCGGTGTAGAGGAGCCGTGTACAGTTCTGGGCGGCTGGGGTCATACCGACCAGTAGTTCTTGGGTTTCGGGGATTAGAAAGGACCACGCCACGAGGCCGGGTCCAACAATCCCGATCCCTCTCACGAATAAATTCTTTTCGACCCTTCGATCACACTTAATAAGATTAGTATGGGGTGGCGGAAACGCCAGGGTAAACTGGCGGGTTTTGACACTCCCCTGCGATAGAGGTGGGTTTGGGGTCCCTGATTTACAACTGTACTATTTAGCTGCACAGTGCAGTTTTGCACAGACATGGTACCACCCTGATGCCAGAATTCCATACCTCCGACCAGAGTCTGACTTAGTCCTCCCGGACATTTTAGTGGTGATATTACCGAAGGGTTTCCCCAAAGATATCTAACGCGCATCGACCACTAGTTGGGCATGAGAGAAATTGCGTTGCATAACACACACACCATTGCTTTATTCTTCTGATCTGCCACTCCCGACCCCTAAATGGATACCTATAACTAGCAAAAAGCTCATACAGAAGTCATGCGCTAAATTTGACATTGCTAAGATAGGCGATCTACTTCCAGATGGACATATTTTTGATCCCGGTTACGAGTCCTTGTTCCCTGGTGCCACATTCATGGACAGATACGTCCTTCTACGAATCTGTTCTGCCCTGCGAGCTATTTTACCGGACTACCCTCTGGAACCTCCTTCCTTCCCCCCACTCACGACAGTGATAAGCAGCGAGAGAGGGGTACATCTAATATCCCAGCTCTATAAGGCATGTGCTGCAATCGTAGACAGAGTACGCACTGCCTGGGAGACTGACTTGGGCAATCCGATCACAGACGAACAGTGGGCTGCCTGCTGCGCAGTTACGAAAAATGTCTCCCTTAATGGCCAACACAAACTAATACATTTTACGTTTCTTCGTAGGATTTACATTACCCCCTCCAGACTCCACACGATAGACCCTGCCAGACCGCACCATTGTGCAAGATGCAACGCTCCAAATGCAGACTTCGCCCACCTTGCCTGGACCTGTCCACGCAAACACTCATACTGGGTAGGAATACATAAGATAGTGAGTGGCTTGTTTAAGGTACCGATGACACCCTTGCCCGAGATTGCCCTGTTGGGATATGTAAAGCATTTTATCTCATAAAGTGCATCATGTGCCTCATAGACCGGATCCAGTTTGTTTACATCAAATTACTCATTTCTGCATATAATTGTTAGTTAAAACCAACCTCGCGCCTTTCTCCTTTTCATACAGGCCCACAAACAGGTGGCTACCGAAAAACAGACAACGGGATCAGGCAGAGATTAAAAGAAGTACCGTGCCACCTGGTATTGTTTAAAATTGTGGCGCCTTAAAATAAGAAGGATAAAGTCTTCTCTTCTTGTCCTATAAAACCATCAAAACAAGACTAGGTGCAGGTCACATTGGGGGGAATGGGTGTCGCCGGGACACAGCATTAATCTGAGTGTTTGAATCTGCTCTCCGTATAACCAAACACCAAGGGGAGGAGAGTCAGACAAAATCTCAATAGTTCCTATCTAAATAGGAATATCCTCCCTCTAGCCTAGGGGAAATCAGATGATATGCAAGGACCGTCTTTTTTCTGTAATTCCTTTCCCTGCGAAGATAATGAGCCCTCGGCATAAAAATCTCAATTAATTTCTGTTTTGAAATCTTCCTGCATGACGTTTAATCCTTAAATAATTATCACAACCAAATTGCCATTAATTCTGATTCCACATAACTCAGCCATCTGATCTTATTGTAATGGTCTAATTTTGAACAATCTTTAAATATGTTTTGTATTCAATTGGTGCTAGTCTAATCGTATGTAACATGTAAGGTAACCCCAATTCTATATGTACGATATCATTTGAATAAGTGGATGGTAGGGACACTAGGGACTTAAAAATGATCTTCAAGTTTTTGGAGACAGCCGGTAGGCGCCATACCCCAGACTCCTGCCCCTTATGTGGCTATTGCCTTCATTTTGGCCTGAGAAATGTTTTAATTGGGTCAAGGGGCTAGCATCTAACTTTTGGAGAAGGCCTTAATAGCTTTCAGACTTCTTTCCATTCCTAGTGCTCTTGCCGATACCAGGTTCTCCCAAGTTTGACTCCCAGGTATGGGAAGGACTCTACCACTTCTGTTTTCTGGCAATCCATATGGAAGTGTGGGGATTTATCAGCTTTGCCAGACCCTGCTATAATGATAGAAGATTTTGTATCATTTACTTTAAGGTCCAGCGACGCCATGAATGATGCATATGTTGTTATGAGCCATTGAGAGCTACCCCCGTTCTTGCAATTAACACTGCATCATCGGCGTAAGCTAACATTGGTAGTGGGTTGGTGTCAAACACGGGCACGTCCGGGGATGAGCCTGCTATTAACACTGCATCCTCGGCGTAAGCTAACATTGGTAGAGGGTTAGTGTCAAACACGGGCACGTCCGGGGATGAGCCTGCTATTAACACTGCATCCTCGGCATAAGCTTACATTGGTAGGGGGTTGGTGTCAAACACGGGCACGTCCGGGGATGAGCCTGCTATGAACACTGCATCCTCGGCGTAAGCTAACATTGGTAGGGGGTTGGTGTCAAACACGGGCACGTCCGGGGATGAGCCTGCAATTAACACTGCATCCTCGGCGTAAGCTAACATTGGTAGGGGGTTGGTGTCAAACACGGGCACGTCCGGGGATGAGCCTGCTATGAACACTGCATCCTCAGCGTAAGCTAACATTGGTAGGGGGTTGGTGTCAAACACGGGCACGTCAGGGGATGAGCCTGCTATTAACACTGCATCCTCGGCATAAGCTAATATTGGTAGTGGGTGGGTGTCAAACACGGGCACGTCCGGGGATGAGCCTGCAATGAACACTGCATCCTTACCGTAAGCTAACATTGGTAGGGGGTTGGTGTCAAACACGGGCACGTCCGGGGATGAGCCTGCTATTAACACTGCATCCTCGGCATAAGCTAACATTGGTAGGGGGTGGGTGTCAAACACGGGCACGTCCGGGGATGAGCCTGCTATTAACACTGCATCCTCGGCGTAAGCTAACATTGGTAGGGGGTTGGTGTCAAACACGGGCACGTCCGGGGATGAGCCTGCTATTAACACGCATCCTCGGCGTAAGCTAACATTGGTAGGGGGTTGGTGTCAAACACGGGCACGTCCGGGGATGAGCCTGCTATGAACACTGCATCCTCGGCGTAAGCTAACATTGGTAGTGGGTTGGTGTCAAACACGGGCACGTCCGGGGATCAGCCTGCTATTAACACTGCATCCTCGGCGTAAGCTAACATTGGTAATGGGTGGGTGTCAAACACGGGCACGTCCGGGGATGAGCCTGCTATTAACACTGCATCCTCGGCGTAAGCTAACATTGGTAGTGGGTTGGTGTCAAACACGGGCACGTCCGGGGATGAGCCTGCTATTAACACTGCATCCTCGGCGTAAGCTAACATTGGTAGTGGGTTGGTGTCAAACATGGGCACGTCCGGGGATGAGCCTGCTATTAACACTGCATCCTCGGCGTAAGCTAACATTGGTAGGGGGTTGGTGTCAAACAGGGGCACGTCCGGGGATGAGCCCGAGAGGGCTGCCTCAACCCCGTTTGTATAGCTGGAAAAAAAGAAACGGGGCGAGGACACATCCCACCTTAACTCCCCTAGCGATCTTAAAGGGGCGGGTTCATTCCCCATTTTTGTCATACGGGACACATGCAGTGGCATTTACATATAGTTGGCGGATAAAGTTAATTATAAGTGGATCAATCCCCATCTTCTCCATTAAATACCAAAGTTTCTGATGGCTCACGCAGTCAAATGCAGCTGACAAGTCTATAAAAGCCAAGTAGATTTTCCCGTCTTTCGCTCTGGTATATTTGTCTGTACATAGTGACAGGTTTAGACATTGGTCTGTAGTGGCTTTTTCCCTCTGGAAGGCATACTGCACCTGCATTAAGATGTTTCTTGGGTCCACTCTTCCAGCCTGAATAAAAGGAACCAACCCATAAGTTTGGCAGTTGTGTCCATTAAGGAGATGGGACTATAGTTCTTTGGGCTTCCCCAGTCCCCTTTTTTGTATATCAGAATAATTACACTATGCTTCCAGGAAGGTGGAGGCCCATCTATAACTATGCTGTTAAAAACATTTGTTAGCAGCGGAGCCCACAAATCTTGGTTTTCCTGAAAAAGATCTATTGGTACCCCATCAGGTCCTGGGTCTTTCCCAGCAACCACAGGCCGCCAACCCTCTCCTGACTTCTGAGAGTGAAAAAGAAACCTGCAATTTAGTATCTGTGTCACTAGAGGGCACCACAGGAGCAGTGTTTGAGGTGAATATAAATTCACAGTGTGCCACCCATGCTTCATCACCTACATATGAGTCCAGTGTCGGATCCTTAATATTTTTGAAATAGGGAGTGTTTATTACTTTCTAAAAATCTCTGCTACTGCATGTCCTAGCCGCCTGATCGAGGCTTTCCCAGGCCTCCACCCTCATATCCCTCTCTCTGTTCCTTCGAACTGACTTATAGTCACTGCATAGCGATCTCTCTCAAGATTGGTATGTTTGCCAAAACCAAAACCAGTGGAGAGGTCTCTGGGAACTGTTCTCTGGTAATTGCAGAGACAGACTTCTGGCCCTTTCTGGGCCAGATGCAGGGTCCTATGACCTCATGAAGAAAACTCTGATTGAGGGCTTTGGACTCACTACTGAGGAGTATAGAATTAGGTTCAGGGGGGCTCACAAAACCCAGACCCAATCCTGGATAGATTTTGTAGACTACTCAGTAAAGACACTGGATGGTTGGTTAACTGGACACAATGTGCATGATTTTACTGGACTTTATAATTTGTTTATGAAGGAACACATTTTGAGTAATTGCACAAATGAAAAGTTGAATCAGCATTTGGTAGACCTAGGTCTAATTTCTCCCCAAGAATTGTGTGGTGGGAATTCCTAAGAACTGGAGGAGAGTGATCACTGGGTTTCCCAACTGGGAGGCAAGATGGAGGTCGTGTGAGACTGCAGTGCGCACAGACCAGTGCTGAGGTCTAAGAAAATATGCGAATTCTGCAGCTTAAATGGTTAAAATGAAATTGAGAAGTAATTCCAAACCTGCCGCTGAAGTTATACACTAATGCAATAACCCCTGAACAGAGCAATGGAGATTCTGGAGAACGTGATCATAGACGACACAAAAGTGCCGATCAGGAGTCAAGTTGCAACGTTAGGATCCCTAATTGGTCTCGTAGTGATCCGATACCTGTGCAGCAGCAGCCATAAGTCTCAGAGAACCGCTGGTCAGACGTACCTTGTCGGAGCTCCGGAGAGGAGGGGTGCCGTGGCTGTCAGTGGAAGCGTCATGGCACCAAAGAATGCGGCGGCGGCTGCTAAAGCAAGGGTGGCAAGACTGGCAGTCCAGGACGGTGTGGAGCCTGTGAGGCAAGCGGGCGGTGTTCCAGAGTCTGCCCCAGGAGCTACCGAGAACATTCCAGCTAAGACACCGAAGCAGGGTGTAACTTCTAAGCGGAAGGGAAGTCTGACTGCCCCCTCTGTCGTTGACCTTCTCCGCAAGACGCCGGTAAAACTCCTTCCGGGTCGAGGTGGGAGGAGTCAGCCGGGAACTCAACAGACACCAGCAGCCGCGAAGGGGGCGAAGGGGGTGGATGAGCAGAGTAACCAGCAAAGCAGCGACGAGGACGTCCCTGGGATAACTGTGATAACGGGGACAACTGACGCTAACACAGTAAGCCCTAAACTTAATGATACAGCAGCTGGGGTTGAAGCAAGCATGAATGGGATAGGGGGTGTGGAGGTACAAGGGGGTGGAACTCCTGCGGACTTGGCTGAACAAATTACTACTCCCCTCCACATAGCCATCGATGACATTATCCCTATAGATACTCAGGTGCATACAGGTGATTGCAAAATGCCTGACAGCACAATTCAAATAGAAGTGCCCCAGACGGAGCCAATGAGTTCTATGGCAGCTAAAATTAACAATAAATGTATCGATTTCGACCCGGACAGAGATAAAGATACGAGCGATTTTTTCTCATTCTCGGACGAACTTGGGTGGTCTGATGAAACAGGATCTCCTCTGAGTGATTTAAGTGATGACAAAATGAGTGCAAAAGGGCATAGAGCAGGCCAAAAAACTGTCCTAAAACGCAGAAAGAGCCATCAGGATACAGCAGAGCTAGCTTGGGACTACACGCCATCAAATCACCTCACAGCATCATTAGCACCGCCAAGCTTTGTGAATATAACACAACATTCGGACTCCCCAACATACCAAAGCTCAACCTCACCTACAATTGAAACTATACTTCAGGCTATAGCGGCGCACAGAGAGGAGACATCTCATGATGGGCGCAAGGCCCAAGCTGCTCTCCGTAAGGCTCAAGGGGTGGTGCGCAAACTCTCAAGAAAAGTTGGGACATTTAGTGATCGAATGACAGATTTAGAGTCTAGAATTGTCTCTAATGAGTCTTAGACGGATGAAAATCACGAACAGATTGACGCACATGAGGCTGAACTATCAGATGTGAGGTGGAAGCTGGAGGACATGGAAAATCGATTACGTAGGAATACTCTACACGTGCTAGGTATCCCTGAGGAAATTGAAGGGGGAGACGCCCGCTCCTTCGTAATACAACTTTTTCGTGACTCTCCTTCCCTGAATTGTCTTGCTAGAACTGGGACTTAGAAGTTCAACGAGCCCACTGTGTCCCTCTTACTCTAAGACACCCGGTCAAACCTGGGGGGTATCCAAGGGCTATTTTAGTCTATTTCGGCAACTTCCTCCTAAGACAGGCAATTGCTGAGAAGGCCAGGCCAGAAGCAAAAAGATCCAGGGGGTCAATAACATACTTCGTATGCCCGGAATTCTGCCACGCAACTGTGGAGAGGAGGTGGCGGCTTCGCTAACTCATTAAACGCTTCCAAGAAAAGAAGGCGCAGGCATATTTGAAATACTCCGCTCGGCTGAAAGTTATAAATGGGGGACAAATGAATGTTTTCACCTCCGAGATCAAAGCGAAAGAATATCTAGATGGTCTCAAATGAGATATGATGTACATTTTTCGCTTGCTTTTTTTTCTCTTCTCTTTCTTGAGTTTTAAGGATATCTCGTAACTTGGTTGATAATTATAATCATAGCTCTTCAGCCAGATGAGTTTTCCTTGTAGATGTGTAGGGGGGGGGGACCATGGTGAGACAGACTGAGTGGAATAGGGGCGGGGGAAGGAAATAAAAAATAAAAGAGTGGTAAAAAATATATGGGTTATACGGTTTCAAATTTGCATAATCCGTAGGATGAAAACTTTATCTAATTTAAGCACTGGTTAGGAGGCGCACTTTCATCAAACAGACTATTGGAGTCTGCACGCCTCACTTTCAGGGATGGGGAGAGGGGATTTGGGGGGAGAGGGTTGGGGGCGGAGCAAGGGGGGAAAAACTGTAAAAAAAAGCATCCAAAATTGTACAAATAAAATTTATAGGTTAAGCATACATTTTTCACATGGTACAACCAGAATCTATAACAAGTCTACTAGATCTAAGCCACAAAAAATAAAATATTATGGATAAGCTGAAAATATGTTCCTGGAATGTGGCGGGACTCAATGATAGGGAAAAAAGGGCTCGGCTGTGTGGGATATGTAGTCAAAATCCATTTGATGTACTATGTCTAAAAGAGACGCATATCCCATGGGAAGAAAGAGATTCATTGAAGGTCCCTGGATTTAACTTGTTGGTAACTACAACACACACATCTAGAACCTGAGGTGTTGCCATATTAGCCAGACCCTTTTTGGGACAGGCAATACGAAAGGCAGCTGATCCCCTGGGAAGGTGGGTTATCGTTGAGCTCAAAATTGGTATTACAATTTGTTCAATATATGCCTCTAACCAGGACGATCCCTCTACATTTAGGGAACTTGAATTGGAGTTAGCCTCCTAGCCCAGAACATTGATATTTTGTGGGGATTTTAATATTTCTCTGAGGCAAAATGGGGCAAGACGAAACCAAGACAAATATACATACGCTGGACGTAAACCAAAAGGGTTAAGAGCCATTTCCCAGCTTAACCTCTTGGCTGCGGCGCCGATTCCGCCCCGGTGCTGGGCCCTAATGAAAACGGGCGTGGTCATGACGGAACAGTTCCGTCATCAGCACAGCGCCACCGAGGCTCATGACGGAACCGTTCCGTCATGAGCGTGGAAGGGGTTAAAGAGAGCTTAGATTTAATAGACATATGGGACATAAAACAACACTCTGACCCCGGATATACTTATATCTCACATCCTCACAACAAATATGTCCGGATCGACTACATATGTGTAACCAGAGATTGCTCAGACAAGGCACTAATTAGTAAATTCCCAAAGATCATCTCGGATCACAATCTTTTAGCCCTTACACTCGATATCACCAATCTTAACAGGCCTCGGTCAGTATGGACTTTTGATAGACAATTGCTTGTAAATAAAGACTATATCGAATACATTAAGATATGGACTCAGGGTTTCTTTGACTGTAACTGATATAGTGCATCCAGGGGCACAGTCTGGGATTGCTTCAAGGCCGCACTTAGGCGGGAGACAATTCGTTTTGTAGCTAAGCGCAGGAAAGATGCAGATAAGGCTAATAAGCTACAGATGTAAGAGTTAGCTAAAATAGAGGAAAAGCACACCACTCTAATAATGTGAGGCGACGATGGGGGATCAACTCTAAGAAAAATGCTTATTCTTAAAACTGAGCTAAATAGTAGGCTCACCCAGAAGGCGGCTGAGACTTTCCAGTCAAATCGTAATAAGATCTACGAAGATGGGGAGAAAGTTGGGAAGCAGCTTGCTTTACGTACCCGCCAGAAGCAGTCTCTTAATACAATCACCATCATTGAGATATAGGGTCAGGAATATACATCGCCGGGAGATATATTAGAAACGTTTAGAAAATGCTACCAAAACCATATCAAAATGAGGATACGCTCGATTATGAAGTAATCAAAGAGGCCCTGACTAGATGGCAAACCGAGTCTGGATCATATAAGGTCATAAGCGATATTACTAGGGAAGACCAGGAAAAGAATATTACGCATATTGCAGTACAACTCGCCCTATCAGAACTGGCCTCGGGTAAAGCCGCGGGCTCTGACAAACTGCCTTTAGAATTGTATAATATTTTGGGAGATTTTATAACACCCTATCTGTTAGATCTATTTGTAGGGATTCAAGGGAGCAGCATCACTCCGGATTCATGGAAGGAGACGAATATAGTCATTTTCCCAAAAAAAGGAAAGCCCCCTAAACTACCTTCATCATACCGCCCAATTTCTTTAATAAACTCAGACTCGAAGCTATACTCAAAGATCTTGGCTCATCGGCTCAGGAGGATCGTCGAACATCTGGTCTCCCCGTGGCAACATGGCTTTATCCCCGGCAAGTCTACCATGGATCATACACGTAGGGCCATAACGCTATTTAATATCATGAATGCGACGGCGGCCAGATGTCGATGATCCTCCTTGATGCCGAAAATGCTTTCGACCGAGTTTCTTGGGAACTCCTATGGGCAGTGCTTGATGAAAATAACTTTGGGCCATGTCTTATGAAGTCAATTAGGGCAATGTACCATTATCCAAAGGCCAGGGTACTAGTGATGGGCCAGGAATCTAGGCTATTTGATATATTAGAGGAACAAGGCAGGGATGTCCCTGTTCCCAGATTTTATTTGCCATTTATATAAATCCCTTGATCTTGAAGCTAATCGCAAGTGATGTAATTAAACCAATCACGGTTGGCTCCCATTATACTAAGATACTGGCGTACGTCGATGACGTGCCGGCAGTAACACCTAACCCCACCGAGGCAATACCGGAAATAGAGCTAATCACTCAAGCTTTTGGTCAGATCTCTGGGTACTCTCTCAACCGTGATAAAACAGCGATTATTTATACTGAAAATATACGGTTCGAAGACCCTAAGAAGGTAGATAACGCAGTTTATCTAGGAATATGTATATCCCCCAAGATAGGGAAGAAAATTGAATTAAACTATGAGTCTCTCCTCAAAGCCATTAAGAAAGACCTAAAGAGGGTTGAAAGTCTGCACCTCTCAATAATTGGGAGCGGTAACTTTCTCAAAATGAACATTCTTCCTAGGGTGTTGTATTTGTTTTGTGCTATCCCATTAATAGTGGAAGACAAAGTCATCAAAACATTTGAATCCCAAATGAGTAAGTTTATTTGGAACTATGGGAATGTAAGGAGAGCTCTGAACTATCTGTCCCTTCCCTCACACAGAGGGGGCTTAGAAATCCCTAATATAATGCTCTACCTGTGGGCTACTTTACTCCAGCAAATGTCACCGCTATTTAATATAAAAACAACAGAGTCAACTATAGAAGTGAATCCCATACCGTCAATCTATGAACTAGCGTTAGGTAATAAGGCAAAAGGCCCCTTGCTAAAACAGGTAGAACCATCATACTTTAAGAAGGTCAAGTTTAAGATTATAAATAGTGCCTGGAGAATCGGGAACAAAACTGCGAGACATCTCAATATTTTAAAATTTAATAAATATACACCATTATGGCATTCTTCCTTGTTGCCAGTACAAGTCAATGATGACATTTCTAGTAGATGGGAACATCTGGGGGTTCTAACTGTAGGGGACTTCCTTTATCCAGTTCCAGCTACTAGGTTTCTGTATCTTCGAAACAATTTCTCAATCCCGAATACAGATATTTTCAAATGTATCCAAGTCAATACGATCCTTAACTTGAAAACTCCAAATATTTCCCTCGCTAACATTCCCTTACTGGATTGTATAGCAAAATCCTCAACTAAGATAGGTACCCTCTATGACATATTAATAGAAACCCAGAAGGATGACTTGGAGAATGTTGAAGCTGTCTGGGCAAGTAAACTCAATAATCCCAATGTCGACATCGATATGTCATTGCGGCTCTTTGTTTCCTCCAACTTAAAAGCACAGTTGTATAAAACGATACATAACTTGTATTATACACCAGCCAAGCTGCACTCTTGGGGGAAAAGAACGAATGCAGAATGTCCTAGATGTGGAATAAGCCCTGCACATTTGATTCACATGTTTTATGAATGTGATATGACATGAGCCAGGGCCTTGTGAGGACCAGGACGTGAGCTGGGGCCTTGTGAGGACCAGGACGTGAGCTGGGGCCTTGTGAGGACCAGGACGTGAGCCAGAGCCTTGTGAGGAGCAGGAAGTGAGCCGGGGCCTTGTGAGGACCAGGACGTGAGCTGGAGCCTGGTAAACCAGAACGTGAGCTGGGGCCTGGTGGACCGGGATGTGAGCCAGGGCTTTGTGAGGACCAGAACGTGAGCCAGGGCCTTGTGAGGACCATGACGTGAGCCAGGGCATTGTGAGGAGAGGGATGTGAGCCAGGGCCTTGTGAGGACCAGGACGTGAGCCAGGGCCTTGTGAGGACCATGACTGAAGCCAGGGCATTGTGAGGAGAGGGGCGTGAGCCAGGGCCTTGTGAGGACCAGGATGAGAGCCAGGGCCTTGTGAGGACCAGGACGTGAGCCGGAGCATTGTGAGGAGAGGGATGTGAGCCAGGGCCTTGTGAGGACCAGGACGTGAGCCAGGGCCTTGTGAGGACCATGACGTGAGCCAGGGCATTGTGAGGAGAGGGACGTGAGCCAGGGACTTGTGAGGACCAGGACGTGAGCCAGGGCCTTGTGAGGACCAGGACGTGAGCCAGGGCCTTGTGAGGACCAGGACGTGAGCAGGAGCCTTTTGAGGACCAGGACGTGAGCTGGAGCCTGGTAAACCAGAACGTGAGCTGGGGCCTGGTGGACTGGGATGTGAGCCAGGGCCTTGTGAGGACCAGGACGTGAGCCAGGGCCTTGTGAGGACCATGACGTGAGCCAGGGCATTGTGAGGAGAGGGACGTGAGCCAGGGCCTTGTGAGGACCAGGACGTGAGCCAGGGCCTTGTGAGGACCAGGACGTGAGCCAGGGCCTTGTGAGGACCATGACGTGAGCCAGGGCATTGTGAGGAGAGGGACGTGAGCCAGGGCCTTGTGAGAATCAGGATGCGAGCCAGGGCCTGGCGGACCAGGATGTGAGCCGGCGCCTTGTGAAAACCAGGACGTGAGCTGGGGCCTTGTGAGGACCAGAACGTGAGCTGGAGCCTTGTGAGGAGCAGGAAGTGAGCTGGAGCCTGGTAAATCAGGACATGAGCTGGGGCCTGGTGGACCGGGATGTGAGCCAGGGCCTTGTGAGGACCAGGACGTGAGACGAGGCTTGGTGGACCAGGACGTGAGCCGGGGCCATGTGAGGACCAGGACGTGAGCGTGGGCCTGGTGGACCTTGTGAGGACCAGGACGTGAGCGTGGGCCTGGTAGACCAGGATGTGAGCCGGGGTCTGGTGAACCAGGACGTGAGCTGGGGCCTTGTGAGGACCAGGACGTGAGCTGGAGCCTGGTAAATCAGGACATGAGCTGGGGCCTGGTGGACCGGGATGTGAGCCAGGGCCTTGTGAGGACCAGGACGTGAGACGAGGCCTGGTGGACCAGGAGGTGAGCCGGGGCCATGTGAGGACCAGGACGTGAGCGTGGGCCTGGTGGACCTTGTGAGGACCAGGACGTGAGCGTGGGCCTAGTAGACCAGGATGTGAGCCGGGGTCTGGTGGACCAGGACGTGACCCGGGGCCTTGTGAGGACCAAGACGTGACCCGGGGCCTTGTGAGGACCAGGACGTGACCCGGGGCTTTGTGAGGACCAGGACATGAGCTGGGGCCTTGTGAGGACCAAGACATGAGCCGCAGGCCTTATGAGGATCAGGACATGAGCCAGGGCCTTGTGAGGACCACGACGTGAGCCGGGGCCTTGTGAGGACCAGGATGGCAGACGGGAACTGGTGGACCAGGATACTGAGCCAGCTCTCGCTCCCTTGGAGAGGCCGGACTAAACACCTGGTTTGTCCTCTCTTGCAGGACCAGGGAAGGGTGGGTCCAGAGATCCAAGGACACTAGAGACTGGGGCGCTGTGTTAGACTCCTGCCCAACCCACACACTGCAGGAACGAGGAATAGTCCAGTCCACTTCCCCGACTCACCAGCCACTCACTAGGTGATACATATGAGTAAGTTGATGACCCAGAAAAGAGGGTGGAAAATATCAGAAGGCACCCAAACCTTCCACCCTTGTAATGTGCCGTAAGAAGAACACCCGCCTCCTCCTTCTGCACCTGCATAAACAGGGAAACAAAAAGCACACCTTATGGTAATCTCTCAGTCCCCAATTCTACCTCTGAGCCATATGACCATATCCAATAAACACCACTCCACATACACTTACCAGAAGCGGATGCAGGTTTTGTTTCGGGGAGTTTTCAGTCCAGAGGTACACTAACCCAAGATAACCTCTCTTGGGCGAAATAAAAACAGGACTGATTGTTTTAGGGGTGCTTGGTTTGGGCGATTATGAAATTGCAGGGTAAAAAACACACCAAAGTCTCAGGCATGTACAAAAAACCCCTGTCTCTCTTGGAATCGGGGATGGGGCTAGGGAACTCCAGGGGACGTGATGACTCTTCCGCTCTGATGTGCTCAAAGGAAAAACCCAGCCGGGTTTCTCTCGCGGAATGGCCGAAATCGTCACTTCCGCCTAAAACGAGGCGGACGGGTTACACACTAACCAAACTGTTATAAAACAGGGGTAGACCCAATTTAGTCAAAGGACCTGGGTATTCAGCAGTATAGACAACAATTGGTCCTCGACATAATTTCACTGGTGAAAATAATCATAACATTTGATCAATATTATTAACTCCACATCCAGACTGAATCTATAGTCTTACTGACATGGATGATGCTAGCCCACAGCCTCAAAAAACATTTACAGTAGGTGCCAATAAACCAATAAAGCCAAAAAGGGGGTCCAACTGGGGTAATTAATTTAATATATCATGTATTGACGAATGGAAATCAATGTCTCTATATACATATATTTACACAAATCTTAAGGCAAAATACATTTTTTCTCTAAAAAAGAGAGAGAGAACGTGCACAGAGAAAAATAAAGTGTGTGCTCAAGTGAATGATCAAGAAGATCAGAAAAACAGTGTAGGTCATTTATATACAAGGAAACATTGAGCCTGTCCTAGGTACTGCTTGTAAAAAATACTTCTTTTTTACTCGCTAAGTGCTATCTACAATTCCTTGGTCCTTAAATTGCACCGTTGGCAATAGGATTGCCAGGGAGAAGGGGATGGAAGGTGGACTGGGGACAGGGGTCAATAGGTACAGGCTCAGAAAGGGGAATGTCGTCGACGTTTCGACCCAACCATATAGTGGGTGGTTCAAGTCCTCAACAACGGGTCTTCATCAGGACGGAGTAACAGGGGAATATCTCTCAAAGTGCACGTCAATTAAAAACATTCGTTGGGCACCCTCCCGTGGTGCCTTGACACGTCAAAGTGCGACGATCGGTCCGCACTCGTAATATGCAAGTATCCAAAGTTATACCAATGCGTTTGTCACTGGTGTGTTTATTTCAAAATTATATATTGTCAATCCAGCACGTCTGATGCCAAATGCTCGTATGTTCGATCAGAGCATTCCATAACGCGGTGCGAGACGGAAGGCTGAACACTACGGAACGGAGCTAAGAAACAAGATACCTCTGCTCTGATCGAACATACGAGCCCCCCTGAGCCCCAGGGCCTTGTGAGGACCAGGACGTGAGACGAGGCTTGGTGGACCAGGACGTGAGCCGGGGCCATGTGAGGACCAGGACGTGACCTTGTGAGGCCTCACCTCCTCTGCACCCCTGGACAGGCCTCACCTCCTCTGCACCCCTGGACAGGCCTCTCCTCCTCTGCACCCCTGGACAGGCATCATCCCCTCTGCACACCTGGACAGGCCTCACCCCCTCTGCACACCTGGACAGGCCTCTCCTCCTCTGCACCCCTGGACAAGCCTCACCCCCTCTGCACCCCTGGACAGGCCTCACCTCCTCTGCACCCCTGGACAGGCCTCTCCTCCTCTGCACCCATGGACTGGCCCCACCTCCTCTGCTCCCCACTCAGGCTCAGCAGCAGTTAGAGCTGAGCTCTCCTGACCTCACCATGAATGCCAGGGGGGGGGAAGAGGGGGGAGATTCATAAATTGCAGCCAAGCGAGTTAGCAGGTCCTACCTGAGCAGAAAACTGTCCAGGCTCTCTCCTCCTCCTGGGTTCGAGGGGGAGGGAGGGGGCAAGGGGGGGCAGATCTGGGATCTGAGGGGAGGCAGATCTGGGGTCTGGGGGGGGGTCTGTAGATGGAGGTAACTGCCCACCAGACAGGGCTCCTTCCTCTTCTGCAGCAGGCTGGACACATCAGTAGAGTCCGGAAGTGATGTCAGAACCACTGCTGGTGCTGTCTCTGCCGCTGCTGACCCGGAAAAGGAAAGCCTTCTCCCTTTCATACAGTGTGCAGCTCATTGGATTTCTTCAGCAGGCGTGGAGCGCCCTCTGGTGGCCGCTGACGGAACCGCCGCCTCCAGGCTCCAGGAGTGAATACATTTCACACCAACAAGCACTTATACCAGTAAAGACCTGGGATTTCAGAAGTCACAGACGTGAATGTTTTTAAGGGTCAGACAGTTCAAGTACAGGGTCTCACACTTTAATGCTGTAAAAAAGTATTTATAGCTTCTCTTCAGATTGCATCTTCCAAACACTGGCGTATAGGACTAAAGAGTATTTACAGAAAGGCGACAACTGGAAGAGACAGTCTGTATTTCAAAGAATATATCTGTATTTCAATTAATATATCTGTATTTCAAAGAATATATCAGAATATCAGTTTGTTTTCCAATTAAACTGGACAGCTTATTTATTCTTTATTCTTTAAAATAATTTATTTGCAGTTTTTCCAATCCCCAACGTACTAGATAGCAAAATAAACAGAGGCAAATACCATGTTTATTTGTTTATTTATAACATTTGTAGAGTGCGCTGTTACCAAACGGTGTCCTGGTGCTATAGTCATACAACAAGACTTAATTGTAGGTTCTAATTAGGTTTTGAGTTTTTGGTTTAAGAGCACAACTGTCTCCTAAATTATTAAAATACCGGTCTCTTCCAGGCGTTGTTGTTTTGTTTACAGTAACCACCATCCTCTCTCTACAAAGATTCGCTGACAAAAAATAAAGCAATATATATTTGAAACAATTAAATCCTAAGATAGGGCAACCAAGTATGAACCAGACATTTCTCACACAGTTTACATTTTATCATAAAAATGAGTGGGTATTACTGGCCTGAAGAATAGGGCAGGGACATTTTACGACTCTAAAATATTCTACTCCTTCACATAGGCCCCTATATCATAGTACGCTCGTCATCAATACACCGCTGATTAGAGAGTGTGTCAACTCTTTGTAGCATTGTCATACAAGCAACCTTGAGTGCCTCGACAACAACATTAATTTGGACGAGCATATATGAGAGTTTTCAAGCGTCACTCATCACGAGTGACACTAACACATATGGAGGTCGTACTGAGGTCTCACACAAACCTGGCCCATTCTTCCAAACTATGGGGATTAACTAGAACTTCACACATTACTATTCGGCACAGATCAGACCCTCAGTCCCACATTTTGGTGCAAAACGTTTCTCATATTTCACCATGAGTACTGCACACAGTTCAGTAGAATGTTAAATTGAGACTTGGTTGTTAATTTTATTACTTTACATGTGTGCTGATCATGTCTATAAATTCAGTAATGTCTCTTCCTTTGGAATTGTCAAAGTCAAATGTTAAGTGACACCACTCCCTGTGTCTTATTTAAATACCTCAATTCTCTATTGATTTTTCATATACAATCAGCATATTACAGGGATGGAAGTTTATCGATTCAGCAGAGTCCAAGATACTCTGTAAACTAGAACTTGTGAGAAGACATTGAAAACAGGATAAACAATAAATGAAATTAACCCTCTAGATAGAGGTGATGCAGCTCAGACGATCCTGCAGATTATCAGGGAAGGAGGATGAGGGAGAACACGAGGGGAAGGGACATGGGAACAGGAAAAACAAATGTCATTGTGCCAGGCCCCATGGTCGCCCCCAAAAAGCCAACTCCCACTATGAAGGCCATAGCCAGCTAACTCTTACATTGGTGGGTTAAATCCTGAAATACTGACATTTTAGTGAAGCAAGGTCAGACGGGCCATAAATTGCTGTTCCACCCCTAGGTTGGTCATCAAGGTATCCCAAACAAAGCCCCAGTAGCACAAAGCACTGTACAGTCCGCAGGAAATGTAAAATGTCACAGGCGAGTGCGCCACTCCGTCAGCACCTCCAGCACTTGGAATCGTCTGCCGTTTGTGCTTTATAGATCCACTCCGGCGTCCAGTTCCAGTGGTGTGGGAACTTGAAATAACTGAATTTCAACCTGACCTCCTGGAGGAAACTGCCATGGTCTTTCCAAAGGTCGTGTCCGTCCTGCTCAGACAGTGAGAGGCACAGGCTCTGCTCCCACAAACAGCATAAAGTGTGGGCAGTGGTGCTTGAAAAAAGGCTGTCCACAGTGGTAACATGCAATCCCACCATAGTGTCCTTGAATCCTTTCCACATCAGGATATAATGCAACATTGGGACAGTCTTGAGATCATAAGGGGGAGCACCCAGCACATGTTGCAGGCTCTGCATGAGCTGTCGGTACTGTCAGTGATGCGACTGTGGCAGCCCATAATCACGCATGAGTGTAGGAAAGGGGGCCAACTCACCGTCCCCTACTATATCGTCAACAGAGCGTATCCATCTGGTCTTCCACTGTGTAATCGAAGGTCAGATCATACTTGGCCCCAAGCAGCTCCTTGAGAAGAGCAGGTGTCACCAGTACGTTATTCGTCTGAGCCAGGAGAAGCATGAGGTCAGTCAACCAACGCTGTTATGCCTCACAGTGGCACTTATAGGCAGCCAAATCATTCATCAAATTACCTCTAAAAGGCCTTCCTGCCCTCCCACAGCACCTGTGAAGAGGACATGGACCCAATGTTCTCCTCCAAGTACTGGCTCAAATATTGGCACCATCCGTGCTTGTTTTCAGGGGCTTTATACCATGCTGTATACATATGCCCTGGAGTCCACACTGTGATGGTCAGCAACTGCGCACCATTAATAGCCAGGGAGGAGTCAGGGGCCTAGTCGGCAAAGCCTGGCTATGGCAATCTGTTGGTAATTGGTTTTTCTGTCGGTCTGTCTGGCAACACATCAATCATTCCAACCAGGCTCTAGCAGTCCAGCTTCGATGTTTTCCTGCCTCAGCCTGTTCTCCTGCCCAACCTTGGCGTATGTCTACCGTATGTGCACAGAACTTTAATACATAACTGCTTCTGAAAACCTTGTTTAATACCATGGTTACTCATTCGTTTAACACTATGATCTGGTGGTTACAAGGGCACACACGTTTTTCAATTTCGGGTGCTTTGCAGTAGGTTTAAAACCTTGCAAGGGTTTCTTGTTGGTCAAATGGGTGTAATTTCAAATATTTATGTTTAATGTCTTGATTTTTGCTCACGAGAAAGTGTCACTCACAGTCCTTGAATTGTCACTCACAATTACACTAAAATTATGAAAATGTCACACTTAGCAATTTAAAACCTGCAGAGATTCCCTCCAGGATTATTCAGCCTATTTCTACAAACACAGCAGAAGGTGCTGACAATCTCCTACCTGAGCCGAGACCTGTGCAGATATGTCCAGGCTCTCTCCCCCTCCGAAGGCGAGGGTTGGGGCGGAGGGGCAGATCTGGGGGGGGAAGGGGCAGATCTGGGGTGCGAGGGGGGTCTGTGAGGGTCTGAAGATAAAGGTAACTGCCCACCAGACAGGGCTCCTTCCTCCTCGGCAGTAGGCTGGACACATCAGTAGAGGCCAGAAGTGATGTCAGCACCCGCTGCTGGTGCTGTCTCTGCCACCGCTGACCCGGAAGAGGAAACCCTTCTTCCTTTCATCCAATGTGCAGCTCAGCGGGTTTAATCAGCAGGCGAGGAGCGCCCTCTGGTGGCCGCTGACTGAACCGCCGCCTCCAGCAGTGAATACATTTCACACAAGCAAGCATTTATACCTGTAAAGACCTGGGACTTCAGATGTAAGGCCGTGCAGTAGTATGAGACACCTGAGGCCTACCAAGCCACTGCTCACGTCAATCACAGACCCGTCCAGAGTCCAGCATGGCGGAGCCTCGGAAACGGACAGGGCTGAGAGCGGGAACACTGGGGAACCGAACGGCGACCGACCAGAAGCGCCTGCAAGTCCAGAACCCACTCAACCCCATGAAGGAGAACTGGTATAGCACTTACGCCATGATGCTGCTCCCATTGATCATCTTCGCCTTGGGCATCGTCGGCAACCTGTCCTTCATGTCCATCATGTGGCATAACTAGCCCTGGTGCACTGCGGACCGGACGGTCACGGACCGGGAAGAGACAGCAGTCTGAACTCATCTAGTCCAAGTAAGTCTTACTTAAGTTACATCAGTCCAACGGGCAAAGTGCTGCGCGTCAGGCAGAGCCGTGACTGACTTAGTACTTTACATTGAGTTTATTATTGTACTTTTGTGTTAGTACAGCCGCGGACAGCACGAGTCTGTCTGATCATCAACAGAAAAAATAATTTCACAAACAATAGCGTCTGGAGGCAGTTACCTAATTGCTGTTTAAACGCTGCCGCCCGGCCCTCCGCATCCAGCACGCTCCCTCCTCACTTACTCTACTTAGACACTTACATACAGTCATACAGCAGAGGTGCTTCCGACTCACCACCCCCCCCTTGGCCTCCCGCTCGTAAATAACAATCGCATAAACTAACTTTGCCCGTCTGTGATTTAAAGCGTCAGGAAATCCCTCAGCCCACATGACCTATGTGCAAAAATCCATTACTTAGCATATACTTTATGGCAATATCATTTTTGGTAAATCCTCATGTTAGCCACAATTTCGCACCTTGACAATTGACGGGCAATTAACCCCTTGCATGCTGGGGTTATTCCCCGCTGTGCTGCGGGAGGGGGCGCGCGCCCAGTGCCCCCATGCTCATGACAAGCTCAGCTCGTCATGAGGTACAGTGCTCCGGTACTCATGACGAGCTGAGCTCGTCACGGCCACACCCGTTTTCATGGAACGTTCAGCACAGCAGGGGATTTATCCCAGCGTGCGAACGTTCCACGGGCCATGACGAGCTCAGCTCGTCATGAGTACCGGAGCACTGTGCCTCATGACGAGCTGAGCTCGTCATGAGCGTGCAAGGGGTTAATTATTACGTTGTTTACAGAGGAAATAAGAGTCTGTGTTTTAGAATAGTGTGGTTGAAATGAAGCATAGGATAGAGCAGTCATTAGATCTTACAAAGCGTACCAGCTAACAAGCATGAACCTAGGTGCAGATACCGTCGTTTCCATCTGCTCGTTACCTACTTAGAGCAAGTAAACCTGCTAGTAAGCCTGACAGCTGTCTTATGAACAACAGAAATAAAAGAAGAGCACAAGCCTGTCTGGGGGGTAGGGGGGGGGGGGCAGAGGACAAGAGGCCTGTCCAGGGGTGCAGAGGAGGTGAGGCCTGTCAAGAGAGTGCAGAGGAGGAGAGGCCTGTCAAGAGAGTGCAGAGGAGGAGAGGCCTGTCCAGGGGTGCAGAGGAGGAGAGGCCTGTAAAGAGATTGCAGAGGAGGAGAGGCCTGTCCAGGGGTGCAGAGGAGGAGAGGCCTGTCAAGAGAGTGCAGAGGAGGAGAGGCCTGTCCAGGGGTGCAGAGGAGGAGAGGCCTGTGCAGGGTTGCAGAGGAGTTGAGCCCTCTCTAGGGGGTGCGGAGGAGGTGAGGCCTGTCCAGGGGGGTGCAGAGGAAAAATGGCTTGTCCTGTCCTGGGGGTTGCAGAGGTTAGGCATGTCCTTTGTTTTGCTGGGAAAAGGAGGTGATGCAGAGAAGTCGAGGCCACTCTGGGGGGTGGGGGGGTTACAGGAGGTGAGGCCTGTCCTGTGCTCGTGGGGTGCAGAGGGGATGAGGCTTGTCCGGAAGGGATGCAGAGGATGTGAGGCCTCTCCAGGGGTGCAGAGGAGGAGAGACCGAATTAGAGCGTGCAGAGGAGGTGAGGCTGGTCCATGGGGTGTACATGAGTTGAAGCCTGTCTGTTAAATATTGCAGGGATTTGTTAGTATGAGCTGAAAGCCATTTTATATTTCTGGCAGCCATCTTGTTTGCCATGTGCTGCCACGTGCTCGCCATGTGCTCTGTCCTCCCTCAGTGTTTACTGCACAAACTATATTTAGCATCTTCCACCTTAGCACATGCTCAGAAAGCCCAGCTAGTAGAATGCACCTGCTCATCTTGTAGAACTGTCAGGCTATTTTTGTTGCTGTATGGATAAGTAACTCTCCTCCCACTTTGTTGAGCAAGCAGATCTTGCATGCCCACATCAGGCATTTTGCATGCGTACATGAGCTAGAACTACCCCTTGGTCTTATGCTGACTATGTAACCCTAAGCATATATAGGGCCCCAGTTTTCTGTACTCCTTAGACTGTCTCATTCAGTTGCTAAGGCTTCTGTGTGACATAGTCTCCATCATTTAGGGTTAATAAAGATGTTCTTTTTATATTTCAGCTTCTGTGCCAATTTCTTCTTTGCTGGTTGAAAAGGAACAAGGTGTATCAGTGAGACCCCGAGAAGGTTTCTATGTTCTACATGTCCAGGGGATGCAAAGGAGGTGAGGCCTGTCCAGGGGATGCAGAGGAGGGGAGGCCTGTCCTGTCCAGGGGATGCAGAGGAGGGGAGGCCTCTCCAGGGGATGCAGAGGAGGGGAGGCCTGTCCAAGGGATGCAGAGGAGGGGAGGCCTGTCCTGTCCAGGGGGGTGCAGAGGAGGGTAGGCCTGTCCAGGGGTGGTGCAGAGAAAAAGAGGCCTGTCCAGGGGGGTTTAGAGAAAATCAGGCTTGTCCTGTGCTGGAGGGTGCAGAAGTGAGTACTGTCCAGGGGGGTGCCGAGGAGGTGAGGTTTGTCGAGGAGGGGTGCAGAGGAGGTGAGGCCTGTCCAGAGGATGCAGAGGAGGGGAGGCCTGTCCTGTCCAGGGGATGCAGAGGAGGGGAGGCCTGTCCTGTCCAGGGGTGGTGCAGAGAAGGTGAGGCCTGTCCAGGGGGGTTTAGAGAAAATCATGCCTGTCCTGTGCTGGAGGGTGCAGAAGTGAGTACTGTCCAGGGGGGTGCAGAGGAGGTGAGGCCTGTCCAGGGGGTGCCGAAAAAGTGAGCCATGTCTAGGGGGGTGCAGAAAAGGTGAGGCCTGACCAGGGGGGTGCAGAGAAGGTGAGGCCTGTCCAGGGAGTGCAGAGGAAGTAAGGCATATCCTGTGCTGGGGGGTTTAGAGGAGGTGAGGTCTGTCCAGTATTTTGCTGTGGGGTGGAAGGGAAGAAGAGAAGTTGAGGCCTCTCCGGGAGTTTAGGGGGGTTGGGTCAGAGGAGGTGAAGCTAGTCCAGGGGCTGCAGTGGAGGTGAAGCCAGTCCAGGGGGTGCAGAGGAGGTGAATCAGGTCTACCGGGTGCAGAGGAGGTGAGACCTGCCCAGGGGGTGCAGAGGAGGTGAGGCCTGCCCAGGGGGTGCAGAGGAGGTGAGGCCTGTCCTGAGGGGTGCGGAGGAGATGCCTGTCCAGGGGGTGCAGAGGAGGTGACGCCCGTCCAGGGGGTGCAGAGGAGGAGAGGCCTGTCCAAGGGATGCAGAGGAGGTGAGGCCCGTCCAGGGGGTTCAGAGGAGAAGTGGCCTGTCCAAGAGATGCAGAGGGGGTGAGACTGTCCTGTGTTTTGAAGAGGGGGGGGGGTGCAGAGAAGGTGAGGCCTCTCCAGGGGGAAGGGGCCAGAGGCAGTGAGGCTAGTTCAGGGGGTGCAGGGGAGGTAGTGTCTGTCCAAGGGGTGCAGAGGAGGTGAGGCCGGTCCTCAGTGCTGCGGAGTAGTTAAGGCCTATCCTGGGGGTGCAGATTAGGTGAGGCCTGTCCAGCGGATTCAGAGCAGTTGAGGCCTGTCCTCTGCTTGGGGGGTGCAGAGGAGGTAAGTACTTTTCACGTGGATGCGTAAGAGGTGAGGCCTGTGTTCAGGAAGGGGAGGTGAGGCCTATCCAAAGGGCATGCAGAAGAGGTGTGCCCTGTCCAGGGGGTGCAGAAGAGGTGTGGCATGTCGAGGGAGGGTACAGAGGAGGTGAAACCTGTACAGGGGGGTGCGGAGGAGGTGAGACCTGTCCTGTGTTTTGGGGTGCAGAGGAAGTGAGGCCTGTCCAAGGGGTACCGAGGAGGTGAGGCTTCTGGGTAGATCGAGGATGATTCTTGCCGCTGATTGATTTATTGTCTGGATTTTCTTCAGGAGGCGTGCAGTGATTGTACGTAGAGTGTGTTTCCATAATCCAGTCTGATGGTGAGGAGTGCCTTTGTGATCATCTGTCTGGTGCTGACTGGGAGCCACCGGAAGAACTGGTGAAGCATGCAAATTGTGTGAAAGCAGGCGGCTGAGACTGCTTTGACTTGCTTCTTCATAGATAGCTTGCTGTCCAGGATGATGCCGAGGTTGGGGGCATGGTCTGTTGGGGCAGGGAGCAGACATAGTTTCATGGGCCACCATGCATCGTTCCATGGCAAGGCACTGTTGCCGAAGACGAGGACTTCTATCTTGTCCGTGTTGAGTTTGAGGCAGATATCCTTCATCCAGTCAGCGCCATTCATCATTCATCTGTTGAAGTTGGCCCTGGTGATGGATGGATCTTTGGACAAGGAGAGGATGAGCTGGGTGTGTCACTGGCGTAGGAGACAATATTGAGTCTTTGCAACCTCACTGTGTCAGCCAGGGGGTCATGTAGGTGTTGACGAAGGTGGGGCTGAGGGTCGATCTTCGGGGCATGCTGCAGATGATCTTAATGGGCTCCAAGGTGAATGGAGAGGTGGATCCTCTGGGTCCTATCGGTGAGGTTTGAGGTGATCCATTTGAGGGTGTTTCTTTGGATCCCAATGCAGTGAAGTCTGTTGATCAGGATGTGATTTTAGACAGTGTCAAACGTTGCTGAAAGGTTCAGAAAGAGAGGGCTGCTGTTTCTCTGTGGTCCAGGAGGGCCCCGATATTATCGGTGGCTATGATCAGGGCTTATTCGGTGCTGTAGTTGTCTCAGGAACTGGATTGGGAGCAGTCCAGGAGGATGTGGCATTCCAGGTGTTGGGTGAGTTGCTGGTTGATCACTTTCTCGAGGATCTTTACTGGAGATGGCATAAGAGAGCTGGAACAGTAGTTCTTCAGTTGGGCTAGTTTGGTGGATGTTTTGTTCCAGAGGGGTTTTACTTCAGCGTGTTTCCAGTCCTCAGGATAGGAGACCGAGTTGATGAAGGGGTTCAGGTCTTTCCTTAGCTCGTTGCCGATTGTCTTGCTTCCAAGGTTTATAATGTGGTGGGGGCTGGTGCTTGTGGGTGCTCCCAAGTGCACGGAGTTCATGATGGAGATAGCTTCTTGCATGGTGAGTAGGTCTCAGTGGGTGAGCAGGTGTTCGGGCGTTACTGTTCATCAGTGTGAGCTAGTTGATACTGTTGGCGGCGGAGTGTTGGCGTTCAACGTTTTCATAGATGGCCGAGATCTGGTCGTGGAAGAACTCAGCAGAGTTGTCGCACAGTTCCTGGGAAATTAATGTTGTTCTTGGTGGCAGTGGAATTGGAGAACTCCTTTACGATGGTGAAGAGTTTCTTTCTGTGGTTTATGCTGGCATTGATGCGGTCTACTATGTAGTTCTTCTTGGTTTCTTTCCAGAGGCGGTGGTACTCGTTGAGTGCTGTCTTGAAGAACTGTGCGGTCTTCCGTCTTTTTGCTGATTTGCCACTTCCTTTCTAGTTGCCAGCAGTAGCACTTGGTCGATTGCAGTTCCTCGGTAATCAGCTGGCTCTTATGGTTGGTTCTTTTGTGAAAAAGCAGCTTTTCTCTAGAAATCACCAAACACTGCTTGGCGTTAGTCGCCTCAAATTCACTTGGTTATTAGCTAATCAAATAAAGAGGCAGGCACTGGCAACTGGAAAGCAAGGAACAGGTTTATTTCTCCAGAGGAGAACACGTCAGTTCGGACAAACGCAATGTCTTCTCAAGGTGCTCCCCCTGCATCTCTGTGGCATTGCCTTTTATACATGATCTCAACTCTTTATTGCAGGGTAACACATTCCTGGCATTGGTTTACTACATTCCCGAAATCAATGGTCGTAGTATCTTAAAATGGCTGCCGCTTACGCGCTTGCAGAGGCCTAAGTTAGACAAGTTGGCGCCGGTAATGTTCACATCATAATTTAATTTTCCACTCTTTGGACTTGGCTGTCTTGGAATGAACAATAATGTCAGGGCATTCTGTGATCCACTGGGAGAAGTTTTTTGCTGCTTGTTCTTGGAGGGTGTAGAGTCTGGGAGGTGTGAGCAGAGAGCGTTGTCCCACCAGTCTTCTGATATTTCTTTCCACTCTCTGCGCTTTGATCTGGGGGGCTCAGAGCGGGGGTTGCTGGGTCCTGCGATGGTGAAGTAGGCGCTTTAGTAGTCAGACCATGAGAGTAGCGTGGAGTCGATGTACTTAACTCTGTCGCTGGAGGTGAAAATGGGTTTGATCGTGTGTCCTGCGATTTGAGTAGGGTCTGTGACTAGCTGCTTGTGGCCGGCCGATGTTACTCATGCTCTTCAGGAGGTCAGTGCAGTTGGTATTGCTAGGGTCATCGAGATGGAAGTTGAGGCCCCCTAGGAAGATGTAGTGCTCAGAGTCGATAGCGATTGGGGTGATTATTTTTGGTATGGTGTTGCAGAAGAGGTGGCGTGTTCCTGGTCTGAAGGCAAGTGTGCCTCTAATGGTGCTTTTTCAGTTCCTGGGAAGTTGGGAGTTGAGGTGCTCCATAGTCGGTATTGGGCCGTCTGGCAAAGTCGTGCAGTGGATGGCGTCCTTGTAGATGATGGCAATTCCAACTCCTTGTTTGTTGGTTCAGTTCTTGTGGGTTATTTTGTAGCCTTCAGGGATGGCGATGGCGATGTCTGGAGCGGAGGCGGGGTTCAGCAAAGTCTCGATGATGAAGATGACATCTAGGGTGAGGGATGAGGTGTTTCCCAGATCTTCGTGTTGTGTTTGCCGAGTGAACGTGTGTTGAATAGGATGCACTGGAGTTTAGTAGCGGTGGTCTAAGACGACGTGGTGGACATGGTCACATTTGCTGTATCTCTGGTGTCGTTGGTTGTCTCTGTGCTGAAGGTGAAGCAGCAGTGTCAGCAGGTGGCCGGTCCTCTGGTGGTGCATGGGGAAGTGCAGCAGCAGTTGGTATCGGTGAGTTGGCTCAGAGGTCTACAGCGGTGTAGCTTAGTGGAGTGAAGGTGTGCAGACGGCTTGCCTTTGGCGCATGTTCAGAGCCCCCAAGACACTAAAACGCCACCATGTAAAAATCTGAAGTAACAACAAAACAAAATAAAGAAAGTAAATGTAAATACGATTTACAGGCCAGGAAAGGTCCCCACAGTGGGATCAAACCAGGGGGCTCAGGGACTGCATCGCGGTCACCTAACCATGGGAGCCAGGGCAGATGAACTGCATCAGCGGTGGAGCAGTGAACAAGACCACAGAGGTCAAGGGCTGCTTACAAGGGTCGCAAAGTGGCCTCCATACGTAGTCATAGGAGGTGAGAGGGGCCTGCAAGAAGGCAGGAGGGTGGCAGGACGGGAAGTGGTAAATCTGGTGGGAGAATCGGCAGCAAATACCAATACAAACAATAGGAAAACTTCTGAAAAACAGGAAGGACTCCCAAGCCACTAAAAACCACCAAGTAAAAACCTATAGGAACAAAAAAACAACACAAATAAAGTAAACAGTTGGTTCGAACCAGTGACTCGGGGACTATGGTGCGGTCATCTAACCAGGGGAGCAAGGACAGATGAACAGCGGCCACGGGGAATAGCAAACAAGGCCATGGAGGTCAGGAGCTGCTTCCTCCTGGGAGGTGGTAGGGGTCGGCAGGGAGTCGAAAGGCAGGAGGATGGGAAGTGGGAAAACTGGTGGGAGAATCAGTGGAAAATACAAATTCAAGCAATAGGGAAAACTGAACAACAGGAAGAACCCCCAAGCCATTAAGTCAATAAAAAACCACCAGGTAAAAAACTGAGGCAACAACAAAACAAATAAAGTAAATGTAAATAAGATTTACGGGCCAGATAAGACAAGATTTCCATAACAAGATTGAACCAGTAGACTCCGGGACTGCGGCGCAGTCACCTAACCAGGGTCCAGCGTTACAGAGACTGGAAAGGGTGAGCCTTGAGGAAAAAAGTGCTTGTTTGGTTTTTATCCTTTTTGAAAGATCTGACCCTAGCGTAGCATTAGCTAACTACAGATAAACCCATAAGACAATCACCACAGGAGCCCCAGGGACTGGTTTTGAGCCCAATCTTTTCCATATTTACGTAGCCCACTTGGCCAGCCTGATCGAGTCATTCGATATCACCTCTACTCGATGATACACAGATCATTAGATTAGAAGAGAATACACCTCATCGGGCCATTCGATATCACCTCTACTCGATGATACACAGATCATTAGATTAGAAGAGAATACACCTGATCGGGCCATTCGATATCACCTCTACTCGATGATACACATATCATTAGATTAGAAGAGAATACATCTGATCGGGTCATTCTATATCTCCTCTACTCGATGATTTTTCCATACATCATTGGACACAGTAACATACAGATATTTTACGTTCCGCACAAGCTGACATGATCGCTCCTAAATATTTACACAAGCATGTTAACACAACTAACTGGTGATCTGCATAGTCGCTGGAACTAACCAGGTACACGTACATCACTTTCAATTAAATGATACAGTACTTATTGCATACAAATCACATTTGTACACAAATGCTGTAAGAAGAATTCAAACAAAATTGGCAGTAGGGGATACATGTGCAAGATAGTGTACAATATCTCTCAATATTTCAGGCAAGCAAATGCTCAAAGGCAGGAATACAACCACTGCCAGCAGTTGTAGAAACAGATAGACAAGGTCTACCCTAAAGCACAATCATAGTTTCAAACATGAGCAAAGCTAGCATAAATCAGTGTACATATCAATAACAAACTCTCTTTAGTGGTATTGAGTTTCTTTTCTTCTCTTTATAATTCCATTTTCATGGATTCTTCAGTGTAAAACAGTTCTTATTTCTTTTCAACCACGGGTAACCATAGAAAATTCTTGCCACAGTTCGTAATTTGTAAATTCCTCAGCCAAAGGATAGCCAAAAGGTCTTGCCAACACGTGTTTCTACGCTCTGCATCCACTGAAAAAATACTCACAGCAGTACAGACTGCTGCAGTGGGAGAAAGAGCGCTAACACGGGAAACACATAATTGTCGTGACTCCGGTACTGACCTTATCGTAAATTATGAAAGCGATAATTCCAAACGCTAAGCTTTACATCCAAGATGGATTCAATGGGCTAACTCTCTCACTGCAGCTGATGCAGATTACAGATTCAACTCTACATTACAAACTCAAGCATTCTTGCAGTACGAATAATAATATCCTCTGCCGAATGAAATTTTGCCTCTAGATCGATATGAATGCATCATTTATACCTATGATTCTACCCAGCCTGCCGTAGGAATTAAACAGCAATATTCTGTGGCATGTGCAATTGTTAAATGGCAAATACATAAAGTAAAGTTCAGTCTGGGGAAAATACACTCAGCACAGCTGGCGGAACTCAAAACCCTGATACTGGCACAACAAAAACATGGGTTGTCAATTACCCACACTTATTGTGTGCGATTCATTTTACTGGGCCAGATTCACAGAACTAACTTAAGACAAAATCCTAAACTTACTACAATTTTGGTATTCACAGAAGGCACTTACTCATTTCGGTATTCACAGAAGTTAGGAGTCCTAACTTTACGACTCCTAAATGCCTTCTGTTCTGTGAATACCGAAAGTCTTAAAGTTAGGATTCTTCTCAGTTTAGGAGTAGGAAAGGCCTCCTAAACTGAGAAAAATCCTAACTTTAAGACTTTCGGTATTCACAGAAGGCATTTAGGAGTCCTAAAGTTAAGAGTCCTAACTTTACTACTCCTAAACTGAGAACAATCCTAACTTTAAGATTTTCGGTATTCAGAGAAGGCATTTAGGAGTCCTAAAGTTGGGAGTCCTAACTTTACGACTCCTAAACTGAGAAAAATCCTAACTTTTAGACTTCCGGTATTCACAGAAGGCATTTAGGAGTCCTAAACTTTGGACTCCTAACTTCTGTGAATACCGAAATGAGTAAGTGCCTTCTGTGAATACCAAAATGAGTAAGTGCCTTCTGTGAATACGAAAATGGTAGTAAGTTTTGGATTTTGTCTTAAGTTAGTTCTGTGAATCGGGCCGACTGTGTCTGGTCTCCAAATGTATATTTACACTATGGGGGCCAGAATGGATTTAGAGATTCTAAAGTTTGAACAGTAAAGCACTATATGCTTTGGAAATAGGTGACAAAGCTGAAAGAAGGTCTGCCACCGGCTTATGTTATTCATGCATTGAGTCATCAACATGTTGGAGTTCACATTGAGGGAATTTAATGGAAGATGAAGCCGCCAAGGCAACAGTTCATACTGCTACAGTTGCTGCAATAATAACATTCTGTACCCTCAGATTCCAGATGTGGCGGATAGAGTAATACCAAACATTGATCGCAGATTAGTACTGATAAAAGCTGCACATTAGGGTCTGGGTTTGCTCGTGCAGGGATTACTGCTACAGTTTTATTACTGAAGCACCGCTATTGGTGTCCAGGTCTATCAAAACAGACTAAGGATTTTGTACTAAAATGCAACATCTGGCAGCATATGAAGGCTCCACCTTGGCACGTCCAGCACAGACATCTCTTTTGATTTCAGGCAAGCCCTGTGGTGCCTCACAATCAGATGGGGCTTACAGGTACATCTTGGTGGCAAGGAACTAATGGTCCAGATTCCTGTAGGTTTGTCCACAGCGCTCAGATGATGCTCAAACTGTAATAAAGGATTTATGAGTCTTCATTGGGATATACTCAATTGGCACACTACATTCCGACTATGGTCCGGCGTTTAGCTCTCTGGCTTACAAAGAGGCCACGGGAAGTTTGGGTGTGGCATTGCGGTACTCCACTGTTAGAAATGGAGATATATAGTTGGCAGAGGTTGGCGCTGAGGTCCAAATAGGGATGCTTCTTCCTAACATACTTAACACAACAAGGAATCTGGTGGTCTCAAGACAGACACAACTCTGCATAAATGGACTTGTTTTCAAATTTCTGAACCCCTACACAATTACAAGCTATGGTTACTGATCCTGTTCACTGTTTTTGTGTCTATTATTTTGATGATATACAACAACAACAATGCTTCCCTGTAGACTTATTATGAACTAAGACAGTTTACAAACCATAGAAGGAAATGGAGTGTCTATAGTGCCGGGTAAGTCACTCGAGGAGTCGATTCATACGTTTTCACTTTGTCTCGATGCACCCTTCACTTCTTTAGTCACATGAGCAGCTGTTCACATCTTGAGCACTTTATTTCACTATTATAGCTGACTTTATTTGCTAAATTCTGTGAATAGATTGAATCAAGTGGGATTGTTCTATCGTTGTTTTTCAAATGTATTTTCAAAATTGTCGAAGTCATGTCAGAAACACGATTGAGTTACGGGCACTGAGTGTGCGGCTGCCCTTCACATGCTTCTTCCCGGAGGAATTATTCCTCAGAACTACATTGCCTCTCCTTCCCAAGTGGTGACCTCTTTCCATCTGAGGCAATCTGTCACCCTTCCCACCTTCTACCTCCAAAGGAGGCGAGAGCAGATCAGAATGTGCTTTATTCGATTTATGTTAAACCATAAAATGCACAATACATAATAAAAAACTTGCATTTCATGTATATATACAAAATAAAAATTCAAACGATATTTTAAGAAGGAGTGGGACAATCCATTGTCAGCCGTTGTCTAACCACCCCTTTCAAGGATTTAACAATGTGATCAGTCACAGATCTGTCATTCAAATATTGCAACTTTAGAAGGGTGGGCTGCATTGTCTCAAGCCAAATTGGTAAAATCCATTTTTTCCTGGGCATAACATAAAACTTACAAAAAACATAATATGAATTGTCGACTGAGCAGAGATGTTATCACACAGGCATAAACATAGGGTGCGGGACCAGTCATTAATTGTTGGGAAGGTAACCCTAGTGTGAAAGCTGCCAAGGCGTAGGCGGGTCAATAACAATCTATCATAGGCTCCTGCAGTGTTCAATAAGTATGGCTGTATTCCTGGTTGAGTCAAGAGGAGTTGGTGTGTTCTCACTGACGGTTTTACAATGTTGCTAGATAGATTAATGGACTCCAAATAATCCAGACATAGTGATATTAAATTATTTCTAGTAACATTGGTCAAGCTGTCAGGGTTAGAGAAATATTCAGGATGGCCTAGACTTTCTAAAAAATATTTGACATAGGTCAACTAGGAAATTCGATCAGCACCATCAAGGGACATAAAATCATTATCAGGTCCCTGTTCAAGCCAGTAGAAGTGCCAGTCCAAACTTTATGCCACAACAAGATGGGCTGCAGTTTAATCAAGTCTAGGAGATAAGGCAACCCCAGCTCAACGTTTCATACGAATGTGGCTGTACTACTGGGTACAGCTAAAAGATATCTCAGGAACCTATTTTCAACTATTTGCAGGCACTCAGCATTGGCAAGACCCCAGATGCCTGCTCCATACATGGCAACAGGAATGCATTTTTTCTTTATAGATTGTTATTAAATCTGCAACTGGGCGCCTCCCTAATTTCCTGGCAAAACCAGTGGCTTTATAAAATATTAACTTCCTGGATTCAATAGCTTTAGCCCATAGTTCCCCTTTTACAAATACATTGCCCAAGTAGGAAAAATGAGCCGTGAATTTGAGTTTCCTGTCTTCAATAAAGAATTAACAGGCACTTAGTACTGGGCTTACAGCATTTCATTGTAAATGTTTTATTTATATTGACACGAAGGTCAAGATCTAGTATATAGGCAGAAAAGCTGGTAATTACATTTTGTAGGCCAATGGGGGTACGAGCCAATAGGACGGCATCATCTGCATTTAATAAAGCTCCTATTGGCCGTCCGTTTATGCATGGCAAGTCCTGACAATCATTACCTAATTTTGCTCTCAAGCTATTAATATAAATAGTGAACAGGAGGGGTGCCGACACGCACCCCTGCCTCACCCTCTTCTTTACCGATAGGGTCTTACTGAGTTCATCGTCCCTTCCATAGTGCACCCGGGCCCTAGCATCTAAATAAGACTGTTTTAAAAAGTTAAGAATGGGTTGATCAACCCCCATGGTGTCTAAAATGCTCCATAGCTTCTGATGGTTAACACAGTCAAAGGCTGAACTCAAATCAACAAAGCATAAAAATAAATCCCCCCTTTTAGCCTTTAAATGCTTTCCAACCAGTAAGTTCAGATGTAAGCATTGTTCGATGGTTCCCACACCTTAGCGGAAGGAATACTGTAATTCAGAAATTATACAGTTTTCCTCTGCCCATAACCGGAGGCGGTTTAAAACAACACGCCCAGCCACCTTTGCAAAAGAATCTAGTAATGAAATTGGTCTATAGCAGGACGGATCGTCACAATTGCCCTTCTTATAAATAGGGACCAGTATCGATTCCGTCCAAGTGGCAGTAAATCCCAGGGAGAAACAAGCTTTAAAGATCAGGGCTAACAGGGATCCCCATTGCAGTTGATCTGATTTAAATAAGTCCACTGGTATGCAATTGGGGCCTGGGGCTTTGCCCTCCATACTTTCGTTAATGGCAAAGATTACATCCTGGGCATCAAAGTCGATTTCAATAGGAAGATGGTTTGGAGGGATTAAACGTATGGTCGCCTCGTTTTGGGGATCCACGTGATTATTATAAAGGCCAGAAAAATGGGACACCCATTTATCCTTCTCTATTTCGATACTAGGCAGGTTACCCGAGGCAAGGAAAGGGACATTCACTGCCTTCCAGAAACCTTTCGTGTCTTTCAAGGCTGATGCTCGTTTTAGATCTTGCCATAATTCGGACTTTATGTTCGCCTTGCTTTCATTAAGAGACATCTTATAGGCGAATCTTGCCCTTTTTATATCTGCTCGATCTTTAATGGGTTTATGTAAGGAGGTTATCAAGGCTGCATGGGTGTGGGAACATTTGGCACCAAAACAACCGCTTCTCTTGTCAGCCCATTTCTTACTTTTTGCCCGTGGTCCATTTTGTAAGTCTGAATTATTTTCCCAAAAGAACTAAGAATATCTGTTTTGTTAGTGTTTTCATCGAGACAGGCTATAAAATAATCTTTGCAGATGGTTAAGAGGTGCTTACAAAGTTCAGATTGATTTACACCCGCCCATTTGACTGTGTAACCATTTTGTTTATTAATAGCAACATCCCCTGCCAGGTGTGTTGCCAGTGTTGTACTTGTTAATGCTTTGGCTGGGAGTTTTAAAAGGACGCTAATCGGATAATGATCGCTAAAAGCAACAGGATGTACTTTAAAATTGTGTATTCTGTCCGCATATCTGTTTGATACCAATATATGGTCTATGGCTGAAAATAAGCCACGTCCATTAAAGGTACTATTAAAAGGAATTGGGGATGAACACACACTGTTTGCAAATCCCAAGTCCATAGAATATTTTAGCAAATTAAAGGAATCTCCAGAAGCAGTGTGCAAGAAATGGGACGCAGCATTTGCATCATCTGGGTCTATACCACAAACATCTCCCATTGTATGTGGGCAGGGTCCACAATTAAAGTCTCCGCCCCAGATTATATTTTATTTTATTTTAAAAGTTTTATATAGCGCTGGCTAGACCCGGAGGTATTAGAGCGCTTTACATGAGCATCAGATCATAGTTACAGGTTACATCGTTACAAAGATAGAATAGTCTTTACCAGAACTTGTTTGGGTCTTGTCCAGATCTCTCTGCAAATGCATTAAAATTTGTCGGGTGTACGCAGCTGGTATATTATTATAAAAATTTGACAGGACTAAATAATACTTGTTATTTAGATTGATTTTTAACACCTGATAACAGGTTTTAGACTTCATGAGGTCTATCTTGTGGGAATTTAACCTGTAAGACACGTAGATGCAAAGGACACCCTTATTCCTTCCCTTACTTGATGGCACTGCTGGACTGGAAAATGTCTTAAAACCATTAATATGTAAGATGTTATCAGACCAAGTTTCTTAAATACTTATAAGGTCAAAATTATGGATGAATTCCAGCCAGGCAGCATTAGACAGTTTAGCTTTAAGACCTGCCACATTCCAGAACAGGATCTCTATTTCTTTCAGTCTAGGCCCAGACTGTGATATACAATCAGTGGGGGCAGGGACTACGTTGGGGCCACCAGAGCGATTTGGGGTTTAACTATAAGAAATGCTGGCCTTCGACTGAGTTATTTCACTCTGAGTATTACAGTTGTTACAATGATTAGCGGCATTTCTTGCCCTAATGTCGGGTTGTTCAGTATTTACAAGTAAAGCTGTACATTGCGAGATTGTTCCTATTGATTGACATTGTACCTTATTGCTGTTACTGTTACTGAGTCAATCGTTATCTTCCAGGGAAGAAAGGGCCTCAAATCTATTAGTCAACCGTACGCTAAATTGAGTGTGGTGCATGTTATTCATGAAATGGGCTGGGGGTTGCATCTCCTGTCCTGCGCGTCGGAGGTAGTTAGTGGGTGGATAAAAGTAACGCCTCGGTAGTACATTTATTCCATGATTGGTCACATAGAGGGAACCCAGTAGGTGCAAAATTTCTTGTGTTAAACTTGGTGTTCTAAAAGTGAGGACTATGCAATCACCCGGGAGCCTCTTATCACATTTACCCACCCATCCCACTCTCCTTGCCATTTTAAATTCCCTAAATAGGGCATCAGTTAAGCCAATTTTAGACCCGAGCCAGCAAAGAGACTTATTATGTAAAGACCCCCAGGATTCAATTGATTTGGACGTGGATTGTGGTACATTTGCCAATATTATTGTATACGGTGTGGCTTCTGGAGGTAGATTTAAGGTCAGGCCTTCTTCATTTACCCTGTCCCTTACCGTATATGTGATCTCGGGGTTGGGCAGTCTTTGATTAATAATGGGTGCTCTATCAGATGGCGCTTTATTATAATCTAAATTAAGATGATTCTATGTCCAACACCCCTCCCAGATTGTATGGCTGGTTGTGAGATGTCCGCCATATGAGGGTTGGCTATATTTCCACCATTTAAGCAACTGGGCGGTATGTTATTTGTGCCTACACCCTGTATTTTGCTCAACAGTTCCTCGATCACCAGGGTCATTGCCAGTAGTTTCTCTGATGTGGCCGAGGCTGATAGTGAAAGTTGATGGTATTGGGCATTGCCAGAGCTCTGCCCCTCACTGGGCACCAAAGAGTTCACGGACATGGAACACGACTCCAGGCGCCCAGACAAATCAGTCAATGTACCTTCCAGAAGCTTTAAACGGCCGTCCAATGAAGCAACATTTTTGTCTATAGATTCCTGATCCGACCAAGGGCAGTGTCCAATACTGTCATATTAATGGCATTAATGACTGTGCCGTCCTCCTTGGGGCAGAATTGTGTAGACAATGAAACATCCATGGTCTGAGTACCTACAGAGCAACTCTTTACCGCTGTATTGGTCTGGGAGTCACACTCGGATTCCTTTTGAAGTTTTAGTTTTGATGGACCCATACCCTTCTTACGGTTCATGGATGCCTTTGCCTTCGGCTTAGCCTTTGTGCCCCCAATAGAAGAATTGGAAGTCCGGGTTCTAGAGGCTATGCTTGGCCCGTTAGAGATATCCATTTGTAGTGCTGGCGGCTCATCATGTAGAAGGGCCAACACATCCGAGACCACTGGTACTGTCCCCAAGTTATAAGGTGATGAGCAGGATTGGGTTGAGTTTTGGGAGATACCTGCTGGATTATGTAATCTAATGAGGTTCGCCTTGAATGAGATGGGGGTCTAGAGACAGGCGCCTCTCTGTTAGTTCTATCTCATGGCATAGTAATGATTCTGCCCTCGTTATAAATGCATCAGATAGTCACTCCACCACGACGTTAAGTACCAATCCCGCTTCACACGAATCAATAGCTCAGAAAGCTATAATTAAAATCTGTACCTGAAGGTCGTTATAGAGGTGGGATGATGTAGGGCCACTTGTTAGAGTGTGGCCCAGCCCAACCTCCTCCGGGCTTCGACGGGCAAGGATCCCCCAGAGAGTTTTATGGACCCGGTGGCTGGCTGGGGCTGCTTCTCACACGAGACCGCACAGCCCTCTGGGAGATGGAGTCCAGGCAGTCCGTGGTCCGCGTTCGGGAGCAGAGAAGAAATAATATGGAGTCCTGTGGTGGTGCCACAATATCCCAACAAGGGCCCAGGCAGCAGCACAAACAGCAGAGCAGCAATGCGGGCAAGGAAGGGCGTGATCATATCAGTAAGAGCCCCAAGAGAAAGTCAATTTTTATATTGACCCTAGGTGCGGACTGTAGAGGCTTCAAGAAGGGCACCTCTGCCCAGAAGAGGACTTTATCTCACTGCATCAGTCCCCGAGAGCAGAGTCCTCCGCATCAGCACTTGTCAGGGGTGTTTCTATAGCTGAGATTTACTGTGCAGTGACATGGGCTTCCCTCCTCCACACCTTCGCTAAGCGTTATTGCATGGATTCAGAGGAGAGGAGGGAGGGCCAGTTCAGACGTTCAGTGCTTCAGGGTCCTTCACAGCGTTATTTAACACCATAATGACTCTTGGTGTGGTTCCAGAATCATGGAAGTCTTCCATAACTGTGGTGATTCACAAGAAAGGGGGGGAGAGATGACCCCTCCAACTATCGGCCAATTTCCCAATTAGGCAACATCAGGAAAATCTTTGGGAAACTCTTACAGTCACGACTCAAGACCTGGACAGAGGAGAACAATATTGCCTTTAACCCTCAGGCTGGATCCTGAAAAGGCCAATGTAGTATCGAACAGGCTCTGAGGTTGTACATGATCTGTATGAAGTTTGTGTCCCTGGAAACTCCCCGTTCTTCTTGGTCTTTGGAGACCTAAAAACAGGATTCTACTCTGTCGCCGCTCCGTCCTTCGGAGTCTTCTGGAGGAAGGAGGTTCTCAAGCAACTATTTGAGTATCCGAAAGGATCTGCAGCGGCAATCATTCCAGAGTAAGATTTGGCATAAAAGAAGAATGCACAGAGAAGTTTGAAATAAACATTGGCATTGGGCAGGGTTGCATACTTGCCCCAGCTTTATTCAACATTCACATCAGTGGAACTGATTCTCTCGGGAATCTTCATCTTGATGTTCCGATACTGTAGAAGGAGAATATTCCGATCCGGCTGGTTGCAGTAATATTAGCGCGTACTGAAAAATCAATGCATCAACTTTTGGAAGGCTTAGAGCTATTCTGTAAGGTACAGAAGTTAATAATCATTAACCCTTTCGATGCTGATGACGAGCTCAGCTCGTCATGATGCACAGTTGAGCTGTGCTGATGACGAGCTGAGCTCGTCATGAATAAAGAAGAAATGCAATTTCCAGCACAGGGGGGGAAAACACCTAGCAGCCAAGGTGTTAAAGAGAAAAATATATGATAATTATTCCTAATTCAAAGGTATTGTTGACATTCAGTATTAATGGTAAACCAACTAAGCGACTTAAAACATGACTACCTCTGCATATGCATGGATGACCATTTATATTGGAAAGCTCATGTGGCGAAGGCGGAAACAAACTTGACGCCACTATTCTACATTTTGCTAACTCTAGCAGCAAGAGACCAATAAAACTAGCACTGATGCATTCAAGACAAATGTCCGTGTGGCCTGCCCTTATGGTGCTGAACTGTGGGATTTTACGAAAGTTCAGGCTCTTCTTAAACTGGGAAATATCTTCTTGTGGGGGGGCGGATCTAGCCGGCGTCGATGGCGGACGCGTAAGAGCGAAGCTCCTCGCAATCACCCAACAAAATCCCTAATTAATCCTAATTAGGACGTGGCCTTCGAGAGAAACTGCGGGGATCTCCACCCCACACCTTGATACCGCCCTGGTGAGACTTTCAGCGAGGAACGTGCCCGGTATCCAAGTCAGGCAGACTCCTACCGCGAGCGCGTGACTGGGCCCGAAAACATCTGACTTTCCTACTTGGTGATCCGCACTGCGTCACCCGACGTGCGGCTGGGGAGGGACCCGGCTCTCGGAGCTCGCCGGAACCCAGGACTCGGACACCCCGCTCTCGCCCCCGGACACAGGAGAGGCCAACGGAGGGTCGACGCAGGAACTGAATGCGGGGAAGATCCCGCGAGGTAGCGGCAGCCTCTCCGGGGCGCAAGGAAGGACACGTGGCGAAGCGGTCATTCTGCACCAGTCGCACTTTGGTGCCAGAGGCCTCCTCGGGTGATTCCCAAGCGGTACGGAGATCGAAAGCTGTGACAGAAACAAGAGACTGGCTGCAGGGAGTCCCTCCCAGCTCCGGGGCGCAGTCTAGCCCCCGAATAATGCTATAACGCCACGAGGCGCAGACGACATCTTGGCCCACTCAGCTTGGCGACTCGGGTGCTTGGGGAGAGTCGCCCCACTCTGCTGACCACTCGTGTCCCTATCTGGTAGATTGGCGGACCACGCGACCAGTGGAAGACTACAGGGGCAAAAAAGACCTGTGCCACTACGGCCCCCACATCAGCAATCATGGGAAAGGGGGACAGAACACAGACGAAGCTGTCCTTCGATCAGCGGCGACAGAAAGAGCCGGAGCCGAGAGCACTACTCTCGACGCCTACCAGTGGAGAGCCGGGTACTTCTCTCTGCGCAGAGATTAAGGAGATGCTAACCACGATGGAAAAGGGTCCGCATGACCGAGAGGATGGACAAGCATGCGGAGAGGCTAGACATGGCGGAGCGCTGCCTGACTGAGGCCGAGGAGGCGCAAACGGAGTGGGACGGTGACAGAAAGCAATTCAGTAGATTACTGCAGGTCATCCAGGACAAGTCCGAGGACTTGGAGGCGCGCTCTCGGCGCTCCAACATCCGCATTACAGGGGTGGCGGAGACGACCCAAATGGGTAAAATGGAGCTGTTTGTCGAAAAACTCCTGATGACACTTCTAGGAGAGAGCACCTTCTCGCCAATGTTCATCGTTGAACGCGCCCACCACACTCTTGGTCCGCGTCCCCCGCCGGGTGCCAATCCCAGACCAATCATTGCGAAATTACTTAATTACAGGGACAGAGATGCGGCCCTAAAAACAGCCCGGGAGAAAGGGAAACTACAGTACGAGGGAATGGACATATCGCTGTACCCAGATTTCACGGCCAAAGTTCAGGAGGAAAGACGGCGCTTTGCCCCGCACAAACAGCAGCTACGAGAACTCGGCTTGGACTACGCCATGCTGTACCCAGCGAAGCTCCGCATCAACAGGCAAGGACACTCTCACTTTTTCACTGACCCTAAGGAGCTACAAAAGTCCCTGAAGGTGTGGGCTAGAGAACGGCGTGGGAGCCCGGGGTCCCAGTCGGCGGAGACAGGAGGCAACAACGACCTGGAGGAGCATGATTGAACTGGAGAAGGAGCCTGCAGGCTGAGAAGGTGCACCAGTTAGACTATCCACATGGCGGACCCTCGGAGGAGCTGGAGATGCTCATGGCGCTTCATAGGACTCGGTCGGATGGACCCGGTACGCTATCCTGGGGTGAGATTTTTACATGATGGGCTGAACAATTGAGAGGGTGCCCTAGTTTGACATTTGTGATGCATGCGACTTTATGCTGTGGGAAACCAGCTGGGGGACACTCTTACGGGGCGGGGGGTGGAGGAGACCCCTGACACTTTGCTGACTAAGTGCTTAATGGACACTGTCAACACATATACGGAGGGTGATGGCGACGGGCCAATTCAATGACACTGCCTATTGGAGCCCGCAGGAGGAGGCCAGCAGCGGGACTTCTTAGGCTACCTCTGCCCTAGCGCTGTCAGCAGATTTGACCCACAGTGGGCCTAGGTTGGGGATTTCATCGGGATTCCTTACGGCGGGGGGGGAGGGGGAAGAAACAGGGGACTCGGTCAGACCAGGTTGGGGTTGGTTGGCTGTGGGAGGGGGGGGGGCATGGGAGTTCGGAAACGGGGGGTTTGGGTAGGGGGGGACTCAGATGTGCTCCGAACAATTACTTTGCTGGTGGGTGCTTTGCTGTTGCTACATGTTCTGGGTAACTGGGGTGCTACTGTGCTGCATAGGTGCTGCATTGATGGGTCACTTGGGTCCAGGGAGGCGCAAATGGTGGTGGGGTACACACCTCTCAATGATGTACGGGGGTTGGGATGTGTCGCCCCCTGCGCTGACGACGGCCTAGCCACTGTGGAGGCACGGTGGGCGACACTTGGGGCACGCGATAGGAATCAATCCACTGATTATGGCTAATGCACGACCGAGGAACTCGACTGAAGATACTGAGTCCCTCAAAGTACTGACTTGGAACGTCAGGGGGCTTAACGATTATCGAAAACTGCGCAGGGTCCTGCACTACCTACAATGACACCAAATGGACATGGCCTTACTGCAGGAGACACATCTCCCTAACACTAGTAGGATGCTCACCCACAAGGGGCTCCAGGGAAACACTACACACGCGGGCTTCACCACACATGCCCGGGGTGTCCTCACATGGGTAAACCCAAGAGCCAGATTGCACCTCACATTACTATGCGGTGACCCGGAGGGAAGGTTTGTGTTGAGCAGATGTGTGGGTAAGGGGCACGATTTCGTGGTCATGAATGTATATGGGCCCAACTACGACTCTCCTGACTTTTATGCTGCGGTGGCCCGACGTTGTGTGGAGTTGAATTCCACCAAGATGCTATGGGGGGGAGATTTCAACTTGATTTTCGATACTGAATTGGATAGATCTGCGGGTCCGCCTAGATGTCCGGCTGCTGCGGCATTGCAAATGCAGGCAGAGATGATTTGCCTGGGGCTGGTGGACGTCTGGAGGAAGAGACACAGAGACAGGGGGGCTACACTCACTACTTACCACGATATCCACACCAGGATAGACAACTGGATGGCCACACACGCCCTTCTAGAGATGGTGCGAGGCTGTAAGGTGTTGCCCCGAACGCTGTCCGACCACTCCCCGCTACTATTGACACTTAGTTCCCCTAAACTAAGGATCCCGCCATTCACGTGGCGTTTCCCCCCGTACTCATTGCTGGACGAGGCATTTAGGGGTGACCTAGGTGAGGAAATAGACAATTACTTTGAAACTAATATAGGATCGGTAGACAGTTTTCGTACGGTGTGGGAGGCGTTCAAAGTCTTTATTCAGGGGGTGGCCATGACTAAACACTTCGGAGTTCTGAAAACCTTTAGACAGCGACTGACACACTTGGAGGGGCAAATCGCCGAAATAGAGAGGCAATAAGTGGCGGGCATAACAACTGAGGGAGCCGGGAACCTGCAGGAGCTTCTGAAGGAATTTCATGATGAGGCAGACAGAGAGGTCCGTGACCTGGGCAAGTATGCAACAGCACATGTGTACGGGGAGGGGGAGCGACCTGGCTCACTCCTAGCCAAGCTTATGAAAGGAGCCAGGAGAAGACAAGTGGTCACAGAGTTACAATCGGGGGCGGGTGATATGCTCACAGAGGAGGGGGAGATTCTCTCTGAGTTCGGGAACTTTTACGCGGACTTGTATACCACCAAAATATCTGGGGTAGAAGACCAAATCGATCACTACTTAAGCTACATCAAAATGCCGTTCCTCGAGGACTGGTAGAGGGATTTCCTTAGATCCCCAATACAACAGGAGGAGATCTCGGACGCACTGGAAGGCATGAGGTCTGACAGTGCCCCCGGGGCGGACGGCTTGACCGTCAGTTTTTACAAAGCATTTAAAGATAAGCTCATACCACACCTCTCCTCACTATTCGATGATATCTGCGAGGAAGGCACCATGCCGCCCTCCATGAGAGAGGCCATCATCGTAATAATACTAAAACCGGGTAAGCCACACACTCAAGCAAGTTCTTACCGCCCGCTGTCCCTCCTGAATGTGGATGCCAAGCTGTACGCAAAGGTGTTGGCAGCCCGACTGGCTATGGTCCCCCCTGAACTGGTAGCCCCAGAACAAGCGGGCTTTATTCCGTCACGTAACCTCGCGTACAACATACGAACGGTGATGGGGGCCATCTAGCACACTCGGCAGGACTCCAAAGCCATCGCAGTATTTCTTGATATGGAGAAAGCGTTTGATTCTGTAGAGTGGCCGTTTCTGAGCAGGGTCCTTAAGAAACTGGGCCTGGGCGACCTCTTTCTACAACTTCTGGGGGCGCTCTATTACAGGCCCACGGCGCGGGTCCGCTTGGGCGACACTGTCTCGGAACCGTTTGAGATCAGCAGGGGCACAAGGCAGGGTTGTCCAATCTCCCCACTACTCTACGCACTGGTGGCTGAACCCTTGGTCTGTGCAATCAGAGAGTACCACTCCTATGAGGCTATTAATTACCCCACTTACAAGATAGGAATATCTACTTACGCCGACGACACCTTACTTTATGTAAGGGATCCGGCTAACAACCTCTCCTCAGTCCTGCGGGAAGTGGTGCGCTTCGGAGCACTATCCGGGCTGCGAGTGAACTGGTCCAAATCAGTGGCGTTCCCTCTCACTCCTGTTACCGCCCCCTTTGAAATGGACTACCCGCTCCAATGGTCGACAGACCCGATACGCTACTTATGAATCATGCTTCATACTGACCCTGATGTAATGATTAGGGAGAATTATGGTGTGGCTTATAGTAAGCTGTCCGATGATGTTGAGGTTTGGTGCAAGCTACCATTATCCCTTATGGGATGAATCGCCATAATGAAAATGGTGATTCTCCAGCGGTTCCTGTTCCTCTTCAATAACATCCCAGTCGTGTTATCTAAGGCCTTCTTTGCCACGTTAACCAAACTCCTCATTCGCCTAGCCTGGGGTGGCAAGCAACCCAGAGTGAAATGGGAGACTCTTAAGCTACCGTATGAACAGGGGGGGCTAGCAGCGCCAGATATGGAACGTTATTATAGAGTCGCGCAGGCAGCCCATCTCCACACGTGGATCCACGGTAGTCCGGACATTCCACAAGTGATATTGGAAAGGCTGTTCGCGGACCTGGTCCCCCTTCCCGCGACCGTCTGTGGCCCAATGGACCGCAGAGTGGGGACGTTAGACTCTCTGCTTACTACCAATCATGCATGGCACTCCCTACTCCAGAGACAAGACAAAGTGCTGTTGTATGCGCCGAACATGCCTATCCACTGGGTGCTATGGCTCCCTACATTGGCGGAAGCAGGGGTCTGCAAGGTTCTTCGTGACCTAGGTGCCCACAAAATGGGAGACCTATTTGAACATGGGAACGTCAAGATGTGGGAGCAGCTAACTAGGGGAGGAGCACAACCTTCGCTGCTTCAGCGCTTCCAATTCCATAGGGTGCGGAGTGCATTCCAGGAACTACTGGGGCCTGACCTGGAGGAGCCACCGGAAGTCTTGGAGCTGGCATATGTAATTGCTGCGGAGGCACCCCAAAAGCTTATAACAAAACTCTACAAAATTGGACATGAACATACCGCGGCACACTACACCAAAGCGCGCTTGGCCTGGCAGGTCGACCTCGACACGCAGATTGACGACAACATGTGGGTTCACTGCTCTGCGGCCACCAGAAAAATTTCTCTAAACGGACGACATCGCCTGGTCCACTTCAAATACGTGCAACGTGTGTACTACACGCCCGAGAGGCTACATAGGTATGGGCTTCGCGACACCCCAGAATGTGAGAGATGCCACGCTCCCGTGGCTGACTTTCTACATGTGACCTGGGCGTGCCCGGGAGTGCAGCGCTTCTGGCATAGGGTGTTCGCCGAAATGAGTGCAATAGTGGAGCTAGAGCTGACCATAGACCCCGCCCTTGCCCTCCTGGGATACATGAAGGCAGTACCTGTGGCGGTGAGGAAACTGTAGGGCATGGGCATGCTCCTAGCAAAGAGAGTGGTGGCAATGTGTTGGATGAGGGGCCCGCTGCCTTTGCTGAAAAGATGGTCCAACGACATGATGTATTGCAACACACAATCAGAACTATATGGCGAACTACTCCCTTTTAGGAGCAGGCCCAAGAACTTCTGGGCCCTGTACCAAACCTACTTAAATGCCCAAGACACTGATGAGGAACCCACAGCACGTGAGGGGGAGGGACAACCGGAGCCACTCGAAGGGGACCTACAACTAGAATAGCATTGTTGCGGCGAGGACACGTCACTCCAAGATCTCGAACTCGGATGGCGGCAGTAGGGATGCCCCCACCCGTCTCGAGGCTTCAGGCGGGAGGAGCGGAGGGCGCAATACACACACTAGCACATATTATTATACACAAGGAGCACTTACGGGGGAGTTGGGGGAGGGCGGGGGGAGAAAAAGTTAAAAATGTATTGTTTTGTACGACTATGCACAGAGCGGAGCTACGTCTGCCAGAAGAGGAACCTGTAGAATATATGCCTTGTATGCTTTCTTTACTCTTATTACTAGGCGTAGGATAGTTCAGATTACAGTGATGCCGGCCCGTGATGGGTTGTAGGCGGTCAGCTCTGTATGTATTGCATTCTGTGACCAAAAAAAAATAATAATAATAAAAAAAATATATATCTTCTTGTGACATGTACTAAACCTGGGTCCTGGAACCCCAATAACAGTATTAAGAGCTGAGCTGGGGTTCACCGGAGGATCTCACCCCGTAAGATAATGGATGAGAGTGTGGTCAAATCTATCCTTTGCATTATATAGTATTGTTCCGCAGGAACTGCGACGATGCAGGATTACAATGGTTTTCCCCGGTTCAAGCACGCTGAGAACATTCCAACATACACTAGTTGAGTAGAGCAATAGAATCATCTGGAACTGATGAATAAGGCAACACTAGAACTGGTTAAAAAGAAATATTGGGCATTCATGTGGAGCAAGCAAGAAGCCAGGAAAGGCATCCTTCCGACTAATTACCAGAAAGTAAAATGTGAACCGCGCCTGGAGCAGTTCTTGGACTTGCTGTTCCCTGCTGAGAAAATGGTTTTATATCTCATGTTCAGATTAGGAACTCTTCAGGTGCGGGCCTTTACTAAGTCATGGGTAAAGCCCCTTGAGGCAGATCTGACACATGTCCCCGTACAAAACAGGGCCCTGAGTCATTTATGCGTGTTATGCTGCTGTGTGATATGTTGCTTAAAATCCGAAGGTACTACCTACTTTCACTTTTTCTAACACGTAATCTGAGATGCTGCAGTGCAGTACTTTTCTTATGTTATAGAACTGATCGTATGGAGATTTGCCAGGCAGTTGCTTTGTATATGCAGACCTGCTATAGACAGCAGTGAAGGAAGTGGGTACAAACCATAAACCAACTATAGTGATGGATTTGAAATTTTCCGTTCATCTCTGGGGGCTGTGCTCGTCCTTTGACATATTTGCCCTCATAAACTGGAGCGTAGCTCGACTCCAGCATGAAAGACACTGGAGAACTTATGGACTGGACAGAGTATCGAGAGGTATTGTTGCACATTTCTACTTGAACCTGCACTTTAGAAAATGCTCGCTTTGGTGTTGGCCGTCTATTGGCCCATATCTGAGGGTCTAATTTCCACCCGGCTGTCACCAATTATTTGGTCAATCCTCGTTTTTTTACCACTAGGTAACGTCTGCGCAGCAGGCTTGTGCTCTTCTTTTGTTTCTGTTTTTTATAAGACCGCTGTCAGGCTTGTTAGGGGTTTACTTGCTCTGAGTGGGCAACAAGCAGACGGAGACACCGGTATCTGCACCTATGTACGTGCTTGTTAGCTGGTACGGTTTGTAAGATCTAATGACCGCTCTATCTAATTGATTTGTGTTAATAGTGATGTACGTCATCCATTTGCACTTGCATTTTACGCCAGATCATGGATTATGCGCAAAGTGTAGTATTTGTATGAACTGTGCTTGAGTCGTTTTAAACAAGAATTGTGATTGTTTTATTATCTGCTGTAAATAACGCTGACAATAAACCTTTGCCATCAAGTACCACACCTGCAGGAATGCTCAGTGGGTTGTGCATAGCTAGATTTAACATGGATGTATGTGGAAGTGTGTCCCTCCAGAAAGCAGAGTAGATCATACGGTGGGGGTCAAGAAAGGTTTATTTAAGTATCACAGATGCAGAGACCCCATCCATCATCAAGCTAAGACCAACGGACAAATGTCTTTATTCCAGCTCACGCCCTAGCAACCATCCCGGCATTCCAGAATATCATGACACAGGACGTCACACCTTCTCCCCCCTTACATATAGGGAAGAGTCACTTTAGTCTAGTGCTCAATTACATGTGTACATGTGAGTCTGGTGGTGCCTGGTAACTGAAAGGCACAGATTTGTTTACATACAATTTCAAATATGTCTGATTTATTATTCCTATTACCGCGCTTTCAACCCTGAGAGAGCCCATCCTAGACCAGTGTGTGGACAAAACACATGCCAACAAATCGAGGACAAAGGCATTGGGACATGGTCTAGGGACACTGACAACAAATCCTACATCAAACCTCACGTTTAACTGATGGAGAGCAAAGAGCGATAGAAAGCGATATACTGAGAAAAAGTAACCTTGAGATTTGCTGCAAACTAAAGTAAATTACAAAAAAATAATAAAAGAACTACATATCCACAGCTGTGAGACCTGGAAGCCGATTATTTCTCAATATAGCCCTAGTTTATGATTACCTTACAGTGCTCACATTATCATCCGTGCTAGAAGAGATGGGAGCCTGGGGTGTCTGGTCACAGAAGCTCATTTACATACAAAGGGGGTGACAACCTGTTCACAACGTACAGCACCGCTTGTACACAGAAAAGGGTAAAGTCTTGTGTCTCTTTTTTTCATTTTCTTTAATATATCCTGCACCTCGCTCTCTTTTTCTCTTTCTCTCATTTCAATTAATAATAAATTACTCAAATTCGCTATTGCTTTATCAGCACGGCACAAGTCGGGGGTAGCCACAGTTTGAAGGGGTCCCCACCACTATTATCTAGAAACTTGACTCAGTTTCATCTAGCTGCTTAGCCTACGACTGATAATTTTAACTTTGTGCCCCAGCACTGCAGCCACAGGCCTCTGGGTGTTTGTTTGTATGAGTTGCGCAAGAGAGTAACAGAGAACTTGACAAAATTAGCCCTTCTTTTGCTTAATACACTGTAAATGTGAAACACTTTGGGGCTTATGGGCTGGATAAAGAATAACGTCAGGAAACAAACGCAAATTAAAAGCACATTTTATTTATTCGCTGAAAACTGTTTAAAAATTGAATTTCCAAGTTCTACATATCTGTTTAAAAATATTTACACTTTCAGTCATTTCCGAGTTTAGTTACAAACTAATAGTGGGAAAAACACATGATGTATAAAAACTGAAACCAAAAACTTATTTTTACATTATTTTATGTTTCTTGTTTTGTGTTTTTTTTTTCAGAACTAGATTTTATTGACATTTCAGATATGATTGCAAGACATTCACAGCGCTCCAAACACCGGAGGGGCCTGTTTTGTGTTTTTGAACAGGCTGTCAACCTTTCACGTGAAAATTATTATAAGGGCCTGACATCACTTCTTGTTTTGTCACTACATGTGACGTCACTGTGATTTGCATATGATAATAGCCTCCTTCACTATTTTCCTTCCTTGTGCGCTGTTTATTGGCATGACATGGGTCTATGGGTATTAAAAATAAACATATAAATTCACAGGTGTTCAGCCCATTTCTCTGGTGATGTCACACATTGACATGTATTTGGCAGCTTATTCTATTTTTCGGTGAGTACAAATAATGTGCCGTTCCCCCTCCTTCCATTTCTCTCTTTTTCTCGTCCTTTTCTTTGTCTCTCTCGCTCACTTTATCTCTCACCCTCTCTATCTCCCACACACTTCTGTAGCGTTAGCTTCATGAACCTCACTGCCACTTCTGGCATTCATACGACAAATCCTTTAAAACATTTGAGAATGTTGTATATTTATACTTACATAAATATGACTACCTGGTGTCTGTAGTCCTTTCTTAGTGTTCCTACCTTCTCTATCTCCCATGTTACCTATCTGTGTTCTATTTGTGGTGTTGAGGATTCCAGCCCTGGCAGTTGGTCTGGTCAGCTGTGGGGTTTCTCTGCTCTGTGTCTTATCTTATCTAGTAACTTAATAAATACATCTAACTACAAGAAGACGTGTCCTGCTGCCTGCTTAATTCCATTTACAACATTTTGGCGACGATTGAAGCTAACCAGACCAGAGGCAGACCAGGAAAACCAGAGCAGTACCTCACCAAAAAAAGAACCTGTCTAATTGCGGCAAGAAGCAAGAGGAAAAGTTGAAACAGGCGTAAGAAAGAAGGTTTGAAGAAATTAACCGCAAGTTACAAGAGAAAATCAACAAAACAAGCCGCAAGTAAATTCTGTGAAACGCTTGAAAATCAGTTAAAGCAACTGTGAGTAAAAGGAAATGAGTGATTTACAAGGAGAATACAGTTTGCTGAAAAGGAAAAAAAACAAGTGATTTTCAGGGCGAATACTGTTGTGAACATAATTTCTGGCGAGCGATCTTACTTTGTTTGAACTGTCAACTGCCTTATTTTGTGCATGCAGAGAGATCCTTCTCCTAGGCAGTCATCTTCATTCTTATGACGTCGTAGAATCTCCGTGGGGTGTGGTGGAGAAGTAGAATCTTCATTGCGGTATCAAGAGTCATCAAACTTTGAACCGGGAAGGACTCTCAGCGCGTCACTGCGCAATGGCACGTAAGGTGAGCGGCCATTTTTGTATTTAGATTACCAAGGTTACCGGAACAATGCTACGCTGTCGAAGACATGCAGGCTGACCCATGATTGATGTGATCGGAACAATACAAAGCTACCCAAGTACGGCGAGTAGAGCTGAGGAGAGGTCATTCACGCGCAGTCCGACCGATATTCACACGGTGAGAGAAATGAAAAAGTGTGCTGCGTTTGTTTAATTTTGAAAGATGTGTGCTGGAAATCCTACAAGTGGAAACGTGCTGTACATCATTATTTGTGGCAGTACGCTTACATTAAGATTAAAGCTTAACTTTTGTCAGAAGTCTTGCTGTTCAACAAAACGTGAAGGAACTTCGCACCGAGCGACCTCAAGAAGATAATCCAGTGGATTCGGTGCCCCAGAGGAATTCCATTTGCTCCAATGCACGGTGCTCGGTGTTCTAAGTTATTGGTTCAGATTACAAGCGGATGGCAATTTTGAGGTAAGAGTAGTGCCAATGGAATTTATGGGATGCGCTACCAGCCTGTGTCTTTTTGGACAGTTGCAGGGTGAGTAACTTCTTACGGGAATGTCATATTGCTAAATTGTGAAGTGACGGAGGTTTAGAACTTACGACATGACATGTCCTTGAATTTGAAAGCACGAGGCTGACAAGTTTTTTGTTGTTTTCGAGGCGTATTTGTGAAAGGGGAATTCGATTGTCACAACGTGAACTGCTACAGTAAATACTTTTGGAATTTCATAAAAAAATGATTTAAAGAAATGCAATGTGATATGGCGGAATGTAGCAATTGGCAAGTACAGTGTTTAACGGTGAGGAGCCTCTAGACATATGAGGCAGAAGGAAAATAAAATAATCAAACTTAATGTCAAAGGAGGAGAAATGTAAAAGTGAGACTGTTTAGTCCAGTTAGTAGCCAAAGCTACTGCAGAACAACAACAAGGATGTGTCAGGACTCAATGGGAGGTCAATACAAGGACCGTTAGAACCAGCGGGGGGCTAAGTAGGATACAAGAATCTAACTGGGAGAGGACAAGGTCCCAGAACCAGGAGGGGACAATGGTCCCGGAAGTGGTCTCATGTGGAAGTGGGCAAACGCCCCAGTGACACAGCAGATCTAGATGGAGACTCCTGTGGTTTAGTGGGACAAAGGTTCTAAGAACAAAGGAGAGATGAAAACGTGAATTCCAGGACCCACTTAACTAAAGAATGGGTGGGGACAGAAACATTCCAGAACCTGCTGAAGCAAGGCATTGGTGGGGTCAGAAGAATGTCTTTGGACTGGAAAAGGGAAAATAAATTCCAGGACCTGCTGAACCAAGGAATTGGTGGGGACAGAAGAATGTCTCTGGACTGGTAGGTGACTAAGTGAATTCCAGGACCCGCTGAACCAAGGGTTGGGTGGGGACAGAAGATTGTCTCTGGACTGAAGGGGACAAAAGTTCCAGATTTAGGACCGAAGGAGGAGTGCCGGGAGTGGACAGACGACGTCCCAGGAGCGGTGGAGGACAAAACTCCGACAACCTGTACCGGGAGAGGACGAAGAGATTCCCAGAACCGGCGGGGTTCACGACTGAGGTTCGTGAAGGACTAGAGCTTCAGTACTGCGACAATGTTGTGATGAGGTGGTTCTTTGAACCGGCATAAATGTTCTGCGATTTTGTACCAGACTTTTAGCCCTTAGTGCTGAGGCAAGTTGTCCACAGGAAAAATGAAATTTAAAGAAATTTCGGAAGCCTAATACAACCAGAGGCTCTTAACCCGAGGAAAAGACCCAAAAGACACCTGGTTCAGAAATAGTTTTTGGACTGTAAGAAGTCTAGATCCAAATTTCTTTTTTCTTCGGGAGCATTCTTCCAGAACTGTCCTTTATTCAACGTTAGCTCAAAGCTGCGATGGACAAATATGCTTGGAGAAAGTGAACTCTCTATTTCCGCTGCCATCTGATTGATTATTGATAATTGGTAATTGGGAAGGGGCTAATTGGTAAGAATAGCCCCATAGCTTTATGGTAATGTAATAATATTTTGATTCCTTCAGTTGGGGGCTCGTCCGGGATTCCGCTTTTAGGATCATCCCCTCCCATAAGCGGGAGAAGAGGGATAGGGGGAGTTCTGGTAAAAGGGGTGGATAAATAAGGATCCTAATTGCAGAGCCAGTTTTTGGTAAAATTCCACTCTTGTGCCCAGAGGCCTCCCCAGCTGCTAAAATGACCCTTCGCCGGAATCCTATAAGGTGTAATCCAGGAGCTGACCGTGTTGGTCTTCAGAGCACTTTGTCAGGAGCTAGCAGTGGAGAATGTGCAATCACCTAAGTGCACTGGGTGAGTGAATTGTATTGTTCGTGTCTTTTGGAATAGCACTGTTGAGCGGTGCTTTTTGGTAACAGTTAACTGATCTTTGAAGGTGACCGGGGAAGCCGGATCACGAAACTTGGGTGGGAATTGGGGATCCGACATTGTGGCATAGTGGCTGCATGGGCGGACGCCTCGCAGACTCGATTTGAATTCGAATTGTTTAGAGGATCCTGATGCCTTGGTGAACACATGTTTGTTCACACGGATGAGCCCTATTTTGGATACTCCGGGGATGACCGGGTAAGCTCAGAGTCTGGTGCCAAAAGCTCAGATAACTGGCCCAACCGGAACAAACCTGCGAGGAAACCAGAGGATGGGTTCAGGGATCCTTTCGGTGGGACAATAGAAAAGAACTAATCTAGAGATGGTTCTTAGCGGCCGTTAGAGGGTTGTCCCAGGATTTTTTTCTTTTTTCTTTGGTAGAGTCGATTCCCTGGACAAGAGTCGACGGGCTCTGTCTGTATTTGAAAGCATGCTCTTGGAATTTGAAAAAACATTTTGAAAACTTGTGGCCAGCGGCGCTTTACAGCACTTTGGGTATAAACAAGTGAGAGTGTGTGTGACAGAGTGAATGCTAGAGAGGACACGTCCGGATGAGTGAAGATTGTGTCAAGTGTTGATACAAAGAATTGTGTTTATTTGAAAATGCCTTGTTTCAGTAAGTTATGTTTTGAATGTTGCTGGTACTGGAAAAAGCGTGTGATTGAATGACTGTGAATATGTGAAAGACTTCTGAGAAGTGAAATTGTTAAGGAGTGAGTTTAAGTTGGTCTCATCGCCGTCAAAATGCGTCGCAAAATCGCTGTCAAAATGCATCGAAAAATCGCCGTCAAAATGCGTCGGAAAAAAAAAAAAAAGAAATTGAGAGGGGTGTAACTAGACCAAAAAGCAAACTCTGTGATTTGATGACACCCTTAATGTACAAAAATACTAATGAAAAGTAATTAGGGACAGGTTAAAAGTTTAGTATGAGAAAATTATGGGTATTTCGAATTTGTGAATTGTTCCCATGCAGGCTCGTGTTCTTGGTAGTTCAGTGAACAAATGAGCTGGGTCCAGATTAATATCATGGTTGCAGGTTCTGATTCAAACTGGGCCTGCTGAGACTTTCAGCTATTAGAGGTTGATAAAATAAGTACCATTGTGCGGAGTAATAACATATATCTGTTCTATGCAACTATGTTATATATTTTTTTTAGGTGCTGTAAATTATTTACAGTAAGCGGTTTACTAATCTGAGAATAGTAATACAATTCTGACCCCCCTGGAAAGAAATTGTATTTAAAAATTTAATTTTGAATAGGGCGAATTATTGCAGTTTAGAAAGTATTAGCAAGACTTTTTGTCTTTGACAGCTTCAGAGCAGGGCTGTGCCTGGCAGATTTTAGCCTTAAGGTCTGTAAGGTGGGGGCAGGAGAAGAGTTGACTAGCAGTCCAGGCACAAGCCGCGTTGAGGGGCTATCTTTAGCTTCTCTGATAGAACAGGGCAGCTGAGAAATGAAACTCAAGGAGTCTGCCAAGCGGACTGTGTGCAATCAATAGTTGAAAAATAAATTGTTCCATGGAGCTGCATTTATTTTTTTTAAATTGATATATAGGTCCTAGACAAAAAGTAAAATGATGATCTTGCATTAAATTTGATGGGCTACAAGCCTAGCTGAAAACGATTTTCAAATTCAGAATTAATTTTCATAGTGGAAATTGTGGCCCAAAAGGCTAACATGGAGTGTCAGTGAAGCAATTATGCTTTTAGAAAGCTGAAATTAAGATGGCCCTTATTAAGGTGGCCTTGTGTCGCAAGCTGATTAACAAGATGATAACAGTTAAGTAATGGAAATGTATTTTTGTGTTGGAACATGTTTTTTCTGATTAATAGTTATACTTGTTATTTTGTTATGGGAAAAATGTATTTTTCTGTTTCTGCCCACAGGTCATTCATGGATTGACAAGACACGTGAGTTGAATTGGCAAACAAAATAAAATGTCATGGTTGTGAGAAGAAAAAGTGACTGTCAGCGATGTGTTGAAATGAATGTATTTTTGGCATAACCCCTCTCAAAAGAAATGTTTGTGTGTTCTCATGCTAAGCATTTTGGTCCTGTGTGTCAGATGCGACATAGTAAGTTCAGCTGACAGCTGGTCATCATAAAGATGACCTACTGTCAGATGGGGGTTGGAATTGCAAGGAAATTAGTTCTTAATTTTAAGTCTGACAAATTGTTGCACTCTGAGCTGTAGGTTCAGTGATTGTGCATCACTGCTCGTTTATATATGTTATTGTAATTTGTCTATGCTCTCTGTGCTTGGTATACTGATGGCTTGGCATATGTAATTTTATTTTATATATGATTTTGTCTTTGTGTTGTATTGACAATTCTATTTTTTAGTACAAGTTCTCCTGTGATGTAAGGAGATGCTGTGACGACGTCTGTCTCTGCGCAGCATTTGAGGGGAACTTGCTTGAAATGATTACATTCCACAGATATGGTCTTTTATCATACTGTGATCATAACTGACAAACACATCAGTAGTGTATGTCAAATTGGTATTGGAGAAAACCGAAAATGGTATGTAAAACTAAAATGTGTCACCTACAGTTAAGCCATGACTGTCTCTTCCTTATGAACACGCAGTCTTTGATTAAAATATTTCCTGAATTGGACATAACAGGAAGAATTGTGTTTTGAGGCTCTAGCTAAAAGGTGACTTAACCTCGCACTAGTTAAATTCTGTTCTGCTTCCTAGGTAGTGTATGATACCTTGAAGGAAAACCAGGTTTTCTTGGTCATATTCCTTAAAAAGGGATAATAGGCCTTAAAAATAAAAAATAAAAAACGAAATTTGCATGTTCTATAATAAAATAAATCATTATAAAAAACTCTCTTTAGATATACTGTATTAGACAAGTAATGGGTAAACACAGCATTTGAATACATTGGATTTTGCTGTATTACACAGACATTTTAAAACTCGAAATATCTATTTTAAAGGCTGCTACCACAAGCATATTGCAACACTGAGAAGAGCATTCACTGCGAGATGAGCAAAACAGCTGTTGTTGTTGTTGTTTTTAGGCCACAAGTAGAACAGGAATGTTTACCCAGCCAAGATTTCCTCAGTTCAGCACGAGTGAAAAGCTCTGCATTTTATAAATGCTGTTAAGGGATTTCACCAATGAGGTTCAATATTTTGGATAATTGAAAATATTTAACATGATTCCCTTTTCTTAAACAGTTGTCATTTTATAAGCTCATTCTTGTAAATAGTGGCAAAGAAAGTTGCCATGTTTTCAAGTTAGGCTACTAGGCTTACGCTTATGAATAAAGGCATCTAAAATATGATAGGTGAGAGATGCCGCTTGCTTTAATAAATGAAATTATTAAAAAACGATTGGCTTTATTAAAAGATAAATTATTAATTATGAATTATTAGAATTGAATAGTACTTTTTGAAGTTTCGTTTTTTAATATTTAGGAAGCTTAAAAGCCATATTATGACCTCCTAGCCTTATTATTTAATTTGGGTGGTGTAGGATTACATGATGAGGATATTTGCATCAAAATTTCACTCGGACAGGTGTAAAAGTAATTTTTTCTAAGGATTTACACGAGATATATCTGATGTCCAATCTTTGCAGTTAGTAGGAAACATTCTGAGGATAGTTAATATGTAGGCAAGGTGTAGGATATTTCTTTTTCAGGGCCCCAAGTAGCAAAGTCGAAATTAGGCAAGAATTCATTAATTTGCAACAACAAATTGTGCATTTAAAACGATTTTAGTCTGCCTTAGGTTTCAGTGAATACATGCATCAGGGTGTAATACAAATAGCTGACGTCTGTATTATGAAACAAATATAATACACACTGCTTCTTATTGTATTTCTGCATTTTGATTAATAGATAGCCTTTGCCATAAATATGAAGCATTAATGCTTATAGGCTGAGGCAATAAACGTTTTTACATTTGCCAAAAGGATTTCTAGCCCTCTCAAAAGTGCTATGTGTCTCCTTTAAATTTTGCTTTAACTTAGTTCCTACACATAGGGATTTATAGTGTTGACAGAATTGAAACCTGTTTTAGATTTCCTCCTGTCAAACTGGGGGAAGGAAGAGGAGGTTAGCTCCCCGTTAGCCCCACGGCCCCCCTTTGCTAGCCCTCTTACAAATTAAGGCTAGGTAATATGTAATGTTGCTCTCCCCTTTTCTCATGTTTTATTTTGATCTTTAGGGGAATGAGTTCGGGGGGGGGGTAGTTTCCTAGGTGACATGGCTAGTTCTTTATTAGCTAGTCTGTGTAAATGAACACACACTCTTTATTAGAAGCTAATGTTGCATAATTTGGAATAGGACAAAGCAGTTTTATATTTTCTTGCAGCCCTTAGTATATTGTTCAAGTATGTATTCACAGGCTATAGTGATGTATTATGGACCCCCCCCCCCATATTATAATTCCCTTTTGTATGACTAGATGGGTTTTCGAGACCTTTTCTTTATGTCCACTTGAACTATAATAGACAAAACATAAAAAACCTTGCGCTTATTTCTGGAACATGGCATAATTACAAATGCCCATGTTAGTTGGTTTTTACCTTTTGTTCCTACTGTCTTGAATGTTGGTGGGATCAGATGAGATTTAAATAGTGGTAATACCATCATTAGTCGGTATTGCATTATGCACCTAATACACCATTATTAAAGGGAGGTATTTGTGTGCCTCTGATAAGCTGTTTCCATATGTTTCTTTTTTTTATATGTTTTAGATAAGAATTGTAGGAGCACATAGATGTAGTATTTCAAGAGATGTTTACCCCATTATACAATGCCATTGTATGTGAGGACATAGACATAGATAGAATTCCTGTATAGCTGTCTACCCCTAGACGACAGAAGATAATGGAAAATACCCATTCGAAAAGGCAGGAAGCACTGTCTTGGACTTTGTATCCTATGAAAATAATAATGCATTCTAGAGTAATCCCATGGCGCATGGCCACTCCTTGAAGATTACAGGCCACCTGATTGCAGTCACCTTGTTAAAATTCTGAAACTCAAGATGGCCAAGATCTGTGAAAGCACTGGTCTGAGTTGGCCCGATGCACTCCCCCTGGCATTATTGTCCATGAGAACTACCCCTCATACTAGAACTGGGCTATCACCTTAAGAGGTGATTTTTGGTCATCCTGCAAATATGTGGGGAGTCCCTAGACCCCGGTCCTTTAGGGACATTGATTACCCTCTGATGACAGACTACTTGTATGCCTTGACTAAAAATCTTCGTTCGATTCATCAACAGGTATCGGACACACAGCGGACACCGCCGGAGGGCATCGGACATCGTCTGGAACCAGGAGAGTGGGTTTTGGTACGAAACTATGACCGAAGAAACTGTCTGCAGCCAAGGTGGACGAGCCATTCCAGGTCCTCTTGGCCACGAGAACGGCGGTGAAGGTGCACGGGCGGAAGCATTGGATCCATGCTTCGCACGTGACGCGCCTCCCGCTGCCACTACCATAAAATAAAATAGCTCTGTTCAGAAAGAAAGACTGAGTTAAGGGCTGAGGTTGTGTTGGAATTGGAGTTGATTTCTCTTTTTGATCAAAGGAAAGAGCCTGCCTGTGAGGCTCTAACGGACACAGGGAGAAGATCCCTCAGGAAGAAAGAAGAACCCTCTGGTGGTCTTCGTGTACTTTTAGAGAGCGGCCGAGTTTATATCTGGACTTTTAGAAAGTATGTTTCCCTTTGCTCGATTTGCCCTGGAGGATGAGAAACCACGTGCTCCACGGCGGTCTGTTTATTCTACACAGTTCTTTTCCGATGGTCCACCAGAGTGAAGGTGGCCTTCGTTGCTTTTATTATTGTAATTTCAATTATTTTGATGGGTGTGTTCATATATTTGGCTGTTTAATGGAAGTAGCATCAAGTCCATCCTATGATGAAGAGTATCTCCATTTCCCTGGGAGTTTTGATAAGAAACGCCACTATTTCACTTGAGTATGTATATGATTTATTTAATCTCACACAAAGACTGGCACAGATGAAGTATCTATTAGTTGAAGGGCCCATGAAATGCTTTTCACTCTGACTAGTGAAGGACACAAAGATGTCAAGAAGTACAGTGTATTGCATTAGAGGTATATCCCGAAAAGACAGTAAAAAGATATCATGCAGCTCAATACCAGCCCAAATGTAATGAAGGAAGCATGAACTTTTCTTGCTAGATAAGAAAATGAAGTGTAGGATTCCAATGGTTCACCAACACTGAGTACACTAGTTCTTTCCCTTGAGCAGGAATGTTTCCCTTGAGCAAGTCAGTAAATTTGTGTAATAATATGTGCAGTCAGTAGAATTCATTAGACCTATATAATGTGAAAATTTCATTATTAGAAAATGTATCTGAATATCTGTATATAGTAATGCAGAACATATCATTTCATATATGTAATCCACTAGTATAAATTGACCTAGGCCTTAGGCCTCAATTTGAATTTTTCTTATGCCATCTCTCTGGCTTTCAGAAACATGATCAATTAAATGAAGGATGGTATCGTGCAAGGTAGTGGTGGTCTCCCCCTCTGCAGATAATGGAATGTCAGGTTCTTAGTTTTAGTGGCACTTTCAAATAAGAGAGTGTTCTAGGATTAGTTTTTGAATATTGGCTACATCACGCCAAAAGGGCGGTCTGATGGGATATAAAATCCTATATATGGTATTGGCGTAATATATCCAATATATGTGTTAGCAATATGTACTCATTCATTTCTTTTTCTGATATATATATATTTTGTATTGGCTCAATGTGTCTAACCAATATGAAGTTCCCGCTTGTTTTTCATGTGCTGCAACCCACTGAGCTATCTTTGAAATGTGCAAGCTTTAGGTGTACAGAATTGTTCCTGTAATGTGGAAACTCTTATGATACTCTTGTCCCCTCAGTAAGGGACCTGTTATGCTACATTGCTTTCCTTTTGTTAGGTTCCCAATATGAACATTTCTGTATATTGATAGAGGCTTGTTAATGGCAGGAAAACCTCTGATGCAGACACTTGTTCTGTAACTTCACTCATGGCATAGTCCCCCTCCCTCTTGGAGTTTGAATTACTGAGAGCAGCTTAAAAGTGAACTGTCTTTCCTTTAACTTGAGAATCCAAGGCCATCTGGCTTTGGCTTGCTGAGACACACATTCTTGCAGACTCTGTTCTCGTACTCCCAGGTCCCGAGCTAGCTAATGGAGTTCCCTTTCTGACCTGTCTCAGGAATAGTGCAGGCCCTGCTAGCTGTAATCAATTGTGCCCTACATGGACTTACTGTATCATATGCTGACAACTTGTTCTTCCATGAAAGGTGATCTTGCTAGTGACTCAAACTGTATAAATGAATTGTATCAACTGTATGCTGGCAGTCTTCTCCGCGCACCCAGAGGGGTGAGGATGAGAGAGAGGCTCCTCTGGCCAGAGCTCTTTTGAAGAATAAATGATTGATCCTTCTCCACTGTTTGGTAAAGGTCTATAGTCAAGTGACAACATAAATGTAATAAACTACAAATAATATATTTATCAACATATACTGACAGATAAACTCACCACTCACCAAGTTATAAACCTTCTTTTGTATGTATTTATTTTATCCTAAGAATTTCTATTTTCATTTTTTTGATTTTTCGAAAGAATTCATTGTATACAAATTTGTCTTTTACATTAAATTACTAATAGTGCATAAACATTAAAAACCATTACAGACAAACATATAACAAGACTAATAATATATGCAATATGGCAAGGTAGGTCACAACGCGCGTTTCGGCTGGCTAGCCTTCTTCAGGTGGCCTTTTATTGCACTGAAATGTTAAAAAGACAGTGTGAGTGAGAGTGAGATAGTTATACATATTTTACTTAAGTGACATAAAAACAGATAATATTTCATAAACAAATATAAACAAGACAGTATTTTTTTGTCTACAGTCAGGTTATATAGTGTAGATCATGGTAAGAGACAAATGAGAGACACAGACCTATATGCAAACCCCATAACATCCAGTACCTTGTTGCTGTATGTTCATGACATCCAAAGTACGCATCTATATTTACATAAATTTATTATAAGATAACATAAGTACTCACATTAGTCCTAAACTGCCTATATGTTCTAAATACACATCTATATTTACTTTTCACATTCAGATTGTCAAAGGACGGCATAAGTGCTTATATATTATTAGGTTGCCTGAAAATCACACATACACATCTATATTTACATTTCACTTCTAGATACTCCAATAATAGTGTAACTATTCATGTTCAATCCAAATTACCTGTATAGTTACCTGATGTAGACTTCATAGTATATTTTAAATTGTATAAACACGAAACCGAACAAAGGCAGGCGATATGTCCACTGGCATAGACAGATATCCTATACAGATTACAAGTCTGAGTCAAAGAGAGCTTACCCAAATTGGATTACAGGAAAACCTACACGTCCTTTTGGGCTTGAGTATAAGATAAATGTCTAATATATATAAAAAAAGAGAAGGGGAAGAAATAGAAGACTGGTATAAGTAAATATCCACAGTGTCTTTCTTTTGTAGTCACATCAACTAGCATCCAGGAAAATGTACCTTATAGAGATATTGTTCCGTCCGCACGACTTTACATGATTAGTGTTCAAAAAAGGTAATCGCAAAGGGCAGGGTCGGCTGTGTAGCAAGGATGCAAAAACACATTAATACATGTGTGAATAGGTTCCTGAAAAAAATATATAACCAAGCCGTTTTTACATAGGGGAGATATTATTGCAAAAGAGAGATATTAATGGTTACAAAAGGCGCTTGTCATAGAATCATGGAAAGTGATGTTAAAATAAAGAACTATAAGGGGCTCTTATCATCGGAGTCTGCAGCTTATGCATTGAATAAATGTTGAACAAACAGAAGCCCTCTTGTTAAACAAACAAGCAACGTAGAAAACGGTAACCATAAATTACCTAGGGGGCTCGTGGGTCGTACTTCCGAGAGGCAGAGATCTTTAAACGGTAAATGGGTCTTGTGGTCTGAAAATGATGTGACAGACACAAGAATGAAGTTAGAAAAATGGAGGAAAAGTAACTGCGGTGTCCCTATATTTTCAAACGAAGTCTGATGGGTATCCAGATAGAAAGGCTTACCGTTGCTTCGGATATATGCGGCTGGCTATGACTCTCGTAGGCGTGGTGGGCAGAGTATCTCTCACCAAGGGAAGACGTGTGTAACCGATTTCAAATTCTGGCGCGCCTTTTATTTCCAAGTTGAAAGAGCCGCGATCGGCAAAAATAGTCATAGAAATAGGACTATGGGTCATTTAGGTCGGCGCCGGGTTAGTACGTCGGAAACCAAGGAGACCAAAAGATAAACACAGGACTAGTAGAATAATGACGTAGGGCACGATAGTTGAAAACTGAAAGAAAAGAGTAAGGTAAAAAATGAAAAAGAGAAAAAGGGGCTATAAACATGATGTAAAGTACTAAGCACCTTGCTGTGCATATCAGTAGAATGTTGACTTCTGATTTTCAATAAGAAGTAGATAAAGGGAATTTAAGAATAAAGTTTTAGACAAAAGGAATTATACGTCCAGGTATAATAATTGTCTCCTCCTAAGATGTGTACTATGTACAGGAATCCGAGATGTAATGGGGGGATAGATACTCGGATAAACTAAATAGACGAATTATCGCAGTGCAATCTGTATACAGAATAATATCATTCTGAATGAAGGTAGGATAAAATTGTCAATGCCAGTAACTAAATAATCGTAGTCAACAGCAGTATACACAGGCACTATACAGATAATTTTTACAACATACAAGTGCTATTTACAACATGTAATGATATTATATACAGTGTTCATTTCTTTACAATCGTTATTTCTAGAATTGAGTATTTACAAAGTCAGTTCAGCATTGTAGTGTGAACATGGATCGAATAGTTATACAGATATTCACAATCAAGACCATCTCTGGTAGCGGTATAGAGTATTTATCCATACTAGATCTAATCCCATGTAGAAGACCGTTCAATTTTGAAGCCATTGATTTCAGTGTTGGCTAGGTAGGCCCACTACATGATAGCATCAGACCACTGTATTTCTGAGTTAAGACCATTAGATACAGTATTGAACATGAATATATGATAGACTTCCCGCTTTTTGCGCACTTTGTCACAGCAGAGCCCTGCCGTTGGTATGATTTTTTCCAGTATAAACCACTTAGCATCTTCTGGAGAGTGATTGTGTTCTACAAAATGTGATACCAGTGGCGCTGAAATTTTTTTTGTGCGTATTGCAGATCTATGTTCTGTTAGGCGAGTGTTCAGGGATCTGGAAGTTTCCCCAACGTAGGCTTTCTCGCATGGACATAACAGGAGATATATCAAGTTCTTGGTTTTACAATTGTTTATACCATGGCTTGCCACAGTAATGCCATTGTAAGATATTGAATTGTCCACTATGCATTGGGCACATGACTTGCATCCGCCACATTTAAAGTTTCCATGTATGGGGCGAGAGTCAAAAATGCCACGTTGTAGTATTGGTTTAGGGGGGGGGCATCCTCGACCGTACTACAATATCCCTGATGTTCTTGTTCTTTCTATACGCGAACATGGGTTTTTGTATTTTATCTGATTGTGTCCTGTTTATGTTGAGCAGATACCAGTGAGAACTGATAATTTGCCTAATTTGGTCATTGAGGACAGAATGTCTTGTGACAGAAATCAGATTATTTTTCGCAGGTTCAGTTTCCTTTGATAGCAGATATTGGCGATCAAAGAAACGTGCTCTCTTATATGCATCCCGAATGACTCGATGTGGGTAGCCTCGGTTTTTAAATTTGGTTTTCATATCTTCACTACGAGTGTCGTAATCGCTGATTTTAGTGCAATTACGACGAAGTCGTAGGAATTGTCCAAATGGGATTGCATTTTTTTGTTTCAGAGGGTGGAAGCTACTGTGATGTAATATTGTATTTCGCGCTGTGGGCTTAGTATAGAGATCTACATAGAGTGCATAGTTTTCATGTTTCAGTTTGATATCTAGAAATTCAATTTCTACATTGCTGTGGTGTGCAGTAAACACTAGATTCTCATCGCATAGATTGAGCCATTGTGTAAATTCTGATAAGGAATTTTGATCACTGTCCCATATAAAAATAATATCATCTATATAGCGTGACCATTGTATCACTGATTTAAAAAAAGGAGCTTCTTCTTTGAAGATGAATTGGTGTTCTCCACTGCCATCTGATTGATTATTGATAATTGGTAATTGGGAAGGGGCTAATTGGTAAGAATAGCCCCATAGTTTTATGGTAATGTAATAATATTTTGATTCCTTCAGTTATAAGGCCCGTGGCACGAGCTGATCCATCAACCGATACCAGAGTGTTAAAGATGCAGTAAACGATACTCAAAAAATAGGTTATTTCTTGAACACTTGTGCTTCGCTTTAGTTCATGACATATACTGCAGTGGCATTTGTTAATAGTAATACCTACATTTTACCAATGAAGTTTCTCATCTCCAGAGCCCTGACAACATGTCAACTCTGGGTGTGTTTGGTTTATAGGTTTTATCATTAATCCAAAATGTTAGCTGAAAATATCGTTGTTAGTCCCAGTATTGTTCAGTGTTGCTTTTACAGATAGTGTGATCAGGTGTGATTGAATGGTTTTCTTTGTATCTCTTCTTCACCAAATAAAAATCAACAATTTTTCTTTTCTTTTAGTCCACATTGTACTTGCCTCCCACTGTGTATCCTGGTACATCATGTCGCTTTGCTATGTGTACGGAAGTGAACAATCACTGAAAACAAACACTTTTATAATTCTGCAAATACTGTTATCTGTTTTCCTTCTTTACTGCTAGTCCGTGTTCTATCATCTGGCATTTCAATGTCCCACATAATTTGAATTAAAATCTTTTTCCGTATTTCATTCCTCTCACAATAACTGCACTGTTCTGCTCTTGTCTATGTCCTCAGATAGGTCAATATTATTTTTGATGTTCTTAAGTTCTTTCCGGAGTCTCTGTGTTCGCTGATGTGTTAGGAGGTTTGATAAATGACTAAAGTTCTTCCCACATTCACTGCTGTTGAATAGTTTTTCCCCATGTGTGTTTGCTGATGACTTTGAAGGTGTGATAACTGACTAAAGCACTTTGTACATTCAAAGCACTTGAATGGTTTTTCTCCTGTGTGTGTTCGCTGATGTCTTTGTAGTCCTGATAACTGACTAAAGCTCTTGACACATTCATTGCACTTGTATGGTTTTTCTCCTGTGTGAGTTTGCTGATGAATCCTTAATGCCGAAGAACTGCGAAAACTACTGTCACATTCACTACAATGATAGGGTTTTTCCCCTGTGTGTGTTCGCTGATGTGTTTGGAGGCTTGATAAGTGACTAAAGCTCTTCCCACATTCATTGCACTTGAATGGTTTTTCTCCTGTGTGTGTTCGCTGATGTCTTTGTAGTCCTGATAACTGACTAAAGCTCTTGACACATTCATTGCACTTGAATGGTTTTTCTCCTGTGTGAGTTTGCTGATGAATCCTTAATGCCGAAGAGCCGCGAAAACTACTGTCACATTCACTACAATGATAGGGTTTTTCCCCTGTGTGTGTTCGCTGATGTGCTTGGAGGCTTGATAAGTGACTAAAGCTCTTCCCACATTCACTGCAGTTGAATGGTTTTTCCCCTGTGTGTGTTCTCTGATGTCTTTGTAGCCCTGATAATTGACTAAAGCTCTTGACACATTCATTGCACTTGAATGGTTTTTCTCCTGTGTGAGTTCGCTGATGAATCCTTAATGCTGAAGAGCTGCGAAAACTACTGTCACATTCACTACAAGGATAGGGTTTTTCCCCTGTGTGTGTTCGCTGATGTGTTTGGAGGCTTGATAAGTAACTAAAGCTCTTCCCACATTCACTGCAGTTGAATGGTTTTTCCCCTGTGTGTGTTCTCTGATGACTTTGTAGCACTGATAATTGACTAAAGCTCTTTAAACATTCATTGCACTTGAATGGTTTTTCTCCTGTGTGAGTTCGCTGATGATACCTTAATGCTGAAGAGCTGCTAAAACTACTGTCACATTCACTACAATGATAGGGTTTTTCCCCTGTGTGTGTTCGCTGATGACGTTGTAGATGTGATAACAGACTAAAGCTCTTTAGACATTCATTGCACTTGAATGGTTTTTCCCCTGTGTGTGCTCGCTGATGACTTTGTAGATGTGATAATCGGCTAAAGCTCTTCAGACATTCACTGCACTTTAATGTTTTTTTTCCTGTGTGAGTTCGCTGATGATACCTTAGTGCTGAAGAGCCATGAAAACTACTGTCACATTCACTACAATGATAGGGCTTCTCCCCTGTGTGTGTTCGCTGATGTGTTTGGAGGTTTGATAAGTGACTAAAGCTCTTCCCACATTCATTGCAGTTGAATCGTTTTTCTCCTGTGTGTGCTCGCTGATGTCTTTGTAGCACTGATAATTGACTAAAGCTCTTGACACATTCATTGCACTTGAATGGTTTTTCTCCTGTGTGAGTTCGCTGATGAATCCTTAATGCTGAAGCGCCGCGAAAACTACTGTCACATTCACTACAACGATAGGGTTTTTCCCCTGTGTGTGTTCGCTGATGTGTTTGGAGGTTTGATAAGTGACTAAAGCTCTTCCCACATTCACTGCAGTTGAATGGTTTCTCCCCTGTGTGTGTTCGCTGATGACCTTTTAGCACTGATAATTGACTAAAGCTCTTCCCACATTCACTGCACTTGAATGGTTTTTCCCCTGTGTGTGTTCGCTGATGACTTTTTAGGTCTGATAACTGACTAAAGCACTTTGCACATTCACTGCACTTGAATGGTTTTTGCCCTGTGTGTGTTCGCTGATGGCTTTGTAGCACTGATAATCGACTAAAGCTCTTTAGACATGCATTGCACTTGAATGGTTTTTCTCCTGTGTGAGTTCGCTGATGATACCTTAATGCTGAAGAGCCGTGAAAACTACTGTCACATTCACTACAATGATAGGGTTTTTCCCCTGTGTGTGTTCGCTGATGTGTTTGGAGAGTTGATAAGTGACTAAAGCACTTTGCACAGTCACTGCACTTGAATGGCTTTTCCCCTGTGTGTGTTCGCTGATGAATCCTTAATGTTGAGTAACGAGTAAAAATGCTTTCACATTCATTGCAATGGTATGGTTTTTCCCCTGTGTGTATTCGCTGATGTGTTTGTAGATTTTCTAATCGATTACAGCTCGTCCCACAATCACTGCACTGGTATGGTTTTTCCTCAGAGTGTGTTCGCTGATGTCTTTGTAGGTGATCTAATCGACTAAAGCTCTTCCCACATTCACTGCATTTAAATGGCTTTTCTCCGGTGTGTGTTCGCAGATGATTTTGTAAGTGTGATGACTTACTGAAGCACTTTGCACATTCACTGCACTTGAATCTTTTTTCTCCTATGTGGTTCCACAGATGGCTTTGTAGGTGTGACGAGAAAGTAAAACACTTTGCACATTCACTGCACTTGAATGGCTTTTCCCTTGTGTGTGTTTGTTGATGTCTTCGTAGGTTTGATAATCGACTAAAGCTCTTCCCACATTTACTGCACTTGAATGGCTTTTCCCTTGTGTGTGTTTGCTGATGTGTTTTGAGGTTTGATAACCGACTAAAGCTATTGACACATTCATTGCACTTGAATGGTTTGCCTCTTGTGTGCGTTCGCTGATGAATCCTTAATGGTGAAGAGTAACTAAAACTGCGGTCACATTCACTACAATGATAGGGTTTTTCCCCCGTGTGTGTTCGCTGATGACTTTGTAGCTTTGATATTCGACTAAAGCTCTTCACACATTCACTGCATTTAAATGACTTTTCCCCTGTGTGTGTTTGATTATGTCTTTGAAGGTGTGATAACTGACTAAAGCACTTTACACATTCATTGCACTTGACTGGTTTTTGTCCTGTGTTCGTGTGCTGATGAAGCTTGAGTAGTGATGACAAACTAAAGCTCTTGCTGCATGTGTATGATTCTTCTTCCTTGGTTAGTCTCTGTGGGTCGGGTATATATTTGTCTACATCCCATGACTGTATTTCCTGATGGGCCAACATGGCTGTTAAAGCACTTGTGTTTTTCTCACACACTTTATATGTGTGCAGTATTTTGCACGTTTTATTTCTGTTTTAACAATAAAATACAATAGCCACCAAATATTTTCCACACTCCTAATACATAGAATGTGTCTTTGTAGGCGATTGTGCCTTTAGATTGGATTATGGCTATGCACGCTTGCAGGTAAAGATGTATCTTCTTTCTGGCCGGTGCAAATTTGGACAGTCTGTTGTATTGTTACTGTGGTTTGGCCAGAAAGAGTTTACAATTCACCTAGAGCACGGAATGATGGCTTGTCTTTATTTTAGAAAATAGAGCACTGCGGTAATCATATCATACCGATCCCATGATCAAAGTTAGTATTTAACACTTGTTTATACAGGAGGCAGGTTGTTATTGTTGTTGCCTTAATTTTCCTAAGGTCATTTATTCGTCTTTTGGCGTGGAGGTGCACAGCTCAGTCTCTTACAATCACTGAAATGCCCTTGATGCTTCATCCGAGATCTGTCAGTGTGTGCGCAGGTTCCTCTGCCGCCAACTGCGCTGATGTTTTCCTGAATACTGTAGCTCAATATTTCTGCTATTATTGAAGATTTACAGCATTAGCTTCATTATTGATGGCCAATTCACACATTCAAGGCTTGTTTTCTGTTGGATGTAAAGATATTGAAAATTACTAAATTGAAACATAATGGAATGAGAACGTATAATATGTAACTTGTTGTAAAAGACATTTCTGGGGAGATTTACCAAATCTCCACGCAATGCAGCACACAGGCCTCCCCACGCGTAGCTGCGCTGCATGACAGGGAGGGAGCAGAAGAGCACCATATTTTCAAAGATATGGCTCTCTCCTTCCCTTTCCCTTGCGCTGGCACCGATTACAGCAGCCCTGTGCCATGCACACACCTTAGCACCAGAGCGCTAGGGTGTTTGTGTGTGTGAGTCCAGCATAGGTTTTGTACAGGAAGGACACCCTTCTTGTACAAAATACTATGCCTAGACATGAGGGAAACCTTTTCTAATTTTGCATGCATGTTGCACAGTGCACTACGCATGCAAAGTCAGAAAAGGAAGGAGAAATGAAAGCATCTCTCCTTCCAAGCGCCTAGTTTAAAAGGTTGCCGTTTTCTCCCGCTAAACCAAATCTACTGTATTTGATAAATTGGGTTTAGCATGAGAAACAATGGGTGGTTGCATGGGAACCCCCAAGCCCCACCATTGGCAGGACCACATGGTGCAAAGTAACGTGAAGCAGTGCCATGCGATGCTTCACATTACTTTTACGTTATTTGCTGGAAAGAAAATTAGGAAAAAAAGATTTTGCACTGTTTTGTGCCACTTTTGTGATGCAAACACGACGCAAAATCTTAGTAAATCGCCCCCTTCCCTTTGTAACGTAGTAGGGAATATTTCATCATACACAGATATTTAACTAAAAGTTCTGGTGATCAGGTGACATCTTATTAATGTCTGAAAATGAGGTGATTTAACAGTGTTCACAGAGTAACTTAGCAAAGTAAGGGCGCTCACGGAGCACCCAAGTGCTTAAGGTTTTGCTTAAGATAGATGCATACAGTCAAGATTTCATTTTTTTTAAATATATCTTTTTATTATTAACAAACAAAAGAAAATCGCATTGGGAGTACATGATCATACATTTCACTACAAAGTCTGGGTCGTCTCACATTCAGGATAGAATTACAAAATAAAATAAGTTCTTGGGATCAAGGGGAATAATGAGTGTCCAAGTCTCGTCGTCTGGCCGGGGGAGTACAAATACCATCACGGTAAGCATTCCAGGCCCCCCAGACCTTACCTCACTTTTCGGGGCAACCCCTAGCAATATAAACTGCACGCTCTCGAAACATACACCAGTCCAGATCCTGGGTCCATTTGGTACGCTGAGGCGACAGACTGGCTCCCCAAAGTTGTGCAATATTACGCTTCGCAATCATATATGCTAACGAGACCCATTGTTTCAAATATTGATTCAAATCTGTGAGCTCCCAGATGTTTAAAAGGCATCTCCGGGCTTCCGGTTGTATCTCACACCCCAATACTTCCTCCATGACAGTATGTATGGCTCGCCAATACCTCTGGACATTCTCACAGTGCTTCAGGATGTGCATAAATGTAGCCACCTCACCACAGCCTCTCTTACAATCACCACTCGATACCCATCCCATGCGTACCAGACCCAGCCCAGTGACATATGACCTGAGAAGAATCTTCAACTGTACCAATCTGAGCCTCATCTGAATCGCCACCACTCTGGGGGAAGACACCGCTTCAATCCAGTCTTCATCATCCATTTCTAGCCCATCTGCTCCCCCCGCTGCTCTAACACTACCCAACGGATCATCCATTTTGTTGATCAATTTCCTATAAATCAAGGAGATTTTTTTCTCGGGGATGTGGCCGTCTAACACTCGGTCCTCCAGAGGGGAGGCCTCCGGGAGATCTTCATCCTGAGATATATGGGCAAGGAGGGCATGCCTAACCTGCATGTAACGGAAATATTTGTTTTGATGAAGCTGGTATTGTAGTCGGAGGGCCTCGAAGGTCTGTACACCTCCGAGCCCCCAAATATCCTTAATCTGGCTGATCCCCATTAGTTCCCACTTATCGAACCCTTTAGTGGTCCACAAACTCCCTAGTTTCGCTGAGCTAAAAAGGGGGGTAGCCAAAGTCAACTTCCCTTCCCAACCCAGGCTCCTAGTGGCAGAATGCCAGACCCGCCCCGCGTGCGCCGTAGGCCCGGCAAGTGCGAACTTCCCGGACTTAGCATACAGAGCCCTAAGGATGTCTCCATCCGGCGGCTGGCTGCGATCCGTAGCATACCCCGCATCACTGGGTATGCCGTAGACCATCTGATTGATGGCCGCCAGATGTGAAGCCCAATAATATTTCTTCAGATCTGGGAGCCCAATTCTTCCATCATACCATGAGAGAGTGAGCTTAGTAAACGCTATAAGGGGCCTACCGTCCCAAAGAAGCAATCTCTGAAGGGCCTCTATCTCTCGGAAATGTTTACTGGGCACTGGGTCCATAGCATTTTGAAGCACATAAAGAAAACGCGGCAAGGCCATCATTTTGAATAAGACTGCTCTACCCAGAAGCGACAATGGTAGCATCTTCCATCTTTCCACATCCCTGCCGAGCCGAACTAGTGGTGGAAACAAGTTCTCAGTATAGCGCCTCTTAGGGTCCAATGCAATATAAATACTGAGGTATTTGAATCCTACCATTTCAATCTGTAAGGGACAGGTTTGTGGAATCACTGGTGGATCGCCTGACAACACCAACATCACAGATTTTGCCCAATTAATGGCAAATCCCAAATATTTACCGAACGCCGCCAATATATCCAGAAAGACGATCAAAGAAGCTCTAGGCGTGGTAAGATACAGGAGGATATCGTCTGCATAAAGCGAGATTTTATCCTCCCATTCCGGCGACCACCGCAGTCCACGAATCGATCGGTCCCACCTGACCCAAGCCACTAAAGGTTCCAAAGCTAACGCAAAGAGGAGAGGGGACAGCGGGCACCCCTGTCTCCTGCCCCTTTCCAGTTCAAAATCCACCGATTTGCAATTGTTAACGACCACTCTGGCCAAAGGGGCCGCATACAACAATCGAACCCACCCAATGAACTCAGGGCTGAAGCCCAACTTCGCCAATACCGACAACAAGTAAGCCCACTCTACCCGATCAAAAGCCATGGTGGCATCTAGGGACACCAACACAGCCGGCTGCAGCAGATCACGGGACCGACCCAGGACTACGTGAAGTCTCCTAAGATTTAAAGCGGTGTTTCGATGCGGCATGAAGCCCGACTGATCCGGGTGCACCAGCGTAGTGATTACCTTAACAAGTGTAATAGCTAGCACCTTGGCCAGAATCTTAGGTTCAGCATTAAGGAGTGAAATGGGCCTATAGGAGGAGGGAGATGTCCGGGGCTTACCCACTTTGTGTATTACCACGACATTCGCTATCCTCTGGTCGTATGGAAGTTGCCCTATCTTCTTACTCTCCAGGAACATTGCTCGAATTTGCAGGGCGCTTTTCTGGGCATTCAGCTTATGCAACTCAATCGGCACCCCGTTAGGACCTGTCGCCTTCCCAGAGTTTATGCTCTTGATTGCCTGCATTATCTCATCATTTGTAATGGGAGAGTCAATATACTGCCGATGCTCATCAGATAATCGGGGCATAACGATATCCCTAATCATGTCCGCATGCTCAGCTTCTGTAAATTCGTTGGTGGAAGAGTAAACACCCTGATAGTATGAAGAAAAAGAGTCTGCAATATCCTGAGGATCAGTAATGCTATCAGGTCCAACACCCTCCAACTCCGGCACCAACCGAGAGGCACGCTCACCACGCTCCAACCAAGCAATAAGCTTACCAGCCCTGTCTCCATGTTCATATACCCTGCTCTGAACATCATTATGCTGCGTAACCGCACATTCCCTAGAAATGCCGTTATATTCATCCTGCTTAAGTCTCAACTGGTGCAGATCCTCCACTGACGCTGCCTCAGCCACTCGCTTCTCCAAAGCTATAACTTCAGCTTTTACTCTATTAACATCGGCTAGGCGCTGTTTCTTTTTCCCTGCGATTAAAGACAGGACCTCCCCCCGAAGCACCACCTTATAGGCCTCCCATAAAGATTGCGCCAAGTCAACAGTGCCAGCATTATTTTGGAAATACTGCTCCGAGACCTTATGTATCTCTTTCCTAATTACCGGTTCTTTTAAGTGCCAAGCATTAATGGGTGCGACTCTGCCGACGGCAGGCTGCCCCACTTCAACCCGCAACCAGACGGAGGAGTGATCAGAGACGCCCCTTCCCAAGTGCCGAGCCTCCCTAGCAGTGTCCGCCATGGCAGCAGGCAGCAGTATGTAATCCAACCTGGACATAGTGTTGTGTGCCGCAGAGACATGCGTGAAGTTTTTCAGAGCTTATTGCATACTCTCCAACAATCTACTAGACCCAACGATTCCATAAAATCATGCAGCCATTTCTGCAGCGTAGGGAGGACCCTTGGGGGAGAGCGATCCATACTACCATCTACCACTGAGTTGAAATCCCCTCCCAACACAAGGAGGCCAAGCGGCAAGGTCAGAAATACAGCAGTCAAATCCTTGAAGGTATCAGATTGGAGGCCCGGGGGCACATATATGGAAAGTAAGGTGACCGCCTTGCCCCCGACTTTCCCGGAGACCCCTACATATCTGCCCCTCTGATCGGACCATGTGGCCTGAATCTCAAGAGGAAAGGAATTCTTCACCAAAATGCCAACCGCCCTAGAGCCTGTTGTAAAACCCACGTGAGCGACCAGTTTATAGCCCCCTCTATGCAGGGCCATGCAACAATTACCCACCAAGTGCGTCTCCTGCAACAGCGCAACATCCTGGAAGTGGCGCCTAAACAGCTGGCTAACCATACCCCTCTTCATCTAGTCCCCTAACCCATTGACATTCCAGCTCAGCACTCGTATCCCCGACTCCCGGTCAATGCAAGACATTTACCCCACACCACCACATCGTAATGCAGAATCAATCCCCAATGCGAGTCAAAACAAAACTGAAACTTAACATGCCTAGAAAACAACCCTCCCGGAAATCCCTCCCCTCCACCCTGCACCCCTGCATAAGGACTATGCCCAAACCCAACTCACAGTGTGCCTGTCGCCCCACCCAACAGAGACAGCTAAAAGTAGGAAGAGGAGGTGCCCGCCGCCTAGCCGCTCACCCCTCCTCCCAGATGATTCCCACCCGAGAGATATTCAATGTTGGCATTTCTTTCCAAGTACACTTAACAATACCCACCCTCCCAATGTCAAATGATCTGATCAGTCCCTGTTACTAAGGTCTTTTATTCCTGCTCCTGTCGCTCAACTTCTGCCTCCTGGCACCGCTCTTCTTCTCTGTCCACCATTACAGTGTCCAACCAGTCCGACGCCACCTCAGGTTTATCATAGAACCAGGCCTTCCCGTCCTTTTCAACCCGCAGCTTTGCTGGAAAAAGCATAGAATATCTCAAACCTTTGTCCCTAAGCCTCCTCTTAACCGGGAGAAAGTTCTGTTGTAGTCTCTGCACGGCTTGGGTGAAGTCGGGGAAAAAAGAAAGGGTAGTATTCTCATAGCGAAGCGGGTCAGCCGCCCGTGACGCCTGTAAAATCACATCTCGATCACGGAAGTTCAGCACCCTTGCAATCATCGGCGAAGGGGGAGCCCCGGCCTCGGTGGGCCTCCTGGCACTCTATGTGCCCGTTCAACAGTAAAAAAGTTACTGAGGCCCTTAGGTTTGAGGTGATTCAAGACAATGTCCTCCACAAAAAAGTCAGGTGTACGACCTTCCGCCTTTTCCGGTATTCCAAGAATACGGACGTTGTTGCCAATTGCGCCCTTCATAGTCATCCAGCCTGCGACGGGTCTCCTCTCGCGCCGCCTGTAAGGCCCGAACTTCCCTTTGCATCTCCGCCACATCATCCACCAGGCTAGACGTCTTTATATCGAGCGACTTGACTTTTTCACTTGTTTTGGCATGGTCTGCCCGTAGCAAATTGAACTCAAGCTTCACAGTGTCCAACTTGTTATCCAAAGAGTCCATTTTTGCCACCATCGAGGATTCAACCTTATTTATGGCCGCCATGACGCCTTTCAGTGTGGGTTCTGTCCCCTCACCTGGGAATCGCCTCCGAGGGAAGGGGAGTGTCTCTGTTCCACCGGAGAGCCTTTGGGCTGTGTATACCTGTCCAGCTTATTCGTTTGGACGTTTTTCAGCCCTCTCCCGGTTCTAGAGGGGGCCTTTCTAGTCTCCGCTTTTGACGCCATGAAGGTTGCAATAAATGGCCTCCGCTTCCTTCCCGGTGTCACGAGACTTCGCACCTCGAGCAACACTTCACACTTCTCCCATGCCAATAGGCCTTACTCAGCAATAGTCACACTGAGTAGGTCTTCCCAGTTCACCACAACCCCTCGGCAAGAAACAACTGTTGGTGCCGACCTCCGTGCCATGCTGGAACTTCCGCTCGTCACAGCCGCTGTTGTTGCATTAGCGCACAGGCATCCCCCTCACCGCAAACTTTGGCGAAACACTCGACAACACTTCTACGAGGCAAACTACCAGAGACTGCATTACCCAGAATGCCAGGGGCGAACCTTGCTTGATAGGTGAGCGGTGTGCTCCCAGACCTGCTGTTTCTTCAAATGGACTCCCATGAGTCATGGAGCTGACGAGCTCGTGGTTGATGCCCTGCGCGCCAGTGAGCGGTACCAGACCTGAGACGATTTTGGCAACCTATTCAGCAAACCCCTAAAACTAGTCTGTAATCTCTACTGACGAAGGTTAATAAACCTGAAACACTGGTGTCTAGAGATCAGCACCATCTGCGCCAACTTTGGCGAAACACTCGACAACACTTCTACGAGGCAAACTACCAGAGACTGCATTACCCAGAATGCCAGGGGCGAACCTTACTTGATAGGTGAGCGGTGTGCTCCCAGACCTGCTGTTTATCCCCCTCACCGCAGCCCATGGCTCTGACGACATTAAGGTCCAAATCTTCAGATCATGACCAGGGGGGTAGAATTCGCCGTTTCGATCTGAAATTATGCAAGGGAGCAGTTCTTTCGTTCCCCTGTCGAAATTCGTTCTCAGGTGTCAGGATAAAGAGCAGGATTGACGAAAGGAGGAGCGGGTCCTACGGAACTACGCGATCACGCGGCCATCTTGGTCCCGTGCTTGGCTCCTCCCCCCAAGATTTCATTTAAACAACAATAGAGTTTAGAAAAAGAGATGGCTCAGGCGGGGCTGCAACATTTCCAGTAACTCTTTACGAAGTATACAACGAAAGTAACTCCATTCACACACTTCTCATTTCTTTCCTATTGACTTAAGGTCATCTCAAATACCAACTCCTGCCTTTACCTCGCTGTTCATAAGTCACCTTTGAAACTTTCAACAGCTCCCTTGGTTCAAGCATTTATGGTTTCTTCTAACCTGGAAGATTGGAACATTATTGTGGTTTGAGGGGCGTTTGCTATCGCCATAACATCTGTCCATCTCCCTGAAACTAGTGCAGCTTATAGCACCAGGTTCTGGCCCTGAAAGACAACTTTAAAAAGAAAGTTATTTGTTTTTTCTAAAGTAGATAAAGTTCTGTAAGATGCAGCTCCTTCAGGGGGTTTGGTGTAAAACAAAGCGAGGGGTTTACTGTAAGGCCCATCCTAAACATTATAAGCGCAGATAAGGCAAATAAACATTGATTCATATAATTTAATATTCAACGATATCAGTCATTTAGTACTTATAGAGAATCCATCACAACCACTAATTTACCTGACATAACCCTGCATCAGATGTGTGCATATTACTCTTTTTATCCCTTTTCCACCATTACATGGCATTTGCCCTTATGTTGTCCGTTTGGGGCCCTGGATGCCACTTTGTGACTGGATGGGCATTTGGCAAAGCGGGAGGAGGTGTCAGTTATCCACAGGTGATGCGACATTTCTACCTTTCCATATTTCTCATATTCAAGTTTACCTAATTTCCTGTCCTTCAGCCCCCCTACTGCCCTCTGGCTGTGCACTCACTCTGTGGGGTTCATCAGAAGTCAGATAATTACCTGATAGTTACAAGGCCATGGATCTCACTTCTTCTAGAACACTTATTGCAGACATAGGGCCTAGTTAGGAGTATGTCCAATGGATTATTGCCTCAAAACTAGGGGTGGGTGACAAATTCCCCTCTGCCGGCAGACCTCGCAAAGTTTTGCCCTATCCGTTCCATAAAACTCCACAAAGTGATGCAGAACAGAGTTTTTTTCTCAAGCGGTTCGCCAACGGTAAGGTGACGAGCGCTTGTGAGAAAATATAACGCGCTAGACCTCCTCCTGCTGAGATTTCTCATTGCGGGAGGTCGTGGCAGGTCGCGACCACTCGAGTGTAGAAATCTGCCATTCTCGTTGATGAAGTTGCCACTCGATTAGAATGTCAATTCGAGCGGCAGAAAGCAGCAGCGCCCTCTGGCACGATGCATAGTGCCGTTCGTGCTGATTTTACAGTGCGGGACAAAATCCTGGAGCAAAAAATCAGTAAGAGTGGGGCAACTTAGAAACTCTGCCACTTGCAGAAGTCCCCAGAGTGCAGCGGGGTTTCCCTGTTACTTCGTGGAGTTCAGCTGAGTATAACTCTGCGAACTACTCCAAGGCCTAATCAAAACGTGACAGATATCCTGTCTGCCTTATTATAATTGCCACAGGATGTAATGCATTTTTAATGGGGCGGGCAGGATACCTGTCACATTTGTGATGGAATAAACCATCCGCTGAAATCTAAATAAGGCCTTTGGTGTACATTGTGTCCAGTGTGGCTAGCTGGGCTTGAATGATCTTGTAGTTTGCTGGATAAGGTACCCCTAGGTGCTTAAAGCGCTTCTGGCTATTTGCGCGCTCTGCTGCAGTTTAGCATTACACTTTGGTGTTTTTTAAAGCTCAATTCCCGATTTTTTGTATCTTGGTTGTAATTTTAGTTATTGACCCCTGATTTTCATTAGTGACAACCCGTGCTCAGTCCTGCCCCTACATCGCTCACTCGCACGATAATACTTGAAACTCACCGCTATTTGAGCGGGTCCCTGGCCGGTGTAGCTGCTGCCTAGCCGCCATCTTGGGGGAAGAAAGTGCCGTTTTTCGGGCGCCATCTTACGAGCGCTCTAGTGCTCCGGCACTCCTTAGATTTGGTGCTTGGCTGACTATCTTGCCAGTATTGCACTTTTAAAGTGACAGAGGCAGTTGAAACTAGAAATAAGCTCGAGACCGAACTGAAAATGGCATTAGTAAACTGCCGCTCTTTGCCGAAGCATGCCACTGAAATCTCCCTTTTATTGTGCAGTATGGCTATAGACATCCTATTTGTCACTGAAACATGGCTAGGTCCAAACTCTGCTCCCGATATTGTCCATGCCTTACCACCTGGATATTTAATCCAACATAAGGATAGAGTATCCAAAGTCGGAGGAGGGGTCGCCATTCTTTACAAGGATAATATAGGCTGCCGGGTCCTCCTTCCCCGGACTTCTGATATATCGCCCTCCTGGCCCTTTGGGTCGGTTTCAAGAAAGACTATCCGAAACAGCAATGGATCTGGAGAGTAATGTTTCCAATTTCATGGTGCTGGGGGACATGAATCTTCATTTTAATAGATTATCAGATTCTACTGCTTTAAATTTGACGAAAGATCTAGGGACCTATGATTTGATTCAGAAAATTCAACTTTCTACCCACTCTAAAGGGAATCTCTTTGATCCCATTTTCTCGAACATGCCAGGCTTAATTACAAACGACCCCTATTCAATCCCGTGGTCGGACCATTTGGTAATTCCTTTTACTTGGAAAGTGCTCTGCCCCAGCCCGACTACTTCCTCCCATAGAGCTTTAGTCAGACGTTGGCCCAAATTGGAGCTCCACGAATGGTCAAATATTTTGAGGAAGACTGAACCATTTGTAAACGGGGATATATATACAGCAAACAGGGAGTTCAATCAATGGATAGAACAGTCTTTAGATAGTGTGCATCCAAAAAAACAAACAGTTAAAAAGAAAGGCTCCCTCAACCAACCTTGGTTTAATTCGGACCTCAGGGCTCTTAAACAAGAGTGTAAACGGGAGAAAAGGCAATGGCGGAGAGACTTTGATCCGGTGAAGAAAAATAAGTATAGAGCTGCAATAAAGAATTATAAATTCGCTATAACTACTGCTAAATCAACTTTCTATGCAAACAAAATTGAGACCGCCGCCAATGCCCAGAGAGAGATGTTCAGAATTGTTAAGTCGCTGCTAAAAGTCCCGGATCCGCCGCCTAGTTCGGATGAACCAGGCACCCACTGTGAAGATCTGGCTAATTGTTTTGCCACTAAAATTCAAAACATTCTCACTCTGCTCCCCCCTGCATCCTCTGTTGAACCCCCCTCCCTGTCCTTTTTTCTAACTCAAACCACCCTTCCTCAGCTTTCCTCATTCTCTCCTCTTGAGGAAGAACTTCTGCCCCCTCTTCTGAATGCTATAAAGAGTGGTTTGCCACTTGATCCTGCCCCAAAGAACATCCTAAAATTAGTCCTTCCAGTCATCAGTAAATCTATTGTCAACTTGGTGAATTCTTCTATAGAGTCAGGTACGGTCCAGAGAGAGTGGAAAGTGGCTATGGTTAAGGCCTTGATAAAAAAAACCTTCCCTTGGCCCAGGCGATTTTTCGCAGCTCCCGGGTATCAGTAAATTGACTGAAAAGTTCATCAACCAGCAACTTGCCTCTTTCTTGGAATCGCACAATTTGCTTCATCCTTCTCAAATGGGGTTCAAAAGAGGGAAGGGAACCGAAACAGCTTTGTTGAAGGTGGTCGAGGAATCCAGGAGGATTTTGGACGCAGGTGGCAGTGCGGCCATTATCCTCCTGGACCTCAGTGCCGCCTTTGATACGGTTAATCACCATATCCTCCTATCTCGCCTTAACAACATTGGAGTCACGGGCAAGGCCCTAAGGTGGCTTTAATCCTTCCTCAGAGATAGGTTCTTCAAAGTGTTTGAGGAGAACAGTTGTTCCCATCCGGTACCGTTGCAGTGTGGGGTGCCGCAGGGCTCCTCCCTCAGCCCCACGCTGTTTAACGTGTACATGGCACCTCTGGCGGAGATAGTGGCCCCTTTTGGGATTCAATTGGTAAACTACACTGACGACACCCAGCTGGTGGTTTCCTTGAATCAGGCAGACTGCCCTTCCACGAACTTGTGTAACTATTTAGAAGCGGTCGCAAGTTGGATAGATCAGTCCCATCTTAAACTGAATGGTGGAAAGACAGAGCTGATGTTACTGGGCAGAGGGGGCCACATTTGATAATTCTCTATCCTGGCCTCACTGTATGGGTCATGGCCCTATTCCAAAATCAGAGATTAAGAGTTTGGGTTTTTGGCTTGATGCGGAACTGTTGTTTAGACCCCAGGCAAGGAGAACAGCGGCCACCTGCTTCGGCCTACTAAAGACTATCCGCAAGATTCTACCTCAATTGCCAGAAACATCTAAAAAAATCTTAATCCAGTCATTAATTTTCTCTACAATAGATTACGGCAACGCTATCTATCTAGGAGCTCCAGTCTCAGTAATCCAGCAGCATCGGACTGTTCAGAATTCGGCGGCAAGGCTGCTTACAGGCACCAGCTACCGTTCCTCAGCTAAACCTGCGCTGAACGTACTTCACTGGCTTCCAGTGAAGGAACGGATTAATTTTAAAACACTCTGCATGGCACACAAAACCATCCACGGAAAGGGTCCTCCCATCTTAGAGGAATATGGTTAGACCATATAGAGCTCGCAGAAACCTCCGCTCTAATGACCAGAATTTTGCAGAGACCCCTAGAATCAATAGGTCCCGGTCCAGTGGCCGCCTTTTCTCACTTAATGCAGCAAGGTTGTGGAATGCCCTCCCTCCATCTTTCCGCCAGGAGCCCAACCTGCTTGCATTTCGGAAAAGTGTAAAAACCTGGCTTTTTCCTAGGACCTAGAGCCGCTGGCTTTCTGTGCTTTAATCCCCTTCTGGTCCTTTCCTAAGCGCTGGGATGCTTCCGAGTAGCCATGCGCTATAGAAGAGCCTTTTTCATTTCATTCATTCATTTCATTTGTGGGTCTCTCACTGCTTTGAGGTCACCGCCAGGCAGCGACTTCTGTCAGCAGCGCCTTGGCAAGATCTTCCTTCCAGGCAGGAACTCCTTCAGCTGTGCCTTGTGCAGATCTTCCTTTCAGGCTGCGGCTTCTGTCAGCGGTGCCTTGTGCAGATCTTCCTTTCTAGGCAGAACTTCTGTCAGCTGCGCCTTGTTCGGATCTTCCATCCAGGTGGGACTTCTGTCAGCTGTGCCCTGTGCAGATCTTCCTTCCAGGCAGGGCTTCTGTCATCTGTGCCTTGTGCAGATCTTCCATCGAGGCAGGGCTTCTGTCAGCTGTGCCCTGTGCAGATCTTCCTTCCAGGCAGGAACTCCTTCAGCTGCGCCTTGTGCTGATCTTCCTTTCAGGCTGCGGCTTCTGTCAGCGGTGCCTTGTGCAGATCTTCCTTCTAGGCAGAACTTCTGTCAGCTGCACCTTGTGCGGATCTTCCATCCAGGTGGGACTTCTGTCAGCTGTGCCCTGTGCAGATCTTCCTTCCAGGCAGGACTTCTGTCAGCTGCGCCTTGTGCGGATCTTCCATCCAGGCAGGGCTTCTGTCAGCTTTGCCTTGTCCAGATCTTCCTTCCAGGTAGGGCTTCTGTCAGCTGCGCCTTGTGCGGATCTTCCTCCCAGGCTGGACTTCTGTCAGCAGCATCTTGTGCAGATCTTCCTTCCGGGGAGGAGGGGGGTTTATGACAGTTGTGCCTTGTGCAGATCTTCCTTTCAGGCAGGGCTTCTGGCAGCTATGCTTTGTGCAGATCTTGCTTTCAGGCAGCAGTGTATTTATCCATTTTTATTTCTTTGGGTTGTCAGACGGCCTTTTGGCTTCACCATTTCCTTTGTAGTTGCCACTACACGGATGTCGGAGGCCAGCCTGCAATATGTTGAAATATGCTCCTCCACGCTGCTTTCACCAGTCCAGAGTATTAATCTTCTTCCTTTTCGGTCAACCCCCAATCCACCTCTCATCACTCTCACCTTGCCCAGTTCCATGCTCCCGCCGTCCACTCTAAATCCTTTTCACTGCGTCACCACCTTGAGGCAAAATCAGGAGCTTATCCCTGTGTCGCCAACTACCATTTTGTGTTTTCTTCTTCCTGTTCCCACGAGTCTCGAGGGATTGTGGTATTTTTTTTTACAATTTCTTTTCTTATTGTCCTGCCCAGTTATAGTATTTTTTTTACTTCAGGGCAGGTTACTAAGTTCCTCACTCCTGCGATGGCTGGCAGCAACATTTTTCTCATGTTTCTGGTAACCAATCATAGTGCTTGCTCTTGCAGGAGTCTGACTCCCTTGGGAGCGAGATAGCCCAAGGAAAAGTTTGTTGGGCCAATCAGAAAACTTCATTTTTAAATTGCTGCTCCCAACAGTCCAGATATACAATTATTCTACAACCATAATTTCAGAAAAACTACTGAACAGATTTATACCAAATCATAAAAAGCACAATTAGCGGACCATGGTCTAGCTTCCTGCCGAACTTGAGGCAATTCCATTCAGCAGTTTATATAGAAGTCTAATGAAAAAGCATGGGGATTTTGCATTTGGGAATCCAGATTGGTCTGGGAAGACGATGTTAGGCATCAGGGGCTGGAGTCTGGTAGCAATCAATTTAGCTAAAATGTTAGTGCCAGTGCTAAGCAGTGATAATGGCCTGTAGGAATCGCAATGGTCTGGGTCCTTATCCGGCTTTAACAGAGCAATGATCATAGCTTCTCTTAAGGTAGGGGGCAGTATCTGTTTCTAATGGGCATCGCCATACATCTCAACCATGTTTGGGGCTATTAAATCAACATATGCCTTGTAAAATCCATTGGTGAAGCCATCTGGGCCCAGAGCTTTGCCATTAGGTAGTGTTTTTATCACAGCCGTTATCTCTTCTACTGTAACTGCTTGTAAAAGGTATTCCCGTTGGGAATCTGAAAGCCAGGCTATGGCCACATCGTCAAGGTATCGTAATATGAGCGGGGATGAAGCTATGTTACGCGTAGTATATTGGTTTCTGTTAGTGTCCATGAAGGCTTGTAAAATACCCGCCGTGTCATAGTGTGTATTATCTAGACGATCTACAATTTTAATCACGGTACGTGTGGTACGCCCTGTGCAAATTTTATGAGCTAATGTTCTTCCCGGTCTACCCCCTTCTCCATAAGATCAAGCCACACCACGTTTAGCGACGTATTTAAGTTCTTGTTCAGCAACTCCTGGTACGCAGAGATTACGGTACCAATCTCTCGCAGTATGGCCATGCCTTGGGTAGTCTCAAATCATTGTTCTAGATCTTTAAGTTTTGTTTACGCTTAGTCGACGTATATCTTTAAGTATGCCCGCAGTCGTGAAATTGTAAATATTAACAAGCATTTGCAATGCAATAGGTCTCACATTTGCACGGGTTTAAGCTATAGGCATTGTAAAAGACAATGCCTTTCATTTATGTTTTCAAAACCAATATGTAAATAAAAGGCATTGTCATTTACAATGCCAAATGGCTCAAATTCTCACAAATGCGAGACCTATTGCATTGGAAATGCTTGTTTTAATTGGCTGGGGGCAGTGGAAGGGTATTAGGGGCAAAGGGTGAGGGGGGAAGAGTTAAGTTTAAAAGGTAAATGGAGCAGGTCGGTTTAAATGAAAAGGGCTGTAGGAATCCTCCCAGATAAATTAAAAATAAAAACGTACTCTCTGCATTTTAAATAACAAGCATTTGCAACACATGAACAACGGGAGAGACGACGTGAGAGCAAAGCAAATGGGCTGCCTGTGAAGATTTATGCCCCGATGAGGGAGATAAGCTATGCGTGAGGTTTTTCTGAGGGCTGGAAGGGAGGGCCCCTGTAGGGAGACTCTGAATGCGAGGCGCAGTATGTTTTAAGTGAATGTGCTTATCCTGTGCTGGCTGGTGCTCAGGGAAACACAAGTGAGGAAAGGGTTAAGGATGGCAGTATGGTGGGAGGGTGACTGAGGGAAACTGAGATAACACACCCCTAAACAAAGCTGATGCATTTGGAGAGGCAATGTGACATGCAGACTCCTCGAGTATTAAATGCACAGAGTAAGAGCTTAAATAGGTGGCAACAGGTTTTAATAACTTAAATAGCATCTACTTAACAGAGATGACAGCCCCTTGTAGTTTAGTTCATATTTCCCTCATAGGATCCACGCATTGGAATAATATACACTATAGTTTTGGCATAGGACTGAGGTTAGTATGCCTCTATCAAGTACATTAAACTTAATTACTTGTAGTGCCAGCTAACTCAGAGATCGCTAAAAACTTCTTAAATGAAGAGAAGGGATTAGTTTCTGACATCTAATCTAAATAGTTCTCAGAATCGTGGAAACAATAGATAACAATTTCACTCAGTGAATCGTGCAAGCTTCGTTTCTTCAGAGTTACACAGAAATCGATAGACGGGCGTTTCAATAAAAGAATTTATTGAACCGTCTTATTTCTCGTGCAAGAGATATGATCTGTCACAATCGTAAGACGGAATGCTAAATATAAGACGTACAGCGTGAGCAGCAAGAAGAAATAATACTGCAATAGCATGGTTTTTTAGCTATAACATATATTCTTATAAACATACATAAATAACACAGGCTAAAATGCTTGTCTGGTGCTTCTAAATAGTTCTACCCCATTGTACCTAACCTAAGTGTAGTACGAGGTAAGAAGTAGGTGCTGTTTTATATAGTATAGCTAGCTATAGTTTTGTATGCCAAGAGTCCCTCTAGGTTCCAGTATGCTCCATACCTTAGAATGAGAGAGGTTGGAATCTCTTTCCGGGTCTCAATATCTAACACCCCACGAAGGGAGTCAGAAACACTGAAAGCTGGATTCTCTGCGAGCAGGATGACAGTGTCTGGTCAGTGCGTCAGGTGGGGACTCAAATTCCTTCCGAACTTGCCGTGGCGAGCCGTATCGAGCTGTGTAGCCGATCCGTGGTTTGCCAGGGTAAGTGTAGGTATATTTATACCTGAAAGGTGCTTAGGAATGCTAGCAGTGACGTAAAGTCAGGCAGAGGAACATCATGAATGAACCCCTAAGGAATAGTTGTGCATGCATAATAAATGAGTTCTAGGAGAAATCAGTAATCCAAGCAGGGAAATCTCAATGGCTTAAGAGTCTGGTTTCTAAGAAGTCGTTGTGACGTGGGATGGACAGATGTAGGTGACCATGCCTCTATTTGCTTAGTATGGCTGATGCCTAAATAAGGACTGGGATTTTATGCCTAAATAAGGGAAGTAAGAGTTGTGCCTATATAAGGGCATGATTCGGGAAACCTATGTACGGGCATCTAAATCGAAACACAACAATCTCTGTCGGGACCTGTTGAGGCGGTAAGACTTTTATAGCCCTGCGGGTGTCCACGAGTGCCAGCACTTCATGGTGGAGTGGGGACTGGGAGAACCCTGGGAGCGCAGGGATGAGGTCGGGCAGGGAAGCAAATGCTTCGAAGGAGGATTAAGCATTGAAGAGGTCGTGTTTGTGCCAAGTTGCGGGAGGGCTCAATGGGAACCGGGAGGGGCAAAAAAAGCTTCAAGGATCAGGCTGCAGCGTGCAAAACAAAGGAAAGGGCACTCTCTTTGATGACTGTACTTCTTTTACACCAGCTTTTGCATCTCTCTCCCTAAGGGGGAACACGCCCACTCCTCCAGCCGCTCCCTTGGCTGTAGCCATAACTCTATTAGAGAAGTGAAGGCCCATGCAAGTGTCGTAAGCCACTGGACACTCTGATACTGTAAGTTGTTACTTCGATTCTCTTCCTTTTAATCTCAATATTTTAAGATATGTTTCAGGAGTGTACAGTATATAATTTGTAACTGCATGGAAGGCAGGGGGTGCACATAATGGTAACCAGAACCATAGACAAAGAAAATACCATTGCCAAAAACCTAAAAGAAATTATTTCTGCATTTTTACACACTACAGATGCTAATTAACATTAAACGCGCTGTGATAACAAGTAGAGCGCGCGAGAAACCTTTTATCTACTGAGACTAACCCTTGAGCAATGCGTATGATTTGAGTAAGATAATAATGAAGCAAAAATCAAAAGATTTGATCAACATTTAACGTCAGAAAAAAAATTGGTAAAATCTGTGTGAAATATTAGCGCCTCGTCAGGGGTAGAAAGCGCTATATAAACTTAAATTCAGTGCATCCTAACTTTTGGTATTATGTAAGAGACATATTTTAAAGCCCACCAATTTTTCCCAAACATACCCTACAGACATATAAATGCTACAGCAATCCATGGACTAGTGCGAATGGCAGAAAGGCTGGCGAGAGGTTGGCCCTGAACTCCCTTCTAAGGCGGCCAGCTGTCTTCTGTAAGCATCTCCAGAGGTCATTATGCACAGCCCTGCTTCTCAGCCGCTTTGGCAAAACCTCTTAGTCTGTTTGCAAAGTTAGGAGACACTAGTGCCTGCTTATTTCATGGCAGCCTCTTCACGTGGCGCGTTCAACTCTTTATTCAGAAACATCAGGTATTTAAAGTAAAACAAGGAATCGTCTGAAAATGTGCAACTCACATCTAAATACAATAAAAATCTCTGTGTGCCTTGTTCGTCATAGTATAGGACCGCAAAAAATGAAAGGAAATCATCTCGGACTCGCTGAAAAGCACTACTACGCCTCGTCAGAGGTAGTAAGCGCTATATAAATAAAATACAATTGCCGTGCGTGACGGGGTGGGGAGGGTAGAGGGGCTTGGATTATGGCAGGGCCTAGGTTACACACCTGAATCCCATGTTTAAAGGGTTGGCTTCAGTTCTCAGCCTGCCATGGTAACACTTGTGGCCAATTAACAGCATCAATGTGAGAGACTGACTAGGCGCGGGGTCTGCCTTCCTGGGTGCAGTGCGCAGACAAAAGGCTCTGGGCTGGTGCCGGGGCTGGCAGGGACAGCCTTTAGATGGCAACAAGTGTTTACCAGAGCGGGCAGAGTTACTTTAGGCATCTCCCTTAACCGCTTCCGTGCGGCGGCGATTTTCGCCGTGCGCAGCTTTTTCTGAAAAGCTGTTAATCATGACGAGCTGGGCTCGTCATCAGCGTCGGAGCAGTGTGCGCCATGACGAGCCCAGATCGTCATCAGCGCGGAAGGGGTTAAAGACAGTCAAGAAAGGTGGGAGGGGAAGAGGTGCACGAGGAACACCAGAGTATACATGTGAACGGAAAAACCGAGAGGCAGCCGACAATGATACAGCTACCTTCTTCCCGTGGCGTGAGTGCGCGCCAGCAGGAAGATCACCAGAGACAGACAGACCAACAGAAGAGTGGTGTGTGCACATCACTTCCTGTTTATCATAGTGGGATACTTTTGGCGCATGCGTATAACGTAAGTTAGCGCGCGCATGTTACTGCGCACTATTTTAAAAAAAACAATTAGCGTAACGGGATTGAAGTTAGGCATTGTTTGCTTCTGTTTTAAACGGAAGTTACGTATCGGATCAAACCTGAATAGTAAGTACACTAACAAAATCAAGCATTTGCAATGCAATAGGTCTCGTAATAATGAAGGGTTGAGCTGTTGGCATTGCAAATAATAATGAAACACCAATAACTCAAACTTTCAGTTATGGGAGACCTGTTGCAAAGCAAATGCTTATTTTAAATGAGCTGCAGCCGCATCCTGACCAGGCTGCTCAAGACACTCTTGCCCCCTTCCAGCCACCTACAACAAGCACTGGCAAAGCCAGCAGGTTACGCCTTTACAAAATGCATTGGCTCTGTCAATTGTTTTACATATTACACAGCACTAGAGCTGCTGCGCAACATAGCTTATGGTAAAAAAAAGGCACTATGACGCAGTCAATGGTGTGCGCATCATAGCACTTTTTTTTACATTAAGCCATGTTTCACAGAAGCTCAACTGCTATGCAATATGTAAAAAAAAAGAAAATTGCCAAACCCAATAGATTTCATATAGGCGAAACCAGTTGCCTTTTGCCGATGCAGGTTTTTCAAGTTGGCAGGTGTGATGGCCTGAGTGTTATAAAGAAAAGCAAAACAAAATGCCCTTTCTGATACAAAAGGCCCGACTAGGGTCCTTACATTCAATCTGCAGTGGTGAGCTCACCAAGACCCAAAGCAAATCAGACTGTCCAACACCAGATCATTATGAAATAGAATTCATTTTTTATTTTATTTCTTTTATATAAATATATATTCTTTTACAAAAATAAAAATAGTAGCATGACGTAACGTATGGTGGGAGTGGCCAAGCTGCTTGGCCACTCCCGCCATACGTTACGCTGACTGTTGCAGCGACGGATGGACGTTTTGGATTGTTCTGCCATCTCAGAGGTCTTGGGATATCGCAAATCCGGTGCTCTCTGAATGAGCGAGCCCTAGAGTATTACAGAATTGGATCCATTTGGACTTACTTTCTTTTTGGATGGGAGTGCTATATCACCTTGTCGGATGTTTGATTTCTCGCCACATATTGGGTCTTTGTACCTTACCTACAGATATCTTTTTTAGATCTACCGATTTACTTTGTGTGGTTCCCTCGTCTGATTAAGCGGACCTTGTGTGCCATCTGATTCTGACCTACTTTACAGATTCTTATCTTAGAAATCTGCTTGAATTTATGCCTCCGATGGGGTGCATAAACTGAGATTATTTGCGGTTGTTCACCCGTTTTTCCTCTCTTCTGTGTGCCCTGATGAAGGGGTGGCCCTAGATTTGGCCGAGCACGAAACGCGCGTTGGCGCCTTAAGTCTGTCCTGAAATTTGTTCATCGAGTCTCCTATGTGTGTTTGGTATACTCTTTCAGGACCCAACTCATCGTTAAAAATCTGACAACTGTATTTTGATATGTATTTGGTGAATGGAGGATGTATGAGTGTGTTTGAATCTTCTTGATGTATTGAATGACTGTAGAGTGTATGGGGATATCTGAGTTTTTTTGAAAGTGTGAAGGGATGAATGGGTGTTTGATTTAATGATACAACCGCTTTTGTACTACCATGTGTATGTTGTGCTATTCATGCTACTATTATTATTTTTTGTAAAAGAATATATATTTATATAAAAGAAATAAAATAAAAAATGAATTCTGTTTCATAATGATCTGGTGTTGGACAGTCTGATTTGCTTCTGGTCTTAGTGAGCTCACCATTGCAGATTGAATATAAGGACCTTAGTTTGGCCTTTTGTATCAGAAAGGGCATTTTGTTTTGTTTTTCTTTATAGTATTTGATTCCCCTGCCAGTCTGCCCTGAATTTGCTCGTTCAGGGGGCCCCTTGTTGTTTATTGGTTATGATGGCCTGAGTGAACTTGTTCTCCCTGTTCAGCAGGTCACTATACCGGAGGAAGGGCTTAAGTGGAATGAAAAAACTTGTGGGGGCTCCCGGAGGGACGTGGTCGATGTAATGTAGGGCGTGGCTTAAAAACCCAAACTGAAAATCCATGCTCGGCATAGTGTGTCGCCCCACTGGTATTTTGCTGCTTCGTCATTCCATCCATATACAACAAGTAACATTACATCTACTACAAGTCAGGACTATTGGCTTTGTCAATGGTTGTTAGTTGCATAAGATAAATATGCAACAGTGATGGCTTTGAAGCTTGAGAGGGGTGCTGCTAAGGGTGAAATGGCACTGTAGTAGAGAAGCGGTACTTCGAGGGTGAGAGGGGTACCACAGAGTTCGGGGACGGGGGCTGCAGGGGGCAAGGGATGCCCTGCAAGGGGGGAGAGGGGACATTGCTGGTGGGAGAAGGGCACTGACGTGTGCCTGGGAGCTGTGCACGAGAGGGGATCACTGCAGACTTCATTGAGGGCATTAAAGAGGGTGAGGCTGGGGGCACTACCACAGTGAGGAGTGCCATGGCAGTGGCTAACAACAACAAAAGGATGAAGCTGATAGTGTGATAAGTGTGTAAACGGGCGCTCCTCTGGTGTGCATGGTGAATACCATCTAGGAAGTCACCGCAAGGAAAGTGTGTGCAGGGTAAGTGCGTGCATGGGGAGTCACTGGCTAGGAAGTTATTACGAGGAAAGTGTGTGCAGGGTGAAGGCATGCATGGGGGTCACCAGCTAGGAAGTCGCTTTGAAGAAAGTGTTTGCAGGGTGAGTGCATGCATGCGGGTTGCCAGCTAGGGAGTCGCTTTAAGGAAAGTGTGTGCAGGATGAGTGCATGCATGGGGGGGTTACTGGCTTGAAAGTTATGTTGCCTACACTGTCAGCCACTCGAAAGGGTGTTCTGTGCGCACGTGCAGTGGGTGTTGCTGGCCGCCTTGTGGCTTCACAGTAGATCAGCAGATGTTAGCTGTGTAGGTGGTGTGTGGGCATGAAGGGTCTCTCATCCTGCTCCGTGACGTCGACATGAAACCATGTATTATTACATGTGTGGTAGACGAGGGTCAGAGTAGGATTGCATGCCATGAGTCAGCAGGGGGCAGTGATTCCACAGCTGTTTACTCCTGCCGCTCGTGAGTATTCTAAGGTATGGGTAATCCACAAGCACAGGGGTGTAATCACTCAGAAAAACACAGAAGGCCGCACACGATGAATACCACTTTAATTTGACAAATCCCAAAGACTGCTCTGTGATCAAGAACAGAGAATGGTGCGTGTGTGCGTGTGTGCGTGCGTACGTGCGTGTGTGGGGACTGCCCTAGAGTAAAATGTCAATGTGAGAAGAAATGTTTCCTCGCAGATTTTCAGTAATTTTTGCCAATACTGCGCTTAAGGACCCTAGTCTGCGAAGATATCTGCTTGCGGGTTATTATGTTAACATTTTAAATGCTGCACCTTTTAATTTGTTCAGATATGAAAAGATCATTAACACGCACCGGCTTTGAAAATGGGAAGGAAAGCATTTTTAAAGGGAACTTGCGAGAAAGTAGCTCTTTTTCGAGGAAATATTGTTTGATTGTGGCGAATGGCTGTCTTCAAGTTGTACATTTGGGAAAAACCTGATCTATGAAAAGACCAATATTCGTGATGTTCATAAAACTTAAATCTGGTAGTAAACATCTGGCACACTCCGAGATGCAAGTAACGCTGAACGGTCTGTCCCACACAAAATACTGGCTGCGCACGGAGTTTGCACCACGTGGGACGGGATAGTCCACTCGTGAAATCGATATAAAGCAAGGATTTTGACTTCAGCGTGTAATTATAGCTCCCGGGAATTCTGTGCTACATGTACACTCTTGCAGTGGGTGGTGACAGGGCTTGTGAAACGATATTACACCCATTGATTAATTTGTTAAAAGCTTAAGTGCCAGGGATCTCGTCAGGAGGCATGTTAGGTACAGCGCATACCAACATTACAATTAAAACAAGAAGCGCGAGCAACAAGCCAGGGAATGGGCGCGTGCACGTGCAAAAAAAAAACACACGAGTGGTGCGCATGAAAGAAGGAGAGGAAAGGGCGCTGAAAGCTGGCGGCTGCGCGTGTGAACGCAAGCGCTAGGCCGTGTGGCTGCACTTTTAAAAGCCCTAACAAAATGTCTCGCAGAGCAGCGCTGGCTCAGGCGAGACCTAAAAAGGGAAGGTTAACTAATGGCAAGTGGGGAGAAATTATCCAGCAATAGGGGGAGTTTCCCCAAGCATATAGATTACTAGATGTCTCGGAGAGACAGAGCATGCGCGCTGCCTAGGCGAGACCTAAAAATCACCAACTGAAACAAATGAAAATGATGAGACACCAACAATCAGCCTAATTATTCTAGTGAAAACACATCACATTTCATTTTTAGGTCAAGCCTAGAACAGCGCATGCTCTGTTTGCTTGACTTATAGTGCCAAAGTGAGGCGGCCAATTGTGCCACATCCACCAATTGTGCCGCGTCCACCACCACAACGTCAACCACCACCACATCCACCACGTCCACCACCACCCCCATGTCCACCACTAGCCCGTCCACCACCACATCTACCACCACCACGTCCACCACCACGTCCACCACATCCACCACGTCCACCACACCATCCACCACCATGTCCACCACCACGCCCACCACCACGTCCACCACCACCACGTCCACCACCACCATGTCCACCACTAGCATGTACAAGACCACCACATCCACCACCACCACATCCACCACCAACACTAGCATGTCCACCACCACCACCACATTCACCACCACCACATCCACCACCACATCCACCACCACCACTAGCATGTCCACCATCACCACGTCCACCACCACCACATCCACCACCACCACCACATCCACCACCACCACCACATCTACCACCATCACATCCACCACCACAACCATCACAACCCCCATGTCCACCACTAGCACGTCCACCACCACCACATCCACTGCCACCACCATATCCACCACCACCACCACCAAGTCTACCACATCCATCACGTCCACCACCCCATCCACCACCACCACCACGTCCACCACCACCACCACGTCCACCACCAACATGTCCACCACCACCCCACCACCACCACATCCACCACTAGCATGTCCACCACAACCACGTCCACCACCGCCACCACCGCCACCACCACCACATCCACCACCACCACCATGTCCACCACCATCACCACGTCGACCACCACCACCACTAGTACCACCACCACATCCACTGCCACCACTTCCACCACCATATCCACCACCACCACATCCACCACCACCCCCACCCCCACCATCACCACGTCCACCACTAACACGTCCACCACCACCATGTCCACCACCTCATATACCACCACCACGTCCACCAACACCACGTCCACCACCACCACCACATCCACCACCACCACGTCCACCACCACTACCACCACCACCACCTCTACCACATCCACTGGAACCACATACACCACAACCACGTCCACCACCACAACGTCCACCACCACCACATCCACCACCACTAAGTCCACCACCACCATGTCCACCAAATCCACCACCATGTGCACCACCACCATGTCCACCACCACCATGTCCACCACCACCACCACCATGTCCACCACCACCACCAAGGCCACCACCATGCCACCACCATGTCCACCACCACGTCCACCACCACCACATGCACGTCCACCACCACATCCACCACCACGTCCACCCCCACAACCACCACCACGTCCACCACCACCACATCCACCACCACCACCGCGTCCACACCCACCAAGTCCACCACCACGTCTACCACCACCATGTCTACCACATTGTCCATCCCCACCCCCACCATGTCCACCACCACCATATCCGCCACCGCCACCACCACGTCCACCAGCACCATGTCCACCACCACCAACATGTCCATCACCACCACCACATCCACCACCACCGCATCCACCACCACCATGTCTACCACCACCACCACATCCACCACCATAATTTTGTATGCAATGAATAACAATAACAGATTTTTCACTGCCGCATCTGCAGAAAAGTCCTCATCCTATTGGAAATTAAGAGAAACTTAAACCCTCACCCAAACAATACATTACGAAAAAAAATGGACTGAATGAGAGCCGTGGCCTGCGGCCTTGGTGCTCCAGTAATATTACACCTGGCGGCCAAGAAACCAAGCGCGTAGAACCCTAAGCGCTTGGCCGCCGCGCCGCCGATGCACGTACCGCGGCGGCCATCTGTGGGTTCTGCCCTGGTAGCTCGCGTGGTTTATCCATAGGATTGGTTCTGTTGTGGGGTGGGAAGGGGGAATTCCATAAACCAAATGCTATTTGAATAAAATTAAATTGGGGACTTTACTATAAGTACAATAGTACTTCAAGGAAGTCAGCAGGCACCGAGGCATTTATGCCACACACATGTTTATTTGTTGACAGGAAAATACACTATGCAAAATGTTTCAGTAACTGACAGCTTTTGGTTACACCTGGGCAGAATCATTCTGCCCAGGGCCCACACAAAAGCCCACACAAAAAGCTTTAAATTTAAGTTTTCTAATGTTACTAAAAAGACCATGAGTCAGAAGATACCAAGCATTTGCAATGCCACCACCACCATGTCCAGCACCACCACGTACGTCCACCACCACACCCACCTCCACCACATCTACCACCACATCCACCACCACCACGTCCACCACCACCATGTCCACCACGACCACCACCACCATGTCTACCACCATCACCACCTCCACCACGTCCACCACCATCACCACATCTACCACCACGTCCACCACCACCATGTCTACCACCACCACATCCACCACTACCACCACGTCCACCACGTCCACCAGTACCGCGTCCACCACCACCCTGTCCACCACCACCATATCCATCACCACCGCGTCCACCACCGTGCCCACCACGTCCACCACCACATCCACCTCCACCATGTCCACCACCACCACGTCCACCACCACCACAACATCCACAACCACCACCACCATGTCCACCACCACCACATCCACCACATTCACCACCACCATGTCCAACACCACCCCCACCTCCACCACGTCCACCACCACACCCACCACCACCACCTCCACCACCACTACCACCACCACCACATCCACCACCACCACGTCTACTACCACCACAACATCCACCACAACCACGTCCACTACCACCACCACGTCCACCACCAAGTCCACCACCACATCCACCACTACATCCACCACAACCAGGTCCACCACCACCATGTCCACCACCACCACGTCCACTAGTACCACATCCACCCCCACACCACGTCCACCACGTTCACCACCACCACGTCCACCACCACCATGTCTACCACCACATCCACCACCACCAGCACCGCGTCCACCACCACATCTACCACCACCACGTCCACCAGCACCATGTCTACCACCACCACGTCCACCACCACCATGTCCACATCCACTAACAACACCACGTCCACCACCACATCCACCACTACATCCACCACCACCACATCCACCAACACCACCACATCCACCACAAGCACATCCACTACGTCCACCACCACTACGTCCACCGCCACCACGTCCACCACATCTGCCACCACATCCACCACCACCATGTCCATGACCACCACCACGGCCACCACCACGTCCACCACGAGGCCACCACCACGTCTACCACCACCACATCTACCACCACCACATCCATGTCCACCACTACGTCCACCCCCAAAACCACCACCACCACATCCACCACCACCACATCCACCATGTCCACCACCACCGCGTCCACCACCACCGCGTCCACCACCACGACCGCATCCACCACCACATTGTACACAACCACCAGGTCCACCACTACCACGTCTACCACCACCATGTCCACCACAATGTCCACCACCACCCCTACCTTCATGTCCACCACCACCACCATGTCCAATACCACCACCACATCCACTACCACCACCATGTCTACCACCACTGCTTCCACCACCACCGTGTCCACTACAAGCTCCACTGGCTGCCAGTAGAACGGAGGGCGGCCTTCAAGTTGGGCTGTCTTACGTTCAAATCCCTCCACTGCACAAGTCCAGCCTTTCTTAATTCACTGATCACTCCGTATCAACCTGCACGTAACCTCCGGTCAGCCCACCATCACTTACTTGTCACTCCCAGAATCAAAACCAGCAAGGTCGGGGGCCGTCGCTTTGCCCACCTTGTACCTAAACTCTGGAATTCTCTTCCAATGGCCATTAAATCCAGTGGTTCCCTACTCCAGTTCAGGAAGCTCTTAAAAATGTTTCTGTTCTCCACAACCGGTTAGTTTCTGCTTTGGGACTCTGTTCATGTTCTGTCAGTTAGCGCCAAGAAACCTCTGGTGTTAGTGCGCTTAAAAAGTTTCATTTAACATAGCATAACAGTGTGTCCACAACCACCATGTCCACCACCATGTCTACCACCACTGTGTACACCATAATGTCCACCACCACCCCCACCACCACCACGTCCACCACCACCATGTCCACCACCACCACCATGTCCACCACCACCACCACGTCCACCACCACCACCATATCCACCACCATCTCATCTACCACCACCACATCCAGCACCATAATTTCCTATGCACTCAATAACGTTAACAGATTTTTCAGTGGCACATTTTCAGAAAAGTCCTCTTCATGTTGGAAATTAAGAGAAACTTAACCCCTCACCCAAACAATACATTTACGAAAAAAATTGACAGAATGAGAGCAGTGGCCTGCAGCCTTGGTGCTCCAGTAATATTACACCTGGCGGCCAAGAAACCAAGCGCGTAGAAGCCCTGAGTGCACGGCCGCCGAGCCGCAGATGCACGCACCGCGGCATCCATCTGTGGGTTCTGCCCCGGTAGCTCGCGTGGTTTAATGTAACAGGCGATTTGCTTAGAATAGATCCCACTGGCTTCCCAGGGGCGGGATACACTTACAGGGGCAGATTTAATCTTCCATGAAAAATCTGAGGGATGCCAGTGGAGCATGGCACAAAGAAGCGCGAGCGGTTTATAGCTGCTGCCAAAGGGACCATTGGACATAACTTTTCCAAACAGTATCTGTCCATCTTCACCTTTGACCCAGTAATGCACACCAGAACTGGAGTCCTCAAGGACAACTGTGGCAATCAAACCACACACACAGGTATCTAGGTAATCCATAGGATTTGTTTTGTTGTGGGGTGGGAAGGGGGAATGCATAAATCTAATGCCATTTGAATATAATTAAATTGGAGACTTTACTATAAGGACAATAGTACTTCAAGGAAGTAAGCGGGAACCGAGGCATTTATGCCACACAAATGTTTATTTGTTGACAGAAAACAACACTATGCAAAATGTTTCCGTAACTGACAGCTTTTGGTTAAACCTGGGCAGAATCATTCAATCAATCAATCAATCAAGACATTTATACCGCGCACTACTCACCCGGAGGGTCTCAAGGCGCATAGGGGGGGGTGGGGGTCTGCTGCTGCTCGAACAGCCAGGTCTTGAGCTTCTTCCTGAAGGAGATGTGGTCTTGGGTCAGGCGCAGGTCGGGAGGGAGGGAGTTCCAGGTCTTGGCGGCCAGGTAGGAGAAGGACCTTCCTCCTGTTGTCGCTCTTCGGATGCGAGGAACCGCGGCGAGGGCGTGACTGGTCGATCGGAGATGGCGTTTGGGAGCGTAGAAGTTGACGCGGCTGTTGAGGTAACTCGGGCCTTGATCGTGTAGGGCTTTGTGTGCGTGGGTGAGGAGACGGAAGGTGATTCTCTTGTTGACGGGGAGCCAGTGCAGGTCTCTCAGATGTCCGGAGATGTGGCTGCGTTGGGGGATGTCGAGGATGAGTCTGGCTGAGGCGTTCTGGATCCGCTGGAGTCTTTTCTGGAGCTTGGCGGTGGTTCCGGCGTAGAGGGCGTTGCCGTAGTCCAATCGGCTGGGGATGAGGGCCTGGGTGACCGTCTTCCTGGTCACGGTGGGATCCACCAGAAGATCTTACGTAGCATGCGCAGGATATTGAAGCAGGATGAGGAGACGGCGTTGACTTGTCTGGTCATGGAGAGGGAGGAGTCTAGGATGAAGCCCAGGTTGCGTGCGTGGTCAGTCGGTTTGGGTGCGGTGCCCAGGGCGGGGGGCCACCAGGAGTCGTCCCAGGCGGAGGGCGAGGAGCCCAGGATGAGGACTTCCGTCTTGTCTGAGTTCAGTTTCAGGAGGCTGGTCGTCATCCACTCGGCTACGTCTTTCATCCCTTCGTGTAGGTTGGCTCTGGCGGCGGCGGGGTCGTTGGTCAGGGAGAGGATCAGCTGGGTGTCGTCGGCGTAGGAGATGATGTTGAGGTTGTGTTGGCGTGCGATGGCCGCAAGGGGGCTCATGTAGATGTTGAAGAGGGTGGGGCTGAGCGAGGATCCTTGGGGGACGCCGCAGATGACTTCGGTGGCCTCTGACTTGAACGGTGGTAGGCGAACTCTCTGCGTCCTTCCGTCGAGGAAGGAGATGATCCATTCCAGTGCCTTCTCCTGATTTCCGACGTTGCTGAGGCGCTGCACTAGGGTGCGGTGGCAGACAGTGTTGAATGCTGCGGAGAGGTCTAGGAGGATGAGGGCGGCTGTTTCTCCGTTGTCGAGCAGAGTTCGGATGTCATCGGTGGCAGCGATGAGGGCGGTCTCGGTGCTGTGGTTGGCTCGGAAGCCAGACTGCGAGGGGTCGAGGGATCCGTTCGTCTCTAGGAAGGTGGCCAGCTGTTTGTTGACGGTCTTCTCGATGACTTTGGCTGGAAACAGGAGGAGCGAGATGGGGCGGTAGTTCTTGAGTTCGGTGGGGTCCGCTGTTGGTTTCTTTAGTAGAGCGCTGAGTTCGGCGTGCTTCCAGCTCTCAGGGAAGGTGGGGGTGTCGAAAGAGGTGTTGATGATGTCCCGCAGGTGGGGTGCGATGACAGCGTCGGCCTTGTTGAAGACGTGGTGATGGCAGGGGTCGGTTGGAGATCCGGAGTGGATGGAGTTCATCATGCGGATGGTGTCTTCTGTGTTGATCGGTGTCCAGGCGCTGAGGGTGGTGGTAGGGGGCGTAGGCGTGGTCGTGGGGAGCGTTGTTTGTTTGTTGAAGCTGTTGTGTATGTCCGCGATCTTGTTTTGGAAGTAGGAGGCGAGGGAGTTGCAGAGGTCTTGCGATGATCATTCTGCCCAGGGCACACACAAAAGCTTCAAATTTAAGTTTTCTAATGTTACTAAAAAGTCCATGAGACGGAAGATAACAAGCATTTGCAATGCAACAGGTCACGCATTTACATGAGTTTAAGCTATTGGGATTGTAAATGACAAAGCATTTTATTTATGTTTTGAAAACCAAACATAAATAAAAGGAATGCCAATAGCTCAAACTTGCGTAAATGCGAGACCAAGTGCATTGCAAATGCTTGTTCCAGTTTGTTGGGGGTCGAAACACCCATTTGGTAGCAAGTAGCAGGTATACCCCAACTGGTATTTAGTAAATATCAAATGAATCGCTAGTGGGCTGCCAACTATCAGGTTCCCACTGAGATAGAGAATATTTACGGGCACTAAAATTAAAATGCTCACCATTAGTGAATTAAATATCTGAAGAAGTGGCATCTATAAGCTAACTGTAATGCACGCTATCATGCAAAAGGACAATAATAATAGACTACTGCGTAGAATATCTGTGCAATGAAGTAAAAAAAAGTACATAGATATGCAAGTCAGATTCAGAGAGGACTATATTCATTCTATATCATGCATTACAATATTTTTGCTTTCTCCCACTGGAAACTTGCTCTGCCCAATAAAAGTTAATGTTAACATGTTCCCCCACGTTTCATTAAAACTCTCCCACATTGTTGTACCAAAATACATTTAATCATTTTGGAACACAAGGAAACCCAAAGAGGGGCCTTCGGACCATGGGTTAATTTAGTTATTATAGGAAACAGGGGTCCTAGGGAGTTAAGATGTAACAAGAAATGCTAATATAGACCACAATCGGTACTATATTTTTGGCGCCCAGCCGGGCGTAGAGTAATTTATTAGGAATAACATAGAATTACATTGACCTGGAGAGGGTCAAAATATGAACAACAAGATAGGGTACAGTCCTGTACCTATCCCGCAAGGTTGGAAAACCAATAGAGTCAAGCACGGTAGAAGGAAGGAAAGAGGTTTTTCAGGCAAGAAGAAAAGATTTTTAGAGCCAAAGGGTGGCTTGCGATTTCAATAGATAGTTTCGCAAAATACACCCAACAGTGTCAACAATTGATTATATACATTAGGTCATATATAACACTGTTTAAAGCGTCGACGTTTCGATCCCTAAGGGCTCTTAATAAAATGGGATCATCATCAGGACAATTTACAATCACTGCCTGTATTGCAATGCGAATGCCTTCACAAGTCTAAGATCAAGGTTGTGATGGCATGATTGTTCTTTGTTGGAGAGGATTTCTCTTTCCGGCTCTTGGAGCTGATTGCTGGCTGCACTTTGGGCAGCCGTGGGGTGGAAGTAGAACACAATGGTTTCTTCCCGTTTTAAGAGTAGGTTACCTCCTTTGTTTTGATCCGCAGACTCAATGCTGACTTCTCGATGGAAGCGGCGGCGGGGCGGTGGGAGAAACTCAATGGTCTTCTCCCCCTTCAGTGGCAGCGCGAATCCGCTGTGCACAAGAGCCGGAAAGAGAAATCCTGTTATTCCTAATAAATTACTCTACGCCCGGCCGGGTGCCAAAAATATATTACTGATTGTGGTCTATATTAGCATTTCTTGTTACATCTTAACTCCCTAGGACCAAGATACATTTAAGCCTTCTTTATTTATGTATATGAGGGTATACGCTGCTCATGTCCGTGCTTATATTACGTGAATCACGGTTCATTACCATTAAAGAGAGGCATAATAGAATGCAATGTTCCACTCTGTGACATTACTGCACACTGCCGATGCTAATTTGCAAACCCTGCCCCTCTAAAAACTTGCGGTTTGCTGTTTTCAGTATCTGTATGGACTTAAATATACAAAAGTGATGTTATTACAAGCCTTAAAATAGCAAATGTGTCACAAATTGTGGCTTAAGTGAGGACGGAGGGGCAGACGACTGATTAGTTAAGTGGTGAATTAATAAACCAGCCTCGTCACACTCACACTTCCTTGAAGACTTGTTCAGGGCCCAGCACAGTCTGTCTCACACACTCCGTTACTGAAGGGAAAACAACTGTGGCAAGCCTGGGAGGGAGCCTCTTGATCCAGTAATCTTTGCAGGGCTTGGGTAACTGCAGACTCATAATGCAGGCGGCATGTCTACAGTGAGGGTGAGGGAGCCGCCTGTGTGAGATGAGACGGTATTGCTACTTTCAATCCTGTGGAGCAGAGGCTGACTAAAGCACTCACCTTCGGTGCTGCCAACGCCTGTGGGCTGAACTCCCTTTCCCTGTCTCTCCATTTTGGCCAGCCAAACAACTACCCCATCGCTGGGGTGGGACTCGGTCCCCTAGCCCGACATGCCTCCTGGAAAGGGATGGGCCACACACACCTGGCGCCGTAAAGGCGCGCCTGCACTCCTGCAGCGCGGGACGCACGCAGGCATGCCCGGGCCGTGCCTGGGCAAAGACCGGGACATGGGCCGGCCCACTTGTGCCCGTTCGAGACTGGCCGAGGCTGGGCTGGGCCACCCCCTTAAAATAGGATTAGAAAACAGTCAAAAAACACAGATGAGTGCTTTATTAACCTTGACAAAGGCTGCTTTGACCCTGCGCTGTTACTGTTGTTGCCGTTAAGCTGTACCTTTATTATGGGGAAACATACTACACCCCAACCAGCACTGCTAGTATTGACAGCATGCTTCAAGGGGCCGTTAGTATTGTCTCAAGTGAAATTGAGCTTATGGAGCGCCGTCTGTCTATGGGTATTGAGGGACGGACAGACATTACAATTTTTAGAGGAACATTATCAGAGCATACGGGAGACTTGCCCAAACCGCAGCTGGAGGGCCTCCGGATTCATCAAACCCCAACTGTTTGGGGAGCACAAGTAGGCAAGATATAATTGAGGAAGCAGACCCAAGATGGCTGTCGACAGTCCGTAGGAGGTAGCTGCACTCGGCCACTCTCCTGCAATTTCAGTTATCTCGTGTTCAACCCGTACTGGCATGGCTCAGTTTGGTCTAAAAAAACCTTAGTAACTGATCTACGAGGGGTTGGAGGCTGGAGGACTTTCTGGATGGAGGATTTTCTGGATGGGCTCCGTGGAAATACGTATGGAATATACAATTGTTTGGCTGGCTGCGGCGGAGGAGGTAGAGACATTCACACGGTATAGCTGGAAACTAGAGTGGTGCTGGCTAAACAAAGCGAGCATATTAAGTGCACCAAGAGGCAGATGGCAGGCAGCACTGTCCAGAGCATTATCTAATGCGCTCTCAGACGTCAAGGAGAGGCTAACATCGTGCCAAGAGATTTGGAGGGTTGTTAAACGTGTCATGGCCCCCAAGGTGCTGAGGACTACCCAGAAGCAGAAACAAGAAGAGTTGGAAGTATTTAGTGAACCTGAAACACCAACAGCGAAGCAGCAAACAAAGGCACAGCAAAGGGCACAGACACGGAGAGAGGCAGCTAAAAAACGGGAAGAGGAGCGGCTCTTGGCTAGTCTGAAGAGGAAAGAGGTGCGACGCAAGGACTTACCTGTCTTGGATACTGCGACAGAAGCAATACTGCGGCAGCCTCTGATTTTCGAGTCATTCCAGGTAAAGGGGTCATCGCCCTTTCCATCTTCATTATCGGCAACAACAGCATTGACATCAAACGGTTTAGAGAGTGCTGAGATGGAGCCTACTGCATCGGATACCGGGACAGGTGCAGGAGCGGACTTGGAGCAGAGGGGGCAAGGATGCGGCTCTGATATAACAGATGGCGATGGCGCTGGGGCAGGCGGGGGCCCACTGTCCCAGCAAATGTCTGAAGGCGGAGCGACGATTGGATTAACTGTGGCGCCCTCGGTGGCTGCAACGCATGGAGCGGTGATATCATCGGACGAGCAAGCAGAGGCTGCAAAGGTCACGGCGTACGAGGAAAAGGAAGGAGCTCGGGTGCATGGAGCGGCGCCCACTGAGGCGGAGGACATGCGCGATCATCCTGCTCTGACGGAGGTTACAGAGCGTCTGATCCAGGAAGCCTTAGTAGGCGGAGAGCCTGGTGGGGGCGGAGAGCCTCGTGGGGGCGGGGCCAAAATCACAGAGGAAAAAGAAGTGGAGGCGATCCCTCACAAGGAAGGAGGCGGCGCTGGATCTGGAGACACCGAGAGCAGTGTAATGCCAGGTACTGGGGGTGCAGACGGTTTAGACAGCGTATACAGGGCCAGCAAAAGAACTGAAACAGTAAGAGATAATAACAATGAAAATGATGCAATCGAAGTCAGTGTTATATCCAACAAAATAGATGTGATGGCTATGGCTCATGATAGTAATAATGAAAATGATGCATTCGAAGTCAGTGATATATCCAACAAAATAGATGCTATGGCTTATGACTTGAGCAAAAAATTAGAAGATTCTATAAAAGAGTCTATACTGGTGCCCGAAGTTGCAGAAGTTGCAAAAGGTGCAGAAGAATGTGATGTCCCTGAGTCTACTATTAGGGTCAAAGTAGGACCAAATGGTATTGACATAATTAACCCACAAGTGGCAGCAGCAGTCGCAGAGTCTGGGGTTAAGAAAGCATTATTAGCTAATCAAGGAGCAATTCCCAAGAAAAAGAATAAGGACAGAAGTAAGAGCGAAATAAAAACTGTATCTCTGTTTAAAAGCCCACTGAACAGCGAGGACAGCGAGGATAGTGACTATAGTGACTATAGTGAGCTGTTGGAGGAGGAGGAGGAGGGTGAGGATGAGGAGGGAGAGGGGTCAGAATCATTACCCACTTCTTCTGCAGAGCTGGAAGATTCTTCAATGAGTGATCCCCAAGAGACGGAGGCTGATCTTTTATGCTCAAAAAAGATGAAGGTAAAAAATGATCTAAAACCTAAAACTAAAGGTAAAACCCATAAGGTTAAGGGTAAATCTCGAGGAAGAACCCTAGTAAGTAATAATAATAAGAGTAAGAGTAAGAGCAGGAGCAAGAAGGGAATGATGCCGCAAAAAGAAATACCCAATACACTTGAGGGGGCCGAAACTGACCCGCACAAGGACAGATTTGACATTTTACTTGCCACAATGAAACAAATTCAAGGAGAAGCACGGCAGGAAAGTCAAAGATCCAAGCGGGCTAACAAAAAAATACAGAAATCTCTCCACAACTTACAGGATATGTACTCTGAAGTAACAGGTAGACTGGCAGAGGTAGAACAGAGAACTGGCAAAATGGAGGATGAAATGGCAGAGATACAGGAATTCAGGCAGACCCAGGGAAAAACTGAATCTGACATATTATGGAAACTGGAAGATTTTGAAAATCGCCAGAGGAGAAATAATATAAGACTCTTAGGAGTGGAAGAAGGCAAAGAAGGGGGAGATACAAGAGCCTTTGTCGTAGAACTGCTGAAAGGTGCGTTCCCAGAAATGGACGCATGGGATTGGGATAAGGAAGTGCAACGAGCGCATCGTTTCCCCCTTGTACAGAAAAAAGGCAATGCGGGCGCAAGATCGAGGGCAATTCTTGTGTATGTAGGAAACTACTTGCTAAGGGAGGAAGTGATAATGAAAGCTAAACCTACGAAGAAACGCACATATAAAGATATTACTTTCTTTGCCCGTCCAGACTTTTGTCATACAACAGTTGAGAGAAGATGGCGGATGCGGCAACTTATAGTACCATTCCAGAACTTAGGCTGTGAAGTCTACTTGCTGTTTCCGTCTCGCTTGAAGGTGGGCTTTAATGGACAGTTCAGAATTTTCTTTTCGGAAATTGTCGCCCAAGAATACTTGACCTATCTTCGAGAAGAGAGAAGACATAGGGACCGAAACGGACAATCGGATCGTACAGAGAATATAAAACAAGTAGCTTCTATCACAAAGAGATAACTGAGCCTTTCTTGTTCTTTTTTGAGACAATGTGATTATATTTTGAAAATGTTGTAGCATGGGGGGTGGCCGGGCGAGACTCCCCTGGGAGGGCACGGCTGTCACACATAGGTCAGGATTGACCTATTTGCCAGTAAGGGAAAGGGTGGGGAGGGAGGGGAAAGAGAAGGGGGTGCGGGGTGGGAACCACATGGGGAACAGGGCACGGCAGGAAAAAAAATAGAGAGAAGGAGCTTAAAAAAAACACTCTCTGGTCATAGGGAACAGGCAGGGTTGAGAAAAAGTAAAGGAAGCAATGCAATAAGCAACGCTAAGCTAGAGATAATGAAATTTTGGATCACTAAACAGATAATGTACAGCAGAGAGGGTAGGAGGGAAAGGAGACATGAGAAAGAGGATAATGGGGATTAGAATTGTAACTTGGAACGTTTGTGGGCTAAATGATCCCCAAAAAAGAGCGAAAATAGCATTAATGCTGAAACAAATGAATCTGGATTTTGCATATATTCAGGAAACTCATATAATGACATCACAAGCGTATGTTCTGTCGCAGTTAGGATTTAAGGTATTAGTTCACTCAAGCCAAGGGGTCAAAAAAAGAGGGGTAGCTATCCTAGCTAGGAATAATAATATTCTAACCAGAAAGAAAGCACAAGACAAATGGGGAAGATGGGCTATGGTTGAGTGTTTTATTGATGGAGAGTGGAAAACATTGGTAAATGTATATGGTTTAACAGAGGACGACCCTGATATATTTCAATTTTTAGATGTTGAATTAGCAACCTGGGCACCAAAAATTATATTGGGAGGCGATTTTAACATTAATGGAGCAGACGGATTAGGACTGGGTTCTTTTGGAAAGTATAGCGGTAGGAAAAAAAAAGTATTTCAGGCACTACACAGCCTGGTGTTAAACAATGCTCTCTCAGATGTATGGGGGAAAAAGATATCGGATAATAAAGGGTACACATATTACTCTGCTCCGCACCAAACATGTGCAAGATTAGATTATTTTTTTATTTCAAGTACTAGTATTTCTAATTCGAAGATTGAAAGGCTGCCACGGATCCTAAGCGACCATAACCCTCTAGTACTTACTATAATAACAAAAACAAGTATTAGACAGCGTACGAACTGGACTTTTGAAAGAGAGCTACTGAAAGATGAGAAGTATATAGAATACATGAATAAATGGATCATTGATTTTTTTTCCTTTAATAAAGATACAGCAGAAATGGGAGTGGTTTGGGACACTTTTAAAGCTGGAATACGAGGTGAAACAATGAGTTATAACTCTTATAAAAGGAAACAAATTCAGCTGAGGAATTCAGAATTAGCTTCGAAGGTTTTGATGGAAGAAGAAAATCTAGAAAATAGCGTGGTGTTGGGGCGGGATATGGAAAAAGCTTGGGTAGAGTTAGTAAAAGCCAAAGGTGAGGCAGAGGGTGAAATTGCCAGCAAAGCAGCGAAAATTTATAACACTAAAAGAGAGAAGTGTTATGAGTTGAGTGAGTCAGTAGGTAGGATACTGGCTACTAGAACAAGGCAACAAGAATCTGCAGGTATAGTGAGGGAAATTAGGGACACCGCGGGCATGGTTCATTCAGACTCGATTAAAATAAGAGAAGTCTTTAGGATATTTTATGAGAAGTTATACGACGACGAGTTACAGGGTCGTGATCCTCTAAAAGATAAGGAAGAAATGATGGAGTATCTCCAGGAGATCCCTATAGACCCAATAGAGGAAGAGGAAGCAGATGGGTTAGAGGGAGAGCTGCAGTTAGAAGAAATAAAGGAGGCAATATGGAACCTACCTTCTGGCAAAGCAGCAGGCCCTGATCAGATACCCATAGAATTTTACAAAGTATTTTGGGATTGTTTGAGAGAAGAAATAATAAAGGTGATGCAAGGGGCACAGCTGGGCATAACATCGCCTAAATCATGGGGGTGTGCAGAGGTGGTCGTAATATTAAAAAAAGGTAAAAAACCGGAAGAACCAGGCTCGTATAGGCCTATAACTCTACTTAATGCAGACGTAAAAGTCTTCTCTAAAGCATTGGCATCAAGGCTGGCAAAAGTTATAGATAAAATTGTCAGCAGCTGCCAACACGGTTTTATACCAGGGAGAGGAACCACCCACCATATACGGAAAGCAATAACTTTATTTGATGTTTCGTCAGTCACAGGGGACCCGATTGCAGTGATGTTACTCGATGCAGAAAAAGCATTCGATCGAGTCTCCTGGAGCTACCTTTGGTATGCTCTAGCTAGAACAGGAATTAAACAAGGCTTTATTAAAGCTTTACAAACTCTCTACTTAGAACCAGTAGCGACACTACGAGTGAATAGTGGAAACACAGGACAATTCCATATAAAAAGAGGCACTAGACAGGGGTGCCCTTGCTCACCTTTATTGTTCGCTATATATATGGACCCGCTTATACGCAGAATAGAGGCATCAGCGATGATAACTCCGGTTACAACACTTATTGGGCAGTGTAAAATCTTAGCCTACGCAGATGACATTGCTGTTATCTCTCCAAATCCATCTGAAGCTATAGAACACCTTGAACTCGAGGCGCTGAAATTTGGAAGAATATCGGGATACAAATTAAACACATCAAAAACACAGATAATAAAAAATTTGTATACCCCATGCTTAGACAACCGAGTGATACAAGAAGGTACATATCTAGGGGTTATCATAACGTCAGATTTGGATAACTTGGTGGAAAGGAATATTTCCCCTTTAATCAAGAAAGTGGAGAAAGACCTGGATAGATGGGATAATTTACACCTATCAATAGTGGGAAGGTCTAATATAGTAAAAATGATTATCCTCCCAAAATTTTTATATTTATTTAGGGCAATACCGCTATTTTTTGATAACAAAATATTTAAAAAACTGGAGAGTATCCTAAATAGATTCCTTTGGGCAAAAGGGAAAACGATAAGGGCTCTTAGATATATGACATTGCCGAGAGAAAGGGGAGGCTGGGGAGTCCCAGATTTAAAAGCTTACTACTGGGCGGCGGCTCTACAGAATATGACTGGCTTAATGGGAGGCGAACAGTGCCGCGGAGCAGAGGAGTGGAGTAAATTTGGATCATTAGCAATCTATGGTCTAACTTTGGGAATGGAAGTGAAGGATGTTCTCCTGAAATTTACAGAGGATAGTTATTATAAGAGGACAAAGTTTAAGATAATAATAGCAGCATTCGAAATTTGGAAAAGTTTTGCTAAAAAAATTGGCCTAGGAAAATTTAATTCTTATACAAGACTGTTACACAATCCAACCCTCCCACAAGATATCTTCTCGGGACCTATAATGGCAGAGTGGAAAACAGGGGAATCAGAACCATTGGAGATATTAGGGGGGAACAGTGTGTTCTCCAATTTAAAGATCTACAAGACAGATATAACCTAGAAACTAGGCAATTTTTCAAATTCCTCCAGATTAGGAGTTTCCTCCTGGGAAAAAAAGGCGGCGCTCTGGGATTTAGGCGTAATGCTATCATGGAAATTATTCAAAGGGGGCAGGATTGCACAATCAAAAGATTGTATGCTGAACTGATTAAAGTAAAACAAGATGATCACCAAAAGTGGAGCGAAAAATGGAAGGACAATCTTAAAATCAGCTCTGAAAGTTTTGGTATCTCCCTAGAAATGGGGAATTCATTACTATGTTCAGCACCATTACAGGCTCAACACTACAAAACACTTTATCACTTGTATTATACACCGGCTAAAATAGCACAATGGGGAGGTTTAGTGGGTATTACATGCTATAGGTGTGGAAGCTCGGATGCTGATTTGGAACATGTATTTGCTTTATGCCCCCGTTTAGATTTATTTAAAAAAGAAATCGAATGTTTTATAAGTAAAATTCTAGAAAGCGAAATTGTATTAACCCCAGGAACTATTCTATTAGGAGTTAATGTTGAGGATGTACATCCTTTTTGTGGGAGAGAATTTTTGTTTGTTGCTATGTCTATCATGAGATTATGTATAGCCTCTGCATGGATAGATCCTGTACCACCTACCTTCCACAAATGGCTGGCTAAGTTACTAATAACGCATAAAATGGAGAAAGAGATATATGCAAGGAAGGGAAAAAGGGGAAGGAAGTTAGGTAATATAATATGGGATCCTATAACACGATGGAAGGAGGAATAATAGTGTGAAATGTTGGTTTGCCTACAGATAAGGAATATTAGCTCGGTGCAATTATAATATCGATGTTATACAATATGAAAGTATACTTTGCCCGAATTTATGCTATTCTTGTGCTCTAATTTGTGCTCTAATTTGTTTTTTTTTGGTAATATCACCCTCGCCTGCTGATGATTTAGTGATTGTTTTTTATTTTGATCTATGAACTATTTGTATATACTTCTTCTCCTTCAATCTTTTGTTTGTATTAATGATGCCGTGCCTTGTATATAATTGCAAAATACTTTAATAAAAAAATTTAAAAAAAAAAAAAGACAAAGGCTGCTTTGACCCCACGATGTTACTGTTGTTGCCGTTAAGCTGTACTCTTATTATGGGGAAACATACTACACCCCAACCAGCACTGCTAGTATTGACAGCATGCTTCAAGGGGCCGTTAGTATTGTCTCAAGTGAAATTGAGCTTATGGAGCGCCGTCTGTCTATGGGTATTGAGGGACGGACAGACATTACAATTTTTAGAGGAACATTATCAGAGCATACGGGAGACTTGCCCAAACCGCAGCTGGAGGGCCTCCGGATTCATCAAACCCCAACTGTTTGGGGAGAACAAGCAGGCAAGATATAATTGAGGAAGCAGACCCACAACCTGATATCAATGTTGTTCTATTGGTGGAAATTCCTGCTGTTAAACGGAAAAGAAATCAATCTGTAGTAAAAGGAAGCAGCCTACTGGTAGCATCCCTGCCCGTAGCCAAACACGCCTCTCTACCTGGATACAGCCATCGTCCGGTATTGGCACAGCTGCAGCCCTTGACTCTTCCGTGGCTATACAGACTGTGAAACCGAGTTGCTCTATTAGTACACAGACTGAAGCAGCACCTAGCCTTGAGAACTATGGGGACATTCTCGCTAATATTGCTGCGGCGTTGGTGTCTTATTGCAGAGCCGCCTAGGTAATCTGGCTACACTCATAGGAGGGGCTGGTCAATTGAAGGGAAATGTACAAATGATGGTTGCTAACGAGGTTGATAGGAGCAGGGCCATCAATAGTGTGGGTGTTGGTATGAGTATTTTAGATCCCAAAATTGTGTCGCAAATCGCCAGAGTTACGGCTCCCGCAATCACCCTTCACCGGATATACGATCAATCCAGGGGGTGTTTGTCAATTCGAACACAGATGTAAGAATGGACAGAAATGTTTTAAAGACAGCATTGTACGCACTTTATAGCGTGGAAAGACTAGAAAGGGAATTGAATAAACGAACTGTCGCAAAATGTATATCCATTGCGTACCCCGAGCATTGTCTACGAAGTTATATTGCACTACAGATGTCCCAATGGGAGAGAGGCCTCCTATTCCGTCTAAGAGCTGGGACAGTAAGATATTTGCTTTGTTTTCCCTATGGGAATAACGCAAAACTTGACTCCCTGCCATGTCCATGTGATGTTCACAGCAGTCAAACACTTTTACACGTTTTATTCTTTAGTAAATACTATTTGAAATATGCACAATGGTTGTTAATTCCGTATTTTAAAAAATTGTCACCTATTAATTTAACAGACACTCTTGACTGCAAATTTAAATTGGACAATGTTGAATTGACCTTGCGCATTGACACCTTTTTGAGAGAAGTTTCGGGTGCATGGAAATCTATGTGCGATCTATGAAGTCATTCGTATTGTACTATTCACAATATGCGCTTTACCTAGGTTTACTGTATTTTGCTACATTATGGATTGGACATTGCTATCTATTTATTTTTCTAATGTTTTTTTATCCTGTACATGTGTTTTTTTATCCTGTACATGTGTTACTTTATGGACACATTGCTATCCGCAGAACGTCTTTTGGATTGGGATTGGATTAGCTACTTTCAGTCCTCTTACTCTTGAATGGGATTAGAAGGGTTTCTTTAAGTTAGCTGCTGCTTATGGCTTTCCCTGACAGTGCTCTGTGGATAACTCATTCATGTTCCTGCAGCTAGTAGATAATTAATTTCCAAGTTCGAGGGCTCTCTGAGAGGCACAGTGACAAGATCTGGCTAACAACTTTTTGTGTATTAAGTTTATGTGCAGGTCAGTGGTGTAACAAAACTTGAGTCCTCCCCCTATTCCCCCTTGCAAAAAACATGGACGCCCTCCTTCCCCTAGACTGTCAGGACCTCTCGGGCCAGAATTAATTAAATGAACGATGTCAAGAATTCATATTAAACCTCGAACTGCATATTGTTTTGTATTATCATGCTTCACATTCTGATCATGGCAAAGTGCAATATTGTTTTAAACCTTCTTTGTCTAATCAATATAGCAATGCAACTTGCTTTTTATGCGCATACTTTCATTCACTGCTCTGGGTAAAAGCAGCTTGTTCTGTTAATCCTTCCCTAACTTTCCAGAAGTGTCAGAGCAGACAGGCTCGCGGAGTCATTCTTGGTTACTGAGTGAGTCGGTTACATTTTTGCAACATTTCTTCCGTGAGTCTGTTTATTCTTAAATGATTGTGACAAGAGGCTCAGAGAAGATGTGTATGTATTTGTAAGGTGCATAGCTGCCCTTAGGCTTCCCAGCCTAAGAGAAACATAACTACGGTGGACTAAGTCAAGTTGCCTGAGATTGGGAGTTTTTAGGGAAAGAGCAATGTTTTGAGTCTTTTCCTGAATGCTAATTCGTTGGTTATCATGCGCATGTCCCTGGGTAGTGTGTTCCACATTTTAGGAACCAAGTGCTTGAAGGACCTTCCTCCCCATTGTTCTCTTTTTATTTTGCCCTGTTGCATAAGAAGATCCTCTGATGACCTTAGGGTCCTACTCGGTGTATAGTGTGTAACCAATTTTTGGATTAAGACCTGTCCTTTGTCATTCATGGCTCTGTGGGCGATACACAGTGCCTTGAACTTGATCCTCGCCTGGACTGAAAGCCAGTGAAGTGTCCTCAGGGCTGTCCTGGCCGACTGCTGTTTCGGGATTTGTAGCAGGGTTCTTGCTGCGGCATTCTGCACTACCTGCAACCGGTTATTGACGTATTTTGGTGCCCCCAGATACAGCGAGTTCCCCTAGTCCAGATGTGACATGATTAATGCTTGGATCACAATTCTACGAGATTGTTCAGGTAGGATGGGGAGAATTTTACAAAGCATATAGAGTAAGCTGAAACATTTGCCTGAAAGTTTCTTTGCTTGGGTCTCCATGCTTAAATGTTTGTCTAGCCAGATTCCCAGGTTTTTGATGGCAGTCTTGGTGGTTGGTGGTTCTTCCAACTGAGTAGGCCAGCTTATAAGATTCCTGGGGACTGTTTTGTTTCCCACGAACATAAGTTCAGTTTTATCCCCATTCAGTTTAAGGGACTATTTATACATCCATTCAGCTATTCGTGTTATGCAATGCCCTAGGTTACTGTGTAGGGAGTGGGGGTCGTTCGTCACTGATAATACAAGTTGTGTATCATCCGTGTACGACACTATGGATAGACCACATTCTTGTACTATCCCTGTAAGAGGTTGCATGCAAATATAAAAAAGTGTGGTGCTCAGTGCAGAGCCCTGTTGCACGGTAGTTGGAGGGTATCGGATAGATAGTTCCCTTCCAGCAACTGGAATGATCTGTCTTTCAGAAATTAAGTGAGCCACTTTATTGCTGTGCCTGTGATACCTTCTTCCTTTAGCCTATAGATCAATGTGCAATGGTCCACCGTATCAAAGGCGGCGCTCAGATCCAGGAGCAGGATGGCCGCTGAGCACCCCTGGTCTAACACTTTTTAAGTTCCTCAGTTACCATCAACAGAGCGGACTCTGTGCTATGTTGGGGATGGATACCCATTTGTGTGTTGTGCGCCGGAAACCCATTTGTGTGTTTTGCGCCGGAAACCCATTTGTGTGTTGTGTGCCGTATTCATTTTTTCTTCATAAATTTGGCCTGTGCTTGGATCATCTCCCTAAGATATTGTCTAATAGCTGCCTTATATTGACTTTTGATGGTGGGATCAGAGTTTTTTCTCCACAACCTTTCCATTCTTTTACATGATTTTTTTGTCTGAATTATTTGCTCATTGAACCATGGGGCTTTAATCCTAACATCAAGTTTACTTTGTCTGGTTTTCTGTGGGTGTTGGGCTGCAACTTTGTTGGGCCAGTCAGCCCAAATCTTGTTGGCCTCTTCTACGTCATCGGTCAGGCTTGGTGCTTGGTCCTCTAATTCAATCCTTACGTTGTCAGGTAGGGACTTTGGCCATTTATTCTCAATCTCGGATTTTCCAGTGTAAACGGGATGAAATAATGATCCGACCATGGCATTGGTATAGGGCTCCCTACTTTTAGCTTAGGGTCATTTGAAACAAGCATTGGCACAGCCAATAGGTCTCGCCTTTGGGACCTTATAAGTGTTTAGCCATGCACAAGTTGATGCTGTTGCACCAAGGATATTGTACTGCATAACGAAATGCTTATAAGGTTCCAAAAGTGAGACCTATTGGCTATGCCAATGCTTGTTTAGTGTTGCACTGGTGTTTCCTTTGGTACAGTGCTATAAAATAGGGTTAATACATATAAGAAAATAAACGTTGCCTGTGCAAGATCGTTTCCTACTGTTTTTGTAGTTTTGCTCTGGTGTTTCCTTTCTAATTATTAAAAAATGTTTTTGTGTCAAGGATCAGAGCGGCAGTGGAAATATACAGTGATTCATGCCCTCTAATAGTGGATGTAACATGCATTTGCAATGCAACGGTCTCGCCTTTTCAAAAGTTAAAGCTATTGGCATTGTAAATGACAACATTTTTATTTATGTGTTGGTTTTGAAAACAGATAAATAAATGGCATTGTAATTTACAATGCCAATAGCTTACTCTCTTGGAAATGCGCAAACTATTGCTTTTCCAATGAGCGAGCAACACACACACACACAGAGTGAGCAACACACACATACAGAGCGAGCAACACACACACACACAGCGAGCAACACACGCACAGAGCGAGCAACACACACACAGAGCGAGCGCACATCGGAGGCAGCTACTGCCTTGGACTTTGCCTCAGTTTTAACAGGGACAGCTAAGAAGAAGACAGTCTCAGTTAAGCAAACAAAAATGAAATTACAAACAGAACAGATGAAAAAAGTTGAACAGATTTCGTAAAGACGAACGGACTAAGCAGCCAAGTTCACAAAACTTGCTGGGCTACTAAACCAGACTAAATATACAAATTTTAGTCATAGGGTAGTTCACCTAAACGCGTGTTTGCGGTATCATACATGATCACCCAACTGCTGCTAAGATGTTCACACCTGTTATTGCACGAGCCCCTCTGAGGAGGTAGCCCTTTGGTTTCTCTAGGTCCAGGACTGGCTGCCTTGGAATCGAACAGAGCCCAGGCAGGGGTCAGCCACACAAGAGCCATCCTCCTTGACCATGTGCTCCATCACCAGAGCGAAATGAAATATCCACACACACATGCAAGAACAGGCAGTAAAGCAGTTTACACTTAAAATAAAATCAAACAGAAAAAGAAAATGACGTGGGTTTATGCCGGGCACGTTCCCGGGGAGTGTAACACGGATTACTTTCATTCTTTACAACTTCCCCCAAGGGCGCTATATAAAACCACTCAACAGACTACAAATATAATTCGCATTCCTGCTGGTAAGAAGCTCCTCGCAGCCTAGGTATAAAGCACTAGCAAACACCCCAGATAATTAATCACTTCCCTCCTACCTCCCTAAACAAATGGAAGAAATATCCACTAACGAAACAGTGCAGGAACGTTAAAGAATTCCGTGTGCCTGTCCAGGAAGCGCAGAACATTCTGGTACTCCCTTACACACGCGGTCCAACTCTTATCTGCAATTAAAGGCTGTACGTTGCCTACAACACCCTGCACGGAGGTTGACAGACAATTATCACGTTTCTCCACAAAATAACCCCTTCAGCAAGCTCTTTTCTCCACAAATCCCCCGAAGGCCTGTTCACTCGGCCACCAGCTCTTCCCTTCCATCTTGGCCTTCAGTGCCGTGTTGGGGCTGAAAGAGAGACGCACAGGGTCTACCAGTTAATATCACAGGGACTCGCTCAAAGAACTCTCGCGAGATCACTAATCCAATCGCAAACGTTGTAATTCACCTAACATTCCTGACGTAATTTTTCGTTGAGGCTTGACACGCACGCTGGTGAACATTTCAAAAGTGGATATCCGGAGACCTATCTGGCCGACCCTTGTCATTAATATGAATAAAAGACAACTAAAATATTGCCAAGTTGCTATGTTGGGTTTGACTTCCGACATTTTATTTATTATTCACAGAAAAAGTCAAACCGCTTTTCTACGATATAAGCGGAGAATATAACATATTTGGGGAGTGCAGAATGTTCTGTGTTACGTGTTACGTGTCTAGCCTTAACATCTGATGTACTAGCCAAGCGATGGAATAAAATATCAAGTAAATTAAAAAAACAAGCGTAAACACGAAGGAACTAAGCCATGTCCTTTTCAGATTGGGGGGGGGCGTGTTTTTTTGATTGGCTGAAGACGTCACAGAGAGAAAGAACCAAAAAAACACGCCCCCAATCCGAAAAAGACGGGGCTTAAATTGACAAACAAACCTCTTCTCCAATGGCTGGCTGCCGTTTAGGAAGCCAGCCAATGGAGAAGAGGGGCGGGTTTAAGTCCCACTACTAGAAAACATAATATCTCGCCAGCGAGACTGCGCAAGCGCAGCCTACGCTAGCCGAGACCTAAAAATGGCATCAATGTTGTGCATTGGCATGCTGAAGGCACCATCTATGCATGTTTGTAATTCTGAGGAGATATGATATCATTCTATTCTGACTCGTGTTGCAGGCGAACCCTAGTACGTGTCTACACTAACTGTTTATTGCTCATTTTAAACTAATTAAGAGATTGAATTGGAGGACTCTGAGACTCTGAAAATGCATCTCTGCCACGGACAAGACCTCTCTGGTGGTTTACTCGGAAGCAGGAGCAAATCTTGCAACAATACCTGAACTCCCAACAGTCATCTTCAAAAGTCTGAGTATAAAACAAGCTTTCAAAAACTAGTTTCTTTACAGGTGCTTGTTGTTGTCCTAGATATCATGTATGCATGCGTATCTGCGGTGGCTGTCCTTAAGTGGCATTTTGTTAACTATTCAAAAGTGTACTCAAAGCGAGCTCTGGCTGATGCTTCCGCATCCACAGAGCCATCGTTGGATGAACAAGTTTTGTTTAAGTAAAGCACATTCAAATATTCTCCATGTAGATATGCGTGCATCTGTGTAGGAGCGATCTTTGATGAGATTTGTTGAAGCAAGTGCCATTTGAAGATGCAAGTAGTGCATGCGTGCACTGGCGGCACGTTAGCATGTCAGCGTGCGTGTGCGCGCAGTCATCTCTTTTTGGTAGCACATACTCGTGCTTGTGGCGCGCCCCTGCTTGCTCCGGAAAGGCGGATTCCGCCACAAGCACGAGTATGTACTTCCAAAAAGAGCAGAGCAGCGGCTAAAGGTCCTCCTATGCAGCACATGTGCACTGCGTATGCGAGACCTGAAAATAGCATCCAGTATAGTACCCTTTACATGGGTGCTTGTGTTTATCAGTTGATTCAGTTGCATGGGCTCCATGTCATGAATTAATCTAACTGCTGTGGTATTATCAGGTTCATCCAGATGGAAGTTAAAGTCCCCCAATAATGTAATGGAGCTCTTGCTGGCCGCCATGTCTGATATTAAGCTGGGAAATTCCTCTAGGAATGGAGTGGAGGGTCCTGGGGGTCTATAGAGCAGTGTGCCTAAAAACAAGTTATTAGCCGATGTTTTAGGCTGAATTGTACAGTTTCACTGTTGGTGGTGGTAATGGATGATATCATGCATTCATAGTCGTTTTTGTAAATGATTGCTCCCCCGCCTCCCGTTTTTCCCATCCTACCTTGTCTTTGGATAAGGAAATCTGGGGTTAGTCCTTGGATTATGTCAGGGTCGGACCAGTCTTTCAACCACGTTTCAGTAACGAAGAGAATGTCAAGTTCTTCATTCTCTATTAGCATTATGATTTCTGTGCTGTGTGCTGGCAAGGATCTACTGTTAATAAGTCCCATTTCCCATTGCTCATTCCCTGTGGGCCTATCTAGTTGTAGTGGCCCTTCAATCTTGCCTGAGTGAAACTTAGTCCGGCAGAGAGGGCATGACTTCTTCTTCCCTATCAAGCTTGTTGGCGCTAGAGTCATCTCACAATGGGCTCTACCCGAGTATCTCAACGAGAGTAATACTGCTCTATCATATGTGATGAGCTTACCGTTTTCTGGGACAAATCTGGCATGATTCCTTGCCCTTGACCATGTCCGGACGCAGACGAGCTTGCCTAAGGTGCGCCCGCAGCATGCCGCTGCGCGTCGGTGCTGCGGGCACCATAAGGAGGCTTTTGCTTAACTACTAGAGCGCTGACCTGTCCCTCGCTCCCCACGAGGGGGAGTCCTCCAGCTGTGGTCACTGGTCCTGCCCCGCTCAGCTCCTGTTCTACTGTTCGACATAGGTCAGGCTTCCCCACAGTGAGTGAGCATTCAAATCAATTTCAGTTAAAAAAACCCTTGTTTCAAAAAGCTTTACATTTAAAATGCGATTGTCTTAGAAGTATCCAGAGTAATTTTAAAAGCGATACATTCAATCATTCAAAATACTCTGGCTTAAAAAGGCTGTGCAAAGAAGCAAGTTCTCAGTTAGTACTCTCTGGTACCCTGTGTCTGACCTGTGTCAGTTTCTCTGATTCTTCCTGTTTCTCTTGTTAAGCCATGGCAGCTTCTTGAGCTGTGCAGGGTGTGAGCATCTTGAAGGGCAGAACCAGCTCTACCCCTCCCACTCTGCCCGATGAACGTGATATGGCTTAGCAAGAGAAACAGGAAGAGTCTGATCTGAGCCTCTTGTCACCATACATTAAGAATAAACAGACTCGCTGAAGAAATGTTGCAAAAATGTAACAGACTCGCTCAGTAACCAAGAATGGCTCTGCGAGCCTGTCTGCTCTGACACTTCTGGAAAGTTATGGAAGGATTAGCAGAATGAGCAGCTTTTACTCCCATGGGACCACCGAGAGCAAAGGAGATACAGCGGCCCCGGCTCAACCCCGACCCCTTTTTGAAGAACATGGAAATACACATGTAGCTGGGGTGGTCGCCAAGAGGATCTAGATCAGTGATACTCAAAGTACGGCCCGGGGGTCGCATAAGGCCATCCAGGTCTTTACATGCGGACCCCTGGGCAGCAGCAGCACTGGGCTGCTGTTTACTTGATTCAGAACTAACATGAAAAAAACGTACATATACAGTAAACACTTATTTAAAGGTTAATTGCAGTTAGGAAAAGGAAGTAACTAGGCCCTTAACTTTAGGAACACCTTCATTCTTAAAGGCAGCCACTAGATATACATGCTTTGTTTCCCTACCCCGACTTAACACCCCCGCTGGCATCAGTGCGGCCCTCGGTTACCCCACAGACCAAACTTTGTGGCCCCCTAGAAAATGTTCGTGAGCACCCGTGATCTAGATCAACAAAAGGCGGGAGTAGTTAGATAGGAGGACGAAACTGAGGCTTGCATCTCTAAAAGGCACAAACAGGAACCAATGAAAACAAGCATTGGCATAGCCAATAGGTCTCGCCTTTGGGACCTTATAAGTTTTTAGCCATGCAACAGTTGATGTTGTTGCACCAAGGATATTGTGCTGGATAACTAAACACGTATAAGGTCCCAAAGGCGAGACCTACTGGCTATGCCAATGCTTGTTTACCTGAAGGGCATTGGCTGACTGCTACCTGGTTACTGAGGCCCTAGTGAGGTTGAGACATATTTGGGGGAATTTTAGCCACATCAGATGATGCTGTGCACGCCTAAGCCTAGGTAGCAATGAGGCGCAGTTGGTGCTGACTGTGAGTTTGTTCTTTCAATTGACGGGGCTGCCCCTGTTTACTCTGGTGAAAGCCAAAAACGGAATTCAAGTCGATCTTCTCATCACACAGACTTTTCAGGTGAAAAAAATGTCAATGTTTGCTGAGGCCTTCAAAAGAGTGACCCAACTCCACCAATGAGGGCCAATGAGCATTGTTGATACAAAATAATCATGTCTAAGGATCGATGCAGATAACAACAACAACAACCAAGCATTGGCCATGCCAATTGGTTTTGCCATGTTAGTGTATTATGAAAATATGTCCTCGGTGCAGTGCTGAGTTGGAAAAGCATTCCAATGACACATGCGTGGCTCAGACAGGGCGGGAGGGGAATCCTTGCCCACTTGTAGTTTTCAATCAAACACAATAGGATTTTGTACAACAGGTGCTCTGAACTCACATTTTGTAAAGTGCTTTCATAATGGTTAAATGAAATGTTGCCTAAAATCACACTATTAAAGCAGGTAAGATGTGCCTCGAACCATGGCTGCAGCAGGGTTGGGTTGCTTCTGCGTTCTGGTTTTGTATAATATTTGCTACCCCGTAACTAATTGCAGCAGCGCCAGTCTCAAATTCAGCAGCAATGTATGCTTCCTTTCGGCAGCATAAGAAGTAATTGTCCCCGCCCCCTCCTTCCCCCTCCATAGACGTACTAGCAGTGTTTCTTAGACAGGACCTTTCCTCTTGTGTTAGCATAAGACAATTTCCAGCACTTAGAGTACAATAGTTGTCGTGTGGGGAGAGGGGGAGTTTGGCTGCTTTGCAGGGGGGCTGTTCTACATATGTGCACATTCACTTGAAGTGATTACTTCACACTTCTTCCTTCATGAGATGCTGCCGCAAGCGGACTTAATGGAATCCTACGGAGTCTAAAACAAATTAAAGGGTGAATGAGTTATTACGTCGTTGGAAAGCACACTTTCACCACTGCTTTAAATTGCATAAGGACCAATGTGCAATTAAAAGAAAACACAAAACTGCAGAAGGCCCTGGAAAATGACTACTACATGTTAATATTAATAATAATAAAACCATTTGTAGGACGCATGGTTCACTATAACAGTGTGTCCCCGCGCTATGGAGAAAATCCGTCCAGCAAGCAGGCCTTCAGCACTTGGTACCACAAGGGGGGGAGGAGATAAAAACACTGGGCTTAGGTTTGAGGGAATAGGTATGTTTTCAATTTAAGTCGGAATCTTGCTTCCGATCGTTCCATACGGAGTTCGATAGGGAGCTCATTCCATCTCTTACAAGCTAAGTATCTGAACGAGCGACCTCCCATTCGTGCTTTGAAGATGCGAAGAACCTGAAACAGCATGCTCCCAGATGATCTCAAATTGCGTTTTGTGCGATGGATCGTAAGAAGCTTTTGAAGATAGCTTGGCCCTTTTCCCTGGGCTACACGATGTGTAATACATAGTGATTTGAATAGGATACGTTCCTGCATGGGTAGCCAATGGAGGGTCTTAAGAGCCTGTTTCCCTGAGGCTCTTCTGGACAAATTCAGGATCAATCTGGCAGCTGAGTTTTGAACGCGTTGCAGCTGCTGTAACCCTTTCTTACTCAGGCCAATTAACAGTATGACAGATTTCCTGGTGTCAATGGGCAAATAGTCGAGTACTTTACGTATGGTTTTAAGGACTCCTTAGCATTTGCCCACTAGCCTTCCAATGTGCTGTCCATAGGATAGGCTGGAGTCCAAGAAGACACAGAGGTTCTTCACCGTTTCTGAGGGGGAGGGTGTGGGCCCCAACTCAGATGGCCACCAGGCTGATGACCAGATGGTGGGAGCTCTTCCAATCACCAGTAACTCGGTTTTATCGCCATTAAGGCGTAGATAATTGTCATTCATCCACTCAGATACCTCCTTGAAGCAGGAGGAAAAGTTTACTGCTGCCTCATTCTGGCCTTGGGCTAGGGTGATCATCGATTGCGCATCATCTGTGTACGTCACAATGTCCACTCCAGACGGTGCCACAATTCTAGCCAGGGGTTCCATGTATATGTTAAATAGCGTCGGGCTCAGACTCGAGCCCTGAGGAACGCCATGCCTTAACCACCTAGGGGACGATTTAAACGGAGGACAGTGAACTTGGAAGCTTCTATCTTCTAAAAAGGATTGTATCCATTCATGGGCCGGTCCTTCCACTCCTATTTCTGTAAGGCGGGTCAGCAGCGCGGTATGAGATACGGTGTCAAACGCCGCACTCAGGTCTAATAGTACCAACGCTGCCGTCTGTCCCTCGTCTACTATTTGTCTAAGCCTCTCTGTAGAGAAGAGAAGGGCTGTCTCGGTTGAGTATCTAGCCCTAAACCCAGACTGAGACGGGTGAAGACGCTGGCCCTCTTCCAAGAACTCCATGAGCTGAGTGTTGGCAACTTTTTCCACTATTTTCATACAGAACGGGAGAAGAGAAATAGGGCGAAGATTTGCAAGCTGAGAGATGTGGAGGTTAGGTTTCTTTTTCAGGGGTATCACCTGAGCCCTCTTCCATTCATCTAACCCGTGGCATTCCTTGAATGAGAGAGCGACCATGTTGCTAATATGGTCTATTACCACCTCAAGCTGGTTCTTAAAACGCTTGGGTGGAGCTGCATCACTAGGGGAGCCTGATTGAATACTGTTCACTAGTCTCAGCATTTCCTGTCTGAGAGGTACTGTAAAGCACATTAAATACATTTCTTTGACAGGTGTCGTTCTGTTGTTAGAATGATTAGTAAGCCGATCAGTCTCAGCCAGAAAGAAGCGTATATTTTCTCTACTTTATTCTACTTTGTTACACGCTTTTATTGCAACAAATAAAGTAGACGATAAAATATAGGCAAAGTTGGTTTAAAACAAAAACGACTATTAAAAATCGGATTAACAAAATGAGCATGTTCCGCTTTAGTGAAAGGGCAGTAAGATAATTGTGCAAATACATCAAAAGCAACACAACTAATGAACCTAGCTTTCAAGTTTTATACCCTGGAGGGAAAGGCTGCATAAATTCATTTTGCAGTGTTTTAAAATTACGAGAGTCCTGGAGACCAAAATTAGTAAGGTAGGGGTTAAAGTTACAAAACTACAGCAAGACTTAAGTAAAACCCAGGCAGGTTGGAGAAGGCTGTAGTGTCGGCACAAACAAGCATTATGTAGTCAGGCGAGTGCAGCTTGTGCCGTCTCTGCCTCCCGTCATCAATTAGGAACGTCACTGCTTTGTTGCGTGGGGAATTGAGGATGAGTGCTTGATTAAAGGGTTTGCTGGTATTCATTAAGGATCTGGCACTGGCAAACTCCTTTTCCCTGGGATGGAGGATACTGTCTCCCACGGAGCGGACAAAATAAAAACTAAAAAATAAAGAAAAAGTAGCATGTGGCCATTTTCCCTGAACTGAACATATGTAATAAGAGCGTCCTGTGGCCCATTTCATGACACGTATGCATGCCAATAAGGTAGTTTAAGGGTTAAAGATGCCGTGCTCCACAGTCACTCACACATCTTGTAATTCAGTACTCATGACGCCATCTAAGTGAGAAGGCGCACAAACATTTCCTTTGACTGTGATCTCTTCCCATGAGATGCTGTGTGACGCCAATGTCAGGTCAAAGGTCATGTGGTGTAAAAGGGGGGGCAGGACAAGGAGATATAGATATGTAACATAGGGGACGTTTGGTTAATATGTCCAAGGGGCATAAGTGCAACAGAAAAATGACATCAGGAAAGTCTGAGCTGGAGGAAATCATTAAGAGTAAGGATTCTGCTTACTTGAAAGTGTCCAAATGCACAGGGATAATATTGGAACTGGAAATGAAATCCCTCCGTAATCTTCTGCAAACATATATCATAATTACTGACCTCAGAGTATCATTCCACACAAAGTATATAGACATGCTGGACGATCAGTGTATCGAAGGGTGTCATACCACAAAGAATATACAAACACACTGGACGATTGGTGTATCGCAGTATTTAGTAATCAAATATCATTTTAGCCAGAAAACGTGGATGTGAATATGCCTATAAGTACCGCCCGTGGAGTCTGACGATCCCTACTCAACAGAATAAGAAATGACACCTAATAAACTTACATCAGTAATCTGTAGATGGCGACCATCCCCCAGAACGAATGAAATTAGAATAGACCTCAGTAGTAATAATCTGAAATAAAAACAAATCGGTAGTACTTAAAGCATGCACCCAGCCACAGCGATAGGGACTGAAGGAATGTATGAGCCATATCACAGACAATAATAACTGCCCTATTTCAGAATCCACGAAGCATATAGGGCAGGTCCAAATGTCCATTCCCTAAACAATGAAACCTTCCAAGTTCCCATAAACATCATTTATATTCCCTATTATTATTAAACCGCAAGGGAGAATAAAAGCCCTTGACCCCAAAGCATAGAGGTCAGGTCCCACACTTGACCCATATCACCACAGGTGGAACGCGACCCAAACCAGGCTTTCTAAAAGGCTTACTAGATAGGCATTGTATGGCGGCCGAAGCCCCAGGAGAAAGGTGCAGAGACCAGCCCGATGGATCAAAGGCATACTTGAGCTATCCACGAAGGGGCATGCAAGATGCGTGTGACGTCAACAGAGCTCATGGAGCAAGATGCGTGTGACGTCAATAGAGCTCATGGAGCAAGATGCGTGTGACGTCAACAGAGCTCATGGAGCATGATGCGTGTGACGTCAATAGAGCTCATGGGCTAGGCCTGAGCTGAATCCATGGATGAATGCCGGAGCCAGACACGCAAGATGCGTGTGACGTCAATAGAGCTCATGGGCTAGGCCCGAGCTGAATCCATGGATGAATGCCGGAGCCAGACACGCAAGATGCGTGTGACGTCAATAGAGCTCATGGGCTAGGCCTGAGCTGAATCCATGGATGAATGCCGGAGCCAGACACGCAAGATGCGTGTGACGTCAATAGAGCTCATGGGCTAGGCCCGAGCTGAATCCATGGATGATTGCCGCAGCCATATTTAAATGTTCCCTGTGCGCCCAAAGCCAGATCAAAAAATGAAATTCCCGGGTTACAGTGTCTGTTAAAACGCATCTTAATTAGAGCTCAAACTTCACATCCTAAACCAATTTCATAATACAAAAAAGTGATGCCGCGAAATATGGCAACACTCGAGCCCTATTAATGTATCCGAACCAATGAGGATCTATAAGTTGGCATAAATCTATAAAAATAGTTTGAGATGCCCAAGCAAATTCAAAATTTATCCAATCATACCATAAACTATATAAAGTCCTGTGTGT